>NC_091790.1:178827500-180077500 GCF_041296235.1 Equus asinus
CTCTAACAAATTAATTGAATCTAAGGAGGGATCATGGGAATCTCCAGTCAGTAGCCAGTCAGTCAGAAGCACAGGTAACAACCTGGGCTTGAGAGTGGCATCAAAAGTCGAGGGCAGTCTTGTGGACTGAGCCCTTAAACTGTAGAATCTGATATTCTCTCAGGGTGAATTACCCAGCTTGGTGTGGTGCTTAGTGGTGGTGGAAACCCTCTCCAAACTCCCACAAACATTAGAATTGGATGATCAGAACATTTAGGTCCTTAATTTAAGTTTCTTGGGTTTGCGTTCTAGTCCCTCCACTTATGACTTCTGTGACCAGGACGGAGACTTACTCTCATTCTAAAAACTGAAGATAATAGTAGTTCTTAACTCGTAGGTTCATTACGAGAACCAAGTGAGTTAAAGCACTTAGCATAGCACCCAGCATGTATTAGGCTGAATGTTATATGACTTATGAAAACACCTATAATTTATTAATTTTTATTAATTTAATAGAATAACTGTTTACTATTTTTATTACAGGCATGCTCAGAGATGCATTTAAGTCCCAGATCTGCTCTGCTCTTCAGTCTAGATCCAGAAGGCTTCTAGGATAGAACATAATGAAAAAAGACTCTATCCAGAGTGTTGGGCACTTTAGACAACGCTGGCACATAATCACAATAAAGGTTGGTTATCATTATGATTCCCCAGGTGAAAGCCTGATGAAGAAAATCCAAGGTTCTCAGGAAAATAGTCCCCTTCATTTAGTGGGAGACCTGAATGAGGAGGAGAATCTCAAATCCTCCTATAGGTTATGCTGACTATCCATTCAGATCTATCTGACAGACTTTGAGTCCAAACAAGGACAGCCTCTGAGGTGGAAACTGTCAGTAGATATGGACCTCCACTGGATGAATGGTTCTCATGTGCTTCAAATTCTATCAAGATCCTGAGCTTCTTGTGAAAATAACTTGCCAGAGAGACTTCGATCTTTAGGTTGATGACACAGGTAAGTCAGGTCCACATTCTAACCCTGAGTACATCCTGGTTCATTCATTCACAGTCAGCAGACATGTTTTGAGTACCTGGTACATTCCAGGTACTATGTTGGGTGCAGTGATGCAGTGATGTACAAGTAGACACAATACTGTTCTCACTAAACTTGCTCAAAGAAGAGAATTTACCTGTGAAATATTGATGGACTGTATATATATATTTCAGAGACTCTAGCAATAGAACTATAATTTTTGTCTCAAAAGTTTCTTGCAATCTGCAGTACCTACCAACTTATAACTTTATTTTTAAACTTAAAATAGGACATTAAAAGTTAAAAACCATAGCTCTTCATATAAACACTTCTTCGTATTTTCTGGGCACAGAAAGGTGATCACAAAGTTTTACATTATTTTCAACAACACCTCAATAAGTCGTTGCCCCCCAGTTTAAGAAATTCTCCTCTTACCTGAGACTGATTTCCAGGAATCAAACCCTCAGGCTCAGACATCTTAGTTGTAAGTGCTACTCATTTTCCCAGTTCCTCTGTTAAGTTCAAATTTCCTGGAAAACTAAGCCAAGGTCTGTGATTTTCTTCCTTCCTTCTTGCCTCCCTCCTTCTCTGCCTTCCTTCCTTCTTCCATCCTTCTCTTCCTCTCTTTGTTTCTTTGATGCAACACCAAACTACAAGATGTCTGTGTTTTGGCATACTTCTTTATAATTTATAAAGAGAGCAGTGATTTATTATAGGAAAATACTTTGCAGAGAAGTTATTTTGCCAGTCATTTAATTTTTTTGGAGGAAGATTAGCTCAGAGCTAACATCTGCCACCAATCCTCCTCTTTTTGCTGAGGAAGATTGGCCCTGAGCTAATATTTGTGCCCATCTTCCTCTATTTTATATGTGGGACGCCTGCCACAGCACAGCTTGCTAAGCAATTCATAGGTCTGCACCCGGGATCTGAACCGGCCAACCCCAGGCCGCCGAAGCGGAACGTGCGACCTTAAGCACTGCGCCACTGGGTTGGCCCCCAGTCATTTAATTTTTATGGTGTTTTTTTTGTTCTGAGTTGGAGCATCATGATCTAACTTCTTGCTGGCTTGAACTGCTATATCTTTTATGGCTCCTGTTTGCAACAACCAAGCTTTCCAGACAGTTCCCTTATTTTCTTCAGGTCACCCCCTAAGGCTTGACTTCTCAAAGTTGTTCCCTACACTCAATCTTTCTGACATTCCTCCAGGTCAAAATATATACTTGATTCTTCCTATGTAAGAACACAAAAGCAAAGCAAATTTAAGATATTGGTGACTTCTCTTAGAGCAACTGTAACTAAGTGGAAAAGATATAAATACCAATGACAATAATAATAATAATAATATAATGATAATTGCATAAAATTTTATATAATAATAACATAGGCAATAGTATTATGATTATAATAGTTACATATAGACATTATTATCATGTTATATACATGCGTCTGTATACGTGTGTGTGTGTACTAAAAATATAGTGCTAAAAATCACAGACAATGAGTGCTTTGGGAATTCAGAGGAGGATAAGATTGAGGATTGAATTACTTAGAAAGAGTTTAAGCAAAACTTACATGTAAAGCTGGCTCTGAAGGATGAGTAGGACATAGGAAGAAGAGGCAGATAGACTCCTCAGGGAGAAAAATGTCATAATCAGGGGAAGAGCCAGGAAACACAAAACATTCTTTCTTTAGGGACTTCAAAAAAGCCTTTTTTCTTTCTTGTTATTCTTTCCCAGGAGTTGCACAGTACTTTAAAGGAGATAGTAGGCCAGAAGATTGGAAAAGTGGAAAGGGAATAGGTTGCGTAGGGCCAGGAGGCCAGGATGAGGAGATTGGACATGGGTATGATACCTGGCCTATGTGAGCCCAGCAAGCGGGGCTGGTACTGTCTTTGGATGCACACCTTAATGAGGTGTTTCCACTAGGGGAGCTCCTGAGACCCATTGACAGGCTTAACAGGAAACAGGTCAAGATTTCTCCCTGTCTCCAGAATGACATCTATGGACTGCCAGAGTTGATTGAATGGTACAGATTGCTCATTCTTAATTAAATGCTGTCGTGGGTGATCATTTTATATTCTGGGTCAGCGTCTATCTGCTATTTTATATATTGAGGATTCTGAAAATGCTCTGTTACACATGTGCTTACCAGCAAAAGAAATTTTAATTGTATTTTATCCTACTTTTTAAATGTTTGAACATATGATAAATATAGAATATACTTTAAGGATTGTGAAATTCTACTTTATTTATTGTTTTCATTCACCAGCAGTTAATCCAACATCACTTATTACATATCCCATTTTCTTCTCACTTACTTGAAATACTACTTTAATCATATATTGAATTCCCGTATATACCTGGCTATCTATTTTGTTCCATTAATGAATTTTTGTATTTGGACACCAAGATCATGGTTCTTTTACTTTTCCCTATTATTAAAAATTAGTTTTATTGGGGCTGGCCCCGTTGCTGAGTGGTTAAGTTCGCGCGCTCCGCTGCAGGCGGCCCAGTGGGTTCGTTGGTTCGAATCCTGGGCGTGGACATGGCACTGCTCATCAAACCACGCTGAGGCAGTGTCCCACATGCCATAACTAGAAGGACCCACAACGAAGAATATACAACTATGTACTGGGGGGCTTCGGGGAGAAAAAGGAAAAAAATAAAATCTTTAAAAAAATTAGTTTTATTGAGATATAATTTGCATCCAATTAAACTCACTCATGTTGACTGTAGACTTTGACAAACTTTACCAAATATATACAGTCACATAACCAACACCACAATGAAGATAACAGAAGATTTCTATTACCCTGAAAAGTTTTCTCATTCCCTTTTGCAATCAATCCTCTCTCTCTGTATATCGTCCAATCCTTGGGAACCACTGATCTCATTTCTGTGTTTAATTTTACCTTTTCTAAAATTTAATATAAATGGAATCATACAATAGCATTTTGTGCCTGGCATGTCACACTTAGCATAATGGTTTTGAAAATTCACCCATATTTTTACATATACCAGCAGTTCTTTTCTTTTTTTTTCTCTCTGATAGTATCCAAATTATAGATATACCACAATTTGTTTATCCAGTCATCATTTGATGGATAGCAGACTGTTGCCAGTTTTTGGCTATTCTAAATAAAACTATTATGAACACTTGCATACATGCCTATTGTGTACATATGTTTTCACATCTTTTAAGTAAATACTTAGGAGTGGGATTACTGAGTTATTTGGAAAGTGTGTAATAAAAATTTACCACACTATTTTCCAATGTGGTTGAGTTGTTTTGCATTCCTACCAGTAGAGTGTGAGTTCCAGTTTTTCCACATCCTTGTTAATGCTTGGTATTGTCAATTTTAAAAATTTTAATCATTCTGGTTGATGTGTAGATATGGCTTAAATTTGCGTTTCTCTATTGAATAATGATGTTGATTATATTCATATGCTTATTAACTATTCTAACATATATGCTTTGGCAAAGTCTCTGTTTAAATCTTTGGCCTATTTTTTAAAAAATCAGAGTGTTTGTCTTCCTACTATGCTATTCCTATTATCATTATTATTGACTTGTAAGTGCTCTTTATATATTCTCAACACAAGTCCTTTATCAGATATATGTTTTCTTTGAAATCACACTGCATATGATGATCTTACTTACATTAAAGGTACTCCTTCTGTTATTTCAAATTCCTCATAGGAATTCTGCCTTACATGAAAATGCACTATATATTGACATGGGAGAAGCCTCTCCAGTTAAAATAGTGATGTTCTGGTGAAAGTTTAAGCAAAGAAAGTGGAGTGGTCACACAATTTCTGTGCATGTGAGCACTGCATTTCTAAATATAGTTCTTTATCTAGTAGCTGGGCAGAGGCTATAAAAGCATCCACTTCTCTTCCTTATCTTAACTGTCTCCTGCCTTTTCTTAGAGTGATTTTTTATCAGAGTCTTGGCATATTGGTCATCTTTTCAATCTGAGTTTTTGCTTTTTTGTGTTTGTTTGTTTGTTTGTTTTTGAGGAAGATTATCCCTGAGTTAACATCCGTGCCCATCTTCCTCTACTTTATATGTGAGATGCCTGCCACAGCATGGCTTGATAAACAGTGAGTATGTCCACACCCAGGATACAGGCCAGTGAACCCTGGGCCACCAAAGCAGAGCATGTGAACATAACAGCTATGCCACTGGGCCAGCCCCTGAATCTGAGTTTTTATTGCTCTTACATACCTAACTCTACTTAGGAAGGAGGTAGGTTATATAAAAACATAATAAACACACCTGCATGCTTTTATCATCATTTATTACTTATTGAGAACCAACCATAATGATTTCATATGATTTTGCAACAGGAGGTTCCAAAAATCACCAGGGACCACATCTCACTTAAATTTCAACTCCTGGATTGTTTAATAAAAGACATCTCCCATCATTAAATCAAATTATGGATTTTCTTAGATCAAATTTTGGTAGAAATCCTTCCACTATATCTTTGATACGTACTGCCCCTAAATACTACTAGCACATATAATCTTCCTTGCTCTGTGACTATGCCTACTGGCAGAACCAGCACAAACTTGGCCTCAGACAGATTGTGGCTGGACCACTGAAGCAAGACCTTTCATGAAGAGAATTTAAATATCTTCTTCTAGAATTCAGCCACCATCCTGCGGATCTGATGCAGTAAACTGACAAATATATGTGTCTAGCTCAGAACTCTCCTTCAAATCCAGATACATATATATAGCTGTTCAAGGATTTTTCCTTTGATTTCCCCAAAATACCTCATTCAAACTTATAATCTTTCCACCAGAACATGGTCTTCTAGAGAACAGCACCATCACTCATCCAGTGGTACGGGCAAAATCTAGTTTTCGTTGACAACTTTCTCTGCTTCACCCTTCATCCAATCCACTATCAAGTCTTTCTAGTTTTATCTCCTAAATATCTTTTGATTTTTTTCTTTTCATCTCCACCCTATCAACACTATCAACACCACTCTAATTTAAGCTACCATCACTTTTTGCCTCTAATTGGTCTTTCTGAATTAAATTTTACTGTCTTCCAATCCTTTCTCCACATTGTTTCATATCTGGTATATCACATCCCTTTCTCTCTTTTCATTGACTTTCCATTGCTCTAAAGTAAAGACTAAGCTGCCCAATGGTCTACAGATCTTTGCTCTGTCTGCCCCCAACTCCCTTTCATGCATTATGGTTCCCGTCACTCCCTGTGCTTCAGTGGCTCTAGCCTTCCGTTCCTTATATTTACCATACTTCCACCCCAAATGAAGCATTCACATATACTCTTTCCTTTGCCTGGAATGAAGTTCCCTCCCTTCTGTGTCTAGTTAATTCCTATTTAGAGATCAATCTGAATTCATTTCCTCATGGAAGTCTTCCTTGAAGTTGTAATTTTACATTCATCTGTGAGCTCATCTTATTAATATCTATCCTTTACCCACATCTAAGTTTTATGACAACTCTCTATTTTTTCACAACACCTAGCATAAGATATGTGCTCAAAATGTTGTTATTAAATCAATAAATGAGTAGATTATTCCTCTGACTGAGCCTTCAGTCTACTCAGAATGTGTAAGTCTTCCTTCAAGCATCTTCTCCCACTCCACCTTCTCTCGATCCTTACATAATTTAACAATCCCAGCTTAAGTCACCTCTGTCTAGACTGCAAACTGCTTGAGGGAAGGAATTTTGTCTTCTTCATCTCTATCATTTCCACATTGCCTAGTGTGATGTTTTGAATGTAGTAGATGCTCAGGTACAACACTGTGAATGAATGAAGGGAGGGGGTGAATGAATGCGTGACCTACCCTTTTTAGTCTTCTGTTACTCTGACTGTTGTGTACCTGAGCCTCTTGGCCATCTAATTTGATGTAAAGGTTTGTTACTCTAATATTATTCTAATTTCTTGAATAGTGCCATCTGTTGCCTGTCTGACACAGTCTCAAGCTCCTTAGCTTGATTTGTGCAGATTCCCAGCCCAGCGCTATGCAAAGCACATCCACCCAGGCTTACAGGCCTCCATGGCACTAACTCTCTGCTCTGGACATGCTCTTTTCCGCTGCTCCTTACAGATGTGCTCCTTCTTGTCTCAAAGTGTATATGTATGCTATTCTTCCTGTTGAAATGCCCTCCATCTTCTCCCCTGCCTTTTGGAATCTACATATATTTTTTTAAGATTGACTTCACGGACTTCATCTTGCTGCAAAGTTACAGCAGTATATATTGTGGTAATACACTTACTGGTTTGCGGATCAGATAAATTTGCATTCAAGTGTGAATTCTGGAATTGCTAACTCTGTGACCATGGTTGAATTTACATAACTGCTTTAAGACTCAGCATCCTCATTTATAAAATGGGAATAATGAGAATATGTTGTTTTCTCTTTGCAAGTGGGAAAAATAAAAAGGGTTGCTGTGAGGATTAAATCAGAGAAGGCACAGAAAGTTCTTAGCACGGTACCTGGCTTATGGTGAACACTTAATGTTCAATAACTACTGGCCATTGTTGTTATAATGATAGTAATTGATAATAACAATTTAAAAATCTTCGGTGACTTACCCCACACTGATCTCTCCTTTCCCTGAGTTTCTTTTGCCCTGGGAGTCAGCTCCACCAGTTTGGACTTCATTGTTCTCTTATTATTTCATATGTGTAGGTTTTGCCTCCTCAAGTTAATTGTAGCCTCTTAGAGGGCACCTAATACAAAACCAACCACACAGTAGGGATGCTGTAGAAACTTGCCATTGGTTGATGGATTTCGCCTCCAGGCTGCTGAAATAAAACCCAATAATGTCGCCACGGGAAACAACTCAGATCAGGAGTGGGCCCTTTCTGAATCTTCTGAAATCTAATTAACCGAAGAAGGGTTGTGCTGTTGCACCAGACACACTGCAAGAGGAGAACAATTACTATTCTTTTTGAGATCAGAATGGAAACCATTCCTCATGTCAAATGTTCTAAACCTGGGCTGCAGAACATGACATGTGCTGTTCTCCCTATAAATTTCAGAGTAGCATCCTTGCAATCTCTATTCTGCTTTTGTAAACATGCATTTGTCTTCAGACCATAATTTCCTTTTCTGAAGCCACAGATCTGTCAACACCTGTGATATGAAACCTTTTCATCATTCTGAAGATGATAATTAAGAATGTTCACCACATCCCGTGGTGAATAGAGTGAAGACTGATCACAAAACATCCAGGAAACAATGAGGAACAAAAATCACTTCACTCATTTGTTATTTGAACATATTGCCTCACATCCAAATACCATAAAGTTATGAGTTAGAGCTTCAACATATGAATTTGGGGAGGACACAAACATTCAGTCCATAGCACCTAGCATCCTGAATTTGATGTTTCCCCAACTTGGGCTGCCATTAGCTCCTTAACCTAGTACTTCTTAACATCTGAACAGCTCTTGGTACTCTGTGAGTTGGCTTTTCAACTCTCTTCTCCTTCAATCTTTTCCTCTTTATTGATTCCACCAACTCAATTTGGATGACACATTACTCCACAGCTGGCTCCTCCATTGCTGTTCTCACCACTATCTCACAAACACCACTCTCGATATTCTGGCATTCTAACCCTAATAATACATCCCACCCTTGTCTGTTCCTGAATTCCAACCCTGCTGCTGTTGTAAAATCATATATCAGCCAGATAGGACTAGACCCCAATACAGAATAACATATACGTTTGCTCAGTTCTCGCCAACTGCAGCTGGGTGCTTGCTGCTGCGTGGCAAATTCATGTATCCAGCTTTTATTGAATTTTTGGTACCCTCCTTACCTCTGGCTGCACATATAAACTTCAAAGTAGTGGAATTTTAAGAAAACTATGTTTGGATTGAGAGAAGAAACTACCTTGAATTCTGTTCTGCTTTTAATTTAATGTATAATTTGTTAATCACAAAACTATAGCAGAGATACGAAGCATATTATTTATTCAGTTTATAGACAATGTTTTATATTTTATATAACTTTTTTTTAACTCCTTGCAATAACTTTATGTTCCACAGATGGAAAAACCACCGGGAAATAGGCACTACAATTCCTTTTGTCTCTTATTAATTATCCCGTATTATCTATTTCATGTGCTTATGTCATACTTCCTAATCTAATTACTGTATTAGTAAGCTTCTTGAAACAGAAATGGTTAAGAAAATGGCCTTGGAATCAAAATGTCTCTGTTGAACAGTGTGTTTAATACCTACTGTGTGCGCTTGGCCAAGTTACTTATTAGTCTTTTCTTTTTAAAGAAAAAAGAAAGTTACTTATTCGACTTCTTTTTTAAAAAGTCTACATAACAGTGATAAGAGTATTCCCCCCATAAGGTTGTTGTGAAAATGAAATGAGCTCATGCATGTAAAGTGCCCAGTGTGTTACCCAGGACATAGCAATCACAAAATAAACACTACCTGCTAAAATTACTGCTGTTATCGTCATCATCATTGTTGAGTCTATAACGGTTGCTCAATAAACCAAACTTAGTTGGAATATAAAATGATTCATCTTCCTCAAATTGAGACCGCTTCATGGTAGTCATAATTACCCATGAATAGATACAATGTTTTATCCAAATTGGTACACTTTTGAGAGTTAAAGGGGATCCATTAATATTTCTGCTGGGACTGCAGGCATAAACTGAATCTGCTCTCTGAAAACTGGAATATATGGTGATAGGGAATAATATCCTTAGGGAATGGTTTTCCACAGTTCTATTCAATAGCTCTGTGCACTCCTTTTCCAAACTGGTTTTAAAGATCTAACCACTTAACAGCCGGCCAGAACTTAACATGGCCTATAATTTTACTATCTGATATAAATCACAACATCGAATTATTAACTCTAAAATCAGCAATTCTTAACTGTTATTTATTCATTGATTCTCTTGTCATGAGTAGTTGTTTATGCATTCTCTTGTCATGAGTAGTTGTTTATGCATATTTATTTATAAGTGAAAACCGTGCCTGAAATATCTAAAGAATCCAAAGGTGAATTCCATCCCAGCACTGGGAGTTCCAGATTTCTGTCATTATTCATACATGATAATGGTATCTACGTATTGTCTGGAAACATCCGTGTGTGTATATGTATATGTATACATAAGATATATATGTGTATATATACACATATATATCTTATCTTTATATTCTTCTTGTGCTTTTTTTTTTTGGTCTTTCTGGCTTTTCTTTTTAGATTAAATGCCTCCTTTACCGTAAGGGCCAGATCCTGAAAAAAGGTATTAACATGTGCTCTCCAGTTAGAGTGAAAACGACGGATGGGTTGATACCAAATAGAATCTTATTAGTTCTCTGTCTTTATTTTAACTTCCTTCCTTCTCATCCCCAGCCAGTTATTTTAAGCATAAAACACAATAAGGGTTTAATAAATATTTGTTAATAGATACCACCATGCTGGCATTGGAAAAAAATTAGGTTATGAGCAATAAAAAATATAATCCAATTCATACTGCCTTGTTTTCTGTAGAATCATTTTCATTCCTGTCACATTGAATGAATAGAGCAATGAATTCTGTGAGTCTCCATATGCAATTTTCCTAAAGGGATATTCATTTACAATGCCAAAAGTGAAAGGAAAACAAATGATTTTTTCCTTTTACAATGGCCCACTTCAGAGAGTGCCGAAAGGCCATTTCATTTTAACTAGTAATTTGTAAATTTTGAAAAATGCCCTTCCTCTCCCCACATCTCCATTCTGTCCTGACTCCAACCTCACCAGCACCAAAACAAAACAAAAAAGATAGCTAGTGAGTAACAAGCTTTATCTCAACCTCTGGTTTTTATCCTTACTTTTACTGCTGAAGTATGGGGGAAAGGTAATTTCCCTCCTCACAACCAGTGCTGCCTTCAGGACTAGTTAAAGCTTTCTTTGGGGCAAGAGAGAGTTTTGCAGGCCCATTATAAGGAAATCAAAGATGGGTGACTTGTGCTTTCTTACTAATTTCTTGCAGAAATAGATCCAGATTCTGCCACCAGTATTTAGGATTGTCATCAAAAATAAAATATAAGTTTTTAGGTTTTTTCAAATTAATAACAAGATATTTTTTTCCCTGTGTAGATAAAACTACTGATCCAATTGATGGAAAGCTCTATTCTTGGAGTTATTTTTATTTCTAGTGGAATTGAAATTATGGTCCTCCATCAACAGCCTCTCTTCAGGACTTCATTGTGGTCAAATGCAGAACATCCAAGGATAATGGCTAGTTTTAAGGCCACTGTACACAAAGCCATCTTTGTTCACCATTGGAAATAGAGCTCATAACTCACTGTACTCGTGGTAGAACCTCAGCACTTGAATGCCTCCATGCTGTAATGATTTGTGAAGAATAAGACATCCAGGCAGGTGATATGGAGACCAATTGACAAATCCAGGAGAAATAAATACAAACAAACAACTCAAATTGTCACCCACTTCCTCTAATTTTCTGTTTTTAGCATTATCAATTCCTTATCTTGTGCATGATTTCTGGATTAGAATGGAAACCTTTATTCTTTACCTTTGTACAATCAACTCTCCTTATAGATTATGATATACAATAAGGTCTAGATAAGTATATAATGAAATGAGATGTGACCTCACACTCCCAGGACAACCCTTAAATAAAATTCCTTCCACATTCCCATCCTACTCTTGACCACTTCTCGCCTTGAGACAAAATGTCGCCTCCCCTGAGAAGGCTTCTCTAAGCCACCCAAAGATTAGGCACTCCTGTTACGTGCTTCTGAATACCGCTTAACTTCCCTTGTCTGTAACTACTTGTGGAACCAGGGCTGTCCTAGTTCAGCCATCTGAGACATGCTCAGTTCAGGGATCCCAAAGTGCAGGTATGGTTCTTCCTCATTCACTACCCCCTTGGTTTTCAGGTTCTCTCCTTTGGACTTATGGGTGTCCTGGTGTATAGCGTATCTTTGTCTCTAATAACAAAAGGATATACTACAGGCACAAGCAAAGGAAGGTCACATGGCAGAAGTAGAAGAAGAGAGAGAAGTTCAGCTCCAATTCAATTATCTAGAATTTTGAAATCAAAACTCTGATATTTTAATATCAGCATATATATGTTTGTCATTTAAAAATATTTTGATTAGATTTATATAAAAAAGATGCATCAAAACTTTGCTATTGTTTGAGGTCTCTCAAGATTTTAATCTGGCCTTCAGGTGCAGTTGGATGGAAGCCCAGGCAAGGCACTGGCAAAGGTGGCATGGGTCCCACTGGCCAGGCTCTGGTGAGGTGCTGGTGCAGCATGTTCAAGAGGGGAACCAACTCGCGTAGGTCTTGGTATAGATGATGGGCCATTCTCTCCTGAGGAAAGGCAGGCAAGAAGTCAGTCTTCACAGGGCTCCTGGGTTCTTGAGTATGCTTTTCCTGGTGACCATTCCCTAAGTCCACTTACTCAGTTCTTCTGGAATGTTCTTGGACAATTTCTCAGGACTCATCCTCAGGCCTCTGTTGAAGTATCCTTACTTCAGTTTGCCCTTTCACTCTTGTCCCTTTTTCTCTTTCATTCCTGTCACATGTCCTCTTTCTCCCTTCGACCCTTCCCCCTTCCTTTGCTCATTTACAACAGATCACCCAGCACAATGACTATTATGTATTATGTACTAAGAAATATTTTGGAAGAGGTTATTTGGCGGCATTTTTCTTAGTTAAATTTCTGCTGCTAATAAGTAAGAATAAAAAGTGAAGAAGCTTATCAATCTTTCTTCGAATATTTTTCTCCTACTGCTCCCTTCCATCTTCCACTCTAGTAGGCATACTTCACTGATGAGCTAAGTGGACAATCAGTGTTTACCACATTATGTGCAAAATTCATTAATTCAACATGTATTTGAGAAAATTACTTGACTACCTTCTTGCCCTCATGGAACTTACAGTCTATAAGACAAACAGTGAACAAGTGAAAAAACCTAATATATAATTGCAAATCATGGTAAGTGCTATTGTAGCAGGTATGAATTACAGTTCAAGTGAGCCTGAAATGTCAGATTAACTGTTTTCTTCAAACAAAATTAAATTGACCTGTGAACCCCTAGCCTATCAAGCTGGCGGGAAATTCAATCTCAGTCATTTTGAAAGGCCACCTCCTGCTCTTCTCTAGGGTTGCAAAGAACCCCCCAGGAAGTTTTTGAGTTTCCTGGAATATGGGGGGGGAAATCGGCAGTCTTCAAGCCAGCAAGACTGGAATTGGATTTTTTGAGGTCACTGTTTGAGCCCACAGGGTCATGGTTGGGCAGGCAGCCTGTTCTCAAGATACGTTTGAGCTTAGAACTCTTAGCTGAGGCAATTTGTCTCGTTCCAAGGGACCAACATTCCTAGAGCCCTGCTCATTGGAACTCTGAACCTTCCCTGAAATACTGCCAGGAAACTGGAACAGGACCCACTGCCGGTAGACTCACACTCCTCTGTCCCTTTCCCAGGGTTTGGAAATGTTCTCTTTCACTCTCCACCTACAGCTTCACAAGCATAGGCCTCTCTTCTCTCCCCTCTGGAGTACCTGGCATAATCTCCTCTTTGAATTAAGCCTTCCAAGAACCTGGAAAAGAAAAATAAATAGCTCTTATTATTTTGATTTTTCTATACCAGCAAAAAGAAAATGCAAATTATTATCTCGATTGATTATCCTGATACAATACGCAAGAAACAAGCAGGTGTTGCACTGAAAGATGGTCACAAGGTGGAGCCTGTAAGAAGTCAAACAACGCCCACCTGGAGGCTGAGGGAAGAGCAGGGCTTCCACGCAAAGTGCCTGGAGGTGGCCTAGAGCCCTGAGGGCCTCCTGACTGAAGGACCAGCTTGAAAGAAGCTTATTAGACGATGGCAAGAGTGTTATGAAATCAAGTTGGAGAGATAATAATAGAGAATCTGTCCAAACACCAATCGCTTATTGTACCCTTAACTATACTATCTCATACAACCTCACAACTGGCCTTTATTAAGAACCTTCTAGTAACTATCACAAAGACACAATTCCTACCTTCAAGATGTTCATATTCTGAGGAAGAGACACAAGCAAACTATACAACATTGTGTTGAAGGTGAATCACATAAGCACAAGGAACAATTAGAAGAAAGATGCCTAATCTAGACTGGGGGACACCCAGAAGGCTTTCTGGAGGTGTTGAATCAGGGATAAATCTTAAGGAATGTGCCTCGCAAAGAGGGAAAGGCATCTCATTCAGGGGGAGCCGCATGTATGAGGGATAAAAGGATGAGCGTTCCTTGTTGACTTAGGGAATGCTGGAAGTGTCTCACAAGTATCAGTAGCGCTGTTTCTTAAGATCTGGTTAATTCACGATTTTGTACAGCACGCACTCTGGAGCCAGGCTGCCTTGGTTGGAGTCCTGGTGCCTCCATTTCTTAGTTGGGTAACAATGACAGTGTCCTTAAACTCCTATGTCTGAGTTTCTTCATCTGTAAAATGCTGATAATAATAACACCAACCTCCTAAGGTGGTTCTGAGGATGAAAGGAGCAAATCAAAGTAAAGAACAGGCGTGTGACTATATCATACAGATTATGTATTTCTTATGCTTAAAAATAGTCACAAGCAGATCCTAAAACATTTTTTTTCGTTCTTTTTAAACTGCCATACTCCATTCTTATATTACATCGTGTTACCATAGTTGTTAAGTCACTTTCAGGGGAAAATAAGGTGGAATACTCCAGGTTTCTCCTTTTTTTGGGAGGCAAGAAGGAGATGCTCCCCTATGGGTACTCTAATGTTCATTCCGAAGTTCAACAGTCTGTACTCCTTTGATCATCATAATATATTTTAGTGTCTAAGATAGTAGGAACTCAGCAATATTTGTTAGACAAATCAGTAAATGAATAGATTCGATAAATACCAACTTGTATTCTGGGGAGAAAAACAGGAACAAACTATTCTTCTTAGCTAGTACCTTCACAAATCATACCTGCTACAGATTGGAATAAACAATTCATGACTTGCGTGGCTAAGTCATAGGAGCAAGATTTAGTTTAAATATGATACTTGAGTATCCATGTTTATGTCACTGCACAGTCAGATTTAGAAGTCTATCCTAAACCTCTTGTACTACTCCAGCATGAAATCAACTCTTTCAGAAGCTAGTCACAGTTCATTTTGTCAAGACCTTGTTTGGATTTCCTGCCTGTGTGATATATTTATGGTTTCTACCCAGGGAAAGTCACGAGTGCGGCTCGTCAATGTTCCGGACCCAGTCTGAGCTTCCCTCTCAGATTTCCTCTGGATCCTGTGGGAGTACTGCAGGGAGAGGAGACAGCTCACCCAAGGTCCCACTTCAGGTACCCCCCTTACCCCCTTTGTATTGGTTACTGTGAGATTATCCCTTTTGGTTTCTTATGTTAACCTCTTTTTCTGACCCTAAGAAAATAAAAGATAGAGTTCAAACCAAAAAGGCATCATTCTCATCCTAGTATGTGTCTTCTATAGTATGTAGTCTGGTTTGAAGTCTTTCAAGGAAGAAAGACTCTTGAGAACCCAGTGCGAGCTCTATGTGGAGTTGTGAAGTGGGCAAAATTTCCTTCTGGTGCTCTTCCCCCTTGTCTCTACAGCCCTCCCTCCTGACCTGAGCCCCCTTAAACCCTGACTCTACCTCTAGCTACTCAGAGTTCTCTTCCACAATGTCCAGCATACGTGTGCAGTTCCCCACTCACCAGTCTGTTCTGAACAACCCTTTCCTATAACTCATCTGTTCATTTATCATTCTACAAATATTCATGGATCACCAACCATGTGCAAGACAGTGCATCAGATGCTCTGGATACAACAGTAAGCAAGACAAACATGCCCTTCCCTAGCGGAATTGCATTTGGTGAGGGAGACCGACAGAAAGCAACTAAGTAAAATAATGACAAACTGTGGTAAAACTATGAAGGAAACACGGTGGAGAGAGAAGCTACTTTAAGGTGGTCAGGTAGATTCTTCTGAAATCCAAAGGATGGGAAAAGGCCAACCATGAGAGAACAGAGAAAACATGTCCCATCAAGATAAAAACACACATAAAGGCTTAAGATAGGTAAAAGCTTAGCAAGTTTGAGGGTGTTGAGGAAAGTCAGTGTGGCCAGTGCCACAAATGAGGTGGAAGGTCATTTAAGGTCATTCTTGAAAACAGAATGAGGTAGGGAAGGGGAGCAGATCATCCACAGCCTATGGGTCTTGATGAGGAGGTCAGATTTAGAGTCTCGCTCTGAACTATCTATTAATTTTAATGAATAATTTTATTCTAAAAGCATCTAAGACCATTGGCTTCAGAGTCAAAAGGCTGGATTCAAATATTAGCTCTGACACTAACTATACCTTCTTTCAAAAATCTAGCCCAGAGGCTTGAGGTAGGAATTAAAGATAATGTATATATAGCACCTTTAAACCACATGTCCAATTAATAGTTGTTATTCTTGTATAAGTTAGCTATTACTGCATAACAAACTACCCAGAAACATATGAATTTAAAACAAGAGACACATGTATATGGGTCAGCTGAAGCTTGGCTGGCCTAGACTAGACTTCATTGCTGGTGACTTCTGGCCTTCTCCTCATGTATCATTCTGGGGCCCAGGCAGAAGGGACAGTAGCTTCCTGGGGAAGGTATGGCAACGAAAGAGATCAAGGCCAATATGCAATCACATTTCAAGTCTGTTAACACTCCTCCGGCACACGCTGAGCCCAAAGTCAAAGGGCAGGGAATTACATCCTGCCCACTCTGAGTCTCAAGCAAGTCACATGCCAAGCCCAGGATGTAAATATTTTGAACAATAATTTAATCTACCACAGTTACTGTGGTTGATCATAACCTAACACGTTACCTTACTCAGGAATGCTTATATTTTCATGAGACTATTACTAACACTCAGAAATGAATGAATGGAATCTACAGCAAATAATTGCTACAGAGTAGGGAATAGTTTCTTCTTATTCAATAACTGACTGACCACACCCAAAATCTATTTGTTTTGTACATTTGGGAATTAGTATTTTATTGCATTTCTACCAGCAGGTCACACATGTATTTTCCTTTAAAAAAAAATCATTGTTACAGAACACTCAGGTTGAAAATCATTTCACTGATTGATCTTAATGTAGGACTTGCCATTTTTCACAAGTGACTTATTATGCATAGGCCAACAGAAACAAAGTAATGGAGTAACAGAATCAATTTAATTGTCTTTAGGAGCCAAGTAGAGAACTGAATGATCAGGCAGCCTGTGTGTAATCTTTCCTCTCTGTAACTTCAAGACAACCACTCAGACTCATTTTACAGAAGAGGAAAGAATGGAGAGTTGTACACACAAGTAATAACGATTAGCTGCTGGGACATTCTCCCACTCTCCATGGGGGGTAAGGATACTAAAATACATTATAGCTCAATTCCTGATGAGTTAATCCAGCCAAATTGCCTTATATTGATGCCACGATATTCAGGGAGAAAAGATCCTGATGCCAAAATCTGAGTAGGAGACCCGCTTTCTATGACTCTCTCCACAGATGCACCAGAGCTTCAGAATCACAGAAAGAGTTGAAAGGTTGTCTGGAGACTAACCAATTACCCCTTCCATACTGTGCCTGTTTTTATACAAAAACAAATAGGACCTAAAGTGAACATAATTGCCAAAGATCGTATTTGAGTTTTCATTCACAGGCCTTTGAGGGACTGTTTATTCCAAGGATGGAAATTAACTTGATTTTATAAGTACTAAGCTGGAATCACTATATGTTTGATCTCAGTAAAGATGATGTTAATTTTCATTTATTTCTCAACCATGAGAATGAGGAGAAAAATCAGCATCATGCTGTTTAAATTCTAGTTATGTTCAAGGAAATAACTTGCTACTTAAAAATCTCCAACTCCTGGGGCTGGCCCTGTGGCTGAGTGGTTAAGTTCGTGCGCTCCACTTTGGCGGCCCAGCGTTAGGATCCTGGGCGCAGACATGACATCGCTCAGCAGGCCAAGTTGAGGCGGCATCCCACATGCCACAAATAGAAGGACCTACAACTAAAATATACAACTATGTACTGGGGGGATTTGGGGAGAAAAAAGCAGGAAAAAAAAGAAGATTCGCAACAGATGTTAGCTCAGGTGACAATCTTTAAAAAAAAAAATCTCCAACTCCATATCCCCCTCACACCCTCTCCCCCACTAGCCCTGTTCCAGAAATGTTTTAAAAATACAAAACAAAAATATTTTTGTACTGAGAACAAAAAGATAAAACCAAAAAGGACAGCTTTGTGGTATCTGAGGTTTTAATAACTATTTTCTGAAAGGACTAATTGATACTTCCTGTTTTGGTCCATTGCCACATTTTGATCTCTTTATCCTTCCAGCTCAGAAAATATACACTTGGGTTGTTATGTTAACCTGGAAAGTGCACCTAATAAGGTTAAGGTAAATTGATGAGTGTAATCCATTAATGCATGTGTGTGTGCATGTGTGCGTGGGTGTTTGGTAGAGTATGAGGTGTGGGTGGGGGAGGAGTTGAAGGCAGGGAGTCCAGACAGAGATGAAACTATGAAGCTGCAGAAATTACATATCACCAAGTGAAGAAAAGCTGATGAGCTATCTCAAGGTGTTTCAGTTTTCTCCTCAGGACACTAGGAAGCCACCTTGTAAGAAGTCTGGGAAATTCCTTGTGGCATAATGGAAGGTATGTGTAACAGGAAGGCACTATGAATTGAACTAAGGTGTTTATTCTGACCTTAAATAGATGTGGTATGGGATAAAAAGACCTTCAAAGAACTCTTGGGGAGAGAGGCTTCTGTGTAGGAGGAGGTCGCTGGGAATAACAACCCCAAGTTCAAGGTGACACCCTTACTCTGCTGAGGCTGTTAGACCTCGTACCCACGTTAACATCTCAGATCATCCATTCTCCCTCTCATGAAGGGCAACAACCGCTTCTCACCCTTTTCAGGAGTGTTAAATGAGACAATGTACTAATGTATAGAACAACGTTTTGTAATCTGTGACAAGCTGATCCAGCTGTGAATCCTGTCAGCTTTACCTTCAAACTACATCCAGAACCGGACCACTTTTCGTCACTTCCGTAGCCTCATGCTGGTCCAAGCCACCTTCCACTCTGACTGGATTATTGCAATTACGTCCTAATAGTGCTCCCTGTTTCCACTCTCGCCCCCACCACCAACTCCCTTCAGTCTATTCTCTACAGAGAAGCTGGAGAGACCCTTTTAATACATCAGTCAGATCATGTTACTCCTCCACTCCAAAACCCTCCACTGGCTTCCCACTTTCACTCAGAATAAAAGCCAAAGTCTTTAAATTGGTCTAGAGACGCTATGTGTTCTGTTCACCTCCCACTCCCTACTTCTCTGATCTCATCTCCTTCATGCGTCTTCTTGCTGCTCATAAAACAATCCTAACATGTCCCTGCCTCTGGGACTTTGCAATTTCTGTTCCATCCACCTGGAATTTTCTTCCCACAGCTGGATTTTGTATGGAGTGATCTCCCTGATGAGGCCTCACTGTTAAGGTATCCAGTGAGGAGGGGACAGATGAGAGAACAATGAAGGTATCTGTGGGAAGAGAACTCCAGGATTTCTTTTACATAATTAATCAATGCAATCAATTCTTGTGTCCGTTCTACCACTAACTTAAGGTTGTCTTTCTTTCATTCTGTCTTTTCAGATCTTTATATCTGGAAAGGTGACTTTGTGTTCAAAAGTGCTGGAGTACACCATTCAATTGAAATCTCTAAATTCCTTCCTAGCTCTGGTCTTTTGATTCTACCCTTTAGCGCCTCATCCATTCTACATTAGTACACTGCTCTATTCTCAGAATTTCCTCATGCAAAGGACTGTTGTTTCTGCTGTGTGTCCACCTGACAACCATGGCTATCCTGGACCCATCCCAGCTGAAGAGAAGACAGAGGATGCAACTGTGTTAAAGAGAGCTCTTAAAACAGAGATCTGAGAGATTCCATGGACAGGAGAATGGGAGATGGCAGAGACCCAAACCAGGAGAGACGGATGTGGCCCTGTGGCAGGAGAGAGGAATGGGCAAGAAGGAAGAGCTTGGAGGTTTTCAAGAGCTGTAACTGGTGAAATCTTCTGAGTTCATGGCTGGGAGTGAGGAGCAGTGAAGGAATGTGAAGCCTCTCAGAGGCCCAAGAGATTCCTGCTTACAGGTTGGGTGGGTGTTTGGATGGTGCTGTTAGTTGAGCTAAAGCAGATATTGTTTAGTGAGTTCAATTTCATTGATGTCAACTAGTTATCTAAGATTTAACATCTAGATACAAATTCGTTGTGCTGAACTACCATCTTGCAAGTTTTGGTTTTATTCACATAAATGTTATTAAAATACCTTCCAAATGTTAGCTGAAATCTAGATATTCTTGTCTTATGTACTACTCTATAATTGGAAATAAAGTTACTTTATAAAATAACAATATAATATCATTGAATAGAATCAATATGTTAACTATTATGTATTACATATTAGAATTATATAATTAATATATTAATTATAACTAATATATTGGTGATTAATATACTATAATATATAATATAACATAATACATAATATCTAGCAATCCTTGCTACAAATAATAATAGCTGACCAGTATTGAGCACTTACTATGGGCCGGACATGTTGTTTACTTCTAGCCTCACAACAGACATGAGTTGGGTAGCATTGAAATCAGGATTTGAACTATTAAATAACTTGCTCCGTTCACATGTAAGTGCCTGAGGCAAGATTTAAACTCATGCTATTTGATTCCAGAGCCAAAGCCCGTAACAACTAAGGCAGCTTGCTTCTCTTTTTTTTCTTTACTTGGTCTCCCCAAATCATTTGCTAAATTATTAGAGACCTTTCAACATCTATAACTAGATTTCATGTAATTTCCACTAACTATACTTGCTTTAATATGTATGCAGACAAAATATTATTTTTAAATACATGAAAAGCAAATTTATTCTCTTAATTCAGTCAAAGGAATTAGAATTATATAGGTTAGCAGATCGGTATGACAAAAATATTTCTTTTTATCCTTCTGCTCTAAATTATGTTTACTTTTTTCTTATTTCTTGTGATTGAAATTTTCACACTTAAATATTTGTCTTGATACACATAATTAAATTCAGAACAATTCAAGCTTAGATGGCCAAATCTTGGCAGCACTAAAATTAACACATAAATTACAAGCATGGACTAAGATGGCATATAATTTTTTAATATCACTACTGAAACTCCACTCTCTGTTGCCTAAGCCTACCATGCTAATTTGATAGATTTAAAAAAGAAAAAGCTCTTTAATTGGAAAGACACAGCAGAAAATTGATGAGCATGAATCTGGCACTTTGTCACTCAAGTGAATATGATAATGATGGTATCATTAGGCAAAATAATAATGTGACAGTTTCATATGATGAAGAAACACTTCTGCCACAGAGAATTTAAATGTCGAGCACCTGGTTTCCCAGATGTTTACGTTTCAGTCACACAAAACGCTCTGCTAACCTGTGTTCTCTGAACAACAACTTTGAAAGGTGTTGGGTAGTTATGGAGCAGAGACCAAAAACACAAAACACAAAATCATTGTCAGAGAGGGGGAGTAATACTCCTTTGTCCATTTATTAAAATCAATCTGTATTTACTCAATTGGCATATCATAATTTGGATTACTTCAGAGAGACTGAGAAAACGGAATTCAGTTGTGACCTTCATCTTCGAATAGTTTTTAAGTATTCCTTTATATTCATCTCCTATGCATGTCAATTTCTTCAAATGTAAATAGTCTTGAGAGTGTGTGTGTGTGTGTGTGAGTGTGTGTGATGGGGTGGAAGTGTCTTTCTATGCGGAGCAGATTTTTCTCCCCAATTACAAAGAATCCCAGCTTCCTCCTATTGCCCCTTGATTACTGGTTTGCAGAAGCCTGGGGTTTTGCTTGTAAGACAAGTTCCTGAATGGCCAATTGTTCACCCACTTACTGTGATTCATAGGTGTCTTGACACCTGGTGGAACAAATAAGTAATTACTAAGCTTCCTCCTTCACTGACCTTCTAAGGTCCTGCCTTCTTTTAGTTAAGAAACACCATGTAATAACTGAGCAGGTCTGACCTATTGGGAAAATGGCTTCATTTGGGGGGTGGTGAATTGTTTTTATCCAGGTCTTCAAAGCAATCACATGATGCACACCTGCTTACTAACAGTAGGCAGCAAATAGTGCCAACTTCCTTGTGCCCTACAGAGAATAAACTTCTCCTCCAGAGAGTTCTAAATTCCAGTTCTCTAAGGTTCATGTAAGTTTAGGGAAAAACACCTAAATAACCCTGATGTGCCTGAAGGTAAAACATCATTGGTCATGTAACAATAGCTCCATCTTGAGATCACTTGGAGAAACTCAAAAACAATCATGCCTGCGTCCCACCTCCAGAGATTCTGCTTAATTGGTCTGGAGTATGGCCTGAGATTCAGCATTTTTCAATGTTGCCCAGGTGATTCTAAGGCGCAGCCAAGGATGAGCTCTTCCAGTCAAGAGGCTCAGAGGCCGTTCAGTCAACAGGCATTCACTGTTGGAATCACCTTCTAGCCATTGGTGTTATTTTCCAGAATATATGGGCTGACTTCACTGACAATTACTTATTTAAAATTCTCGGCACACAGCAAAGCACTCTCTGTGAATGTCAGTTTGTTGAAAAGTACTGTTGCAGGGAAAAAGATTTGATTTTTCTTCACGTTAAAAAATCAATCTAAGCTTATTTGAAAGAGATTTAGAAAAGACGTTCAAATTTTCTTTCTTGTGACCACTTTATATTATTATCATTTTTAGAGGTGGGGGGAAAAAAGCAATTCTTTACTTTTTGGCTATTAGGTAGAATATTTTTAATGCAGAAAAATGATGAATTCCACCAATTGGTTTGTTTAGTGTTATTACTTCTGATGCAGTGAGCAAGGAGTGATTTATCAGCCTCACTTCTTATTCTGGAGGCGAGGCCTTACACCCTGATGTTCAAGAGAATATAAAGATAAATAGGGAGTCACGATGTTGTATAGAACTAAAAAAATTTCTGCCTAGATCTAATGGGTTTATGGCTTTTTGGAAAACTGGGCTTCCTCTGAGGTATTCCTATAAGAATATAAATGGAAAACATATTTGAATGGTAAATGTTACTATTTGCTAGGAAATGTCACTTTTATCTGGAAACCTTGGCATCTGGTATTCATAGCCAGATGTCTAGGTCAATCTTGTATCATTGAGATTCTTGTATCATTATCTCAATGTCTGGATCCATTCCCGATTCAAACAATTAGAAACTCCCAAATAAACTGAAATTCAACATATGAAGTATATTTTACTTAACTGAATGATATATCAGTTTTTCAGATTTTCTTAGGCTTGAGATGCCATCATTTAACTCTCCGAGCCCAGGATAAGTTCAACCAAAACCTGGATTTTCTACAAGTCAAGATTTATACGTAAACATCTCTGTCAGGTTTCCAAGTTTTCTAGAAGGGTTCACAGGTCATAGGTAAACGTGGTAGAGCCTAGCACAGGCAGGAATCTACCCAGCCTGCCAGAGTGCTCACTCCAGAGTCAGAGCTCCAGTACTGGGAATGGTAGGAGAAAGGACATTGTGAGGGATGGGGCAACAAAGAGGTAGGCTTCCCCTAGCTTTGTTGGGGGGCCCAATTCTAAGCTTCTGACACTGAGGTCAGGCAATCAGTCTTGATCAAAATGTTTCCAAGATCCCCATACTATATATATATAAGTCTGCTATGACATTTAGGGCCTTTTGCCTTGTGTTAATGTGATTTATGCCAAGTTACAGGGCCCCTATTCTATCAAATAACCTGAATATTTTCCCAGCATAATATCATAACCCTTTCCTTCAAGATCTGAATAAAATGCTCTGCCTCCAAAGTCTATGCTGACTCCATCCCCTTCCCTCCAGTTCCACTGCTACCACCTTAGTCAAAGCACCACTCAGTTGCCTGGAAGGCTGGCATAGCTTCCTTATTAATAGTCTCCTCTCATCCTCTCCTGCTGCTTGCCCACCCCCAACCAATCTATGCTTCACACACTCATCAAGTGATCTTCGCTCTGATCATCTTGCTTCTCTCCTTAATTATCTCCTCTTAGAATAAAACCCAAACTCTTTATCACAGCCCTGTCTTCCTTTCCAGCCTGACCTCTACTCTCCTCTTCACCTCTCAACCATGCAGGCTTTTCATATCTCAAACTTCCAAGCATCTCATAGCCTCTGGCCTTCACCTCAGGCCTATTGATTTAAAATACAGTGTTCTCTCCTTTAGGTCAGACACAGAGATAAACCCACAGAAATCATGCATTTATTAGTCTCCCATTTATCTTACAGGATCCTACTGAATATTAAACATATACTGAAATGCTGACAGATGTTGCATTCATATTATGTTTCATCTTCTGGAAAACCAAGCACATTTTAAAAAATATATGGGAGACACTCCTAATATATTTTCTGAATTCAAATAGATATAATTTTAAGTCTACTTTTTAATGAGTTTGACCATAAACAGATTGTAAGCAGCATTGGGGGTGGCTATAAACTTATAAACAGCTAGCAGCAAGAAATGACAAGGAGAAAAGAGACCTAAGAACTTAAAAAACTGGGCTAGGCTCATTTAGTGTAACCACCAACAGCCTTTCCTACATCAAGAACCCCAAAATCTCATCTGTCTTATCGAAGCCCCAAACTTTTGTGTTCATAAGTGTGTTCCACAATTATTAAGAAAGCAAAATTGTGACCAATGTATTCTGCTTAATGTAGTAGAGAAATGCAAAATATCTTCAAGAGATATTTCCATCTGAAAGACTAAAACTGTCAACCAAAATATTACACGTTAGTTACCTAGAACATTCACTTGTGTGGAAAATCTCATTCTTAGTTTTCTACAGCTGCTGTGACAAATCGTCTCAAACTTAGTGCCTTAAAACAGCGCAAATTTATCGTCTTACAATTGTGTAGAAGTCAAACACATGTTTAACTGGGCTAAAATCACGGCATCAACAGCAGTATGTGCCCTTCTGGAGGCTCTGGAGGAGAATCAATTTCCAAGACTTTTCTAGCTTCAAGAGGCCACCCACATTCTTTGGCTCTTGCTCCCATTCCTTCACCTTCAAACCCAGAAACAGAGGCTCTAATCCTTCTCATACAGCACCACTCTGACTTCTGCCTGCTCTTCCGCTTTTAAGTTCCCTTTTGTTTACAATTGGCCCACCTGGATAATTCAAGCTACGTTCCCTATTTTAAGGGTTTAGCAGCTGATTTGCAGCCTTAGTTCTATCTGCAATCTTAATTCCCTTTTGCCACTTAACCTTAACACGTTCACAGGTTCCAGGGATTGGGCTGATGATGTCTTTGGAGCAGGGAGCGTAGGCTATTATTATTCTGCAGACTGTAAGTGTCATGTTAAGGAAAGTTTGTTGAAATAAAACATAAAAAAAATACATCTGAGACATCATCAGCAAAATAAGATAATCATCAAAAGAATAATATCCACCTCACAGAGCTATTGTGAAGAGGAAATGAGGAAACATTCATAAAAAACTTTTTGGAAACTATAAATTCCCCTTAAAGTTAAGTGCATGTAATGAGTCAACAGAACTCAAAGACAGCTCCAGAATCCACACTGATCAAGATTTTAGACTTGCCAAGATGCCTGCTCTTGTGGTGGGGCTCCACGGCAAAGGTTCTGCAGCTGCATTGTGTTGTTTGTAATATATATGTTGTTTATAGCAGCTATTCAGACTGTGCCCCTGCTTTATTACTCCCTTGGGAGGAGGAGAGAGATGCTGATCGCGGGTGGGGTCTCAGAAGGATTTTCTCTATGAAGGCCTCCCAGCTGAGTAAGTCTACACCCAATGTACTCCTAGTACTCTGCCGGCCCAGCATCAGGATGTCCAACACAATGAGGAATGGCCACACCTTAGAAGCCAAGTATCAGCTATCCAAAGTAAGACTGCTTGTAGTTCATACAGAAAGCACAGGTTCCCATCGAGTGTGCAGCTTCACATATGCTACAAAGCTGCCAAAATCTTTCTCTCTTCAACCCAAGTGAACTCTCCATATATGATCAATTTCTATGTGGACTATGATGTGGAGGAAAACAAAAGCTGGATAATATTGCAAATCCTGATAGTCCTGTTGGTGCCCTCCCTTGTCCCCATTTCAGCAAACTTAGTGACTGCCCAGGGTCCCTATGCAGCACTGCAGCAGTGTCTGATGGATACTTTGTTCCTACCCTGTTCCTCCTCTCTTCTTTTCACTTCTATCATACGTACCAGATTCTCTTACGTCAGGTGTTATGCTGGGAAACAAAAAAATATCTCATACCAAGGACCTCACTTTGATCATGATTCAGTAGATTTCCATCACCCCAAAGAAGCCTTGCAACCACTGTCTTTGGGTCCTGAAGCAGTTAGTGATGCTGGTATTTCAGTCAAGTGAGCAAACCAGAGATGAACTGTAAGCCCTGCCACATCTGTGACAGTCTCCACCACCTCAGGTCCACCCTGTAACTTTAGGTCCATTTTACCCACAGTTTTAGACTTTCACTGACATAAAGAATAGAAGTTATAACTTACTTATTCAACAACCCATGACGCCAATTTTTATTATTGTTTTTGACAAATTATTTTGAAAATCTTGCCTTTAAGTTCCAGATTTCATAATCACCATAAAAGGACAACTCCAAATGAGAGTCAAGTGTATATTGAGGATATATGATTCCCTATATATGTTTCTGCCTCCAAACTCCCACTGAATAGTGTGCTATTAAAGAATGCAGGATCAGCCCTCACCCAGTGACTGGTCTTAAGATGTAAAATAGCTAACACTTTCACTCTAAAAGCTTCTTTCTGCATAAAGGCAGCAAATTACAAACCGGCCACAATGATTACTTGAGGGCAGGTATATGTACGTATTTATGTTCATACATATGTATTACACACCTAGTGAACACTGGAAAAATAAGAAAACACATTTAACAGACACGACTTAGCCCCACTTCCTTCGAGGTGGCTAAATGAATGCATTGCAGTTTATTTCATGAGTTCCAGGTGTGCTTTAATAGCCTCAGATATGGTTCTGGGGCACATCCGAAAAGGTAAGGTTACATTCAGACTCATGCCCTGTTTACCCTAGCAGTGGGAAACCGACCAAACTTCAAATTGAGTTTCTCCCCTAGACTCTCTAACTTCTACATTTCTGTTCCTACTGCAGCTGTTATGTAGAATTAGGTATGAGACTGATTTTTTTTCTGCCTCCTCCTGTGAAATACTATACTATGGATTCTGAAGGAGTGACCCAAATCCCTCATCATTGCTCAAATACCAGGAGTGAAATTCTATACCTAAGGGAAATTACTGTGGAGGAGAGCAAGTACGATTCCATATTCTATAGCCACTCAGAAGAAGGCCCGAAGTTTCAGGACTGGTGACAGAGGAGGGAAAGAAAGCAACTTTCACATCTCAAGACAGTAAGGGGAAGTAGGGTACAGTGGGTACGAGTGAAGAGCTAGTGACCCATTACGAGGCTGTCACTTTACTGTGAGTCCCAAAGGGAGAATATGAGGGAATCCTAGTTAAGATTTTCATTATGAGCGCATGGCACTCAGAGGGGTTAACTTGGTCTTCCTAAGATGAGGGGAAAAAATTCTCCTTTAATTATTATAGAAAGAGCAAGAGCAATAAAAGTGACCTCAAATTTCTGGGATGAATGATAGGACTTGAGAGGGAAAAAGAAAGAAATATTTAAACAAATGACGGGGAGATATGGCTAGGTAAATTCTATCAGACAGAATTTCACTCTCTAAGTCCTAATATCAATTGTGAGACTAAAAGGCCAAAAAGGGCTTTTCTGAGCAAAGGGGTCAAGGTCAGTTTCTTTTGAGTCCTTCAACCTTTTCCCTACAGAGTATTAAATCATGCAATTTAAGTAGCTTGGGAATTACTTGTAAGAACCTAATTTCTATGTATGTCTCTCTTCTTTGATCTGGAAAGTGCTTCAGAGCTGAGGACATCAGTAAACAATTTGAAATGTAATCTCCTTCTACTTCCTTATGCTCCAGTGAAAAGAATCAGACCAAAATGAGAGATGCTATCACACACAGACTGGATAGTGTTTTCTAGGCTATTTCTTTAAAAGACTCAGAAAATCTAGCTTTTACAAAAGGCCAAACCCGTGTGATTTCAGCAGATTTGTTTTGGGAGCCCTGGACACGGTGGCACAGCTTGGAGCCTGTGGTCCCATCTTCTTATCTGGTCTCCCTTACCTGCTGTGGGATTCTGGGCTTCAGTTTGTCCCTATTAAAATGAAGGGACTGGACTAAATGACCCCCCAATTTTTTTTTTAGCTAAGAATTTGAAGATTCTATGATGCCTTAGTCTTGTTTACCTCCAGCCTAATCACTCACGTGCTTATGCATGTGCCTTTATATGGTGTCATTGATTGGGCTTGTTTGTGATTCTAAACAAATGAATACCCCCAGAAGCTCCGAATTGTATGAATTGATTGGATTAGGAAGTTTATTAGCAGTTAAAAGAGCAATTTGGGAAAGCTCTCTGAAAAGAGAAGAACTTACCTATTAAGTCATTTTTCATAAACTCTGAGCAGTAGAAAAATAAAATCTCCATATTTGTGAGTAGGCAAAGCATTGTCAATGAAGCAGATGATTTAGAATGAAACCTATATAGTAAGAGAGAAGGGATAAGTGGAAGAGTTTTGGGTACAAAGGAAGAGATTGACAGGGTAAAAAATGAGAAAAATTAGAATTGCACATGGTCATGTGAAGAGTCAAGCAAACATCAATAAAAAGAGTTGAATTTGCTTTTACATCTCTCACTTGAAGACGTTCCTCAAGCTGAAAGACATAACTGTATTTCACATACTTCCACTATTTGGAAGATAAAAGATAACATTTCTAAAGACCCTTCAATTATTAGGGAAAGAAGATCAGAAAGAAAGTAGTGTCTAAGCGGAGTCTTAAAAGGATGAACTGAAATTTGCCAGGAAACGTGGGTGGGGAAGTTTATCATCATAGACAGTCAATTTACAACTCAACTATTACATTTTAATATATCCTAAGCTTTCTACCTTCCCAATTAAAATACTTACATTTGTAGTATATATGACAAACAATCCTGAAATAAGCTTAGTGAAACACAGTTTTGTTAGATAAATGTATAAAAACTCAACTCTATTGATGTCTTCCTGACTCTTAAAAATGTCTAATGACAAGTAGAAACAATAGGAAATCATCCATAATTCTCTCAATAGATCTATCTTACCACAAAAGGTCTCGCAAGTGTCTATCTTCTTAAGAAATCAGAAATATGATTTTAAATTGATGCTAATAGAAAAACAAAAAGTCATTTGTTTTGGGGGAGTGATGAGTTTTTAGACAAGGCAACTTTGTTTTTCTATTTTCTCTCCACGTAGTGACATCCTAAAATCTCACCTTTTCCCCCATGGTTGAAATCAGTTTTCCCACACAGATTACCTGGAAAAATTCAATTTATCCTTCAAGCCTCTGTTCAGACACTACTTCCTGTCTGGCATTTCTTCCCTGACAACTCCCAAAGCCCCTTAATGAGAGCTTAATCTACATGTTCACTCTGTCATTATTTGATTATCATCTCACCCACTCAACTAAGAGCAACCTGAAGCCAAGAAAGATGTTTTGTTCATCTCTGTATCTTTATGTATGGTGTATGGTCAGTTTGTGATCCTTAAAGATGTTTTTGAATGAATGAATAAAAGTAAAAACATAGACATATTTGCCACTTTTGTGAATTCTGAGACTTTAACACAGAAAAACACACAAGGAACAAAGTCAGTCATCATTCCAGGGTATCTACTAGAAGCAAGAAGATCATCATACATGATAAATTCTCAACTACAGCCACCCACCTAGAGGAGGAAAATTCTTCTTCTACGCTTCTAGATTCTTTTGCTGCTGTGGTAATTAAATTAAGATGAGACAAATTAACAGGAGTAAAAAAAAAATTTAATTACATACATACAGGAAACTCAAAAGAATATGAGACCCAAAGACAAGATGGGCAATTGAGGCTTATATGCTATCCTCATCTAAGAAATGGGATAGGGGCCTGGGGCTTCAAAGGGGAGGAGCATAATTCAAAGAAAGGCAGATATTCGGTAATTAGATACTTGTCCTGCCACAGAGATAGGTCATTCAGATAAAATGATCTACAGTAATATCTCCCCCTCTGAGCCAGGCCCTCTATCTAAATTCTTTTAGGTAGTTATGGAAGAAGTACAAGTTTTTCTTGAATCTGCTGGTGTTTATTGCCTTCAGCTCTAAATAGTTCATATGCCAAAGTGGCACATTTTGGAAAAGCTCATTTGGAACCCCTTCAGAGCCACCTTTGCAACTTCCCCCAAAAGTTTAACAGTCCAGAAGTTGAGTTGATAGATTTTGCCATGTCATTCAATCAGTCTCTTAGTCCTGAATATAGGTCAGTTCAGTTAAACAGTTGTGTCTCATTTTAGGAGGCAGGGGTGAAGTTGGGCTTCCAAAGTTAGGCCTATAGTGCAAGCAATCAGGTACTTAATAAGAGGCATTTCTATGGAAACAAAAGGAAAACAAAAGTTATTATTTGGAGAAGATTATAATCCCAGCTTCTGAGATCTGAAGGCAGTCAGTTGAGAAGATTTCTAGATATCCAGCTCAAAGCATCTTCAGATAGAGTGAGGGCAGGCAGTGGCAATCTGATAGATTTTCCTGGTTTGCTGTATGAATGTCTGTGGTGATCTTTCTGAGTGACCACATAGCAATGGGCATGAAGATTGTCATACGTGAGCTATTGTGGTGATTTCTCTAAAGTTTATATCAAGTTGTCCAATTTCAGAAAAAGGTCAGTTTTAGTTCTCAGCGATCCCAAGTCAGGAGAAAAATTGGGAATGTTAGTTTACAGAGTCATAGACAAGTATTTGAGGAAACTAGAATAATACAGGATCTAGTCAAGTTTACAGCTATGTAAGAACAATATCAGAATCTGATATCCACCAAAGGGTGTTACTGAAACATAATTTTTCTCTCTACAATCACCCCCATTTCTATCAAGGATAACCATAGTAAGACTAATTTGTTTGCAAATTAAGTCTAGTTTGAAGAAAGTTGGCCTGATTATTTATATAAGTGAAACAAGAATGTTGATTGACTGTATAAAAGCTTTTAATCCAGTCTACTGGAAGTTTTCATAAGGAATCTTATATTGGACTTTTTAAAATTCTCTCAAGGCTAAGAAGCCAAGCCAAGGTCTCTCCATCAGACATTACCTGTAATAGCTATATATTATATTTGGATGAATTCTTAATCCCTCTCTTCTCAAGGTCCCCAAAATATCCTGAGGTTCGTGTGCCTGCCAGGAATTGATCTTTCTTACTCACTTGGTGAAGCTACTGGGAACCCTGTAAGCAAGGTACCAGGCCAATTTTTCCAGGAGGCTTTATTGGCTCCATAAAGTTAACCTTAGTTCCTTAAAGCTGTCTGGTCATATCTAAATTTATGCATGTCTCTCTCAAACATGACATTGTAGTCAAAGCCTTGGTAACATAACCAGTGCATCCAATTATTTCCTGTTACAAGGAGAACAGATTCTTACTGATATTATGTAAATAACTATATTGCCATGAAAATAAGAATACTCACTATGTGTTTCCAAATTCTGGAGGGATCAGGTAGAGAGAAAAAGATAAATATTTCAATTCAACTTACAAGGGTATAATTTTCCAAATTACTGTAAGTCATAGATAGCTTAAGAAAAAATGGTTTCCTTAAATCTGGAAAAAACAAAACATTAAAGAAAAAACAATTGTAATCATCTACCTCAGTTCATTCAATCCCATGTAATTAAAACTTGTTCTGCTTGAATCCAGTCTTTCCATTACTTCTGGAAATTCTTACCCAGCTCAGTTTTATGATCTTAAAGTTATCAGGAATCTGTACTTTCCTAAAAAGTCTCTTCCATGAATCTCCTTGAAGATCAAGCGCTTTTGTAAGAACACTTCTGTAAAAGCATCAGAGTATAGCAATAACTGTCTGTGTAAAGACTTAATGATGCTCATTGTTAAAGATCTGATGAGAGTTCATTACAATGGAATTGACAAGGAGGTTCGGTTATTTCTGTAACATGCAATATTTTAAGTTAACTAGAATTATGACTGATAACACTATACCAGGATATATCACATTTCCAGGAATTTCACACAATTTCTGGAATACTTATAATGTTCACCTATATAAAAACAACATAGGGAAGGCTTTGTATTACTTCTTATTTGACAATGCTTCCCATATAACTTTATATCATATCATATCAAATATCATATCATATGATATAAAATATAATATCATAACAAAAATGTCTAATTAGTTTAATATCTCCCCTTTTATAAGGAGAGAGAACAAATCCTTTAATATGTTCCAGGGATCCTCTGGAAAATGTCAAAGTTAGTTTGAGGTCAAAAAAGACTTTATAATTTTATTATGGGAAATGTGTCAAAAATATCAAAAAGGTTTTAAAACACTTGTTCAAATAGGATCATAGGTCACTGTGAAACATTACTGGTTGACCATTTAACCAAAGAGACAATAGAAGATGCTAAAGGCAAATAGAAATTTAAATAGTTGTAAAAAAAAAAAAACTTAGATCTATTATAGAAAAGATTCAGCTTTCTGAACATAGGAAATTATTTCAACAAAACACAGAATCCTTGTGTGTGTGTGTGTTTTTAGGCAGATTATTTTAAAAGGTAAAGAAAAGCCTTTTACAATCTCCTATTATCAAAAGCAACCAATAGTCAAGAAAATATTGTCCTTTTACAGAGAGAAAACCAAATTCTAATATTGGTTCAGTTTCCTTCTGATGTTAAAACTCATTTATTTGATTAAGTTTACTGCAATCTTAGCCAGTCCTGACCACACATAAAATTCCTTTCCCCTATTATTTCTAGTAGTTTTACTTACATATATTAGAATTTTTAACCCTTGAGCCTTAATTTTTAGGGAAAATAAAGAAGTAAGCAATTATGAACTGTCTCTTACATTGGCAAATTTATGAATACATTTCATATTTTCTAGAAACACATGCTTCTTGATAGTAAAATCTTTCAGGGTAGCACAGAATATGTTTACTACTAGACCAAATATCTTCAGGTTCTCTGTAATAAGAAGACAAAAGTAGATAATCCTATGTTCAATAATTAATATTTAAGTGTTTTATCTTATTTGGAAATGATCAGGATAATCAATGAATTTCCATCATTTAGCCTAACTAAGAAACTCTAAAGTTTCAAGTTACCAAAAGATTTTGGAAGGTATTTTTAAGTACACATACGTTAAAAGATAATTATTATGGCTGAAAATTCTTATCTCCCTTATATCTATCTAAATCATTTGTTCCCAACAATTAAGTTTAGACTACTCACAAAAAAACCGTCATGAGACAATAGACAAAGTCAGCCATCATCCCAAGTGATTTTTCTTGCTGACAAATTTTGTAACAGAGATAACATAAACTTACTTGATTTTTAAACCCAGGTAAAATAAAAGTATTATATTTAATGTTGATAACTCTAAAGTCATGTCTGTATTAATTAAACCAACAAACTTAAACTAGCTTTTATTTACCAAAAATTATCCTAGATCAAGTGAAGTTAAAAAGCGTTTGGGGTAGTTATTGTTATATTTCTTCAATTCATATAAGTGCTTGTTTTTAGCCAATTAAATAGAGCTCTTTTACGAATTAATTTTAGCAATATCATCCAGAGGTAGAAAAATACCATGCGTCTACAACACATATACAAAGATACACATAGACATAGAGATAGATGCAAACAGACACCCTATAGCTTCATTTTAAAATTTTAGCCATGAGACAGATACAATAATGTAAAACTCACTAGTTCTCAAAAAAGTTGGATCTAAGCTGTTTTTTTGGTAGATGCAATAAGTTAAGGTTGCCCATGCAGATGGCTAAAGCTTCACTAGTATCTGTGGAGAAGCACTTAAAAGACTTTTTTTTATTCTCTCAAGCTTCAACTGACCTTTGCCCCATGTTGATGTCCTTCTGATAAGGAAGTTTGCACTTTAACTTTTATATCTCAAGGGCATAAGGAAAGAAGGTGAATTATAAGCCCTTTAAGATATAAAAATAAGTGAGGGTTTGGGATTGGCAAAAAGGAATAGGCAAACTTTGAACTGCTGCTAGAGCTACATTTCTAGTTTTCCAAATGTCTGTGAGACAAGGACAGCTGCTCTCAATTCCTCAAAGAATTGGGTTGTAACCTAAATTACATTATAGGGTTATCTATCCATAAATCTTCTTATGAGGGCTTTTGAAGGGTTTTATTACACTCTGGGTATATAGTTTTTTTTTTTTTAGTTTAGGGAAGGATGCCAAAAAAAACTTCATATCGGGCTCTGAATATTGCTATGGTCACTAGTTCAGTCAGACCTGTGCCATCCCATCTTATTTTCTGCCTTTTTAATCTGTCTACTAATCTCAGGATGTAATCCATTTACAAAAAGTTTTGAGGATCCTCCCTGGGTTTAAGAAATTCTTTCACTATGGCCCTTAGTTCAGTCTTTGATCAAAGAGTGAAAGATATCTGAGGAGGATCACCTGCAACCTTGGGTGGTTTTATTTTAAAAGTCTCTTCAGAGTGGAAAGACATTTAGACAGAGGATTACTAGGAGTACTCAAACGAGGAGAGAGGGAGCAGTAAGGATTACGTTAATCTTATAGTTTTTTGTTTTAGGTATCTCTTATATCTTTAATTTTTCATTAGCCTTTTTGCAATGAAGTTTTAATGAAGATGTTTTGGAATTTTGAAGACTTTTGGAGGCTTCTGCCTGTCAATTAAAATAGGTATCCCATTCATTTGTTTGATTTGGGAACCCTTGCTTTCACATGTGCTTCTTAAATGAACTCATCTAATTGTAACATTTCTCATAATGGCCATTGTAGTTTTTCTGAGGCCTGGCAACGGTTAGGTAGGATTCAGCTGCAAATGGAGCTCAACGCACATTTCTGTTCAGCCATATCTAGCTGCAAATGGGGTGCAACTTACATTTCTGTCTGGCATATTTGGGGGCCCCAAAGCTGAGAGTTACCAACCCAAGTCCTCAGGACACAAAAAGCCTTAATATGATTTTTTCTTTTTTAAGATATCTACAGCTTCCAGGAGCACAATTCTCAGACATAAAATAAGCAGGTATGCTGGTGTCATGCTTAACTCTTTGGATTTTAAGAAGGGAGAATTTATGTTGGAGATGGAGTTTAATTTTTGTTCTCATTTCTGTTCTTTCATCTTGTTAAAGGAGTCCCCAAGGCTAGCCATTACATTCCTTTGCATCTTCTTTTTAATTTGGTTTTTCCATGTGTACACATAAGACAATTGCTAAGGATGAGAGCTCTCAATTTTTTTTAAATGAAGAAAAATAAATTTAATTACATATTATGGGAGCCCCATAACAATATGAGACCCAAAGACAAGTCGAGCAATTGAGGCTTATATGCTATCCTGAGCTAAGAAATGAGATAGGGGCCCAGGCCTTCAAAAGGGAGAAGGGTAATTCAGAAGAATATAAGAAGAGCAAATGATTGGTAATTAGATGTTTTCCCTGTCATACAGATAGGTCATTCATATAAAATTCTTGCTAGTAATAGCTTTCTCTCTGAGATGGAACTCCTGTCTAACTTCCTTTAGGTAGTTAAGGGAGAGGTAAAAGTCTTTCTTGAATATGCTAAGTCTTGATGGCCTTCAGCTCAAAGTAGTCTACATGCCAATGTGGCACATTTTGGGGAGGCTTGTTCTGAATCTCATCCAACCCTATTTACTTTGATACAATAGTCTGCAGAAGCACCCATGCATTTGTTTAAGTAAATTTCATTGATTCCTTATGATCACTCTCTAGACTTTGGAATCAAGTAGTCAATGATTTAAAGCCTGGACCACCCACCATTATCAACTTATTTAAAATTTCTGAGGCCAGTTGAAAGAACAAAGAATTATTGGGCAATTCCCTCATTCCATCTTTCACTCAAAATCTTTTTGTCACCATTTCCTATCTATAAAATAACACCTACAGAATGTGTTATTATGAGAATTAAATGAGAAATATATATAAAATGTGCATTATATTGCCTGGTACACAGAAGGGGCTTTGTAAATGGTAGTTATCAATACCAATGCAAAGTGCAGTAAAGGAATTTGGCCTGAACCAAAAAATACTACCTCTCCCTTCCTCCTGGTGCCTGTTCAGGAAAAATATGTCTCATTTCCTTCCCTCTGTGCCTACTTAAATATGAAAGGTTTCACCACCCCTGGTAGAAATAGGATATCATATTACCATGGTGTGGCTTAGCATAATTCTTATATGGTGATCCTCTATATACCAAACCAAATAAATCACCATCAGCTGGAGAAAACAAACAGCACAGTTTATATTACCAGCTGTGCAATTTGAGGTAAGTTTATTAAACTCTCTATGCCTTGAAAACTGGGAATAATAATAGTACCTATTTCATAAAGTGTTGTCGTGATGAAATGATTAAATACACACACACACATCTCATAGACTATTGCCTGCAGGTGTGAGCTCTACAGAAATGTTGACTATTGTTATTACTCTCTTTAAATCAATAAATATTGAAAATACCAACACAGACAAGAACATACAACGCAATCTGGTTAGCAGTCCATCTATTCCTCAATACTCTAACCTTGGGAGTCAAAGGGTCAAGAGTAGTTAGATCCATTCCTGACTAGTGTACTCTTAGAACCACAGCTGGCCCCTAAGAACGTTATCTTGCACAAGAGACCACATGTCCCCCTAAGTGAGTCAGGAATTATAAGCCTGCTATGTTTTGTTTTCCTAAAAATGTTTCACTCTGCAACAACCAAATTTTTAATAGAGAGAAAAGAAAGAATAGATAATATTTAAAATTTAAGAGCCATAGTAACAAGTAACTTTCAAAGAGGAATTTCACATTAAGAACAGAAGTGGAAGAGAGCATATTTATATGGAAATAATTTTCTTACTTTGCTAGTAACTTTATGAATTCCCATTACCATATCTCTGAGCTATTTTTGGTTTATCCATCAAGTTCTTCTGTTTGTTACATCAGAATGTGTTGCTATGGAGAGGACAGAGATGACATAGATTCACCAGCATGGACCATTTTCCAAACAACTAAGCATCTTTCCCCTCCATAAAATAAATACATGCCTGTCTCAGATGTCCCTTGCATTTGCATTCTGTGAAATAAAAATAGATCTCACATTTTGCATTTAATAATAAAATGAGCCATTTGGTGTGGTGAATTTCTTAATAAGTATTAGTTACATTTGGAGAAGATGGATCTATTGATAAATACTTTGTTTTACATTTAGCATAAATCTTACTAACCACTATATTTAGTAGTATTTTTATAACTCATAAAATTATTATCACATACTTTATATTATTTGGTCCACTCAACCTCCAGTGATATAGGAAAATGTGGTTTCATTTTCCCATCTTATAAACGAGCATGTGAGGCTCAGAGTGACTAATTTTCCCAAGAGAAAAATGGCAAATATTGGAACTTGCACACAGATCTCTTGATCATCCCTCTTCAACTTATTGTGCCTCCCCATATCATGGTGTACAGTGTTATTTCCAAGTCTAGTAATTAACTACAGTTTTCCGACTGTATCATCTTCCTCTTCCTCCTCCTCATAACTTACTTTCATTGAATGGTCACAGGTTCAGACACTGTCTCAAGTGCTGTTTATGTATCATAGTTATCACACAGAGGTAACTGAGGAAATAATAACTGCTGTGAAAGGCAATGCATTAAATTCAAATATAGTTGTAGTATATTTTCTTTATCTGTTTGCCACTGAGTACTTTAAGGAAACCAGAAAAGCTTGGTTAAAAACCAAAAAAGATCTGCAATAAAAGTATAAATAGTTAAACTACACTCTAAGCTGTATTTGTTTTCCTTGTGGCATTATCTCCAACACCCAACATAGCTCCTGGCTTGCAGACCTCCTATTTTAGTCTGGGTGTGTTGCCATCTAAGTGAAAGATTACATATCCCAGGTTCCCTTGCAGTTAGGCGTAGCCATGTGAACAATCATGTGAGTCACTCAAGAGTATTTTATGAGCTTTTTGAACAGGTCTCTTAAAATGCAGGCATAGGGGAATTCCACCCTCAGGAGTAATGAGCTACGTAGTTCACAACACTCCTGCCACTGAAAATAATAAGAAAAGATGACCAATATATTTTGAAAAATAAAACAAGTTGAGATATTAGAGATTTAATAAGGCAGGAAAAATTATAGGGCCAAGATCCAGGGGAAGAAGGAAACCCAGAGAAGTGAGAACAGCACTTGTGATTATATTTTCCCCATGGGCATGTTCCCATTGGGGTGTAGCAAGGAACAGATGGCACACTCAAAAGTGTTACTGAAGTGTGCCTAATGATGGGACTATTTACAAAATTGTGGGGATGGTGAAGGAAAAACAATAAGAAAGTGATGATGAAGTCCCTAGGGTTAGATAAAACTAGGAAGACACTAGTGCCACCAGGACTGAAGGAACAGGATGGGGAGCAATTATTTGAACTTGTTAAAATGCTGCTAGCTGTAGAAAGATATAAAAGCGGGAAACAGGTAAATCTAGGGAATAAATGGGATATCCAGCACAGGACCTATACAAGATCCAGAAAAGGTCTCTGAGAAGTGGAGCAGCTTTTGACATAGCTATTGGGCTAATGGGATAAAAATTAGAGTTCAAGACCCTCCAAAGAGGGAGGCCCTGATAACTAATAAGATTTAGATTGGCGCTGTGAAGAACTACACTTAAGCAAAAAGATGAAACAGAAGCCAGCCCTTACAGAAAATAACAGGAAATTGAACTTCAAATCATTCCTTCATTGGATTAAAACGATCCGAGATTATTAGTGACTTTAGTTTCCTGCCAGAAGCAAAAATAAATCCTCTCTTGAGGAAGATAGCATCATCCTAATCCTCAAATTACGTTTATAAATTAACTATATCTAATATGTTGAAATATATAAAAGACAAGATTGAGAATCTCAGCAAAAACTAAAATCTCTTAAAAAGAACAAAATAAAAATTCTAACACTAAAAAATAGAATGACGCATATTAAGATCTCAATTGATGGATTAATGGCATATTATTTATAGCTTAAGAACAAATGAGTGAAGTAGAAGGTAGGTCTGAAGACAATATCAAGAATAGAGAAAAATGATGAAACAGAAAAAGTGGTAAGAGACACAGAGCATATGCACTAACTTATGTATAATTGGAATCCAGGAAGAAGGAGGAGAAGAAACAGCAGCAGCAGAGAAGGAGGAACAGAATGGGTCAGAAGCAACATTTGAAGAGATAATGGCTCACAGTTTTCAAACCAATGAAACTTATCAGTTCATAGATTCAAGAATCACTACAAATCTCAAGCAAGATAAATGCAAAGAAAATCATACCTAGTCATATCACAACACTGCTCAACATCGAAGATGAAGAGAAATAAGATTACCTTCAAAATGTCAACAATAAGATTTACAAGTGACTTCTCCGCAGGAACAATGGAAGCTAGAACAACAAAAACGACATTTTTAAAGTACTTGACATTTAAAGACATTTTAAAATACTTTATAAGTATCTACATTCTTATACTTACAAAAACACGAATTAGTTTACAAAAAATTATGTTGCATGGAAAAATCCAAACACAAAAGAAGAAATACTGTATGTTTCCTTTTATAAAAAATAGAAAAATAAGAAAAGCTCATCTCGAATGGTAGAAGTGGGAATACTGTTTATCTTTGGGAGGAGGAGGAGGCTTTGGGGCTTGGGAGGGGGCATGAGAAGGGTTTCTATAACTCTGGTGATAATCTATTCCTTGACGTAGGTGGTGGCTACTTAGGTGAGTTCCCTTTGTGGTAATTTATTCGTCTATACTCATGGTGTGGCACTTTTCTGTATGAGTGTTATATTCAATTTTGAAAATAAAACGTGGAAAAATGGTCTCTTTTTCTCTCCTTCCTCTTTCCTGATTCCTGGAATGCGGATGTCATGAATAGATCTCTAGCAGCCACTTTGGACCATGAGGGTGAAGGCAACACCCTAGCATGACAAAGTAGTGATTTGAAAGCTGTCTGAGTCCCCAACTACTCGGTGGAACTTCCAGATCAGTCTGGGCAGTCTATCTCTCAAATTCATTTACCTCAGAAGAAATAAGTCTGTAGTTTATTTAAGCCAGTCTTCTGTATCTTTATTTTGTACACAGCAAACCCAATCCTAACAGACACTACTGATATGACACTCTTACACCATGATACCTAGTTCCCCTTTCCCCATCTTCCCAATTTAATTACATACGAATTTTTTATTAACTCAATACCAACATTTACGTTATCACAACTATAGAAATATTGAAAGAAACTACACTTCCTTCTCCATGGCAGACTATAGATCGAGGGGTTTGGCACTTCCTTTGTGGGCACAGTAATGCCTCAGCATAGAGGTGTCTTTTGACTAACTCTAATTATGTTGTTCTGTAAAAGAAACACAATATGGGTGCCTAAAAACTGCCAGGTGAGATTGTGGGCTCACCAGTGGGAATGACTGAGTGGTCCTGGAAGGAAAACAAACAAACAAACAAGCAACAGAACTTTAGGAATTTAAACTTCACAGCAGTCCATGCACCAGCCATGATCTCTCTCTATACGCTTAAAGCTGCCCGCTCAATGAAAATTAATTTATCATAAAGTATGCTTGAAGGCAATACACTGGTATCTATAAGGATATGACTAAGAAAAACCATCTTTTCTATCCCAAACTAGAAGACTGTCCTAATAAATAGTGATAGATCAATATATCAGAATAAAAAAATATAGAAAATGATATTGCAGAATATTTAAGGACTAAAACAAAGGTTTCAGTATATGCATTTAAGTGAAAAGAGAAAATTATAAAACAAAAATTTTTTATAAAAAATCAAAAAATATAGTCCTAAAACATTAGTTATGATAATCTCTGAAGTAGAGATTATAGTTAATTTTAATTTCCTTATTTATGTTTTTTATTTATTTACAGTATAATTGTTTGACGTTTGAAATCAGGAGAATATGTTCTCACAGAGAGCTAGGGGAAAATTCTGAAGAGAGTCCTCCAGGCTGACATAATAATGACTTTTGGCTCCCTGGCACAACAAGAGAGAAGACTGAGCCACTGCTCCCATATATCTGCGGGTGTTATTTTATGTAATAATTAGAAAACAGCAAGGGAAAACATTTAAACATCTTGGAACAAAAGCAATCAGAACCTTAAATGCCAGGATGGAAATGCCCAATTAACTTACAAAACCAAACTTTCCCATTGAATTTCATGTTGTGATTAGCTCAACGTAACATTTATTGTGTGCCTGGACTTTAAAAGACATAATGCAGCATCCCAAACTATAAAAACAGTGTTAGCTCAAATTACTTTGCATAAGTTCATGTGGTAAGCATCAGCTGAAAGACATTGAGAAAATAAAAGACACACCCTATGTGTTAGGTTGAATGGCAATATTTCTAGTTCTCAGGAGGCATTTGCACAGTCTACTACAAATATCCATAATAATGTAATCCCCACGTATTTACTAAATTTCTACTGTGTGAAAAGCATTATGCTAGTCCCTGTGGAAAATGCAAAGCTGCATATTCTCTGCCCTAAAGCTACTTATAATCTAATAGGGAAAATGAACACAACTAATCATATGCAAGGCTGTCTGGGAGGTGATAAGAAAGAAGTGTAAACAATGTTTTGTAGAAGTTAAGAGAAGAGAACAGACTGTCTTTATAATGATCTAAAATTGGAAATTAACTTCTCAAAAACAATGTTGGCTGATGATTCCAGATTGGAAGTTGTTAAACAAAATTCATACGGAAAGAAAGATGATGTCAATTTCCCCAAAGAGTTTGGAAATGGGAACAGAAATGAACAAAATGAGATTCAATTTGAAAAAAAAAACAAAGGAGAGAAGGCATATAGACATATGAAAAGCAATCACTCAAAAGCATTAGCATCCAGTTAGCAGAAACCTAGAAAGTAGCATTGCCCAAACCTATGCGCTGATGAATTACACATTAGCTGCTGCTCAATGTTATGGCCCAAAGGCCTAAAGTCAGGGTAGTTGCCAGGTGAGGGAGATGAAGGGGCCTCCAGGAATAGAGCATGAAAAGGAGACTTATTCTAGTGAAATCACAGCTAGAAAAGATCATGCCATCACCTCAGAAAAAGAGATAACAACCACCTGGAAGGAATCAGAAAAAAATTAAAGTCTTTATGGAATCAAGAATGGGGAGGAAAAAAACCTCCTCACTTAGTTAACAATATCACTTCAATAAAGTCAAAGTGTAAGTATAGTGGAAAGAAAAAGTTGAAAAACCTAGCATCATATGAGGAAGAAAGGAAACCAACCAATGGTATTATGCATACCAGCTAAGACAATGACAAAACTGTGTACCCCAACGTGGTTAGTTCACAGACTGCAGCTTTTTAAATTATGGACTGAATTGGACTGCCATTGAGTCAATCAAATGAAGGACAGAGCAAACCAAATAGCTGTACTCCTGCTAATTGAACTGTTTTTTCAAAAGACAAGCATTTAATAGAATCAAATTAAGTAAAGTTTTGATTCAAAGTCTGGAAGCTACCTGAAACAAAGCATGGGTTAAGCTGTCTTTTTAATCATGGCGTCTAAGAGTATCTGGAATAGTTCTTGGTCAGTAAGTAGCTATGTATATAGATACATATATACATATATATATATATGTATTTTGTTTTAGGAAGACTGGCCCTGAGCTAACATCTGTGCCCATCTTCCTCTACTTTATACGTGGGACACCTACCACAGCATGGCTTGACAAGCGGTACGTAGGTCCACACCCAGGATCTGAATAGGCGAACCCCAGGCCGCCAAAGCAGAACATGTGAACTTAACCCCTGCACCACCCAGCCGGCCCCAGTAGCTATATTTTTGAGACCACCTTGATGCTCATTTTTCTGTGGGCCACTTCAGTTCGCTGTTGTATGACCACAGGCTTCTAGTCCTGGTGAAATCTCTTACAAAGGTGTTGGTTGTGAGTAACTTGATCTTTTTGGCCAAGAAAGTATGGGAGACTAGAGCAATCCATCTTCTTTTTAGAGGGCTACGGGGAAGTATAATATGCCTATTCTGATAAGCAGAGTTTAGGACTAGAATCTGTTAAGCAAACAGTTTTTCTTCTTTCTTTGCCCTGTCATCTACTCCTCTTCTCGATATTATACTTCTTTATTGCAAATTAATATTAGTTTAACTTCCATACATCATTTAGGGAGAAAAAGGGAAAGGGATACTTGAGATTTAAACATCTCTATGGTCATGCCAGTTCAAAATTATCTTTGATTCACTCACACAACACGATATATTCTATACCTAAACAATTACCATAGTTTTTATATCTTCTAAAAGTAAGTTAATCACAAATAACATTCAATAAAATGTTCTTTGTACTTGGGCTGGTAACCGAGCTCATTTCTTCATCAGCAGAGCAGAGAGATTTATAAACCAAACTTTAGGTAGTATCCAAGTTTGAGAAAGATGAATGCACCTGAACTCCTTCCACATACCAGTATTACGCTCTGACCACAAGGACTGGGACTCTGAACCACCACGTAAATTCCATCGCATCAGCCTAATTCTATCTAAAGCAAAACTGAGCAGCCCTTTGCGTCCTGGATGTCGCAAATTTTATGCATGGTGAACTCATGTTGGTATGTTAAAGTTTTCTTATTTTAGAAGAGTCTGAAGTACCTTCTTCTGCTGCTTTGGTTTCTGCTGTATTCTTTTTTCTTGTTTCTCATCTCTGAACTTCTGATTCTGCCTCCTCATCTGGGGCAACTCAACACCAGACCTCCAGGCTGTGGTCTCCATAGGGCACTTTTCCTGGTCAGGAGACAGCTCACAGGGTCTAACAGTGCTACCAGCTTATAGTCGAGTCCCTAACACTCCTTTAATGACTTTGCAAATAATTAACGGTCAACACAGCTGAAAATAGAGTCACACTCCACATTTTAACAACTTTATAATAAGGTGAAACTTACTAACTTAACTTCTATTAAGTCAGAAAGTAAGATTTCATTTAAAAAAATGAAAAAAACGTTACAGCTTTCTTAAGCAGGCATACAATGTGAATTAAAATGAGTCTTCTTTACTAGATTACAGAATATATGTAGTTACAACAGACGCTAATTTATTCCCAAATGTTGGATCCTGGGGTACCACTTTGTTGAAAAGAAGACCTTAATTCTGGGCACCAAGGCTCAGGATTTTGAATAATCATTTGGTTGAAGTAGTATAAAAAGGCCTGGACAAACCAAGAGAATTCTAGAAATAAACTTGGATAGTGAAGTAGAACCAGAGAATATTGGTTTACGATGTGCCCCAGTGATCGCACAGTGATCTCCTGCCTGCGTGGGGACAGACCTCCTGGACGTGGTGGCCTCCATTGTCACCAAACTTCAGCCTTCTCCTAGACCTCCAAAATTTTCCCCTTTTTGTACCTCTAACAGGAGAGTTTTCTCCTTCTCACTTTTTGTATTACGCTTGCTGCATTCTGGTGCTTCCAGTTTTTACTATCACAAATCTTTACAAAGTTCCATCAGTGTTGCTTTGAGTTTAAATTTTTAAAAATTAGCCAGCAGTTTGAACACGTTCCAGCATATCATTTGTTAATAAAGACCTTATAGTCTATGAAATAAGAACCCTCAAGGCATTACTACCTCTGATAATAAAAATAAACCTGTGGGCCGACGCCACTGGTCATTTTAATAACTGAGTAGATTAAGAAAAGCCATTGACTTCATTTCATGCCTTTGTCTGAGACTGTGATTAACTCTTCTGGCCAGACTGTCATTGTCATGACTGAGAAGTAATCATTGTGAAGCTGCTCTTATGGCCAAGACCATGCTGTTTCTATGTCTGACTTTTTTTTTTTTTTTTGAGGAAGATTGGCCCTGAGCTAACATCCGTGCCCATCTTGCTCCACTTTATATGTGGGATGCCTGCCACAGCATGGCTTGATAAGTGGTGTGTAGGTCTGCGCCTGGGATCCAAACTGGCAAACCCCAGGCTGCCAAAGCGAGTGTGCGAATTTAACCACTAAGCCACTGCGCCAGCCCCTCTTCGTCTGACTTTTGTGGATTTTAAGCTCATAAGAAATTAGAAAATATGTCTTTGCTCTCTAACATAAAAGTTGGAGAGCATCTCCAACATCAAAACAAAAAAAGTATACATTCCTGCACAACACAATGCTAAGAAACTATGCACAAAGGTAAGTCTGACAAGACTATATTTTCTGAAGAACTGACCAAGGTGGGTCTCCTGGGTCATCTACTCTGTCGTTCACTATAACATGTAAAATCATGTGGATTATATACATCAGGCTCTAAAGTGTGTCAATGTTCTCCAGCTATCCAAACATCAGGAGAGAGGAAAGAGGGTCAGTGAATATGAATGCCAGGTATTTTTGACACCCAAGCTTGGAACCTACAAACAGAAGAGGTTGGGGAGGCATGGAAATGTTCCCTGGAAGTTTGCACTGCTAATGTTATTTTTAAGGTAAACACCACAGAACTTCTTTTTCATTTCAATCAATTTCTTTTCCTCCGAGGAGGCACGGATCTTTACTAATATAATCTTTATTTACCTGCTGCTCTATCCATTTTGCAAATTCCACCTGTTGAAATATAATGTCAGGGAGGAAAAATATTAAGGAAACTTCTACAATCAGTGAATAGTCAGTGTTTTCCTGTAACCAGTATGAAATTCACCATCTGTTAATGTTAGAGGAAGATATGAAAATAGAGTTATCAGACCATCAGTCGAAGCTACTAGAAAGCTTGATAATTTACAGATTAGAGATGACAAGACTAAGTAATAATACCAAAGCAGAAAATAAGCTCTACTCTGAAAAACAGAAGTGTGAGCTTCTGTCTTCTTAATCCTAAAATGTTGATGGCTCTCTTCCTCACTCTCTAATTGATAGAGGCCAGAGGCACTGTGCCTGTAAGATTTTCCCAGTGAGAATTATGCTATAACCTTCCATCTATAGTTTAGGGGGATAATTAAAATATGAGTAAGAGTTTATCTTTGATTATTAAGGCCCCATTTTTATAGTTCTCATATTAATAAAAAGTGGTGCTTACCAGAGAAAAACTCTACTTACTCTGGCTAATAAATTGAACCATAGGGAATTGTCAATATTGAACCATTTTTCAACCACAAAAGTGGAAATTTCCTACAGTTCAACCTAATAGGTGAAAGCAATTTCTCTGCAAATCTTTGGTTTAAAATGACAGACTTTTCTAAATTCTGATATGAAAACTTTCCCTCGCTCTGAGAACTCCCAAATGCTTTTCCAAATCCTTTCGACTTCCCCAAAGTCTTCTCCTATTTTCCCATCTGGTGGTGGACCCTCTTTGTGGTCATTGGGATATAATTTGTGAATGGTATGGATTTTAGGCACATCGTTTTTTTCCTAGCATGTTATAAGAACTTTGTCAGGGGTCGGCTCTGTGGCCGAGTGGTTAAGTTCGTGCTCCGCTGCGGCTGCCCAGGCTTCGGATCCTGGGCGCGGACATGGCACTGCTTGTCAGGCCACGTTGAGGCGGCGTCCCACATCCCACAACTAGAAGGACCTGCAACTAAGATACACAACTGTGTACGGTGGGGGTGGGGTGGGGGGGACGTTGGGGAGATAAAGCAGAAAAAAAAAAAAAGAATTTTGTCATAAGTAGCCCAAAACTACCAAAACAAAGCCAAAGGCCATATGCCCTGTGTGCACTGGATTGAAGGCAGCAGTTCACCAGAGACTCTCATGTCCAAGTTTATGTGTTTTAATACATAGGTTTTTTTACTATTATTCAGGTATGGCAAGGCCAATGGATTGGGAGATGACTGCCATTGAAAGGATAGTTTATTATACTCACAGATCCCAAGATACAGGGGTAATACCATACCATGGGGGCCCACATGGGGAAGCACCAGGGGCTTCCCAGAAGCACCTCAGTCAGGAGGCAGAGGGGGAGGGGAAGACATGGGGAAGAGCCTTTATTGTGGTTTCCACAGGAAAGAACAGGCAAGACAGGCTAGCCAGGCTTATGACTGGCCAGTTTGAAGAATTTCAATGGGCTATGGGGCAAAGGGACTGTCCCCAGTTGTCTGTAACCTAGTCCTGAGTGATTAGAGCTAGTGGATCATAACAGGTAGTGTAGAAGTGGTTAGGGAAATGGGTTCTGGATTGGTTTGTCGGAATTGAAAAGCACACTAGTGAGCAAGTTGTTGACTATCTCTAGGAGCTGGCTAACTCTGGAAGGGGCAGCCCCTCCAGGGTTGGAAGGTCCCAGACAGAAAAGCATCAGAACACAGAAAATAAAAGACATGGTGAATATATTATATCATCTAGTAGACTTCCCAGATGTCAAGCGTCATGGGTTCCTATCACAGCTCTGTCAGTAATTATCTATGTAATCTTAAAAGGCCATTTCTACAGGCTTTAATTCTCCCCTGGTAAATTCAACATTAGTTGGTTAGATAAATCTTTAATATATTTAGGTATGTACTTGGCATTCTTTCAGTTATAATCATCTGACAAAATGAGATGCTCTATTACATTCGACAAGATAACATTCTTGTTCAGGACTAGAATTTGGATTATAATCCCTGATAAATTTCGTCTGATGTAGGAAAATTAGGTTTGAGTATACCTGGTTTTTTAGTCAATCTCCAAGTAGGCAAGTCATTACTGCAGCGTGTAGTCTAAAAAACTGCAACTTCAAAACTGGAGTATAGGGGCCAGCCCGGCGGCATAGTGGTTAAGTTTGTGTGCTCTGCTTTAGCGGCCTGGAGTTTGCAGGTTCAGATCCCAGGCATGGACCTAGCACTGCTCATCAAGCCACACTGTGGCGGCATCCCACGCAAAACAGAGGGAGACTGGCACAGACGTTAGCTCAGTGACAATCTTCCTCAAGCAAAAAGAGGAAGATTGGCAACAGATGTTAGCTCAGGGCTGATCTTCCTCACAAAAAACAAAACAAAACTGGAGTATCTGCTTATGCCTCAAGGCTTCCTCCAACCAACCAGTTGAACTTGACTGCCAGGCTCTGTAAGCACTGCCAGGTCCAGGGCTCCTTCAGCAGCACTGTCTCATTTTTACTGATTGCTGACATGAATAAACAGCATCTGTATTTTATTTTCCTCTTATTAAAGTTTTATAGAGCAACAAGGATATGGAGAGTTCACCATAAAATTGGCAACCAATAAATTTATGTATAACTACTGATAACCAGCCCAGCAATAAAGTTTGTGTTTTCTTAAAGTAAAACACAAATACAGACTTGAAATTGTAAAACGGAATCCAGAATTTTGTTTTCAACCACATCGGAAAGTGCTCCTGTATTTCTGTATTACTTGAAGTGAGGTATTTCTCAAAACTCTGCTTTGGTGCCTCTGCCGTGTTAACCCAGGTTTGTGATCCTTGTGAAACATACACACTTCTGATATTTCTAATACTTAAGTAATAATCCTTAACCTTTCCTGCTCCTAAATAGAAAACCCTCTGATTAGACATTATTCAACATCTTTATGTTTTGGTTGTGTATAAGGACATTTTTGAAATGTAAAGTTTCCAGTGGGGTGTGTGTGTGTGTGTGTGTGTGGTTCTAGTGGGGAAAATCAGGTTACAAAACAGTAAACATCATATGACCATATTTTTATAAGAACAAATAGATATATTTAAAAGTCTGGAAAAATATACAGCCAATTGTTAACAGAAATGATCCTTCAGTGTTGAGATTGCAGTGATTTTAATTTTCTTCTCTATATATTTTTGTGTTTTCTAAATTATTTGCAATGAGTGTACATTCTTTTTGTAATGGAGGAAAATGACATTATTTCTAGCTTGCAAAACAAATATCCCCACATCCTGCAGGAATTTTTTTGTGAAGACGTTATTAAACATTACAGAACTTAGCTCTAATGTCAAATGGTCGCTTTCTTGTAGATTTATAGATCACTATACAGGTTTTTTCCCCTTTATTTAGGACCTTCAGTCCCTAATTATTAAAATCTCTGGCATATGAATCGTACTTAAGGCAAGAAAACCAGCCATCATGATGGAGACTATCAGTAAAGATTGCTCTTGATCATAGTTCAGTAAAGCAGCCTTATATTCTAAGACCACAAGAGATGAACTAAAAGGAAAGAATTTTAGTATTAAAAAGAATTAAAATAGTTCATCAGCCACGGCCAATGTCTCAGTTCAAACAGTTTCTCGGCCCTCAGTGCCTCAGGGTTCACTCTGTTAGACAACTGAGTATGACGGTTGTATTTAAAAAGTTGCTTGTTTGATTAGAGTACCAAGTAACGAGGTCATAGTCCAAAGAACATTTCTTTTACCAGATAGTTTTACACAAAGAGCAACTGTTTTGCAGCCAGACTGTGCCAGTCTGGGCAGCCAGGCTTTCTGCAAACCCAAAGTTCACGGAACAGTTTGGGGGGAAGCATGTGACCCAAGCAGCACAATCTACCAGGACCACTTCCGAAGTACCTTCAAGTTTGCTCCTGTGATGACAGGCCATACAAATACTCCTCTGATAACGGCTTTACATATGAACACTAGGGTTTCTGAGGTGGGACTAGAGTATAGACAAATCGTTCTAAGTATGACTTTAAGTGAACCATCTACACCTCCCTGCTCAGAGCACTGGGGAAGCTCATGACGCCCAGCAACCTATATCATCTGATATCAAAGGGGCAAAATGACTTGTGAACTTAATGCTTTGATGTCTATCCTAGCTTGGAAGTCCTGGAGTATTAAGGTGGTATGTAAACTTTGAAAAGTCGGAGAAGAAAATACGGTCTTCTCTAAGTACCTGCAGTGGCAGTCACTCAATTTAATATCTTTATGCTCATTCCTATTTGTTATCTATGTCAGATTTTGCTGTTCTCACTTATTTTCATGACTTGTTACAAGAGAAAAGATGGGAAACACTAATTTATGGAAACTTTTCCAAGGATCCATATTATAGAATTAATATTGTCTATATAGAAGCACTTATTAAAGTTTTCTCATTGCCTACAACACAGCAAAACTCCCAAAGTCAGAATTTTAACTGTGAAGCATGTCAATAACAGATATCACGAATGTTTTACCAAATATGTCTAGGGCTCAAATTATTCTCACTAATTAATTATACTATGATATCATCAGTCAAAATTTCATGTCAAGGGATAAAACAGTTTTAAATATACTAATCTCCATAATTCTCCTTTAAGTGACTATTATTAGCCCTGTTCCAAAAATAAGTCATCTGAATGGCCATAAAAGAATGTAGTTTGCTAGGCAGAACCAAGGCTACAATTCAGGTGTAATGATTTACAGACCATAGTGCTAAGTTTTATCTAGTCACTTTTTTTACAGGTTCTAACATCAAAGATCATATATCTTCCCTTAGACACGTCAACTGTGGCATAATTCTACCAGATTTAACGACATATAATTGACTGGTGTGCTGATGAACGCAATTTATGTAGTGTCTTCCTGGAATAAGGTCATTACCTACAAAGTAAAAGTGTAAATGTTTTAATTAGAATTGTTTGGAAAATACACAGCCGGCCAGATTAAATAAGATATTTGAAAAGATTATAATGAAAACAAAGGAATGCAATATGTGATAATCATTGCTTAAATTATTCGTCATCAAAATATGCAAAATGGTGACATATCTTTGTTTTTTTTAATTAAAAAGCACTTAATATAAGATCTATCCTCTTAAGGTTTTTTTTTTTTTTTAAAGATTTTATTTTTTCCTTTTTCTCCCCAAAGCCCCCCAGTATATAGTTGTATATTTCTCGTTGTGGGTTCTTATAGTTGTGGTATGTGGGACGCTGCCTCAGCATGGTCTGACGAGCAGTGCCATGTCCGCACCCAGGATTTGAACCAACGAAACACTGGGCCTCCTGCAGCGGAGCGCGCGAACTTAACCACTCGGCCACGGGGCCAGCCCCTATCCTCTTAAGTTTTTAAGTGTACAATTCTATATTGTTAACTATAAGCACAATGTTGTACAGCAGATGCCTAGAAATTTTTCATCTTGCATAGCTGAATCTTTATCTATTGAACAGCAACTCCACATATCCCCCTCTCCCAGCCCTGGAGACCACAATTCTGCTTTCTGCTTCTATGAGTTTGACTACTTTAGATACTTCACACAAGTGGAACCATGCAGCGTTTGTCCTTCTGTGACCAGTTTATTTAACTTAGCATAACATCCCCAAGATTTGAGACATTTGCATTCCTGTGTTTATGACAGCAGTATTCATAACAGCCATGACATGGAAACAACCAAACTGTCCATCAACAGATAAATGGATAAAGAAAATTTGGTGTATAAATGTGGAATATTATTCAGCTTTGGAAAAGACATATCTTCATTTTTAACTTTAACTTTTTATTGTGACAAATTTCAAACCAAAGAGCATGATGAATCCCCATGTGCTCTATGGGGATTGAGCTATGCACTGTGCTTGAAAAATCATCAACTCATGGCCAAGCCTGTTTCCTCTCTTTCTCCTGTACTGGAAGCAAACCCCAGATGTCATATTATTTCATCGACTGACATTTCATATGTATGCCTAAAAAGTAAGGACTGTTTTATATACATAATCATACTACCATTATAACATCTAAAAAACAAGATAACAATCTCTCCATATAATCGAATATCTTAGATGTTTCACATTTCCAATTGCTTATAAATATTTAAAAAATATGTTTACCATTGTTTCTTTGAATTAGAATCCGATAAGACCACGCTGCAGTTGATTGCTTTATCTCTTGTCTCTGTTAACTTGTCAGTTTCCTCCTCCATCTTTCTTTTTGCCCCTTTCAACTCAATTGAAGAAGCCACGGCATTTGTCCTATTGTCTGGATGTTGTCATTGTATCCACTGGTGCTATTTAACACGTTTCTCTGAACTCCAGAGTTCTAAAATTGGTAGTTGGATCCAAAAGCTTGAGCAGAATCAGGGTCAAATTTTTTCCTAAAATACTTCATAGATGTGGTAATATTCTTCCATCGGGGCACAAAATGTCAAATATTGTCCATTTTTGTGGTGTTACAGTCACTGATAATCGTTACTAACTCCAGTAATCTGTTAGAAGTTGCACCGTGGCAATTCTTTACTTCTACTATTTCTCCTTCACTTTCTAGCTGGAATTCCTTTATAAACAGACATATCTCCTCTATCAATACTTGGCTAACAAGTGGTACAAATCTGACAAAAAAGACAGGATGAAAACTTATTTATTCCTTTATTTGCCAGTTTACCTTAATTATGACAAGTTGAGTCTCTTGTTGTCTGTTTTTTAAGAATTAAAGGATATTTTATACTGAATTGTATATTTGAAAGTTGCTAAAAAAGTAAATCTTAAAAGTTCTCATGATATGAAAAAAAAATGTGTGACTATGTATGGTGACGGATGTTAACCAGACTTACTGTGGTGATCATTTTGCAATATTTTCGATATCAAGCCATTATGTTGTACACCTGAAACTAATATAACATTATATGTCAATTGCACCTCAATGAAAAAACCCATATTTTAAAGGATTTTATGCTGGTGAAGACCGGTATTGTAAAAAATTGGGACTTTTTAAAAAAGCCAACATACTATATGAAGTTGTCACTTTGTACTTTGTATACCTTAGCCCTCCTAAGTAAATGTGCTTCAAATTGATAAAAGATTATCAAAGAGAAAATATAGAGATGGGCCAGGTGTTACAGGTAGAGCTTTTCCCTATTAAAGGATTGGTTAATCCTCAGGGGCTGAGCCTGCAATAAAACTGAAGGCATACTTCTGAGGGCTTAAATGTAGAAAAGGCAGGAAACTACTGATCTACCCATGCCAGGAAGTATGAATTTTTTTAATCTGTATTTGTGTATCTTGAAGATAAAAAATGAAGAGAGGCCATGGCCAAAGCAAGGAAGACTCTGAGTGGCCAGTGCTCATTCCATGGGGCCCCTTCCTGCTTCCTAATGTCTCCTGGCATATTGGAAACAGGGTGTTTCTCAGCACCCTCCTGCTTGGTATACAGCCAGGCTCATGGCTGCATACAGTTCTAGTTGGTCAGAGAGAAGAACATTTTTCCATCTATGTCTGATAAGGCATGAAGCTAAAACAGCCTGACCATGCTACTGGCTTGCTGGGCTTCTTCAATGCCTTGCCACTGCTCATGGGATAAACCCCACCTCTGTAACTTGCTAGTCAAGGCCACTATAACCTGGGCTACCCTAGCTATCCTAACTAGTATCCACTATATGTGTTTCCCAGCCTCCCCACTAGAGTGTCTATAGTCTAGAAGAAAAACAACCAAATTCACTCTTCTCTGATCATACTTGAACTCCTCATTCCATGTCTTGCTCACACTGCTCTGCTTTCCTATTTAATCAAACTCCTTTCCACCAAATGCGATCTCTGATTCCTCCACTCTTGAGCCACAATTAATATCACCCTCTAAGTTAGGTAGAATAATGGCCCCCTAAAGACATCCACATCCTAATCCCTGGAACCAGTGACTATGTTGCCTTACGTGGCAAAGGGAAATTAAGGTTGCAGATGGAATTAAGTTTGCTATTTAGCTAACTTTAAAATAGATGATCCTAGATTATCCACATGGGCTCAGTGTAATCACAGCAGTCCTTCAAAGTAGAAGAGGGAAGCAGAAGAGAGGGTCAGAGTAATGTGATGTGAGGAAGACCTGACTCATCATTGCTGGTTTTGAAGATGGAGAAAGGTGACCACAAGCCAAAGAATGTGGGCAGCATTTTGAAGACGGAAACTTCAGCAAGGAAACAGATTTTCCCCAGATCTTCCAGAAAGGAACATAAACCTGACAACACCTTGATTTTAGCCCATGAGACCTGTGTTGCACTTCTAACTTAGAGACCTGTAAGTAGTATGTTGTGTTGTTTTAAGCTACTCAATGCATGGTGATTGTTCCAGCAGACAGGCAAACTAATACACCATTCTCTTTCCTCCTATGGTATTTTGTGCCACTATTACAGCTGTGTAGTTGGAGGCAGTAAATGTAGTGCATTTAGTGTGGTAAGATTATACCTGGATTCAAATTTCTGCTCTGCTACTTCTAAACTGTATGATCTTGGGCAATTAAAGGAAGCTCTCTGAACTTCACTTTATGTCAGATCATCTGTTCAGAGCCTTCCATTGCACACAGCTCCTGTCCTTTGAGGTATTTGTCACAATTATAATTAAATAATCAAATTGAGTGCTTAATTATGTGTCTGTTTCTCCATTGAGATAAAGTTCTCCCCTAGGGAAGGAGCCCTAACTATCTTGTTAATTACTTGTATCCCTCGCACAAAGCCCAGTGCTAAGCAAAAACAGGCACTCAAAGATACCTGCCAATTGAATGGATTTGATTAAATGTACCACCTTGGGTGTGATGTGGACAATACTGCCCAATAAAATATCAATACTTTCGGAATGTAAAAGCGAATTCACTACACCAGTATAATCCAGGGATTTAGAGAGCCGTGATGCAAGAGATTTCATAGTCTCCTCTTTTCAAGCCCCACTTTCGAAGTTATTTTATTTTGTCCCGCTCCCCCTTTGATTTCCTAACTAAGAGGTATTTTCCTGTTAGGTGTACCTCAGAGACATGGAAGGCTTCACAATTACAAGTAGGGCCTCCCAGGGTATCTCCACCTTGGTCGGCTCCCCATAAGACCAGGGTCTGATACCCATCTTTACAGGTAAAAAATATAAATTTAGTGTGATAAGCTCTAGGGGACTGATTCAGGCCACTCAACCAAATTTACAATGAGAACTATTCCAGGAGCAAAATTTTCTTTTTTCTTGCACTGGATCCCACCTTCTCTACCCAGCAGGAAAATTTACTTGGGAAAAAGTTTTTAAGTTTTAAAAAAGTGGAGAACAAACAAGTACTATGTACCTAACAACTTATAAATACAAAGCATATATTGAAGGTACTCTTCTGAGAAAGCAATACTCATAAAAGAATGATTCTGACTTTTATCTGAATGACTCCAGAATTGGTATTTGCTGTTCATTGATCAAGTATAAATGGTGAATAGATCACATAGATAATTGTCTTGCCTCCAGATCAAAGGAAAAAAAAGAAGAATCTCAAAATTTATAACCACATCAAGTTTAACACTGCAAATCTTGTTTTTCAATCAACAAATACACTTCAGGCATTCTCTAGAAAGCTCTATCACAAATGGATCTCTGCAGAGCTCTTGATATAAGCCCTGTTGAGACCATTAGTATTTGAAAGGAAGTCTATAGAACATGCTAGTGATTCATTTCTCTAGGTTTTTGAAATTCTAGTCTTGAACTGAGCCCAACCTCCAAGAAGCCACACATTTGTCCAAAGGAACTTTGAGACCCTATGGAAACAGTTTGCTTTCACTGGGTTGGGCTCTCAGCTGCTATGAAGGTTGTCTATGTGGAATAGCTATGTGAAGAGTGTGTCAGCATCCCTTCTAAAAGAAAGCAGGAGATGCTATTGCTTATACTGTTCATTATCCCTGCACAACCACAAAGGCCTGAAACATCAATCAATGAAATAAGAATTTTCCTCAGCCTCAAGTTCATTAATGACTAGCAAAGAATTCAAAACAACAATGCAAGCAGCATTAATACCTATGAGGCCCCAAACATCAGATGCAGTCTTAGAATACCCTTTTCTGCACCTGGGTTCATTTAGTTTCAGAGGTATGCCATCTAATCAAGTGCCAGTCCAGCACAGGGAAACCACTGAGTTTGGGGTCTCTTAAACTTAGAAGCCTCATTAAACATATAGGTGTGTTTGGGCTACATAATTAAATCGTATTCTTCAACACAGTTGCAGCACATAATTCCATATTTTTCAGAATTACTTATGAGAATCAAACTAAATAAACCAGGTATACCCTTCTAAAAGCATTCCTATTAGGCCTTCATTTATTTTTTAGACTTCATTCCATAAGTCAATGTTTGCAAGAGATCAGGTTAATCTTCCCTCAGGTATCCCTGAGGAGAGAGGAAACTAATTGCAGATCCACTGTTAAATATTTCCTTTCCTGTTCCCACATAATCATCCTTCGGATAGACAAACTACTCAAAGAATATAGCAACAGAAGAAAGTCTCTCTCCCTTAAAAAGATGTTGTGCTTATTTTTATTGACAATGAGAATTACACGACTCAATATATTTCTTTTATTTTGACTTTAGCTTCTACAATATCATGCCTAAAATGAGTATATAATCTTTAAACTATTTATATCCAAGGTTTTATGTATAATTATTTTGTTTCCCTTTGGAAATACCTCTTTTATTTTAAGCAAGCTTAAACCACTTTTGGAATAAATATATTACAAATAGCAAAAAGTTGTATATTTATCCAGAAAAACATCATAATTAGTTTCCTTTACCCTTCTCGAAAACTGTTGTATCTATAGTTATTATCATTGACAAAAATAATTTTTTGTCATCATCATTGACAAAAATAACTTCTGATAGCAGTATTGCTTCTCTTCCATCTCTGCCCCTTCACCGTCTTACACCTCTGAATCACCAACTATCATTTATGAACATCATAGTCAAAGGTCATGGAACTTACTTCCTATTATTGGAAATTCTCATTCCTTACCACCTTTCCCAAGGCTAAAGCTCCCCGAATTAACTGCATTGCTCACCACCCCACAAATCCGCAGACCTTAAGCATCTGTTGCCTGTTCACGCTGAAGTCCCAAAGTTCCCGGATGCTGGCGTCTTGAGGAAACAGAAACCCTAATCCATGAAGTTTGGATCACTACACATGGGCTGTTGGCATGATCATCACATTGAAAGGAGGAATGAGGAGTGAAGGCTATCAATGTCCCACAAGGAAAAGAAATAGCCGAAATAGGTCCTGTAGTTTTTGATTAGATAAAGAGATTAAACGGAAATGGTCAGATTATTGGGAAGAAAAAAAAGAGAGCAAGATTCATTCCAAAAGGATGTAACTTTCTTTCTCTTTTGTTTGGCTTGTCCAAGCAGACTAGAATTCTAAAATACTCAGATTAAAGGGACTTCAGAAACCATTTGATCTGATCTCTGTTCAAAACCATTACAATTAAATTGGGAAGAGGAAAGACAGACTATGGTGGCAAACCAAATCTTTTCCTTTGCTGTCTAAATCTCTTATTATTCTTCTAAATTTACTTCTCTTTTTTCTTTGCCTTACAGATTTTTTGAGGTGAAATTTATCAGTTCTTTCCTTAATGTCTTCAAGAGTTTTAGTAATAATTAGGAAAGCTTTTTCCACTTTCAGTTTATACAGGAATTTGTTTTTTTTCTAGTACATGTGTACTTTCTTTTTCATTTTCATTTTTCAAATATTCAGATCTCTGATCAATCAGAGGAGTTTATTCTTGTGTATAGTTTGAAGTAAGAATCCAATTTTATCTTCTTTCAAATTTTTTTCAGTGAACCCAACATAATTTATTGAAAAGTGTATCTTTTCCTCAGTGATTTAAGATGCATAAATTTTTATATATATCTGAGTCTATTTTTGGGTTTTCTATTGTGTTCTCTTGGACTTTCAGTCAATCCATTCATGTAACAGTTCATGCTGTTTAATGTAGAGGCTGAACAGTATGTTTTAGCGTCTCTTAATACTAGCCTCCTCACTTCCCATTGCTCTTTTTTTCCCATTATTTTTTCCCCTATGTAGCTATTCAACCTGCAGTAGTTTTTTCATATAAACTTCAGATTCAATTTACTAACTCTGTTTTTTAAAAAATTGGTATTTTTATTGGGGTCTTATCTTGGATAGAATTAACATCTTTATGATGTTTATTCTTCCTTTCTAAGAATATGGAATACCTTTCCCTTTGTTCAAATATGATGTATATTTCATAAGTGTTTTAAGGTTTTCCTTATAACTTTTACACATTTGTTAACTAAGTACTTTCCTCTCCCCTTTTTCAGTTGTAACATTTGTATTTATTCAGAGCATTTAACATTTACATTCTAATTTTCCACCTTCATTCTCATCTTTATCTTACTCGTAGATGCACAATTAAATATATGCAACAATACTCACTAGAAGTAATGCTTTTACTAAAATTATCTCTTGATTAGATAAAGACTATTCTCTAGCAGATTCCTCAGGAAGAACTTGTGAGTGCAATATTCCCTGAGTTCTTACGTGGTTAAAATGGGTTTTCTATAGCTGTGAAAATTGAAGGACAGCATATAAAACCTTTGGCTCACATGTTCTTCCTTGTGCTTCTTGAAAATGTTACTCTACTTTTACCTAACATTGTATGCTCTTGTTGACAATTTCTAGTCTGAGTTTTTGAATTTCTGATTTGTGGTTGTCTTTTACATCTTCAATTACTTGTTTAATTATATTCAATTCACTTTTCAGTACTGTGTTACAATTTTCCTTTGCTTTATGGCTTTTTCTCAGGGCAAGCAATTATCATTATCTTACACAACTCTTCCGTTTTCTTTTCCTTTATTTTTTTTAAACACAGGAGTAGTCCTCACCACCTAATTTAGATCAGGATAAGAAATATTTCAGTAACAAAGTAAAAACTTGCACAATTTCCCATTATTACTGCATGGAGGCACTTTGCCTCTCCTACAGCTTGATTTTTTCTCCCTGGGACTAAGATGTCTCTTTGCTATCAAATAAACCCTCTGGCTGATTGCCCATTACCTATTTTCAATTATTCTTTCTAACCTGTCTTCAGTATCAGAAATGATGAGAAATTGAGCATTTTTCCCTTAGAGAATATGACTTAGCCCTATCTTACTAGCTGAGAGCTACATGTCCAAAATCAATAACTCAGTTTCTTCCCACATTCCCTAAGTTTTAAAGAAAAATTAGAATGCTGTAAATAAATGTGGTACCAGATGCACTCCAGCAAATGATAGCTCTTGGAATAGCATCTGAAATGACAATATGTACTCACTTGGAATTCAGAAATGAAAATGTCCCAGTGCCTTGCTTCATTACTGAAGGGAATCAGCCTTATACCACAGCAATTGCCTGTTCCCACCAGCTGACAATGAAATGAATGCTCTGTAGGAGCTGAGATGATTGTGGCATTAAACTTAGCAGTCTCTCCATGATCCTGCAAGACGGCTACTGAATCTAAACTAAATCAGTTCTGAGACAAGTCTGTACAGAACTTGTTCATTATTTAAAATCTGGGGGGGAAAAATGAGTGAAATCAAATGAGTTAGGAAAGATATTATCAACTAAGAGATAGCTCAGAATCTGTTTTCAATCAGGCTGAGAAAATAGGACAGAAACAGCCAAACAGCCTGAGGAGAGTTGACATCATTCGCAAAAGCCTGAGAGATTGTTTTATTATTGTCATCAGTTGCAATGATGATGATAATAATAGTGATCTGGTGTTCAGTGAACACAAAACAATGCAATAGCGACAGCATTGGCTATAGAAAGAAAAGCTTAATACAGCTTTCGAGCTGGTAAGCTTGGCATGTAAGTTACCCAGACTATGACCCAGAGCAGGTACACTGAGGGAATGCAGAGTAGATGCTTGAGTTAGAGTGCGCATCTGCACATAACATGACATAGATGGAGACCATCAGTCCTAGCATTTTTATCTAATCTCTTGCTTAGAAGGGTAATGAGTGAAAGATTACTCCCTGGATATTAAGAGTGGAAGTGGAAAGGTGTTCGGGGGAGAATATTAATATCTCTGGGTAAAGCTTTCTGAACATAGCTCATTTAAGATTCACAACAATGCAATCAGTTAGATACTATGATTTCCATTCTACATGAGAAGCAATTGAGGTTTGGAAAAGTTAAAATTGTCCAATTGCCTGGTAGTGAGGAGAGCAGAGCATCATTTAGAAGCCCAATGAGGTGGAGCCACGACCTTCCATATTGAGGGCCTCGCATCAAAACTGGAGAAGGAAATGAAAGGGAAGATGCTCAAGGATGCGATCTCCTCTATTTGGAACTTCCTCATCTACATGGCCCTGCTGCAAGTCACTCTTTGAAGAGACTGGACAGCACATAAAGATTGGGCATCACACGAATACGTGATATGAAGAATCTGGTTGCAGTGTCTACTCGTATCTACAAATGAATCAGCCCAGAGAGATGTTAGATACTCTTTGATTGAATGTACATAAAAATTCTACTTGCTAAGACCAAGTTTGGCTCTGGTAACTAATCTTCATAGCTAAAATATGAAACTATTTGCAAAATGAAAAAACTTCTTGTGGTCATAGTGCACCTTTTGTCTATGATATTCAGCCTCCGTGAATGTTGATATAATTGTAAATCATGGCAAGCTCCATTTTCCAACAATTAATAACTAGAACAGAATTATGTCTGAAATGACACTGTCTGGTAAGTCATTTCTGTTTACTTTTTTACCTCTGTTCAGAGTGTGTTTGTGAAGAGTCTCTTATAATTAGTTATGTTTTATGAAAGCACACAACCACATGGCATTTAGGCATAGTACAATTAGTCTACATTTTTAATAAATGTATGAATTTTTTTTATGCTTGACTCATCAATTACTGAGAAATATGATTAAATATCCCATTATGTCTTGGATTTGTAATTTCTTTTGCAGATCTATCAATTCTGGCTTAATATATTTTGAAGTTTTGTTATTCGAGACATCTGAAGTTTAAAATAAGACAAATTAATTCTTTTAAAAATTATACTGTGGTCTTATTTATATTTAACAATGCTTTTTTGCCTTAATGCTTTCTCTGTATGATGTAATGTAAGTACATTAATATTTTCATTTGGTTAGAAATATCTTTTTCCATCCTTTGACTTTTAAATTTTCTTTCTATGATACCAATATAAGTACACTAGCTTTTGTTTGGTTAGAAATATCTTTTTTCTACTCTTCGATTTGCAGAATTGCTGGATCATTATGTCTTAGATGTGCCACTTCTCAATAAGATATAGCTGAGTCGTATGTGTGTTTTTTAATTCAGTCTGAGAAAAAAAATCAACTGGCCCAATCTACTAATTTTTCAACTGGATTCAACTCCATTTATACCCATAATAATTATTGATATATCTGATTCTTTTTCTGCAGTTTTGCTTTTGACATTGATTTTTTCCTCCTTCCTTGCTTTTTTTTATTTTTTATGTTTTTTTAATTCCATCTCTTTTCACTATGCGTTTGGAGAATTAATGATTTTTTTCTCCTTTCTTGCTTTTTTTTATTGTTTATGTTTTTAAATTCTATCTCTTTTCACTACGCATTTGGAGAATTATATACCACATTCTTATTTTTTCAGTAGTTACCTTAAACTTCTTATCATGAGCATTTAGCTTCTTAAAGTCTGAAATCAATAAATACCCTTATCATCTTCCCAAAGAGTGTAAAGATCTTAGAACTACAAACACATCTGAGCTATTTGATATTGTTGTTGAGTAGTTTAGTTCTCTGTGGTTTTCCTTTTATCATACAATATAGTATTGTTGTTTTCTAGTTAATGTCTATTAAGAAATTCTTTGTTCCTTATTTCTTCATTCATGTCAGATCATTCTTCTGCGATCACTCTGCTTCTATTTGAAGTATACCTTTTAAAATTCCTTTAGTAAGGATTGTTTGAGGACATCCTTTACACAATTATAATTTTCCTACACAATTTTTTCCTGTGCAACCATCAAAATCAGACAATCAACATGAATATAAGAACGCTATTTAATCGTATATCTTACTCAGACTTTGCCATTTATCCCAATAATGTCCTTGGTCTCCTTTAAACTGGAACCATTCCTGCATGTTTTATTGTTTTTCATGGGCTTGACATTTTTGAACAGGATAGTCCAGTTATCTTATAAAATGTCCCTCAGTTGGGGTTTGTCTGATGGTTTCTCATAGTTAGATTCAGGTCATAGTTTTGCTCTGTCCCATTACAGGTTATGTTAACGCTGATTACTTGAGGCGTGATAACTGAAGATGGTGTTGGCCATGTTTCTCCACAGTAAATTTATAATTTCCCCCTAGCAAGTAAGTACTTGCTTGTCAGTAAATGCTTACCTTTTATGGATAAGTAAACTATTTTTATTTCTTAGCATTTCAAAAGGAACTTGTCAGGTTTTTATTGTTTGTTTTTCTCAAATGGCAAAATGTAAGCTTGACATAATTGGAAAATAATTATAGAGTGAAAGAAGAAATACATTTAAGAATTGGAATAGAAATTTGGGGAATTCCAATATAGTTTCCTTAAAATATCTAAATTATTAATAAGATTTTAGTAAGGAATTTTGAAAGAATGGGAGACTATTCATATAGGTGCTTTCAGAAGACAAAATACTCACCAATTATCTCAACCTATATAAAAACTGTGCAGAATCTTATAAAATTAGGAACATAGCTAAAGGCATATTTCTTCCCTAGAAAATTTCATTTGATAAGCAATTTTATTTTGTTTTTATTATCATAATTTTTGCCCTAAATTTTCCTTTCAGGTAATTAAAATCATTTTCCTAAGATAATAAGTTGAATACTAGCTTAATTTATTTTCAACATTTCTAATCACAGCAAAAATATTTTTTAAACTGTTAAATTGGGTTTGATTACTGCTCTGGCCTCATTCCGTAGAATTTCAATTTATACATAGGTTAAATCCGTATCCTTTCGGAAACATTCTATTACTGTTTTCTTGATTTAGTCTTGCTTAATCTTTCTTGATTTCTTGGCCCAGCTGTTACTTTAGAGAATATGTTTTTTTATTACAAACACATCAGCTTTCTTTACTTCAATTTACTTTTTTCTAGTTTTCTTGAACAGCAGTCTGAAAATATATTCTTCAAATTTTCTGCATTTTGAATTTACGTGAGTTTTCTTTGTTTTCTGTTAGGCAGGCAATTTCGATTTGTAAACAGTGTGCTCTTAAAAATGCATACTCCTTGTTTATGGTCTATAATTTTTGGTAAATAGTAATTATTTCTAATTATTGATTATTCATTTTCTCTTTGTTCTTGCTTTATTTTGAATTTGACGCAAATAGTAATGAGCTAAAATCCACACAGTCTGTGAAGGAGAACTATTATGGTTCAAATTATAGGTCCGCGGTTTATGAGGGACCTTGGTCAGATTACCTAGCCTTTCTGTGCCTCAGTCTCATTATCTGAAAAATGGGGATAATAACAGTATTTGCCATATAGGGTTTACGTAAGGATTAAATATTTAAGAGATGCACTTAAAATATGCACATCAAATCAGAACTATACAAACGTTAGCTATTACTACTATATTTGCTTTAAATTCCACTTGAAACTTACATTCATTTTTTTCTGGTTTTCCCTATTCCATCTTTTATTTTTAATTTTTCTGCTTCAATGTTACGTCATAGTAATACAAATTACTGTATCTTATTCTTCATTTGTGTACATACAATATACTGTTTTGTGTGCATGATTTATACATCATCATTCATAGGAATAATTGCTGTGCTAGTCCTATCATCTGTCATTCTGTATTTGCTTTATTTTAAATTTACGCTTTTGGGGGAGATCCGTTATCTACCATTGCATTTGTTGTACAGACTTTTTAAAAAGTTTTGTAACATTGGAATTTGTATCATGCTATTTTTGAAGACATGTTTAAAAGATCGAATGAAATCATCCAAGAAAACTATGTCCAAGTTCATCATTGATTTTGTCTCACAAACTCAGTAACTTTGATCCCTTTTGTGACGGAGGAGGTATTTCACAATTTTTCACTTTCCCTGCTTGCTCCCTCTGACCCCGGCTTGCTTAGTCTAATCCAAGGACCCATTTTAGTTGGGGTGGAGGAGGGAGAGGAACTGAGCCCAGCTTTTGTTCTAACAAGTAACTAAAATTCCTCTCTTTTCTTAGTCTTATAATTTCTCCTTGTTCCATTATTATCTACTTTCTCGGCTCCATATTTTTCTTTCTGTTTACTTAAATTTCTGCAGGAAGAAAAAAATAGTAATTAAAAAAAAAAACAAACCAGCAGCTGTTTTTGCATTATAGGGCAAGATGGAAGCTGCTGTTTTGTTTACGAAAACACTTATGCCAAAGCAAGGCCTCTTCTGGAAGGAAAGTGGGAATTTAGACTAACTGAATTGCTCTACTAATTAATAGGAAAACAATCTTATTTGTGGGCTGGGTGGCATCTTCACAAAGATATTATGACTTTGAGTTGGAGGAGGTAGAAGGATTGATGGCTCTGGGATTGGGGGACGTGGGAGGGACATGGAGATAGGTAACATGAAAGAAAATAAAATGCTCATGGGCGCATGAACCTGAAAAGCTTGGGGACAAGGTTGAGAAACCTTTGTGAAAGGGCAGGATGACAGCCCTTAGGAGCAGTGATTTCTGATGTTCAATTTAAAGTTGCCTTGTCTTTGTTGAAGTCCCTTAGAAGATTCAGTCACGGCCCTTACCTATATGGTCTGGTGTTCGCTGAGACCTGGGGGAAGGCAGGGGCTATCTTGGTGTGAGGCTGACCCATAGCTGCACAAAGTAATATAGAGATGGGCAGATATATCAGAGAAGACCCAAGCAGAGTCTGGAGCAAGAGGGAAGACGTAGTGTACTCTGCACTTGTACCCCCAGGCCTTACAAACGCCGTGGAAAATGGGACTGGATTTCTTACAGTCTGCCATAATGGAAGCTGAATGTCATAAGAAATTGTGACCATGGAGAACAGAAAAAAATTGAAAACTGTGGTTACATTTAAGATGATAATTTTTTCCCTAGGTCATACTGAAGTCCTTAACAGGGCTCCAATTTGAGAGTTTTCTTTAAAAAGCAACTCTAAAAATTGTGGAAAACACCCTCTTACTACAATAATGGTTTTTAACATTTTGGAGTCAGAGATCTCTTTGAGAAAAATGATAAAACATTGGATCCTTTCACCAGAAAAAGGCACCTACACTCATACACACAAAATTTTGTCTAAAATTTAACCCTTGTTAAAAAACCAAGAAACTTAGACCATTATTTCCTTCTCCTTAACATTTAACAATTTTACATGGTAATTTGTTTCCATTTTTTACTTTTTTCATATCACAATGAGCACCTTCAATTTCTGGTCTCATTTTATTTTTAAGTGGCATTTTCCCCCAATCGTACCCTTCATGCTTGATTCTTTTATTTACTGTTTCCAGGAGCTTCTATTATATCTATTAATCTGTCTTCTTGTATGTCATCTTCTTTAACAGAAATTCTTTAATAGTAGAATATAATTAGTAGAATTAAATTAATAATTTAATTCTTATTAAATATATAAAATATATATAAATTTTATATATATACACAATAATTTACTAACATTAAATTAATAGTAGAATAAAATATTCTTTAATAGTAGAATATAATCTATTCATATATGCTGAAGAATGGGTTAATAAGTCTTTTATAAAATATTCATGGGTTTCTTGAAAATAAAATGACCATAAATTTGTCATCCATACAAATTGGACCTCTATCTTCCAGAACTGTGAGGAAATAAATTCCTGTTTTTTAAGCCATGTAGTCTGTGGTATTTCATTATGATAACCCTAGTAAACTAATACACTCATCCTCTCTGAATTTTTTTCACAATTTTTAAAGTATATATTTTATTTCTTTATGGAGATCACAAAGTGGTGAATCACCAGGCACACCAGTCCCTTATTTGTTTGGCCTACATGGTGCTTTAAGTAAATTAAATTAGTTGCCAAGTACTAACTGAAACATCTGGATTTCTGGCTCCCTTTTAAATCTCAGAAAAGCTCACAATATTTGGGCTCTATTCTCCATGGGAATAATGTCTCTTCGTGATATAAATGAATGTATTCATTTATTTATTTTACTCATTTATGATAAGTGTTTTATTGTGATAAAATACACATAATATGTGTGGATTCTCTTGGCATTTGAGTTTAAACCTTTTCTCCAGATGTGTTAATTGAATCGTCTCATTGGGTAACATTATTAACATTTTTTTTTCCATTTTTTGGACCATATTTCTTCACAATTGGTTAATCGTTGGAGAGCTGGTTAGAGGAAAGGCTGATTTCATGTCCCCTTTTAGATACGTAATTGCTGAGTTTTGAACTTGGATGTGGTCCTTGGGCAGACCCACCAGCGCTGTGATCAAATCCTGTTCTGAACAAATTCTGTAGCTCACTCAGAAGATGGAAGTTCAGCTATTTGGGCTTGTTTCTTCCTCTTGATTCAGTTTCAGCTCTACCACAGAGGAAGCACTCAACCTAACCAGGGTCTCTTTCACCTTCTGGGTCTTGTGGCCAAAGGATGGAACTGTCTCTGAGATATAGGACATGTTCCTTTCCTCTTTCCAGTGTTCAAGGCTGCTAACATTCTGCCTCTTTGTTACATCTTAGCTATGAGGACTTTAGGAAGATGACCTTCCTCAGATTGAAGGTTATTCTGTCTCTTAGCCCTGTCCTATGTTGGAAGAGTGCCACGGGAAACACTTCACACGCAACAAGAATGGAACTAGCACCCTTTCCCTGTGACCTGTCACTTCATCAATACAGGGAGAGTCCCTATGAGAGGAATCCTGCATCCTCCTCTGCTAGATGCTAAAGGAGTAACCAAAAATACCAGACATAAGCTTGCCTTCAGGAAGTTTCCAATCTAGGTTGTATAGTGACTTTGAATAGGTAATAACTGAGTATTTGTGAAGGCAGAGTATTGAGATAATTATAAAAAGAACCCTCCCTCCCTACGTGATCCAAGTAGAGATCCATTTCTATTCCATCTTCTCATACTCGCCCCCCACCCCAAATGGCACCAAAGCTAAAGTTGTATTGGGAAACTCTCCGCTCTCTCAATTTTTTGCTTACATTCTTTATATAAGTCCTAGACAGTATTGCATAGTGTTCAGATAAACTGGATTTGGAAAATCTGGCTTTTTATTTCAGGTGAATCATTATCTCTTTGTTATCTCTCTTAGTTTTATTATGTGCATGTGTTAATATCTGTATCTCCAGGCGTATAAGGTAGTTCTCAGTATTAAATTTGATATACTTTCAATTCACTTATCAGTACCTGTCACCAAGTAAATGCTCCACAAATAGTAGCTGTAACTAATAGAAAACTAGGAATGAAAATAGAAGGGGAAATGCCTGCAATCTCTTCTTCATGGAGGGAAAAAATATTATGTTAAAAATTAGTTTCCAAACAAAAATTCCAAAATTACCCCTTTTTAAATGTAAAGAAAAATAAATCTCTTGCTCTGTCTGATACAGGGAATGTGGTTGGTATTTACACTGAGAAAAACAGGAGGTGGCTTCCAAGTATGTTTCACCTGTATTCTTCTCGACAGGCCTTTGTTCAGCTTGTTAGCAAACTGAGTAATTGATTCTGAATGAGTGGAAACATTCTATAAATTTAGATTAGTTAAAATGGACATTGTATGCAAATGCTATTTTATAAAGAAATTGAAATCTCTAATATCAAACCATAAAACTCATTGTATTTGCAGTTACTCAGAATTACTTCCACCTCAACCTAATATTGTAACTTTTTGGGTTTGTTCTCTTGGCAAACTTTCTTTGATGCCAATTAACTCTTAGTTATGAAGGGCCTGTCTGAATAATAGAATTTTCTGGAAAGAGATTTTAAACCATCAGATCAAGTTTCTCATCCCTAAGGAGATGGTTCACTTCTTAATTGCCTTCTAATATATTCTTATTAGGCAGTTGGAGAGCAACTCCCTGTCCCTTAGGACTCTTGATGCTACGTCGTCTGTAACCATTAAGTCCATGCCCTCGAGGCTGGCCTTCAATGTTCATATTTCATATTAATTCAAAAAACATTTCCTGAACACCTACCTACATTCCAAGCATGGTACCAAATACTAAGGATACAGATATAAGATTCACATACATTCTAACTCTCAAAGAGTTTCACAGCCTTATTAGCTATGATTAGGCTCTTATTAGCCCTTATTAAGGCTATGATTCTAGCTAAGTAATACTTATATCTCCTCTCTAGAAATTTATAATTTGACTAGGTAGTAAGGCATTGCAAGTTATCTAACAATGCAAGGTCATAACAGTTTAACTACCAAATAGTTCCAAGGTTATTAAAAGCTAAAAGAATTTTGGAGAAAGAGAAAGCAGGTGATTGAACATTTAGGAGACCAGGAGAATTTTTGAAATCATTCAACCATTAAGTTGAAGGACTATTTTAGCCTGAAGTAAATTAATTTTGTCATTAAAAAAAAAAAAATGTGTCCAAGTGTCCTGGGAACATAGTGTTCCACATTATTGGAGTCATTGTATTTTATGTGCAATAAATACTAAAGGTGTAAAGATGCAATAACCAACCCTTTTATCTGCTTATGTGGGAAGACATATCAGAGAGAGTTTGAAAGAATCTAAATTCTTTGCTGTGGACAACACACAGCCTCTTTTTAAGGTGAGAGCTGTCATTGATACTTTGCCAGGTAACTTCTTGACTTGTTGCAATCATTCCCAGGGGTTGAATTGATCCTTGTACACCTACCTAGTGAAGAGTAATTTCCACACTTCAGGTCGGATTTAGGTCCATGAGCCCTTGGCTGGGCTTAACTTGACAGAACAAAAGCTTTTCTTTTCTTCCCCAAATACACTCAAAACCACCTCCCCTCAGTGGGGATTCTCAACCATGCACGTGTTTCCAGTCGTCTGAGGAGCTTGGTAAAAGTGCAGCTTCCTAAGGGTTCTGCCTGGGCAGGTCCAGGAACCACCACTTTTAATGCCCACATGAATCTGATGCGCGTGGTCCACAGAAACACCACCAATCTTCAAGGAGGAATGCCTACAAGAACAGGTCAAAAGAAAAGAATAACTCAGCTTGAAGGAAGGACAGCTGGGACCAATGTGGTGAATGTCTTTAAGCATTTAAAAGGCCCATACAGAAGTATTTCCAAGATGAGCAAATCAAGTGCCAGTGGGTTCTCTCTTCGCATATTCTTGGTTAGCAGGAGGAAGGATGGAGTGCCCGTGTGGCTGTGGTGAGCTTTGGCACTTTGAATCCCCTTTCATTTTGGTTTTCCTAACATTCCGCCCCACACAAATCCTTTCTATTGGGATTCTCATGCCCGCTGCTTATTATTTGCTTTGCTCCCTTTTCAGCAGGACAAACCTAACAGAACCTATCTTATTAACGATAAGTACCAAAGGATTATATTGACTCCTTAACACGATAATCTGTACCACATTTCTTTAGAATTTTTTAAGAATCAATACTCTTTTGGTCTGTAGTTCTTCCTGAAGAAAGGGGAAAAAAAGAAAATTATTACCAAAATCTTTTTTGAGACCTACAGATTTAGGAAGATGTAAAACGAGTTTACCAAATAGTAAACTCCACAGGAGCAGAAGATTTTTTTCAGTGCTTTTTTACTGTGGTAAAATACACACAACATACATTTTACTGTCTTCACCATTTTTAAGTGTACAGTTCAATGGTATTACATACATTCACATTGTTGTGCGACCGTCACCTCCATCCATTTCCAGAACTCTTTTCATCTTGCGAAACTGAAACTCTGTTCCCATTAAACAATAATTCCCCATTCTCCCCTTCTCCCAGCTGCTGGCAATCATTCTACTTTCTGCCTCTGTGAATTTGACTACTCTAGGGGCCTCATATGAATGGAATCATACAATGTTTGTCTTTTGGTGGCTGGTTTATTTCATATAGCATAATGTTCTCAAGGTTCATCCATTTTGTAGCATGTGTCAGGATTTCCCTCCTTTATGAGGCTGAATGATATTCCATCGTATGTATATACAACACTTTGCTTATCCATTCATCCGCCAGTGTGTATTTGGGTTCACGGGCAGGAATTTGTGTGTGTGTGTGTGTGTGCACGTGCGTGTGGAAGATTGGCCTTGAACTAACATCTGTTTCCAATCTTCCTCTATTTTATGTGGGATGCCGCCCCAGTGTGGTTTGATGAGTGGTGCTAGGATCTGAAGTGGGGAGCCCTGGAACCGCCAAAGGAGAGTGGGAGAACTTACCACTATGCCATTGGGCCAGCCCCAGGCAGGAATTCTTACCTGTATTTTTTACTCCCATATCCCTAAGACTTAGAAAAATTCCTGGCTTATATTAGGTATTCAGTGATTACTTCTTAAATATGAATGGTTAACAGTTAAACATGTGGTCTTGATTATACTTACAGCAGCATAATTCCTATTGAATGAGTTGTAAATCTTGATATGAATCTGCTTCTTGGTCACTTGTATCTTCTCATCTCTTCTGTTCCCCCACTTTATCTTTCTAGTTCTTTCTTTTACTATTTCTTCAATGTCAACTGTATTGACTTCTCCCATCTGTTTCTATTCTGTCTCTCAGACAAAATCAATAAAACACTGCAACATTTATGTAGCGATGCTGGATAAAGTCAGGGGTGATCAATCCAGTGAATAGTATTTGAGCACCTACATTGTGCAGGCCTCTGTGCTAGCTTTGGACTATTATACCTAGTTAATATTGTCTATTGAAATCTTAATTTAAAACCTTAATTTCAGATCTCTAAGATACTGGACATTACTCAAATAACATCCAGAGCTTATAAAGTAAAACTGCTAGTTCAAGCAATACGCAGAAGTGAATCCATTTTAAAAATAATACCCCCAGAAAATAGTGATGAAGCTTAATGCCTACATTTATCCGAATTAAAAGTACCTTTTAAGAGCATTTTTTCACACTTATCTATACTAAAAATTTGTCTAAAAGAAATCAACTTCAATCCCAGGTCAAATGAGGTTGGATACAACCAGGGTGGTTTGATGGTAAAGCAATTTGCAAGACCTAGAGTTAAAAATGATTGAAAGTATATTATTCATTTTTTTTTTTTTTGAAATTGTTCACTGCCTAGAGTCTAGTGTATTTTGTTTCAGGTCTAACTGGATTTTATAAACACCCAAAGATGGGAATTTGTGATGTCAACACTGACAGAACAATAGCTCTATTGGGCCTACCTATTCAATCTTCCAACTGAATTTCATGTTTTCCTTCTTATTTTGTTATACTTTTCAACACTATAACTTATAAAAAAAAAAAAGCTATCTTGCCTTCCTTTACTGGACCAAGAAATAATATTTTATGTCATATCTCCTTTCTCTAAAACACAAAACCAAGAGCCCTGTGCTCTTCCTCTTTTTCAGATTCTTGGATTCCTCACACAAGGTCTATCTTCATCTGAGCGCAGCCAACAGAAAGTGATCTGCATTGCTTATGCCAGTAATCATGCCCTAGGAGATCTGATATTGGCTGTGGCAGGTTTGATAGATTTACAGTTGCTTCGCTAAAAAGTGCATCATACCTCATCAACAGAACTGCATGAAATACAAAAGAGAGTCTCAAGTATAGAGTATAGAGCAGCCGTAGGATGCAGATTGGACACAAACAAAATCATCTGGGCCAGTGATTAACTATGCTTGCCAACAACTTACCATCCATGTAGTAAGGCTGGGGAGTCACGTACATAAAGCCAGTCAAGGATTCCCCAAATTTCCTTTCCTGTCCCCGAAGTATTGCCCTTATGTACTGCCATTTTACCAACATTCTTCTTTCCTACTTAACTTGAAATTCCGACTATTTTGGGGGGTTGTACGACTACTTAGTTATTTCCTTAGGAGCACTATATCAAATGGTTGAAGGAGATGGAAGAAAATTCTCTTCATTTATTTGCATGATTTATATGAAAGTAGCTCTTATCACCTGGAGCCCATCAGAGGTTGAAGGAAGACTGAGGGAAGTGGAGTATTAATGGGTTAACTCAGGTGAACCTGAAATATCTGAAACTTCTAAAGACTTTTACTGGTACCTTTTTTTTCTTATTAGTCATTTGTTTTTGTTTTATATAGCCTGGTATGTTTGTAAGTGAACCCTGGACATAAGGTATGAAAAATTCTAGAGACATTTAGGCAGTTAGGGTAAGGGAAATTCACCTCAATCCAGTCTGAAGTTGAAACTGAGCTAGTATGAAGCTGTTTAGACTGTGTGTGGACCAGTCTATTTCTGGTTTGTCTTTACTATTAAAGAGTAACTCTTTAAGAGTTACAGTTGAAATCCTGGATTGTTAACTAGGTTTCTCTTCTGTAATGATCTCTGAATTCCATTTTTGTCTCCCAAGCTGTGGTCAGATTTCCAGCCTCTCCACCATCAGTTACAAATTGGCAAATGCCTTGAGGGGAAAAACAGCACTGAATGTTGCCCCCTCACTTTTCTTCCTTTCTCTTCAACAATCTGCCCCTCGAGTCTGTGCTGCTTGGGAATCTCTCTGAGGTCTTCAAACAGATAATGTGTGACGTGTGTGTATTTTAACCCAGGTTTCATTTTTCCAGTTTTTCTTAGAAAGATGATTGGTCTGCAACAAGCTAACCTGCCACAGCTGGAAGAAGTCTTGCGGGTATTGGGAATTAGCACCTTGTACCAAGGGAGAAGCCATGGAAAAGGAAAAACAGAATAAGCTTTCATATTTTTGTGGGGTTTTTCTCACCTGTTGTGGTTGCTTTTCTGCTCATTGACGTAACATCTTCTCAGACTCCTCCTCATGGTCTCACTACACTGTCTTCCCTCTGAGGGCCGATTCTTTAGAAATGTTGTGGCTGCTTTGACACCTCTTTGCGGGTGTGAATTATTGTCCTTTTTTCAAATATGTCATTCATTCCTGTTGTGTGACCTTTGGAGTTCTCATTGAAGAAAACTGTAAAAAAATAGTCTTGTCCTCATAATTTTTAACAGCTAAGTATAAGTAATAGTTCTTCCACAAGCTTGGGGAAAAAATCATGGGATCAGAAGTGACTTAGAGAACATAGCCCAGTCTCTCCTGAAGATGCCAACTTGAGCAAGGTCCCACACTGGATAAAGGAACAGCAAGTGTCTTCTTCCTGTCCAGTGCTCTTTCAGCCATACTCTGTTGCTTGCAGTAGATCACTTAGTTACTTCATGGGAAGATTTCTGTTGACTGAGAACTCTCGGATTCTACAGCTATTATGCATCCCCTGGAGAAAAGACTTTTATGATTGTTACCTATCAGTCTCACTCCATGGCACACCCTAAACTTTCTTTTTGAGATATTGGTCTAGGGTGTCAAAAGATGACCGTGATTTTCAAACTTACACGTTACTGTGTATACAAGGGTGTTGTTTTAAGTTAGTTCTCCATGAAGCAGATATGTTCATGCAGGAAGTTGATTAGGAAAGTTTGTAGGGGACTTTAAGAAGAAGAATTAGGAAAAGGGAATGTTTAAATTGGATGAAGTCACAAAAAGTCTCTTCCAATCATGTGGGTTCTCTGGAGCAGGGATGGTGCCATCAGGGTTGTCCTGCTTTTATGCAAAGGGGTGGGATCTTTGTGCCCCTACCTGGAGAAGTCAACTAGTCATTCAATGCAGTCTGACCTCAGGGAAAGGATGTGGCCTTGAGCGGGGTTGATCTCTTTGGCTAAGGACTTTTTCTGGAGAGGGTCTCAATTGAGCACCATCAAACGATAAATCTCTCAACATTCATTCCTGGAAGCGGAACCTGGGCAGCACACTACAGCATCCACTACGGGTTCTTAATCAAACTGAAATCCATAACAAGTAAAAGGAAGTAATTAAAAATGAAATCTAAACAAACTAAAATCTATCTGTATTTGTCTCTCTGGTAGGTTGTCCTTAAAATAAATAGCAGATAACAACAGTCTAGAAATGAAACAACCTATTGTTTTTATTCATAAATGTTTTGCACTTGTTTTCAAAGACAAGGCGTTAAGGAGGCATGTGAATTTCACATTCATCTTTCTGGACGGAGGATATCAGAGTTCAGGTAATTGCTTTTTAAAGAGTACCTTCACTGCTTTCCTGTTCCTTGTGCAAGTTTTACTGAGAGGTTTAGTAGAATAATGATACTGAAGTCAAAGGAACTAAAGAGCAGACATCCTCCTCCAGCCATGCACTTCACCATGTTTAGAGCTGAATAAATGTTCATTTAATAAGAATAGTAACTGCATAGTCAAAAAGGAGTATGTATAGTTGACTTTAGCAATGACTCCATAAGTCCATTGATAGGTTTAATGAAAGGAATTAATGTTCTTCAGTAAAAAAGCTATCATATTAAAACCGTTATTGAATTAAAGTGCCTGAATCCTGCACATGATCTCTAAAATGGTGAAATTTCAAAGTTTTGAAGACATAATTTAAATGATCAATGAGGTAAAATTTTATAATGATTTATTTACACACATTTTCAACTTTCTCAGTTCCAGACAAATTGAAAATTGTTATCTTGAAATTGTAAAGCATATCTCCTATTAGTCATTTATTACCTTTGGTTGGTATAGGTGTGTGTCATTATTCTTAGAAGTCAAGTCGAACAGGCTATGTATTTGAGGTCATCATGTTCTTAGAGAGAGTGGAGAAAAAACATTTCTATGTGAGAACATCAAATAAGAAATTAAGGATCAATTTGCAGGATGGAAAACTCTCTTATTAATCCATAACTCCTTTAACCTGCCTGAGAATCCTGATTTTTCACACCCAGTCTAACGCAGAAACGGAAGTCATGATTAGAGGACCATAAGGCGATCTGATTTTCTTGTGTTCTCAAAGTCTAAGTTGTGAACAAAGCTACATAAAATTAACAGATTTATATGTAAAGGGCAATCCAAAGAATATCTCAAAGCCATACCTGATTTTAGATATCTTTTCCCCCAAAAAGCTCCCAAAGTTTTGTTATTTTAATCTGTCCAGAAATCCCCTCTATTAGGGGAACTAATGGAAATGCTGTCACCATTAAACATGATACCTGGAAGGAAGCCCAGGCGTTGGGGTAATTTTTGTGCACTTAGTATCCTGCACGTATTTGATGCTTAGACTTTTTTTTTGTTGTTGTTAAGTTGACACAGAGCAATTTGGCAAGTTATCTACAGAGAGCTCTGAGGAGTAGATAGAGCAAAGTGGGTACTTTTCAGTTAGGAAGGAAGGACTATGAAAAGACTATGGAGAGGGGCTGTGGGCGTTTGATGTAGGAAGCCTGAGTCTACATGGCTGGGAGATGTAAACAACATAAAGACGTTCTCCATGGACTTCATAGTTTCCCCTGATGCACACTCTGTTAGCTGGCCTCCTACTTTCTAATGTTCTCTCAAGTAAATCTTTCTCTGATTTCCATTGTGGGTTCCTTGCACCTTTTTCATACTTTTGTATTTGAGAATGTTAATATGCTTCCAGTTCCTTTCTCTTCTTAGCTCTGAAGACATTCATTTACTGTTCCCAAGCACAACCAAGGACCACACAAAGTAAAGTTAAAATGTTGCCACTTCCAAGCAAAGTATTAGTTGATTATGTTTTACTATCAAAGAAATAAGAAAGAAGATCAAGAGCGAAGGAGCAGCTGAGTGTCCTCTATTTCCAAGCTGAGTATGTATTCTCTCCTCATTCAATTTTAACATAGATCATTGGGGACAAACTGATATGATGGTACCTTATAACTATTGTCATTTTTGTAGTATAACATTCTGTTGAATATTTCTCTAATGATTCTAATAATTGCTCTTCTCCTATTAAGATCTTCGGGTTCTAAATATTTAATAACCCAAGTATCAAAGCTTTTATGATTTTTGGTGAGGAAGTGGGAAAACAGTTTGCAATTAACCAGTTTAAAAGCTCAAAGACAGAATTTAAAGTAATAATGGCCTTCATAAGAGTATTTTTGCAATGAAATCCATGAGACATATCTCAGTCTAAATATAGATGAATTTCTTCTGTGGTTGTAGTCTTCTTTTATGTGAGGGTCGTTAGTTTGTTAGCTGGTTAAACTGAAGCTAATCTGAGCATTGATTCTGACTTGATAATTTTTATTTAAAGTATTTTATGCGTATCATGTATAGTGATGGAAACAAAATTATGGAAAAAATCTGTCCATGTGTGTGTATGTTTGTGTGTGTGTGTATAAATAGCTGTATGTATGAGCAGTACCTATTAGTGTAAATATTGTAAAATAAGAATTTTTAACGGGCGTACCTCTAGAATAGGAATACTTATCTGTAGATAGCTTATAAACATGAATTTCTAACATAGTTTTTCAGGGTGCGTTACTGTTTAAATCCTAGAAGTAGGAATGCATGTGCTTATATAGTATTGCTTCATTTTAGGCTCCAGGTAATTGTGTAGAAAAAGCTACTATCGAAAGTTCTAAGAGCTAAACTTCAGAGGTGCACCAGAACTGTGAAAGTTCCGAGATTTTAACGTGAGCAATTTCCTTGCTCTTTTGCCTGGCTGGTAAATCATTCACTCAAGCAAGCAAAATTTTTCTTTTAAAAATGCTTCTTTTGAGAAAAAAAGAAGGCCTCAAAATAGAGTTAAAATAGGAGCACTGTGTACTTGTTCCAAATACCAACCTACCAAAATAGAAAAGTGGTTGGCTTTTTATCTTAAAACCCAGTGGGAAAATGGGGGAAATGAGTTTTAAGTAAGAAAGATGTATCTAAAAATCCTTTCTACTAAATAGAAGGAAAACTACAAATTCTTGGATGGAGAGAGTTTAAACTTTGGTATTAGTGGAAGTATATAAGTATATCTGTGCCCAAAGGATTTAGAGGGCAAAATAACACTTCCTTTGGAGCTGAATATCTATACCTATCCACTCTCCACCTCTAACATCCAGAAACAGGGCAGTCCTGTTGGGATCTAACAGTCCTGAGTCCAGGTTACAAGGGTTCCACTCATACCCGTGTGTATTTCTTACACAGAATGGAAATGTTCCTTTCTTCTTTCTTCTTTCCTTTCTTACACAGAGAGGAAAATGATTTTCAGAACCAAAATCATAAACAGAAAGAAGTGTTACATAAAAGGCTAGCCAAACCTACACCATAGCTAGATGTTTCTCTTTGTGTCTCAAAAGGAAAAGTTAGTATCTATTTTTCTTCTCACCCTATTAATTCATAGACTTACCATAACTCTGAGTTGCTTGTTGCATATGTTTACCCCCACACATACATATATCCATATATCATGATATTTCCTTGGCTTGTAGATGCATCACTCCAATCTCTGCCTCCATCTTCCTGTGTCCTATGATGTTGCAAGGTGATGGGAGAGGCTGGCCTTGGACTGGATTCTGTCTCCAGCAGATGTCCTGGCTGTGGTGGCACCATTAGAGCTCATTAGATCAACAGTGATCACCATGAGGACCACTTCCTAAGAGCGGCCTCCCTTCAGGGTCCATGGCAGAGTTGGTCACCACGCCTCACTGTAGGCCATCGGTAGCATCATTATGTTCAGTGTTCATTATCCAAACCTCCAAACTCTTCAAGTAGGAAGAGCTGCCTAATCCACAGATTCAACCAGAACACCTCTGACGTTTTAGTGCCACCCAAAGAGATAAAAAGCTGTCATTGTTAAGACTGAAGTTTTAAACCTTGAAATGTAATGGAAACTTTATTGCCAGTATAACATGATTCTCAGGATTTAAACATTACCTATGGAACACACCCTCATTTTATGCAACATTTTAATCTCTAATAAAATGAGGACTAATCCAATAATAGATAGTGTAATTTGTGTGACTACCTAAGTTATTGATAAGAAGAAAAGAGAAAAATAGCCTCCAGGGGTCCAGACTGAAGCGTCCTCAAAACTGAAAAGGAAACAAAGAGAAAGAAAATACAATAGGAAAATTCATTATCTTAGCTATTACAGCAAAATTATACTGGTTTGTGACTTATCAATCACAGATGAAAGATGTAAACAACATCAGAAATAATCTTTTCAGCAGAGACATCAGTCATAAATGAGATTTCATCATTTATATGCTTGTCCAAAGTGGTAATTTAGAACTATTGCTACCAACTCTGGCTGTATCCAGAATGATAATTATGAATTAAGTGGTGAGCAGATGCAAAGAAATAAAAATTTGCCCTGGGCTGCCAGAAGCCTAAAGACAAAGCTAACTGTCCCTATAAACCATTAGTTTAAGAACGGAATTGTCAATATAGCCACAGTCTACCAATTTGCTAGGCATCAATGGACATTAGCCATGACATACACATGTGGATGATTTTAAGAAAAGAAACTGTTTCTGACACATAATCCTTTTTGCTTATCTTCCTATGGATCTGTGCCTACTCTGAATATCTTAAAGCAGCAACTCAAAATTAATTCACAAGAAAAAGAGAAACAGTCTAGTAAAAATCGTATTTATAAGCTCACACCAAGAAATATGTGCTTAGAATGGGATTTATTCTTTCTTATTGCTATTGGAATGGACACTTCATTTTCTCCCTAAAATGAAATGAAACTTTTAGAAAATTTATGGCTGCTGAGAGAGCAGTTTCTCACATGCCAGGCTATGTTAGCAAAATTGGGGATAAATCATCAAAGAAATCTGACTAGTACCACACTGCAGTTCATGCAAAATAGTATTTAACTTTCTACCCATAGGAAGCAACCGCAGGACAACCGTCGTTAGTGAGTTCACTTCATTCTGTAAAATAACATCCTGGAATCACAGACAAACAGCATTCTTCCTCTTTCCTTGGTGCCATGATTAGTCTTTTTGTACCTTCCTTTCTTCATTTCCTCTCTCTGTTTCTACTTCTCTGAAAATGTCTTCCTTACTCTGACACTGCGAAGTTTGCTCAACTACCCCCAGTGCCCCAGTTTTCTCCCCTCCTCATTTGCCTCTGTCATTGCTATGAATGCCACTTCCTTAGAAGCCCCTCTAGGTGACAATGACAAGAATCACAGACCTGTCCTCCATCTTTCTAGACTGTGTATTATTAAATGGCGTTATTCATTTAGAATGAGAGCAGTGACTGATATTCTTTCTACAAATAGGCTTAGATTTCTACCCTTTTTGCTTGAATGCATATTGAGCATTTTTATCCAGACAAATTGAAAAATATTTGACTAATAATTACATAATTTGAAAATTTTGAGAGGAAGGATTGTCCTTGTCATTTTGCAGCTTCTAATCAATATTTCACCACTGATTGGGAGAAGTTATTTCTAACCAAAAAATTATGAGTCCCCTTTATATTATGAAAAAAACTCAGTCAATTAGAGTAACACTCCATTATGATGTAAGAAAAAAGGTCACAATAAATATTATTTTTCGAATGCTTACTATGTGTCAGAGACTTTGCATTTCTTATTTTACACATGCATGGCTCTGTGACAGTTATTGCTCTCTCTGTTATAGTGATGAGCACATTCAGTCTCCAAGAAGTTATGTTATTTCTCCAAGTTCTACTCAGCTTCTCATAGCCTCAAACATCAAATCCATTTTATTCGCTCCCCGTGACTTGATATATCAGACTAATTTGAGGAACATGATTTTATTTTGAAAGAACATATCCATTACACAGGGAAATGTTTTATAACAGACTTTTACTATATCTTTATTTCATTCCTGTAATTCTTACTGGTAAATGGCTCTGGGTTTGCTATTTCTGAATCACAAGACTGAAATATACACCTTTTTTCCCTTTATGCTGTTTAAACTTCTCTCTCTTTGCAAAGTTTACACATTTCAGGGAAGGCCAGACGGTCATCTAAGTAGCAGATTCTGCCAAAAATTCTTTGCTAACTCATGTTCTGTTCAGTCCAAGGGGCAGGCAGATAGCGAGACTTTCCCTTAGCCATCAGGATGGTGATTCTGATGGCGAGGGAAAAGCCTAGCTAAGTGCCTAACTGCTTGCCCTTTGGAAGGAAAATGACACAGGTTTTTACTCCAGGAATTCGGCTTGTCATGGGACAGTCATGTGGAAATGAAATCAAGTTAATTATCTCTTTCTAGGAAAATATGCTTCCGGACATACTAATTAAACATTGACTTAAAGAAATCAATTTTCTGAACTGCTGACCTCAGAGAATTATGGCAGAGGGAGGGAAGTGTAGAGCCAATATTCAGAGATGAAGTTGTGTAAACAGAAACAGGGCCTGTGACCCATAGGGTGTGTGGATCACTTGAAGGAAGGTTCTGTGATCGGTTTGATTCTTCATATGCCTTGTCTACAAGGCACAGAGAGCTGATGATGATTCAGAGGATTAAGGTCAATCAAGAGAGACATGAAAGTGTTGTTTTCCTCAGTAGAACCATGAACCCTTTAACACCAGACCTTCTCTTACTAATTTTAGCATTGCCAGAGTCCAGCACAGAACTTACGGAGTTGATCAATTTATGTTTGTTGAACTGAAACAACGTGAGAGTCACATGAGAGAACCACAGTAAATGCTTCTTCAAACATGACATTCTGTATATATAGAGAGAATTATAATATAGAATACATAATTCTTATTATAACTTTATATGTATTTAGTTATTTAATTTTTACAGCAAAATATACACCATTTTTATCCATCATTTTATAGATGGGAAAACTGAGGCATGGAGAGTTTAATTAATTTTCCAAAAGTCACATAGCTAGTAATGGGCTCAGGTGGGATTTGAACCCAGGATTCTCTTGCCTTCGGGTTCGTGTTCATAACTATTGGACTAAACTTACCCCTCATAAATTCCCATAAGAGAATGTTTTCCTGGGGCACTGTGTACTTGGTCATGTATGCAGTTGTCATTTTCCTAATAATGCTGTGAACTTTTGAACTCTTTCTGGAAGGATCTGAGGACTACTCACCTTTGAATCCCATCCAGCAAAGCCTTGAAGACACTGGTCTGTTTACAGTTGAATAAATACATCAAAACAAAATCCTCACCTTAGGAGAAAGGCTAGCCACAGTGGAAATCTTCAGAGGTAGCACAGAGGTATGGGTAAGGATTATGTCTGACTTCTGGATTCTGAGAGGCAAAGGCATTCATTCACTCAAATATTTCATCATGAAATCCCCCAAAAAACAGGGACTATACCCAAACTGGACCTATACTAAAGCAAGGAACCTGAGCTCTTTGGGAAAAGCCTGAAGCAAACCAAAGGCAAGCATATTTTTCTAGGGTCAGGCTTAATGTGGCAACACTACAAATAGTATGGTGGAGAAGAGGACAGCAGTAGCCAGCTCAGAAATTCCTGCAAAGTAGTAACATATAGGGGGAATCTTTTCCTATTTGAGCCTTTCATCTTGTTAGCAAATTGATTATTATTTTATCAGATAAGTCAGCTGGCACCTGTGGAATGACATAAGGAGTGGGAAGGCTTTAGTGGTGAGCAGAGGAGAGAATGTAAATGGCGTTCAGGGACCAGTGAGCCGGATGGTGTGAGTGAGGTGGCCTGCGGGGCTGAGCAGGCCTCTGGTGATGGGGAACCTGAAGAGGCACCTAGTAACCGTTTGTACTTATAAGTGTGAGTTCTGAAGATGTTTTTGGTAATGTACATAGTAGATAAAATACTTTACTACATATAAGAAGACCTGATCTTTCTAGAAATTGTGTAACATTGGCTATGCTTCTTTGGATCTTGGTTTTCTCATCTGTAAAACAGGAGGAGATTGGACTAGATTGATTCCAATGGTTCCTTCCAGCCTGAACATGCTGGAGAATCTACTGAAAGATCATTAGGGCCAAAGTCAGCTTGAATCACTCAGCAGTCCAAAAAAAAAAAAAAAAGGCTTTGCCAACAGCTTGCAATTTTGAGAAGGCGGAAGGCCTAACCCAGTGCCCCCAACCCCATGCCCCCACCCCATCCAGTACTCCCTCTGTCCTTCAATAACTGTGAAGCTGCCTATTTTAACATCTTCAAAATCTACCCAGAATTTAGGTATCGTAAGTATTCAAAAACATGAAATTAAATTCAAAATCACTGAAAATCTTCTCAAAGGAGGAATTAAGACAGGATATGAATGGTTACACTCACTTTGGAAATCCCTTCAACTATTAAAAATGAAACATTGCAAAATCAAAAAATAGCTCTCAGGGCAGGCCCTGTGGTCTAGTAGTTAAGTTCGGCACATTTTGCTTTGGCGGCCCAGGTTCGATTTCCAGGCACAGACCTACACCCTTCATAGGCGGCCATGCTGTGGCAGCAACCCACATAAAAAACAGAGGAAGATTGGCAGAGATGTTAGATCAAGGGGAATCTTCCTCAAGCAAAAAGAGGAAGATTGGCAACAGATGTTAGCTCAGGGCCAATCTTCCTCAGCAAAACAATAAATAAGTAAATAACTCTCAATTGTACACATTCTGTCATGCTGAGGCTTAGCACTGTGTCAGAAATGCAAATAAACGTAGTGAAAAATAATCGTATGAGTTCTCTAAGGGTCCAGAGTTTTCTAAATTCAAGTCCATTTTCTCTTCCAAGAGAGTGGTAAATCTGAGATGAAAACAAGTGACTTGCACAGAAGGACTCTAGAAGCATAGTCTATTTATTTACAAATATGTACTGTTCCTACACCATATGGTTTGAACAAAGACATCAGAAAGTGAAAACAACAGCAGGTCTAGGGCAGAGCTGCATAGAGATGGCTCAGTTTCCAGGTCTGGGCTGTTCTCAGAGAAACATCCACTCACAGTCTGTTCAAGCCCAGGCACTTCTGCTTTAAAAATCTTCTACGGAACGCCACTTTCCCTTTTGCCCGATGGATCAATTAAATTAAATGTTAAAAATATGACCCGTCCCTGTTCCGGTGGTCCTCCCTTCAAGAATATTACTTTGTCTGGCTATTCCAATACTGTGTAGAACAATAGATGGCAGGGCCCACCACATATGAATGATAGGCATGCGCAGTTGGTCTTCAGGCGCATCGTGCTGCACATTTCTGATGCCTCTGCTCTTCCTCATCTTAGTGACTCCCATCTCAGCCCCTCTGTCCCTTCCTCTGGCCTCCTAACTGTTCAAGGCTCCCTTGTTCTGTCCCCCTCCCCACCACTGCTGATGATCCAATATTTTCTTCCCTGTCACACTCTGGCACACACTCACTTTCAAAACATATCTTTTAGTGTTCTAAACATCTAATCTATGCTAGTGAGTTGTGGGTCCTAATGAAGATATTGCCTAGAAAACACACGTTTAGAGAGACAGCATGAGAGAGTGGATATGAATTGCTTTTGGAATCCAAAGCTATACAGGTAAGCCCCTGTTTTATGATACAGTTACTTTTCTTCTATTGGGATTAAATAGAATACTAAATGTATTCTTCCCTTGTAAAATAATAATAATAATAATAATTTCAGAGACTTAATGAGCATTGACTATGTCAGGTATTGTGCAAAGCATTTACACGCATTATCTCATTTAATCCTCGCAACTGTCCCATGAGCTGTGCATTGCTACAGACCTCACTTTAAAATAAGAAATTGAGGCTGAAAGAGATGAGAAAACTTGACTAAATCTAGAATATCAACCAACACTCTTCTGAATCCAGCACCAAAACTCCCCTTACAAGGTTTCTGTAAGGATCAAATAAGATGGTGTAGTTAGGGCTCTCTCCAGTTTGTGAAGCGCTGTGTACATGTAAACCATTGTCCTCACCAGGACTTTAAATCAAAGAAGCTAGGAAGTTTAGATGCCATGTCAAGTTTGGATTAGGGGAGAAAATTAGACGACAGGAATTAAACCTATAGACTTCCTATTGTGGAGAAAAAGGATTCAGCATTCCAGGAGGAACAAAATATTGTATAAGAAATAAGTGTAAGCAAAATACACTATGTGGTTCAAGTAAGAGACGGGCCTCTTTGGGCAGGGGAGCTCAGGAATAGAGCAAGGGAGAGCCAGAAAACACTGAATTTAACAATCACTTATTTCTTCTCCCTTTATCTTTCTGTGTCACTATTGTGAATTCTTCCTAGACTCTCCAGTACAATGAATAAATTCCTCTTAATGCTATGTTCTCAAATGTCAAAGAAAAAATGCACTGGACAGATCAAACAGGCAAGTAAGACTTAATTCCAGACTATCGCAATAGGGGTCAAGCCTACTGCAACAGGGGAGACAGCCTGGACTCAACTCCTCCCTAGCAAAAAGTGGGAGAGTTTTCAAGCTCTGGGTGAGCTAGTGGGCAAGTGCTGGAGGACATTAGCTGAGAGGTTGATTGAGGTAATTAGGCCATCTTTGTTTGCTAATTGGTACTTTTCGAAGTAAAGCTCCTACCCTTCCACAGAGATTAGGAGAGAGAGGCCCTATCTTCTGTGGTGATTAGATTTCAAAGGGATGGCTCCCACACAGGTCCTTGAGAAAGATAGTCCAGGGTTATACAACTGGCAAGAAGCTAGGAGAAGATTTACATCTCAAAGGGGCCGAGAAAGAATGTACAACTGCAAGTTTTCTAAGGTTAATGTCTGCGCTAAGAAAAGGGATATCAGAGGCCTACATAGTCAGGCAGAAGACTGGCTAAAGTTTCGTCAAGCTGAGGGACATGGGAAGGCAGTCTTAATCACCACGAATAAGCACATCAGATAATTAGGTCGTTTTTTTCAGACACATCCTTCCTGAAACTCTCTCTTCCTTCCATCCAGACTGGTCTCTCTCAAGGCCTGACATACAGCTGCAAAGCTGGGACTCCCCTTTTCCTCTCTCCCCTCACCTGGAGACACTAATTTAGTAGAATCTATTGACTTAATAGCATTACATTCTTCATTAACACCTAAAACATGGCACAAAAAAATAAATTTTTGAGACTTTAAATGCCTGAAAGAGTGTTTTTCTAGTCTCACTCTTGACAAATCATTGGGACGGGTATAGAATTCTAAGTAAAAAGTCGTTTTTCCCTCTTAATTTTGAAGATTTGTTTCTATTGCCTTCTAATTTCCAGTGTTGCTCTAGAGAAGTCTAAGGCCACTGTCCTCAATTCCTTGAATATCAAGTCATTTTCTCTCTAAAAGCTTTGAGAAAATTTCTGTCATTCCTCGTGGTTTGAAGTTGTGTTCGTTGCACTGAACTCTCAGTGATGCGTTTCACTCTGAAACTGCATCTTATTCAGCAATGCAGATGTTATTGGATTCATTGTTTGAAAATTTTCTCCCCTCCACTTTTCTCTGTTCTCTCTTTCGGGAACTCTTATGAGTTCAATGTCAGGTCTCATGGATATATCATCTAATTTTCTCTCTGTTAAATTTCTTTGTCTTTCTGTTCTACTTTCGCAAAGATTTCCTTGACTTTATAATCCTTTTACTGAGTTATTTTGTTTATCATATTCTTCACCTCTGAAAGCTCAACGTTTCCATTACTTTTTTAAAAATATCATTCTGTTTTTGTTTTATGAATGAAATATCTTTCTTTGTTCTGAGGATATAGACTTAAATATACTGTGTTAAAAGTCCCCTGATTTCTCTCTTTGTCCTCTGGAGTTCTTCAGTTTTGAGTGATTATTTGGTTGATTTGTCTTTCAACTGTCTTTTAAGTTGGAGACCTTTCCAAACTATTGGGTAATCCTTGACTATCCATCCATATTTAAGAGTGTGGCACTAAAGAGCTACTTGGAAGTACATGCTTGCAGACTTCCAGAGTATTAAAACTGGAGCACAGAGGTTTCATTAGAGCACCTCCAAATGTCAAGACCTTTGCTAGATATTCTGTTTATGCACTGTCCAACATCACATCTTTTCCCCGTTCTTCTCTGTCCTACTCTGTGTCCCAGGAGACTGACCCTGATAATGACACACCTGGGCTCCCTAAACAACTGGACTTTGGTGGGGAGATACTATGAGGATACTGGTGAGCAGAAGGGCACAAAGATCAGGGTATTTTCCCCTGATCCCTCCCTGCTTCAGCACAGTCTTTAGCAGCATTTGTAACTCTCCACACTTCAGTTTCTGCAGTGAGGTCTTTGTTCCAATTTTACACTTCTCACTGGCCTCTGTTTCCCTCCATTGTCCCCTCAACCCTGGGGATACAAAGGCTCTCTGCTATTGCTCATTGCTAGGTGACTCTTCATCCCTCGTTTGTTCACTTACAGACTGCAAATAATTCTTTCATTAATGTCTCTTCATTTGAATCATCTAGAGCGAGTCTGCTTTCCTGCCAGCACAGTATCCACAGGCCTTTTCTTTGGAATGCTTCGGTTTCTCCACAGGCGAATTCTCTAAGATTTATCCAGGGAATATTGAAAACATATACCTGACTCCGAATGCTCACACAGCAAGGAGCACTGGAGGAGGGTGTCAAGTTTCCGTATGTAGTCTTTATCGCCACTTTATCACCATTTTATTGCAGCAGCTCTCCCCCGTCTGCTGTTATCCTTGGTTTTTTTTGAGATTTACTCTCTACAAGGTGAAATTCCAGTTTCTTGACAGCATTGGGCTACAGGGGATGGAGGAAGGGATCATTAGGTCTAATTGTCTCTCCAGGAGGCTTTTAACCAATTCTTTTTGTCTTCAGCCCCATGTCTTATCCCAGTCTTGTGCAATAATGGGTGCCTCTAAGTTCTGAATCTTCCCCGAGGTGCATGGCATGAACTGATCTGATTCTTATCAATATATGCATTCAATGCTATCAATTTCCCTCTAAGCACTGCTTTCTCTGCATCCCCAAATTTTGATAAGCCACGTGTTCATTTTTAAATCTCACTTGAGATGTCTTCTTTAACCCATCTGTTGTTTAGAAGCATGTTGTTTAATTGCCAAGTATTTTGAGATTTTCCATCTATCTTTCTGTTACTGATTTCTAGTTTAATTCCATCATGATCTGAGAGCAGACGTTGTATTATTTCCATTCTTTTAAATTTGTTAAGGTGTGTTCTGTGGCCCCAAATGTGGTCTATCTTGGTGAATTTCCATGTGAGCTTGAAAAGAATGTGTATTCTGCTGTTGTTGGATGAAGTAGTTTATAGATGCCCATTCTATCCAGTTGATTGATGGTGGTGTTGAGTTCAGCTATGTCCTTACTGATTTTCTGCCTGCTGGATCTGTCCCTTTCTGATGGAGGAGTGTTGAAGTCTCCAACTATAGTTGTGTGTTAATCTATTTCTCCTTGCAGCTCTATCAGTTTTTGCCTCCTGTATTTTGATGCTGTGTTGTGCCATGCACCTACATTAAGTATTGTTGTGTCTTCTTGGAGCAGAGAGGAACACCAAAAAGTTCAAATAGGTACTTTTATGAAGTTTACCAGGTGTTTCGTGTTACAAATTGTCTCCTTCACATCCTCCAAAAATCTTCCAAACAACAGTATAAAACTTGTTTTGTTCACTTCTGCTTTCCAGCCTGGAAGGCTTTCAGAGAAAAGTGCTGAATCTCATTATGAGTTACTGCAGCACATGGAGACAAGTAGCATTTCGTTCTGCTGCTTTTTATTTTCCCTTGTTTCTCTTTCTTTCCTTTCTTCCATTCAACAAATATTGGCTATCTTCTTAGATATTATACTAGCTGCCATAGATTATAAATCTGTGCTTTTGATACATTTACAACATAAAGTTGGAGACACTGAGAATTGCATTGACATCATGGAAAAGTGAGGAAAGGGTGCGAAGTGCTTCAGCAGAGTAAAGAGCAGTGGGCTTAGTGTGGAGATGAAAAAACCAGACAGTCTCTGTCCACAAAGGGCCCACATTCCAGACAAGGGAGGGTAGAACATAAAGATTAATAGAAGAATAAAGTAGGAAATAACATTCTAGATCGTGCAAAGGTATGTGCAGGGACAGTGAACTTGAAGCTGAGTGACACATTCAGGGGCAGACCAGCCATTCAGTGTGGGTGCAGGGAGGGTCACAAATGAGAAATTGTGCAAGGTGGACCTAAGAGCAGCCTGTGGAGGGACTAGTATGTTTTGAACTTCATCCAGAAAACTCTGGAGAGATTTTCAAGAATTTTAAAATGAGGGGCGGGTTATAAACAGATTTGGGAGCATTGTAGAGGATAATGAAGTGGGGCAAGATGGGAGGGAGGGAGACCAGGAGAGAAGTGATTGTAGTCCAGTCATCATAATTATGCCATTTTGGTGGGGCTGTAACAGTGGCAGGGATCTAGACATGACGGAGAGAGTAGGGAAGATATTTTGGTGGGTTGTTAAAATCTCCGGAGTCTGGTAATGGGTTATTGGTGCGGAGGAGGAGGCAGAATAAAAACGTGAAGAAAGATCTAAGACGATTCTTGGGTTTCTGGGTTTGGCAACTGATTTCAAGGGATTCAAAAGTCTTTTAGAGCTATTAAATGCACACAAACCATATCTGGAGAGGTGAAATTCAAGAACAAAGAGAAAAAACAGATTGAAGTAATGGGCCAAATGAATAATATCTGCTTATGTGAGGATATTAGAGGTTAGACATTTCTAGTTAGGATTCAAATTTAATTGAGTTCCTAATGGTTTTTCTAATGTCCACATCTCAAGGGAGTCCAGAAGAAGCTTACAAACTCCGGGGGAAAATGTAATCTTTGTGCCAGAACTAAGGCTGGATACATATGAAGGGGTATGAAGAAATTACTGGACTCCTCACTGAACATCCTGGGAAACTCAACCTACCGGATTGCTCAGTGTCCCACATGGGAGCACAGCTAACAGTAACAGGAAATATCATCAAACGTGTGGCCTTGTAATGGCATAAAAACTAGCCAAATAGGGAAATCTGTAGAGACAGAAAGTAGAATTCTGGTTGCAAGGGACTTGGGAAATGGGGAAAGGAGGAATGATTGCTAATGAGCAATGGGGCTTCTTTTTTGGGGTGATGAAGATGTCCTGGAATTCAATAGTGATTATGGTTGTCCAACGTTGTGAATATACTAAAACCACTCAATTATACACTTTAAAATGGTAAATTTCATGATATATGAGTTATATCTCAATTTAAAAAAAAAAAACAGAAAAAAATATAGCCAAGTCTCAGGGCCCAGGTGCCAGCAACCAGACCATGTGAGGTATCTTTTTGTCCTAGGACCTTTAGACCACAGCACTATCCTCTGAGCTGGACTCAGCTCATCTCACTAGAAACCTTTTGTCTTGCCAGTAGAAGCTGTATTTAAGATACTGGCATTTGTAACACTCCTGGTCATCTACAGCTTCTCTTACCCTTACTGGGGAACATATTATCCATGGACCACAAAAGAGGGACAAGGAGAGAAGAAAATCAGTCTAACCAGCTCAGATGAAAAGTGTCTGCAGCTTCTAGCTGACAAGCAGCCGTTTTCTGTAGGGCATCAAGACTTAGTTCACCAAAGAAATAAACGCACACACAAACACACACCAAATCTTTATCTACCAAGGCACTGTAATCTCCATTATGTTGGAATTTAATCAACTTTTCAATTAGGTTGGAAAGTAACGATGACATATTGAAATTTCATTTTAGTAAAATTGGAATGGGTTTTCCTTACCAAAAATTAGGTACATGCCTTGGTCTAGCATGACACGATGAAAAGATCATAGGCTTCAAAGTCATTAAGATATGAGGTTCACCACTGGTAGCTTGCGGTCTTGGACAAGTTGTTTGGAACACTATAAGACTTTGTTTCCTTAACTCTAAATTGAGGATAATACCTACCTCAAAGAATTAAATGCCATAAGCATTCAAAGTGTCCAGTAGCATTTGGCAAGATATTTTCAGTGAACACTACTCCATTCCCTGTTATGACAAAATGTGTATGTTTCTCTGGTCTTTTTTCCTCTCTCTCTGTCTCTTTCTCTCTCTCCCTGTCCCTCTCTCTTCCTCTGTTTTACATTCTTTAAAAAATATGGGGTGTCTGACTTGCACCAAGACGGAGATAACAAAATCTAAGTTTCTATAATATTCTTAGACTGTTTTCCTTTTAAAAAAGGAGAAAGCAATCTACTGTATTTTAATTTTTACTTGTTTTTATGAGTCATGTAAACATAAAATAGAGGAAAATTCTGGTAGCTCTAAGACTTTTCCCTTGCTTAGGCATAATAATGTAGCTGATAGGTCTCTCTGGCCCTTTCATCATCACTTTCATCTAAGCTATGTTCGGTTAGTACATCATTTGCATGTTGGCAAGACGGTTACTTTAATATGCAGTAATAAAAAAAACAGACAGAACCCAAACAGGAAAATAGAACACCTTTTTAATAACGGATGCGTTAAATGAGGAATGGTTTTCTTTCATGAGAGTATATTACTTGACCTTCTGCAGAGACAAGTTCATTGGATTTAATTTTGAGAAACCGATTACATTTTTTCTAGCCAGAGATGGTTTGATTTGACTGAAGTCTGTTTAGGATGCAAAGAGGCTATTAAAATGATTTTCATCATTTTTTTCTAAAGAGCAGTCCATTAATTGCTCGTGAATGTTTCTCCCTCAAACCTCCTACTCTATTAGGCTTGAAACAGAGTTGTAAGATTATGATGTTTTTATTGATATAATTAATAACAAATGTTACTCGTTAACTTGGTTATTGCCAAATTGGACATTTGACAAATGTACTCAGGGCCTTGCTCCAGTGAATTTAATATAGATATGAGGTAACATATCGACCTTAAAAGATGAAATCAAGAACATTACTATGGAAAGAAAAAAAACTAGAGAAAGCACTTTACCAGTTTTTGAAAAAGTGAAAAATAATGATTTTTAAAACTAATTCTTTTTAGGATTCTCTGAATGCCACGCTCAAATAATTTAAGACATCTGTTCAATATACAACATCAATTGAAACATTAAAAGATAGTTTAAAATACCGGAAGTAAGAAGAACACTACAAAAAGCAATGATACGCAACATGCAGAGATTAGATCATGAAAAAAATAAACAACCCACCACTTTGCTTCCCTCCTCATTCTAAGACCAAGAAAATCTAGCTTCTGTATAATCAGGAAATCTAAGGAGTAACAGCAATGAAAACTTCCTGCCCTATTAAAATTCTGCAAATTGTAGCCTTGAAAAGTGTACTCAAATGTGTACCAATGGATCTCAATTGAAAAAAGGTATAGGAAACCAGATTCGCAAATGTCATCCAAGGTCCCAGAACAAGGCTTTAAATCTGGCTACATTAATTTGGAAATTGTCTGGGGGCTGAGTTGATGTTTACCTTTATGTTATTTGAAAGAAAAATCAGGATGTAGCAAGGATTTACCTTTTATTTAAGGAAATGGAAGATTTTCCAGCTTTACCAGCAATAACTTTTTCTAGCAATAACCTTTACTGTGCTAATCCCTGACCTATATGAAGAGGCAGAGGGGGGATGGCAGGGAGGTGAGGAGCAGTAAAAGAGGTGGACACTCATGCCGACTTGTGCAGACATAATTATTAGGTAGCTAGACAGGAAATTGTACTCCTCAGGTTCAGGGTAGTTACTGTCTATCCCATTTTACAGGTCGAGAACTGAAGCTGAGAGGGTACTTCTGCAAAATCCCACAGCTGGGACTCAATTCTAAAGCCCATACTTTTCCTGTTAGGTTATCTTCAGAAAGACAATGCAAGTCTCTCACAGAGTACCTGATCAACAAGACGGCTCTCTGATTAACCCTCCTCCAACCAGGGTGGGTCAGGGTTCCAACCCTGATGCTTTTCTGGGCTTTCTACTGAGGCTGTGCTTTTCTCTCCTCCTGCCCCTTGGGTATGCTAAGGTGAACTGAGGTCTCAATAGCTAGAAATGAAGATGCCCCATCTTCCCTCACATGTAAAAGTTGTCTGTATAGATACACATTCACTGTTATGCACAGTGTGGGAATTCAGAGAAATAGGATACAATCCTTGTTATCAAGATGCTTGTAGGCTGATCAGAACACAAGGACAGGACAGCCTTGCTTTTATCCCCCAAAATTAATATAATGAGAATTTCAGGCAACTATGGAGGAAGGTCAGAAGAGAGATTTTTGGTTAAGAGGACTTTCAGAGGTTCTGTCAACCACACAAGCAGGAGTCAAACTCACAAATGCATAAGGATGTGTGGATCTATGAAGGTGTGAAAACACTACTCCATTCATTTTTCTGTACCTCCTTTCTTCTTTTTACGTTCACAAGTCATGTCCCTTTGCCCACCTAGGGTGTCCAGCTGCCTAAACCCTACCTCAACTGTACAGGACAACTTTATGCTCAACATCTTTTCTTTAATTTTTTATTTCCCTTCTAAACTCACCAGTCCTACTTCCCCATTCTCTGTACTCTGGTCTCTCCTGGGAAAATTCAAACTTAAGTATGACTCTACCAGACAAAAATTATGCTGTAATGGTTACAGTGAGTTACTGTTGCTGGTAATATTAGTCATCAAGTTAGGCTATGTAGATATTTTTAAGAAGATCACTAAAATTACTTCCAAAGGAGTGCTTATTACGTATTCTTACACAGACCATCTTAGTACAATGGCTCCTAAACAAACTATCTCAGGAAATTTTTTACTGATTTTATTTTAAATTAAAAAAACAGTGAATGCAATCAATATTTTAAACCAGGTAACTAACTTGACTTTTGTCTGAGTTTCTTTTTTTAAGTTAAGAAAAAGACCTGAGCAACCTTGCTTAAATTAATCAAAAACAATTCATTTTAGACACTTCAAATGTTTCAATATTTTGCGTTGAATCAATCTGCCTAGTTAAAAAGAAACTTACTTTGGCTTTATCTTGAAATTTTCACTGCATTTTACAATTACCCTTAATAAATTATGAAAACTGAGAATTCAATGTATTTGAGGTTCTACTATATCTGCATGCGTATAAAACAGACAATAGAGTCTTATAGAAAAATCCTCCCTTGGAGAAAATGTGAAAAAGATAGAAGATTAAAATAGGATTGCCATTTACACTACATACATCAAACTTTCAACAAATGCCTGAGACCCACTATGTAGTTGTTAAGCTGTTTGCCTTGTACACCAATCTCAGTTCACTTCTGAAAACTTACATAAGGGTTTCAGATCCAAAATAAGGCACACTTATGAACATTGGTAAGAAACCAAAGTTAACCATAACCAGCATAAACTTGATTGGCTTTGACATTTTCTTGAGAAATAACCCTCTAAAGAAAAGATCTGTACATAGGTTGCTCAAACAGCTATATTTCCTAAATTTCAACAAGCGATTCCTTGTGCCTTAAAAAATAAAGCATTTAAGTTGGGAGAACTATAATCTTGGAAAATACCATATCTTCTATGAGAAAGTATAGTCCCATAAGGACTAAAGTTTATGGTGACTAAATCATTCTAAATATAAAGATTCCATTGTAAAAATTCAGGGGTGTGTCTCCACCACCATCTCAGCAACTGATTAAATCTCATTTAGAAATAAAGGCCTATAATGAAGATGGGTGATAGTACTTCTCAATTTTAACTAGTATTTTAATTGTCCCAGGAGACTGTGTGACTCCTCGCTCTATAACAGTATAGTTACCAACTGGCTTCCTACTATTGATTTGACTTTGTAGATAAACTTTCCTAAAGGAAACACAATTTACTGATGAGCTCCATGGAATTCTAATCTACTTCTTAGGCATTTTTTCTTATAAATTAACAAACTAGCATTGTTATGTATAACTAAATTCCTTTAGGATGAACCAATCTTCCAGAACTTACCTATTCCTGATGAAACTGAGAAAATTTGCTTTCAGTACCTGCAAACTGGAGAAGATGTCATACTCTCATCTGGAAGCAGACACTCTCAGAGCCTGGGGCTCTAAAAAGCAGCTCTTTCTCGCATGGCACTTTCCTCATTTCCACAGCAAATGTTCAATTTTTGAATATTAAGTTTATTACTTTCACCCTTTTTGCATGCATCCTTAGGACTCCTTTCCACTCTCCTGGCCTCACTTTCAGAAGAGTAAATCACTCACATATTTATATTGATGTCTTAAGAAAGCAAATTTGTAGTTGAGTTCATTGGAATAATGTGCCAGGCATCATTTTAGAAGGGGAAAGTGCCCTGAAATCAATCAGTAAATGAAAGGGAGTGACTCCAAAAACATTATAGGGCTTCCATTTCCAGAACGATGAGGACTGTCTGTGGGATGAGGAGAGAGCATCTGTCGCAATACAAACATTTAGGGCATTTGGGGCGACAAAGCCCAGGCTGGGGCTCTTGGGCAGGGAGAACATGCTCAACTGATCACCTGCTTACTCACAACTACCAAAACCTATAGCTAGGTGCCTCTTTCAAAACTGTAGGATTTTGGAGCCAGATACTACTTTAGTGATGAACTAAGCCAAAAGCTTAATATTTCCAAGGAGAACAAAATTGGCCAGAAGTTTCAGGATTTGCCTGCCATCACACTGTCTCCTAGAAGTAAGCTGGGACCTCAGACTGGAGGCTTAGAGCTTCCTATAGCCCTCCATTTTTTGCATTTTAACATGCACTGAGGGACACGACTCACGCCCCTTCCTCCTCACTGTGCTTTCATCACTTAGAACTACTATATTAAGCAGAAGTAAATAATTATTTTCTCTAGGTCTAATTAACCTCAAATTGACTAGTGTTGGCCCCAAACTTTCTTTGTTCCCCCAAGAAAGTCTAATATGAGCAAAAGAATTCAGTTGGACATGTCTATTCAGTTGGACATAGGTTTTGGAGATATATGCAGCTGCTTGGGGTAGGAGAGAAGGAACCGCCACTCTCGGAGCAGAAAGTTTCAACTGCTAGGAAAAAGTGGAAGGGAACTAAGCCCTCCCAGCTGACTAGATAAAGGAATTGCCCACAGGAAAGATAGTTGGGAACCAGGTTGACATGTACTCTGTCTTTACTTTTAGGCTGAAAAAAAAGACTCTGAAGAATTGCTGTCCTGGGGCAAATTGTACATGTATTTCCTCATTTTAAATAGTCCCAAATTGTACCTAAAGAATCTTTTTCACAATAGATAAACAGGAAATGAAGAATGACTCTCATCTAGTATGTATGCCACCATATGTAAAAATGACTTATAGGGAATAATAGCCTTCAAAACTTTTAATATCTTTTAAATAATTAACTACATATTGTCTTTTAAATGGCATCATAGATTTTGTTTTCTTTTGGAAACAGGATTGTCTACTATCTCTTCTTCCTCAAATCCAATTTAATTCATCAAAAATACAGGAGGAAAGTGGGAGAGAGAGCAGATGCTCAGGGCAATTTGCCTGTGGGGATGACTCAATGCATGGGTCCTGAGAGTGTGACATTAGGATCCTCTAGTATAAGGGACAACACATTTGCCTCAAGGTAAACTAACGTCTAAGTGCTAGGCAATCCTGAAGTCCCTACTAAGATTTCAGGACTTTTCCTGGAATTAACGCATAGCTTGTCTGGATATCTCATTCATTTATTCATAAAACATTTATTGATCAACTATCTGCCTAGTACTGTGCTAGGTGCTAAAAATACAAAGTCGAATGCAACAGGCATCCTACCCTTAAAGACCTCATAGGCTAGTTCCAAGAATTCTTATTTAGCCCCAACACACCAGTGTTACTTCAAGCTGGATTCCATTCTGACTGGTGGACACCTGTGCCCCACTGGTGTTTAAATGTTTTGAATACTACCCTCTATCACCTTGCTGTTTATAATTGTAAATTTTAAGAACATGAAAGAACTTAAAAACATGCCACTGAATGAGTTTTAATAGAGGTGCATACAAGGCCCATGGGAGAATCCAGCAAGGAGTGGTTAAATTCACATGATGGCATTTGAGAAGGTTTCACGGAGAGGATGATATTGGAGTCTTTTCTTTTTTAACAACTCAGAGGATTCCCACATTGGAATCCTGGAGTTAAGAAACACTACTCTAGTCCCTTAAACTCTACGTTGTCCAGTATCTTTCCCCTCAAATCAGTTTTTCTCCTGATTTCCCTGTTTCTGTTATAGATCCACTATTTCTTTTTCTTTCTTTTTTTTTTTTTTTTGAGGAAAACTAGCCCTGAGCTAACATCTGCTGCCAATCCTCCTCTTTTTGCTGAGAAAGACTGGCCCCAACCTCACATCCATGCCCATCTTCCTCTACTTTATATGTGGGATGTCTACCACAGCATGGCTTGCCAAGTGGTGCCATGTCCGCACCTGGGATCCGAACTGGCGAACCCTAGGCTACCGAAGCAGAACGTGCACAGTTAACTGCTGTTCCACCGGGCCGCCCCCGATATTGGAGTGTTAAAGAAGGAGGTTTTGGGGGAAGGGTAGGAATGAGAGAATGGACTCGAAGCAGTAGGAAAAGTCCGGGCATTATTGGAACTACCAGGGCATGCTCTTTCTTACTGAATAATATTTGGAAGCATCTCAAGTGCTACTACCACACAATATACAACTAAATACAGCAATTTTACTTGGATGTTAAAAAGATAAGCTTACTGTTGATATTTTTCCAAAATGTTCATGGATATCTGGGAGCATGGTTTAAAAATAAATTAATTAATTAAAAAGGTAAGAAAGCAGAAAATAACCAGAGAATAGGAAGGATTGCAGCTCCAAACACTGGTAAAGAGCTTCTTAGATGGACCCTTCCTCTAATTCCCTTTCCTGGATGCTGGACTTCACTAGTCATCGACTTTTGGACTGAGGATGCTTGGGAGGACTGCGGGGGAAGATTTTTTTTGGCTGCCTGCCATCCTCTGAACTGGGGCTGATAAAACACTAAAGGACAATAATAATGGTAAATTATTCTGTCTTGTTCCAAATGATTTTTAAAATTTTTGGAGAGCTTCCAAATGCTTTTGAATTAAGAGAATGATTGCAATCCTAAATTTTAGGGACGTGAGAAAACTTAAAATGATCCTATTATTTTGAACTTGAAGTACCTTCATTCTTAATACGTATTACTTTACAAGTTCTCACATATTTCAAGGTCTAAATAGATTTTCTAAATGTTCTTAGAGCCCTAACTTCTTTATTTTAACAGAAATTATTATAGGGCCTTACTTCAATGTATAAATTAAATGTATAGTCAAATATCCAATAACATAAAATGTTGCATATTAGCTTGAATTATATTTTTTGAGTAAACAAACTTAGAGTTTATGGATGATACCAGATGGAGAACCAAACATATGGGTATTTGCCGTATTTTGACTGCAATGACAGAGAACAAGGAAGCTTAAGCTATGCACAGTGCCTCAACCCTGACCTCCAGAGGCCACTCTAAGAATGACACAGGGTTTCTAACATTTAACAGTGGACTGAGCTTTACAAAAGCTATCAAATTTGTCAACTTGCTTTAGTTAACCTGTCCCAGATCACAGCAAACAAATGAGAAAATTGTCCTGTCTTAATCCAGAAGGAACGATTCCAAACTTCTTTCATTTCCAAAGTAATCTTCAATATTTTCCAACTGGCTGGAATTTCTAACCCATTCAAGTGCTACAGTTAACGCTTCATTCACTCTTCCTTCTATTCTTTAGGAAGAACGATAATTCTTTTTTACAAAGAAGACTAACATTCTCCTTATTTGATTATCAGCTAAAAGAAGATTATCAGCAAAAAGGTTCCCATTTGCTGAATGACCTTTGAATCTTTTCCTACATATCTCATTTTCTGTTCTTTACTTATGTTTATGTCTACTCTAAGACCTTTATTAGATTGTTGGCATTAAAGATCATGTGTCAATGATGAAAGAGGTGAATTTATTTATTATACTTTAAGGGAATTTCATATTTCTATACTCATAAACTTCTCAAAGAACATCCTGGAAAATTGCAGTTAATTAAATGAGTTAGCTGCTAATGAGATTTAAACAAACAAGCTACTAATGAGATTTAAATAACAGGAAGAAATGTTACTTAAAGCTCACTAACAAATCTTACACCCTCAAAGTGTTACTTCGACAAATAAATATGAACAAGATGGCGTCAGATGCCACATACGATCTTGTTTTCCAGGAATTGACTACCAAAACTTAGGCTGGGCACACGTGGCCTATATTTTAAGAATAGAGAACTTACAACTATCAGGATCGACACTCCTCTGAAAGGCTTGTTGAGAGCTGCCGTCGTGGCAGGATCCCACATAACCACCACCATACTTCCAACAGTACCCGCCAAATTTCCCCTTTCCCATTCCCAAGCTATGTAGAATATGAATCCCACAAGTGAGCAAATTTGAGGGCTGCAGAGGGTAGTGTTATTAGGACCTACCACCTTGCTGAGTATGATTCTGTGATTTATAAGAAATACATGTAGGACGAAATCTACAAGAGAGTCACTTATGGGGAAGAAATGGAGTTGGCCAACACAGGTACAATAAACAAAAATGAAACTTAACCTTACCTAACATTAATTGCAGGAATTTCCAGCTCTTCTCAGAAATCAGCAAAGTTACACCAGTCAATCCCCAGACACCAGCCAATCCCCAAATACCAAGTTTGTTTACACTATCTTTGGACTTCTTTGTTCCCCTGACTCAGCTACCCCTACCCAAATAAGGAAGAAGACCACTAGGCAACACATCTGAAAAAGCCAAATAACTTCTGCATTTATCCCATAAAAACTCTTTAGTCTGTGAGCAACTCAAAACTCATTGCTCCTGTCGCCTTGAGTTTCCTGGCTTGCAAGTCGAAATCCTTACAATAAATTCATCTTCCTGCTTAATTTTACTCAGTGTGTAGAGTTTGGTTTTGACATATATTTTTGTTCATTCAGATGACCAAAATATATTTCTCATATATAGTTGGTCTTCATCCACAGTTCCTGGCTCAGAGCTCCCAAAACCTTGGAACTTCCTGAGTGACGAGAACAATGGGAACAACATTTATTATAATACTTGCTCTCTTGTTCTCAGTTACTGCAGTTGATTCAGAGCTGTAAAGGTAAAATGGATGTCTTATTACTCACAACAAGCCCCTTTCCACCACAGCTAGGTTTATGTTAATGAGGTGACTTTTGGAAATCATCTAAGGATGGGGGCTGGTTGCCAGGGGAACCAACCATGTGATTAGAGGGTTAGAAATTTCAGTCCCACCCCCTAATTTTTGGGAAGGGGTTAGGATGATAGAGGTTGAATCAATCATCAATGGCCAATGATTTAATCAATTGGGCCTATGTAATAAAACCTTCATAAAAAAGCAAAAAGAAGGGATTCAGACAGCTTCTGTGTTGGTGAACACGGGAAGAGTGGTGCACCTGGTGAAGGCATAGCAGCTCTGTGCCCCTTCCCACATACCGTGCCCTATGTATCTTTTCATCTAGCTGTTGATTCATAGCCTTTAATAGCCTTTGTAATAAACTAATAATCTAGTGAGTAAACAGCTTTCTCTTAGTTCTGTGAATTGCTCTAGCAAATTAAATGAACCCAAGGAGGGGATGGTGGCAACCTCTGATTTATAGCCAGTAGGTCAGAAGCACAGGTAACAAACAACCGGGACTTGCAGCTGGCATCCAAAGTGGAGGAGGGTCTTGTGGGACTGAGCCCTTTACCTGTAGAATCTGATGCTGTCTCTGGGTAGATAGCGTTAGAATTGAGTTGAATTGTAGGACACCCAGCTGGTGTCCAGAGGAGCATTGCACGGTGATGTGGGGGGAAATCACCCCCTCAACACTAAAATTTGGTGCAGAACCCAAAATACTGAGGTTCTTTGCCACAACCTGAGGCAAACAGGTAGATAGTTCAGAAGAATGTGATAAGAGTTTTCCAAGAATCTTGGTGACTAGGAGAGTTGATTGAGTATAAGCACCTTGTGGTGGGATGGAGGTCAAAGAATTATTGGATTTACCACATGTCCCCAGCGGGCCTGTGCCACAAAGCTGGAGCAGCAGTTACAGCCAACCAAAGAGAGAGCAATGAATGACCTTTCAATGCAACGAGAGCACAGCTGTCTTTTGCAACTCTCCTTTTCTCACTCCTCCACTAAAGTGAGGAAAATATGGGAAGGTTTCTGCATTTCTCTCTTTCTCTGTCTAGCCTTACTGAGATTCACAGATAGACAGGTAGATAGAGAGATATATAAACAGAGAGGCAGAAGGAGAGAGCTCTCCAGCCTTGCAGGGGTGCATCTATATACACAGAGAGAGAGAGGGAGAGGAAGAGAATAATGAACATGAATCAACACTGCCTGCAAGCAGCTCACTCTCTAGTAGAATAAGCCAATATGATTATTGTCAAATAAAATACTGAAAGGTCACCTGTATAAATAATTATTTAACAATTTGTTGAAATATATAGTCAACAGCCCTGCTTTTATGTGTTGCACCTATAAAAACCACCTATATGCCAGCGTCTGGAAACATGTCTATTTCAACTCTGTTTCTTTACTATGGTCTGACCCGAGTAGGAGCTACATATCTGCTTGGCCCATAGAGACAAGCTGCAAACCCCAAAAGCTGTTTGCAGCCCTCCTCACTTGTTCCTGATCTCCTGCTTCAGTCAGTTCATCTTTTTCTCCTGATTCTTGGCTTTGATCTCACTTTTTTAAACTTGTTCTTGCCGCTTTGGACCTGGCATTTAATCTGCTCTCTTTGGCTCCTGGCTGACGGCTCTGACTTGGATCCCTCCAATCAATTCTCTCTGGTTATTTGCCATGTAGAATACTAACACGAATGAGCCCCTCTGGGCTTAAACCAACTCCAGTCATGCAGACTTAACCTTCTTATGAAGGTAGCTCAGATCAATTAGCACCCACAGAAAAATACTAACTACTTAAACTCCACAAATATGCCCATTTCATAGTTTTTTCACGTTTGAAGATCTTGACACAATGAAAATGGCAGAAAGTAAAGGTTATTACCAGTCTTGCAATTACCATTCTTAATCTAAAAAAGCATGTAGGACACTGACAATGTAAAAGTTAAAGTAAATAATAAGAGTTCTAATGGCAACCTAAGTGTGATGACACATAGTAGGCCTGGGGCTCCGTCATAGCTATTGAGCCCACTGGTGTTCATTGGGACCAGTGGCTCTCAACAGGCAGGTACTGTCCAGTAGACACCGGGTCGTTCTGAAGTGCTGTGGAGTGGTTTCTTGGCTCTCAGTGATTGTAAGGTGCTATTGAGTTTAGTGGGCCCGAGCCAGGGATGTAACGCATTGGACAATCCAGCAAAATAAAGAATTGTCCAGCATCCCACACAACTTGTGAGTGTTGTACCTGACATTAATGTGGGTGAAAATCTTGCTTGTAATTTTCTAAGCCTAGAGCCCATCTCCTTATGAAAAAAATACATGAAGTATTTTTTACAGTTTTAATTTTAATCATACCAAATTTTCCAAGAATGCTGCTACTATGAAAATTGAGACTGTTTTGTTTGGTTTGGTTCAAAATTTTAACAAGAGTTGTTGCTCACCATTTCACAAGAAGACATCCCAGACAGCAACGTTGCCTGTGGCAGTTGAGTCATGGATACGGCAGGTGCATCAATCTGGATTTGTAGCTATTAGATTTGTAGTGATTCTACACAAGTGAAATAAAATCACTCCTTTGTTATATCTTTTAATACAGTCATTCCTGATTGACTATTGAAATAGATATTGTTTATTATAAATTACTTTCCTTTTATATCTCATTTACATTTAGTTGAGATTTTTTGATTGATTTTTAATATACACACATTATCAAATAAGATAGTAAAAGGATGTCATAAAATACTTTTCCTAAAAGGAGCACTGGGCCTGGCATGATTGACAACCAGTCATTTGGTTCTATTTCAAAGTTCCAAAGTCAGTTCTAGTTTCTTAGGTTTCCACTCCCAGTTCCTCTACTAAGGAAATAAAACCAAACAAAACTGTCTAAAGATAGTCAAGCCAAGGATAGCAAAGAATATTTTCTACATAAGGAAAGAAATTTGAAGGGATGATTGGTCAAATCGTCAGAAATTTCTTTCTTCCAAAGACTTCACTAAACTCAACCATTCGCTCTGGTGTTCAGAGTGGGGGGCACCACTGCAGGGGTGGAAAGGCTCCGAGCTCATTAGGGGGCCAATGATGAAGGTGACGTAAAGTGAACAGAGTAACACAATTGTGCTTAAGAAGTAAAAATTTGCACTCAAATTATTTCCTGTATCCTTGTCGGTGTTTTTTCTTGGTATCCACTTGGTTCAGAGCAGAATCAAAAGAGAGGATGGCATCCAGGACCCACATGAATCAGCTCCCAAGCCCAAGCTGAGCTCAAGTCACAAACCCCAGCAAACAGGTATGAAATAAGTTGGAGAAGAATTCTACTTGGCGTATCAAATACTCTGTTTCTTTGGGGGAAAATACCATACTTTGGACATATAGCAAAGATTGGCGAACCTACTTTGAAGGATATTTATTAAAGTGTTCCTATTTTACTAAAGGTATGCATTTTAGTATAATCGGGGGATGGGGGAATTTTATGTCTCCTCAGAAATGCTTTTTCACAAATAAGAACTCAAGAAGCAAGTTTTGTTAACCTCTTTCCTTCTACACAGATGGAAGAGAGCCCCTTCCCACAAGAGATTTCAGGGTGCTGAGGGAATGATTCACATGACCAAGCCACCAGATTAATTTTCCATCTTTCTATTTGTTACAATTGCTTCTCCAAGCTGAGAGGACTGTTTCAATTTTTGATGAACATTTTAAAAGCTCAGTGTTATACTAATATTTTGCAAGGTTTGTATGGATTGGCCAACTAAAACTCAATATAATCATTATCTGGAAGTAGCTTTTGGAATAATCATTAACTAAATAAATTATATTATTTTAATGAAGAGAAGAAAAACATTTTCCTAGGGAATACTTTTTTTAATTAGTAGATTTGTTCTCCGAGTTGTAAGACATTAGCATTCACATCTTGCCTCTGCTTTACAGCTAGACAACACTTTTATCATTAAGAGAAGGAAATTATGACTAGCACTCAACAATAGGAATATTGCCTGAAGAATGAGTGTTTATCTCATTAAGGCTTTCAAAATGACTTCTGAGATCATGATACATTATTTAACATTCCAGGAAAAGAAGAGACAACTGTAACTATAGTTACCAAGTGTATCAGAGACCCCTGCTTTCCAGAATAGCCTCCAGATTAAGTATTTATTCAAGGAAGTTGTCATGTAAACACACTTAGGGGCAGGAGGTTAGAGAAGACTTTAAATGCACCTGTCACAAACATTTTAATATGCAACATTTCTTGCCTTCATTTTTTTTTCATAAAACACTATGTACTTAGAAAACATCTTTTAAGAGATATGCTTCCTTGAGTTGTCTAGGATAAAAACCATTAGATAGTCTTAGTTCTGGTACAGCAGGTATTTATTTTCTAGACCTCACATGCCTAGGATGTTGTACTCGTGGAAGGTCTTGGCTTGCTTAATACATTTAACTGGAAAGAAGGAACTCCCATTGTTTTAGCAGACAGAAAGCAGAATGCCCAGCTCACCTTGTCTCGAGAAAAACACCCCTCAATTAACTTCATGGAGATGTAAAATTCCAGTGTGCTAGGTCCCTTCTGGAAGTAATGACGTCTACACCTCAGGCTGTGCTATAGGCTGTATCATTTATTCTCCATATTGGTACTCAATATATTTGGCTTATTCAGTCTGTATAAGAACATAGGATCTAAAATCAGGTATCTGGATTTGAATACTGGATACTTCACTTACTAGATTTGTGGGCATGATCAAGTTACTTAATCTCTCCAAAATTCCATTTCTCCATCTGTAAAATGGAGAAAATAGTAGAATCTTTCTCATAGTTCAGTTTTGAGGATTAAATGAGGTAACTCAAGTATAGTGCAAAGTATGGTAATAGCAGGCACTCAATAAATGTTATCTATTATTATTGTTGTTGTTGATGTTGTTATATATGCCTATCACAGCGTTAAGGAGTTAAAATTACATTAAAGAAGATATTGGGGCCAGCCAGATGGCCCAGTGGTTGAGTTCCTACATCCACTTCAGCGGCCTGGAGTTCGCTGGTTCCGATCCTGGGTGTGGATCTATGCACTGCTTATCAAGCCATGCTGTGGCAGGTGTCTCATATATAAAATAGAGGAAGACGGGCAGAGATGTTAGCTCCGGGCCAGTCTTCCTCAGCAAAAAAAGAGGAGGATTGTTAGCAGATGTTAGCTCAGGGCCAGCCTTCCTCAAAAAAAAAAAAAAAGAGAAGATATTCATAAATTTATTTAAACTGTTCTTAACCCAATTGTTAGCCTTCCTTGCTTCAGGCATTGCCTCTCTCTGGCGCATTTGGCAAGTGAGGTTGTGTTCTGTCCCCTCCTGAGTCACCTTCTTAGCGCTCTTTGTGTGCTCTTCTGGGCTTCCTTTGTTCACTGAGACCACTGGCCTTCTCAGTGCAGTGGTAATGCCACAACCTGGGCAACTCTGCACCTTCCTTAATTCCCGAGTGTGTATCTGTCCACAGTGCTAACCCCCGGGACACAGAGGTACACCAGAAAGGAGAAGGGGAAATGAAAGAAATTAGAATATGGGAGAAAAAATTTAAATCACATAGTAAATAAAAGGATGCCCACAGTCCATGGAAAAAGAAAGTCATTTTCATCACAGATCACCTTTTTACAGTGAGAACCCACTTGTTATCCTTGCTTCTCTGACTTGACTGCTGCCTTTCTTCCTTCTTCTCAAAGAGTGTCTCTTCTTTTATGCTCTTCAGAGCCACTATCCATCACCCTTTAGAAAAACATCACCCCTTCCCGTCCACAGGGGTTGTTTATTCTAAGGATCCATCTCACTTACTCATATGATCCACAGGACATCATGTACTATGACACTTTTCCCAAAGACTTCATTACTCAACTTGGAATTACACCTTGAGGGAAAGCTAGTAGTTATGCACACAGACAGTAGAACAATCTAGATTGAGGTTTACCTCTCCAAGGTATCTTCCAAGTATTTCTCCTCTTCCAAGATTTCTCTGTTGGTGTTAGAAAAATAAAAGGCAATCTTTCTCATTCTTCCAAGATAATCAACAGGGAGCTATTCTTTAAACATACACACCCCTCCGAAGGAGGGGGGTGAAATTCAGAGGCAATATAATATTGAAGGAAGTATTTTTCCTAAAAAAAGAGTGCAGTCTATAACCCACAAGGATGGCAAGCTATTATATGATTCTGCACAGAGGCATCAATTCCCTTTTGTTCATCTGTTTGAGATATCCGAATTACAACCTTAACCTCAGGCCCCTCATCCTAGTGGGGTTTCAACTCCCTTTGGAGAACTTGAACTATCCCTCCTGCGTTAGCCAGAGAGTTGAGGGGAACCAAACAACTATGCCTAAAGTTGCTGCTCCTTCTCTGCCAGGAGCCAAGAAAAGTTTTAGTGTACAGGAAAACTCTTGATTTTGTGGCCAAATTTGTGAATTATCTTATTAGATACAATAAACTGTGGTTTATTCTTTCAGATTTTTTAGGTATAAATCATAGCACAGAAATTATGATGACTCAGATGCTTCTTATCTAATATTTGTGCCACAATTTTCTCAGCCAAATTCTTAGAGGGAGCAATCTTATATACATTCTTTAATTACTGATGTTGTTAGAAAAATAAAGGTTCAAATATTAGTCAAAAATATTTGGTTTTTGAAAATGACCACAAGTCAAATAGAAATAGAAGGTAGATTTCAAATCACCAAAAAAAAAAAAAAGAAAGAAAAATGAAATAAATTTATTTAATCAAGCAAAACTCAGGACAGAAAAAGAACAATATGGTGAAAAAAGCATAATAAAAAGTAAATAGGACTTCTCCTTTGGGACTCGACAGAGCAGCTGGTACAAGTACATTGCCTCCCGTGCCGTACAGCAACAAGAAAACGGGATGGAGTATATGAGGGAACCGTTTTCAGGTATTGCATAGCACAGAACTATGATTCTCCAGAGAAGAAAGACACACGCTAGCCCTGGATTTCTGCCTGAAGGTTGCTTTCCTACTTGGCTCAAGGAGGTGGACTCCAAGAGGAGTGACAGAAGTTAAGGAGGCAGAGGCTGAGTTCCAAGTTGCTGAAGGGGCTATCTTCATGGAGGCCAGGCGGAAGCCTGCATAGAGACTGAAGGTGGGTTATCGAGCTTGGCTGAAAAATGCATATGACGAGACTTTGGGAAGCTGAGCTGAGATTGTCTGCTACAGAGATGAGAACTTCTGGTTCAACAACTTATGAAAAGGCATTTTCCAAATGGTTAACATTCATTTCACGTTGAGCACAGGGGAGATATTATTAAAATTCTCTTCATCCAACTCCATCAGAAAATATAAATAAGACCAGAGGCTACTAGATGGAGAAACTAAATGAAAATGTAGGTAAGTTGGCAAAATAACCCGGAGTGCACAACCATCAAGTCCTAGGGTAATATTACACATAACGAACTTCCATAAATTTCTTTTTTTGAGGAAGCTTAGCCCTGAGCTAACATCTGCTGCCAATCCTCCTCTTTTGCTGAGGAATACTGGCCCTGAGCTAACATCCGTGCCCATCTTCCTCTACTTTATATATGGGACACCTGCCATAGATGGCTTAACAAGTGGTATGTAGGTCTGCACCGGGATGAGAACCGGCAAACCCCAGGCTGCCGAAGCCAAACGCGCGAACTTAACCGCTGTGCCACTGGGCTGGCCGCTGCATGAATTTCTTTAAACATGTTTCAAGAATCATTTCCTAGTGAGTCATGTCTAAAATACAGATCTCAATTTTAGATATCTTTAGCTAATAAATATTATGGTAGATTTGTGACTCATTTCTCATTTGTATGAGTCAGTTCTGTTCTTAATTTTGCTGGACTATTAGAGCAAGAAAAACCAAAGAGAGCAATACCTACCATCCTGGTTTCCTCATACGCAAACCAGAGGCAAATCTCTGTAAGCTCCGAACATGACAGCTACTGAATAAACGCATTTTGATTATTTAGATTTATTCTGCCAAAGGGGGCTATAAACTGCATACAAACCATAACTTTATTGCATTTTCCTGAGTAACTCATTCAACATGACTTTTTATATTAACATATAGCAGGTACTGTTTTGGGCACTGGAATTAGGCAGTGAACAAAACTAACAAAAATCTTTGCCCTCATGGAACTTGAAGATAATCACGGTGTTAACATGACCAAGAGGACTGAGTTGGCTTATTTTATTTTTTTCTTGGTTAATGCTTTTAGGAATAAGTTACCCTTTTCATTTTCTCAGTTGGTTTGGCTTTATTCCTTATTTTAATAGTTTAGACTGCTTATTAAAGAAAAATTACATTTGACTTATTCATAATCATCAAGTATCATCAAGTAGTTTTAAACATTATACTAGAAAATTTGTACATCTAGGAGTTTCTTTCAAAGAAATAATTCAAAATGGATAAAAGTTTTTCACCAAAAGGATGTTCATCACAGTTTTATTAGAGCATGCTTTATTTCTTTAATTTTGCTTATTCACATATTTAAAATTTTCTACAATGATTGTATGGTGCTTTTGTTAGAAAAAGAGTATTATTGTTAATTTTTTAAATGTAGTCCTTTGTATTGCCTATAGAAAATTAGGTCACAAATAAATACAAAATTTGCTTTTAAAATAATATTTTATTGAACCAAGAAATCTATGGGTGACCTAAGGAAATTATGCAATTAATGGAGGTCTCTTTGGCTGAAAAAAAGCAGTGGACTGGAGAAAACCATTTTGTGAAATATTACTTGGGTAATCAAGCTTTCACTTGGTTCTTTCTGATGTGTATTACAATATATTTTTATATGAAGGAAGAATAATCTGTAGAAACCAAACTTTCTGCCGCTTAAATGGAAATGCCATTACAGTAGTGACAGCCATCCTCAGTTTAAGAACTGCCTTGAATGAAGAGTCGAATCCTTCACAGTTAATGCTCTCCTGAAGGGGGTTGCTAAAGAATTTTTTTTCAATTTAAAAAAAATTTTTTTTAAAAACGAAGTCAGGTAAGTACAAAGATACAGATTCACGTATCTTATCTGACAGTCTGCAGAAATTTAAAAGTAAACTAGAACTACTATTGAAAGTCAGGGTAACATTTGTAGGTATAGATCTCTCCAAAAAAAAAAAAAAGGCACAGACAGGCTTAGCCATGGAAACCTGTCAATAACTGGGGCATGAAGTCGGTCTTTCCTGACTCCCTTTCGGTGCGTGCACTGCTCTGTGAGTTGATATGCGTGAGGTTTGAGGTTATTGTACGTGAATGAGTAAGAGAACATAGCATGATTCTACATGCCCAGAAACGTGAGCGTTGGTAACAAGAAATGCTTTGGGCTCTTTTCTTTTTCACAAGTTATATTAGATTGAAGAAAAATTTTCCTAATTTTCATTTCAGTTTAGAGTTTACTTCACTGGTTACTAATATCTGGATTTTTTTTTTTTTTTAAAATAGAACTTTAAGCAACTCCATTTCTTTTGTAAAGGTATATTAAGCTCTAATTATGGGTACAGTCACTGATTTCATCAGCACAAACAATTGCTAATGTAGTGGAAAAAACTAATACCAGGAAATGTCCATTAGCACTGTGACTCCATAAATCTAGTGCTCTTTAGGTTCTTGCCTCATGTTAGAGTGTATTCTCCACATATTTGGTGTTCAGAAAACATTCCCTGAACACCTACTATGTCTGGGCACTCTGGTAGGCACTTGGAATTTAACAGGAAATAAGATAATAAGATCCCTGCCCTTTGGGAGATAGATTAAAAATAAGCAAATTATGTACACGTTTTGATAAGTGTTTTGAAGGAAATAAATGGGAAGCTGAGCAGAGACTAATAGGGAAGTAGAGAATCTACGTTAGATGGGAAAGTCAAAGAGATGAAATTTAAGCTAAGACTTGAAGTCTGAGAAGGAGCCCATGGGGAGCGAGAATGGGTGGAAGGATGGCGGGGAGAGAAGGGAAAGGCTTCCATGTGAAACAAAAGTCCCGAATAAAGCAAAGCTCATGTGTTCAATCAACTCAAAGGAGATTAGAAAGAGAGAAGGGCAGAAAACTAGGAGCAGTCAGGGGTCAGGCGATTGCTATTCTCATCAATTAGATGCTCTTGGCCTTTTCTATGTCATGAAGCCATTTGAATATCGGTTAAAAGTTAAGGAACTTCATCCCCAAAAAAGGGCATGTGAAAAATTTACATGAAATTTTGCATACAATTTTAGGGCTCTCAGAGAGTAGTATTCATACCTGATTTGTCTTTGGTACAGAGGACCCAGACCACTTCATTTGAGTGAAAAACTTTCTTGGCACAAGCCTCCCCCCAGACACCTGGGGAAAATCCCTCTACTGGAGAGCCGAGCAAGCTGCCCTCAATTTCCGTACATACAGGCACACAAGCCAGTGCACCTCAGAAGAAAGTTTTAGTTAACAGTATAGAAAAATTCATAGATGTTTCCCTTCACCAAGCAAGTTATTGTTTCCCAGCAGCTTCACAGTGTCTCACCATGAGTATTCCCACATAACACTTAGGGTCCTGGTTGGGGAATTTTTCACCCTTCCTCAGTGAGTTGTCTGCAGGGAATCCGCTGTTCTGTCCTTTATTGGCACAGCCCTTATGCCAATGGGATCCTCCCACCTTCTTTTCCTTGCCTTATTGTCCGGAGACAGACCCTAACCTGCAGGCTTCTGTTCTTCATGTAGACGCCCCCCTGACTCCCCTGGGCACTTGAACATATGTTGGCTGAAGATGTATAGAAGTCTCCATCTAGGTGTGTCAGCACGTCTCTAGACGCAGAGGTAAGATACCAGAGTGGGGCTGTCTGTGCTCAAGAGTGAAGTCACCAAGCCCCCTCAGTGACAAGCTTTATCCCAATCTGTTCCCCCATCCCAATGTGTTTCCTATGCTCGCTCTCAGGACCAACCTTTAATTTCTTCAAGTGAACTTGAGGAAATTGAGGGTCACGTTCACAACCTAACTTGTTTTCTTAATGCCTATAAAATACCACCCAAAGCAACAGCTTTTAAATCTTATTAAAACAAATATCAATAACACGAAATCACCATATGATGCATGAGATTTTGATGCACCAATCTGCAGAACCAATTCAAGTCAATATTCTAGAGAAATAAAATATTCCGACCAGTCTTCTAACATTTGCAATAATGAAGCTAGTGCATAAATGGCATTTCATTGCCTATCACTCAAGCATGAACTCTGTCCTAGTGCAGAACTTCCACTTCTAATGGGTCATGGTGGTGCTAGTGTAGGTTGAATTGTATCCCCCAAAATGGTATGTTAATGTCCTAACCCCAGTAATGTGTAAATGTAACTTTATTTGGAAATGATGTCTTTGCAAATGTAATCGAGTTAAGATGAGGACAAACTAGATTAGCATGGGCCCAAATCCAATGACTAGTATCCTTATAAGAAGAGGAAATTTTAGATAAAAGCACACACGGGGGAAAGTCATATGAAGAAGGAGATAGAGAGAGGAGTTATATGTCTACAAGACAAGGAACACAAGGATTGCTGGCAACCTCCAGAAGCAAGGAGAGGAGCAAGGGACAGATACTCTCTCAGGGCCTCCAGAAGAAACCAACCTGGCTGACACTTGGATTTTGGACTTCTGGCTTCCTGAACTGAGATAGAATAAATTTCTGTTGTTCGAAGCCCCCCTGTTTGTATTACTTGGTTATGGCAGGCCTAGAAAACTAAAATAGGTGGCAATGGCTTTATCCAAGGGGAAGACCAGACAGGATATTTTCCGTATTATAATTTGCAGAATGTCATTTTTTCAAAGAGAGAACAAAAAAAATCTAACCAAATAGATGTGCTTTACTTCGTGGGAAGGCTAAAACCAGGAAGTAGTCCCTTCAATTCTTGAAATTTTATCATTCTCTGACTCTTAAACCAGAAAAATAGTGTAGCCAAGATTATGCACACAATTGGTCCTCATGAGAAGCAACTTACTCATATAGGAACCTACTGAAAAGGGGCAAGCCAGCCGTCCAGTCTGAGCTGGGAAGCCTGCACTTCTGCTCCTTGGTGAATGTTATTTCTTTATGCCAAAGGACAGTTTTAGCCTAAATTATCCATCCTGCCTATCAAAATCACATTCAACAAAACTGCATGTATTGCATAAACATGCAATACATGTTTTTAGTGTTCACATAATTGTGTTTTTTTTTCAGAAGCTAAATACTTAAAATTTAGACAATTTAGACAACCAGAGAAACCTTCATTTCTCTTCCAGGATACATGTATTTCCAGTGTAAACTTTTTAAACAAAGCAAAGCATCATAAATCTTTTCCACAAGTAAATTTTAACCTTGAACCAAATAAAAGTGATTTAGTATTTTCTTGGAGAGACAGGCTCCTACAAAGCCGAAAAGGAAAAGCAAGAGAAATAGTTTAAAACAAAGAGCTTGATTTGTTTCAGACAACCACAAACAAAGAAACAGAAAAGGTCTCACCTCTAAGCAAACATCGCAGAAAATGTCAGCGGAACAGAAAATGTCAAAAGAGAAAAAATTTAACCTTTTTAAATCCTATTCATTTCCCACAGAATTTAAGAATCTTTCCTTTTTAAATAAAAATTTTCTTCCTTTTTTTTGATTGCAGGAAAGAATATAAATCAGTCCGGCACTGCCCTGTAAAACCCAGGCTTGCACTAAACAGGAGCAACAAATGTGTGAACCGACCTTCCTTTCCAAGTGCTGTCTTTCCTTCAAGGGCCTTAGAGCATCAATAACAGAGACTACATACAGTTCAAGGGCATGCAATAGAGAACAAAATGAGCCTTAAGTTTACGTCCATCCTTCCCTCTGCCCAGGACAATCGAGCAGAGTGGAAGGGCTGCTTTGCACAGTCTCAGGGACGCCCTTCCCATCACATAATCTATCTGTGGCATCTCAGCAGAATGGCTCAGAGCTGACCTCTGGAGGGAGTGGGTGGGAGTCGTTATGGTTCCTCACTTAGGAACCATGTCTCCTTGGCAATTTACTTAACCTCCCAAGCCTTAGATTCCTCATCTACTGAACAGGATAATAATGTGTCCTATCTCATAGGGTTGTGAAGGGGCATAAGATAAGGCAACTACCTAGCATTACTAGAAGGAACTCAACAAACCACATGTGTATTGTTAATATACATAAGCTTAGGATACAGAAAGTGAGGAAGTGTTTAAATCTTCCTTCTGGGTCTCTCCTCTACAAGTATGTTCATTTATTTGTCCCCCACCCCACTTCCTGACATTTTGTCTGTTTTGTTCTCACAACGCTTACATTAAACAGCTAACGCTCCAGTTATGAGGTGATATGCCCCTGAGAGAAGAGAGATGTTGCCTCAGCTACTCAGGCTGATAGAGATTTAGCTTCCAATCTCTGACAAGCGGTGAGAGGCATTCAGGCCTCTGCACTGATGCCGTATCATGAAGTTACCAACAACAGTGAGGAGAAACTGAGTTCAAGACACAACATAAGCTGAAGCCTTCATGTATGCTCACTAGTAGATAAACATCTGGGGAGTTAGTGGCCAGATGAGTGTCCTCTCTGCCAAAACATTGGGATTTTTGATCAAGGAGCTGAAAGCCTCAGGTAGTCTGCTGGTTCCTCAACCATTAAGCCTAAAGATATGCACTGAATTGCAGCTACATCAAATGCTTTACTTTACCCATGAACCAGCAAAAGGAAGCAAGTTGATCCTGGGTGCCTCCCTTAAATGCCAATTGGTGTGTCAACAATCTTGGAATGGAGCTGGTGGACCAAGTGTCAGTTTTGCTCAGCACAAAAAGTCCTCTGAGTACATGATCATTACATCTATGTGAAGGCATCAACTATATAAGAGTTTCTTATATTAAGTCACAGTAAATTTTTCAACTTTGAGAATTAACGTTTTTGCCTTCATTCACCCAGAAGTAAGACTGGTCTTATTTTGGTAAGCCTTGAGATTAAGTTCTAGCTTTGGTAGGAATGAAACAAATAATTTTAGTGAGTTCCTGAATGTTTGGAATTATGTGTCTTTTGGGAAGATTCAATTGGTCATTTTTATAGTTTGTTGTATATCCTAAGAGACATGCTGGAAGATGAGTTTGGCTAAAAATTGCAAAGAAAATTATTTCGGAATGAAATTCTAATACTTGTTATTTTCCATCGACTGAAAGTTCATTAAGTAAAATTTCACTTGTCATTCAAGCATAATTTTTATGTCAACTCTAAAATTATTTTTTTTAAAACCCACTGGAATATAGTATACTCAGAGAAATAATTGATTAGAACGTTCCAAGATGCCTTATGAAATGTCTTGCCTTTTCCGCGTGAGCTGTCAATATCTTTTTAAAAAGACAAAAACATCCAGTTTAGAAGGACAGCTCTAGTTATTAAGGAGAATGGTCTTCCCAGCCTACAAAATTGTAAAAACAAAACAAAACACCTACGGTGTGTTAATGAAATAAGAATGTATTGTTAGAATTCTGTGTGAAAGCTGGACATAGAGACACGTTCCTCTCATGCTTTGTCATACATCCTTTATGAAATGAAGGCTACTGTTGCCATAATGAACCGCATATAAACTAGTAATTATGCTCCTTCATTATTCCCAAGGTTAAAGATTTACTGTGACAGATAATAAAACACTTATAGCTAATGCTATACTATGGCTCTCAGAAAAGAATTTATCTACAGAAACATAATAATTAGCCAAAACCACTTTTATGAAAATGTCCGGTAAAAAAAAGGCACTATACTGAAGTGTTTACCACTTCATAACATACTTCAATTTATTTCTAACGTGTTCCTTTTCTGCAGTATGCTATGAACTTTTAGAGAGAAATTTTAGAGAAAATATTTCCTTTAAATTTTTTCTAGAAATGTATTCATGGACAGGATGATTTTAAATGTCATTATACAAATTGAAAAGAAAATTTTTCACCCTATATTGGTCCTCTTTTTCAAAATGATAGAGACTAAATTTGAAACTCACTTAACTCCATGGGAACTCTATTTAAGAAGTGGAAGGAATCAAAGACTTATTCTGAAAATTATAATGTTTCCGTGTAGTAAGAACAATAACATCAAGAATCACATTGAATTCTTACAAAGCACCAGACATAATGCCTAGTGTTTCGTGGGGCATTTTGATACCTCCTTTTTTGAAGTTGCAAAAAATAATACGCAGTAAAGTGAAGTAACTTCTCCTGGTGCCCAGTTGAGTAAGCAGCAAAACTGGGATTTGAAATCAGAATCCTGATTAGTGATGGGGTTCAGGGCAGGCTGCCCAAAGACGGACCACTCCGGTATGTGGATTATTTTGAGCTGAAGATAATAAAGGCTCAGAAGACTCAAGAAAGACGTTTGACCTTCCCCCAAACTGCCTAAAAGAATTTAACATAGGAGGCCTGCTCCAGGAAAGAGTTATCACCTTAAGATAGCCATAGTATAATGTAAAATAAATGTGATAGAAAGGCACCAACAAGCCCATTTTTGGCCCAGCAAAACTAACAAACATTTGCATTGCCATCTCCATGTAAATTGTCTTCCTACCCTCTGAAATCTCAAAGCACCACCCTCAGCATCCTCCTTTGCCTTTAGCTGAAGATGGTTTTTTTGAGCTGGCACCTCGACCATTTTGTGAGTTACCCAGTTTTCCTGTGTTTCTCCCATGTATATATACTGTAAAGCTTTGTTTGATTTTCTCCTGTTATTCTGTCTTGTGTCAATTTGGCTTGTAGCCCAGCCAGAAGGACCCAGAGAAGGCAGAGGATTTACCTTCCTCCCCTACACCAGGAACCTATGCCCTGAACCTCTGCACTACAGCCTCTAAAGCCCAGCGCTTGGATATGATGATTCTAAGCATAGATGTGAAAACAGTTGAGGTCACAAATAAAATGTCCAGATATTCTGCATGATCTGAAAAAATCATTGTTTTTCCAGTTGGTAATGGAAATGCAAAAGCTGTCATCAGGAAGACAGGAATATTTTGTGCCCTTCCTCATAAAGACGTCAAAATAGTTTTAGATTTCAGATTTAATTCTTCTCTCCTGCCTTTGAGCGTCTATGATATTTCTCCGGATTCTGCACTTAGCCCTCTTCTTTTCTTACCTGCAGTCCCTGTTTCCTTCTGTTTCCATCTATTTCGATGATTCCTAAATTTGTAATTCAAGCTGTACTCCCCTCTGTACTGAGTTTTACTCTGCAACCCCGAGTTGCTTCCTGCATATCTCCATTGCATGTATTGTAGGTGCTATAGCCTAAGCAAGTCCAGACAAAATTCACCATCTCTCCTCAAGCTGCTTCCCTCCTCTAGCATCAGTCCCTCTTCATCTTTACCCCACCAGTCTCTCAGATTTAAAACATCAGGGTCATCTTTTCTCCACCCAACTATTTCAATTTGACAAACAACTGGATGTTTAGATCTAATACATTCTGCTTCCAAGGTGTTTCTTGCCTTCACCATATCTTTATATATTCTGGTTTAAGCTCTTAACATTTATTTTCATAATTATTGCAATAGAATCTTAAATCATGTCTAATCTCTTGCTTTCCAATTAATTCTCCAAATAGCAGGCTGTGATATTGTATTTATATGTAGAACCAAACTAAGATGAAGTCACTTATGTCAGCAACAAAATGGAGTTGGCCAAGACACATGCATTAAAGAAAGTGAAACAACCTTACCTAACATAAGTTGAAAGGATTTACAGCTTGCCTCGGAAATTAGCAGAGGATGTCAACCAATTCCCAGACACCAGCCAATCCATAAATGCCAAGTCTGCTCACACCATCCCTGGACTTCCTTGTTCCTCTAACTCAGCTATCCTGATCCAAATAAGGAAGAAGACCACAAGGCAACCAATCAGCTGAAAAAGCCAAATAACTTCTGCATTTACCCCATAAAAGCCTTTAGTCTGTGAGCAACTCAGAACTCATTGCCCCCGTAGCCTTGAGTTCCTAGCTGGCAGGTCGAAACACTTGCAATAAACTCACCTTTCTACTTTGTTTTACTCAGTGTGCAGAGTTCCGTTTTTGACAATAACGAGGAATACGTATTTAGTCTTCATCTCCATTTCCGGAACAGAGCTCCTAAAACCCTTGGAATTTCCTGAGCAAGGAGAGCATAAAGGTGTCTTTTGTTATGTTAATGAGGTGACTTTTGGGGCCCAAGGATGGAGGCTGGCTGCAATGTGTTTAAAGGGTTGGAACTTTCAGTCCCACCTCCCCCCACCTCCAAGTAGGGGAGAGGGGCTGGAGATTGACTTCAATCGCCAGTAGCCAATGATTTAATCAATCCTGCCTATGTAAGGAAGCCTCCATAAAAACCCCAAAGGAGGGGATTTGGAGAGCTTCCGGATTAGTGAACATATGGAGATACTGGGAGAGAGGTACACCTGGAGAGGGCATGGAAGCTCAGTGCCCCTTCCCACATACCTAGCCTTATGTAACTCTTCATCTAGCTGTTATTTGAATATCCTTTGTAATAAACCAATAATTTAGTGAGTTAATAGTTTTCCTGAGTTCTGTGAGCATATTAACTCAACCCAAAGAGTGGGTCATGGAAACCTTCAATCTGTAGCCCGTTGGTCAGAAGCACAGGTGACAACCTGGGTTTGTGACTGATGTCTGCAGTGGATTTACAGGGCGCACTCTTGTAGGATTGAATCCTTCAGCTGTGGAATCTGATGCTATCACTGGGTAGAAAGTGTCAGAATTGAGTCTAATTGTAAGACACCCAGCTAGTGTTGAGCACTGCTTGGTACTGTGGGAAAGTCCACATATACACCTTGGAAACTGGGTGACCAGAACTTGTATAGGCACTATCATTTTTCTAAAGAACAGAACTATTCATGCTACCCTGCTCCATAAAAACTTTCAAAACTTCCTATTAACTAGAGGATGAGATCCAAATTGCTATGCAAGGGTTACAAAAATAGCTTGGTTCTGACCCATCCTTTCCTTGCAATTCCATCTCTCTACTGTACTATTTGCATTATATATATCCTAGCCACATTGTTGCCTCCAAACCAGATCCTCCCACACCTCCACGCCTTTGTTCATGTTTCCTCAGTCTGGAAGGTCCTTCTCTGTCTCTGCCTGAAAATTTTCTTATTCTCTTAACTGACGTGGTTCTTTGAAGCCTACACATATCTTCCCAGGCAGCATGAAGAGGAATCCCCTCTGTGCTTCCATAGCTCTCTGCACATGCTTTCCTACAGCCTTAATTAAGTTATAATGCAGTTATCCTCCAGTGTCTTTCTCTTGCTCTACTATGACTTCCTATAAAGCAGGGGCTATGTCTCACGCATAATAAATATTTACACACAATAAATAGTTGTCAAATGACTACTGTTTGTTAAGAGAATAAAACTTTCATAATATCACATTTTTTTAAAAAGTAAAATCTGTTCAAACTAAATACATTTTTAAAGACGGAAGGTTTTCTTCCTTAATTTCACCTTACTTTCTACAAAGTGATAAATAGTTGCATGTAACAGTTATCTAAACCTCAAGTATGCTTTAAAAAATCTGATATCTCTAAATAAACAAATATTTAAAATATTTTTGTTAACCAAACACTACTAAAGTCAAAAGAAATGAGAGTAAAAATGTTCTTTATATTTGTATCACTGATTAATTTAGTTTGCAATGAGTTTTTGTGAGTTGGGAACATACTATTAGGCTTATTAAGGCTATCTGTGAACATATATTGCCAGATTTTTTAAAATGCTAGTAGGATAGAAACAAGAGAATAGATTTAGCAGTGAAATCAATGTGTCCACATCTAGTTAAAATCTTTAACAAAGATATCAAACTTTCCTGTCACGAAAATGTTGCCATTATCAGCAGCATAGTAAACAAAATACAGAAATGGTGTTGATGACAATTGCACTAGAATTTTAAGAAGGTAGTGAAGACTTTTGCTGTAGACTATCACCATGATGGCCCCCAAAGCTTTAAGGTCCACAGGTACATTTGGAATGGCAACCTGAAAGTGGTCTGATGGAAAATGTCTTTGAATCTAGAAACTTTAATCCTTCTCAACAATTTCCCTATAGAACCATTAAAGTTCCACAACTGCTTGGTATTCTGTTGATTATGCCTCAGTGTCTGAAAGTCAAAGATGAGTGACTACTTTCCTTTAAACTTCTTAGGCTCTGAGAAATGCCACGTTTATGATCTTTGGCTTGATTAACCCTTCCTTAGGCTTGAAATCCTTCTAGACTGTCTGCTTTCATCCATAACTTAGGTTTAACAGATTAGTTTTTAATGAATAGTAAACACTTAAGCTAGACCTTTGTTTTAGAAGCCCAAGTTCTTTAAAATGCTAATTTATTTGTCCTCTCACATCACTTTGTGAAAGGAAGAGAATAAATATTCAAATATCCACCAGAAATATAAAGAGGGTATACTCACCAGCTTCTTAATTCTACTTTCTTATCCCAAACCAGATGCTGTACACTTTTAGCAAAAGAAACAATTCATGTTTTTATTTATTAATTAATGCCTCTATTCAAAGGACATTCATTAAACACAGTGTAAAAACTGAGCATTTTGCTTAGGCACATAAGATGCTAAAAAGAAATTTTAAAATGAATAAGATGCAGTCCTTGTGCTTAAAAATGTTGGGAAGACAATCAATTAAGGAGATAATTACAATATAGTGCAATATAGTGTGAGGATAGCTCTTATAGAAGTAACATGGATGCTATGAAAATCCTGTGAAAATTGCACCCAGCCCAAGGAAGAGGTGAACCAAGGACAAGTCAAGGAAAGTTTCACATATCAAATGATCTCCAAACTAAGTTCAGAATGATAAGCAGAGATTAATAGGAAAAACAGGTGGAAAGAGAAGATTCCTTGCACAAAGATCTACCTGGAAAATTAGTAATGGTGGCCATTTTGGAATCAGGTGAATGAGAATGGCTAGGTGGAAGCCAATGGAAGACAGGAGCTAAATCAAGACAGGCTCCTGTAACACTCTAAAGTGTTCTAAATTGTTCTGGAAGAGAGGGAGCTAAGGATTTTTAGGTGGTGAAAATTGGTTAAGCTCAGTGGTCAGATGGCTTTTGCTGAGATTTTGGTCATACTTTTTGATGAAGTATTTGTATGCAAATGGTACTTATGGATCCATTTAATTTCTTGCCTGCTAGAATGACTTGGATTTTTGTGGCACTTTCCAATATAAGGGTATGCATTGTTCTGTAAATAAAGGATATCTATATACAAACTAAGGAAAGAATTACCCACCTCCAGTTTCCCTACTTTTGTTCGTGCTATCTTACCTATAATATACACCCCCACCTTTATTTTTCTGTCTAAATTACTCCAGGGTTTCAGTCCTATGTCAAGTTTTTCATTTTTGTTTTCACTAAGTTTTCTCCAACTCCATCAAGCCTCCCAGATTTTTCACTTCTTTAAACTGTGATTTTACTTCATGAGTATACTACATCATCATGTTATGAGTATCATCACCATCATTGCTAATTACTTTGAGTTCCTCTGAAAGCAGAGTTTGAGACAAATACTTGGGTACTTTTTATTTGGGAAGTGATGCCAGGAATCCAGAGTGAAGAAGTGAAGAGAGTAAGACAGAGCAGAGGAAAAAAACTACTAAAGTAGGCATTATAGAGCTGGTGACTGCTATGGCAACTGAGGTTTAACCTCATTGGGAACTCTTGATGAACCATGTAGAATGCACATCAGGATTAGTTTTAAAATCATAGCTCGGATGACATGGCCGAGAGAGATGGAGATGGGAAAGTGTGGAGCTGGGGAACAGGAAGCAAAGGGAGTGAGCTGGGCAGAAAGGAGGTGCTGGTCTCAGAAGGATGCTTGAGATTATAGACAGCTATTCTTATGTTAGCCCTCTTATTGTAGAAAACCTTCTTCTCCTCTCTCCATGAGATAAGGAAGCTCAATTAGAGTAACTCCTGGCCCCTCTCTGTGCCTTAACTCACTCTACCCCTGTGAAGTTAAATGGTTTACATAAATGTAAATTTGGAAGAACAACCCATGTTTGACTCTGCTCCACCCTTCTTCCTTTTGGAAGTACCTCCTTCCAGAGAACATAAGTTCTCTGCCCTCTTGCTGTAAGGTGTGCAGGGCTACCCCCATGGTGGGAGGAAGGGGAAGAAGAGAGGCCTGCTCCGCTTCAGTGCTGCTAGAGACAAAGTGCTGCCTAATTGTTGGGTTGAAAATTGAAGTTCACGTGACTTATGAACCTAAAATTCCCCTGGGTGTTGGGAGAAGGATTTGCTGCTGAGAATCTGAAACCCAAAGCTGACCCTACTCTAGAATATATGCCTCTTTGAGGTGGTGGAACCACCAGTTAAAAAAAATTATTTTTTAATTAAGGAGAATGAGCATAAGAGCCAAATGTGATTGAACCTAGAGCTGTAACTGTGGGCCCCTCAACTGACCCCATCTCTTAACAGCAGAGTGACTAAGAATTGTCTTTCAGAAAGTGTGCAAAGTCACATAGCCAGAGCATACACAGAAGAAGAAATCTTGACCTGAAATAACCATGGAACCAAAAATCTATCCCCCACCCCCACCATGGAACTAAAGGACTGGGACATGACAGGAACTTGAAAGTCACACTCGTATCAGAAGAGAGGGGTCCCCGATTCAGGAAGATCTGATGTTAAAATTCCTTCCTCACCTCATCATAAATGTTTAGAACCTTTTTGTAAAAGTTTAAGACCTTACCATAAACACTTGAAGCCCCCCAAACAAAACCTGTCCCACCAGCATTTCTGCATCTCAGCCTATTCTCACTAACTTCTTAAATTTAACCCCAAATCCTGATTTGGAAAGACAGATCTAAGGGCTCATGCCCCTTGTCTCCCTGCAGGTGGACCTCATAGAATAAAGCTAATCTCTTTTCCAAAAGACTGATGCCATAATTAATTGGCCATCTACACGCATTGGGCAAGAGAACCTTAATTTTCTGTGGTAACAGAACCCATATAGGAAAGAACCTTCTCCTAGTGACTAATGTAAAGGGATAAACAGGACTATTCTAAACCTGGATGGTGGAGGAGGCTGTATGACCAAACAATCATAAACTCATCATTTAGGATCTAGTATGCTTGTGTGGGATACTGGGAAGAACATGGTTTTATTGTAAAACAAAAATCCCAGTTCTACTTTTGCCTCTTGCTTGTAAGTTTCTTTAAACTTCATTTTCTCACCTATAAAATGGGCACTAACACAAAACTTTCCAGGTTATTATGAAGATTATAAATGTGTGTGTAAATATATTGGATCATCTTATGTTTACAAGGTAATCATAGAATAAATGGAAGCTGGAAGAAGATACCTCCTTATAAAATGGGGGAAGTGCTAGGGAGGGATTGAAAATGATTATGCCATGATAAACTTGTCCCAAGAAAAGAGAAATACAGGAAGCTTGCCTCAATTGCATATCATTTGCTTCCTCCAATTATTCACAACATAGGGAAGTTTAGTTCTGTCCTAGAGCTACAAGTTCACGTCATGTGGACAATGTGGGGGAAGCAGGGCTCTCTAAAGAGGAGGAAGCTGGTGTTCGAGGACTTTGATAGACAAGAGTCAAGGAATTAACCTGAGAGTTTTCAGGCTATATCAGATCTGAGAATACAACAAACATTAATTTAAAATCTAAATATGACAAAAGGTGAACTCTGTCTAAACATTTCCCTTTTGTTTTCTGAATTCTTATTAACAGATACCCCCAACTTAGTCTATACTGGAAAAATATTCATAAGCCTATAAAAAGCTTTTCAAACACACTCAGCTAAATCATAGTAGGCTTAAGCAAATCTATTCCAATCTTTGATAATCCCCATATCTTAATATCTCTCTATTTTAAATTATTTAAATTAGGAATTTCAATAACATACAGAGACAAAATGTTAATCAATATGGTAACCATGTGTAAAATTAATATTGTTATAAAAGTAAAAAGAATATTTATTCATTCAACAAATATTGATTGTACGCTGAATAAGTGCACAGATTTTGGCACAAAACATATAGTAGATAGGCCCTTCTTTTGGTTTCTTCTTCATGTTCAAGGGAAGATCCAATTTCAAACCAATTTCTTAAAGACTCAAAGACCGACTGAAGAATTGTGGCAAGTTATGGAGTCCCATCAAGGAGACAGCAAACAAGGAATGGGCTCTCCTATGGAGTCTAGGGCCCTAATAATAGTTCTACTTTTCAGTATTTTTGGTAAGTTACCAACTAACTCTGTATCTCAGTATCTTAGTATGAAAGATGGATAGATAAAGCATCAGAGAAAATTTGTACAAAGGGTAATTTTTAACCAGATTGCAAAAGCAACCAACTATGAAAAAAAATAAACTAGTGAAAGTGTTCAGCTCATGCCTTAAAGAAGACTTCTATTACAAAGAGAATCAGTTTAATTCATGTTATCCCCATCTGCCTTTAACAGTTTAAAAGGCTTCTTCCACTTTTGATGCTTTCTTGACAAGGCATTGTTTTTGTTTATTTGTTTTCTACTCCACCACTATTATTTGGGTGGCAGACAGTCCTCTTCTACCAAACTAGAGAGGAAAATTCACTAGGTACATTTAGTTTTTCTCTAGGTATCTCTAAAGTTTACTTAGTAAACTTTACCTCCACATTTATTTTAATTAATCCCTATTCAAGGATTTCCTCTGAGAACATGACCACAGCTTTTCCAAGGATACCATCATTGACTATCTTCAGTTACAAAGGAAAGAAACTCTTTTGAGTTTGCTCAGGCTGGGTATACAACCATTTTATTCCAAGGCTCCCTGAAACCTTTGCTGACGTGCGTACCACTAAGCAAACACAACATAAGAAGATTCAGATTGACCTAAAAGATAAACTGACAATAACTTTTCTTTTCAAAAGGAATTGCTATAAGCTTTGTCTTGCCATTTCTGACGCATATTATCAAACACATTTGAAAAAATTATTAAATATTATGTATAAGTTCACTCTGTGAGGTGGAGAATGACTGACTGCTCCCAAGGAATTTTCAATTGGAGTAGGATAGAGCTACATAAACAACTAACTGTAACTCAAAAACTGCAAATCAATTAAAAATAGGGGTTCAAGCAACGTGTTGTAAATGTGGAGGGAAGAGAATAATACATTCTGATTGAAATACTAGCGAAGATTTGGAAATTATCACATCATGGGCATTAACATATCAGAAACATTTTAATAAATGGTGCAACAGACTGTCTTGGTGGCCCACTCAGATCCCCTGCCATCCCCTTTACTGGTTTAGTTGATGTGCCCAAACCCTAGTTCCTATGAGGTGCTTCGGCTAACACCTCCAAGCTTCTCTGGACGAGTGCCCACGGATGATTGAAGCTATCCTGTTGCCATTTGCCCCATTTCCAATGGCCAATAATTGATTGGATGGAAGTACAAAAGCCCTACTCCCTTGTCTAAAGGTGGGACAGTGTTTGTGGCACAATTTACATTCCAGAATTCCTCGTTGTATTATGATGAAAGTAGACTCTTCCTGAAACTTCCAGGGATTGAATTCTTCCATAGCTTCTTCCTCTTCTCTATACGGCTTCCCTCCCTCAGATTTTACTCTGAAGGAGCTATAAGCCATGGGTTCTACCAGCCAGAACCAAGAATGGATGCCTGGGAGGGATGCTAATGGTGCTGGAACAAGAATGTCAAAATGTAAAGCTGGATAAGGCAGAGTTTATCAATATGGGAGAACTCTCTTGTCAGACAGAATCTAATGTTCTGGCAGGATCCCCAGTCCTGAAGCACTGCTGGGAAGGCTCTGAGATGCTTGGGAAAATGTTAGCTCCCATCAAATGAATAGCAACGCCAGAACTGCCCAGGCAGAGTGTGGAAAGGGATCAAAGGCTCAGGACAGTGGGCTTGCCAGAATGGATCTATTCTGTAAGTCTCCAAAACTCACAATGGAGTATGTTTCTTGGAATGCCCAGAGGACTCTACTTTTCTTGGTGGGCTTAGCTACTGGTGTGGTGGCCAGAGGGAAGGTGAGAGCAGATCCTGACGGCAACAAGCCTTGTCCTGCAAGGCAGATCTCTCCAGGGTGCATTATAAAGGGACACCTGGTGTGTATGGCCAGACGGATGGAGTCTGAAATACAGCTTTCCTATAAAAAATAAAAGTTTATGGGAAATAAGCAGAAAAATAAAAAAGAAGGGAATTTGAATCCTTTCAATAAAATCAGTGAGACTGGAAAAATGATTCTGAATGAATCAGAAATGCCCTCTTCTTCTTAGAGAAAGGCAACTACAATGGACATTGATCCAATTCAGAGGTTTTGTGTCAAGGCCAATTCAGGACCTGTATCACCCAGTTCCTTCCCTGTTCAGCCCAGAAATCTTGGAATGGGAGATTAGGGACTTGGCATGTAAACACAAGACTCTGGAAGAAGCTCAGAGCAGAACCTCTACATGACCGTGAAAGCTCTTTCCCGTCAGGAAGGAAAACATTGTAGATGGAACTGAGTGTACCATAACAAGAGCAATTACAGCAAGAATGATTACAGCCTCAAGGATCACTGCTTCTATTATTCTGTCACAGAAGGAGCATTTGGAGTCATTGGCACATGGTGTGTTGGGAAGGAACATAATGTTGGCCCCAGAGAAAGGTGCTCTGTAGCCATGAAAAATATGGCCCTCCTCCTAGCAACATCTGTCACCTTTGCTACGCTCAAAGTGTTGTTACTGTTGCTTTTTTCGGAATATATTTTAGACTTTCATTTTAGGCAAGATTTCACATACACATCGCCCATCAACCCTATTACAGCATTTGCTGAGACATATGGGAAGAAGAGTGAGGAGCAGGATAGCATTGGAAAAAGTGAAAAAGAGCAAAGCCAAGACTGGCTTTCATCACTAACCCAGAGTTTACCCAGAATGGAATCGTAGGAGCAAGAATATTGGCAAAACATAAGAAATATTAGTTGTCCTTATAACATAAATCTCTTGAAGTAAACTCTGTCTAACTGCCGCTGTCCTTGTGTTTGGAGATAATATAAATCAGTACAACATACACAAAATAAAGTGCTCATCGTTTTGTACACACTAGTCGCTCAACTACAAGCACTACGTGTGATAGCTACCACTTTGATTACTGTTAAACCTTTCATGTTAATAATTCATGATAATAACTTGAAATCCACTGGCCCTATTGTCCTAAAAGAAAAAAATAGACTGAAAAAAGAATTCTGTTTTTTTTTAACCTGTCTTATTCCTAGGTTTGCTGGTTAGAGCAAAGCAGCCACAAAGATAGCACCGCAATCCTTTGTGATCAAATGCCAACCATCTAGCTTCTCTGAGCTATGAATTTGTCATCTGAAAGATGATATTGTCTCCTAATCAGCTGTCTTCTAATCTGGCCTTTACCTTCCCTCACTCATCAATGCCAGGATGATGATGTTGTCAATGGTAGGAGCAGCAGCTTCTGAAGATGGACCACATCTCAAAGTTGTGGGTAATTATTCTTCTCATTTTCCTTAAAAAAATTCCAATATTTTTCTCAGAACTTCATTTGCATAGCTATTCTTTTGGATAAAGGCCAGTGCTTTTCTCCTTGAATGCCCTTTGGCACAGCTGATTAGGCAAGACTGCTCCAACAACAAAAGATGGCCTTAGTATCAGTATAGTTTCAAATCTCTATCTGCATCCTTTAGAATTTACTTCCTTTGATGCCTTCTTTTCACAGCTCATGACTCAGTTTAAATTAGCTCAAAACTAAGACAGTTACTTCTATTCCTCATAACAAGGAAGACTAGAAGTCCAGAAAAAAACCTCCCCGTTGAAAACAGCTAAAAATATTAGGGAAAAAAAGGAGAAGGTCAAGGATATTCAGAGACCCAAAACCACAAAAAAGCACAAATCTAAACAGTTGGGTATGTGTTAACACTGGCGATTTCTCTGAGGACAGGGGTCAGCCCTAGAAATCTTAGTTTTAATGGAACGTAAGGAAGTTAGAAGACAAACCAAGTCCTCTCATCACATAGGAAGTTGGATCAAAGACCCGACAAACCCGGTGCCTCCAAAAGTCAACACTCTCAATGGGTAAAGTTAAAAGTCAAGCAAACATAAACACCAGAGAGAGCAGGTAAGCAAACTTATCCATCTCAGCTTTGGCTGGTAAAACGGGTTGGGTAGAGGAACTGCCTCCTGAGACTTCATTACCACAAGCCCACATTCACATTTCCAGTGAGGCCCCAACATCTCAAGCTGGAATTCCATTTAAGGTGCTCCTGACTGGCAGTTCCTCCATGCATCTGGCAGAGCAAAATGTAAATCCTTTATGGAGAGAAGCATTCTCCCTTAGGCTGCTTAAAATTCCCAAGATTAAATTCAGCCAAATGGGAACTGAAGATCCAGGACCCCAGAGTTTAGGGGCATTAAATATTAGTGTGTATGGGAGCCATTGACTTGGGCCTTGGGTCTCTACAGAGTCGGGAGCAAGAGAAATAAAGTAAGACTCCCATGAAGAGCCATACTTTCCATCAAAATATAAGATAGAAGAAAATCTGCTTACTTGAGGCAAAATCTCAAAGGGAACTTCAAATGAAACCTCTCTGTGTCCACCATAGCTCTGAGTCGGGGGAAAAATGTAATAAAAATAATCTCCTCTTGGTATTTCTAACCCTAGACCCACCTACATTTGGGCCTGGGAAATTCTTTGCAAGATCATGAAAAATCTATGCCAATAAATTGAATTAAAGTGGTCTGTTGCAGGTGGGGCTCTTCAGAAGCAGGGCTGAGGTAAGATATTGAGGGAATTGAGTATTAGAGTTCAATGTCTGTGCAGGGAAGTAAGAGGGAACAGGATTGGGCAGAGGAGAAGATGGCTAGTGATGCAGGTGCAACAAAGCCAGCCATAGCAGAACGATCCGGAGTGAGCCTGGCCTGTCAGAGCATCCTGCGTTGGCCATAAGAGCCAGGCCATTATACCTGCTTCATAGTGTTAGGTGCGGTGGCATCTTACAGCTGAGCAGAACCGAATCAGCCAAGAGCTGAAGGTTGTCTGTTTAGCACATTCTATGCAGTGGCGCACAAGCTTGTTTTCAATGGGAGGATCTGGATGCTGCATTTCTTTGTCTACCACTTAGTCCCAGATTGATGGCGCCCTCTGAATCCTAGCAGTAGAAAATATTTTCTGGGGGGAATGTTTTTAGTTCATGCCTCTCAGATTAAGTTCAGCAAAGTTTGAGTTCAAGACAGTAAATTATCAAACGTGTAAGCAAGTAAGCCAGCCGTGAGAGAGAATCAGAAAAAAGTCATAAAACATTTCGACACCATGCAAGACTTCAGTACTGAAACTATAAAATATTAGTTTAATATGAATTTTAAAAGTAAAGATACATTGAAAATATGATCAAGAAAAAAAGGATATCAAAATGACTAGGTAACTTCACATAATTTTATGGAACTAAATTTGAAATTCTAGTAGACATTAGTAATCTTCTAGGAGAATAAAATTTAGCAAAATTGGCCTCAATTGGGATAAAAGGTTTAAACAGACCATTTAACATAAAAGGATTAGAGAAAATTGTAAAATAACTCTCAGGCTAAAATGTAGCAGGTCTACCAGCTTCACAAGGGAATTTTATTGGATTTTTAAGTTCAAATTATCCTAAAGCTAGTCAAATTATTCTAAACGTCAGGAAAAAAAGAAGACTTACACATTCTTGTTATGAAGCTGATTAATACTCAAGTCAAAATATATTAAAATTTGCACAAAAATTATAGACATCTCCTCTTAGAAAATTGGCACAAAATCTTCAATAAATGGTTATCAGAAAGAGTTAAAAAGCACATTAAAAAACATGTATCATGACCAATTTGAGTTTGTTACAGGAATCTGAGGTAATTCAGTGCTGGGAATCCATTAACATATGCTTTATAGTAAAAGAAGTAAGGAGAAAATCATGATTTTTAATAAAAATTTGACAAAACTTAACCTCCATTTTAAAAACTCAATAAAACAGGAGTTGATGATACTTCCTCTAAAAATACACACACACACACACACACACACACACTCGCATTCCTCAGCCCCAATGCCAACATCTTTATATAACGGATAATTACTAGAGGATTTCATGATAAAATTTCAAATAAGACATGATCCACTATCTTTACTACACTTTAACTATGGGTTGGAGGTAATAGCACAATCAGATTAGAGGTAGTAAATAAAATCATAAAATTAGAAAGGAGGAAACAAAAAATATCTCTGTTTTCAGGTGATATAGTTAAATATCTGGAAAATCCAAAACATGGTAAAGGACCACTAAAAACTACTAAAGAAATTAATAAACTAGCAGAATATAAAACTAAAACACAGAAATGCACAGTCTTTATGTAGACAAAAATATTTAGTTAGAAAAAATAATGGAAGAGTAGACAATATTTACTTTGCAAAAAATAAAATACCTAAATATCAACTTAAAAAGAGAAGTGCAAAACTTATATAAGTAAAAACTATAAAGCATTCCTGAAAAAACATGAAAAGTAGACTTGGATGAATGGAACGTCACATCAGATTGTCGGCTTAGAATACTCAACGTCATAAAGATGTCAATTATCCCTACGGGAATTTATAAACTTAAAACAATCTTAATAAAATAGCGTTATGTTTTTCTTAAGCTACAAGTTGATTAGTTAGTTTATTTATAAAAATGATTAAAAAGGAAAGTCAGAAAAGTGTTTCAAAAAAAGCAATATGGAGGAGGGGTGACTAGATCAAATTTTGAAATATATTATGAAGCCTCTTTAAATAAACAGTGTGGTATTGGCGCACAAATAGACTAATGAAACAATGTAGTATGTCTAGATATAGACTAAAAGGAATATGAAATCTCAGTATATGATAAATACATCGTCTGAAATCAGGAGAGGGGGGTACTTTTAAGTGTAGGACAACTGCATAGTGAAATGGAAGGATAAAATTGAATTACATTCTTAACATCATACACCAGGATAAACTGTAAATAGATCAGATATCTAAATATGAATAGCAATTCTAAATGGAGAGAGAGAGATGTATGTATATTCTATATAATATGAATATATATATTCTCCAGATTTCACTGACAGCTTCTTTGGTAAATAAACTGATCAAACAAACAAACCACTGCAACATCAAAATTCACTGCCTACCAAAGCACTTTTGTGGTGGTTTGATTATATAAGAGAATACATAGAGTATTACTAATTAAAAATTTTAAACAATGAATCCTCAAAAAATGAAGGATGAGTTGAGGAGAACGATGAAAACTTGTCGTCGTGCTTACTTGGTGATGGCTAGATACGTGGGATGCTCTTTCCAAAAGTCGGTCATAGGATACTGGAAATGTGTACATTAATGGTGTAATAAATTAGCACTTCGTGTAACTAAGAGAACAAACTCTTTCATGCATATTAGAGTCCATGACTTACATACAAAACATATCCCTGGCTTGCAGTGGTCACACAAATAATGATAATAAATCGAAATTGTAAATCAATGCTGGCTACTAATTCTGTAGCAAAATTCCTAAAGGGGCTCTCTTTTAAACATTTATATGCAAATATCATTATATATGGAAAAGAATAACAACAACATTTCTTAAAACTATATTCTACAGGGGCCGGCCCCGTGGCCAAGGGATTAAATTCGCATGTCCCGCTTCGGCAGCCCTGGGTTTAGCAGGTTCGGATCCTGGGCGCAGACAAGTCACCGCTCATCAATCCATGCTGAGGCAGCATCCCACATGCCACAACTAGAAGGATCCACAACTAAAAATATACAACTGTGGGGGATGGCCCCGTGGCCGAGTGGTTAAGTTCGCGCACTCCGCAGCAGGCGGCCCAGTGTTTCGTTAGTTCGAAGCCTGGGCGCGGACAGGGCACTGCTCATCAGACCACGCTGAGGCAGCGTCCCACATCCCACAACTAGAAGAACCCACAACGAAGAATACACAACTATGTACCGGGGGGCTTTGGGGAGAAAAAGGAAGAAATAAAATCTTTAAAAAAATAAAAATAAAAATATACAACTGTGTACCGAGGGGATTTGGGGAGAAAAAGGAAAAATAAAACCTTAAAAAAATATATATGCATATATATATATATTCTACAATCAGGCTTTTATTGTTTCAGAACAAACTTCTCCTTTTCTTTCCCTTTCTAACTTGAGAAAGTCAATCCCAATTACTGATATCTTATAAATTCTACTACCACTCAAAATGAATCACAGGTTTTAATAATCACTTTCCTACGACTTAAAGCCTCAAATTAATCAAAAATTATGCTAGAGAGAGATTAACCAGAGTGCGCCAAAGGAGTTTACAAGAGAAAAAGAAATTAAAATAGAATCCTGCCATGAGCTAAACAAATGAGACCCAAAAATGTAAAAAAAGATAGGTCATCTTTTCTCACAGAATCTGTAACAATTGGATCTAGATAGAATGCAGATCTGCATTCTTCTATGTCAACAAAAAGATATAGAAAGCAACAACTAGTTTGTTTGTTGGGATTTTGCCTAGCTTTCCACACCAAGATTAAAAAGATTCATGTTTAAATGTTTCAGTGCTCATCTTGTCATTATCGGTAATGCCTTCATCTTAAAACCAAATTTTCCACTCTAATACAAGCCTGCTGTTGCCTCCCTGCTTAGAACTGTAATTTGTTAACATTAGAATTGCTAAACCTTGAAATTAGAGTTTATAGAGATTCATACACTAGGAGAAAATCTCTCAGCGTTTCAGCAGACTTTTCTACTCTTTTGAAGTAAATCCTCCTTATTGTGCCTTTCTGAATTTCATAAAACCTATTGTCCTTGCTTTGAGCTTTGGCACGTGGAAAACCTCCCTAAAACTGTGTGCGGCAGACTCCTGAGATGAAGTGAAGAAGGGTGAGCTTGAATAAAGCACAAGAGATCATGACTAACCAATCCAATAGGAGATTGAGCCATTATAAGAGACAGAATTGCTAAAATTCATTACAAACTTGTAAAATAGCAAGGCATTTAAAGCACTTAGTCCCAGTCCTGCTTCCTACATCCTTACAAGTCTAGACCCCACCTCCTTTAACAAACCCAGGCTCTTAGGTTCGAATCTTTAGGCTCATCTTTGACTCCTCCCATTACTCTCTCCAAAACATGTAGATTAGGCTTTTTGATTCTTTTCTTCCACTGTGTCTGATATCCACCCTTCCATTCCTGTTTAACACTGCCCTAATCCCTTTCTGAGACTATATTCTCTTTTCCTACTCCCAAATATCCCATAAATTATCGCTGGTTAAAGATAAGAAGAAAAGTTACAGTGATAATCACTTTTCCATCAAATCAGATGGTAACTCATTTGCAAAGTTCACAGTACACAGTCTCCAGAGAATGAGGAGAAGGAAATTGGACATTATAACTTGAAACTCTTGGTTGAATTCGGCAAGCCTGGCTCCCCAACTTTTTTTGAAAGGGCCCTGTTTTTGACATCCGAATTTAGTTTTTTCATATTTACATTAAATTCCTCAAATTACTTGCTAGTTATGTCCTCCTGGTGGATACATGTTATCTATTTGGATTATTTACTTTAAAAAGAAAGGAAAAAGGAAAAATAAAGCAAAAGAAAAGTAAAGAAGAGAAAAGGAAAAGGAAAAGAAGAAAACCCACATGGGCAGAACCCAGGGTCGGTGAGCCTCATTTAAAATCCCCTCTCTCAGCCACATAGCAAATACTTTCCAGTAATATCAAGTCCAAACTCCTTTTCATTATGTTCAAGGCTTTTACCACCTCTCTCTCTCTCTCTTAACTCTGTGTCCTATTACATATACAGTCTGCTTGGCCTGGAAATATACTTGCTTCACTACCTCCTGCTTTATCATTTCCACAGTAATAAGGCAAGTAGCATTTGCACATTGCCAAAGTAACTGAGTATTTCCCACAGAACTCAGATCCTCCTTGTGTTCTACACCCACCCACTCACCCCCTGTGGTTTTATGATCAGAACTGCACTCATAGAAGAGGTGGTGGGTCACTTCAGGCTCCGTGGTCACGGAGCTGGCTGGGTAGTCACTCAGCTACTGAAGTGGAACATTTATATGAATGAGACAGGGAAAGTCTCCACATCATTTTCTGTCCTTCCTTACACAACAGATAACACTAAAGCAGGGAAGGTCAAAGTTACCACCACTCTTTCTCAGGCCCCCAACTTTCTGTATTGATCATGAAGACACGCTTCTGAGTATTCACCTATATTGTATTAGCTTTGTGGATTCTAGTTTCGTTTGTATTTTAATCTAACTTCAACTCAATAAGTCTATTTTTGGACATGTGATTCTAACTCAGCACCATGCTGGGCTCTGTGGAGCAAGAGGAAATTTTGTCCCCTTACAAGCAAAAAAACATCCTGGAAATAGCAGGAATGTTGTTTAGCTTGAAAATGCATCCTTTTGAATGACACTAGACAGAAGGATGTACTTAGAAAGTAGAGTAAGGAGAAGAATGGGACTTCCAGGCTAGGTTTTGGTCAATATACATGAATGCAGAAATGCAGTCTACTCCTTTTCTTACCAGTCAGTAGCAAATGAGGAGAACAAATACCTCTCAGGTATATAAAATACCTAGGTATTTCCATCAAAGGGAGATTTAATCCAGGGAATTGGTAGTAAACGTGTTAGAAGGGCTAGCTGAGCAAAAAAGAAAGAATGTTACCCAAAGACCAGGAAGCTGCTTCCACCGCAAGGCCAGAGCCAGGAGCCTAGACTCATCCCTGACCCCGCTGGAGACTCAGCCACCACAGCAGAGAAGTTGTCCCTGCTACCTTCACCTGGGATCCCTGTGTTAACTCCGCTGGATCCAAGGCCACCACTGAGGAACCTGAAGAACCAGAGCCAGAAGCTGAAGAATGCCTCCCTTCCTCCTGCCTTCTAATTTTGCTTCCATTCCTCCTACTGGCAAAACGTATCCGAAACCCAGCCCTCAACGGATTCTAGGAAAGTACTTCCAGTCTTGTTGGAAATGGAAGAACGCATGGAAGAGAGGGGCTGTGGTTGAGTACTAACACACAGTACCTGGCACACTGACATGTTTTAAGAAGAAAATAATGAGATAGGAATGATACCATTGCAACAGGCTTGTATCTTAATAGCTCTGGATTAATACAAGCAAAAATTGCCCATTAGAAGAACTGTACATAGTTTCAAGAAAAAGGTTTTTTACCTTAGAGAATAATACATAATAAAACATGCTATTGACTCTAGCTAGCTTTTAAACTCTGTTTACCAGAAAAATAAACAAAAGCCAAGTTCATGTGGTATACCATTAAGCCAATCCTCAGAGGTAAAGGGACTTTCTAATACAAGACTTAATTTCATAGTGAAACAAGAAGCTGAAACACAATGTCATTTAGTCATCCAATCAACAGTTTGATAAGAAATGGGCTACACGTATTGTTCTAACTTCTGTGGATAATGCATTAGGACACCAGGGTCTTATCCGCAACTTCACAATTGAAAGAGGTGGTCTCCTAATAAATAATTAGAGCATACTATAAAGTGGTACAACAGATGTATGTGCAAAATACAACGGGGCATAGAGGTGGGTTGAGGGAGAACATTAGAGGGCAGAAGAAATAGTGTACACAAAGCCACAGATGCATAAAAAAATTTGGTGGGTTTGGGAAGTGGTGTTGAATAGTGTTACCCAATATCAGTCTCACCTTGTTGTCTGCCTGCATCCAAAACCCTCCAATGGCCTCTTTCACACCAAAAGGGTCCCAAAGTCTTTGTAGGGTCCTGAATAAACTGTCCCCTGGCTACCACTTGGACCTCGCCTCCTCCGATGCTGGCTTTCTTGCTGTTTCAACCTCAAGGTCTTGCCTCTTGCTGTTTCCTCTGCCCAGAACTCTCCACTCCCAGATAACAGCCTGGCTTACTCGTTTGCTGCTCAAACATCACCTCATCAAAGAGACCTTTCCTGACCACTGTTAATAACAGAGCTTCTCTCTTTTAACCTTGACTAAATTTTCTTAATGGTGTTTATTTCTAACTGACATTATATGTTTATGCTTTTATATTTAAATACACATGTACTTATATGTTTACATTATATACATATACATTGACATTATATTACTTATACATTTTTTGTCTCCTACCCCTCCACACATGGAACCAAGGACATTGCTTTATTCGCTGCTGTGCTGTGCCTCAGCACTTAGAACAGCCAAGAATGTGGTAGATACTCAATAATTACCTGCAAAATGAACTAATAAACAACTGAATGAACAAATGAATTGACACGTAAAAGAAAAAGGGGAAGACCTGGATAGAGTACCTTGGTGAAAAAACAGAATGTAGATGAGAAAATCAGGCCTTTGTATTCGAGTTCAGAGAAGCGCCATGAGAATGGGTGACTACATGGGAGGGCAAAAGGGAGCCCCAATCACTTTTTCAGCTTCTGAATTTTGCCTAGCATTGGCCCTTTAGCAAACCATTTTGGCTTTCAAATTCAATAGGAAATGCTTTTGGTTTACTGATGAGACTTGCAAGGGGGAAGCTCTATATAGTCTCACTTGAAACTTGAACCTAAAAAAAAAAATGGAGACATTTGCTTCCAAATACCGTAGCCGGAATAAGTTATGCTAAGGATAAAAATATCACAGAACTCTGGTTAAACGACTAAGTTGTGAAATCCCGTGCCCATCCTCCCTTCCCAATCACTGTCTCCCACAATAACTGCAGGGAAATCTCCTGGCGATACAAGCAGTGAACAAGTGATCAGTTCCAAAGGAAAAAGAAAGAGGGGAGAGGAGAAAAATTAGAATTATGACATGGCAAGTAAAATTAACACCAGAAAGAGAAAAGAGCTTGGAATCCAAGTCAGCCTGGCAAACACAAGCAACAGCGCCACTCAAACAGCTGCTCCCTGGCGTATATTGAAGGGGTTGGAGAGGGCTCTGCCTTTCTCCTTCCCAAGGAACGTCTCCCAGATGTCCCTGCTTTCTTTGCTCCTCCCCAGCCCTCATCCGACACACTCTCATTCCCTCCCTGTGTCTCCTGGAACCCAGGCTTGTCTCCCCTTGTACTTGGAACCCAGTCTTGTTTTCCTTGGTGCCTTGCCAAGACCAAGATGTAAATTCCACATAAATGTGAAGAAACCCCTCGTGACCTAAAGAGTTGGCTTTCCTGGCTGCTTCGTTAACAGGAGCACTAACACATAGATTTTCTAAATTTATTCAAAAATGTAAGACACTTAACAGATGTCAGGGAATCTAGATTAGGAAGCAAGATACCTTCTACTGCCCTAATGGGGCTTTGTAAATTGCTCGGAGTATAATACATACAGCTTGTCTTGCTATAATCATTATAATGATGTAAATTATTCATATAGATAAGGACAGATAAAGTGAAACTAAAACACCATTAATGGATTTCACCGTGCTCTGTTCAGTTTTATTTTGCTGTACTTTAAAGCTTTTGAGAATGAAAAGGCATGGGGAGGAGGATGAAAAAAGTTTATTGAAACAGATGCATAATATAAATAATTTTTCTGGTTTTAGTGACAGTCCTCTTTCATTCTCTATCTTTTGCCAAATGAATTGGGGCACATAAAGCCAAGGAATTACCCCTAACATAGAGTTGCCAGATTTAGCAAATAAAAATATGGTAAATAAATATTCAAATTTAACTGGACATTCTGTATTTTACCTGGCAGCTCTGTCCTCTAGGACTCTGGTCTTATTCAGCGTCATGATTAAGAGCCTGGCTCTAGAAACAGACAGCTCCACGATCTTAGTAAGTAATTTAATCTTGTTAAGTCTCTGTTTCCTCATCTATAGAATGAGTTAATAATAGAAGTACCTCATAGAATTGTTTTGAGAATTAAATGATTTGGTCCCTATAAAACCACACAGAATCGTGTTTCCCACATAGAAAACACTCAATTAACTTTTATCATTATTATTACTATTGTTATTATTAAAGGAATGTTGAATTTTTTTAAATCAATGAATGAAATTATTCAATTATTTGCAATCAAAATTCAACCAGTTTCCATGGTTTGGTTTTGTTTCATTGCATTTTTACCTTTGGGAATTGCTCTTGAAGCTAAGAACCGTGGGCATATAAAATGATTACACAAATATTAAAAATATCCACATTTCAGTTCTACATGGGCCACCGAGGGAGGTATGGGAAAGGGAAAGGAATAGGGGTCAAAAACACAAATTAGATGGAAAAAAGACAAAGACAAACAGATGTGGTTTTTTTGACCTGAGCAGTATTTTAAAATATTTTAAGTTATTTTCCATCGTGTCATTTAAAGTCTGGAAGAGTTCACATAATATACACAGTTCTGGCTCCTCTTGACAATTCAGAATTTTGGACCCCCCCAAGCCTTGAGCAGCAGTCGCCCTGGTTAGATGGAATGCATGCATTCCAGTACAGGCCCTATTGTCCACCAGACACTGAGGTGTAGAGCTGGTCACCATGACTCAATGTACTCTCACTGTTGTCATTCTTATTCCTGGTCAGCTTCATTCATTCATCTCACCTGCCTGACCCAGCAGTCAGGCCCAGATGTAGTTTAGGATTGCATTAACTCATCAAAATAATCTCTAACAGCAAATCCAAGCTACCCAAACAAACATACCATCCAAGTAAAGAAATAGTGGGCTTGATGAGCTAAAACGACTTAAGACAAGCCACCTAAACCAATAGACTTCAAAGAGTTTTGCTCAAATACCTCCAAAAGGAATTTTGAAAACTTTGTACCTCTTGTACATTTTTATGTTGATATCTAAAATTTGTTATCACATGTTTAAACAGTTGAAATGATATAATTTCTAGCATACGTACTAAATTTTAACATATGATTCATATAACTCCATTAAAGGCATCTGATGGACTGTAAATATGAGAGTAAGTTTTCAGCATTTTATATTGAAATAATTTTAGACTTTCGGAAAAGGTGAAAGATAGTACAGAGAATTCCCTACGTCCTCTCCCCAACTTCCCCTAACATTAATATCTTTTATGTAACTGTGTTATAATAATCAAAACTAAAAAATTAACACTGCTGCAATACTATTAACTAATACTAACAATGATTGCCCCAGTTTTTCCACTAATACCCTTTTCTATTCTAGGATTCTATCCAGGGTACCATGCTGCATTTGGTTGTTTTGCCTCCTCAGTGTCCTCCAATCTGTGACATTTCCTTGATTCCTCCTTATCTTTCAGTAACTTGACACTCTTGGGGAGTACTGGTCAAGTATTTCCCAGAATGTCCCTCAATTTGAGTTGGTCTGGTGTTTTCTCATGGTGAGACAGGTCACGGGTTTTGTGGAAGAATTCCACGGAGATGATGTGCCCTTCTCATTACATCATATCAGTGGCTATGTGATATCAATATGTCTCATTACTGGAGATGCTAATCTTTATCACTTGGTTAAGGTGGTGTCTGCCAGCTTCTTCCACTCTAAGGTTACTAGTCTTTCTTTGTATTGAATAAATATATACTTTGAGGGAGACTATATAAATGTCTATACAAATATACAAATATCTTCTTTCACCCATTTCTTTTAGTATCCATGGATGGATCTTGCCCACAACACTATTACTCTGGTGCTCTAATGGTGATTTTCTATTTCTCTTATCCCTTCTTCATTTATTAATTGGAATTCTTTTGTAAGGAATACTTCTCCCTTCTCCTCCATTTATTTATTTAGTTATTTATATCAGTATGGACTCATGTATATTTGTTTTATTCTTTGTGTTATATATTAGTCAAGGTTCTCCAGAGAGACAGAACCGACAAGAAGCATATACATATATACAAAGATTTGTTTTGTACCCATTTATTACATGTGCATATATATATATAGAAAGATTTATCTCAAGGAATTGGCTCACACCGTTGTGAAAGTACAAGTACAAAATCTGCAGGAGAGGCCAACAGGCTGGAGACCCAGGAAATAGTTGTAGTCCAAGTCCAAGTCCATCAGCTTGCAGAATTCCTTCTTGCTCAGGGGAGGTCAGTCTTTGCTCTGTTCAAGCCTTCGACTGGTTGGACGAGACCCATCCACATTATGGAAGATAATCTGCTTTACTCAAAGTCTACCAATTTAAATGTTCATCTCATCCAAAAAAATACCTTCACAGAAACATCCAGAAAAATGTTTGACCAAATATCTGGACGCTATGACCCAGCCAAGTTGACATATAAAGTTAACCATCACAGATTATAATCAAGTATGACCATGATTTATTTTGTTTCTCAAATTGTTCCTGCTTTAGCCATTAGGAGCTCCTTCAGGTTGGCTCCTGTTTCCTTTTGACAAGCTTCTATCCTTTTGCACTTTTCTACTTTCCAGAGCCGTGGAATATTCCAGGCTCATCTTGTATTTTACCTGCCCTGGCCCCGGAGTCAACCATTTCTCCAAGAAACGCTGTTCCCTTCATGCACAGAGATATTTAGCAACAAAGATCTAGCACTAGGGTATCAAAGCTTGTAGTCCCTCTCAGTGCACAGAACCAAGAAATGTGTGTATTTACAGTTGCCTACACACATATATTTATTTCTGTATCTATCTCTTTGTATATCTTAAAATATGAGTTTACATTGATATTGCTGGCTCCAGTTTAGTACCAGGGTTCCGTTCTAGCCTTCCCCCTTTCCTTATTTGTAACGTCTTCCTCCAATAGTGAGAAACCTTGCTGACATTTTACAGAACATATTAATTTATTTGTTCAATCCTAGTTTGCATATAAAGTAGTTTCAGCATTGCTACCCCATGCCCCTGTAAGAAAGAAATTTACCAACCAGTGTACAGTGTTTGTGTCTATAATTTTTTTTACTCCTACAGTATCCAGTCAAAACACTGCTTTTTAAAATTACTTAGTTCAGCTCCTTTCATTCCCACCCCCTTCAGTGTGGTTATGCCATTCATTTGAAATACAGTTAAAATCACTGTCTGTTTTCCATCTTTAGTTCCCTCCACATCATAATTTTCTTTTATTTACATACAGCAAAATTCTCTCTTGGTGGTGTACAGTTCTGTGGGTTTTCACATAGCCATGTATCCAATACCGTAACTCCATCATCTCCAAAACAAAACGGTTAATTATCCCCCAAATTTCCTTGTGCTGCACCATCATACTAATGCTTTTTAATGCATAATATCTTTTCACAGAGTAGAGATACTTGGGATGCTGTGAAGTACAGAAGTTGGATTACAGAACATAAAAAAGTGACAGCATTATGACAGGCATGCCAATTGTTTTCCAATAACCATTTGTCCCTTCTCCCATAGTCTAGAACCCCCAATTTTCAGTGGATAAATCAATCCTCCAGAATAAAGTTTACACTTTTCAGACTCCTGTGTATCTAGTTTTGGCCTGTGGCTAAGCTCTGGTCAAGTGACAGCATCTATAGACCTTGCTTTCAAAGTAGCTGCAGCATACCATTTGCCCCTTTCTTCTTCACCCTTTTCTCTATTGTCCTAACTGAATCTGAGACATGATGGTTGGCTCTCCAGGTGCCTTCTTGGGCCATTGGGACAAAAGCCACACTGTACAGAGCCCATGTTCAAAAGGATTGCTGGAGCTGAACCACCATGCCAACTGTATAATGCCTATCTATGAAATTGTAGATGAAAGAGAAATAAATATCTATCCTATTTAAGCCACTATATTTTATTTTGTTATTTTCATATCTGTTAATCTTAGCTGAATCTAATTATATCACACTAGTTGATGTTTTAAATAATATTAGATTGACTCATATGATATTGTCATTCGGTAGGTCCAAAATGGTGAGTTATTGACAATTCCTTGGGGTTCAACCTAATACATGCTCATGGAGGGTGAATGGGAAGGAATCTTGAATACATAAAGAAAGAAAGCAAAACGATTTTTGGTCACATCACTCAGATAAATGATCTTAACATTTTGCTGTTTATTAACCTTTTTTTTCTATGCCTAGATGTGTCAAAATTAACTTGTAGTATTACTGCCATCCTATCTGGGAGTATACAACTAGAATAAAAAGACTGGTTTTGCAGATTATGGCCACTGTTTCTGTTTAGAATTTATTTATTAATATTATTTTTTCAAAGAGTCAAATGAGATCATTCTATAACTTTCAGTTTTTTAGCAGATAATTGGCTCTGAGCTTTTGGATTACCACACACGTCTTTCTCCTGTGGAAATATACTTTTAACTCTTGTGGATATTAAAATGAATAAATTCATCTTTAAAAATAAACTGAAATAAAAATAAATGATCTTTCATTATCCAAGCTTATTATAGGATCTCTGTGATCCATATGTTGATTCTAAAGATACTTTTCAAAAGCCATATCCATACATAAATTTACACTGGCAACATTTCTTTCTTCCTGCTGTAGTGCTTTAAAATTCAAATGCAAAGAGACCATCCTTAAATTATCTTGCCTTGTGAGTGACATCCTCCGTTAAAGCCTAAATTTACCTCTAACCCACATAGATCCAGTGTTCACAGAGTTTGCTCTATGAATTTTAATAGCCGGAATGAAGAATAGCGGAATAGAGGTTTGAGAAATTACTTGTGCTGAGAAAACTTAGCCTCACATCAGTTTAGATAGCCTTTCTGAACATTTACTTTCAGAGAGGGAGATTTACAGAGGAATTGATTGCAGATTTGGACCAAGAAGAAATAGGCGGCATGAGTCAATACCTACAGCTGCTGGCCTGCATTTTGTCACTTGAAATCAAGATGACCTTGGAGAAAACTTCCTTGTGGCACCTCCCATCCAGTAAAGCTGGAGTTAAAGGGAGTGGAGTGAAACAAGAGCTCTGAAGTGTGTCCCTATAGAAAGAAATTTCAAAGTTTATAATATCAATTTATTCCTCACTAAACATCATGTGAAAAAGTTAACTGTGAAACTTCCAGCTATCAAATAAGAAGTTATTGTACAAAAAACTGCTAAAAATGGTTCTCCATCTCCCTTTAGAATGGAACAGAGGGCATAGGCCTGCTCTGTGACACGAGAAAGGTTGGTTGTATGGCAGGAAATTCCCATCAGGGAGGACTTGCAGACTGTGGAAAGGGTTCACAAGTGAAAGTGTGGGGTTCATAAGTAAAAGCATTTGGAACCCATATTCACTCATATATTTGTTACTTTTTTTTAGGATGAGAAACAGGAAAATTCACTTGATTACCAGCCCAGTGCCTATTTTCAATGATCTTTCCAATCCAACTCACTCCCATTGTAATGAAGGGACTGGTAACAAGAGCTCACCTCCATTGATTATGAAAAAAAGACTCACCATGGAAAATAGAAAACTAAGTATACATATATGGTGAATGTTATTGGAAAGAAACCTGAAGTGAGAGGGGAAAAAATTGATAAGTGGTGTCTGGGAGTGAGCAGTGGACAGAAGAGAGAAAGACACTAGAAGTAGTGACTTGGGTGGGACAGAGGGAGGGCTGGATTCAAGTGACTAGTTCTCCAGGATGAGGCTTAGAAAGATGAGAGAAAGAATCTTCAGGGCCATCTAGGTCCGGGCATGTTTATGAAGTGGACAAAGTCTGCTGTCAGCACAGTTCCCCTCCCAGTTTGCTCTCTCATTTTGGCTGCTCTATTTCCCGACCCCTGTGCACTGCTCCCTGGTCAGCCAGTCCCTCTAGCACCTCCGCACACCCATTTACGCCTCTCTCTCCTCTATCTCCCAAACTCACAAATTGAGGGAGGTGTGCAATCATATGGGTCTCTTCTTGGTTCTCTTTCTTAAACATGCACACAAAAGCAAGCTGTATCATTATTTTCTCATTTTGTATCTCCTGGGGATTTTTTAATTTCCTCTTTTCTCTGGCCTCCTCCCTCAGTGTCCCTACATCATGTTTCCAGTTTCCTGGACCTTGAAGGTGTTTTGCGTGGGTGCAAAAACACGCACAAACAATAGGTTGTTCAAATGTCTCCAGATATTTGAGGATTCTACACCAGACATTCTGATTCAATAGGTCTAGAAAAGGATTGAACTCCACATTTTTTAAAGTTCTTTTGGTGATTCCAATGGATCCTCTACTTAGGAACAACTAGATCAATGGATATTTCAAAGGGAAGTTATAACTCACCTAACATTCAGACCAAAATGAAAAACAGTTATCTCAACCCAGTACTTTTAAAACTACTGAGTATTATAACTATTTTCTTAGAGTTGATTCATCCTCTTCATCCTTATTCTTTGCGTGTCTGTGTAATCTTCTTTTTCTCTCTGTACATTGATAGACTGATACTTGCATCTTTCCTTTTTGTCATTTCCCCTTCTTTAATCTCTTTCTGTCTTTTTTTTCTTTCTCTCCTGCCTCCCCCGACTATACCATGAATTTACAAGATCAAATGTCTACAGAAGTTAGGCCAGTGATAGTTCCAGAATTTTTATACAAGTGAAGTTAAGGGCCAGCAATAGCATGGGAAAGGAAGGCAGAGTCAGCAATCTTCAACCTGAAGAATGCGTGGCCCTGGGATAAGGAGGGCACAGGAGGACTTTCAAGGGATGTAAGGACACCAGTAGTTTTAAACGACTCAATTTCTCATACTCTCAACATGCATTTGCACTTTCCCAGTATCACGTAGAGTCTATTTTCCATCTCCCTTCACAACATGCCATCTCCCAGGAAAAGTCATACCTTTTAGCCATAGGAATCTCACTATGGTGCATTGTTCCAAGGGGTAACAACTTCCAAGGTAACAAACTAAGGGGCAATTACAAACTCTGTTATCGGGAAACCTCATTTAATGAGTAATCAAAGCACATTGAACTTATCTTAATAAAACCTTCCTGTCTTCCTTTGTCTTACATCAATTTGAAGTAAGAATGAAGAAATAGGGTATTTTGGTGCTTGTTAGGATGATCTAAAATCAGATATGTTGTAGAACGTGGTTAATGAGAGTGATGAATTTCCTTTTACAACTTTAATCTCTCCATCCTTAAACTACTAACAAAGAATTAGTTACTCAGGAAGGTATAAGCAAAGCAAATAGATAATAAGAAAGAAAATACAAAGGCTGAAAAATGGTTTTTTTTTTACTTAAGTGCGAGCATTTCTTTTCCATTTTGCTCAGTATTTATCCACAGAATAAGTGATTAGGCAGAATGAAAAGTACCTCTGAACAACCAAAGAACAGCAAGAAGTACCACACCATTCTGATTATGACAAATACAATCTGAAGATGCAAATTTAATGTGACATCATTTAAACTTGGTATAATTAAAGCATATAATAAGGTAATGCAATTAAAAGCCTGTTTTGTCAAATTACATAATGAAATGTATATAGATATATATATACATCTCACATATATATACACATTATGTATAATAAAATCTGCATTCCAAGTATATCCATTCTTCATTTTATTTCAGCTTATAAAACGTTTAATATTTACTATATTCTATCAGTAATACATAAAAATACATAGTAGCTGCTGGATCAATTAGTTTTTAGCAGTGTATACTTCTTTTATTAATACTTAGGCAAAGCTTAATCTTAACATCTAAAGAAATTATAGGAGCTATGTCTGACTTTTCACGCAATTTTTTTAAATTATTCTCAAAAGCTGAGCATCACAGTCTGATATGTGCACGTACATCCATTTACTCAAGGAATACTATGCCTTTTAGCATACTCTTTGCCTCATAAATAAATTATAATATTAGCTACTCATACAATGTATTCTTAAAAATTAAGTAATGAATAATAACATATAAATTTATTATTTTTTTTAAGATTGGCCCCTGAGCTAACAACTGTTGCCAATCTTCTTCTTTCTTTTCTTTTTTCTTCCTTTGCTTTTTCTCCCCAAATCCCCCCAGTACAGAGTTGTATATTATGGTTGTGGGTCCTTCTAGTTGTGGCACGTGCGACGCCGGCTCAACGTAGCCTGATGAGCGGTGCCACGTCCGCGCCCAGGATCTGAACCAGCAAAACCCCGGGCTGCTGTAGCGGAGCGCGCGAACTTAACCACTCGGGCACGGGGCAGGCCCCATATTATTGTTTTTATAATCTTCCAAAAACTTAATTACATCAGCTACATTAGTATTAATTACATTAGTTCTTATATAATTTTAATCTTGAATTGAATGCTTTCAGTAACCTTTTATGAGATATATTCCGTAATGTATCTTGGGCATTTTTTTAAATTCTGAAAATTTATATTAACATATTTATATAAATTGAAAAAGAGAGCCAGACTTTCTGACAGAAATGAAGTGTAATTTGGCTGATTGTGTTGACTGTGAGGATTGGCTTTGTTAATTATATTATATGGCAGAAATTTATGTTACTTCAGGTCCTCCAAGAAGCACATGCCAAGACAGGATTAGACATGCAAGAAATTTATTAGGAAAAAAGACTCCTGCGCAGAATGAAGACGAAGGCGCAGGAGTCGGCAGGACAGCCTGCAGACTGCAATGCAGTTCTGACACCTATGAAAGAAGAGGAGGAAGGAAGGATGGGGGGGGAAGAGCCTCAGGCTGCAGTGCAGTGCTGAGAAAGTACTGACTGTGGATAGTGAGAGTCCTGAGTCAAAGCTGCCTGTTAAAGGAATGCCACATCCACAGGAATGGCTGGCACTCTTATACCCACCATCGGTTGGGAGCAGCCCAAGGGCATTGTAGCCTCAGTGCCAACCCAGGGGTGGATCCGAAGAGCAGCAGCAGAGGCTGTCAGCCAGTTGTGCTCCCGGCAGTGTGAGATCTGAGTGATGCTTCCATAGCTATCACAAATTGGACGAGTTAAATCTACAATCTGTAGTCTTAAGTTTTGAAAATATATTTAAAACATGTAATATGACAAAAAGCATTCTTAACCAAAATATTGAATTGCCAAAGGTCTTTTGACATGAATGATATTTTAATCTTCATAGACTTCTTTTGGCATATTGAGTTAAAAGGTGAAAGAAAAAGACTTAAAAAGTCTCTAAGTGGAAAACTAATACATGTAATTAATAGTCAATTGGTAAGTCTTATTAATCCTCTGAAATAGGAAAGTAAATAATTATAATGACCTAGTCAGTAACAAATCCTATTACAAGCCAGGTGGTTTTCATTTCTTTGCCTTGCACAAAATTAAAGAAGGATCTGATTGAGTCACCAACTGATGTATCAATAAAAATAATTTTTGAAGAGAGAACACTATATGCTTTTGGGCATACAATTCAGGAGTTTAAGGAATTAAGAGACATGGCCAAAAAATTGACATCCCAGTTTATATGAATGTTTTGTGACAGAGAAGTATGACAATGATCAATAAAAGACTTTTAGGTATTAATATATATTACATCAAGATACAGTTCTCAAGGGAAGTAGAATTGAGAAAATACGATGTACACAGCATACTGTTGAAAAGTTGTTTGTTTAAGTGGATGAAGAATATCAAACTGCTATTGCATCAGTGTCACATTGGAAACTGGAAAGAGCATCACTCCCACTCTTGCCACAAAGAAAAAGCTGGAAAAACGTCAAATTAACAAGTTTCCTTTAACGAGTCAGACAACTGAGAACACAGGACAAACGACTGACCAGAAATCTGGGGACAGGCACCTGCAGAGGGAAGCACTGGCTTCTCTAGGGCAGACACTATCAGACATGGCCGATGCCAGTTAAAAAGTCAGCTAAAAATTTGTAATGAATTACAGAGGATGAGTGTAGGCTAACATGACAGAGTGAAGGTCCTGGAAGCCAGATGGCCAGAAATATGAGGCTACCCAATCTCTTGCTGGCTTTTCCTTCATAAACCCCACAAGGCACTCAATGCAGTGATTGAGAAGAATCCAGAGAAAAGTTCCCTTGTGGTGCTGTTTGGGAGCGTGCATCAGATGTTACGCTTCTCCTTAGGCCATCCAAATTCTGATCTAGTTTGTGTTTATTGTAGACCTAAAATTCTGGAGATGCAAGGCAGCATAGAGATTATCTTGTCCAAATGGTTCGTTGTAAAGATGCAGGAATTAAGTTACTTATCCAGAATTAAATACATTAGTAAAATGCAGCATCAGGACTAAAATGGAAATCTCCTCAAATGTCCCTTAGTACCTTTCAATAACACCTTCTAATTCTTTACCTCTTACGCATATACATTCTAGCTTCAAAGACGTGTGGGAACACTATAAAGTCATGAGTTTGATTTTCTGTTCAACCTGTGGATCAGCCACATTCCTCTAGATAATGTGTGTGTATATGAGACAAACATACTGTGAGTAATAAATATTAAAGTCAGAAATGCTAACTGGCATTTCTGCTCTGGACAAGTGAAGAGTGGCTGCAATTCTCTACCTGAACAATGCTGGCAAATGAAGACATAGACAGTCGCATGGAGTGCATTATTTAATTTTCTGATTGGAACTTCTTCCCAGGGATATGGTCAATCTTTTTCAAGAATTATGAACATTTTTTTTTTTTAGATTGGCACCTGAGCTAACCACTGTTTGCCAATCTTTTTTCTTTTTTTCTGCTTTTTCTCTCCAAATCCCCCCAACACATAGTTGTGTATTTTTAGTTGTGGGTCCTTTTAGTTGTGGCATGTGGGACACGGCCTCAATGTGGCCTGATGAGTGGTGCCATGTCTGCGCCCAGGATCCAAACCAGCGAAACCCTGGTCTGCTGAAGCAGAGAGTGTGAACTTCACCACTCGGCTACAGGGCCAGCCCCAAGAATTATGAACTTGTCTGAGGCATATTTAGCCTCCCTCATAACGCATCATCAGAACAATTGAGAGAACAGAAAAAGACAGAGAGAAAGAAAAGACAGCAATCTGAGAGTGACTTGATATTAAAAGTTGAAAATATTCATCATCTGTATTTTATACATGAGTAAACTACTAAAGTTAATTTACTTTGAGTAAACACTCATTTCTCAGATTGAGTAGTTTTAAAAATCAAATAACTTCAGTTGATGTGATAGACTCATATATTATTTTAGAGGAAGTCATTTTTATGCCCAAAGTCAAGTTATGCATTTCGCATATAATTCATAGGAACAAAAACTTGCCTCAAACTTTTCTTCTCAGAAATGTGCCTTTAGGTTGTAGGTGAATCTGAGGAATATAATATGCACAGAGCCAAATACGTAAAAGACATGTGACTGAATATTTATCTTGGAAAATACAGCTTTTATTTAAAAAATAGCACTTGACTATTTTGCATTTTTTGTAAAATAAGATGATATTGAAAATATAACTAGATTTGCTGAATATAGCTAAAGCACTGCTTAGAGGGAAATTTATAGCATGAAATGCTTATATGAGAAAAGAAAAAAGTTTCAAGCAATTCTGTAAGTTTTTACTTGAAGAAACTAGAAAAAGATAAGCAAATTAACCCAAAATAAATAGAAATAGTGAATTAATAAAGTAAGAGGAGATACCAATGAAGTAGACAGCAAACAATAGAGAAAATCAATTAAGGTACCAATGAAAGAAGGGAGAGAAGAAATTCTTTTCAACAAATGGTGGTAGGACAACTAGATACCCATATTAAAAAAAGGAAACTTTAATCAATCCCTATCTCACATAATATACAGAAATTAATTCAAGACGGATCAAGGAGCTAAATGTAAAGCTAAAACTACAAAGCAAGCAGAAGGAAATGGTATCTGCTCAACATTCGGGAAGGCAAACTTTTCTTGGGACGAAAAAGCACTGACCACTGAAGAAACAACTGATTAATTGGACTTTAACAAGATAAAAACTGTTACTCATGAAAGGACACAATAAAACTAAATAGAGAGCCACAGACTGGGAGAAAATGTCCACAATACATGTATCTGACAAAGGACTTGTATCCAGAATATTTAAAGAACACACCCCAATAAGAAATAAGAAAAACAACCCAATTAAAGAATGGATAAAACACCTGAAAAAATATTCCAACAGAATGCATAAGAATGATCAATATGAACATGAAAAGTTGCTCAACATCATTAGTCATCAGGGAAATGCAAATTAAAACAATAAGATGCTACTTCACATCCACTAAAATGACAAAAAGGCCTACACCACAACTGCTGGTGAGGATGCAGAGCAAATGAAATTCTTATACACTGTTGCTGAGAGTGTAAAATAATACAACCAATTTTGGAAAACTGTTTAGCACTTTCTGCTGAAGTGAAAGATACACCTGTCTAATAAGGCAACAATTCCAATTCTAGCTATTTACTCAATAGAAATGAAAGCATATGTCCAGAAAAAGGCTTGGTAACAGAAAGTTCATAGCAGCTTATTTATAATAGCCAAATAACTGGAAATAATTCAAATGAAATATCACTCAATAATAAATACAAATAAGCTGCTGATGTATCCAACAACATCAGCGAATCCTGAAAATATTATATGGAGTAAAAGAAGCCAGGCACAAAAGAGTCCTTTATAAAAGGCAAAAACTGGCAATGCTAATCTTTGATGATTGAGATGAGAATGGTGATTGTCTATGGTGGGTAGGAATCGACTGTATGGGGCTACAAAGGCACTTTCTGAGGTAACGTAAATGTTCTATAACTTGACTGTCATATTGGTTATACAGTTGTACATATTTTTCAAAATCCATTGAATTATATATTTAGGATCTATGGATTTCACTGTTTGCAAATTTTACCCCAACAATAAAATGATGCAATAAAAATGTATTCCTTATGTTCATTCAATCATTGTAAATGAAACTCGCAACTATTATTTATACTAGGAGACTTGGGATCGTTTTTATGAGTCATAGGTCATCAAATTTATGTCGTAAAATACAGCTTTTATTAAAAGAATAACAATTATTTTTGCTATTTCTTATCATAGTAGTTTTATTAGTGTTTTTAAAACAAAGTATTGTTATGATATGTCAAGTAACCAAGGTTGCTTTTCTTCTCCACACTTGGATACCTCTTGGAGGGAGCCTGAGCAGTACGTGGCATTTTGGCCTACATAATAAAGTTTTCCGTAGGAGATTTCACAAGGAAAAGATGGTTGACAAGGCAGGTCAAGATGAGTTAGGTCAAATAAGAATGTAATTAAAAAGCTGGAAAAAACAGCAGACATTAAATTTGTTCAAAAAATAATTGTCTCCGTGATTTTCTCCAAAGAGAACAATAACAAAAATATATTGTCAATATAAAACAGCTGGGGTGATTTTTTTAGCAAATAAGAATTGTTTATTCTTTATTCAAAAGCAACTTAAAAATTTTTTCAACTCAAGTGTCTTTTCCTGACTACTTACTGTGCATAATAGAAATTAAGTAGTTTCTTACTCAGAATGGGATATCAGCTCCAATTGGCTTTATTCATATCAACTTAAAAACAGATAAGGAGAATAGAGCTACCACAATAGATAATGTTTTTTACTCTAATAATTGGTATTTTTAAAACTGTCACATTGTTAGAGAATATTTGTAAAATAATGAAGCCTAAAAAGTTTAAGACCACATACAGTTCTTTGTTTCAAAGCCAAATCAGTCTCCTGAAGTTTGAGAGAATTACTGGCTTTACAAATTAGAAAAGAGAGAATTAGTGAGTTGTTGTCTTCCTAAAATTGCCCAGCTGCCTCTAATTTGGGAAAGATAAATGCAGGTTAGGAAGACCATTGGAAGCTGCCAAACACAAGCATTAGCAGGAAGCCAAGCTGAGTGGGAGGAGAGAGACGGAGAAGCCACTTGCAGATAAAGCTCCTGTGAAGCTGGGGAAGTGTTTTCTGAGAAGTGCAGAAAAAGTTCATAATAATCTCTTGAACACTTGTAAAATTCATAGCTACGAAGTATTAGCAATAGCTATTCACACTTTACACACCCGGAACCTTCACCTCTAGAAAGCAGAGTTCCAGCAGTTTTGAATAAAAGGAAACAGTAAGGATAAGGGATGACGCTCGGGTCAGATTGGATACAATGGCTGTTTGACAAACTCCTACAGTGCCATGTCACTATTCTACATTAAGAACCACATAGTCCACTAAGAAAATGGCCAGTCATTGGAGGGCAAACCTAATTCTGTGTGTCTCCTATCAACATGCATATGAAATAATAAAAGAAAGCAAAGTATGCTGTCTTAAAAAACACTTAAAATAAACAAACATTCATCCTTCATTTAAGAGACATTTAACACTCCTGGTGTTCCATATATTTTGAATATACAATCTAATTTTAACTGTCCCACAGAGGAAGTACCGCCAACCTCACTTTATAGATAAGGAGGCACAGAAGACTGCAATTATTTGTGTCTGTCTGTCTACATGGGTTCCTTGAGGGAATGGATAGTAGTTTACTTAACATTGTGCCCCCAAGGCATAATAGCTAGTCCATATTAAATTCAAGAAATATGTGTTGAATAAATGAGTAAATGAGGTCCAATTGGGCTGACCTTGAAAAATACATCTGAGAAGAATAAGTAGAAGCAGGAAATAAAACCAGGGGGAATATCCAGCATGTGAAAATGCATATTATCAAAGAGAGATAGGCTTATAATTATCGTTGATGATTTGAAGAGCTATTAGGAAAAAATAATCTAATCTGCTTCTTTCATTACTTGTTCTTGTACCTAATTCAATTCACAAATCCAATACTGACATGAAATAGCAAACTCCAGTATATTACTTTGTTGGACAGTCAGAAAAAGATAGACCTCAGGCTTGTGCAAAGCTTTTTTATGCTGTTCAAGATCAATTTGCTTCTGCCTCACCTATATTCTTCATCTTCACACCAAGCCACTTGAGTCAGTAATAATTAAACATTGCTGAATTCAGTTTTGACATGCTTTTAATTTCAGTTTTGGCATCATATAAAAACGTTAGCTCTCTAGAATCTGGGAATAAACACTTTTAGAATGTATTTGTTGAGATTGTAATTTAATTCTACATTTTATGTGGGAGGGAAGAAATTCAAATTCAGTTTATGTTTCACAAACATCTGGCAACAGCTGTCCACAAGATTCTATGAAAAAGCAGACATTGACTCTGTCATGATCACAAATTGTTCATATTCAAGAGGATCATAGTTTAGTATGTATTTTCCTTTCCTGATTACATAAATGCATAACAATTATAGGAACTGTAATGGAAATATTTCCTCCTGAACCATTAAGACTGAAAATTGAGTATAGGTATATGTTTTCTAAATCGACATTCATTAATAATGTTTTGATCTATTTTTGTGTGTATTAGTTGGTATGTAAGAAATGTTTTAAAAAGTCAACAGTGCACTAAATTTAAGTTGGTAAAAGGATTATCAGAATTCTCTCCAAGCCAAGAGCATTCAGGGGACTTTTGGTTTCCAGTCTAGCATGTAAAAAGTTTAGAAGTCATCACTTCATCCTAACAAAGAAAAAGCTCAACAAACTGAAAAATTAACAACTCTTCTTAGATCCATAAGAGAAGTGAGGTTACAGGACCAATCACTGCCCCCACTATTGGAGAGAATGACAGACAAATACAGAGAACCACAATCTACTGGAGCAGTATTCCTAATTGATCTAACAGATAACAGTTTGTTCAAAATAATAATAGCAACAGTGTATTCAATCATGTATTTTTATCAAGCCAGATATTTCTGGGTAATAGGGACATGATAAGACCAGTGAATTCTGTGAGCATGAACCCATTGTCTCACTTCCTCCTCTGTGAAATGAGTTCCTTGGTTGAAGGTAATGTACTAATATGTGATACCACAGTGATGAGTAAGGCTTTCTGTAGGTCCATGACTGATTGTGTGGATGGAAATACTGTAAACAAGAAAGAAATTCATATGCATATTAAAGATCTATATTCATGAGACTAAATTAATGCCCACTCTATGATAGAAAGGACCCAATATACTCAACCAGCCACTAGATGGCCAGCCGATGTCCCTGGGGTATATTATCATTTTGTGGCTCATTCCTGTCCTCTGCTCTTGGTAAATTAGATACCCAGCTATGATCGTAGCTGAATCAGCCTTGGTGAGGCAAAATCCCTGTTGTTAAGCCCATGGATAGGTTCCATTCATATTGTCAAAGTTTCCTTACAAATGAACTCACTGAGCAAGCACCAGAAAGGCTAGTGAAAGGAGCTGACTGATAGCCATTGGAGGAATAACCTTCTCCACTTGATTATTGACAGCATCCCTCACAGTAGATGCCATCTGGAGTGCACTTACAAAGGACATGCCTATCCACATACATCTCCCTCAAACTCCTTATCGCTAATTTTCTAGTATTATTCTAAGTCTCCTTCCAGTTGATTAACCTTTTAGGCACTGCCCATGGATCTCTGTATATCTATACCACTAGCTATGCCCATTCCACAAAAAGTGGATAACAAGATGTACCACCTGAAATTATTCCTAGAGAATTCTTTTTCATTGTCTTCCACAGCCCTTCCAAGTTCAGCTGTAATACAGTGGCCAGCATTTCTGCAGCTCATCCTCTAAACCAGACCATTTGTTGACACCATGGTGTGTGGATAATTCTGTAAAACAGTTCATTTCTTTTCTTCCACTTAAGTGATCATAGGGAACTCTCCAGAGGCCATAGATGTTTGCTGAGGGATAAGCAGAAAAGCAGTAGGAGCATATACCGTGGGAGTCTGAACTATCTACTTTATGTGGTTTACTTGTAACTTCCAGATCTTCTAGAACATTCTTGTATATACAATTTCCAATTTACAATGGAATGATGCTGTGAATGGTTAACTTTATGATTGGGTGGATCTGATAACACATAGTTTATTATGGGCATTTTTAGTAACACTGTTACTTGATGAATTGTCCAATGATAAGTGTCCTCATAAGAGACAGAAGAAAAGACACACAAAGAGAAGGAAGCAATGTGACCACAGAGGCAGAGACTGGAGTGATGCAGGAAAAAAAAAAAAAAGCCAAGGAATGCCTGGGAGTCACAAGAAGCTGGAAGAGGCAAAGAAGGATTCTCTTATAGAGCGTCCACAGGGAGTGAGGCTCTGCCAATACCTTGATTTCAGACTTCCGGCCTGCAGAACTATGAGAGAATAAATCCCTGTTGTTCTAAGCCACTCAATTTGTGGTAATTTGTTACACCAGCCCCAGGAAACTAAAACAGCTGTCCATTTCATTCCTGTGGATCTGATTATCAATTAACCATTGTTATAAATCCCCATATGGTAAAACGACTCCGCCTCTTACTCCCATTAAATCAGGTTATCAATTTCCATTCAGCACATCCACAGCCATCTCCAGGCTACAGGGAATAGTCACCTCAAAGCTTTTCAAGGATGCTGGTAGTCCACTCACGACTGCTTTTCTAAATGTCTTGGTGAAGACCCTCTTGTGGAGTATGGACATCTCTAAGAGGTTTCTGATAAAGTTGCACATAATAGATCCCATCTTCCTGAGTAATGTTTTCCAGGGAAGTTCTGGCATTTCAGATTCATTGACATAGGCCACTTTTGAGTCCAGGCTTCAGTTAACATATCTGGCAATTCTCAGGACCTCAAGCCAACACATTAAACCTTGAATTCTAGGCAAGAACATCAATTTGGCTTGATATAATCTTTTGTTTTATCCTTTCTAGTCTAATACCCTTAGAGTAAACTCTTATTTGCTCCTCTAAGTCAATAAAAATTAACATCATCCTGCAACTCGCTCAGTATACAGGCTAATTCATACCAGATCATACCTAGTTCTTCCTCAACAGCATCCCTACTTTAGCATGAGATCTAACCTGGGTGCACATTTAGTTGACAATACAACTCTACAAACTTTACAATCAGGCTCCAGATTTAATCCTCAGTCACATCCACCCTGTAAATACAGGGGATAAGTAATTTCTTTAGAGTCTTCATGAAGGCTTTCTAAATTTCTGTCTGGGCCTTGTGTTGGACATTCAAGGCTTAAGTTCATCTTTTCTTTATGTACCCTCTCTAGTATAAGAAATATCATCCTACGCCACGATCTTTGTCATCAAAGTGACTAATTGCCTCAGCCATTTGCTCTCCCTAAGCTTATCCCCCGTTTGCACCCCATTCTATGCCACCACTCATGATATTTTGAGTAATCATGATGCCACCACATGCCGCAAATTCCCAGTGTCTTATTTTCCCCTGATAAATAGGTTATTCATATACTCTTCAAATACGTGAGCAGCCCAAGCCTAGATTCCATTTTAAAGTCCATTTGCTGGGAGCATTCCATACCAACTACTGTTTTGGTCAAGGTCCAGCAGGAACCTGGTGGACATTCAAACTGGTTAATTTGAGAAGTGTTTAGTAAAGGACTGTTTACAAGAGAGAGGACACTATTCAAGGAAATCAAAACGAAAAAGTGAAGCACCTTAAACCTAGCTACTAAAAGAAAGGCATTATCACTCATAAGCTGGAGGAGTGAAGAAAAGGAATGAGTCCCAGAATTCAAAGAGAGTTCTAGAGTAGGAAGAATGACCATACAACCAGAGACGTTGTCTTAGGCAGATAAATGCAGTCACTAACAACAATAGATCAAAAATCAGATGGGAGAAGCCAGAGGATTAAATACCTCAACCTCTGTCTTTCTTTCAGACCTCAAATTTCCACTGATGCTTCCCATTGACCAAACACAACTGGAGGACATTACGTACTCATTGATGTACTGCATAAAGATCACCCTCCAAAGGCACAAAGTAGAGAGGCAAGGGCCGAAGGTATATCTGAAGAGGCAAATGAAGAATAACCAGCAAAAGCCGTGTTGTTTTATCCGTTAACATAATTTTGCTTCAGTTTGCTAATATTTTTTTCTTTTTTTTATTGAGTTATTGATAGGTTACGATCTTGTGAAATTTCAATTGTACATTAATGTTTGTCAGTCATGTTGTAGGTGCACCACTTCACCCTTTGTGCCCACCCCCCACCCCACCTTTCCCCTGGTATCCACTAAACTGTTCTTAGTCCATAGTTTTAAATTCCTCATATGAGTGGAGTCATACACAGATTATCTTTCTCTTGCGGGCTTATTTCACTTAACATAATTCTCTCAAGGTCCATCCATGTTATTGCAAATGGAATGATTTCGTTCTGTTTTGCAGCTGAGTAGTATTCCATTGTATATATGTACCACATCTTCTTTATCCATTCGTCTGTTGCTGGGCACTTAGGTTGCTTCCACGTCTTGGCTATTGTAAACAGTGCTGCAATAAACATTGGGGTGCACAGGACTTTTGGGATTGCTGACTTCAGGCTCTTTGGATAAATACCCAGTAGTGGGATGGCTGGATCGTATGGTAGTTCTATTTTTAGTTTTTTGAGGAATCTCCATACTGTTTTCCATAGTGGCTGCACCAGTTTGCATTCCCACCAGCAGTGTATGAGGGTTCCTTTTTCTCCGCAACCTCTCCAACATTTGTTGCTATTAGTTTTAGATATTTTTGTCATTCTAACGGGTGTAAGGTGATATCTTAGTGTAGTTTTGATTTGCATTTCCCTGATGATCAGAGATGATGAGCACCCTTTCATGTGCCTATTGGCCATCAGTATATCTTCTTTGGAGAAATGTCTGTTCATGTCTCCAGCCCATTTTTTGATTGGGTTGTTTGATGTTTTGTGGTTGAGTTGCGAGAGTTCTTTATATATTAAGGATATTAAGCCTGTGTCAGATATGACTTGCAAATATTTTTTCCCAGTTAGTGGGTTGTTTTTTTGTTTCAATCCTGTTTTCATTTGCCTTCAAGAAGCTCTTTAATCTGATGAGGTCCCATTTGTTTATTCTTTCTATTGTTTCCCTTCTCTGAGAAGGCATGGTGTCCGAAAAGATCCTTTTAATACTGATGTCAAAGAGTGTACTGCCTACGTTTTCTTCCAGAAGCCTTATGGTTTCAGGTCTCACCTTTAGGTCTTTGATCCATTTTGAGTTTATTTTGGTGAATGGTGAAAAAGAATGGTCAATTTTCATTCTTTTACATGTGGCTTTCCAGTTTTCCCAGCACCATTTGTTGAAAAGACTTTCTTTTCTCCATTGTATGCCCTCAGCTCCTTTGTCAAAGATAAGCTGTCCATAGATGTGTGGTTTTATTTCTGGGCTTTCAATTCTGTTCCATTGATCTGGCCACCTGTTTTTGTACCAGTACCATGCTGTTTTGATTACTGTAGCTTTGTAGTATGTTTTGAAGTCAGGGATTGTGATGCCTCCTGTTTTGTTCTTTTTTTCTCAGGATTGCTTTAGAAATTCGGGGTCTTTTGTTGCCCCATATGAATTTTAGGATTCTTTGTTCTAATTCTGTAAAGAATGTCATTGGGATTCTGATTGGGATGGCGTTGAATCTGTAGATTGCTTTAGGTAGAATGGACATTTTAACTATGTTTATTCTTCCAATCCATGTACATGGAATGTCTTTCCATCTCCTTATGTCGTCATCCAATTCTCTCAGAAATGCCTTGTAATTTTCATTATATAGGTCCTTCACTTCCTTAGTTAAATTTACCCCAAGGTATTTTATTCTTTTTGTTGCGATTGTGAATGGTATTGTATTCTTGAGTTCTTTTTCTGTTGGTTCATTACTGGAGTATAGAAATGCTACTGATTTATGCAAATTTATTTTATACCCTGCAACTTTGCTGTAGTTGTTGATTACTTCTAACAGTTTTCCAATGGATTCTTTGGGGTTTTCTATATATAAGATCATGTCGTCTGCAAATAGCAAGAGTTTCACTTCTTCCCTCCCTATTTGGATTCCTTTTATTCCTTTTTCTTGCCTGATTGCTCTGGCCAGGACCTCCAGTACTATGTTAAATAAGAGTGGTGATAGAGGGCATCCTTGTCTCGTTCCTGTTTTCAGGGAGATGGGGTTCAGTTTTTGCCCATTGAGTATGATGTTGGCTATGGGTTTGTCATATATGGCCTTTATTATGTTGAGGTAGTTTCCTTCTATGCCCATTTTGTTCAGAGTTTTTATCATAAATGGCTGTTGGATCTTGTCAAATGCCTTCTCTGCACCTATTGAGATGATCGTGTGGTTTTTATTCCTCAGTTTGTTGATGTGGTGTATCACGTTGATTGATTTGCGGATGTTGAACCATCCCTGTGTCCCTGGTATGAATCCCACCTGATGCTGATGTATGATTCTTTTGATGAATTGCTGAATTCTGGTTGCCAAAATTTTGTTTAGAATTTTTGCATCTATGTTCATCAGTGATATTGGCCTGTAGTTCTCTTTTTTCGTGGTGTCCTTCTTAGGCTTTGGTATCAGCGTGATGTTGGCCTCATAGAATGTGTTAGGAAGTGTTCCATCTTCCCTAATTTTTTGGAATAGCTTGAAAAGGATGGGTATTAAATCCTCTCTGAAAGTTTGGTAGAATTCCCCAGGGAAGCCATCTGGTCCCAGGGTTTTATTCTTTGGGATGTTTTTGATTGCTGTTTCAATCTCTTTCCTTGTGATTGGTCTGTTCAAATTGTCTGCCTCTTCTTGAGTGAGCTTTGGGAGACTATAGGAGTCCAAGAATGTATCCATTTCCTCTAGGTTATCCATTCTGTTGGCATATAGTTTTTTGTAGTATTCTCTTATAATCTGTTGTATTTCTGCAGAGTCTGTTGTTATTTCTCCTCGCTCATTTCTGATTTTGTTTATTTGAGCTTTCTCCCTTTTTTTCTTTGTAAGTCTGGCTAGTGGTTTGTCAATTTTATTTATCTTCTCAAAAAAACAGCGCTTTGTCTCATTGATCCTTTCTACTGCCTTTTTTGTTTCAATAGTATTTATTTCTGCTCTGATTTTTATTATTTCTCTCCTTCTGCTGACTTTGGGCTTCATTTGTTCTTTTTTCTCTAGTTCAGTTAGGTGTGTTTTAAGGTTGCTTATTTGGGATTTTTCTTGTTTGTTAAGATGTGCCTGTATTGCAATGAATTTTCCTCTTAATACAGCTTTTGCTGTATCCCATATGAGTTGGTATGGCATGCTATCATTTTCATTTGTTTCCAGGTATTTTTTTATTTCTTCTTTAATTTCTTCAATGATCCATTGCTTGTTCAGTAGTGTGTTGTTTAGTCTCCACATCTTTGTGCCTTTCTCAACTTTTTTCTTGTAATTAATTTCTAGCCTTATAGCACTATGATCTGAGAAGATGCTTGTTATTATTTCAATTTTTTTAAATTTGTAGAGGCTTGCCTTGTTTCCCAACATATGGTCTATCCTAGAGAATGTTCCATGTGCACTTGAGAAGAATGTGTATTCAGCTCCTTCAGGGTGGAGTGATCTATATATGTCTATTAAGTCCAATTGTTTTAGTTTTTCATTCAGCTCCACTATTTCCTTGTTGATTTTCTGTCTGGATGATCTGTCCATTGATGTGAGTGGGGTGTTGAGGTCCCCTACTATTATTGTGTTGTTTTTAACATCTTCCTTTAGGTCTGTTAATAGTTGCTTTATGAATCTTGGTGCTCCTGTGTTGGGTGCATAGATATTTATAAGCGTTATTTCTTCTTGATGAAGTGTCCCTTTGATCATTATATATTGTCCCTCTGTGTCTCTCTTTACCTGTCTTATTTTGAAATCCACTTGGTCTGATATGAGAATTGCAACACTTGCCTTTTTTTCCTTGCTATTTGCTTGAAGTATTGTCCTCCACCCCTTCACCCTGAGTCTGTGTTTGTCCTTGGGGCTGAGGTGTGTTTCCTGGAGGCAACAAATTGTTGGATCTTGTTCTTTAATCCATTTTGCCACTCTGTGTCTTTTTATTGGAGAGTTCAATCCATTCACATTGAGAGTGATTATTGATGCATGTGGACTTAATGCTGTCAATCTGTCGCTCATTATCTTGTTTTCCTGTGTTTCTTTTCCTGTGTGCTTTAGACTATCCATTTAATACTGCAATTTCTTATGCTGGGTTTCTTAGATTTTTCCTTATCTATGATTTGTGACTCTCTTCTGTACTTTATTTTAGTGTCTACCTTGAAGTTTGTATTTAGAATCTCATGTATAATATAGTCTATTCTCTGGTGGTCTCTTACTTACTCGACCAATACTGATTTAGACCCTTTGCTCTTCCCCTCCTAAATAATTATTTTCATTTTTTATTCCAACTCGTCTTATTAATTTGTAGTTAGAGTGCTAAGATCGTCCTTGTTTTGGTAGTTTCCTTATTTTTACCCTAATGCTATAGTTGAATATTTGCTATCCTGTTCTGGTTCTATCCATCGGTCTCCCTAGTCTGTGGCTTGTGTCCCCTTTCTCCCTTTTTCTTTTTTCAAGTATGAGAGCCTTCTTGAGGATTTCTTGTAATGGAGGGCTTTTAGTTACAAATTCCCTTAACTTTTGTTTGTCTGGAAAAGATTTAATTTCTCCCTCATATCTGAAGGAAATTCTTGCTGGATCGAGTATTCTTGGCTGTAGGTTTTTATCCTTTAAAGCTTTGAATATATCACTCCATTCTCTCCTAGCTTGTAGGGTTTCTGTAGAGAAATCCGCTGACAGTCTGATAGGGGCTCCTTTATAGGTTATTCTCTTTTTTTTTCCTTACTTCCCTGAGTATTCTTTCCTTATCATTCCTATTTGCCAACTTTACCATTATGTGCCTTGCGGTGGGTCTTTTTACATTGACAAATCTAGGAGATCTAAAACCCTCCTCTACACACATTTCTCCATTGATCCCTAGATTTGGGAAGTTCTCTTCAATAATTTCATTAAGCACACTTTCTGCTCCATTTTCCTTTTCCATATTCTCAGGAATTCCCATGATCCTTATGTTCTTACTCCTCATTGAATCCATTATCTCTCGGAGATTTTCCTCATCTTTTTTAATTCTTAGTTCTCTTTCTTCCTTTGTCTGGCGCCATTCAGCCTGTCTGTCCTCGATTATGCTGATTTGCTCCTCTATGTTGTCTACATGAGCATTCAGGGAATCCGTATTCTGTTTTATCTGGTCCATTGTGTTTTTCATCTCAAGTAATTCTGTTTGATTCTTCTTTATGATTTCAATCTCTTTTGTGAAGTAACTCCAGAACTCGGCTTGTTTCTCTATCTTTCTCGCTACCTCATTGAGTTTTTTTATTATAGCTGCTCTGAATTCATTATCACTTAGTTTACCTAATTCCAAGTCCTCAGGACTTAATTCTGTGTTTTTATTGTTTTCCTTCTGGTCTGGGGCTTTTATAAATTGCTGGATGGTAGAGGAGTGGTTTTTTCGCATGGTGGTAGAATTCGGTTGCAGTTACAGACTGTCGCCACTAGATGGGGGTTGAGAGCTGCGTGTTAGCTCTCTGCCTTGGGGCAAGATGGCTGCGCCCACTGGCTTTGCTGTGGGGGAGGGGCTGTTACTCACACGTGCTGGTCTGGGTTCAGATCAGTTCTGTTCTCTGGTCTCCCCAGGCCCTTGATCTATGGGGTCCACGCGGACGGAAGCTTCCCCCCCCCCCCCCCCCCGTCAGCAAGTCTCCACTGAATCAGCGGCAGGAGTCCTGGATGATCCCCCGGTCGCGTGGCCCCTCCCCTGCTCCTTCCCCACCCGCGCCGCAGCGATCGCAGACTCTAGGGGAGGGAGCGATGTTCTCTCCTACCATTCCAGTGCCTCCAAAGGGGTAAAGCTAGGTTTATGATCTCTGCTTTCTTGGTATTGTAGGTCTCTAACGAGCTGGCATTATGTTTATTCTCTGAAATTCAGTTCTTCCAATCTTTTGTTGTATTTTGGAGGGGAGAGAATCCCGGGTCAGCTCACCCCGCCATTTTGCTCCGCCCCCTCTCTCCCAGTTTGCTAATATTTTGTTCAGAATTTTTGCATCTGTATTCATGGTGAAATTGACCTATCAGTTTCTTTCTTGTACTATCCTTGTCAAATTTTGATATTGAGGCTATGCTGGCATCATGAGTTGGGAAGTATTCACTTCTTCTATTCTTTAGAAGTACGTCTATAGGATTAGAATTATTTGTTCCTTCAACGCTCAAAAGTGACACACGACAATTTTACTCGCGTTACATTGGGCAAAGCATGTTACATCATCCCACCTCACTTCAACAGGGTGGAGAATTGCGATCAATCACCCAGTATTCCTGGAAAGAGAAGAGAAACAGCATATTCTACCTCTTAACTCACTTTCTTTTTTTGGAGAACTGTGAAGGTTCTGAGACGGTAGCCTAATTGCATGCTAACAATTATCTTGCCACAATTTCATAGGTGATAGAAGAAGAATGAAACTCCTGGGTCATAGAGGAAGCACAATTTATTGCTCACATAAATAGCAGCAGCCAGAATATCAGCATTTTGCCCTAAAAGTGACACAATGTCCAGATGAGACCTGCACACACAGTGAGTTGCATTCCAGGACAGCAATCCTGGACTTAGAGACTCTGAATCCTTTACAGGGAACTTGACATACTGTCTCTATCTTCCGAGACTGCTTGCTATGCAAACATCCTTGAAAATAAGTCTGAAAAAAGGGAGAACTAGTGCCTCTGCTTAAAAGAAATGCAGAAACGTAAGGATCCTATAGAGAATTCTCAACTGATTTTTCTTTAAAATCTATTTTTGTACCTAACATAGAGATTCATTATTCATTTTTATTGTGATTATAATTTACCAACATAAGGTAACTTCCTTTGCTCTATTTTTCTTCTCACTTTCATCCATGATATTAATATTGCCACTAATTTTTTTGTTGTCTGTTTGCATATGACTGATACGGTTTTACTAAATACCTTTATTTTTAACCCTTACATGTCATTTTATTTGGGGTACATATCTGGTACACAGCATATAGTTCACTCTTGATACAATATAAGGATAACTATCCTTTCCTAGAGAATTTTAATCTATTCAAATTTATGCATTGCGATATTTTTAATCTTGTTTTTCTCTTATATGCACTTCCTTCCTGTTAACTTTAAAAGAAAAACAAACTTTTACTTCACAAGAGTTCTCAAGTTTATTGTTGTTCCCTTTTTCTCTCCAGAAATGTGGAGCTTCTAATTCGATTTTCATTCAAAAGCAACTGCTTTTGAACTTTTAAACTAACTATTTGAATATTTGCTTTCCTACCTACGTATCTGTTGACCCTTCTCCTCTAAAAAGATTTGGCACAATTCATCCCTCTGAATCCTCCCACAGCAGGCATTTTATTGGAATAGTAAAGTTTTTTTTCATAGATTCAGATTATTTTTTTTACAGTGTAGATTTTTATTTGAGGAATTATTTTTGATCATTACATTGTTTGAAAACTATGCAAACTGATAATCATTTAGAAAGGATCTTGAGATTGTAGTGCTCCCTGCCATTTTTTATATAATATCACGCCCATACTTTACCTCCACGGTTTTGAGGTCAGCTGGAGTACGGAATGGCTACACATAGACTGATGATATGCTTTCTGCCTAACAATGTCTGTCTGTTGTCTTCACAGGTAAGAAAATCGCCTGGAAGTAAAATTCTTAGGTCAGTTTTTTTACACTTGAAATTCAAAATCCTTCAATAGAAACGTTCCTCCCTTATCATCTGGCATTTAGCATTGGAGAAGAGAAATCTATGCTGTTGGGTTTTTTTTTCCCCTTGTGACTAATTTTTTCCCTCCAACTTGAATGCTTACAGAATTTGTTGAATATTCTTGAAATTCAGAAATGCCATCAGGTTGTGTCTATGTGTGTCTCTAAACTAATGTTCCTAGGACTTGTATATATATATATACAATATATAGTTAAGGATATATGTCTTTTTAGCTTAGGGAAATTGGCTTTAAATCTCTCTTTGCTAATTGTTTCTCTTATTGTATTCCATTTTAGGCTTATGTTATTTCTAGTGTAGTCATCAAAAGCTTTTAAATTTATTACTTTTGCTCACCTACTTCATTTCTTTGTCCTTTTCCTCTGGATTATAAGGGACTCTCTTGAGCTAATCTACCAAATCCCTGTTTTAGCTTTAGCTTTCAAATACCAAATCTGCTGTTCGTTGCCGCCAATGTGTTGTGTTTTTTGTAATTTAGCAATTGCTTGTTTTATGTAATAGCAATTTTTCCCAAATCATTTTTTCCCCCAAAGGAGAAAAAGTGCTACCAATGTCCCTAACATGAATTAAGAGATTTGGTAAATGAACATCTATCATTCCTCAGAAGGGCCCATTTTTAAAATTTTGAGTCTTTATATTTATGGTGACTATTCTTCATCAGCTTGTTGTTACAATATTGGGATACAAAATTGTGTTCTGTTATATTGTTTAGGCCTTTATTCACATAACACAGTTCTCACAGAGGAGAAAGAAGGAAACATTTTCTGTAGTTTCATCTGTTAGTGGGCCCTGGGACGTATGCTCATCAGGTCATAAACTAGAGGACTGCAGCTACTATGAATGAAGGGGAACTTAGCTGCTTACCTAGTTGTTGATTTCCAGCATCCTGGAGTTAGGATTCTAGTACGTAGCAACCTGACTGTTGCCCTACTCACTGCTCCCTAGCCTGCCACCTCCTCCCGCCCCTTCTGCTGTGGATTTTTGGATACCTGTGTAAATTGAAAACTGTAGTTCTGGTGGGATGGAAAAAGTTTACCAGAATAGTTGACTTTATTAGGGAGAGTCTCTCTGCTGTTGAGCTGTCTTTCCCGCTTTGTGGTTATTCTCCCGGTCCTGAATTAAGGTGCTACCCCCTTTCATATATGATGCAATTGTTCTGGTTTGTCCACCCCCGTCAGTTGTATTCCACAAGTCTTCCATTACTATAGGGAAATGCTATCTACTAGTCAGTTGATTCACCCCTAGAGCAAGAGAGGAATTCTCAACTTCCCTTATTTGCCCCTCTCTGACTATTTCCCCCTCACTGTCTGCCACCCAGCCCTTCCTTCTCTGAACTAGGAGATTCTCCTGAACTGCCTAGTGAGAATCTGGTTATTTACATTCCAGTGTAAACACACTTCTCTCTGTGTTAAATTGTTATCAGTGGTCAGAATGGTCCCCAATCAATTCTCATCTGTAATTTATTGTTTAGAAAGTTCCCAGAACATCCGAATTGTCCACGTTAACTTGAAAATAACAGCAGCTTATAGCACTTCCCTCCTCGATGTTTAGTTCCTTAAAAGTAATCGCCATGTGCCATGCTTTTGCCAAGTAAAAAAACTGTAGACATCCTAGAAAACAAGTTGTTAAAATGTTGGCAAATATTTATGTAGAATAAATATTAACATTTAGATTGAATTCCTTGATCACTAAACTTGACAGAACAGCTTCATTAATTGGTGATTGGAATTAGAAGAAAAGTTATATATATCTCTGTATATACACTCTATACATGTATATATGCATGAACATATATAATTCGGGGGGGGCTGTGAAATAGTGCTACTTGAATTACACATCTACACTTTTAATTCTCTCTTGCTGGATATATTCTATTTAGCCATCCAGATCCACTCTGCCCCTCATTTCTGCTCTCTGTCCCAAAGCTGTATGAATTATGTCAACAGACTTCTATTTCTTCTGCTTTCCTTTTGGGTTCTGCCAGTGGGAAACCCAAGCAGGAGACTAGGCTGGCTGTTCCAGTAGGAGTTGGTCACTGATCCTCTCAATCATCTTCTTTACACTCCCTTTCTCTGTTCCTATACCTCTCCCCTCCCAGGTTCATTTAAGGCTAGGGGTAGAGATGGCTTATCCAGCACCAACCCTGGGTCCGTGCCCTATTTCTTTAGTTTCCCAACACACTGCCCACACTTTATAAGTCCCTTGTAAATAAACTCTTCTTGAATTTTCCTGTTTTGAGGGCACCATTTCCTATTAAGACTGACTCACACACCCTTGTTTATCATTGTAGATCCCTGATATGCATGTGGTCAAGGTTATTCCTTTGGTTTATTGGGGAAAGGGATTGTTATCGTTTACTCGACCAAGTTTATTCTTCCTATGGAGTTTCATCATTGCCCTACTGGGAGTTTTTCTCCCATAGGATAAAAGATAGTTCTACTGTTGACCCTGTTTTCCAGCATGGAATGCACTTGTTTATTTGTTTATAAACAGTTTCAGTTATTTTATTGGGATTTGAGAAGGATGGAAGGTGAAAGTAGAAGATAAAAAGTGAAGATTCAAATCCCCATATTAAAACCTAGCATCTTTTATGCTACCTGTAAAGATTTTCAAGACGGAGAATTCTATATTTCCTCCCATCCATAAACTGACTATTCCCCTATAACTGCATTTTATCTAAAATAAATTTCTTGAGCTGAAAATTAAACCTACCTTTTGTTTGTCTATTGATTTTAATTATAATGCACTTGAAATTTTAAAAAATTTTAATGTGAAAATATGTAAAAATAAAATGTTCACTTTCCTTTAAAACATTAATTTCAGTAACAAAATTATATCTCAATTTAATACTAACTGTTTAACAATAAAGCATTTATATAGGGATGTTTTCTCTTCACACTACTTATGATATTATGAAAGACAATTAAAATCAATAAAAAGATAAAATTCTATTTCCACATTGTGTGATCTCTGTATTACTCTGTTAGCAGTAAACAAAAATGTGGATCATCAAACAAATGCCCCCGGGTCTTCTAAGGACTGGGCCCCTGGGCTTTTATAATCTTAGGTGTTGTTTCTGGGTGATATTTCTTCCTGATCGCATCTATTTCACCGTCAGGTATACATGAAGCCAGCAGTGGAATTTGAGAAAAATAGTTCTTAGCCAGGATATGCTTGTGTTTGATCTTGTGAATAAACAAGGGTTCATATCCCTGAAAAGAAAAGAAAATCAAATCAAATTCTATTAAAAGTCACAGATATATTTTGCCAAGTAAAAACACTTTCATGCCTCCATGCCTTTGCTCATCAGTTCTTTCAGCCAGAATACATTTCTCCCACTTTGTCTCTCACCCTTTGGGGCTCAGTTCCTCTGATGCTTTAACCTGGAAACTTTTCCTGATTCGCCATGTGACCTCTCTGAGTCCAAACTAACCCCTCCTTCTTCCATACTTGCAAGCATTTTTATGTATTTTAATTGTAATGTTTAGTTCATTCTGCCTTAAATTTCACTATCTTCTTGAGAGTCTCTTCCATGATAAGGAAAACTCCTTGAAGACTCAAACTGGGTCTTTTTCATATATGTGTCTCTTGGCACCATAAGGAAGATACTCAATCGATATTTTTGAATGAATGTACTTGTCACTTTGGTTCTCTTTAAATCTGTTTTAATACTGATGCAATTACCAATTTGAATTTTTTTTCTAAAATTGGTCCTTCCCTCCATTTCTCCAGAGTTCAAGACAAAGATCACAGTGGTGTTGTGACAACGAAACTTCTCTTTGGTCACCTTCTTAATACCTTAGATTCCCACATTGTAAGTCCCTGCACTGTTTCCTCTTCTCTTCTTAACAGAAAATAACCTTCCTGCCTTTATCAAGTCTTCATGCCTTTCCATTTTCATTTGTTCTTAATTAATTTTTAGGCTTCTTGTCTCGCCACAGCTATAACAGTACTTGGAACTTTCTCTGTTATGTAGCATTGCGACATTATAAAATCATCTGTTTTCTACTAAGAGCGGCAGAGTGCTAGTTACCAATCCAATATTCATTCTCTCTTCCATTCATGTTTAGAGGCCTGATTTTGTATAGGGCACAGATTTTGTATTTTGTGACATGCTCAGCTTTCCTCACTTTTATTCTAGCTAGAGGTGGCTATGTGACAAGTTTCTGGCCATATACATACATACATATATATAACAGAACTCATTGGATAAAGCTTACAGGAAAGCTTTTTGAAAGTGAGACGACTCACCTTGACAGGTGCTTGACAGCACCTTTTGGTGTTTGTCATACCTGGGAGGTAGATAGAATGCAGGAGATGAAGCAGCTATGTTATCTCTAAGAGTCCACAAATGTGAGGATGAAAGCCAAAGGTTAAATACAGCTGAGGGAAAAGTTAGGGGGCCTGGGTTTCTGAGAGCATTATGGAGCTACCCTACTGGCCCCATACTGCCAACCTCTGGACTTCTTGTTATATAAGGAAACTAAACCCACATTTGGTGAAGTCATTATAAACTACTTAGTCTGTGATTTGCTGCTCAACTTGAATGCACCTGAAACATGAAAATTGTGTTCATTACATTTCCTTGTTTTTCTCAAGAACTTAGCCTAGTATCTGGCACACTCAAAAGTAAATTCTGGTTGAATTAATAAATACCATCTATTCTGTTTATTAATCTTAATTGACCCTTCTTTTCAACCAAATCACAAATACTTTTACCTCCTCCTAAAAGTTGTTTTCTAAAAGTAAGACATCCCCTCACTAAAGATCCCTCATAGTGTCGAATCAAAGGTAAAGAAAACCCTGGAGAAAAGCAGTCAAAGGATATGATATTCTCACAGAAAGGATTAGGTAGGAGTATCCTGGGATTATTTTAAAGTTTCTTCTCTATAGACAAATTTACCAGGTCAAATACTCACCCTTTGCACTAATCTAACTTTGTTTCACCATTTCTTAACCCATATTTCATTGAAAAAAAAACTAACATATTCCTGCTATGCAACATTAAATTATACATATACAAGACTTTAAAAGTTTTCAAAGTGTCTTTACAGAACCCAAAAGTAACCATTAAAGATGAGATAAGCATATCATGGTACATACAGTCAAAGGAACAAGAAGCAAGTCTTAAAGAATAATATAATATGGAAAGATATCCAGCATCTATTATCCCCTTTTGTATATTATTCCCTTTTTATAGATGAGAAAACCAGGTCACTGAGACATTGATAAACTTGCTCACCTTCTCCCAGCTCATAAGTGACAGAGCCAGAATTCAAAGTCAGGGTTGCTCTGATCCTCTATACTGCTTCCATGTTTTCAGCTAAGTTTTATAAAAATGTATGAAGCAAAGAGGTCAGGTCTTACTGTCCTGCAGGTTGTTAGTGATCGAAATGGGGAAACACTGGGTCAGGCCCCTGACTTTAAACCCACTATTGTTCCTACTTTGGCCAATGTGCACACCATGAAAAATTGATCTGCCTCATTTATAGTTCAGAGAACACAAGTCTTTTTCCAGGCTTTTCCTATAACTTGTGCATGATTGCAGGGAGTCAAGATTATTTTAATTTTTGAGTATGCTTTTACAAACTGAGAAAGCAAATATCTCTGTGCATTAGGGAAATTCTGGAAATGCTTTAACTTGCTGCAAGACATAAACTCTTCTTTAACGAGGCTGAATATTAATACTTAAAAGATGACACTAGCCCAAAACCATAAAAATGGCCATTTTGTCTTAGTTTGTCTGGTTGAGAACTTTAGCTCTATTTACAGAGATTCAGTAAAGTCGGCATCCTGAAATTAGGAATGCATGTGAATAGAACATTTAATTTGAGACTGGAGTAACTTGATTAAATACACAAAGGGAGTTGTGTGGATTAATTGAGGAAGCAGTGGAATATCAGCTTTGGGAATGAACTTCAGTCCCACTATGGGTCCTGGATGAAATGATATTGCTAGTATTGGCTAGGCTTCCAGTGATGAAATATTTATGAGGCAGCTTAGTTTACTAAATATAATATTTAACATAGCTTCAATTTCTTGCTGCCCTTTCTTGCAATCCCTCGAGTGAAATTTTTCTTAGCCTGGCTTCTACTGGAAAATTATTCAAAACAACTAAAAATTTAACTAGTTTTTCCCCTTTACACCTTCCCCCTGCCCAGGAAAAACACAGGCAGGGAATAGCACTATTCAAAATGACGATTTGAAGTCATTTCTTTCTTTTCTCTTAACTGACATCTTGCATGGAATTTAAAGGTAGAGCAATTTAATCAATAGAAGGCACAGAATCAGTAACAGCTCTTGGGATCCTGGGCTTGCTTGGTATAAATGGAGTTCTCTGGGAACTCACCAGGGAAGCCTCAATTCTGTTCATCAAAATGTTCTCAAGATTGCATCTTGTAAGTTACTGAAATTAAAGGGTATTCAATTTTAGCATTTTTTCCCCACCCCTAGTTATTTGGAAGCAAATGAAAAATGGAGCCTCGGAACTATACCCCATCGGTATGACTGCCATCTAGAGCACAAAATTTATTTGAGAATTTAGTGTGCTAATAGGCAGACTCATGATGACTAATCAAAGGACGGATTCTATGTTCCAAAATACCTATCTGGTGTTAATATTCATTTAGTCTTTCAACAAATACTTATTAAACCCCTAGTCTGTGACAGGAACTGCTGCAGGTATTGGAGATATAGACATCAACAAGTTAAATGAAGTCCCTCCTCTCATGGAACGTGATGTGGAACTAACCCTCTTGAACTTGCTATCATTAGGAGAGAATGGTGTCACGTTCAGGGACTTGGAAGACCTTCAGATCTCTTATCTTTCCTTTTTATGTGCCTTAGTTTCCTTTTAATTTTAATCTCTGCCATACATACCATTCACATATTTTGTTAGTGGTATCCACGGATTCTCTATTAATCCAATGGGAGTATTTAAATTATGCATGGAATGTATTAAAAGGTAGTCAAATTCTTGCTATTAATTCCAATGATTAAATTAATTTCCCAGATAAATTTTGACTTTCTTACCTGTTCAATACTTGTTAGCCTGAGATGAGCAGCACCTTCATCTTTGGTAAGAAGAATGCAGTTCCAGGGGGACCACTCCAAGGACTTATCCCACCGGACCATGACCAGATCATTGAGATTGGTCCAGGCACTGAGGACTGACTGGGACGCCCAGATGTTCTCGGTCAGGTACTGAATATCTTGTAGCTGCATGTCAAAACAAGTTTCAAAAATAATGTTTTCTTCTAAACATAAAATTTCTTTAAGATCATTACATTACTTGAGGAAATATATTGAGTATATTTTTTTAAACAGAAACATTATTTCTGAGGTTTTCAGAGGAACATAGCTCCTTATTTTTCACCAAATTTCTGCCCAATCTTCGTGGCATTCTGCCCAAACAATGTTACCAGTCTCACAGTCATGACTGCGTCTTTACCGCAGAGTAAGCTGTATATGTTTCTTCCAGTACGATCATTTTACCTTACATTTATACAGTATTCAGTACTTTTCAAAATTTATTAGTAAGGATCATCTTATCCTCAGGGTTATTGTTGGTCATTTTATTCCATTTTACAAATGAGGAGATTGAAATTTAATAAAGAGTGAGCAATTTGCTTAACGTTATTAAAAAGACTTGTTTTAATGACAAAAGAGGGAAAGGCAGGAAATGAAATAGTTGTTTAAAAACTTTTTTTATTTAAACCATATTAGCTAAAACTCTTGAAATGACTTTTTATCACAAAGTCTGCATATATAAACTTAAAATGGCCAGAAGGGAAGCATCACAAAATACAAGCAGAGAAAAAAGAACCATTATTTTAAAAGGTTTGGGTGGGAAAGCAGGAATTTTGTCTGTAAAATCAGAGGAAAAATTTCATCCTTGATTGGCAACCCTTACTGATCATACCTGCATCAGGAAAGCAATTTTAGAATCATCTTCATAATCAGCTTCTGAATAGTAAAGCCGTTGAAGCAAACATTTGTATTTCAGAAATGACTCCCGTTGTCGAGTCTCGTTGTCAAGGTTAATGCAGTGACGGCAGCGGTATATGCGTTGTGAAGTGGATGATACAGCAAACTCAGTAGAAGGCAAATAGAGCTGGCAACTGTGGCAAAAGTAAATCTTCTTATAAAACTTCATTGGGTCTTGAGGGGCCTTATTAGTTAAAAATAAAAAAAAAAAAGGAAAGAAAGGTATAAAAGTCAGGCCAAATACTACCCAAGAGAAGCTAACCAACAGAACAAATACTAAACAACTTATCGTAGAATGAGATAAAAAGTTCGTTAAGTTCTAAAGTCATATTTTTCCCTTACCTTCCTATTCTATACAAAATTTAAATTTTAAGCAGTATTCCTTTACCTTGCCAAAATATTAAAAATCTCTATTATTCATCAACCTTCAGATACATGTGGTAAAATCACCTAGAAAATTGACTGAAAAAAATTAGTAGGTAGAGGCTTTGGGTTGCAAAACAGTAAGAAAACTCTCCAAGTGCTTTGGTACTTATTTTTAAGAAGAATTTAGATTTTTGGTGCTATGCTACATTAATTATTCTTACAGGCAATAGCTAGCTTCACATATAAATAAAAGTCCACTGAACCAAATGTTGTTCTTATTTCATTCATCTTAACAATAAATTTGGATTGGCTCATGATCAGTTTTCAAAACTTGAAACTTTTCATCATACAGTAGTTCTATTTTTAATTTTTTGAGAAACCTCCATACTGTTTTCCACAATGGTGGTACCAATTAACATTTCCACATAGTGCATAACGATTCCCTTTTTTCCACATCCTCACCAATACTTGCTACCTTTTGTCTTTTTGATAAAAGCCATTCTAACCCTTGTGAGGTGTTATCTTATTGTGGGTTTTTTTGGTAAAGACTGGCACCTGAGCTAACATCTGATACCAATCTTTTTTTAATTTATTTTTCTTCTTCTCCCCCAAACCCCTCAGTACATAATTGTATATTCTAGTTGTAGGTCTTTCTGGTTGTGCTGTGTGGGACACCACCTCAGCATGGCTTGATGAGGGGTGCTACGTTCCCGCCCAGGATCCAAACTGGCAAAACGTTGGACTGCCAAAGTGGAGCACATGAACTTAACCACTCGACCACTGGGCTGGCCCCATCTCACTGTGGTTTTGATTTGCATTTCCCTGACGATTAGTGATATTGAGCACTTTTTCATGTACATGTTGGCCTTCTGTATGTCTTCTTTTGGAAAATGTTTATTCAGGCCCTTTCCCATTTTTAAATTGGGTTAAAATTGCTTTTGAGTTGTATGAGTTCCTTGTAATTTTTTAGATATTAACCTAACAGATACATGGTTTGCAAGTATTTTCTCCCATTCTGTATACTGTCTTTCATTTTGTTGATTGTTCCCTTTGCTGTGCAGAAGCTTTTTAGTTTGATGCAATCCTCTTTGTCTATTTTTGCCTTTGTTGCCTTTGCTTTTGGTGTCATGACCAAAAACTCCTTGCCAAGACCAATATAAAGAAGCTCTTTCTCTGTTTTTTTTCTAGTAGTTTTACAGTTTTAGGTCTTTCATTTAAGTCTTCAATCCCTTTTCAGTTGATTTTTGTATGTAGTGTGAGATAGGGCTCCGATTTCATCTTTTTGCATGTGGCTGCCCAGTTTTCCCAACACCATTTATTGAACAGACTATCCTTTCTCCATTGTATATTCTTGGCTCCTTTGTCAAATATTAGCTGACCATATATGTGTGGGTTTATTTCTAGACTCTCTATTCTGTTCCATTGATCTATGTGTCTCTTTTTATGCCAGTACCATGCTGTTGTGATTACTATGGCTTTGTAATATAGTTTGAAATCAGGAAGCACGATGCCTCTTTGTTCTTCTTTCTAAAGGTTGCTTTGGCTACTCAGGGCCTTCTGTGGTTCCATATAAATTTTAAGATTTTTTTTTTCTATTTCTATGAAAAATGGTATTAGAATTTTGATACGGATTGCATTAAATCTGTAGATCAGTTTGGGTAGTATGGACATTTTAGCAATATTAACTCTTCCAAGAAGATTTCTTAAATACAAAAAAAACCCAAAAAGCCACCAAAAGCATGATCCGTTTTAAAAATGGATAAGTTTAACTTCATCAAAATCAAAAACTTCTGCTCTATAAAAGATACTGTTAAGAGAATGAAAAGACAAGCCACAGACTGAGAGAAAATATTTGTAAATCATATATCTTAAAAAGGATTTACAGGTTAAACATAAAAAGAATTCTCAAAACTCAATAATGGGAAAATAGCCCAACTAAAAAAAGGGGTAGAGAGTGTGTTGGTAAAAGACAAGTGCAGGCACTTCACCAAAAGGATATATGGATGGTAAAAAAGTGCATGAAAAGATGCTTAATATTATTAGTCATTAGGAAAATGCAGATTAAAATATAATGGGATACTACTACACACCTAACAGAATTCCAAAATTAAAATAAAAACTGACAATACAACGTGACAAAGATTCAGAGCAGCTGGAATTCTCACACATTGCAGATGGGGATGCGACGTGGTACAGCCAGTTTGGAAAAAAAGTTTGGCAGTGTCTTACAGAGGTAAATACACATTTATCATATAACTAAACTGTTCCACTTCCAATGTATTTAATGCAAAACAATCAATTTACACAAAAATGCACAATGAAGTGTTTGTAGCAACTTTATTCACAAAAGCCCAAAACTCTAAACAACTCAATGTCCTTCAACCATGAATGCATAAACAAACTCCGGTACATCCAGACCATAAAAATATTTCTCAGTTATAACAACAAACTACTGATACACTCAAGAATGTGGGTGAATCTCAAATGCAATATGCTAAATGAAGACTACATTATGGCCTCAAAAGACTATATATAGAATGATTCCATTTATCTGACATTCTGGGTTAGGTAAAACTATAGAAATAAGACGCAGGTCAGTGTTTGCCAAAGGGTTTGGGAGCCAGGGGAAGGGGTGATTACAAAGTAACGAGAATTTGGGGGAGGTGATAAGACTATTTTTTATCTTGATTGTGCTGTTGGTTACATGACTCTCTGTATGTATCAAAACTCACCAAAAATAGTGAATTTTACCAAAGGTAAATTTAAAAAGTGAATAAAATCGTATAATGCTATGTGAACGTGTAGAATATGAAATTCTATTATATTACTGCAAACATAAGAACTGAATAAGTCTATAGAAAAGGACTAGAGGGTAGCTGGGACAAATGAAATATTGATTTGAATAAGAAATAATATAATGGACAACTTAATATTCTCTTGCAATACAATTAAGTTTAAAAAATTCATTAAAAAAGAAAAATATAAAAATTAAACAATTTTTATTTTTCTATAAGTTTTGACTAAATACTGAGATTTTGTTTATGTCAAAAAAGCAAAATAGATGCTTAGTCAGCCTCTTAAAAATTATAATTCTAAAAATAATCATTGGAATAAAACACTATTTAGAATTCTTTAGTAAACTTCCCCAAAACTTTACTAAAAATGTTTTAAATAGTTCTGCACAGTGAGAAGGCAATAAGGCGCTTATCTTGACCTTAGAGAGCAAAATCTCCACAGAAACCTAAGCATGTTGGAGTGGGTGAAGGTAGTTTAGTTCAAATACATGTTACTTTTGAAATTCTCTCAGGATATCTACATGGGTCTGTTGAGTAATAAATATAACCATGTGGTAAGTATCATAAGGGAACACAAATAAGGTGCATGTAGGATCTCAGAATGAAGAGTTTACCTGTCTTTGCGGTCTTGTGAAGGAGAGGACATGTAATTTGAGTCTTAGGAAATGAACAGGAGTTCACTGGGTAAAGCTAGGGGACAGTATTCCAGATAGAAGCAGCAGTACGTGAGTACGTGCAAAAGCACGATGGTGTGAGAGATCATGACACATTCAACATAGTGCAATACTAAACTGAAAATTTGGCTCAGAGATGAGGAAAGAATTCAAGGTTGGAAATACAGACACAGAAAAAGTTAAGTGAGTAAGTTTAATTTATAAACATAAAAAATAATCATTCAAAGGAGATTTCCACCAATAAGATGGTCTTCCACTTGGACCCCAAGTAAAGTATTAAAAGAAAATATGAATATACTTCAATTTACTATAGCACATACTAGAATTTTGAGAAAGAAGTTCGAGAAAAAAAAGTAGAGTACCTTAAGGTGTCTTGCAACTTCTGGATTAAACAGAGGCGTTTTGATGTAATGAAAAAAGAGTGTTGCAATTCTTTTCCTGAGTCCTTCAAGGTTTTGATGTTTGACTCCTCTCATCATAAGGTCAACCTCTCTGTCAATCAATTCTAAAATTTCCTGAGTCAGTTTACAGTCATGTTCCTATATAAAATACAAAAATATTCAGTATAGAATTTTAAAAATTACTAAGTTTGGGGGCCAGACCCATGGCTGAGTGGTTAAGTTCATGCGCTCCGCTTTGGCAGCCCAGGGTTTCACCAGTTTGGATCCTTGGCATGGACCTAGCACTGCTCATCAAGCCATGGTGAGGCAGAATCCCACATAGCAGAGCCAGAAGGACCCATAACTAGAAGAAGTAAGTATACAATGGGGGGGGGGGGAGGATTTAGGGAGAAAAAAAAAAGGAAGATTGGCAACAGATGTTAGCTCAGGGACAATCTTTAAAAAAAAAAAACTACTAAGTTAGTTTTTTAAATTATCACCCAAACAAACTGAAAACTAGACTCCAGCATAAATGAAACATCACTGATAGGAGTAAAAATTGGCCAAACTAACTTGGAAAAAAATTAGATTTATCTAGTAATTGTCTAGTACAGTTTAAGATATGCATAGTCTACAACCCAGCCATTCTATGCTTAAGTGCTTTAGAGAAATGTGCACGTGGAGTCATTGTTCACATAGCCCCAAATCAGAAACAACCGAATATCCATAAATGAGTTGATTACACAAATAAGTGATGGCTTATGCATACATAGGAATATTATCTAATGTATGGAAATGAATGAACTACAGCTACACACAATAACAAGCTTAAATCTTACAAATTACTGTTGGGCAAAAGAAGCAAGGCACCAAAATAATACATACAGTATCATTCCATTTAAATGAAATCCAAAATAAGCAACACTACGCCATATTATTTAGAATGTGTACAGAGGTGGTACACTACGAAGAAAAATCAAGGAAATGACTACCATGAAAGTCAGTATGGTAGTTCCAGGGGAGGAGAGGGCGAATTGCCATTACGAAGTGGGACACCAGCAATGTTCGCAATATCCTGTTTGGGGGCCAAAGGGTGGTTACGTGGTTGGTAGCTTTGTATTTACTAAACTGCACATATATATTTTATATATATTTTCTGCATGTTTATATAATTCACAATAATTTTTAATAAAGTAGCAGAAACAAGTGTGGTTGAATAAGAAAGCCCAGGTAAGAGCTAGGTTATTAAGGTAAAAGGATTTATAAGTAACAAAATAGAAGTTACTATAACTGCCCAACAGAGGACCACAACAAACACAGTTTGAATGAAAGAGTCAGAAGGTAAAGTCAGTCACTAAAATAATGCTCTTCTGTACTTTTTAATACATACTTGTTATAGCTAATTCAAGAGTCTGCATCAGTGGTCCTTGATCCCGAAGGCAAATAAGAAGGACATGAGGGAGATTTTAACATTGCCCTCACAGTTGAGGATCTAATTTAAATGCTCTGAAATGGGGCCTAGAAAACATTCCTCTACATTTATTTTCATATTCTCTCTCTCTCACCCTGTATGTCTGTCTGTCTCTCTCTCTTTCAAGCTCTCTAGATAATTCTACCTGTACTCAGGTTTAAGATTCTCTAGTCTGTATTATTAATTGTCATCAAAATGATATCTCTTATTTACTGAGGGCTCCCTGTTTGTAAGCACTGAGACATATAGATTATATTTTTTAATTTATATTTTGTATATACTTATACATGTACATATATACACATACATATATATTTATACCCTCAAAGCAACTAATTTTACAAATGGTGAAACTGCTTTTCAGAAATATTAAATAACTTATCTAAGGTTGCACAGCCATAAATGAATAGAGCCAGAATTTGAGTAATGCTTAAAGGCCTTATCTCCTACCAAAGTATTGTTAAATAAATGTACATGTGACTATATTAGGTTAAACATATTGTTTAAGATATGCACAATTTATCTTTTATGAGCCGTCCTTTGGCTTTTAAATTAACCACCTAGTGGTCCTAATTATGTCAGGTAAGAGCATTTCTACTGTATTCCCTACCTGCACTCTCTTTTTTCCAATCTGCTCTTTTTACTGCCCTCTACAGATACCAAGTTTACTTCCTACCTCTGGATCTACCACTTCTCCCTCTTCCTATCTATCTTTATCTTCCAAGGCTAGTTACCACACAAATACCTTTGAAGAGGTAGTCCAGAACAAAGGCAGTCAATGCCTCTGTTCTCAAGATAGGCAGAAATGTGCGAGACCTATGGAGACTCACCTCTCAACAAGAACCATTTACTCAACTATTTAATATGCCTTAAGAATTTTGTGTGTCTTGTCTTGTTTCTTCTCGACAGAAGAACTTAGGAGGCAAAGAACCCACATGAAGTATCTAATAGCTATACTTGAGAAATTCTTAGATTGAAATCACATGGCTCACTTAGATGGATCTAAATATGGCTGACATTTTTTCAGTTGTTATTTATAGTGAACCACTGATTATCATTTGAATATTTATACCTATATGCTCTGGCAATTTGGGTCTACTGATGATCAAAACAGACTGACCATGCAGAGTTACCCAATCCATTGCCTATGTACAAGCTTTGAAATAGTTCATACAAATGACAGCTCAGAGACAACTTATATCTCTATGCCATAAACTGAAGGAGGCATCTGGTAACTATCTTATAAATTTAGAGAATTCAAAGTCATTTTTCAGAAGCCAAATATTTTTAGATGAAATACTGATTTAATTTATTTATATTGACAATTACAAATGCTCGATGTTACCTTCAATTTGAGCTATAAAACACAAGAGTTTTACCAATGGCCCTAATGGTACTTAGGTTTTCCCCTTTCATTAGGAATATAGAAAACAAATCCATTGTAGTGAATCCTGTGACGTGGTGCCCAGACTACCCCTGCTTCAGAACTGAAGCACGAGGTCTCCCAGCTGCTGATAGGGTTGGCAGCTGGCAACTGTCAGCTGAGCCTCTCTCTGGATTGCCGTCAGCTGAAGAAAGCTATCTTGGCTGAAAATTGCTGGTATGTGGGAACAAAAAATAAATGGAGTCCTGATCCAGGTCCAGCTCACAATATGTCCACTGGGTTCTCAGATCCACCCAGTACTCATTTTCCTGGTCCTTGAACATATCATTGGAATGGAATACCTGGTAGTCAACGCAAGCCCCTTACCCTTGATTTCTTGATCCGTGGGGTAAGAGCTAACATGATGTGGAAGACCAACTTGAAGCCCCTGAAACTGCCCTACTCTGGAAACCAAGGTGGCGGAAGTAGAAATGGACCCATTTATTACTTGGGGAATTTCTGCATCCTGTCCCTGCAACTCTGGGCTCTTCAAGTTCAGAGGTCCTAATTCCTGGAGGGAAAATGCTTCTACCAGAGGATAGAGCAAGAGTCCTATTAAATTTTAAGCTACAGCTAATGCCTGGGCTCCTTAGGCCAAAAGACCTGGGGCTAAGGGAAGTGTCATATGCCTGTAGAGTTAATTGACCCTGATCTCTGAAAGGCAGTAGGGCTGTTACTACCCAATGGAGACAGGGAAGAATATGTTTGGCATCAAGGTAATGGGAATTTCTTGCTATATTCTTGCCCAATTTTGACAGTAAATGGAAGTCTAGTAGCCTCAGCCTGAGAAGAGCATAGTGATCAGTGGTCCAGACCTCTCAAGGGGTGGGTCATCCCTACAGGTGAGGGTGAGGAAATCTAAAATGGGTAGGAGAGGAAAGAGAATGAGTATCTGTTGCAGCCTTAAAAAACAGAGACAACATTAGAGGGCTGTAGTTATTTCACCAACCTTGCACTTGTAATTTTCCCCAGGACAAAAGAGCCTATCCAAATCTGGAGGAGCTGCTCTCAAACCTTAGAATATGAAGCTAGTGGGTCCAAGCAGCAGTATGTGTCATGTATGCTGTGTCCAGACGGGAAGTACTCATTCTCCCACTCCTGTGCACTGTTGGCTGACACTCTCAACTCAGTCCCTTTCTGAGAACTGCTTTGTGGTAAAGAGAGATGCCTCACCCAAAGTCACACCTCCTTCCCAGGGGGCAGCCCACAACCAATAAATGGTCAATGTGGGAGTAAAATCTCCTGGCCCCTTGCCTCAATTCAGGACAACTCAAAAGGGCCTTCCCAGTTTCAGAGATCCCTGTGAGATTGGCTGAAATCATTGATGAGTTACATTTCTCCATCTGACCAAGCCTGTTATCTATTTCCTCACAGGTGTACTCTCCGATAAACTCCTGCACACTAATTTCCATCTCAGACGCTGCGTCTTGGGAACTTGACCTGGGACACCCATTTCATTTTCATTAAAAGCAGGACTAAAAACAGAAAATCAATAATGAATGAGAAAAAAAGACAAAAATACGTACACTGATGCTGCTTTAAAACTGCTAAAAATAAAATTTTCATTGAAAAGTGTCAGAGTATATAGGCAATAGGTACTGTTTTATTGAACTGAGCTGAGTATTAATCTTATGCTATATATTTGCACCCATTGCATAGAAGGGATATATTTGCATTTAGAATATTCATTGTGCTATAGTTTCATTTACTATGTGTCGTAATATATAGTTAGAGAAATTTTTGATAAATATTAATGCATAAACCACATCCTCCCAAAATTATACCAAAATAACATAGTTGTTGACAAAATAAAATTCATATATATAAATATTTATCTTTATAATGGCTTAATACAAAACATCTTGCTGATTTTAGTATTCAGTTTCTTTTATTGATAGTGATACCCCCAAGCTAAGAGAAAGTTAACATACCTTCACAGTGTGTTTAAGTGTCAAGAGTACATCCAGCCTCTCATCTTGAGAGATACTTTTCAGCATAATGCATTTATAGATGTTCTGCAGTTCTCGGGCTCTGATGGTAAACTGTGTATCCATTTCCATCATTTTGCCATCAAATGTTCTCCACATCTTTGGAGCTGAACACTTAAAAATAACATTATGTTTACAATTATCAGTTAATTAAAGGCTAAAAAATAATTTTGTTCCTTCTACTAAAAGTTAACCTTAATAGCATGTGCTTTGTGAATAAAAGTATCACTAAAACTTAAGAAAATTCATTGAAGAATTTGTAGACCATGGGAAAGTAAAACATTTTAGAGAAAAATCTGAGAGAGTTGTTCAGGTTGCAGAAGTGCAAACACTTCTACAAGATTCAGAATTTTCTACTAATTTGTACTAACTAGTATGTTGAATGGCTCGATGGGTATATAGAGTAACTCATTACCTGCCTGGCAAAAAGCATTAGCATTAGAATGCTAAAAAAAAATTATCTGCTTGGTTTAATTATATTCAGTTGTATAAATGTGTCTTGATCATGCCTTGCCAATGGAAGACAATCTGTGTAGACCAATTGTTACAATTCTCAATGTATTAGAGCTAAACGTAGCAGAAAGAACCTCTGTGAGATATGGTTTTGTTTCCTCTAAAGATAAATCTACAGCAAGTTCACAGTTCTTCACAAAGCAAATGTCCACAGTGACATTTATGTCACTCGCAACAATTTAAATCTTAGATTTGATATAATTTAAAGTTTAGATAGAAGTCCATGTATTTGAACAAGTCATCAGGAATATCGACTAGCCAAATAGAGAAATAACATAAAGCTGTATTTAGTATGACAGCATTATGAGGAATTTTTAGTTATAGTGTCAATTTACCTTTAATTTTTTTATGTTTCATATTAGCTAAATTACATTGAGAACTACAAAGTTATCTTCTAAAAACAACTGTTTAATATATTTTCAAAGTAATGGTACCATTTTCTGATCAAAGCCAAAATGCATGTTGTTCAGAGTTAGGAATCTTCATTAGAAACTTTAGATTCTCAGTTTTAGGTTTTTTGTTTGTTTGTTTTTTAAAGATTTTATTTTTTTTCCTTTTTCTCCCCAAAGCCCCCCGGTACATAGTTGTATATTCTCCGTTGTGGGTCCTTCCAGTTGTGGCATGTGGGACGCTGCCTCAGCGCGGTTCGATGAGCAGTGCCATGTCCGCGCCCAGGATTCGAACCAACGAAACACTGGGCCGCCTGCAGCGGAGCGCGCGAACTTAACCGCTCGGCCACAGGGCCAGCCCCTCAGTTTTAGTTTTAATCCAACAAATGAGAAGCTGTAGCCCCATAATTAATTTAAATTTTTAGAGCATAAATCTAATATTAAATAATGTATTGTTAATTAGCTGTCTGATAGAATTAGGTAAAATTTGTTAAGGATTATAAAAGGGAAATAGCTCAATAATAAAATATTTTATCATTTAATTATTATCATTTAGAAATAGAAAAATATTGTTTTAAATGGATACAGCCTTGTTTGGGGTAGGCATCAGAGTGCTTTGAAGTTTAATGCTTGTTTCAAAGCTCTTTTTAAAAGTTTTAAGGAATAAGCAATCTTAGGCTAAGTTTCATACTGCAATTTTCTAAAGTCTAACTAGTGTCTCAATCTTTGCATGAAATTTTCCTCAGGGTAGCTCTATTAAATGTAATTTCTTTTCTTCCAGTAATATGGACAATACCTTTTGTTCTGCAGGCTGGTAGCTTATTTCATTTGTAATAATCCAAGTATAATAACCTTTTAATGAAATGCCTAGTTCACCTACTTAATTGTATTTTTTCCGGCTGATGGACTGAGTTAACTCCACCTTCCCTCCAAGTCTTTAGCCTCATCTAATATAGTATGATACAGCAGTATCTTAGATTTTTCCAAATATATTCATCATCCCAAACCTTCCCATCCTTCAATTTTTAACTCAAACCCTACCTTCTCCATAAAGATTCCTAACTACTATGGTTTGAACCAATGAAATCACTAGTATCTGAAATCCTAGTGTACTTATACACACACACATACACACAAACAAGTATGTTGTGTTTCCATTTCAATCACTCAGGACAATGAAATTGGAATCCAAATTGTTCTATAATTATTTTATGTTTCTCAATTCTATTTCTCCCAAAAGATTATAAGAAATAGATTTCTCATGTAGTTCTGTCTATCTCACAGGGTCTACAATACTCATTCATGCAGTCAACAGATATTTATTGTGTTTACTACATATTAGTCAGTGTGCTAGGTACTGAGTAGATAAAATACTATCTTGATTTCGAGAACTCTCAAATCTAATGGAATATAAAGATAAGAAAATAAATAATTAAAATAAAGGATGATTATGCTTGATGATTGTAAGTAAAGAGGTAACTACAGGTTGCTATGAAGCACTTAACTGGTGAAAAGAAAATAGTATCTAAGATAAAACCTGAAGAATAACTAGGTGTTAGCCGGATTAAAGGGAACTGAGTTATAGAATCAAGGAATCCTAGATTTGAAGTTCAAGTTCCCCAGTGTTGGCACTGATAAGATAGAAAAAATCTATTTGGCAAGGCTTTTTTATACTTGGATGTATTTCTACCAACACTGATAACTTGGTCTTCAAGTCTGGCTTCTTTGATTTCAGGCCTTAAGGCGTTTTTTACTCTGATGCAGGAAAATGTCAGCTTTGCTTATTTCTCTTTCCTATTTCCTTTTTTCTTTGAACGCCTTGGCTATAATAAGAGACGTACAACAATCATGTTCTTAAATTGCTTCAGAAAACAGGAGCGTAATAAATTCCATTTAGCTGCCAACAAATGAGATAGCACAGACTCTGGAGCAGAGGAACAGAACAGCAGGAAGACACATTTCACTGAAGGGAAGGTGGAGAGATAACAAAAACCTTGAGAGTAGCAGCAGGCTTCCACAAAAGAGAAGAAATGTGCACTGTGAGAGGAAGTCTTTTCTTCCTCCTAAATTAATACTCAAGTCCCAAAGAACATAAACTAAGAATAACCCTAACCCCCTAAAAGCGACTGGGTAGTGATCAATTTTTCTTTTACACAGTGAAGGGGTTTTGTTCATCCACAGATGACACCCCTGTGGACCCTTGAGCTCAGAGAAAGGCAAGCATGGGCCACATTTTTCTATGCCATTAGCTGTTGGCCACCGGAATATGGGACAGAAAGAAAACATTTAAATGACACAGCTAACATAGATTGCAGTATTTTAGCTTGTGATTGTGAGAAGTGTATGAATCAAAGAAATAAATGGCCTTGACTCTAGGGAAAACCTTTTGCAGAAATTCAAACGGTCTCTTTATACAGTTTGGGTTAAGAGCACTCAAGCCACATCAGAAACTGGCTGATGATTGTTTATTGAGATTTCTCGACTTGAATTTCTTCACCTCTGTCAACTTGTGAGTTTTAAACATTTGATAACCTGTGGAGGTCAATGTTTGATGTGTTAAAATTACAATTTATCTAACTAAAGCTTTAAAAAAAATCTTGAGATTAAGCTCTTAGTGGAGAATGAAAGCTTAGTATGGAGTCCTTAATAATTGATTGGTTCAATGCCTTGATTAGACTAATTTAAAATCATATCATTCATTACTCAGAGAAACTCTATATTCAGGATAAGAAGATAAAAAATAAAACATTAGTTCAATGAACCACATAATATTTAGATTCAATGATGTGAAACTAAAATCAAAACATAAAATTTTATTCTCCAAAGTCATTTCCAGTTAACAGAAAGGAAATATTCTCTTTTCATATCTATATGCTATGGTGCTAAATGCAGATCTTAAAATCTGCATTATGGCTCTGGTTGTTAGTTTTGACATTTGAAGAAACTCTGATCTTTTCTGGCTTCAGGGGTTAATTATAAGCTATTTTTTTCTTAGCAATCAAAACAACTGAAGAACAGTAAGTTAATCAAGTTTTATGAAATCAACACTGACTGCTCTTGAATACGAGACACAATACTAGGCATAGGGGGGTGGAGGGAGGGTGGGCAGGCATAAAGAGGAATACACATTGTACAAGTATCTACAATGAAAGATTAACTGTAAAATGTATCTTAATTGTTTTCTATGATGTTTAATTTGGCATCATATACAAAAAGAAGATTAAAATGATTTTGTATTAGAATAACAAAGATTTTATAATTTACTATAACAGGTAAAAGCAGGCCAAAAGTCACTATTATTAATATTTTTAAAGACTGGACTAATTAGGCCATGTAATGGACCGGGGATTGACATCAAGTATAGTTGTTCCATTCTGTGGTTGTGTTTTTCTTGCCCTATACAACCCTTTGGTCAAAACTGAGGTAAAATTCCCTTGTATCAGCTAAAATGTCTATTTCCTCTAAATCTCAGCCGTGGGGTTGGTGAGATTAACTGGTTTATCACCTGGGGTGACTGTGGGTTTAGAACTCCAGTTCTAAGATCTATGACCCACAAAAAGCCTTTCCATTGATTTCTACAAGTTCTTGTGGCTAATGTTTTCCATCCTTCCTTCAACCTTCTGGTTTTGCAACTTGTGTGCTTCCCTGAGTCAGTCTAGATATTAAGGCCTGATCATTTCCCTTGTTTCCTCTCCTCTTAGCAAAAAGAAATCATCTTGCACTTAATATTTCATTTATTTAGTAATCTAACTAAAGAAGTCACAAGAAGCCATGTTGTACCCCATTGCCTTCCAATTGTCTCTTCACTCTACTTTCTTTTTCTCCTGGCAATACTCAAATACCTCCATTTTCAGGGCCAGGCTGGTGGTGCAGTGGTTAAGTTCTCTTGTTCCACTTTGGGGGCCTGGGGTCCCTCAGTCCGGATCCCAGGTGCAGACGGACACACCACTTGTCAAGCCATGCTGTGGCAGGCATCCCACGTATCAAGTAGAGGAAGACGGGCATGGATGTTAGCTCAAGGCCAGTCTTCCTCAGCAAAAAGAGGAGGATTGGCAGCAGATGTTAGTTCAGGGCTAATCTTCCTCAAAAACAAACCCAAAAAACCTCCATTTTTCTGGCACAGAGCAATTCTTCCTACACTCAGGATCCTTCAGGGTTTCAGATTCTACCCCAAAATCAAAATCAAATTATCAAAATATTTACAAAAAACAAAAACAAAAAATAGATCTTCCTTCCTCATAGGAATCCTGATGAACAAAATTTCCCCACCTCATTTTTTGGGGTAAAATTTAAAGCCCTCTTAGAATGTTGTACTTCATGAGAAAGAGTAATGGTTGTCCACCGCTCCAGAGTCATTATTATATGTTGGGACTTGATAAAATTTTGCACTCTTCGTAATTCAAAAAATGTTTAGAGATAATGCTAGACATGAGGCCTGGTGGGAGGGTGTAAAGTCATAAAGAAGAAGAGACAGTGTATAAGTATTTACCACAAGAATTTAAAATAGTTTACAGGAAACAAAACAGCAGAGAAAGCACAAGTGGGAAATCCTGTAGAAGGTGCAGCCTCATTAGTAAGGACGGGTGGGTACCAACCATCTTCCCTGTCCATTGGCGCCTCAGAGGCCTCCAGCTCCTTCAAACACTCTTACGCCCTGGGTCCATGTTGTCCTCTGGTAAGGTTAACAATCAGACACATAAGGAACACAGTTCCCAGTGGTAAAGCTGGATTCAAGATAAAGTAACTTGCTAAAGAAATAAATTTAGTTCAAAATATGACTCTGGAGAAGTAGGAGTATTATCGCTTCTATACAGTAGACTCATCTTTCCTAGAATGAAGATATTCAAGAATTTGAAATGATAGTATCTACATTGCATAATTTCTTGTTAATACATGAAATATAAAATTACACAACAATTATTTCTGCCACTTATTTTTCCTCCCTGCCTCCTTCCACAAGCATTTATTGATACTCTGTGTTAAGCACCATGTGAGGACATGAGAATACAGAGACAAAAGACAGCTCTTGCCTTCAGAAGCTCAGAATCTGGGAAGGATTCAGACATGTAAACAGATATAATAAAACTTGACCACTCAATATTAAGACAGATGTGAATCAGAGTCTCATGAAAGCATATAGTACAGGCTAAAGTAGCAGCATTAGCAGATCTTTTCTGGAAGAAGAGGCATCTGAGCTTGTTTTGAAGGATGCGTAGCTGGCTACTGAGGAAGGAAGGAAAGGAAGTTTCACGGGGAGACAACACCAGATGCAAAAGCATTAAGAGCACCTGGTCTTTCTGAGGATGTGTGCGTAACTGAGCATGGCTAGAGCAGTGCGGCTGCAGTGAGTGAGGAGAGACAACAGTGGGATGGGTGAGGAGTGCTGAGAATCGATTATGAAAATCCTTGTTCCCTGAGGGCAGCGAGGAGTGGCACGGGCAGAGTTATGTTTAATGAGGTCACTATGGCTGCAGTGTGGATGATGAAGGACGGAACTGAGAAGTGAGACAGGAGGCCAAGAGCCTAATTTGGAGACATAAAGTAATCCAAATGAGGAGGAAAGCCAGTTCAATTAAACTAGTGTCAAGTTCACACACACAAGACAAGACTTGTCTCATGACAGGGAGATAGGGAGATACGGAAGGAAGAGAGAGGAGCTGCCCCATAGCATCTCCTCGGAAGCCTCCCATCCTTTTGCATTTCAGCAGGATCACAAGGCATTGCACCAAGACTTCGATTAGCTGCAGTTCAAGTCTTTGCCTACATGGCCTATTTGGATACATGTAAGGTCATCAGGGTGCCATGGCAGAGCCATTTCCCTAAGCAGTGGGAGTGAGTTTGGAAATAACAAAATAAAGAATTGAGGAAACTATTAAAGTAATAGAACAAACAGGATGGGCGCTGGACGGGATGTCAAGAAAAATGCCCAGATTTCTGCCTGAAGCAACTGAATAGATGATGAAACATTCATGGAGATAAATTATGTGAGTGCTACAGAATAGGATCAGTGTGGAGGAAAGGGGTGAAGGAATGGTGAGATTATATGACTTGGGAGTTGACATGTCAACTTGAGGTGAATTCTTGGGACATCCAAAGCACAATGGCAGTAAGCAATCAGAGATGTGATTCGGAAGCTCCTAAGAAAGGTCTGGTCTGGAACTGAAGGAAGTACCAGGATACAGATAGTAGTTAAAGCCACAGGAAAAACTGAGATCAACCAGGAGTAAGTAAGCTAAGAGAAAGGCATTTATAGTATCCAAAAAATATGGTTTTTAAGAAGGAATGTTCTCAAATAAAAATCATACATCTAGATCACTATATGCGAATATCTTGCATTCCATTCCTCTTCTTCTTGCGGCTGGATTGGCTTTTAATTGTTTGGAAAGATCAGGTTTATAAAAGGAAATTGGTCACTATGGAAACAGACTATTCAATATTAAGCAGGCAGTTTCACCACGAAAAGGTAATTACTTTAGTTTTTCCCTTAATTGCATGTTTTCAATAATCATATATCCTTTTGGTCAGAAATTTCCAATCAGTTAATGACCTGGTGAGCAAAGGCAAAAACACCAGTCTGCAGCTATTTTCCCTAGGTCGTTTACTATGGGGACACCCTAAACTCAGACATTTTGTGACTTCACTACTCCATTTTATCAGGGTGTGCGATTCATCTGATTTCTATAGTCAGCCTAAATCTAAATGAACAGAGTCACAAGCAAAGTGTCTCCGTTTTTCCCTTCATGGTCAAATCCTTTTTGTTAAGAACATGTTAATCTCACGTTACTTGTCAATCATTATTCTAGGCTGGAGTTAAAATCTAAAGCTGTATCAAAAGAAAGAAAAAAATAAATAGAATTTAAAGAAATATGTCACCAAAATGCTAAATAAAATTCAAGCAAATTCTTAAAATGTAAGTCTCTTCTTTAGTTCATTACCTTACATTTTTAAACTCAGGATACATTCACATTTAAATAATTGTTACTTCACTAACCTTATCCAAAAAAGCTTGTATTAATGCTTCCTGGTTCGCCATATAAGCGACGTATCTATGTCTCCCAATGGAAGCAATTATCTGGGTCTCTTTTTCCAGAAGTTCACACAAAGCAGCTTTCCTTTCAGCTCCAGTGAAAGACTGGTTAATATGTGCAAGTTCTCCTCGCTGCCAGACTGGAGGAATAGCATGAAAGACTCTTGAGTTTTCAAAATCGCACATCTTTACAGAGCATTTTTACCATCACATCCTGACAAGCAATATTTTATTTTTGTATCAGTTTAAATAAAATTATACCTGAATAGAATCATTCATATTGTACATCTGATATACGAAAAAACAGGATGAAATAGAAGCTGAGAGACTTAAAGCAATAAAAGTAGTCAAACAAGCAGAAGCCAAAAGAAATCAGTACAGATAATGTGAAATTATGCCTCTAAGCAAGCACGCTTACTCTTCAGTATTGAAAAAAACATGGCTTGGGTTTGCGGCCATGAATGTGTACTACTCAGATCTCCCTTCCAGAGAGTACCTGTTGTGAGGAGTACAGGTAGTTAACCGTACAGGTACAGCACTTCGGATCTGCTGCCACTTTGGAGCAGAGACCACATTCCCCTCAAAGCTCTCAGTCAATGCCTGAGAACCATGGGGGATTCAGGGCCTGGTTCCCAACAACATCTGTCCAACAGCGGTCTCTTCTGTGGTCAATCGTTGCCTCTGAGCTGACCACTGGGCTGCCTTAGACTTCCTCAGATCTGTGTCTGTTTGAGGCTCTCTATCTTTCATCCTCTCCTTCCCTCTCTCAACTTTCTCAGGTATGAAACAACACCTCTACCTGAAGACTTTCCTCACCTTTCCCTGCTCTCTCTCCCCTTTATCTTTCACTCCAACTCCATCTTGTTGTCTGCTTCCCCCAGGACCCGAACTGACACAGTTTGATGTAGAATTGTTGACTTCAATTGGCTCCTTCATTACCAGCACTGAGGTACCATTTTCAATTTCTTTACAAAACCCTAAGTTATAGCAGCAACTGTTATAAAGTAATTGCATTTACTATACTCTTTACTCAAACCAATGAATTGTTAAAATAATATTTGTAATACTTTAAAGTGTTAGTTACTATCAACAAAAAATAAATTGCATGAAACACATCCTGAGACCAAACCATACAATGCTAAAGAGCAGTATTTTAATAAACTCATTTTATCTAAACAGTAATCCCACATTCTCAAAATGAACCTTCATCAGAAAATATGGATTACTAGGTCCTATCCCAAACTTAAATAAGTCAAAATTTCTGGGCTCAGATATATGCATTTTAACAAGTGTTCCATTCAAGTCTTACACACACAAAATTTGGGAAAGAAAACTGTTTTAAATCCCACATTTCAAAAATGTCAAATGTATTCACATTAACAGAAGCACAGTGTTGGAAAGAACCTTAGAAATTAAATAGTTCAATACTCATCCCCCATTTAAGACAGTATCCTCCCCTCAGCAGCTTGAACAGTTTAATTTGCCCACCCTGGTCCTGGTACCAGCCTGTGAGGCACATAGTCTATTCTTTGGACCACACGGCATCCCTTTGAGTATCTGAAGATAGCTGTCACATTCCACTTAGGCTTTCTCTTTTCCAGACATGAACACTTTCTTTTCTTAAATCACACATCATTTGACATAATTTCATGTTCAATCCAGGTGAAGCTCCTCTGGTTTATCACAGTACCTCTTTAACATGTGGCAACCAAATTTCTGACAAGATGGAGGTTTATACACAGGCTGCTAAGCCCTCTCTCCTAAATGCCTATGGAAATGATACAAGCAACATAAGATGCTGGAGGGGAGGGAGAGACCTGAATCAGTGCTGGAAATCAGAGAGGGGTGTGGTCCACACGGTAGAAACCTTGGGGGAATTTCTTCAAGCTATCCCGCAGGTACTGCTGGGAGACACTGTCAGAGGTACAAACGTCATCCCCCAAACTGCTGCTGTTCTGTCTCAGAAAGTGGAGGCTGGAGCAGAGGAGGCAATAACCCTTAATTCAATGACTCAGAGCTAGAGAAAGGGGAAGCTATGAACCCACTTGATAATGTATACCATGTGTAAGAAAGTCTTTGAAAAACTTTATGAAGGATGCCTATATTTCAGATCACTACAGAAAATAGTAATAATCATAACTGTTTATGCAAAAAAAAATCAAAAGCTGAAAGCATAAAGCAAGATGAGAGAAGCAAAATCAAGTATAATAATTATATCTTAAAATATGAAGTGGTTAAATTTTTCTGCTGAAAATAAAGTAGAATAATTTTTAAAAATCTAATGACATGATGTTTTTGGGAGGCACACTTAAAACAAAGTGACACCAAAGGTTAAAGGTTAAACATAAAAGGTTGGCAGATATGAACAAAAAAAGAAAGCACAAGCAGCAATATTAATATATAGAAAATAGAGGGGGAAACAGTCAAAATTCACTCCTTCAAGTAGATGATTTTATGATGAAAGGTATGACTCTCACGAATGTTTATACACAAAAACACATCCCATGAAACTATATAGAGCAAAACGTCTATCAGCTGCAAACACTGCTGTGGTGAGTATATTTTATATTATATAAACATAAAGGAAATACAAATGAGTTACTCTACAACAGCGTCAAGTAAAGAAATATTAAAAGCATAAAAAATGTTTGAACAATATGCTTAACAAATTTAAATTAATTAATACACATCAAGCTCTGCACACCAAATGCTGAAAATATGCCTTATTTTTAAAGATCTATGAAGCCTATATATAAATTTATATAAATTCTAGGAGTAGGAATGAAAGGAAACACAAAATCCCCAATTCAGAAATGCTGAAAATTGCATTTTTTGACCACAGTACAATTAAACTAGAATTCATAGCAAAAGTTTAAAAAGAAATATTCCCAATTCCTCGGAAATGTAAGAAATACTATCAAAAATAACATTTTAAACAAGTAAAAAGAATGTCCACTATTAAGGAAAGAAAAAAATATTACATATCAAAATGCATGGGATGTTGGAGTAAGGTAAATAAATAAACCTCATAAATAAACCTCAAATTCAAATCAGGTACCTGTGAAAAGTGTGTGGGAAGGCAGTTATAAAAAGCTGTAATGCGTGCGACAGTTAATCATAAGCCTTCTCTGGAAAGTCATGGCTTCTGTGTACCTCTCCCTTTCTCCATGATGATTTAAAGATAACTGAGAGTGGTTGTGAAAATTACTTTGATACCCCGGTATACACATCCGGACAGGGAAACTGAACTCATTTAAGCCATGTTTGTTCCAGTTCTTCATAGAAAAGAGAAGCAAAACAGAGGGCGAAACAGTGACCTACTGTTCTTTATTCGAACAAATAGTTCAAAAAGTCACTTTAGTCTCTGACACTTATCATAAGCTTCAGTTCATTCCAGGTTTTCGGTGCCTTTTGCATGTAGCAACCTTGGTTTTGAATTTGCAGAGTATCTCCTATAATTGCAATTCCTAGCAAACACAGGAATCAGGAGCAGCTAGACAAAACTGAGTTTATATCTGATTTGATAGTTTCCAGAACTATACAGAGAAGACATTGAGGAAAACAAGAGAGATTCTGTCCTCTTTCATAAAACATACGTTCCCCAGGGATGACAATTAAAAACAAACAAAATCTGGGGTGCTGTATTAGTCTGCTACAGCTGCCAGAACCAAGTACCACAGACTGGGCGGCTTAAACAACAGAAATGTATTTCCTTCTATCCTGGAGGGACAGAAGTTGAAGGTCAAGGTGATGGCAGGGTTCATTTCTACGGAGGGTCTCTCTCCTGGCCTTGTAGATGGCCATCTTCCTCTGATACTTTCACATGATCTTTCTGTGCGTGTCTGTGTCCTAATCTCCTCTTCTTAATAAGGATGCCAGTCACACTAGATTAAGTCCCACCCGTACGACCTCACTTTTTCTTAATTACTTCTTTAAAGTCCCTATTTCCAAATATAGTCACATTCTGAAGTGCTGGGGGTTAGGACTTAAACATACGAATTTTGGGGGAAACACAATTCAGCCCATAACAGATGTCAATAACCACCAATATTTCAAAGAAAAAGATATTAAAGGAATTGGTTCATTTGCAAGAATGTATTCATCTTATCTCCTTAACTTATCTTCTTGGACAAATCACTTAATTTCCAGGGTCTGAAGCTCAACTATAAAATGAAAGGACAGGACTAGTATCTAGACTCCGGACACATTATAAAATTTCTGAGATCTAACTTGCAATTTCCAAACAAGAAATAGCAGAAGATATAGTATTTTGTCCACCACTGGCAGTTTATATGCATATGCTTTTCAAAAGTCTCATCACAGACTAGAAGCCTGAATAGAGAGAACCAAGAAAGATTCAAATTGAAAGCACAGGGCCAGATATGTCAATGGACTGGGCCCAGGTAGTCTCCAGAAGGTAGAAGTGAGGGTACCTTGAGATCAAGAGGTAATAATGAGAAAAGAGTCAGAAAACACAGTTAACACAAGTCAAAACATGGCAAAGGGTTAGAAGAGTCAATTCAACCAACATTTACTAGACATAATGAGAAGGTCCTATCAGGTGTCATAGGTACAAAAGTAAACAGTTAAGAGATTAGTGTGTACAGAACATCGTGGGTCAAGGAAAAGAGGCTCTGAGCTCAACCTGTGCTGTCAAGAGAGGTTTCCTAATGATGATGATCCCTATGCTGATTCTGAGCTAAGAGTGACAATTTAGATCAATGAAAGAAGTCACTCTCAACACACTGCTGCAAGAAAAAATAAAGACATAAAAATCAAACATTGTTGCCTTGAGTTTATCTTGGCTATGATACATTATATAAGCTTATGTAGTTAAATTCATCTTCTTAAATTGATATCATTTTGCTTTTACTACCGAGGGACAGATTACCTGGAGGAAAAGTTAAACTTCCTATTAGGAGTTGTAATTCAAACTCTGCAATTGTCACTATGAGCCACAAGAGGGCAGCAGTTTCCAAGACTGGAGTTAAGAATATGGAATGAAAACTCCATTAAAAAGAAGAGCAGTATAAATTATTGAGCTTGCGAACCAGAAATTTTAACTGCAACAAAACATAACTCAATTATTATTCTGAGAGTCTTAATTTGGATGTTAGGGCTGGAAGAAAACTAAGAGATGCCTCTTTTATGTAAGAAATTTCATTTTCATTTTCTTCCATATAAATGTGTAGACATATAAAATATATCTGTTCTACTTTAATAGAAAATTTGTATAAAATTATTTACCCTATATGAGTAACTAAAATATGCATGTCTTTGTACATTTTTAAGCACTTTCATAACTGTAATATTTTGTATTTTTCACTTTATAAAGGTGACAGAAATTATTAAGTCCTTTGGCAGATGAAGAAACTGGGGCTTAGGAAAAGTGAGTAACTTGTCCAAGTTAACACCACTAGTAAGTAAAAAAGGTAGAACCTCATTCAGCATGTTTTCTATTATTTTGCACAGTTGCCTGTTAACCAAACAAAACAACAATGGCATCCTTTGGTTTACTCATATATCAATTTGGAATATTATTTGAATAGAGTTCCACAATAACTTTACTTTTGTACTTGTCAATAAGATCTCCAACAGACACCCTGCTAACGGTGCTCTCTAACTACTGACACTTAGAAATAACCTTTATTTTCATCTGACAGGGAAAATAGAAACAGAAGTGAAATTTAAGGTAAAACAGAGAGTATTTGCAGAGGTCAACAACCAGGAGAAAAGGGGAGCAGACGTACAAGCCTGGGGAGCAGGCTTAACTGTTACCTCAGACACTGCCACATTCCCAAAGCCACTCAATTTGCATGTTACCAAAGAGACAAATTTAGTAAAACTGCTTGTTAATTGTATCATCTTCAGTAAACAGCATATTATCGTACAGCTTTTTAAATAGAACCAATATCCGACACCTAAAATCGCATTCAATTAGACAGGAAACATTGACTTAAATAACAGAACACACAATAACATTCACAAACAAATAGTGTATAAATAAATAAAGAAACAAAATTTGCTTTAAGTTCATGGTATGGATAATCATAGAGAAGTCAGAGACTGTTTTCTCTTGGGATAAAAAGACCCTGTTCAACTAAAAAAAAAAAAAAACTGAGGCTATTTTTAATTTTTAAAATTCTTCTATGTCATCACAAGAGTCCAACTTCTCCACTTTCTGGCACATAAGGTAATAAATAACTCCTCCATTGCAGTTACTTTCACTTGAGCAGGTACTCCTGGGAAAGCAGAAGCTAGAGAGAGCTGCATTACTACATCCTGGGTTTCCCCTTCATTCATTCACTCATTTATTCCACCAATATTTGTTGGGATGTGAGCTAAGCACAGAAAAAGAGAGATCACCAAAAGGGCACGTTATTCTTTTATGGAGCTCACAGTCCAGTGGTGAAAATTAATGTTAAACAAAAGATGTACAGATCGTGATGATATAAAATGAAAAGTCTGGGGTGCAGTGAGAACCGCGAGATGACAATAGAATATCCAAGTTGTATCGTCAGTCACAAAATCCTTTGCGTGGGTGACATTTAAGCTGAGATTGGAAGGTGGGCAATGGGAAAAGGCTTCCAGAAGAGCAGTGTGTCTCCTGCCCTGAGCAGGGAGTGCTTGGCTTGTTCAAGTAACTGAAGCTTTTAACTGTATCAATGCCCAGCACACATCCTGTGCGAGAACTGAGGCATAAAAGTCAAATGCGTAGGGAACGTACCTTTGTATAGTATCATTAATGGAGGAGCATTGAAAGGTATTGCCAAGCCCCTCTTCTAAGGAGCAGAAGCAGAGACAGGATGCTGGATCGGGGGATTTGAGAGAGTTCAGCTCAGTTCTCCAATCCCCAAGACCATCAGAGAACCAGCTTGGACAATACTTTCTCACAGGGATGAGGATCAAATGAGATAATATAATAAAAGTGCATAATTTACAGAGCAGTATACACATTTTATCTACCCATTGTTAATATAAAGCATTTCAAGTTTTATTCCAGCCTTAATTCCTGAAATTACTAAGAAATTATTCATCTTTTAAAATTCTCTAGTACACATTCCCAAGACATCTTCCTAAAATAAGGTCTTCCTTTTATCTTTAGTAAACCTGATTTTCCTACGAATAAAAAAATCATAAAATTAATATTTTATGCAAAACCTACTTGAAACTTACATTCTAGAGCATTATAAAGAAGTTCGAAATCTTCTTTTGTTTGAGGATTATGCCTCCGGTAATAGTCCAATTGCATCCATGCTTCTTTTTCTCTTGTCTTCCTTACTTCTTCCTGTGCTTGCCACTCCAACCTTAACATTTTCTGCTTTTTTAATTCCTTGACCACGATTTTAGCGTGCCATTGTCTGTAGTAGGTCTGTAGCACTAGTACCTATAGTTAAATTAAAAGGAAATAAAAAGTGTCTATCATCAACTTTATTGGACAATAACAAAAGGCAACGATGATTATTTCTATTCCAATTCAATAAGTACTAAAAAATACTGAGAGTCTAGTTTTAACTCTATGCCAGATCTTCTCACAGACATTCTAACATAAAAGTCACGGATAATCACACCAGCTGTTTGACCTTGAAATCTAGCAAATACACCTTCACAGGAGGCAGTTAATACAATGCTTAAGAGCACAGGCTGTGGAGTAAAACTTAGTTTAAATTTCCCCTCAGCTCCTCACTAGATGTTTGGTTCAGAGTAAGTCACTTGCCATCTCTGTGCCTTAGTACCCTCATCTGCAAAATAGTAATAATAACGGTATACGTAAAGTGCTTAGTTCAAACCCGGTGCATTGCAAGTCCTCAATAAATAATATTATTGTTATTAACATTATCTTTAGTTTACCTTAATTGTCATTAGCTTAGGCTCATATTTAAAACAAAATTGTATTTCCTAAACACATAGCAGGTAGCTTATGTGTGAAAACCACCAAAGGCAGGTTAGGAAAAGGGAGACATGTAAACAAGTATTTATTAAATTGTGAGAAATATAAACATGTCTGAGGGTACAGTGTAGTACCAGATCCTCAAAAAGCATACAATATAGCGGAGAGAGTTTGTATTTACTAAACTCATAAATAAAAATAAAGTGTGGAGAGGCTTGATCAAGAATGAGGACAGAGAATAGGCTGACATCCCTTTCCCTCATCCCAACCCCCGATAATTACAGAAAATTATACGAGCAGAAATCAACAAAGACATTAGAAGGAGTCCTCCAAAGGAACAGATACTTTGAAGAATCCCCTTAAGAAAGGAGCCCGGTGGAACAGATTGAAGAAGGAATCTCCAGCCTAGTCATGCGCTGCAGAGGCAAGCTAGGAAGCACCACAGTGAACCTGAGACTGCCGCAGGCCCCAAACTGCACGGTCGTGTGAGCAGAAGGGGCCTTGGGGCAACTAACAAATTCTAGACAGAATGAAGAAAGTGGATTAGAGAAATTTCTCAAAATATAATAGAAGATTTCCCAAACTAAAGGAAGATATGAGCTCTTGGATGGAAAGGGTCCGTCCGTCACCAAGTCTCAAGCACATCACACGAAGATCACTAAGGATAAAATGAAAATCCCGAAAGCTTCCAGAAAGAGGAAACAAAGAACCTAGAATCCAACTGACATCACTTTTTAATCAAATACAGCTTCAAAGTTACAAAGGAAAATAATTTTGAAAATAAGTTGGAATCTAACCTTTTACACTCACTCACACTAAAATCCAAGACTGAGGTTCATTCAATAGGACTTGGATGGTTTACCTCCCATGCATAATCTCTGAAGGAATTACTAGAGAATGTGTCTCAGCAAGAACAATAAATGAAAGGGAAAAAATTGAAGAAGTGAGCAAAAACTTCCAAAAAATTTATTAAGCTAAATACATCCTATTTGAAAAAATTCATATATATGTAAATATATAAAAACAACAATCTAAAGTTATTATTATATAGTAAATTATAAATATATAATAAATGATATATATATAATTGTAATTCCAGATCAAATCCTTACTGGGTAGGAGGGATGAGGGAGGCGGAGAGGGAATGAAGAAAAGAAAAGCCTGCTAAGGTCCTTGGCTTGTTCCTGGAAAAGATATAGAGCCTGATTAAATATGCATTTGGCATAAAAAATTTAGGGAGCTGGCCAGGTGGCCTAGTGGTTAAGTTCACACTCTCCACTTCGGTGGCCTGGGGTTTGTGGGTTCAGATCCTGGGCGCAGACCTACACACCGCTCATCCAGCCATGCTGTGGCAGCATCCCACATAGAAAATAGAGGAAGACTGGAACAGATGTTAGCTCAGTGACAATCTTCCCCACGCAAACAGAGGAAGATTGGCAACGGATGTTAGTTCAGGGCCAATTTTCCTTATACACACACACAAAAATTTAGGTGCATTAAAAATTTTTATGAGTCACCACTAGAAAAATAGAAATAAAGTACATACTTCTGAACTATGAAAGAACAAAAAAATGAAAAGTTCAGTCAAACTAACAAAAAGTTTAGCAAAAGAATAAAAAAAACAAGAACGAACAATAAATAAAAAATAAAATGAGATGGCAGGAATGAATACAAAAACATCAGTAGTTACACATAATATAATCTTACTTAAAACAAGAAAGATTAAAATACGTACTAAGCATTGAACTCAAGGTGCTCACGAATAAAATAAACAAATGCAAGTAGGAAGGAATCAGTGAAGATAAAAGAGCTTATTAAATGGAAATTTACTCCTTATATTGGCTTTTAACCAATCCCTCTGTCTATCCCTCACATTTCACTTGCATCTCCCACAGAACCTCCAATTCACTCTCCAAGATTCTATGGGGCAGATCAGTTTGGTTCTTGATGCCCTCCCCCTTGGCAGGCATTTAGAGTTTCACCTCCTCTGCTCAAGTAAGTCATGTTAACACTTCTCCATCTGCTTTACAACTTTAAAAAAATCTACTGACATTTTCTCTTGTCTCTTCTTATGCATTCTTTGTTGTTGTATGTTTATAGTTTTTTTATTCCTTTAATACCATTTTATTGGAGTTTGGAAAGTGTTGTAAAGACTTCCATTTCCCCACCTAATATACATTCTCCCCTACGTCCTTACTAAGAAAATCTCAATTGTAGTTAGGAGCAACAACATGAAACTTTAAAAATGTGTTTATAGGGGCTGGCCCAGTGGTGTAGTGGTTAAGTTCACATGCTCTGCTTTGGCAGCCAGAGTTCACAGGTTCGGATCCCAGGCACACACCTAGCACCACTCATCAAGCCATGCTGTGGCAGCATACCACATAAAATAGAGGAAGATTGGCACAGATGTTAGCTCAGGGCCAAACTTCCTCACAAAAAAAAACCAAAATGTTTTCATCACACATTCGCAGCAGGGATAGTCACGTGACATAGTTCAGGCCAATGAGATATAAGTGGAAGTCACTGGATGGGGCTTTCAGATAAAACTCTTGAAGGTAGCATACATGGGACAAGCTCCCATGACTTCTCCCTTCTTTCTGCAGAGAATGCAGACATGCGAAAGGTTAATTAACCATTTTATCATCATATGGTAACAAGTTCATGATAAGATTAATGGAGCAGAAAGGTAAAAGGAGTTCAGGTTCCTGATGACATCACAGGGCCACCATCCAAGTCCTGTACAGTGAGAAAGTAAAAATTAGTTTGGAAGGAGGAAATAAAAATCCTTCCAGCTGGAATAACAGGTACTAATAAAGTGAGCTACAAAGTTAACAGGAAATAATACTTCTCCCAAGGACCCTACGCAGCTATAAAATGTCACAACCCCCTTCTTTGAGTGACTACTATTTTCTTACTCACTGAGAAACTCTGGCCTCCAAAATCATAATCCATCAGAAACTGCTGTTTGAAATTAGGTCACTAAGAATGAAACATCCCACTCTTGCCTGGAGGTCTACGTCAGTTTGACAGAGAGAAGCAGCCTTGATTTACAATCATGCTGAACTTCAGAGAAGCAACAACACTCCACATCTCTCCTAATTTTGTTCCCAAAGGAACAGACAGGACTCCTCTCCACTTCTCAGTCCAGACCTGATGTCGACCCATCTACACACAGCCTTGCTTTGGACTAAGATGATCAAGACGCTGCTTCACTTAAATTTCAGCAAAACTTCACTCTTCCCCAAAAGTCTCTAAAAACTCTATCTTTTCTTTTGTTTGGTGAAAATTAGTTTGGATTGAAATAGTAAAAATTCTTCACTTCAGCCTAGAATAACAGGCAGTAATAGCTACAAAGTTAGCCCTGTGTTTCTCCTCGTGTGCAGTCTCCTTCAGTGCAACGAGTCAACAGACTTGACTCCGTTGAATTATAAGTTTGCCTCTCAAGGTCTTAGGCTGATTGGGCCAGTCTAGCTCCAGGTTTCTTCTTGCTCAACAGATAAAATCACTGCTTTCACGTCTTTTTTTTATCCACAGCAAAATAATGCTAGGAGAGATAAAATGCATGTACTTCATTTGTCGTGTTTAATTGAAATCCCAATATTTAATGGAGGAAAGGTGTCAATTTTTCCCTAGCTGATCAATGTATTTCTGATCAAAATTTTCAATTTTTCATGAAAATTGAAACCTGACTCTAAAGAAATCATGTGGGGGCCGGCCCAGGGGCCGAATGGCTAAATTCACGAGCTCCACTTCAGCTGCCCAGGTTTCGCTGGTTCAGATCCTGGGCGTGGACATGGCACTGCTCATCAGGCCATGCTGAGGCAGCGTCCCACACGGCACAGCCAGAAGGACCTACAACTAGAATATACAACTATGTTCTGGGGGGCCTTGGGGAGAAGAAGAAGAAAAAAGAGAAGATTGGCAACACACGTTAGCTCCGGTGTCAATCTTTAAAAAGACAATCGTGAAAAAAAAATGTACATTAACAGCTAAGACAGTCTGGAAAAGGAAGAACAATGAGGTAGAACTCAATGTTCCAGGTCTCAAAATACACTATAAACTAGTAGTAATTAAAACAATATATTACTGACAGAGAAAGAGACATATACATTACTGAGAGAATGACGAAATCAGAAACAGATGCACATATAAATGAAAACTTAGCACACTAAATGTGGAGGGAACATACATGGATATTCATGGTATTGAGAGATTGGCATTATATTTGCAAAAAAATATAAAATTATAACTCTTTTTCATATCATTAAAAAATCCAGATAAAGTCCTAAACACATAAAAACTATAAAAAAAAGTTATATTTATGACTGCGGGGTATATAGCCTTCTATAACAATGTGTAAAATGCAAAAATCAAAAAGTGGAATGTTAATAAATTTGACTACAATGAAAGATACCATAAACAAGGTGAAAGTATAAAAGATAGGTTGAGAGAAAATATCAAAATATATGCAACATCTATTAGATAAAAAATTTAAAAAATAATAAGTACTACTGTTGAAGTCAGAGTGGAATGGAATCTTATAAATGGTTTATGGGTGTATAATTCAGTATAATTTTTCTGAAAAATACTTTTGTAATATCTTAAGACTTAAAAAAGTCATCATTTTTGTCCTAGTAATTTAATTTCTAATATCTTCTCTAAATATTTTATTTATTGTATTCTTCTTCCTCGAAGAATTTTTTAAGTGCACACAACTTATATTCTAATAAGATTTTGATAAAAACATGGCTATAGGTCCAACAAAAGAGGGTGGTTAAATTATGGTCTTACACTGTGGAATAATATACAGCCATTAAAATATTTCTAATAAACAAGAAATGGTAGATAAATGCTTGAGATATAATGTTAAGTATCCAAAAAATTTCTTTAAAGTTCTATGTACGATTATCTCTCAACAGAAAGTAAGAAAAAGAAAAAACCGAGTGAGGAACTTTCTACAAAATATTTTTTATGATCAATGCCGTTTGGAAAAATAGAAGTAAAATATCATATTGACTATATTTAGGGTTAGTTATTAAAGAAGTTTTTGTTTAAAATTTATGCTGTATTGGACAATTCTGAGTTGCCAGTAAGAATTTAATAAAGGAATTTTAGTATTTTTAATATTAGTCAAACTTTGGCCCTAATAATTAGATGTTCTCTCTCCTGAGTCTCAAAAAGAAATGAAAGAGCGATGAGCATTCTCTTCTGATTTATCGGCCTTCAGCACTGGGTGGACAATCAGAGATGGGGGGAACCTACCTAAAATTCTCATAGTGCTACTCAAACTGTGGTCCACGATTCTACGGCTGGCCCACAAACTGCTTCTGACCTTGTTACCAGGATACTACTGTCCTCAAGAACCCTGCACCAGAATATAAATCAAACACACTGTTTAATTTCGCTAAGTTTTTTTCTCACAGCAAGACATTTTCAGAGAAAAAAGCATTGCATTGACTTACATTCTGGCACAAATGTCTTACCTAGTCATGTAATTGTACTTGAGCTACACTAGCGTAAAATGTTTGAGTCCTGGACCCCATCAAAGGCTGCTTCTGTTCAAATGATGCCCTGAGCTAGGGACCCAGCAAGGCTGAGTCACAATCCAGGAGGACCACTAACACCAAATCTGAAGCAGGCAGGAAGACTCAGCGGTGGAGAATGGGGATAGCTAGTCAGTACTACTTTCTTCACAAAACCTAATAAGTCAACTTCTTTTCCACTTTCAAATGCCTAATATTAAAAGTATGCAATTCAATTGATCAATTCAGAGCACTAAGAAGAAACTAACTATTCTTTAAACTTATTAACCTCGTCCAGAAACTACTGGATAAAGAATTCAAGATACATAATTTGATACACAGTGTGCTCTCCATTGTGTCTTATACATGTGGAAAATGACTGAAAGGAAATATGCCAATATGATAATGTATGAGAGTATTACGCTTTTTTCTTGGTGAGGAAGATTTGTCCTGAACTAACATCTGTTGCCAATCTTGCTCCATTTTGCATGTGGGCTGCCAACTCAACATGGCTGACGAGTGGTGTAGGTCTATGCCCTGGATCCGAACCTGCGTACCCAGGCAGCCAAAGAGGGACATGTGGAATTTTAACCACTATGCCACAGGGCCAGCCCCTAGAGTATTACTTCTTATCAAAATTCTGTTTCAACTTCATCCTTAATAAAAGCCAGGCAAATTGTCCTGGTTGGTCTCCCTCCTTGCAGTTAATGGGTCCTGTAGAAGGGGGTGTAACTTCTTTGCTTTCTCACGGAGGTAGGTTCCTCAATACACATTCAGGTCAAACTCAGTGCCCTTGAGAGTGAACTTGCAAGTGGCGAAAAGTATGGTAGTTCTTATGCTAGTGATCTGGTGACACATGAGCTGGGGCATGGAAGGAAGCCTCTGTGTTCTCAGGCCTCCCAGCTCTCCCAATGGCACTGCCAGGGAGCGCTCACTCCAGCCTCCCTTCACCAGAACCCTAAAGCTGGCAGCAGCTGCAGTGTCTGACACTCTCCAAAGACCACACAGCAAATGGACAAGGCAGACCTCAAATTAAGAGCACCCACCTTGCCTATAGGTGGCCTACAGGCCCAATTCTATGCAAGTTCAGACGTCAGCCAAGCTCCTTTAGGAAAATATACAAGAAGATAACAGTGATTGGACCATATATATAAATAATTACAGATTGCAAATATTTCAGGAACTTGTGTTTGTGCGTGCACATGTGTGTGCGCATATGCATTTCTGATAAGGATCCAAGAGGGGGTTAATATTTTAAAATATACTTAAAGCATATTTTATGTATATTTAAAATATATTTTCTTTCAATCATGAAAATTCTGTCATGTAAAATAAGTCACTAAAGATTCTAGATGGGCCTGGGGGCAGGTCTTACAGAATGGAGGAATGAAGGACTCAGCAAATGCTCTCTCCAAAAAGAAATGATAAAACTGGACAAAATTATTTTAAAAAATAATCATTTCAGGACTCTGGAAATTGACCAAGGCATACATCAAATAAAGAAGTGCTTATTGATGAAAAATTACTAAACCTCAAGTAGGAACAGAGGAAGCCTGTGACATTTCAACTTACAGCTGCTCTCATCTTCTCTTTCCCCCAGGTTCACCTATATCCACTTTCAGGGGGCTGAAGTGATTTGGAGCAAAGCAAGGAAAAAGTCCATACCCCTGAGCAATGTCACAAACAGTAGTAGTCTCAATGACAAAAAGAGAAGGTCAGCAGCTCAGATAGCCTGAGGTTGTGTTCTGGAGCAAGGAACAGACTGGCAGACTAGCCAGAAATTAATCAGGAAGATCAGGAAAATGAGATAGCCACAGTGGTAAGACAACTTGTGAAATATCCCTGGTAGTTTGAAAGCTGAGCACATGTACAAGGATGTATACATACTCAACAGAGAGTGGAGAAGGCCCTGCCTATCTATATGTCCCAGGCTGAATGTGAGGCCTTGTACAGAAGAAATGCAAGAAAAAAGTCCAGCAGAAAGTAAAAATCAGGACAAACATAAACTGAACTTGCATGAAATTCTAATGTATCTTCCAGTCCACACATGAGTCCGTTGGCAAAGAGTGGAAGCTTTACTAGCTCAAAGAATTTTGACCTCTGAACCATTAAGCTATGCTAAACTAGGGGCAATGCTTAGGAGGCCAGACTTACAGAAGAAAACAACAACAACAAATGAGCAGAGACATCGGTGGCTGCATACTGTGATATATGCAGACTCTAAAGCAGGGTTTCTCAGCAACAGCACTATTGATATTTTGAACCAGATAATTCTTTGTCGTGGTGGGGGTGCAGGTTCGTATGCATTATAGCACGTTTGGAAGCATCTCCATCCTCTACCCACTAGATGACAGTAGCACACCCCTCCTCAAGTCAAAATGTCTCCAGACAATGCAAATGTTCCCTGGGGGGCAAAATCACTCCCAGTTGAGAACCACTACTCTAATTAATTAATCCAGGCAAGTCACTAAACAAATAAACAAACATAAAACAGATATAACACTGATCCTTGGAGTGAACAGGGACAGAATAAAGAGTTGTTACAAGGGACAGGATAAAGAGATGATACAATATATTACCTAAGATATCCAGTTTTCAACAACAACAAATTATAAGCCATGCGAAGAAAGAAGACAGTATGACCAATTTAGGATAAAAATAAACAGTCAATAGAAACTGCCTCTGAGGGGTCTCAGATGTTGGACTTACTCAATGAAGACTTCAAAGAAGCTTTTATAAACATGTTCAAAGAACTAAAGGAAACAGTGTGTAAGAGTTAAAAGAAAGTAAGATGACAAGGATTCATCTAATAGAGAATATCAATAAAGAAATTATTAAAAAAAGAAAGAAATGGAAATTTGGGGGTTTAATAGTACGAAAACTGGAATGAAAATTCACTAGACAGGCTCAGCAGCAGATCTGAACTGGCAAAAGAAAGAATAATGAACATGATGATAGATCATAAGAAATTATCCATTCTGAAGAAGAGAAAAAAGGAAGGTAAATGAACAGAAACTCAGAGACCTTCAGGACACCATCAAGCAAACAAACATATCGCAAGAAATATTAAACAGAGTTCTTCAGATTGAAAGCAAATGACACGAGATGTTAATTTTAATCCAAATGAAGAAATAGACAGCACCAGAAAAGGTAATTATTTAGGTAAATATAAAAGACTGTATAAATATATTTTCCTCTTTCTATGCTTATTTAAAAGAAAATTGCGTAAAACAATAATTATAAAAGGAATTGTAGGGTTTAGAACATACAAAGAAAGTAGAAATTTGTATGACAGTGATAGCACAAAAGAGAAGGGATGAAATTGGAGTTCTATTGGAGCAAGGTTTCAATATTCACTTAGTATTAATTCCACTTAGTATTAGTGGATTCCACTTAGTATTAATGTGAAGTATATTGTTATAAATTGAGAAGTATATTGTAATCCCCAGATTACACTTAGAGCAACCACTTAAGAAATAACTAAAAAATAATTTTAAAAAACAATAAAGCAATAATAAAAAAGACAACCCAATTAAAAATGTGCAAAGGATCTGAATATACATTTCTCCTAAGACAATATATACAAGTTGCTGATAAGCACATGAAAAGATATTCAATGTCTTTAGCCATCAGGGTATGCAAATAAAGACCACAATGACATACCACTTCACACTCATTAGGATGACTATAATCAAAAAGGCAGACAATAACAAGTGTTGATGAGGATGTGCAAAAACGAGAATCCTCATACTCTGATGGTGGGACATAAAATAGTACAGCTGCTTTGGAAAACAGTCTGGCAGTTCCCCAAAAAGGTTAAACATAGACTTATTATATGATCCAGCAATTACACTCCTGGGCACATACCCGAGAGAAATGAAAACATATGTCCACACAAAAATTTGTACACACATGTTTCCATCAGCCTTATTCTTAATAGCCAATGAGTGGAAATAGCCCAAATGTCCACCAACCAACAAATGGACAAACAAAATGTGGTATATACATTGGCCTATATACAATAAGTATCTATAATTGGGTATATACAATGGAATATTATTCTTCAATAAAAGGAATGAAGTACTGATATATGTTACAACATGGATGAGCCTTGAAAACAATATGATAAGTAAGAGAAGCCAGTCACAAAAGACTACATATTGTATGATTCCATCTATATGAAATATCTAGAATAGGCAAATCAATAGAGGCAGAAAGTAGATTAGTAGTTGCCTAGGCAGGAAGGATTGGAGGGGAAAGGGAGTGATTGCTATTGGGTGCAAGATTTCTTTCTGGGATTATGAGAATGTGTTCTCCCACAAAATTGATTGTGGTAATGGTTACATGACTGTTTATATAGTAAAAATCATTGAATTGTACACTTTAAGAAAAAAGTATACATTGTACTGAAAACACAGGTTTTAAATTGAAAAAACAACAAAATAATTCAAATGGTACACTAGAAAATATCTATTTAACATAAAAAAATGTAGTAAAGGAAGAACAGAGGGACAAGAGAGACAATATATAGAAAGCAAATAGCAAAATGGCTGATATAATTCAACGTTATAAATAATTATATTAAACATAAATGTATTAAACATTACAATCAAAAGGCAAAGATTCTCAGACTGGATCAAAAGATAAGATCCATCTACAAGATGCCATCTACAAGAGCTATACTCCAGATTCAAAGATTCCAATAGGTTGAAAATAAAAGGTTGAAAAAAGACTATGCAAACAACAACATAAAAGAGTTGGAATGGCTATGTTAACATCAGAGAAAATAGACTTTAACATCCTTTTGGTTTTAATTAGTTTGGAAAGCTCCCTAGGTGACTAAACTGTCACAAGGATTAAGGGCACAGATTGAGGTAGTGGGGCCAAGGGACAGAGAGGACAAAGCTAATAATGGCCAAAGGTAACATACAAAGCCCCTGGGATTTCCTAAGGGAAAGGGAAGGATTGGGAGCATTTAGGATTCTGGTTCCTTATACTGGGGGGAGATTGGAGACAAAGACTGCTTATACTACCAATGAAACAAGACTCACACTGACAAAGATTCTCTCCTTGACCAAACTCTAATCAGGCTCCTCTGAGGTGTTTTTTCATTAGGCCTCGACTTTTGGGCTTCTGTGTTCATCTCTGTATTATCCAATTTTAGCAAGAATCCTGCTAAGTCAGTTGAACCAGAATCCCAACACTTGATATCTGATCACCCTCGATATTTGATCGAGTTCCTCATCTTTCACTATCCCCCCGATGATGCCTAGTCACTCTGGCCTGCCTTCAGCAAAAATCCTGTTAGGTTGTTTTAACCAGAACCACCGTTACTCCTGATGTTTTCTGAGTAATTTTCCATCTACTGATCCTCACCCTGCTCCTTGGCTATAAACTCCCACTCTTCCTTGTTGTGTTCCGAGTTGAGCCCAATCCCTCTCCGTTACTATAAGACTCCCTTGTAGCAGCTCGTTTTGAATAAAGTCTGCCTTACCACCTTTAACAAGTGTTATGAACAATTGTTTCTTTCACAACACTCATATGAATTCTTTTACAACCTAGTACGGCTTAAGGAAACATGCACAGACACACATAGAACAATTGGCTCATATATTTAATTTTTAGTATTCACCCATAATAAAAGTTATCTTACCGCCTTTAATCTTTGAGCATGGTATTCTTCTGCTGAAAAATACTTTCCTGGTGTCACCAGTTTATCAGTCATATTTGATACATACACACCAATTTTAGTCATCTGTGTAGATGTGGTATTTGCAGTTTGTTGGAGCTTTTTTCTCTGAAAAACTGTCTAAAATAAGAAACAAAAATCTAAATAAATGTCCAATATAGACACATATAAGTGAGTAAAGAGTGTATTTTCCTACATATTTAAGTTAATTTTCTTAAGCTAATTAATTTAATTGTCATATAATTCCTTGGAAGATTAATTGTACAGAAGTATATAGTACAACATTTGTTGATTCTGTGGCTGCAAAAAGCTACACAGAAAAATTAAAATATTACCTGAGTATCCCTACAAAATACACTGTGTTTTCCAGCAATCTTTCTAGGTACAGTTTGTGTTCCAGCATTGTGATATTCTATTCCTGTTATTTTATGCCTGAATCCACCAAGAAATGGTTTGTGAAAGTCAGATTTTATAATCTCAACGGCTACCTCTTGAAACTTATCAACGCCTGAGAAGATAAAACCAAGATTGAATTAAAGTTCAACTACAAAGGGACTCTAAAATACTTTATCTGAAAGACATCAAATAACTAACCTGTTTGTACTGTGACAGTTATGATTTGAGAGACATCATGTAATCCGTCTATTCTTTTGATTGGATATTGATCTGGATGTGTAGAAAAGATTTCCACTTGTACAATATCCTGTGCCTTAACTCCATATTGTAGTAGAGTCTCATTATTTTTAAGAATCATTCCTAAAAGTGAGATGAAATTATAAGTGTTATGACAAAGAAATGAATATATGTACTCATTTTAAGGGGATGGAAAACATTAAAGGTACCTATATGAACACATATTGTTTAATTACCAAATAGAGTATGATGGTGTCCACCTCTAGCTGTTTTGTTAGTACAGAAAACTCCACAGTGGGAAAAGTTGAGGTGGTACTCCTGAGCAAGAATTCAGCATTATAAGCAAAGGAAAGGTACAATTCTCAACTCACTAGAAATACAAATATGTGTTAACCATGCAACTCTACAAACATTTAAAAATAAAAAATCATATTCTATAATATGAGCAAAATCATATTCTAAACATTGACTCTCTAGAAAATAACAATGTGTTATATGTAAGAACAAGGCATATCCATATCAAGGAAACTGATTATTTAATACCCAACTTCTGTCCAGTGCAGAAAAGTATAAACTCAGAATTCCAAAGAATCTCTCCCTTTTTGTTTCTATACTCAAAAATTCATATAAATTAATTCATGCCAAGACAGAGTTTAGCCTCAGTTTTGTGCTGGAAAAAGTGTACATCACTTTATTTTTATGTTGTATTGATTCAACTTCAACCCTCCCTCTCATTGGTATATTCTATAAATTGACTGTAATTTTCTCTATTTTAAGGTGGACAAAAATATGTATAATGTTATTCAGTGCTGTTTTGTGTCACAGAAACTTTATTGATAGAATCTGTATCAATCTCCGAATCTATGGTGTTCCTAAATTACAATCAGAAATCTCAACATAGCAAAGCTTTTGTTATACTCATTCTTGGAAATGTATCAGATACCATTAGTCTATTTTAGCTATGTCGAAGAAAGCACATTCAAAGATCTTTGCATTTCAATTTTTCTTCTCTTTCTTTTTTATTTTTTTTTGAGAAGGATTGGCCCTGAGCTAACATCTGTTGCCAATCCTCTCTTTCTGCTTGATGAAGATTGTCACTGAGCTAACATCTGTGCCAATCTTCCTCTATTTTATGTGGTATGCTGCCACAGCATGGCTTGACCAGTGGTGCTAGGTCCGTGCTCAGGATCTGAACCTGTGAACCCCAGTTTGCCAAATTGGAGCACATGAATTTAATGCCAGAACCTATAAATGTTACCTTATATGGCAAAAGTTTGACTGTGGATTTTATTAAATTAAGGATTTTGAGATGGAGAGATTATCTGGGCGGGCCCTAAATGTATTCACAAGTACCCTTACAACAGGAAGGAAGAGGGAGATTTGATTACAGAGGAGAAGATGATATAACAGAAGCAGAGATCTGAAGATGCAGTGTTGCTGGCTTTGAAGTTGGAGGAAGGGACTATGAGTCAATGAATGCAAGGAATGCAACTCTAGAAGCTGGAAAAGACAAGGAAGGAGATTCTCCCCAGAACTTCTAGGGATAGAATAGCCCTGCTTAACCCTTGACTTTATCTGAGTGAAACTGATTTAGGATTTCTGGCCTCCAGAACTGTAAGAGAAACAATGTGTTGATTTACACTAAGTTTATGGTTAATTGTTACATCAGCCATATGAACCTAATACAGATTCCCAGAGCCCTCACCATTCCTCTACTTGTTTCTATAGTAGGCTTAGTCCCACCAAACTTCGACTCTAGTTCTAGTACTAGAAGAAAGCACCTACCTTAAAGGGTATTGACATAGAATCAAGCTCTTTGATTATTCCTACTGACATAAGTCTGTTACCCAGTAGTGATGCCTGGTACTTACACATAAAGAAAGGTCATGAAGTGCAAAGAACAGAGAGATTCTTGGGTACCAGCTACTCCAGTCTCAAAGAGATCTCTCTTCTCTGGTTTTGAATTTCACCTTATAGTTAATGCCAAGCAGTTTCAAATTCCCTTTTTTGACTCATACCTATATTTAAGTTCAGATTCTGTCACTTATTACCTGTGAATTTGCACAAGTTCCCCAAAGTTTGGTTTCCTTCTCTCAAAAAAAAGTTAATAATAGTAATACCTACCTCAAAGGCTTGTTGTGTGGATTGTGATAATGTAGGCAGAACATTCTGTAGAATGAGTAGCACATAGTAAGTGCTCAATAAATTAACTGTGCTCATCATCATCATTATCATTACCAATAATTATTTAAATTTTAGCTTTGTTTCCTCAATGAAGCTTTTTAAATTAGTTGTTTGAATACATGAGCATCTTACTATTAGAGCACATTCACTACAATAGCTTTCTAAAAATAATTTTGAAATTAAACTGGTTGTTTTTCTCTGATTTGGCAAGGAGGAGGAACTTGATAGGTATGGCTTACTCCTTTTTAACACTTACGATTTTCCCACAAAAAATGTTCTTATTTCCCTGGAAACTTTTTGTATCATCTTTGTAAGTTAATACCAAAACTTCTTATACTAAAATATTAGGATCTGTGCAGACATATTCTATAGAAACATTCATTTAGCTGTGTTATTCCAGTTAACTCTATCACAGTTACAGACTACATCCTCCATGACACACGACTAATATAAAGAGGGCTGCACAATATTGCCCACAAAAGATAAATAAACTTGACTATCATGGGGATGTGAATTGACCTTAATACATAGAACACTGATAGATGAACCACCTTCAGTCCTCTTCGTATTCTATAGATGCTCATACATCATCTATTTTTTCAATCTCATTTCCTCCCATTTCCCATATATATAATCTATTTCCAGCCACTCTAAACTTCTTACCTCTTCCCAAAAGTCCCAGGTTTTCTCACCTCATTGGCGCTTAGCACAAGTATTATGACTTTTATTAAACGAAGCTTTCTAGAATCTCCCAGTTTCCTTTCTCCCTGTTCTCACAGCTTTTTGTACATATCTCCATTACAACATTTACACATTACGTGGTACAGTTCCACATAATGTAGGAATGTGTGCATGCACCTTCTTCCTTACTAGTCTGTAAATAACTTGAGAACAGGGATTTTTTTCATGTTTGGTTTTTTTTTTTTTTCTCTGAGGAAGTTTTGCCCTAAGCTAACATCCACTGCGAGTATTCTTCTTTTTGTATGTGAGTTGCCACCACAGCATGGCCACTGAGAGACGAGTGGTGCAGGTCCGTGCCCAGGACCCAAACCAAGGCCACCAAAGTGGAATGCACTGAACTTAACCATTAGGCCACTGGGGACAGCCCTGTTTCATGTTTTTTTATATCTTCAGTTCTTAGTAATGTATTCAGAACAAAGGATGTCCTCAATAAAAATGTGTTCAATGGACACATGTAAAACTACAATATAATGTTCAAATAGTAAATATCAAGATATTTAGTTTAACAAATCAAAAATCTTGATTATTTACATGTCACAACCAAAGAAGTCTCGATACCTGAGCTTACCTGAACACTGTATCTGCAGTACATCAGGTGGGACACTTAATAGGGATGAAAAATGATCTTTGAGGTATTTAAAAATGGTGTCAATTTTAAAAGGCATTATAATCTCCTGGCACACAGGAAGAAGTACAACTTTTACTGTAGATAAAAAGAGAAAAGAAAGGATCATAGTCAAAAGCAAGGGTCAGCAACCCAGTCCACAAGCAGATAGAGAATTATAGGACAACTTTTAATCACACAGAATACAGGTTGCTTCTGCCATGTTCCCCTACTGCACCTCCATGACAAGAGTTACTTTCATTTTCTATGAGAAGTGACCAACATTCAACTGCAACCTTTCACTTTGAAAATCAGTTCAGAATCTCAAGAATTAGCATCAACAGTCAACACTTGCTCCCCAAACTCCAGCTCAAAGTTCAGATCTCTCTTCCATTCCCTGCTCTGAGGATCAGTGCATGTTCGGGTTTACTCTTCACTCAGAATATTACAAGAATTAGGAAATAAAACTAGACTGCTCTTAAATATTCCCAATATCTGGTATATATTACTCAGATATAAACATAGGAAACATCTCAGAAAACCAAGCATTTTTGTGTAGTGAGTATTGGAAAGGGAGACCCTGAGACCTAGAGGGTGTCCCTGAACCTAGATATGTGCATGCTTTGATTACATATTGACATCACGCATCAGTAAATCAGTGCGTATCCATAAAGTTAAGAAAAACTAATAGAGAAATTTTCAAAGAAAATTTTCTTTGAGCCTGCAACTACAAAAGATACCTAAGTCCATGCTTCTTCCTATAATTGATTCATGTCTATAGTTGCCAAAATGCAAAACAGAAAATCACTGTTTATTACAAATATCATGAATAACTACCTAAAAATCTACTTTTCACAAAAATGGACATGATGTGGCTCACTCTCCACTATACAAAATAGGAAATCAAGACCCTTAAAACATTAAAAATAAAGAAAAACTGTTATTATAAAATGATTATTTGTTCACAAATTATATGAAGGAAATGTAGGATTTAAAAACTAATTATTAGGGGGTAAACTTTTTTCTTTTACAGCTACAGATTTTAAATTTTAATGGAGAAACTATACAAAGTAAGATGGATGTAGAGTGCACACTATAGGCTAAAAAAGTTTTGTATATTTCTACATGCCTGACATGACAGTTTTCATAAAGCTAAACGAGACATTTATCAATAATCCCATGATGAAATTTAACTAGGCACTGTTGATGCTAAGGTTCTTTGAGCTTATTAAAACATGTTTTCACAGTTCTCTGTCAACAAAGAGAACACTTTCACAGATGTTAAATTATCGAAGGCTACTTCAATTATTTTATGGATTCAAAATTCTATAATCAATACATTGTAAAATTTTCATAGGAGTGACTTCCTGAGCTTTGGGAAGGTGAGGTGCATTAAGGAATTTCTGAGCCTCAGGAAGTATAGGACCAAGACAACTATTTTTAATCACCATGTGTTTCTTATAAGCTACAGTAACAGGGAATCACAGAAATATCAAAAAATAGAGCCCAAATTTACAGTGAAATAGAACGATAACAGCTTCAGTTGGGTATAACTTGGCTTGATTATTTCTTTTCCTTCCTCCTTTTCATTCTTTACTTGTGTGGACACACCACACCAGGATAAACTACCCCGCTGGATTCAAAAGCTACAGTTTATGAGCCAAACTAAGCTGCTATTATTGTTAAATGGTGGCTCGTCTTCTGTACTCTACAGATGGAAAATCTCTCAAAACTGATGGACAAGGGGGAGAGGGAGCAGTCTGTTAACCACGCAAGTAGAATGGCTCTCTGTGTAACCACCTTATTGCTGCTCCCCCTCTGTTTTGTTACCAACAATGAAGTGATAACCCCTACATGCCGTCAACATTACGTCTTTAAAATTACCCAATAATGAAAGACAACAATGATCTTTCTGAAGCTAAATATAAGGTTACCACTAAGCAGAAATACGGAAATATGTAAAAGCAACAAGATATATGGAATGAGCACTGGATATGAAACTTGAAAATCTGGAGTCAAGTTCCCATTCCACTCTTGCTATGTACAATGAATTCCAAAGTGGCACGCAAAAGAATTACAATTATACTCAAGAATTTGTCCACCATTTTCCAAGGTCCCTAAACATTTTAAAAGCTACTTTATTTGGGAAAAACAGATAAATATCAATTTAAAATTTAACGATATTCATTTATTTAGGGAGAGGAGATATTGCAAAATAGAGACGCTTCATAATTAAGACATTCAAGTGGTGTCACTACAGAAGTTTGGGGGATAAGGGAAAGTAATAACGAATGTAAAATAAATCTTCAAATAAAAGCAAACAAGAAAAAGTACCCATTCTTCAAAACGAGGAAAAGAAATATCCTATCTTCCCTAGGTAATACCTGTTGCAAAAGAATCTTTCGCAGATTCTTTCAGAGATTCCTTTATAGCCTTTATTTTATCCAGAAATGTCAGGGAACCATCATTTATATATTGTTCGGCTGACTGCACTGCAGTATCAGAATGAGTTAGATAGGGCTCTTCATGATGACCCGGAGAAGACAAAACATATTCGTGTGACATAACCTCTTCCGAGGCCTGTGCATCAGCGATTGGTTCCAGGCTTAAGGCCCTCTGGTCAGTCTCCTCCTCAACATGTGGTCCATGGCTCCCACCAGACTGTTCTAATTCAGAGTCATTGTCTTCAGTTTGCTCTGACTCTGGAAGCTCTTCTGAGGAACCTGGAATATTGATAGACTCAAAAGCATCTTTACTTTCTTCTGACGCATCAACAACATTCTGAGCATTAAATTCTTCCTCCTGATCAGACATTTTCCTGAATTGAAAAAAATAAACACATTTACTACAAACAAAAATTTCTACACCAAATATCAAATTCATTACTGGTTACAGTTATCCTCATAATATACTACAATGTTGCTCATTATTTTTTTTAAATATTATCTTAGTAATGGCATCATGTAAAACATTGGTGAGTTTTTAATAAAAACACCACAGAAAGTAAAAATGTGTACCAAAAAGAGAACCCCAAAACACAACAAACTTGAGAAATCTTCTGTGAAAAATATTTTAAAATATATTGTCATCTTCTCCTTATTCAATGAACAATGCCTTGTGAAAGAAGGGCTTTTTGAATAACTTTTTTTCTAAATACAAAACTAACATTTATGCTTCTAGCATTACAACTGAGTAGAAGCTCCAAGGAAGTTTCCAGCTCTACAGCAACTATCTCCTGGATAGGACACACTCTTTGTAGTAGCTTTGCTCTCACAAATTGTGGCAGAGGTCTCCAGTGACCTCTGCCCCACAAAGCAAACAGATCAACAAACAAATGTGGGCTGATCTTGGAGCTGACCATGGCCTGAGCTACAGCAACTAAGAGCCTTGGCTTGGGAGCCAGCATGATAGCATCCAGGAGCATGGGCCAGGGCAGTCCAGAGCCAAGCTGCAGAGGCAGGAGCTGGATCAGAGCACTGAGGACCCAGGAGAGCAGGGAGCCCACCTATAGAAGCTGGCAGCCAGGAAGCAGAGATTGAGGAAGTGGCCTCAATGTTGATTTCTGCGGCAACAGCAGGGGGAAGATTAAAACTTGGAACAGTAGTGAGGTGGGAAAGATGTGTTTGGGACTTCCACTCTAAGTACAAATCCTTATGGAGAAAAAAAATTAACCTTAGTGAGTGAAGTTCTCTGGCTACTAGAAGACAAATTTCAAAAAAAAAGAGAAATATCTGGAATAAAAATATATACTTGTTGAATTCAATGAATACAGCATTAGAGTTGAAGAGAGAATTAGTAAACTGGAGGATAAATAAAAATATTTTATATAGAATGCTGCAAAGAGATAAGGATATGAAAAATATGAGAGATTAAGAGCCACGGAAAAGAGAAAGTCTAGCATATTTTTTGCTAAGCATATATGTTTGCTGTGAGCTAAGAATGTACTGTTAAAATAAAAAACAACAAAGAATATGCAACAGAGATTGTATGTAGCCTGTGAAGCCCTTTTCAGAAAAAATCTGCCAGTCTCTGATTTAGCATAAGTCAAACTGGAATCCCAGAAGAAAACAGAAAGATGGAAGAGAGGAAATATTTTAAAAGGTAATGGCTGAGAAGTTTTCAAAACTGATGAAAAACATGGAGCCAGAGATCCAGGAAGCACAACATAAATACACACCTAATGGATAAATAAAAAATAATTCATAGCCATATACATAGTAATTAAATTACAGAATAACAAAAACAAAGTCTGGAAAGCAAACAGTGACAAAGGACACATCACCTGTTTTGAATCATATTGATTTGCTGACATTAATACAAAGGAAAGAAAAGTAAAATTACTGCAGATTTCTTATCAGAAAAATAGCAGCCAAGGCAATAATGGACTAATTAAAAGAAGGCAACTATCAACCTAGAATTGTGCACCCAGCAAAATTATCTTTCAAGAAAGAAAACAGAAACATTTACAAATAAGTTACCACCAAGATAGCTGCTCTACAGGATACACTTGAAAAGGGAGGAAAATGGGCCCACTGGAAGACTACAGTGCATGAAGGAAAGGCGAACAAATCACAAACATATGGGTAAACCCAAACAAACAGTGTCAACACAAAATAATAGTAGAAAATTGAAATATTAGACAATAAGAACATGTAACTGGGAAGGGAAAGCTGAGAATAAATTGTTCTCAAATCCTTAGACTGTTTACAAAATTGAGGGATATGATATTCTTAACCCTAGACTTTGTTAAATATGCATAGTTAAATTTCAAGTACAACCAATAAAAGAACTGAAATAAAGTTTTAAAATTCCAAAACGATAAAGAGGAAAAAAAAGTAAAATGAGAAAAAACTGAACAAAAGCAATTTTTAAAAAGTTCGTGAAACCTCTTTAGGCTCTCATCTACAAAAAAATCTTCCTTTTTTTTTTTTTTTTTTTCCTTTTTTAATCCCATAAAAGAGCTTAATGGCCTGATTAGAAAAAGACTGTCCTAAAGCAGCCCTAACTCCTAGCAACATACTCATCTGCCCTTTTTGGAGAGTCTGAGGTAATGTTTTTGTTTCTAACTTGTAGGTCCCTGTACACTCAAAATGGCCAGGACGGCATCTTCTAAAACAGCGACAGTAACAAAATCAAGAACTTCTGCTATTCAAAAAACACAACTGGAAGGATAAAAAGACAAACCATAGACTGGGAGATAACTTCTTTGCAAAACTCATATTTGACAAAAGACCTGTATCCGGAATATAGAGAACTCTCAAAACTCAATAATAAGGAAAAAATGAGTAAAGGATTTAAATAGACATGTCACCAAAGAATATATACAGAAGGCAAACAAGCAGGGCCAGGGCTAGATGGAGGCAAAGGTGGCCCCTGTACTGCTCTACGCTTGGACTTGTGCCTGAGAATAAATGCCTCCTGAAATTCTGGACCTGGTTGCCTCAACTGCCTCATTCTAGTCCTGGCCCTGAAAACAAGCATGTGAAAAGATGCTCAATATCATTAGTCATTAGAGAATGCACCTTTAAATCACAATGAAACTCCACTACATACCTATCAGGATAGCGAATAAAATTTTTTTTGCCCAACAATATCAGGTGCTGGTGAGTATGAAGACAAGTGGAGCTCTTATACCCTGATGGTGGAAATGAAAATTGGTACAGCATTTGGGATAATTGTTTTCTTATAAAATTAAACATACACTTATGATATGACCCAACAATCTGTGTCCTTTACCCAAGTGGCATGAAAAACTACATTCATACAAAACCTGTACACAGAACTTTATAAAGACTCTATTCTTAATCACTAAAGACTGGAAACAACACAAATGTTCCTTAGTTGAGGGATGGACACACATACTATTTTTACATTCATAAAATGGAGTATTACTCACCAATAAAAAGGAATAAACTACTGATACACACAACACCCAATGAATGTCAAATGAATTACGCTAAGTGAAGAAGCCAATTCTAAAGGCTACATACTGCATGATTCAATTAAGTGAAAAACCAAAGCTGCTGGTTCACAACCTTTCGAGTTCCCCGGGTGAAATCCGAAACAGCACCCTTACATGGAGGGCAAGGAGAGACCGAAGAAAGAGGCAAACCACTCCAGACTAGTAGGTGGCAGGTGTAATAAGCTAGGGGACTTATTATGAGGCTTGTCTTCCGTAGCTGCAAGACAGTAGATCTCCACACCGCCTGCCAGAATCTTGAGTTTATATAGAGGCCTTAACTGGGTGCACTATACAGTTTAGATGGTCTCAATAACACAGTACTCTCTCAAGGCTCTGTCCTTGAAACCGCTTCCAGTACAGGAACGGGGAGCAGAAGGCACCCATATTCCAAGGACAAGGGAGGCGGTAAGAGCCTCCCATTGCCCCATCCAGTTCGTGGGTCAAACAGCAGTCACATCCTTCGCATGACCTCCTCCAACAAAAGCACACACCAGTATGTACAATGTTACAGGTACAACTACATATTTGTACACGCACAGAATACCTCCAGAAAGTAACTTTTTCTTTTTATGTCCTATCTATCCAAACGTAAGTTTTAATCTTAAAAAATTGTTTAAGAAGAAAAAAGCAGTCTCTATTATGATCGCATACAAAATAGTCCCCTTTTCACTTACAATGCATAATTTCATTGATAAATCTAGAATGTTTTAGATATCTAGTGTAAGTAGTAAGGCAGGGATCCAGTTTTGCCTTCTACCAAATAGACTTGCTAAGTTTTTTAAGAGGCACAGCAAAGACCATCGGTGGAGGGAAGGAGTGAGAATACCAGCGAGGAAGGTCTGAAAGTCCTCTATTTACTAAAGACTGAAAATGGTGGTCACCAGGGATGGCTAAAAGTTTGCTAATGCCAGATCTGGGTTACACACAGAGATGGTCTTGCTTCTATTATCGTGATAAGCACCGGGAGTGGGAGGTCCTCGAGGTACAACTCCTAGCTTGATACTGCGGCTTCCAAATCCCACATCAGAGATAAGGAGCCAAAAAACGAACCAAGACAGATGCGATGCTTTGCACGGTTTTTAAAAGTGGAACATCCCGGAGCGGCCGAGCAGTCCCCAGAGCGCAGGGGGATCAGCGCCCCGCACATAGCCCTCGGAGTCTGGCGCCGTAGTCACCGGCTCAAGGCCGGTCTAAGGATCGGGCCAAAACCTGTCCTCCTACCTGACCAAGAAACGCAGCGACTGGGGTGGAAGCGGTTTCTCAGGCTCCTAGGAAGCAGCGTCCCCACTCGCCGGATTCTGTGTTGCCAGCCATATCCTAGCAACGGCCCTACGCCACCTCCACCTGCCAGGGCATTGCTGTCGCGAGAAGAGGCGGTGCGCGAGTCGGGAAGGAACGCGGCTGAGGGGAGGGGTGAGGGGACGAGACGAAGAAATTAGGCAGACGAGGGCGGGGCAAGGGGCGAGGGGCGAGGGGCGAGGGGCGGGGCAGATTGTACCTGCTTATTACCTAGATCTGTAAGCAAATCGGTCGCTAACCGCTTTCCAAGATCCCTTTTATAGTTGTAAGAGGGTACGGTTCTCCGAACCAGTGACAGCAATTTGTGCTTGTAGATATAAAAACTCAGGATTAGAGAAAATGTAAACATGAAGTAAGAGTGAAGACCTTGACAAAGGAGAACACAGTTGTGTAACAGTTAGGTGCCTACTTGATTTTGTTAAATTTAGAACTTGGCTCTTGGCTTCCTGGCAGCCAAAGAGAAAAGGGAGACAGGAACTGTTTAATAACTTCTCTTTTAAATCAGCAGAAGCAAAGCTTTTGTTAATCACTGAATTATAAAGGTTTTTTTTTTCTATCACTGGAAATTCTTTAAATTGAGAAGATTTTTAAAGCAGCATATATTGGGGGAGAGAATCAATTATGTTCCTGTTGTAAATGTAGTGGCAAACTTCATGTAGCTTCATAGTAATAACTAACATTTATTATTATTTGTTAATGAGCACTTACATTTCTAACTTAATCCTTACAATGATTTTATTAAGGAAGAACGGTAGCCCCATTTTACTAGTGAGGAATAGAGGCTCAAAGAGGTTTAGTGGGGTAGCCAGGATTAAACCCAAGCAGTCTGAATCCAGGTCCTCGATTTTGAAACCACTATTCTATGCTACTGTTTAATTTAAAACCCTTTGATTTTTAAAAGTGATGTAAGATTAATAAAATTAAAACTTTTGTTATATATAATATGGGTCCATTCCTCCTTCATAATGTCCAATGTCTTCATTCCTTTATATCTTTCTGCTGAAACCGCATTTCCATCTCCCCAATAACTTCCTAATGTCCAACGCCATTCTTTCAGTCTTCATTCCACTTTAAAAGATATTTCTTACTAGAAATTTTATAAAATGTTTAATCTTCTCAGATAAAATTGGCGTTAATAATGGTTTTAAATAAAAGCAAATGTATTTAAGTCACTTCATGAATCCACATATTCACGAAGTCCAGAGAAAAGGCCGGGGGAGGGGGGGGGGGGGGGGAGGCGGGTGGCCGGTGAGGGAATACAGATAGCCACTAGGGTTAGTCTTTCATGGGGAAGCCGGGCGATTGGAGGTGTGCAGGCACGTTCTTCCCAACGCTCCCCACTCCCATCCCCCAAATCATAAGGTATCTTAACTTTTACTAGTAATGAGAATTCCATTGGTTTTAAACACTCACCTTTCTGGGTTTCCTCTTTAAAATTTATCATTCACTGTTCTCTATGGTAAGGACAGTATGAAAAAGCTAGGTTTAGGTATGGAGGCAGGAGATAGAGGGAAGAAAACCTGGCGGTAGAGAACTTCAAGTACTTCACAGTGTTAAATGTGACTTGACACCCACTATACGTTCATATCTATTTATAGTTCGCTGTGGAGATGATTTTGTACAACTTAATCTTACAATGTGAGCCTAACTTAACTGGTAGGCTTCCCAGGTAGTCTATGCAGGTTGGAAAGGTTAACAACACATCAAAATCTCTCTCTCTCTCACTCACACACCTACACACACAAATATATAGCTGTTTGGTTCTACAAAATAAATATAAATTCAAGCTGAAAACAACCAATAGGAAAAAGACTCTCAATTCTGAAAGTGAAAAAGTAATTTTAAAATAGCATTTTCCATTTTATTTTTCACAATAAACCTATGCATTTTCTCAGCATTTATTGACCCAAATAACTTATCTTTCTCATGAAACATCTACCTTTATTTATCTCAGCATTTATTTATACAATAAACATTTCTTTTAATGTGCTTTTATTTTTACAAACATGCCACCTAGTGGCTATCTGAAATCAAGCATTTCAAAATATTTCCCATTGTTACTTCAGGCTAAAACATATTTTGTTATAAATGAATTAGAACAAAAGTCAGAAGAATAATGTAGAAAACCAAAGAGTTGACAGTTATGTTTTGGAAATTATCTAGATGGATTAAATTTGATTCATAATACCTCTGTGAGTTTGTTAAGAGACTAGAAATACAGATCCATATTCTTTTTTCTGAAACCTTAAGGGACAGATATGTTTGAAATTCCGGTTTTTTTCAGATTTTTGAAAGGCAATATGGACATATACTGTATATTCCGTAACCTTCAGTGGATGTAGAGAAGTAGTCCAGAATCAAATACATTAATACTTCTGTGGCAAAATATATCCATATTCACATGTGGGATAAAGACCACAAATAGCCTTATGTCAATTCAGGTCAGATTATGCTTCCAAATGAGTTATGAAAAAACTTTCTGTTTGCAAACACTTTTGGAGTTTGGAATTTAGATAGGGAATTACGGACCTGATTTACCCTGAGAAATAGACTCAACTATCTTGTTATAGAAAAAACAGAGTAAAATGAAATATTACAAAATAGTAATATTTTATCTTTAGAAATGCCTAAAAGGCTCACTTGAAAAAAAAAAGTTAAAGATCATGAGAAATCCCAAAAAAGAATCTCTGCAATGCTTTTCATTTAGAGTCATATACAGAAAGAAGCTAATCTGCTATAAATTACATTTAAGCACCCTCCAAATATTAGCTGCTAATATAAACCTAAAGATCATTTTGAAAATTCATTATTAGCAATGCAGGGCAGCTAAATTTGTGAGTTCCATAGCATACTTAAGAATACTTTTTACCCTTGGTTTTCTGTTTCCTTTTGGTTTCGATGTGTGATTTGCCAGGTTCCCTGTCCCCGGCCGCTATGTCTATGGAAGCATGTGTTGAGATGGCGCCATCCTCAGTCTGGACCCCTTGTGTTACTCTTTTGAGCACTGCCAACCCTCAATAGACATGTAATATGAATAAGAAACAAACTTCTGTTGTGTTAAGAATTTGGGATTTAGGGGTAGTCTATGCTAATTCACTACTTTCCATCACTAACTAGAGTTTTGGCTTATTACCTCTGAAGACTTCTAAATAAATCTCTAGTGTCTGTCAATAACACAAATCTTGTATCACACTCCCACTTTGACTTCTTGTGAATTCTATTTAAAATAAACCTCTTCATCCTCCTCTAAACCAGACTCCTATCTTCTCATTTACTTTTTTCCCAAAAAGTTAGTATTACTATTATTGTAGCATAGTCTGCAATTCCATTGCGTATTGAGTTTTAAAGGAAATTCTGCTCTCAGAAGCAAACTACTCATGGTACATTCAGCCGACTTGGTACCTTACCCTAGACCCCTGAAGACACCTGCATAGGTTTCTTCAGCTTCTGTTTATATAACCATAGAGGCTGGGAGGAAAAAGAAAACGTTGTTAGCATATATGTGGGAATCTTCTTATACAGAACATTGACTTTTCTTCCTTTGAGAGAGAAAACGTGAGGGCAGCATCTTCCTCCTGGTGATTAAGAGGCCTGATACAGATAACTGGGGAAGTGGCACACCAGCTCTGAAGTCTGCTCTGCAGTTGGAGAACATGTTAAGCAAGGTCCTGCAAGACTTCAAGATCATGGCTTCTAAGAACAGTGAAAGTGATCTCTTAGACTTCACAGGAGAGCTCCTGGATAAACAGAACATAGACTACCTGGATTACCATCTTGGCTGTCAGAAGGAATTAGAAGAGCTGGCCCAACAGGAAGGCATGTTTGCAAAGCCTGCTGAAGCATCAGGTAAAGGGACTTAACTTCTGAAGGCAACACAGCAAGTCCTCCCATTGTAGTGATCCCAAAGCCAGCCACTTAAGAATCCTGATCTTCTCCATTTGACAGAAAACTGCTTTCCTTTTTATCTAGTATCTTAATCCTCATTGCTGTGTGCACAAACAAATCTGCTTGGCATCATAACAACAAAAAAAGTTGAATTAGCTTCACTTTTCTAACTGCACTTTAGGATTAGAAAAGGAAATAAGACAAAGATACGGACCTTCCATCCCCCAATTCTGAGGGAAAGGTGGGGGTGGAATAATGGAGAATGAAAGGACACAGTGAGACCTGAGGCTTGGTGGAACAAGATGGCTGCCACTGCAGGCATCATATTCTTTCTATTCAGATGAGACTACTTCTTCTGCCCAGGACAGTCAGGGTTTATACCTATTATCCTTATGAAATTATTACTACTTCCTTTCACTCTCAGAATCATTATAAGTTGAATGAAAAATTATATGGCTACTAGACATAAGCCATTTTCATCCCAAAGGAAAGAATACCCATATATTTGAATATTCTGCACTCAGTCCACAGATAGAAGGGGGGCATCAACTTTGTTGCCATTTTCTTCTTTGTTTGCAAAGCTCAAATTGATTAGCTTCTTTTGCTTTTGAAGTGTCTGGAATAGGTGATTAACCTGAATGAAACATATGAAGAGCCCAGGCAGAACTGAAATGAGCCCTTCTGTAAATTACTCAAATTAGTCTAGAAGCCACTCAGCAACACTGAAGAATCATCTGCAAAGTGATCAGGGAAGCTTAATCTGGAAATTTATAGGAAGCAACTGAACAACATTTGAAGAAGTAAAAACAATCAGCTGTATGGTTGTAGGGGCAGCTGGAAGAGCAGTTAGTAAACGTAAAAAGAATGATGGACCACACCACAATGCTTTCACACAGCTACCCCATTAACATTACCTGTCTGTGATCCATATGAGGATTTTTGCACAAAATGAAATCCAATTTACTACTTCTGTTCACATTTGTTCTTTGTAAGTACTTTGACACAAAAAGTCAAGAAAGCAGGATCTAGCTTCTTTTGGTGCAGCCCATACAGTGTAGGCAGGAGTGATAGCACCCCAAGTATCTTCAGAAAGAATAAAATTAGAGGCATGAGCTCTGAGGCAAGACTGTCTAGGTTCAAAATGTAGCTCCACATCTTACTGCCTATGTGGTCTTCGGTGTGTTATCACATTCTCACTTTGCCTCAGTTTCCCCAGCGTCAACATGCTGCACAATTTCAGAGGAACACTAATATCATTGGATTCTGGTTTCCTTATCTGGAAAATGAAATAATTTGCAGGATCTCACTCTTAAGAGTTGCAGTGCACATTTAATGAATGAAATTGGTCAGGTACTTAGAACAGTGACTGACAAATACTAACAACCGTTAGCTATTATCATTATATTATTACCATGACTACTACTATTCTACAACTAGTATTTCTAATACAAACATCAATAAGGTCCCCTTTAATTAACAGCCACATGACTTCTTTTGGTGAAATATGTAAGACGCCGAAGAATCTGGGAGAAAGTGGGGCTGAAAGTATGACAAAGGCACACCAAGACATCTTTCTGTTTCTATGTGCCCAAAGGACCTGAAAACATGGTTAGTTAGAAAAATAGCTTGAAAGCATCTATGCAAACATGCTTTAGGATCATATATTTTGACCTCAATAAATTTAATGTATTATATATTAAAGCAAATGTTTAGAACTGAACTGGCAATGATAAATCATAAATTCAACTTCTTTTATAGAGAAGGAAACGGGCCATTCTGAGAGATTGACAACTTGTCTCCAATTAGTCTCTGAGTCTGTGATGGCACTAGAACCATGAGAATGAGAACCCCTAGACTTCTGACTCTCCCTCTAATGCTTTTCCCATTTCCCCCATAGAAGCTTTCTCTTTCAGTTTGACTGCTAAAAAGTAACTCAATCCACTTCAATTTAACATTTATTTAGCATTCAATTTACAGCTCTATAGGGGGAGAAATATATTGGAAAAGGAAAAATACAGCATTTTTTCTTATTCTGAAAATTCTGATTCTGCTTGGTTACAAGAGATAGCAAAACACACACACACATGCTCCCATACACAACACACAACACCAAAAGTGCTATCTTTGAAGATGAGAAATATCAAACATGAATATTTAGAAATGATAGGCGGGCCAGCCCCATGGCCTAGTGGTTAAGTTCAGCCTGCTCCACTTCGGCGGCCTGGATTCAGTTGCTGGGCGTGGACCTACACCACTCATTGGTGGCCATGCTGTGGCAGCGACCCACATACAACATAGAGGAATACTGGCACAGATGTTAGCTCAGGGTGAGTGAATTCTAATTTGATGGTTTTTACTATTTCACTTCAAACAGTAAGTAACCTATAAATTTGTATAAACAAGAATAATAATTAAGTACCTTTTCTGCTTTTTTCAGAATAAAAAATTAAATTATGTGCTGAAGATACTACTAAAAATACTTCACCTTATGGCCTCTGTGCTGAAAATCAATAGCATTTTTTTCCGACTAACTTTCAAATCTTCCCACAACCTCTCTGTTTAAAAAAATATCATCTTTGAAATAATTGGAATGAATGCTTTATAAATCAAAGTGATTCGCAAGGCCCTATTACCATATTCATCAATTTGAACATGTCTCTTAAATATGTTCTGTATGAATTTTCTTGATGATATAAGATGTCAATAATATCGAAACATTCTTAATAGAATGGAACATTTAATTAATTACATCAGTTTCCCATCATCATACAAGGCATTTATTACGGGTTATATTGGCCATTTCCACTGGTTAGCAGGAGGCTCTTCCACTAAAGGCTCCCATGGTTTCCACTGGATCATTTTTCTCGCCAGGCTTAGTTCATTTTCAGCCTGTTAATAAAATTTTTTAAAAAGATCATTTGATTATATTGTTTAATAGATATTTATCATAGCTAAAAAGTGAAATATAACTATTACAGCTACTACTTTCATATTAATAGCTGATAATAGGCTGTTCCACTATCAAATGCTGAACATTATTAAATTACCTTAATTCTCATAGCTACACAATCATCATGAGTAAGAAAGGATGGCTTTTGATTTCTTCTATTTGATTAAAATTTGCTACTAGAGTGTTCAAAAGTTTAGGTGATGAATTTTCAATCATAATTGTCTGTTTCACCATTAGACTATAAATTCATGTCTCTTAATCTATGCCAATGACTTTCAAATTTTATTTTATCATGGCCCTTAGTAAAAAGAATACATTTTACTAAAGGATTCACAGTACACATATATAAGCAAAACAAAGCTAAAAATATCATTATCTTTACTAGCTGTAATACACTCTATTTTCTATTCTACTTTTTAAAAAATGCTAGTCACAACCGATCTAACTGATTTCATGACCCATAATCACTTGAGACCTATAAATTTGTAAAACAGTGATCTACAGAATGTAAGAGAATACAATGGTGCACAAAAAATATTTACTATTGAATTACTTTCCTTAATCAGATTATGTAATCTTTAATTTTTCCTTTCAAACACAATTTATAACATATTTAGCAAATATATTTTAGGTATCTTTTTATTTCACACTTTTTCTACAACAAAAGGACCTATGACAACTCTGGCTAACTTAGAAGAACACTGTTGAACACTTAGCAGGACATCAGAGAAAAAATTCAAACAGAGTAAGTGCTTAGACTCTATCAGAGCCTATAATTCTATAGTTAAAAGGCAATGTCTCATTTATGTCAGTGGCCCAGAACAGCCAATCTATGTTGAGCAGCAACAGTCTAAAATGTATACAATGAGTTAAAGAGTAGATTAATGGAAATCTAGGGGCAGAGGTATTTACTAATGCTGAAATGAGAAAACAGTATAAATACTGATTAAAAATATCCCTTAGAATGGTTGTTTCCCTGACTACCCTTTGGCCTGGGTCTCTTGAACACTCATGCTTTCGCTATGCCCCCAAGGTACTGTACAGTGTTGAAAGGGTGCCGGGACCTGAACATCATTGAAGTCAGCCCTATTTCAAGGAGCTGGACCCAGCTACACATGGCTCCTGTTGCCAACACCCTCCCTCTTCTCTGGCTTCTAACACTATCCTTTCCTCATTCTTCTCATATTATCCCTCCAGAAATGGGCTGTTCAATATGGCTGTCACTACCTACATGTGACTACTGAGTGAGCGCTTGAAATGCAGCTAGTTCAAATTCAGATGTGCTGCAAGTATAAAATACAGACCATATTTTAAAGACTTAGTATAAAAAAAGAATGTGAAATATCTAAATTTTTTTTACATTGATATGTTTCAGTGATAATATTTTAGATATACTGTATTAAATAAAACATTACTAAAATTAATTTAACCTTAATATTGCCCATGAAAATGTGGAGAACTGCACAACTAGCTTAAAAATACTTAACGTACCCTAAGACTATAATTGTATGATAGATAACGGTATCAACTAAACTAAAGTCATGATCAAAGTGAAATCAGGGAGAAAAGAAAGAGGAACAAGAAGTTTGCAGCAAGTTCCCATAACACTACATCAACCCAGCAAATGAATAGAAAAGCCAGAAAAACAGGCCCTTGAATGACTGAAACAGTTCACATTCATAGAAAGCTGTTGGAATACCCTCTTCCTCTTTTAATAGAGGCATCTAACAATTCTTTTGAATTTGTAACATCATGTCTGTTGGTGACATACCTCCCTAATCTCCAATATTACCCAATATCTCCTTTTATTTGTCCATTGATAAAAGACAACAAACTTAAGAATGGTGACATTTTTAAATACAAAAAACTGTAAAAATTAAATGAAACAGAATTGAGTATTTATCAGACCCCTATGAAGGGAAGACATTCTAAATCTATAATGGGGGGGGGATCTCAGGGGAAGGGTGCTTTCTACATATGAGAGAAAACATTCAATTGAAGACAAAAGACAAAGGACAGATTAAAAAGAAATGTACAGACAACATGGGCAAAAGTTGAAGGTTAATCTCTCTTTTATTTTAAAAAGGACTCACAGAAATATATAAGAAAAACACTAAAAACAAATGATAGAGTGAAATATTAATGATATAATTTATAAAACAGGAAATACAAAAACATTTTAAAAGTTTAATCTTACTAGTAATTGGGGAAAAAATACACAACTAGTTTTAAAAAAGGCATCATTTCCCCTGATTTAATTAAAAATCGCAGCATTCTTACCAGCATAGATGTGTTAATCCAATGGTCAAAAATAAAAATAAAAGTCTATTTTAATTTTATGAGTCAAAAGACCTGTATTTTTCCATACAAAAATATACTACACCTTTAAAACTTAAAAGCATTTGCATCTAAAAAGATGAAATTATTCAAATAACAGTAATATTGTGTTATTAATTTAAACTAAGGTAAGTTAACAAGAACTGATTAATTCAAAGAGTTATCAAACTCCAAACTTCCAACAGAAGTCTCATAAATTCAAGTTACAATCAATGATAAATATTTAACTTTCACACCCATGTTAGAAGTATTTCCTATATGTGATTAGTCTTATATTTGATATAAATAAAGAAATTCCATTTTCCTCTCTTTCTAGAATGTCAGTTTTGTGCCTCTATACATTGTGCCTCTGAACACTTAAACCCAAATATCTAAACATTCAGCTTTTTCTTTACCTGAAGAATCACCTCTTCTATTTGGCCACCTTGAAGTTGGTCTTCTAATTTTTTAACATCTGGTTCCTATAATTTAAGGAAATAAAGAAAGAAATATTTATATGAAGGAGCATAATATCTGAACGTTTCAATCACATATTTTAAAAACTCATATAAAAAAGCACTTAATATAACAAACATAATTTTTCTTCTATCATACCCTTACTAATTTTCACCAAATATTTGGTGGAAACTCATTTCATCTCTCTACTATTTTATTGCTTTTCTATCTTTTTTTTTTGGAGGTAGATTAGCCCTCAGCTAACTACTGCCAGTCCTCCTCTTTTTGCTGAGGAAGCCTGGCTCTGAGCTAACATCCGTGCCCATCTTCCTCTAGTTTATACGTGGGACGCCTACCACAGCATGGCTGCCAAGCAGTGCCATGTCCGCACCCGGGATCCGAACCAGCGAACCCCGAGCCGCCGAGAAGCGGAACGTGCGAACTTAACCGCTGCGCCACCGGGCCGGCCCCTATTGCTTTTCTATCTTGATATTAAAAAGTGTCAAATGCTTACTGACATGCTTATTAAGGGTAAGAAATATAACGCATAATTCAGTCTTTCTTCTAAGATACAGGTTTTAAAATATCACTTTATTTTCTTAGTATTTCCTGTATTTCCTCTGAGAGCATTAGCATTAAAAATAAATCCTAACCTATGACCCAGAATTCCACTCCTAGGTATATACCAAACAGAAATGCATAATACACTGAGCAAATGACATGTTCAAGAATGCTCACAGCACAAATTATAGTCCCAAACTAGAAACAATCCAAATGACTATATACAATAGAATGAATTATAGTATTTGGATATAGTAGAATACTATATAGCAACGAGAATGAACAAACTACAACCTACATTGAATAACACAGATGATTTTCTCAAACATAATATTAAGCAAAAGAAATCAGACACAAAAGAATACATACAATGATTCCATTTATAAAAAGTTCAAAGCAGGCAAAATGATTCTGTGGTGTTACAGGTCAGAGACTAGTTATCCTCAGGAAGGTAGTAACTCGGGGGGGAACAAGTGATGATTTTGGCATTCTGGAAATGTCTTCTTGTTTGATTTGATGTTAAAATGGGTGTAATTACTTTGTGAAAATTCGTCAAGCTTTACACTTATGACTTCTGCACATTTCTTTATATACATAATTCTTCAATAAAAGGGGTTTTATAAAAAGAAACCCAGGGCCTGCCCAGTGGTGTAGTGGTTAAGCTTGTGTGCTCCACTTCGGCGGCCCAGGGTTCACAGGTTCAGACCCTGGGCATGGACCTACACACTGCTCATCAAGCCATGCTGTGGCTTCATCCCACATACAAAATAGAGGAAGACTGCCACAGATGTTAGCTCAGTGACAATCTTCCTCAAGCAAAAAGAGAAAGATTGGCAACATGTATCAGCTCAGGGCCAATCTTCCTCACCCAAAAAAGAAAAAAAGAAACGCTAATATAGCACTTAAAACATTCAAAGACCTGTATTTATGTTCTAGTAAACTGAGCTTTTTGAGAGCCAGAAACCATGTCCTATACATACACATGCATATGTAAATAAAGTGTAAATTGAGTGGTTTTTTTGGCCCGTAAATGGAATGAAAAGAGGAAAGAAAACACCAAAGATACTGGGGCTGGCCCCGTGCCAAGTGGTTAAGTTGGTATGCTCTGCTTCGGCAGCCCAGGGTTTCGCCAGTTTGGATCCTGGGTGCAAACATGGCACCACTCATCAGGCCATGCTTAAGTGCCGTCCCACATAGCACATAGAGGCACTCACAACAAGAATATACACCTAGGTACTGGGGAGTTTTGGGGAGAAGAGGAAAAAAGAGAAGACTGGCAACAGATGTTAGCTAAGGTGCCAATCTTAAAAAAAAAAAAAAGATATTTTCTATAGCTACTGGCATGTTCCTGCCTCAGGGCATCTGCTAGCTGATCCAGCATATCTGTATGGCTTGTTCCTTCACTTCCATCCAAGTCTTCACTCATATATTATCTTCTCAATGAGGACCAGTCTGAGGACCACACAATTTATACTGTCGTAGGTTGAATAATGTCCCACAAGATGTACATGAACTAATCCCTAGAACCTATGAACGTTACCTTATAAGGCAAATACGTTGCAGACATGATTAAGTTAAGAATCTTGAGAAGGGGAGATTATCCTAGATTATCCAAGTGGGCCCTAAATACAATCACAGCTGTCCTTATAAGACAGAGGCAGAGGGAAATCACACATACAAGACAAAGTAATGTGACCACAGAGGCAGAGACTGGAGTGATGTGGTCACAAGCCAAGGAATGCCAAAAGCCATCAGAGCTGGGAGAGGCAAGGAACAGATTCTACTCTAGAGCCTCCAAAGGGCTCGCAGCCCTGCTGACACCTTGATTTGGGCCCCTGATACTGGTTTAGACTTCTGGCTTCCAGGAATGTAAGAGAATAAATTTCTATTATTTTAAGCCACCAAGTTTGCGATAATTTGTCACAGCAGCTACAGGAAACTAATACAAATTGTAACATCCCTCATCACCCTGGTACACATCATTTCTCCTTTTTATTTTCCTTCACTGCACTTACTATCTTCTCACATACAGGCATACCTCAGAGATACTGAGGATTCCATTCCAGACCACCACAATAAAGTGAATATTGCAATAAAGCGAGTTACCCAAATTTTTTGGCTTCCCAGTACATATAAAAGTTACCGTACTGTAGTCTATTAAGTGCAATAACATTATGTATAAAAAAACAAGGTACATACTTTAATTTAAAAATATACTATTGCTAAAAAATGTTACTCATCATCTGAGCCTTCAGCGAGTCACAATCTTTTTGCTGGTGAGGGTCTCACCTCTGTGTTGATGGCTGTGGACTGATTAGGGTGGAGGCTGCTGAATGTCAGGGTGGCTCTGGCAAGTTCTTAAAAGAAGACAACAATGAAGTTTGCCACATCGATTGACTCTCCATTTCACAATTTCTCTGTAGCATGCAATGCTGTTTGATAGCATTTTACCCACAGTAGAACTTCTTTCAAAATTGGAGTCAGTCCTCTCAAACCCTGCCGCTGCTCTATCAATTAAGTTTATGTAATTTTCTAAATCCTTTGTCATTTCAACAATCTTTATAGTATCTTCACCAGGAGTAGATTCCATCTCAAGAAACCACTCTCTTTGCTCATCCATAAGAAGCAACGTTAAAGTTTTATCATGAGATTGCAGCTCTCTCACATCTTCAAGTTCCACTTTTAACTCTAGTTCTCTTGCTATTTCCACCACATCTACAGTTACTTCCTCCACTGAAGGCTTGAGGCCCTCAAAGTCACTCATGAGGGTTGGGATCAACTTCTTCCAAACTCCTGTTAATGTTGATATTTTGATCTCTTCACGTGAATCATGTATGTTCTTAATGGCATCTAGAATGGTGAATCCTTTTCATACAGTTTTCAATTTACTTTGCCCAGATTCATCAGAGGAATCACTATCTCTGGCAGTACAGACTTAAAAAATGAATTTCTTAAATAAGGCTTGAAAGTCAAAACTAATCCTTGATCCATACGCTGCAGAATGGATGTTGGGTTAGCAGGCATGAAAACAACATTAATCTTCTTGTACATCTCCATCAGGGCCCTTGGATGACCAGGTACATTGACAGTGAGCAGGAATAGTTCGAAAGGAATCTTTCTTCTGAGCAGTAGATCTCAACAGTGGGTTTAAAATATTTAGTAAATATTTTACTAATCACGTTGTAAACAGATGTGCTGTTTCTAGGCTTTGTTGTTACATTTCTAGAGCACAGGCAGAGTAGCTTTAGCATAATTCTTAAGGGCCCCAGGATTTTCAGAATGATAAATGAGCACTGGCTTCAACTTAAACTCACCAGCTGCACTGGCCCCTAACAAGAATCAGCCTGTCCCTTGAAGCTTTGAAGCCAGGCACTGACTTCTCCTCTTTAGCTAGGAAAGTCCTAGATGACATCTTCTTCCAATAGAAGGCAGTTTTGTCTACACTGAATATCTGCTATTTAGTGTGGCCACCTTCATTAACTATCTTTGCTACATCTTCCGGATAACTTGCTGCAGCTTCTACATTAGCAGTTGCTGCTTTACTTTACACTTTTGTTATGAAGACAGTTTCTTTCTTTAAACCTCAGGAACCAAGCTCTGATAGCTTCAAACTCTTCTTTTGCAGCTTCCTCCTCTCTCAGCCTTCACAGAATTGAAGAGGATTAGGCTTTGGCTTAAGAGAATGTTGTGGTTGGTTTGATCTTCCATCCAGATCATTAAAACTTTGTCCATATCAGCAATAAGGCTGTTTCGCTTTCTAAGCATTTGTTGTGTTCACAAGTAGCACTTTTACCTTTCTTTAAGAACTTTTCCTCTGTATTCACAACTTGGCTAACAGTTTGGGACAAGAGGCCCAGCTTTTGGGCTATCTCGGCTTTCAACATGCCTTCCTCACTAAGCTTAATCATTTCTAGCTTTGGATTTAAAGTGAGAGATGTCCGACTCTTCCTTTCAGTTGAACACATGGAGGCCATTGTAGGATTATTAATTGGTCTAATTTTAATATTGTTGCATCTCAGGGAACAGAGAGGCCTGAGGAGGAGACGGGGGAATGGCCGGTCGGTGGACCAGTCAGAACACATACAAGATTTATCAATTAAATTTACCATTTTATGTGGGTGTGGTCTGTGGCACTCCAAAACAATTACAACAGTAACATCAAAGATCACTGATCACAGATCATCAAAACAAATATAATAATAATGAAAAAGTTTGACATACTGCAAGAATTACCAAAACATGACACAAAGACATGAAGTGAGCAAAAACTGTTGGAAAAAAACAAAATCATGCAGATAAAGGTAACTATGTGAGTTTCACACAACCAGCCCTGCGTAAATCCTTAAACTCAACCTTTCAGAAACACTCAACAGGAAATTATAGTAAGGTTTTTAAAAGGGAAGATACCATGATCAGATTTATGTATTTAAAAAAATCACTCTATTGGCAGTGTGGGATATATAATGAAGTATGATGGAATTATACACAGACCAATTACTTCTAAGGCAATTGAAACAGCCCAGGTCAGAGAAAAGGATTTTAGAACTAATAAATGAAAGTAATGGCAGTGAACTATTCTTTGGTTGATATTGGCTAGTAGAGAAAAGACAGAAATAGGGCAAAAGTAAAGGAAATTATAAGGATACAGTTTTCTTTTTCTTTTAAGATAGGAACAAGCTAAATACATTTTTGAGGCTATCTGAAGTTGATAATAAAATGGGAGGCTAAAAAGAGAAAACAGAAAAGCAATGATTAAAGGGGAACGAGCTTACAGAGAAGGAAAGCAGAGAAAGAATCAAAGACTGAGTTGTAGAGATTCACCTATGAAATGAAAAAGGGTAATTCCTTATTCTGCGATGAGAAAAAAATGCACGAGCCCGTTTTCCTTGAGGAAAACAGGAAATCAAAAAAAAAAAAGTTTACTTCCCCCTCAGAGACTTTAATCTGTAAATTATTTCCAGAAGTGACAAGCTAAGAATAAAAATTTCAAATCAAACTGCACTGTTTTGCTGTACACCTAAGGAAAAGATAAGAATTCTCTTTGAACTATAGCATTTGGTAATCTAATAAGAAAAATACGTTAGGACCACTTATTGCATGTATGTAAATTATATTTGGAGTTTATGAACATTCCAAATTTATAATTTTTTTTAAATTACATTTAAATTTAAATTACATTTATCCAAATGTAATTTTGGGTAACTACAAAAGTCCACGGAATAACTGGTGGTGTGAGAATTTAACAAGTCAATATAGTTTGGTATAAAAAAATAAGACACAGTCTGCTGTGTGCCTGTCCAGGGCCTTTGATTCAGAAGTTGTAAAACGCTTGTCTTAGCCTGCTTGGGCCGTCATAACAAAATACCACAGACTGGGTGGCTTCAACAGCAAAAATTTATGTTCTCACAGTTCTGGAGACTGGACATCCAAGATCAAGGTCTGACAGGATCGCTTTCTGGTCTTTCAGATAGCCACCTTCTCAATGTGTCCTCATAGGGCAGAGAGAGCATGAGCTCTCTGGTGTCTCTTAAAGGACAGCAATCCTACTGGATCAGGGCACCCTTCTTGTGACCTCATTAACCTTAATTACTTCTTCAGAGGTTCCAGCCACACTGGGGGGTTAGGGCTTCAACATACAAATTCTGGGGGGACACAAACGTTCAGTCCATAACGATGCTCAATAACTTGGTCCTCTTCTCTTTGCAACAAAGCACCTATTACAATAGTGATTTCTGACAGTTTTCTTTAAATACAACACACATTTTTTTGTTTGGTTTGCTTTCTTTCTTCTCTACTCTGAAATTAGAGAAAGATGAAGATTGATGTATCCATAGACAAATAAAACATCAGTAAAGAACTTGATAGGGAAGTAAAAGAAAGCTACACTATTAACTTACGGAAGGGACTTCATCTGATTCTTTCACTCCATTATTTAATAATGCCTCGCACATAGAAAGCACTCAGCAAACATGAGTTTGCTTGCTGAATGAAAGTGAGAAAGATGGAAGAAAAGCTTGGAAGGAAGAAGAGAAAGAAGAGAGAAAAGTATGTAGAATAGGCAAAAAAACAAGCAACTGAATTTTTTTGGTTAATGTTGCGTTGGAGACCATAAATCCAAGAAAACGAAATCAAGTCATCTACTTACTGCTTTAACCATCCCCAACTTCTCATTCGTAATCTGTTCTGTATACTTTCTATATGCTGCATTTTTAGGGATTTGCTCAAGAACATCAAGAATCTTCGTGTACAATATTCTTAGCCTCTGAAAAGACAAATTTTACAAATTTCCAGTTTAAAATATTACCAAAGGTTTTATGGAACACTTTAAATAAAGTCTCAGATTTAAAAGAAAAAAAGACTTACATCTGTTTTTTTAAAAGCATTTAACTCTTCCTTGCTGCAATTTCTCTGTGTCTACGCCCTACTTATGCCCTTTACAACTCAGGAAAAGCCTGAGTATAAACATGGAAATTTTTCATATGTTGTGCATATGACAAAAGTTATATGCAAGTCAAAGATATGATAACAAGTAAAAATAAAACTGCATATTAACCTATGCCTAACAATCTGTTTTGGAAACCAAATCATTTACTAACAATATTTCTCAAATTCTGATTTTCTTTTTCAATTTGTCTCGTGAATTTCTATAGAAATAAAATATATAAGCACAGATTATCAGTATGCTCAAATTTAACTGAATATAGTCCTAATACTTCAGTGCTTATGCTTATGACTGAGTTGGTACCATGTGAATGAAGGCTTCACCAAAGGTCAATAGAAAAAGAAGAGAACCAAGCCACTGCATAACACAGACTGAAGCACATTGAACTTAAAGTTCAGTACAGCAGTGAGTAGTGAAGTCACATGGTCAGAAGTTACGGCAAATCCTAACTCACAACTGTTTAGTAAGTATAATCATAAATATACATATGTGATGAAGAATTTTTTATTATTTCTCTGTATTTAATTTTAAATTTGTTTTAATTGCATAAAATCCATAGGCACTAATACCTAGTTTCATTCATATATATACTCACAATATATATGAATAACCAAACCAACTTTGAGGGCCTCTAAGTATCATTTTTCTCAAAAAGCAGTCTGGATATTTAGACCTTATTTATATCTTTGAATATGATGTTCCATAATAGAGGGTATTTTACTATACTAATGTAGAGCTCGTCAGATAACATATAATACAAATTGTGTGGGATTTTATTGCCTTAGTTCTTAATTTTAGCAAAGTGTAAGACAATAGAAAGGCCTGGTAAGAGATCTGGATTCTAAAATAAGGATGTTACTAATATCTGCTTCATAGAGTGTTGTATAGCTTAGAACAGTACCTGGCACACATTAAGGTTCAATAAATGTTAGCATTATTATTCTATAGGAGAAGGAGAGTCACTTCAGTAGATAAGAGAAAGGTTTCTTAAAAAAGCAGCAACGGGGGCCGGCCCATGGCTGAGTGGTTAAGTTCACACACTCTGCTTTGGCTGCCCAGGGTTTTGCGGGTTCAGCTCCGGGGCACGGACCTAGCACCACTAGTCAGAACACGCTGAGGCAGCGTCTCACATAGCAGTGCCAGAAGGACCTATAACCAGAATATACAACTATATACTGGGGGTCTTTGGGGAGAAAGGAAAAAAAAAAAAAAAAGATTGGCAACAGATGTTAGCTCAGGTGCCAATCTTTAAAAGAAAGCAGCATCTGAGACAGACCTGGAGGGATAGTAGTACTTGGACATTTAAAGATGTTGTAAAAAGCAATTTTACAGATAGAATACATACAAGGGACTAAATGGCAGAAAATACAGGGAACATAAAGTAATCAGTAGATAGTTGTATTTTCCTTGCACTGTGCTGTCCAATACAGTAGCCAGTAAACAAATATGGCTACTGAGCACCTTAAATGTGGCTAGTCTGAACTGAGATGCATTATAAGTGTAAATACACACTGAATTTAGAAAATTTAGTATGAAAAGACTATAAAATATTAATTTTTTTATATTGATTAGATATTAAAATGGTAATATTTTGGATATGTTAGGTAAAAATAAATATATTATTAACTTTTCCCTTTTTCTTTATCAGAAAGTGACTCCTGGAAAATTTTAGATTATAAACATAGCTTACATTTGCTACTCATATTATATTTTTATTGGACAGCACATGGCTAGAATATAGGACAGAGAGGAAATATTTAGGAGATAAGGTTGGAGAAAAAATGAGTCAGACTGTAAGTGGTTTTGCATGCCAAGTTAAAGCATTTGGGCTTTATTCTGTGGGCAATTAAAAGATTTAGGGGAACTGCATGATCAGATCTGTGGTTCAGGAAAATTAACCTGGTAGCAGTGAATTAAAATGATTTGGTGAAGGAGAAACAGGCAGAAAGGCCAGTAACAAGGTTGTTGCAAATCTCTAAACAAGAGCAAGAGTCTAAATAACAGTAGGAAAAGGATAGAGGTCAGACTGGAGAGCTGTTGGAGAAAAGGATCAACAGAACTCGTCACTGGAACAAACATGAAGATACAGGGATAACAAAAGTATCAACTAAGATGTCCAAATTCCCAACCTGGGGAGTAGAAAGACTTTGATACCATCAAGAAAAACAGAATTCGCAGTGGATGAAACAGATTTTATAAAGGGAAAACCATGAGTTCAGTTTTAGACAATGAGTCAAAAGTCATTACGACCTCATAATGAGTACAAGACATTCACTCAACAAACATTATTCACCGAGCACATACTATGTGTAATCATAGCTCTAGCAGTGAAAAAAGAATTAAAAAATCCCTGCCTTCAGGGAAACCTACATTCTAGTAGAGAGAGACAACAAACAAGATAACTCAGTAGCATACAAGTCTGTTGATAGGGATCTGGAAGGCCACTGTATGGACTCTTTCATTTAGAGTGAAATGGAAAGCCACTGGAGGGTTTTAAGGAAAGGAGGGACATGACTTTACTCACATTTTAGCAGGATGTATCTAGTTTGGTTGAAAAAAGACCAAACTGAGGCAGTGACAAGCACGGAGAGGCAGTTAGGAAGCAAACACAATTATCCATAGCAGTGAGGATGGTAGCTGAGAACATGGTGGTAGCAGAGGAAGCCATGAGAAGTTAGAATCTGGATATAATTTATAAGCAGAACCCAGAGGGTTTACGGAAGTACCAATGTGGGGTGTGAGAGAAAGGAAGGAATTAAAGGTGATTTCAAGGTTTCTGACCTGAGTGACTAGAAGAATGGAACTGCCATTCCGAGATGAGCAAGCCTGAAGACAAGAGCTGGTTTTAGGGAGAAGATCAGGAAGCCAATTTTGGATTATGTTAAGTTTGGGTTGTCTATTTGACATCCAAGTGGAGATGTCCATTAAGCAATTAAATATATAAGACTTTCATAAACGGAGAGATCAGTGCTTGATACGGAAATCCTAGAGCTATCAGTATACAGGCGGTATTTAAAACCATTAGACTGGGTCCAGACACCAAGAGAGAGCAAATATAAAGAAAGAAAAGGTCCAAGAACTGAGTCCTAGAACTTCAAAATTGGGAAGTGGAGATATGAGGAATACTCAGAAAAGGAGAAGGCAAAAATAGTAGGGGGAAAAAACCCATAAGACTGAGGGGTCATGTAGCACAGTAAAGAAGCTGTTTGATGGAGCCAGTGCCAAATATGTCAAATGCTGCTATTGGGTCAATTAAGAAGAGAAACGTGAGCTGACCATTGGATGCGGCAGCATGGTGACCTTGAAAAGAAAAGAGCAGTTCTGGCCAAGTCTGACTGCAATGCCTTCAAAAGGAAATAAGAGAATGAGGAGACAGTTAAGAACAGGTAACTCTTTTGAGTTATCTATAAAGCAAAGGAGAGAAATGGTGTGAAGGAAGAGAAGGATTGAGGAAGATTCTGGGGGGCTTCTTTAGATGGAAGCATGTCTGAATAGAAAACACCAAAGAGAAGGGGAAAGTGATGACAGAAGGAGGCAATTGCTAGAGCGGTATCTTCGGTATGGAGCTAAGGTTCCTCGGCAGAAAAGGAGAGGCGAGGGTAAAAGGTGGAAAATAAAGATGGGTTTGGGAGGGCACTCACAAAGGTACAAGTGAAGCCACGAGGATGCCATAGAAAAAGTCCACAAGAAAACTGGTTTAAGAAAGAGATCACGGCCAAAATAAAAAAAATAAAAAAAAAAAAAAAAAGTGGCACCAGATCAACGAAGCAAACACTACTCTTATCTCGAGAGCTCACGCTGAGTTGTAATTTTGGGCTTGAAATAATCATATCCGCTTAACCTTTCAACAGACAAGGTCGTAGGGTTCTGTTCTTCTTTGGGAACTCAAGAATAAAGAAAGAAAAGGGGTACATACCTCGTGAGGACTCTCACAGACAGCCAATCCCACAAGGCCAGTGGTCTGTCGAAAAACAAAACACGATCCAGGCTGTTGTTGACAATTCCGAGCGTCCCCACGCTACGGAAACGCAAACCCACCCCTCCCCCGGCTAAACCTGGCCTAAACCCAGCTACCGGTCCCCCAGTGCCGCTCCATCGGAGCTTTTTTTTGCCTCTCCGAGCGGAGCCACTAAACTGGTCACCCCTAAAAGCAGAGCAAAACGAGTTCCCAGCAAGAACCGCGCCAGCTGCGTCCACCACCCGCAGGCTGACTCTACCCTCCTAGTCTAAATTCCATCGGTGACCTCCAGTACCCTCACCTTCTTCAGCAAGCCCGCCATGACAGCGCCGATGAGCCGAGACCGCGCAGCCCTCTGGGAAACTCGCCCAGGCCCGCTCAATCCACCACCGAGGCCGCCGCTCCGTCACCTTGGAAACAGCTTGGCTCCGCCCCCTCAGGATCGCCACCGGGACGAAGGCTCTGGCCCGCCCTTTCCTGGGAGGAAAATAGGCGTATGCGCAATGAGCACACAAGCTTTTAAGCCGGCTCGCGGGAAAAGGGTTGTGTTAGGTGTTTTACGTCTCGGTTCCTGTCCCTACCACGTTGACGGCTTGCACAAAGGTTGAAGGAAACACTCCAAGCTGTCAAAAAACCCCGACATAGTCGCTCTAGGAACCTGCTCTCTTCCTCAGCCTGCCTTCCGCAGTGTATTGTGTAGCGAAATAAGGGTGGTCATGGAATTATCGTATCATCTAAATCATCTCTTCGCTGCAAAGGCTAATTCTTAGCACAAGGATATCAGTATTCTCGGTCTTACGTGCCAAAGAAGTAATCGGTGAATGCCCATTTCTCATTATAACCCTTTTCCTTTCACTCGCTCGCATCCTCCATTTTCTCAGGTAAAGTGGCGCCAGACCATACCACTTTTCCCTACTTACCGCTACAAACATTCATTGAGCACCCACTATGTGTTAGTTACTGAGACATAATTTGTAAGACAGGATCTCACATCCTGGAATTCACAGAACAATGACGAAGACATGCATTAATAAGTAATTTGGTAAATGTTCTAAAAGATGTTTGCGCCAAATGCAGTGAGAAGAAAAAATAACGAAAAATTGTGGGTGACTGGAGTTAAGGCGTTCGCTAAAAAGTCAATTGGAAGTAAAGCACAACTAACTGAGAGAACGCATGTACCAAGGAATATATATATATATATGATAGCAAAAAGCATAACAAGCAGTAAAACAACTTACAGAATGGGAGAAGATATTTGCAACTACATATAAAAGATAAGTTGTGCCTAGAATGTATGAAGAACTTCTATAAATCAGTAAGAAAATAACTAATAACCAGAACAGGTCTCCCTGCTTCCATCCTTGCCTGCTTCCAGGGAATATATTAAATGAGTTAATATATGCAAAGCGCCTGGCTCAGTGAATGGGACAGCACTACACAAGTGATTGTTATTAATTTTTTATTTTGCTATTATTATTCTCAAGCCCATAGCTACAATTATCCTTTTAGACAGTACTCTGCTCAAAATTCTCCCGTGATTTTTCACTTAAGGTGTAAAAGCCAAAGTCCTTACCCCTGCCTACAAGGCCCTGCAGGAGACTGACCCTCTGCTTCTCACTTCTCAGACCTAACCTCCTATTCCCCTCTTCCTGCTCAGGTAGCTGCTCTTCTAACCTTTTTCTTCTTGGAAAATCCTTCCAGCAGATGGGCACATGGCTCACTCTTTCACCTCTTTCAAGTCTTCGTGCAAGACATGTACCTTCTCAATGTGGCCTGTCCTGGCCATGAGATTTAAAATTGCAAATCACCACAAAGACACTCCTTACCCTCTTCTCTGCTTCAGTTTTCTTCATAGCCCATATCACCCTCTGATATGCTATCTAGTTATCTTACTTACATTGTTTTTGTGTATCATACTTTCTAGAATATAAGCCATAGGTAGATGGAAATGTTTTCCTTCCTACCACATCTCAAGTGCCTAAAATAGTACTTGGTAAATAATAGGTGGTCAAAAAATACATTTTCAGTGAATACAATAGAAAAATAGGCAAAAAATGAATAGGCAATTGACAGAAAAGGAAACAGGAATGTCAATAAACATGAAAAGGACTCAACCTCCCTAATAATCAAGGAAATGCAAAATAATTATAATTTTACTGCCATCTTATGGACAACAATTAAGGACTGACAATACCAAGTGTTAGCAAGGATGTGGAGCCACAGGAACTCTCATATATTGCTGGTGGAACTGAATTGGTATATTCACTTTGGGGAATAATTTAAAAATAGTTAGTTGAAGATATGCAAAACCTATAACTGAGTGTTATATGTTGAATTGTGCCTCCCCCCCAAATTCATATGTTGAAGTCCTAATCCCCACTACCTCAGAATGTGACCTTATATGGAAATAGGGTCATTGCAGATGTAATTGGTTGACAAAAGGTCGTTAGAGTGGGTCCTTATCCAATAAGATTGGTGTCTTTATTAAAAGGGGACATGTGGATACAGAGATATACACACAGGGAGAATGCCATGCAAAGATGAAGGCAGAGATCAGGACGATGCTTCTACAAGCCAAGAAACACCAAAGACTGCCAGTAAAGCACCGGAAGTTAAGGAAGAGGCATGTAACAGATTCTCTCTCTTAGCTCTTAGAAGAAACCAAGCCTGCTGACACCTTGATCTTGGACTTCTAGCCTCCAGACAGGTGAGCTAACACTTTTTGCTATTTAAGCCACTCGGTTTGTGGTATTTTGTTCCAGCAACTCTACAGACTAACACTGAGTAATAGATTAAATATGATTAACATATGTTCCTCTCTTCCATTAGGATAGCTGTCACTAGAAACATGAGCCCTGGGGCTGTAATCTTTCCAGTTCAGATTACCTAAGAAATTAGGCTTTACCATAACTTCCACTATAATCTTCAACTTGTAGTATTTAAATCAACCACAGTTGCAATTCAGGACAGAGGAAATATATATTAACAAATATGCATGTATTAATGGCATTTTAAAGATACACACTCACATGTGCATGGATGTACACACATACATAAATATAAAGAAACCATTGATTTGGAACAAACTATTTGATGCACCCATTTGCTCCTGCAAAAGCAAAATATATATTTGGACTCACTAGATTAGATTCAGGAAACCACATTAGGATTGGGAGGAAATGTCCTTATTTTTTATTTAATTTTAATTTTAATTATTTTGTAAGGAAGATTCTCCCTGAACTAACATCTGTTGCCAATCCTCCTCTTTTTTAAAATTTTTTTATCTGAGGAAGATTAGCTCTGAGCTAACATCTGTGCCAGTCTTCCTCTATTTTGTATATGGGATGCTTCCACAGCATGGCTGATGAGTGGAGTAGGTCCACACCTGGGATCTGAACCCACGAATCCAGGCCACCAAAGTGGAGCATAAGGAACTTTAACCACTCGGCCACAGGGTGGCCCCAAGAAATGTCCCTATTTTTCAAACCACGTAATGCTGAAATAGTCACTGGAACTTAGATGAATGGTAGTTTATGAGGTCACAGTCTTTGTTGCTTGTTCCTCCAGAGTCTAAGAATTTTCATCATTGTGGGGTATGTTCTAGAATATAGAATCATGCAATTATAAAAGATGCATGTGTTTTCATTTGTTGTTGTAACTGTGGGTTCAGACTTCTGCCCTACCATATTTGCTAAAGACACATGGCTAGACAGACCTAGCTGATCTTGGCTAAGGTACGACATAGCTAACCAGTTCTATGAGGTGGGAAAATGTGTAAGTTTTCTGAACCAATCCTTCTGCAGCGGTGCGGGGCTATGTATGGAGGGGGCTTGACAGTGGTGTCCTATGGCTGGTGACAGTAGAATTAGCTACAAATGGGAATCAACCTTGGTATCTGTGGTATTGGAGGGGATTTGGGAATGTCTTAATGTGACCAGGAAGGGCATCAAATGCACTATATTCTCAGTTGGGAGAGAATTCCCAGAGGTGTAAATGTTCAAATCCTCCTCAGGAAGGAGATAGCTGTTGGGAAGTTCTGTAAATAAAGTTAGCAGGCTAGGTGACTGAGAGCTGAAATTTGGATCTTGTGTTTTACACTTTGCTCGGCAGGACCACTAGCCTATTCAATAAGGGAGGTCTTGTTTCTTCAAAATTAAGTAACTGGAAGAGTTAGGACCTCCTACATTGCTTCTTAATGACACAGGCTCTTTTGTAAAGGGCTGGATCTTACCAAAGTCAGACAGTAAAATGTTTCCCTGGAATGTCCAGCACAGGAGCTATGCTGAGGGAGGTATTACCTGAGGGAGGCATGAGACCAAACAGTTGAAAAGGGAGAAAGCATCTCAATTTTCAGGGCATGAAGGCTCATGCCTGACAATCTAAAGAGGATGAGTACTGCCTTGGCCAGATTCCCCTTAGTTTCCACGATCAGGGAGCAGAGGTGAAAATAATCTCCACTCAGGGAGTATTCTTTCCTCTCCTGAACTTGGCAACAAAGAAAATCATTTTGCTCAAGTTAGCTCTTAGAACAGACTGACAGACTAAAATTCTGATAGTTTGGATATTATCCATCTCTTGTGCTTCCATTCAGATCAGGCATGTTCAAAACAATTTGGATTTATTTCGGTCTTCTCCTCTATCTATGTTATGGATACTTCTAAAAAGTGTCCACAGCCAGACAATGTGTGTTTCCAATACAGTGGTTTGTAGAACCTTATTCTAAATTGGGCTATAACTCAGATAAAAGCCATTACCTAGTTTTATCTCAGTGATTATCAGCTTCCATAAATGTTAATTACCTAATGTGTGAAAATGGGGATATCCAACACTCCCACCCAGATTTAGATTAAGTTTAACATTGAGGTTAAACGTGGGTATTTCTATTTAAAAATAGACAAAGCCTATGGGAGGATTGAATAATAAAGATTTCAAGCCACCTCCCCCCACCAACAGGGGCATGTCTATCTCCACTTCTATGTACTGAATGTTTCTGCTCCCCTTTAAAAGCAAGAAAGAAAAGAAGTGCTGAAAGATAGGAAGGTGTTTAAGGGAGTGAAAATTATTTTATGAGATTAACGTAAGCACTTTTTAACATAAATGGTAATACAAATGTACTAATGGTAATAAAACAATAGTTCTTTTAAAAATGAATAACTTAGAATTTGGAAAGAAAACAATGAAGTTAGGTACAAGAAAAAAGTTGAAAATGGTGAAAAGATATCATAAATGTAGATATTGTATTTTTAAGTAGTCTATTGGTGTAACATGACAAATCAAGTGAAATAACATAGACTAGATAAAATGGGGGGGGTGACAATGAAGTAGACAATGGACTTCAGAAATGTGAGATTAAACATATGGCCATTTTAAAAAACTGAATAAAGAGCAGAACAACTAAAATAATCATTCGTTAAATTAATGTATATTGGTTGCTTACTTTGTATCAGAAACTGCAATAGTTACTAGGGATCTTTCAGTGAACCAAATTAACATGTCTCACTTATCGAGGAGCTTTGTTCTGGACACACGGTAAACAAATAAACCAATAAAAAAATACCAATTAAAAAATTACCAATGTGATCATTATCAAAAGGGAGTGAACAGTGTGCTATGATAGATGGGCACCTAGTTAAGAGTGCAGGAAAACCTTTCTGAGAGGGTGACATTTGTTCTGAGACATGAAGGAAGAGAAGGATCCCATCATACAAAAACTAGCTGAGGAGTCTTCCAGGCAGAGGGAAGAGTAAGGGCATAAAAGTTTGAGGAGGGCAAGTACTGTGATGGTGAATAGTAAGGTGACAGGGACCAAGTTGAAAAAACTGTGCAATGGTAATGGTTTGAATATGGCATGATATAGTCTGATTTACACTTTTTTTTTTAAAGATCTTATTTTATTTCCTTTTTTCTCCCTAAAGCCCCCAGTACATAGTTGTATATTCTTCGTTGTGGGTCCTTCTAGTTATGGTATGTGGGACGCCGCCTCAGCGTGGCTTTGATGAGCAGTGCCATGTCCGCGCCCAGGACTCGAACCAAGGAAACACTGGGCCGCCTGCAGCCGAGCGCACGAACTTAACCACTCGGCCACGGGGCCAGCCCCACAGTGGTTTTTTTTGTTTTTGAGGAAGATTAGCCCTCAGCTAACTACTGTCAGTCCTCCTCTTTTTGCTGAGGAAGACTGGCTCTGAGCTAACATCCGTGCCCATCTTCCTCTACTTTATATGTGGGACGCCTGCCACAGCATGGCTGCCAAGCGGTGCCATGTCTGCACTCGGAATCCGAACCAGCGAACCCCGGGCTGCCAAGAAGCGGAACGTGCGAACTTAACCGCTGCGCCACCGGGCCGGCCCCTGATTTACACTGTTTAAAGACTGCCCCCGTTGATATTGGGAGAATGGATTGGGGCAGGGAACGAGCAGAAGAGAGAAATGGTTGGGAGACCATTGCAGAAATTTGGGCAAGAATGATAACTGGCTTGAACTAGATTGTTGGCAGTGGAAGTGGGCAGATTCATTGTATAATTTGAAAATAAAACTGACAAGATCTACAGTTAGATTGGATGTGAGAGGTGGAGGAAAGAATGACTCCTAGATTTCTGGCTTTAGCAACTAGGTAGGTAAAAAATTCATTCAGAAGAATTTTTTTTTTAAAAAATGAGGGGCTGGCCCGGTGCCTCAGCAGTTAAGTTCACACGTTCAGCTTTGGTGGCCCGGGGCTCGCCAGTTGGGATCCTGGGTGCAGACATGGCACCGCTTGGCAAGCCATGCTGTGGTAGGCATTCCACATATAAAGTAGAGGAAGGTGGGCATGGATGTTAGCTCAGGGCCAGTCTTCCTCAGGAAAAAGAGGAGGATTGGCAGCAGTTAGCTCAGGGCTAATCGTCCTCAAAAATAAAAAAGTTTCAAAAGTTTGAAGTTTAAAGAAATATTAGGAAAATTATGAGCTAGACAAATAAAATAGCAAAACCAAAAATTGATATTTTTTAAAAGACTATTGGAAGTCATGGAACCCAATATTTAACACCCTCACACAAAGTGAAACAGAGATCTTTGGGTTAAAGCAGGTACCAGTACCCATAGATAGCCCATTTGTTATCTTCCCAAGGAAGCAGTTCGCTCCATCAAGATGCATAGGAGGCTCAGGTCTTGGGTAAGTTAGGAACCAAAAACATTTGACCAGACGGGACCTTTTAAAATAATTATAAAGCAAAAGACTGCCAGGTTGTTCCAGCTGCTTTTTTCTCCCATTTTCAAGTGCAGCAAAGCCCACTTACTCTGAAGTTTCCCACAGAGGAAAGCAAACTTGGAAAAAGTCATGCTTTCCTTGAAGCACTAGACAAGAGTCTCAGAGAGTAATAAAAGAGAGTAATGAAAGAATAAATTTTAAAAGATGCTTATACTAGGGACTGACAGAAGGGGAAAAGCATGTGAACAACTAGAGTAATGACAAAAGACAGGGCCCTCCAAAAATTCTGGTTAAAACTATAGAAGTTATTATAAAGATATCCCAGTAGAATTTTTAAAATGTCTTTTAATTTATAAATTTCAAAACTTTCTTTAAATATTCTATTAGGGTCCTACACATAAATCCACATGCTTTGAAAAGCTGAGTAAATATTTAATCATGGAAGCTTTTTATCTAAATTTCATGGTCAACATAGTTTTAATTCCCAGGAGCACCTTCATTTACCATATGTAATATTATACAATATGTAATATGTAATAGATAATGAAGTAAGAAATAGCCTCAGGGATCTTATTATACACTCAGGCTGCTTGCCCTTTCTCCATTACAACATAATCCTGTACTACAGAGATATTATAAAATATCCAAAATTGCCTCTTTGTTTTCCATAGAAAGTCAGTTAAGATGACTTCATAAAGCATGCAGTCAGTTCTCCATGAGGTGGTGACAAAGAGACAGATTTAATGGCACTCTTGGCACCCTATACCATTGAGGAGATGAAGAACTTTATTTCTTTTAGATGTTCTGGCAAATTCATTTGGTAAGAAACATAATAAACAGTACAAGATAAAGGAGTTTGGTCTAAAGTATCTCAGATACATGTAGACATCAGGAAAAAAATCCAATCCAGGAATGCCTAGGGCCCCAAAAGGGCCAACCTGCCATTTAAAAAGTCATTACTACCAGTAGTAAACAGCAGGATGAGGAGACCTTGATTGTGTGGCCTTGTATGATTAAAATGCCATTGCATGCATTTTTAACAATTGGAGGATGCATGAGACTGACTTAAGGGGCAGTAGAAGAAAGAAGGAAGGGGAGAGTCAGTATGTTGCTGTCAACACCTGTAGGAAGGAAAAGGAACAAGGAAGAGAACAGGCTAAGGAAAGGTGGATACGGTTTAAAAAAATCCAGCTGAACAAGTGGAACAGCACACCCACAGTAGCTCAGGGCCCTTAAATAAGGTGGAAAGGGGAAGCTAAATGGAATTCATATAATATCCGAAAAGCACGGTGTAGCTGTGATGGTTGTAGGGACAATGGGGGTAAGACTTGAGAAAACTAAGAGGCAAACACATCAACATAGTTGATTTCTCTGGTAAATTACAAGAAAGAGGATGCAGAAGAGAACTAGAGTGTGATGGAAAGGTCCTTACTGTGGGTAACTTAGACAATTCAAAATTAGAAGCAAGTAATTATTGCTATTATTATGCAGTTGTCTAAGAAAAAGTGCATTATGATGGGGTATGATTAAATCCTTGTCAACCATGCTGAAAGCTTACAACTATTGCCATAGTTCTTAAGTGGTGGGTGGTAGCACTATTTTTCAGACCACCTCACCATCCTCACAATTCCCCAATTGTCCATTCCACAGAGGGCTGCAGGGTGGTACGACACTCGTGTCAGCAGTCACGTGATGCCTCCTTGACCAGCCTTTATTTCTGAGATATTCTAGGTATAAGCAAGGAAAGCCAAATATAGTAAGAAACTAACTTCCAACGTCCCTGCATACTCCAGCAGGTCTCCCTGCTCACCTCTACCCCTAGGCTTGAACCAACCCACCTTGAGCAAACTGGCCCTAAAAAGTCTTTCAGTTAACCAGCTATTAGTTATGCAAGGGACACACTGCAAGAGAGATACCAAGCAATTTCTCCCTCCTTATTCTTAATTTGAAAGTGTCAAGTAGGTTTATATATCTTCACTTCTTCAGCCTTGTCCATTTCCCATTTCCATGGAAATTCGTATATTCCTTCTTCTAATATATATACCCCATTCATATGGCCTTTTCTTTAAAGTCATTATGAAATGAAAAGAACTCTAAGCAGGAATATAGCGCTGCACTTTATCAGCTTTATGGCTTCAACTTAGCTGGATCTTGGCCAATATCTCCATCTGTGAAGCTCACGATGGTTGGACTAGGTCATCATTTCCTGACAGGTGGTTCAAGAACCCCTAGCTGTTCAAGACTGTGCTCCAGGGCATTCAGGTCAATATAAGTTGTAATGCGATTTGTTTCCATTTATATATTTAAGTAATAAATAAAAATTGTTTTTAATTTCCCATTAAAATGAAAATATTTGAGAGCCTCCAATAGCATGGCAGGTGAATACACACCTTGGTTAGTGGAGGTCAAATAAGATTGGGAGCAATTTATCGTATGTGTACATAGAAAGTCTCAACAGTTTTGAGTGTTATTCTGGATTAAGTTGTTTTTAATTTTGGTCAGGATATTGACATTTATATGGTATATTGACATTTATACAGTCAAGATAGGGAACACCTCCCTTACCATAAGAATCTCTCGTATTGCCCTTTAAAGGGTCTCCCACTTCCTCTCATTCACTCTACTTTTAACCCCTGGCAACCACTAATCTGTTCTCCATTTTGAGAATGTTCTATAAATGAAATCATACAGCACATAATCATTTCAGACTTACTTTTTTCACTCAGCATAATTCTCTGGAGATTCATCCAGATTGTTGGAGGTATCAGTAGTTCGTTCCTTTTTATCGCTACTTCCATTATTTGGTAGGTCAGATTAACTTTTTGTTGTTGTGTTCCCAGCTACAGCAGATGAGGCAATCAATACCACTTCTCTTCTTTTCCTTCTGTCCCAAATTTATGTTACTTGTATCATGTCTATGTTGTATGGGCATATAACATCAACATTCTGTTATGTAAACCAAATTCCTATTTCCTATTTCCTATTTCTTTTATTATCAGCTCTACAGTAAATATTTTTCAATGTTCTCTGCTAATTCATTTGTCATAGTTACTTTGGCTATTATTGTTTGGCTGAAGTAATCCTCTAGCAGTTTCTTTAAGAAGGGCTCATGGGAACAATATATCTTTAGTCTTACAGCTTCATCCTTGAAAGACAGCTTGACTAGATATAAAATTATTGGCTCATATTTTCTCTCCTTGAGTTTCCTATAGGTGTTGCTTTGGAGAAATATGTCAGATTGCTATTCCCCTTATAAATAATTTGATTTTTTTTTTATCCTGGCAGCACACTTTTCTTTCTTTATCTTTAAAATCCAGTGGCATTACTAGGCTATGTCTCTATATTGACTTTATGGGTCATTTTCCCCTGGAACACAGTGTGTCCTGTAGCTATTTAGATTTAAATATTCTTTTATTTTAGGAAATTTTTCTTTGTTTATGTCTTTCAATTCTTGCTAGCTTCTATTTTTTTAACTTTCTTTTTTAGGGTCTCAAACTATGCGTTGATTGGACTTTATTTGACTGTTTTATATATAGATAAAGATATATAGACATATAGATAAATACTCTACTATCCTTTTTAATGCCTTCTTTATTTTCATTCCATTTTCTTTTCTCTTCTCATTTTTATCCCTGATGTTTCACACTGTGTCCTCTTTGGGGTTTATTCTCCGTTGAGAAGTCCTTTGAATTTGATCTTCATTTCTGTGACACTTTTTTTTCTCTTCTACTTCTTTCCTGAATTCTGCCAGCTGTTATTTCATCTCCTCCTATTCCATCTTCATCTCTTCACTTAATTCTCACATTGCTACCCTGTAGTCTTCCTTCATAGATGAAGTTGTGTAGTGGTGGTTGTTTTTTTAATTGATAAAATATATGACCATAATTTTCATCTGCTCAATGGCAGCATTTTCCAGATGAGTATAATTTATCTGTTGAAAAGTTTTGCTATTCTTTTCTATTTCTTTAATTGTACTTTTATATGCATGCTATAAGACTTCCATGTTTGTTAGTCATTTTTCAAATAAGTTGGATTTTCCTGGGCCTGCTACGTCCAAGAGATGACAGAGACTGCTTTCTGCAGCTACACCTCATCTATGGGATTCTTTGTGTAGCTCCCTTCCTCTGTGTCTCTGAACCAAATCAGATCCAAGCAGGTTTGTGCCAATACCTTGCTCTCTTTAGTTCCTGCATAGATTGCTACAATCAAAGGTAATAGCTTTTGCCGTAGAACTCACTCTGATGTGAGTTCTTCACCATTAGAAAGTGTATCTTTGCAGGTGTTTTTAAGATCTGCTGTCATCAGGCCTTCTCACCACTTTGTACTTCTTTTTATATCCTCCTGTAAAGATTTCTTTCTAATCTGTGTGCTTTTAGCAGCCCTTACATTTTTTGTGGAGTCTACTGACTATATTAGTCTAGTTTTGCTGAAAATGGAGTTTTGCTGAAATGGAGTTTGGTTTTTGACACTCTCCTTGTGGTTTTCATGCAATTTTCCAGAAAGAGAAAGAGAAAAATACAAACTTATATACCCATGTCCAAACTCAAAAAAATTCCTATTATTTATTTTGATATGAAAACTATTCTTTTATTAATACCCTATAAGATTGCAGTTGGGCAGTTGTAAAAATAACTATTGCATAACTAGCTCATATTAATTCAACAACTGAAGTCTCTGTCTTTTTCATATAATTAGCTATTAAGACAGGTCTTTACTTCATTGACCTATATGACTAATATTTTGAATTTAAATGTCAGGCTTAAATATATCCTTGATAAATTCCATTGTTGGATATTCCCTGTTTTTCTGGCATATTGAGATGACTATGTATTTTGATTAAAAAAAATTAGCACTTGTGTTCTGTGTTATTTGTGGGGATGTTTTTCACTATTATTTTGATACTGAGAAAAACTGTCACTATTCCAGAACCAAGCTCTATGTTTTATTTTAAATATTTCTATAAATGGTCTGGTTTCCTCTCCTTAACAGTTATTAGAAAACTTAGGACCCAATTTTCGGTTCACTTAAGATGGGTGAACCCATCACAATGGTATCCACTTTTATTTTGGCTCTACTTTTTTATTCAGATCCATTTTAATTCATGCAATTTTGTCATTTTAATCATGATCGTAAGTCAACTTTAATTCTTTCTGCAATAATTCTCTCCTTCCCAGGTTTTGAAAAGCCCAAAATTCAACGCTCATAACAGTTGATTTAAAATGTTAATAGACATGGTGAACTTCTTGAACGAGACAGTCAAATTGACAACAACCCTTTACTAAGATTTTGGGGGGTATGCTTATTCACTCTTAAAACCACTAACTCTTCGTCAGCCACGTTTCTTTATCTTATCCCCAACGTTGCTGGGTGAGTTTCTGTCAAGGGCATTGTAGAAATCACAATCTCTATTTACTGCACTAGTGTTCTTTATGAAAAAAAAATACCAAGCATAGTACCTTGCACATGGAAATTACTTTTAAAATATTGAATGAATAAAAGAATATATGAATAGTAAAATAAGGCTCAACTGGTAAAAGTTATTCACAACCATACTGGATAATCTATTCCTGTCCTAGCTACTCACAAACTACCTGCTTATATTTTGCATCAGTTAAAAGAAACATGACAACATTTCCCCATCCAAAGACCCCTTATGCCTCTTTCATTCTTCGTCTTGCTCACACTTTTACCAGCAGTATTTCTGTGATCAGAACTGTATGTTTTTCAGTCTCTAGGAGGTAACTTGCCTTGACTTAGATGCCTGTCATTTTAATATTTGCCATTCACCTAAACTGTGAACATCCCCTCTTTCCTGCTTCTACTTCTCTTTAAAGAACTTTCTTTAAAAAGTTCTGTCTAAATTTTTAGTACTTATTCATTCACTCACTCATTCATTCCATTCTGCAAGCTCAGTGAATTTGAAGCTTTAGCTTTCCTAACATTATGATCACCAGTTGTTATATTTATCCTATTATAGGGACCTTTGCCATCCTTAGTATGTGCCCTGTTAATATCTGAGCTCGTGAGAGAGGTTGCTGTGACCCATTTCATTCAATGCCTCACCCTTTTCTTTCTCAGTGAAATCTGTATGTACGTAGTTAAAATTTTACGTCCTGTAGTCTATCCTCCCTCTTGCAGAGATTCAGACAACTGAATCATTGCCATCTGTAAACTTCATGAAATCTTCTTTCTCCTATTTCCTTTTTGAAATATCCAGTTTTGTTTTTCTTAATTAATACAAATCTATGAAAACACAACTTATATGCAAGATATTTTGTATGCAAAGGTAAGAATCAAGTAACAATTAATAGTAAATGTTATCTAATATATAAAAATGTGGGTCATATTTATTTTACCAATTATATTTTAATACATTGATTCCATAGTAACAGCATGTTTTCCTCGATAATTTCAAAGCTAAAATGGGAAAAAATCTTAGATAAAAATATCTTCTTAGGATTGCAGAAATAAGGATCTTAAATTTTTTTTAAATGAATATCCATTGTTAAATTTCTACAGTGCTAGGTACTCACTTCAGAGGTTATAATAGTTATGTTCTTTGAATTGTTTTTTTATTACCAATTCATTTCTACACAAAATAAATTCTCTATAAATATTCTCAGAAATATCCCGAATGGCTTTTCTTTTTTTTTCCCTTCTACTTAATTTCTGCCTGACTTTAGCCTGAGGGCTTAATAGATAATCACAGCCAAAATGAAAGTTACAAATTAACTCAGAACTAGTTTGCAACCTGCCTGGTACCAAGAGATTTACAAATCTATAACTCTTTCAGCTCCTGGGAGCTGAGTTAATTATGGCAAATCACACTAATTAAATTATTCACTAGGTCTTTATTAAAAGCAAATCTATTATGTTATAGAATGCATCGTGGATTTGCCTTAAGACTCCCAGCTTGTCTTTCCTTGTATTACGAAATTCCTATTTAGACGTTTAGTTTAAATGAGAACATTAAATATGGTGCAGCTGCAGGTTTCTCTTACTATTATTTAGGTTCCCAGGCCTTCAATTCAGTTCACATTTATTGAACACCTGCATTATGCAAATCCCACGCGTTACACCCCATGTCCTCAGAGGTTACAAACAAAAACCTAATGTAGGAAATGTACATGAATAATCATAAGGCAAACAAAAAATATGTAATCAGAAAATAAAGGAGAAAATGAGATACTTTGACAGGATGGGAAAAACTTGGTAGACATGGAGAAGGCAGACTTAAGCTGGGTCTTAAAGGAGCAGAAGGACTTCTGCAGGCAGAAATGGGGAGTGGCAACGAAGGGCATTTGAGACAGGTGACAGCTTGAATAAGACACAGAGGGAAGAATGTGTATAGGCTGTTCAGAGAGCAAACAAGTGGAGCCGGGGCTAGCCCGGTGGCGCAGCGGTTAAGTTCGCACGTTCTGCTTCTCGTTGGCCCAGGGTTCGCGGGTTCAGATCCTGGGTGCGGATATGGCACCGCTTGGCACCCCACGCTGTGGTAGGTGTCCCACATATAAAGTAAAGGAAGATGGGCACAGATGTTAGCTCAGGGCCAGGATTCCTCAGCAAAAAGAGGAGGACTGGCAGTAGTTAGCTCAGGGCTAATCTTCCTCAAAAAAAAAAAGTGGACCTAAGGTAGCAGGGTAAGTCTTGAGGTGCAGTTCTCTAATGCAGTGCTTGATGAGGTTTTGGTTTGGCTACTTGTTGAGTTGCTTGAATTATTGAGTTGAACAGCCATCACAATCAAACTTGCCAGGTACAGAGCCAGCTCTGAGCCTGCCTCTGCTTTGGGCCATTTGAGCAGGGGCTACTCTGTATCGAGAAGACACCACACAGCAACTCTAGCTCTCTCGCGCCTGTGCACACACACACCCACACACCCACATTCACACTTCTGGGAGGCCTCTAGCATAATGGTCAAGGCAGTCTGGATTAAAATCCTAGCTCTCGCCCTTCACTAGCTGCACAACCTTGGGCAATTTACTTAACCACATAAGCCTTACTTCCTCGTTGAAAAATGACCTTGATAAAGTAACACCTACTGTGCAAGAATGTTGTGAGGATTAAATGTGAATTAATGCATATACAGGACAAGGACTGCATTATACAGCACTTGTGTGCAATTTAGAAAATTTCCGCCCTCTCTCCAGGGGGATACAACCCTTCACCAGGGCGCTCATCTCAGTGAGTGGAGAGGAAGATGGGTGTCAGTCCTCTCAGCCCTTTACCTAAGCATCCCTGTGTACAGCACAACCCACACAACTGTACATAGAAGCCCTGAGGAAGGAATTTAGCATAATGCTTGGTTATAACAAGAACTCAATAAATACTGGCCATCATTATTCTTATTAGGTGGCAAACTGCTCTAAAATACACTATTGAGGCCCAGTCAGAGGCCATCTGGTTAAATTTGTTATGACAAACAACTGATGCATTCACAGTGCACACCTAAGAGTTCCAAATACAGAATTGAAAGGCAAACCCACTGGGCGTTCATTCCCGTTAAACTCTCCTCCCCCCAGATGGTGCTTCTTTCACAGAGGCACAGCTTTAGCATGTTTTGGTGGAACTGACCTCCTTTTAGAAATAGCCTTTATTTACCACTAACTCAATCCACAGCCAGGTGGTATTTGTCTCCCACAGCCTTCCTTTAGTTCTTTGTAGCGGAGGAAGTGGTACTTCTCTCTCAGAGTGTGAGTGTTGCAGAATATGTTTAAACACTGCTTGAGGAAATTCTTCTCACTAGATAGTAGAAGGCTGTAGAAGGTCTGTTAGCCACTATGGAGAAACTCCATTAACTTCCTAACGCTTGGAATTCAAAACCACAACATCATCAATAATGAATTTACCAAATACCAGCATTGCTTTACTATTTGCCCACCTTTGGCATTGTTAGAGGGGGAGAGTGGAGGCAGGACATGATCATTCAACCTTGTAGTTAGAAAAAAGTTATTCTCCAGACACCTAGTCTCCATGCCAGAGGAAGAATCCTGCCCAACTTGTCTTAAGAGTATATTTTCATTATTCCTACCTCCATCTTTTTTTATTTTTTTGGTTCTAAAGAACTTGCAAACTTTGCTGCACAAAAGATAGCTCTCTGAGAAGTCTTTTAGTGGAATTCGTGTACATCAAATTATAAGGATAACTTGCTATTTAAGCAATTATTTAATAAATTACTTTGTAAAATGAAAATTTTCTTTTATTGCTATTTAAATCCAGTTGTGAATATACCATATATGTTTGCATATTTTCTCCCTTTTTGTCACTCCCAAGTCTGACAAGTTTTGAGCAGAAAATATCAGGCCTTGTGGGTATTTTTAAAAAGGTTTCCACAAACCATTTAAAACAATATGAATGAATTTTTTAAGTAAAGCAAATGGAATAACGACTGTAGAGCCTCTTGACTGCCCTAGCCGTGCATTCTGGTGAGTGCTGGGGCAGCAGTTGCGCTCCTGTGCTCCGTATTCATTTGTGAACAGAGCACCTCCTATTAATTTGGCACAAAACCTACATCTCAATTTTAGTGATAAAATATCTGCGAAATTAGGAGAAAGAAGAGAAATTGATAAATCAGATCATGATGTTTTTCTGCCTAACATGCTCCTGTGGCTTCCTCTTGCCTCCTGCAGTGGTTCTCAGACTCAGAACACTTGAGGGACAAACTCATTCCACAGCATTTGAAGGTTATGTCTTTGTGGAAGGGTGGGTGGGAGAGGATGGCAGGTGGGTTATATTAGACTCTCCATAGGGAGGGTGTGTTCAAAATGTTCAGACTATACATGTGACCTTTAGACAGTCTGCTGATTACTACCACTCACTCTAATTCACCCCAGGAGAAAGTCCTTTCTTACTTCCACTGCCCAAGAGGAAGAGATAAAATAAAACCTTGACTTCCCTAGGTCAGTATATAGTGTCCTTCATGTTCTGACTCCTGTTCATTTACTACAGGCTCCTCAGTGCATTCTGTGACCAGCTATAGTAAGTGTTCATAATTCGCCTCACATATGCCATTTTCCCTCAGACCTATGTGCATTTTCTCTGCCTGGAATGCCTGTCCTTTTTTAGGTTATCCAAAAAAATCCTTTTCATCTTTCGATTCTCAGCTCAAGCCTTTATCTTCTCTGTGATACATTCTTCGTTCCCTCCTGGAAGCTAAGCATAGCCTTCTTTTGGTCATCTCTTCATCTCCTCCATCAATTGAGAGTAAGAACGGCCTTGTTTAATATTATCATTTTACCTGGCACATAGTAACTAATAAATCCATGCCTAGCAAATAAATGAATGTAGTACTATTCGAAGGGGAATAGATCTCATCTAGGTCACTCAGAAATGATAATGTAGGACAGTGAAATAAACCAGGGTAAATCCTATTTAAGGATTAATCTATTAGACTCTGTTTTAAAATCTACTTCACATAGAAGGCAAAGAAATGGCAGCATCGCAAACACAATATTTTAGGAGAATCTGAAACTTTACGAGTAAGGATTGTTCAGGCCATAGAACCTAAAATGATAGCATTATAGATTCTTAAAACTTAAAGGGAAATCAGAACTTGTCTAATTCCAGGCCTAATTTTAATATTTCAGCTTAGAAAGGGAGGATCCAGAGAGGTGAGAGACTGACCCACTTGCAAGCCTCTCGGCACTGTCCTTTCTGATGAGTGTAGGTCATCTGAGGAAGTATCGTGGGGAAGTGGGCTCTAAGCTGAATCGAGGACCACAAAGTGCGGCTCAATTCTAAGCAGCTCCAAGTCCTCTTCGATATTGATCATCATGTCGCAGTCCTGCCCTCCACCTTAACCATTTGCCCCTCTGTGTCCATGATTTTCTGAGGAATTATAAGAGAACAATTTTAAATTCTACTTAAATTTGAAATATGGCATTCTTTTGATTCAAAAGCAGTTGTTATTGTTAAAAAAAAAAAAAGAAAGAAAGAAAGAAAGAAGAAAACAAACCTAAAGGTTGCTAAATCCAACGGTCGGTTCTCAGTCCTCATCTTATTGGACTGAGTGGCAGAATTTGATAGAGTGGGTCACTCCCACCTGCTGCACATATTTTCTTCCCTTCACTTGCATTCTGTCTTGTAGCTTTGGTTAGCCCGGGGCTCATCCCTCGAATGTCTTTATTTTTATATCTACACACACTCGTTTAGTGAGCTCATCTAGCCTTGTAGCTTTAACTATCACTAATTTATTTCTCCAGCTCAGACTTCCCCCCCTAAACTTGGACTCACATTCACCTGCCTACTTAACCTTTCCTCTTAGACTTTAACAGGTATTTCAACCTTTACATGATCCAAGCTGAGCTCCTATTCCTCTACTCTAAACCTGCTCCTTCTGGAACCTTTCCCAGAGGTTAACAGCAACTCTATCCTTCCAGTTGCATAGGCTTCATTCTGGTCTCCCCTTTTTCAAATCCAACATCAAATCCAAGACAACTACTGTAGATTTTACCTTCAAACAGAGAAAAATCCCTGCATGTCAGATGGTGATATGTCATATTCATTGCTATAGCCTGAGTACCCAGAACAGTATGTCTGGAACAGTGCTTAGAAAATATTTATTGAATAAGCGAATGATTTTGAGATAAGTAAAAATGAGAATATGTTTTAAAATTTTATTTGCTTTAAAATCAAAAGTTAGATAAGTCAAAGAGGGAAATTAACAATTAGGAATGAAAGAAATAGATTTTTGCATGACAGCGAATTCATTATTTTAGATCACTCTGTAAATATGGTTCCTGAGCTTGGCAACACAGTAGAATCACCTGCAGAGTTTTGAGTGTCCCAATGCCCAGGAATTAAATCAGAATATCTGGGGAGGGGCCCAGGCATCAGTGTTTCTTCAAGCTCTCCAGGTGATACCAATGGGAGCCAAGCCTGAGAACCACTGCTCTGTAGAAATCACTCTTAGAGTTAGTGTTTCCACACTAATTATTTGCTCTAAATGTTTCATAGTAGAATCTCTTTTTGTCCCACTAACAAGCTAGTCTAATATTTCTTATAAGGTTTTCAACCACTCAGCATGCTGGTACTGTGTACAAAAGGTAGAGAATGCAAGAAAATCAACCTAAAACCATTAGAACAAATAAGTGTTCTGAAAGGCAGCTGAATTAAAGTGAATATGCAAAGACGGTTAATTTTGTATATGCCAATTATCACCAATTCAAGTATACTGAGGAAAAACAGTTCTATTCACAAAGAGAATTACAAATACTGAGGGAAAAGTACTTAAGAAATATTCAAGGCTTAAAGAATTATACTTTATATATGGTCAAAAGAAAAGTTTTGAATAAATTGAGACATACCATATTCCTGGGTGGGGATATTGAATATTTAAGACATATCAATTCTTCCCAAAGGAATCTAGTCTTAGGGTATTCCCTGTCACAATTCCATTTTGACTAGATGAGTCTAAAAGTCATCTGAAAGAGATCATGTGTGAAATAACAAAAATATTTACCAAAAAAAATTATGAGGGAGGAATTGTCCTGCTAAATATCACATCGTTCTATGAAGCTGTAATAATAAAATAGTATGGTACTAGTGAAGGAACGGACGGATATATGAATGTGACTGCATTTTTTAGTTGTGGGATTTAATTATCTTTACAAAAAACTCAACTCATCTTGCATTTGAATTGTGTACCAATTCCCCCTCTTAGAGATTCACTTTTACATATTAAACATTCTGAAAAACAAACTGTTTAACCTTGTTAAATGGTTACGGAAACAAATTTATTCAAACAGGAAAGGAAACTCCTTCTCTCTATTCCCTGAATACTATTTTAGGAAGCACTAGGATTGAATCCCGAACTGACCCATTCCTGGTGGGGATTCATACGCGATACAACTGCTACTAACTATTGTTATGCTTATTCTTCATAAAATGTCCCACAATTTATTTTATTTAACATTCACTTCACTAATTTAAATGTAAATTCCTGAAGGATAGGGACCGGGTAGGTCGTTGGTGGCTAGGGCAGTACCTGAAATGGTACGTGCTCAATAAATATTTGTCAAATATCACGTTTGTGAGAATCTCACATTCATTTGCTTGTCTGGGTCCTACCATTTTTGACTTTGTAAGATGTTCTATAGCCTGTGATTGGGTTCATTATTGTATACCATTCAGAGCCCCCTTGAAAGTAAGACTGGATGGTCCAGAGCTCCAGGACTGGATTACTACCCAGACATTCCAAGCTGTACAAAAACACCTTAACAAAACCTCAAACTCAACTTGATTTTAATATTTTTGATATTATGGCACATGTGAAGGAAATGTGAAAAGTTTGCCTTATGTGTGTGATAATTACATAATACATCCTCAAATCAGGCCACAACTAAGCCAAATATTTAGGAGAAAAATCATTTGGAAAGTCCAGAGTATTTTGTCTCAGTACTGACACTGTTTACTGGAGGTAAATCTAACTCCAGCAGAAATAACCACATTTTTCTAGTTTCCTGAAAGAATCACTAAGCTTACCTTTTATATTGAAATTGTTTTAACATACACAAAGTGCTTGGTCAAATTTGAAATGTAAAAATAAAGATCTGAATACATGAGGGGCAAGAGCAGGATCTTTTAATGGCAGAAAAGTTAGATTTACATTGAAAGTTTTGAATTTTAGCATGGTATGTTTTCTCATCAAATTCATATAATTTTCCCATAACAATTAATGTTAAAATTATCTTTTACAAAATCAAATATTACTTGATGGAATGTCATGCATTAACAACTTAGAAACTTGAAACATAACAGGTACACATGAAAAGATCAATTCTTTTCAGAAAGAACAGAATACAATTCTGAATTTTCAATAATTCAAATTCTGCTTTGGTTTCCAATATTAAGTTCTATTATACAGTCTTGATTATGATTATGTTTAGTTTATATTAAATAAGGTACTAAGAATAGTGGAAGTCTTCTTGATTTAGCACTATCAATTTGGGATATGTGAGAGGTCAGAATTATAAAAGACTAGAAGAAAAAGAAAAACTGTCAAAGTGCTTTGATGATCCATTAATGTAAAACCATTTTCTCTTTTTAAAACTCAAATGTGTGTTTGTGTGTGTGTGTCTTTGTTCTCCGATCCTCTCCTCTACAGCCTACTTAGGGTCTTATCTCTCTTATCAAATTCTGGCTTCTTTTCTATGCATTTGTTCTGTACACAATGGTAAACTTCTTAAGGACCAGAACTGTGTATCCCAGCCACCTTGGCATGCACATCCTGAAGTGTTAGCACCGCATTCTGCATATGCTAAAATGTCGGCATGTATAGAATTGACAACCAAATGGGATAGTTTCTTTCATGTCCACTTTATGTCCTAGAAGTATGATACTATTAATAAATCCTGTGTCTGTATAGTGATTGCTGTTCTTTTCAAAGAACTTCCATAGTTGTGCTCTTATTTTATTCTAGAAAGACATAAAATAATGTGAGCAGTATTTTTACATAGGCAGAAACTGAGGCACAGACATTTAAATGATTTGCCTTAATTCACAAAGATATGGACAGATCTGAGACTAAAATACAGATTCCCTGCCTTCTTTTAATCCAGAGTTCTTTCTCTTAGATGCACTTGAAATGTCTCTCATGGTAGTGAAAATTGAGAGCTTTGTTCTAAAAAAGAAAGATGAACCTGCTTTCTTAAAATTCACTATGACTCAGTTTTAATTGAGTTAACCTTTAGTTAAATTAGACAGGAAATAACTGCTACCCCACATGAACAAGTTACCAGTGTGCAGCAAAGCATTTAGTGCATGTTTGACGCATGCTCTATATGGCAAGCACTTCCCCAGACACTGGTGATAAAGTGATAGATGTAGCTGAGTCCCAGTACAGAATTCTCCCCACTTTTTGCTCATCATTGGTGTAGCGTGACTGCGGCGCTACCTTCCTAAAAACGACCCTCTCATCACTTGCCTTTGTGCTGCTGCATGGAAACCAAACTACCAGTGATGTCAACAGTGCAGGTTCTTCCAGGGGCCGGTGACCTCAGAGCTCCTAATGGAGTGTGGTGCTAATACATTTGACTCACAGGTTCACTTGTTTGACTTTCAGTCTGAAAAAACAGTGGAAAGCACAGCAAAAGCAAACAAGCAATTATCAAAGTACCGGTAGCATACTACAATAAAGGATTTCTCTTCTTTTCTCACATTTTTCTACTCTGTTTTATACACAACTGAAATAAAGTGTAAATTTTTTAATCACAGGCTCCAAGGCCAAAATAATGAACAAGTGCAGAAAGGGAGGAAGGAGGAGGAGAAAATCTGAAATATATACAAGTAAAAATGAAGCCAAGTGCGATGTACATAGGTATTGCTTACTGAGCTATAAAACAAAGTAGGATGCTCCAAGGTGTTTAAACAACAACATTTTGCCCAGAAGGCGAAGATAAAGCTATAGTTCTGTTAAGGCTTTTATAAAGAACGGGCTCCATGGGAAAGAAATGTGATGAATGGCTTTGTGGGGGGTAGATGTGATTGTATGGCTAATCATAGCAAAAACTGTGTTTTTAATTCATAGTCAAAGGCCTGCCAGCCCCACACATGTTTTCAGGAACTGAGAGTACCTGTGGGCAAGTGAGGAGTATAGTAGCAACAGGTGCCTTAAGGCCAGGATGCCACATTGCTCCCTGGAAGTTCATGTACAACGCTACCTAAATCCCTTGTTCCCAAAATAAAAATGAGTGGCTCCAGGGACAGTCCCTCTAACACGGTGCTCTAACCAGTTTTTCCTAAGACTCCTCATATCAGTTGCTATAATTATCATCTTGAAACAGGACATGCATTTCTTGCTATATATAGATAGAAGGACATGTATTTGGATGTCAGTGTCAAAATATGTACCTTCCTCAGGACGACAGTAGTATTCAATAATCTTTCACTGCTCATCACCCCCCAAAACTCACCCTCACCAGACAAACCAGAGGTACACTGTTCAAACATCTGATTCACTTTGTCTCCATTTTCAGCAGGAAAAGCCAACTCCCAAAACAGGCAAATGTGGAAGGGATTATTAGCATTATGAACAAATAATTCTCTTAAATATTTGAACTGTTCAAGGCACGCTTCATTGTGTGTGTATAGAAGATTGACTACTTGAGGAATAGACCTCATAAAAATGGTAGGTGCCATGGTCATTGTGTTATTATTATTTTCATTATTACTGTTATTATTATCTCTCCCATATTACAGATGAATAAATTGAGTCTCAGAAAATTCAAGGAGCAAATCTAAGGTGACAGTTACAGTAAGTGGTCAGGCAAGACTTGTTCATACATCTATGTCTTCTAACATGTTTTCATTTATTCATCACACAGTCTCTCTTTTATGTCCTTTCTATTATTTTAAATATTGTATGATACAAGTAGATCTATAATAACTATTATATATTGCATAATACAGGCATAAACTGATTTGTATAAGAGCATAAATATCCCTGAAATGTGCCAAACCACATTTTAAAATATTGGGTATAGATTTACCCATAAATTGCATTGTACTGTAACCTAGCGTATGAATTTTTAATATTGTAAGTTAAAAAAAAGTATTGTGTAAAAATTAAAGAGTTTCACAATGCTGGTTGCTTTTAATAAGAATTCTTTGTTGAAAATTTCCAAATTAGATTAATAATAATAAAATACACACAATGTTCTAACCTTCAACGTTGACTGTTTCAAGATGTGGTTAATACTGGTATAAATACAAAATATTTCCCGGGGTTTACTCCAAGGATGACTGAAACACAGCCTCTTTTATCACAAGGAAGAGTTAGAACCTCTGATCTCACATTTATGGTTTTCCAAATTCTAAAATAAAACTGGTAAGATCACTGCAATCCATATGTTTATTCATCAATACCAAGTACGAAGAATGGATCAGAGAGAGAAGACAATAAACAAAAGCATATAGTGCTCTCCACAGCCCAAGGAAGGGAGAATTCGGGAAAAGTTGGAGGATCAATGACAGCAAACCTAACCCAGGGCCTGTGAACCAGGAAACGAGAAACGTCGATCAACCTTGGGCACTAGGAGGTCCCTGAGAGGCTTAGGAAGAGTTGTTTTAGTGCAGTGGTGGGGACAGGAGCCAGATGGCTTTGTGGATGCTGACACTGGCCCGAGTTAATCCAGGGATAACCATGTCTAAACAAACTCAAGACAGATTATTTTCATTAGAAAATCAGTAAGACACTAAACTTTTTTGTTTTTTTTAATAGAAAACAAACAACCCTCCCCAATTAAAATCTTGATTTTCTACTTACCTTCTATCTGCTGCTCACTTTTTGTAGACTATATATATGTTCTACAACTTGACCTAAAATTCTTGATCAGATTAGATGTCACTGACCGTCATATCCTGTCTGTGTATCAGACGGGCAGCCATGAAATGCAAATCAAATGAAAGACAGTAAATTCGTATAAGAAGAAGGTTGTATTTAATGAGATTTGACATGAGGCTAAAAGATGGAGAATGAGAAATAGTGTGTGTTAAAATTTATTACAAGTGGATTTCGATCTGTAGGTGCACAGACTTAGATTTATCTCTTAAACAGCTAATTTAAAAGTATTTTTAAATTCTATTTAAGTGGTTTTGCTCTGTTCCTTCAGCAGGAACCCTCATCGCAGGTGGAGTGGCAGATCATTTATTTTCATGAGAGCTCTTTGAACCAATCAGGACACAGATATTCTTATTACACCTCTGTGGCCTTGTGTTCCTTTTGATGAGAGTCTAGAGAAGTCATGGGTAATACTTTACTGTGTGCCAAGAACTGCTTATGTTTCAGTTGTACAAGGTCAGATCTTAATTTAACCACCAAATGAGTATTTAATTTTAGCTATGCAGAGGAACACATTGGCTCCCAGGCACTTCCTCTGGTTTAGGAAGGCAAGGCCCTGGATAAGAATGACAAGACGATCATTCCAAAAGGTGAGATTATGAAATATTTGATCTGTACCTCACCAAGTAGCTTATTGAATAGTTTAGTATTGGGAGTGTTTAAACAGATGGAAATACATATTGTGGTTGCTTCTTATTACTTCCTTACTGATTGGTCACTTGTGGCTTTGACTGTCTAGGGCCCTTTTAATTAGAGTAAAGCCAGGGTTGTTTCATTTGTTTATGGAATATTATTAACTCAATTGCGTAGTTACTAAGCATAATGAAAAATAATATCGTGAGAAAAATAGATCAAGAATGAATATGCTTATAAGAAGTCTCCCTATACATACTATGGAATCCCAGAAGGGTCTTAGCTGATCCTGGTTTCTGAGAAAAAGTTAAGTGATTTTTGTGAATAATCAAAATAAATCTCTCCAAGCTTTTTCATCACTTAGTTGGAAAAGATGAATGCTTTGTGTTCAGATGGAAGATGTCTCTTGAACTAGTCAGATGGAAAAAGGAAATCACTAGAAATGGAAATTTGTTTCTGCAAGTGGAATCATAGAATCTTGAGGTTGGAAAGTCCTTAAAATTTATCCAATACCATCACCATCTGGTTCTTGAACTAACAGATAATTTCTAAGGAACCTCCTACGCCTAAAATGATTTGATTTCTATGAAATACTGGTGATATGGCAAGAAAATCCTGACATTGCTTTGTGCTGAGACCATTAATTTATTGTGATAAATTATCACAGTTTTACACTTAAGTTGTTTTTGTGGGAATACCTTGTTTTCAAATGAAAATTTGCCTAAAATCTTTATATTTCCACTAGAGTTGTTAGATGGATTTGCTAGTTGCTTGCTTAAATTCTTTTAGAAAACATTTTCTGAGGCTTATGAATTTTTAGGTTACAAAATGAGATCTGCTTTTCATTGGTTCCATCAGAGTAGCTGGGTCATTAGTTATGATACCATGCTTAAGCCTGTGTGGCCTTTTATGTTAGACGACTAGGTCTATATCCACATGTCCACCACTCACTAGATGTGTGGGCTTGGGCAAATTACCTAACCACTCTGTGCCTCAGTTTTCTCGTTTATAAAAAGGAGGGAAAGTATGTTGTAAAAATTAAATGGCATAATCTATTTAATTTATTTAGCTTAATGTCTGTCACAGGTATGCACTCAATCGGTGTTACTTATAATAATTATTAAATTCAATATAACGAATATTTACTGAGGACCTGCTGTATGCTTGATGGTGTACTAAACCTTGGAAGGGAGGAGAGAGATTGGTGTTGCTTCTAGGGAAAAGTCTAGAATGCATTATTTAAAGTCCGCAAATACCCTGGGGGCATGAATCCTAGTGTCTTGTGTCTAGTACCGTGTGTGGAACATAACAGACATTGAATACCTATTTTTGAATGAGTGAATAGGACGGTCTGAAAATCCTTAGGAAAAAAACGTCCCTGAGAACTGGTGAGTCAACTCTCCTCCGTTGTCTTTGTGATTAGTCGAGAAGGGGGCTGTAGTAGATACCAAGCATCTGTATTTCCACAGGGTATTCCACAGTATCTCTTGATGGTTGTCTTGTTATCAAAAAGGAGACATTAATACCAGATGGTGATGCCTTTGGGAGGGTTTGTCACTGGATAAACAACTTTTCTTGAAGGGTGCTAAATAATAGATCAATGTCAACCTGAAGACGTCTGTCCTGTGCCAATTTCTGTTCAACATTTATCATTATCAGTGGAGCAGACGGACATAAAGAAGACATGCAAATAGATCTCCAAATAGAGCAATACTTGGCTGGATAGGAAGTACATTAGACCTTAACAGACTGGAATAAAGGTCAAATCTAAAAAATAAAGTAGAAGAGAAATGTAATAGGATTAAGTAGAGAATCCTGTACAGAATTGAATAGCAATAATGTGGGAAAAAATATGACTCGTAGAATTTGGGGCAACAGGGGTCCTAATCATGTTTGTAACATGTTAGCCCTGAAATTCATCTGAGCTTAGGCTAAGTCAACAGATCTATAGTGTCGAGGAAAAGGGAGGCGGTCACACCTGCTTAACGTTGTGTTGGTCTGGCTGCAGCTGTTGTGCTGCCTTCAGAGCCAATGGTTCAGAGTCCCTTTTAAAAGAGATGGATAAATGAGTGTGTTTACAGGAAAGCAATCAAGGTGGTGGAGGGAAGTGAACCCACATCACAGAAAGAACAGTTGTCCAGCCTTTGGAGGAGAAGGCTCAGTGGGGACCTCACAGCCTTCCTGGGAGATGTTTAAAGGGCTCTCATGTACAGAGGAACATTTTCTCAGTAAGGCTCTGAGGAATAGAACTGAGACTGTAGAATAATGGTTTGAGGAGTTGTATTCAACTTAAATGTTTTTCGTAATTGTTAAAGCTGGCCAAAGATGAAGGGTGGTGTGGGAATGTTGTAAGCTCCCTGTCACTTTGGTGTTCAAGCTGAGGCTGGACAATTACCTGCTGGGCATATTGTAAATGGAATTTACAGGTGGGGCTACCTGATGGTCTTTAACTCTGATGTCTGGTGATTCTGGAGAAAAGGAAGAGAAAAAAATAATGAGAGTATCAGAGTGTCTGTTCAAGGGTGAGGAATAGAGCTAAAACTGCGAAACAAGAGCTAGAATTCTACCTTGCCCTTCCAGAGGAGTTCAATCACAGAATAGTAACAGGGGATGTTTCTTGACTACTTGCAACACGGCAGACACAGCTAATGAGGCAGTCAATCCAGGAGGGCAGGGTTTGAATGAAGGTTAAACTACTACACTCAGCCATCTCCAGCAGAAGGAAACCAATGACCTGTATATGATTTCAAAATAACATATGAGACATGCAATGGCTCATTATTGTTTGATGGAATTTCAGATGGAGGAAGATTTGACTTGAGCACCAGACAGGAACTTCCACCATGTCAAATGAAACATACCATGCCCAGGAACAAATATTGTTAAAAAGAGAGAATATATGTATGTTTGTATTTGTATACATATGGATGTATGTATATGAACAATATTTTTATTAGGATCGAGATATTCAATTTTTATTGTTATTGTCACTAATTAATATATTCAAAACATTTTTACTCACCTTACAACTCAGTTGTGTAAACCAAATGTAGCTATTGTATTGTCTGTAACTGGCCTCACATTATCAGGAGCTGCCACTCACTAATTTGTGAAAAATAGACTTTGGTCTCATGCAGACAGATACAATAACTTAGGTAATGCAGCCTTTGCATGGATGACTCAGGTAAATGGATCAGTCTTTCAGATTTCTGCTCCTCTTCATGGCAAGGAACACTCTCCACCAGATTTCATCTGCTTTGGTATAAATTTGGGCAGTTTCTGGTCCCAGTGTCACCAAGGTCCCTGGCCTTGTGGAAGGAAGTGACCTATCTCACCACCTATCAGGCTCAGCCAGTGAACCAGGTGCCAGGCCAGTTTTTTGGAAAGCTTTGTAAGCTTTGACTCCATAAAGTCAACCTTAGTCCCTTCAAAGTGGCTGGTCACATCTGACTAAATGAACATCATTCTGACGTATGGCATGTTATCCATGACATTAAATAATCTTCAAGGATATGCATTTTAATAATTGTGTAGTTTTCCATGGCTCAGCTATACAATGTCTTATACAAATTCCCTTTTGTTGTGCCTTTTATATTATTTCTAATGTTTTGGCAGTTTAAATATGGCTGAGGTGAACATTTTCACATACCAATCTTTTTCCACATCTCTGATTATTTCTATGAGATAGATTCCTAGTTGGAGAATTACAGACAAAGGGTAGGGCTTTTTGAAATTCGTATTATCGTACTAGCTGTGATAAGGGCACATCTATTAATAAGCTGCTTTTCACGGGCCGTGCTTACTTTATTATTTTCTATTCTATAAGTTTATATTCCCCTAGAAATTCACATACTTGTGAATCTAAAGATCCTTCCTACACTGTGTGAGTGTCATTTTCAAAAGCTAACATGAATCTTCCTATGTCTCTGTCCTAATTGAATTTGACTTGGACGTCAATAGTAGAGAATAACAATATCTAATTTTGTGATATGAAACTAGAGATAAGCAAAATTAGTGTGACAGGTTTTATCATTAGTGTATTTACATAGAAATTAAACCTCAGTTAATGCAGCCCCAAAATTGGAAGTGAACTTGGCAAAAACATATGTATGACTGAGAGAGAAAACACAAGTTTAATCTACTCTTTTGCTAATTTTAAGAGTAGTGTATATTGATCATTCAATTATTCATTCATTCAGCAAATACTTAGTGAATTCTTATCACATACAGATATCATATTTGGTGTCTAGAGACCAATAGGTCCATTTTGTCTTCTTATGTCTTTTCTAAAATATCACGTTGCATCTCTTTGGGGCAACATAAAAGTAGTATTCATTTTCTGGACTAGGATTTTGTGTGTGTATGTGTTTTAAATTTATCAGCAGAACAAGTTGTGTTGTTAAGAAAGATGCTATTTGAGTTGATATAGTTCTCCCGTCATCCACAGGGTTTCTGTCCAATAGAAAAAGCAAATACCATAAAAAGGGAATTGCTGTAATTTATTACTTATAAGTAAAAGCTACTGTGTCTGTGGAGTGGAACCCAAATCTGACAGAGTTTTATCTGTCTTTGAAGTCTTTTGGGGATTGCTTGCTCTGTTGCTGAAATCAGCCTAATGAAGCCATTTATCTGATTTGCCACTTTGTGCTACAAGATTCTGAAAAAATAAAAGTGTGCAGGCACCAAATAAAAATCAAAGTTAAAACAATATAAATAAGCTTTATTTATATTGATTTCAATGTATCTTTAACATTACACATTACAAAGAGCAGAAAAATGAGAATGGTCATTATTTTGTATCTAATAACTATATTTTCTTAAAACAACAACAAAAAAATGAAAATGCCTGTTAACGATTGCTATTCCTCTGATAGGACAAATCCTGATGATTCGCTCTGGGACTTCTAGTAGATGAGCTCTTCACTCAAAAACTGTAGCGGTTTTCAGGTGAGAGAAAACTTCCTTGGGCTGTCAGGGTCCCCCGTTCCACACAGCAGAACCTGCACCTCCTTCAGAACCTCGGGGTTTGGATGTGGGCTGGCCTTATATAAACTATGAAGAAAACCGAATTTTACTGTTTTTCCCTTTTCGTATCCTCTCTTATCACCTCCCACTAGACTCAGTTCTAGATCCCTTGCCATCTTCCCTGTCCCATGCCACCCCTAGTAACTATTCCACGAGATCCTGGTTCTACACTTGGGGTTGGTATGGTGCTAATGGCATTTTAAAAGGGACACTGGAAGGTGGAACAATGTGCCCTAAAGGATAGAATCTCTCACTGATGTAACAGAATTACACTGATGTGACAGCTGCTGAGGGCAGTGTGATATTTATGGACACAAAGCCCCTCCTTGCACCATGGAAGCAACTGTCCACTCTGCGAACTCTTAAGGCCAGCCCTGTTTAGGACACATGGAGATGGTTTCAATTTTGTTATGCCCAAGACAGAGTGTGAGGGTGAGTGGGGTGAACACACTTGGATATAATTGGAAGTAAGCCAACCAAACAATTCATAGAGAACAAAGTTATATTCACCCTTGTTCAGGGAAAAGGAGGGCCTTGGTCCCATGCTGTGGGAGCTCCCAGGTTTCAAGGAAAGCTCTGAGGAGCCTCGCAAACTTATCAACAGTATGGTATTAGCATGGATCATGGTAGTTTAGAGAATCCGAGGCAGAGAAGTGTCATGTACTCATGTTCACTCCTGCATGATACCTTGCAAAATCGTCCCAACCTCCTGACCACTTCAGTCAGGCGCCAACTGGCATGTTGATCCTGTTTTTTAGAGAGTAATGTTTAGACTCCAAGACAAAAAGCACGAAATGAAGGCAAGCTTAGAATACCTCAGAGCACCCTAAGTAATATACAGCCTTCTTGCAGGGAGCCAAAGATAAAGATTTAGGTGTCCCTGGAAGCTATTTTTTATTTTTGGAAGTTATTGTCATGAAGAGCTGGCTGTTAAGAGCAAGATCACAGTGTTTACTTTTAAGGGCAACAGACTGTGGATTGTTTTCCTGCAGCTTCAGAAAGACCTTAAAAATGAAGGTACTCTGCGCTCTGTCCAGATGCTCCTTATTAGTTCTGTGACACTGTGAGGGTCTTTTAACCCCTCGAAGCCTAAGATTCCACTTAGGCACAATAAATCTATAATTCGAGTGAGGATTTAAAGCAAAGCAGTGTATGCAAAATGCTTTGCAGGGTGTTTGAAACAAAGCAAGCACTTGATAATTTATGGCCATTATTATTGTTACCATTTTTATTATTACCGAAGATATTCTAAAACTTACATGGTCACCAAACTTTCCCTTTTTCCACTATCTTAATCTAAGATTTTACTCAGCCCATCTGTAAAGTAAACTAAAAATTGTTGATATCTAAATAATCCATTTAGCATTTAGAAATCCTTAATTTAGTGCTTCTTTACCTGGAGTACGTGAAGTGGTCTCAGAGGATTCATGAATTTTTGAAGAATCCTAAAATTTTATGCAAATTTTGAGTGGGCATGTATCCTTCTGAAGAGAGAATCCATTGCTTTCATCTAATGTGTTTGTGACCCCAAGCAAGGTTAATCAATGCTTTAAATGAAAAGGCTAATATTATTGCCCCAACTATTTTGTAAATCAGCTACTTAGGGAGAATAAATAAATCTCACTAGTGAGCTTCTCCAGAACAAGATTGGCAAACTATTATTTAGAAAGGATCAATTTAATTTTGCTAGACTGAGAAGTTGGGCCCCTGTGAATAGGTCTTAAAGAATGTCAAAATATTATCTGACCTTTCCCTACATTCCTGGTTGGTGCTTTGTTTAAATAATTTTAAATAAAACCAGCAATAGACTGTTGCCAACCTTCAGTTGGGATTGAGTCCTTGTCGATTTGAATTTGAGAGATAAGTGGCTCCCCTCTTGCCCTTCTCATTGCGTCTTGATGTCTAGGTCCATCCCAATGATGCTCCTTTGATTGTCTGTCTGACCCCTCAGAGCACCTGCACACAGATCTTCACTTCATCCCAAGCTTTCAGCAAAAGGTTAGAGACAGCTTATGTTAGTTGAGGGTTGTTCCACATTGTAAGAGTTTCTCCACCATTTGTACCCTGCTGTCATTAGGGATACTAAACAGTTAAGAGTCTTAGACAACTTCCTTCTGGCTGATAGTTAAAAGGACATTATAAAAAATAACAAAAAACAGCACAACTTTCCATAGATCAACTCAGTTCTCTAAGGAGTCTGTGGTATCTCACATACTGAAGCCCAAATTTCCAGCAGGGTTAGAGTTAAAGAGTCTGTGGTATCTCACATACTGAAGCCCAAATTTCCAGCAGGGTTAGAGTTAAACCCATGATTTAAATAGGTGGAAGTCTCTGTATCCCGTTACTAATCCCAGAGCCATGCAATCCCCCATCGCCACAGTGACATTAGTGAGAAAGGCTCCAGGCAGTGCCACAGGTTTAACTTTACCATCTAACTGCTGTCTGAAGGACTCACTGCTTGTCCACTAGTCAACAACATTTTTCCAGTGACCACGGCGAACAGCCATTTCCTATGGTTGACTAGACGTGAAAGTAGAGAGAAAAGATGAAAAGGAAAGGGAAAGTAAGATTTTTTCCCTTCAGAAAATAGTCCAAGTGAGTTTATAAAACACAAATATCTGAAGAAGTTACAAAGCAAATACAAAATGAGTGTAAATCCAGATGTTGAGAAAATATTATATAAGAGGAGGTATTCACCGAAGACGAAGGCCAGAGAGAGACTGGAGAATTTCAGCACGGGCTTCCATAGGAAGAACATCCTGAGCCAGACTCGGGGCAGTGTGGGCCATGGGAGCAGCTGGAAGGGCCTTGTGAATGAAGAGGAATACAATGTAAAAGCACAAAAGTGAGAAAAATGAAGCCAAGCAGAGAGTGGGCAATTAAATTTGTTGAGTTGGAAGAAAGACTCCATACCTGAGGAAAATAGTCAGTTCTGAGAATAAAACAGAGCCTTGATTATGCTAGTGTTCATTTATTGACTCATTCATTAATTCGTTCAACACACATATAGAAACCATGAACCCTTTGATGGTGCGTCCCTGGGCACTAGGGATGCAGACTAATTCTCTGCTCTCATTAGGCTACATTCTTGGGGGAGGAGAGAGACAATGAACCCATAAACAATAAATAAAAAATAAAATACCATTTGAATCTATTTGGTGAGTAGGTTTCCTAGGGTGTATGTTGGCCTTTTGAGTAGACTGCGATATCATCATGGTGTGAGGGGACATGTTTAGCGGAGTGCTGTTACTATCTCATGAGCAGTCTCCAAACATTATCACTATTGTCTCCTTTCTGTTTCAAGGTGACAGTAAGGCCAATGCAGAACAATGAACAATAAAATCATAATGATGCCATTGAGTTCACGCAGTCTGTGCACAGGTCAGGGACCTTGGCTGTCAGCATGTATAGAACAGTCCTTAAAATTTGAGCTTATCTAACCTTGAACAGTGAGAAGAGGTAAAGCAGGTGTCAGCTGTGTGTTGGAAATTGCCCACAGAATACTGTTTCTGATTTTTCCCCCTTGAAAACACACATTACAATGTAAAGTTTCTATAGATAATACATTTTGGCTTAAAAAGTACCACTAATCAAAAATAATTTCAGATCGGTCAGTCAACTTAGCTGTGGAATTACTTTGATTTTTACACTTACTAAATTTTCTCTCTAAATAAGATATAGCAATAGATCTAATAGTAATGAGAAACGCTTACTCCTCTACTTTGATATTTGGAAGAAATAAGCCAATGAGAAATAATCTACATTTTCATGAATTATCTTCAGACGAGATGGGCTAGTCAAAAGCAACAGCTTGTAGTAGATAGAGCTATGCAGGGGAAAGGGATGGGGAATCTATTGGAGGGCTGGTCTCTGGTCTGGGGATGGAGTTAAGGTGGTCTTCATCTCAACTGTTCAAATGATGCTCTGAGACCAGTCAGACCTTACAGCTTTCCCTGTACGACAAATCAGAAAACAAAAAATGGAGACCAAATAGTAGCCATGTAAAGGTCAAGTCAAGAACCATCATGGACATCATAGCCACAGTATTCCTATCCTTTCTGAAGGAGAAAACCAAATCCTGAGGCCCTTCCCTTGGGGAAAAGATTGGGAGACTGGACAATAAATGGTGTCACGTCTATCTCTTCTCATTTATTACCCAAAACACTAAATAATTAGGCCCTTTTTGTTTAATTTCCTATTGTTAAAGAATTATCACCTCAGTTCAGGAATGCGACAGGCCATAAGCACTTTTGTGCAAATGAAGAAAAGATGCTGCTTCCTTGGGGGCATGCATAGCACTCTGCCAGGGTTCATAGCTCAATTAGGGGAGATTCAGCTGGATTTCCTCAGCCAGGAGCACTTGTGTAGTGCACATGCTCACAACCACTCATGGAGGCTCTGATTTGGTTGAAACAAATGAGTGGATTAGGGAGAACTGAAATAGCCATCAATAAATTTTATAAATCAGCCCAGAAACCTTGCTGTTTTTGACTCTTTTCTTCAAAAGCAGGAGTTCTTTTTCACTCTGCTTATGGTTTGCCAGGTTAATTTGCCTGCCGGCAGTTCCCACAATTAAGTCTTACTTAATAAAGCTGGTCTTTACCATGCCTGTCCTGACAGTAGCAGTTTCAGCATCCCTAACTACATTAAGGATGCTCTTCTGCCAAGGTGTCAGAAAGTCTCACTCCATGCCAGGAATGCAGGTAGTACAAGTCCATAGAGGTGGAACCCAGAGCACCCAGGGAGCCATGTGGTCTATCACACGCAGCCAAGTGAATCAGTGAGGAAGTTCTCTAAGTGTCAGATTAACCCTCTCCCGTCTTATTTTAAAGTTCTGGAATTTGGAAATCTGTTCACTTCGTATATGAGACTAGATGGTAGTTTCTCAGGAAGAACGGTGCTTGACGTTCTTAGCTCCTTCTATTTAGTCTCCTTTGTGTCTTCTCTGTTTGGTCTATCAGATTTCCTGAGGGCAAGCTAGGCCACTACATTTGTGACATTCCGTTCTCTCTACTTTAATTCAACAAATGTTCATTGAGAAGCTTCCCTGTGCCAAGCACCCTCTAAAGTCATAGGGGAGGAAAGATGAGTGAGGTAGAGCCCTTCACCTCAAAAAGCATAGAGTGTTCGAAGAAGTTGAACACAAACACAGAAATAACTGCAGTTCAAGGCAGCCAACTCAAACCATTGCTGCTATGAGGTAAGGAAGAAATCAGCAAATAAGCAAACACAGCATATATAGAATAAAGAAAGAGTAATGAAACACTCACTGTTCCCTATTTCTGCCACTGTCTTACTTCTAATGTGCTATGTAGAGCAGTGTCTTGAGAAAACTGATGGACCAAAATTAAAGTCAGAAACATGGGAAAAGTGAACTCTTGTAAGTCCAACGGCAGTCAGTACTAAAAATAAAGTCAGAAATTAGAAAAATGCAGACACTCAAAGGGCAGGTAATTAAAGGTTTCAGAAGTTAGACTGGGCTTCATATATAATATGGACTAAAATGTTAACTGCATTTGTATTTGTTAAATGGGAAAGCTGAATGCAATTTAGTTTTGCATTTTGCATCTTTCATGTTAACTCTATATGCTGTTCTATACTTTTTGCTGATAATAAGAAATTGCCTCTTTCAAAATTATATTCAGTCATGGATACTAATGATGACCCTGATGAAGACCATCTTGCAAGTTATGATATTCAGCTCAGTATTCAAGAATCCATAGAAGCCAGCAAGACTGTATTTTATCCTGAAAGGTAACATTCTAATTGACCACCCTCGACAAAATCTCTTTATGACATTCATTTTGTTGTAAATAAATGAACGCTGTTTCCTGACACCTCCTCCAGGCAAATTCTTACCCTTCTTTTCTGGCAGGGAATGAAATAGCTTTACAAGGGCCACTGTGCATAGATTTAGCAATCTGATCTTCCGCAAATCCCAATCTCATGTGGAAGATGAAAATAACCTAGATGGGGAATTCCTAGTTGAATTCAGTTCTACAGGATTGCCCATTTTCTGAATTAATATGAACTCAAAAAGGACAATAAGTAATTTGAACAAATTTGCAACTACAGTTTATACAACTAATATATAGATGTATACAGAGGTCTATTCTATATACTCTAGAGCCCTTTCTGCTACTGACTCAGGCAAATTTATAAGTAATCCATTTGTGCATCTTTAAAATAAGAAGAATAACGCTAACCCACTTGACCCATAAGTTCAATGAATGGGAAAAGGGTTGTGAGCTTTTATTATATATGACAAAGTAATATATAAAGCCAAGCCTATTTAATATTCTGTTATCCAAATGACAGAAGTTAACAAATTATACATAAAACTGATGTTTAATGTTAGCAGGCATTATAGAGTCTAAAACTGCAAAAGTAGATTTCTGTCTTGAACGTCACACATTATACTTCTGACAAAACTAAACTTTAGTGTATCTTTACATTCCATTATAGCATTTAGAATCTTGTGTTCTGAAATTTAGTAGTGTTTTGAATAGATTCAGTGCTATAAAATTATGCTTTTGAGCTTTTAAAAAAATGGATCTATTACATCTAAATTTTGAGTCTCTTTAATTTTTCCCTTATCTCCAGCAGATTTTGAACTTAAGTGTTCCCAGGAAGGCATTCACAACCCTAGAATGCCGGCAGATGTTTCTGCTTAATAGAGTTTAACTGTTGTGAAATACCTTGTTTCGTTTGAATAAACACACACGCCAGAGAATTGCCATAGGGGCTGAAATCATGACCTGCTGGACAAGTGGCTGGGAGTTCGTTCAGTAAATGCTCAGCCTGCTTTCACTTTTGGATCTGTTGACTTAAGACTCTAACAGGCAGTGTGTATCCTAAGCTCCCAAGTAAGCAATTCTTAATTAGCAATTCTTAAGTTTAAAGCAGCAAACATTTATTAGACATAGAGTTTTTAAAGTTGGAGAGGCCTTGAGATCTTCCTATTTCATTCTGTCGTTTTGCAGATGAAGAAACCACCACTCAGAGGCTAATTGGCCTATGCAGAATCACTGTATCACAAAACCTGAACCCAGCTCTTCTGACTGACTCCAGTTGTTTACTCCTCTTTCATTGCTTAGAACTAACCTTTAGAGACAGCGTTATAATCTTGTATTTTGTCATCTTCACCAATGTCTCTAGATCCAGTGTATCATAAATATACTCTGTATCTGACTCTTAGACATTTACATTTTTAAAGTGGATAAAATCAGCTGTGTGTATTTCCTGTAGATCTTGATTATTAAAATTATGTACAAAAACTCAATATAAATTAAAATTTTTGGTTCCTTGAAGTATACCACTAGAATAAATATTGTTTATTTTTTTTCCTCTGGCAGATTTGTACCACTAAGTGATCAAAACAGAAAAATTGTGGAGGCCATAAAACAAGGTAAATGGCTATATTGCCTACAGTGGGATGCATTGAAGATTCCACCTTGCCAAGACAGGAGTTTATCAGCCCATGTGTTTAATTTAGGTCACATTCTTCAGCTCCAGGAGTATGTGAAATATAAATATGCATTGGATGAAGCTGACGAAAAAGGATGGTTTCCATTGCATGAAGCTGTTGTTCAACCTATTCAACAAATACTTGAAGTTGTTCTGGATGGTGAGAGAACATAGAACCCCTTTGACCAAACTGAAGCAAGAATGTAGAAGTAGTGAGGTTCTAATGAACACAACAAGCAAAAAGAAAAAGCAATATTAAAGATTATTTGGAATTTAGAAACGCAATATTCATGTTTTAAACTCAGTACAAAAATTAGTACATTTTGTGAGGTTCAGGGTTCACCCTTTGCATCCTTCTAAGAATGTGACACAAGTTGGTGGGAAAGTCTAGTTATAACCTACAAGTGATAAAAGTTTGTCTATGTCATTAATTCATTGATTTGAATATAATGCTTTTTGCTTTGGGAAGTCAGTTTTAAATTTCTCATCTTGAACTATCTCTTGAGTTAACAATTTCCAAAAGATTATTATATAGTACAAGTAGCACTTAAAATATTTGTCCTTCTATTACATTAAGTTTTTCATAATGTAAACATTATAAATATCATGACAAATCGACCCAGAGTTAATATAATTTTGATGTTCTAACATAGTACTTTTCACATCTCAGCATCTTACACAACACTTTGAGAGTGCCTTGTCTTTCAACCTTCAATGTTTCTCCCTAGTTCTGTGTTCTAGGAAATAATGATAGATACTTAATGATTAGCAATCCAGCCAGCCAGCCAGCTAAAAAAATAAATAGCTAGACAGATACATAGTTAGACCAACAGATATGGAATTTGATGGTAAACATGGTATTTGTTTTCTAACACATTCTGACAGGATACACTCATTCAAATGCATTCTCATTCCCACATTCACAGACTTCATTTGACAAAAACCAATTTCAGATGCAATTTAAATAACAAAGGATTAGAGAGTTTCATAATTTATCAAGAAATGGAGAATTTACAACCCCTTTTTTTTAAAAAAAAGAGCACTTTGAAACATAGATGTTAGTTTTCTGGCTGTCAACCTTATTAGCAGGTCCATGCTTGTCCAATTCTACTCGCCATCATTTGATAAACTTTAATCATACCCCCTTTTGTCTTTCCTTTTTCGTCAGTTGACTTTGTTCAATCTAATGTAGATAATATTGCATTATTCTGATGTATGTGGTATACTTTAAGTAAAGATTTTTAACTTTACACAATGCTTTCACATCTCAGCATCCTATAAGACACTCTGGGAGTTCAAGACCTCTGATGGAGAAACACCCTTGACTCTGGCAGTCAAAGCTGGTCTGGTGGAAAATGTAAGAACTTTACTAGAAAAGGGAGTGTGGCCAAACACCAAAAACGACAAAGGAGAGACGCCCCTTCTGATTGGTAAATGACATTTTTTCCTAGAATTTTTGTAGTTTGAGATAAATAATAAAAATTTAATAAGTATTTATTGGAAGCCATTATATATTGACTAAAACTATGTGACCTCATCTCCTTCTATTCCCTGAGCTCCCCTCTAACCCCCATCTCTCCTGCCCTATGATTTTATTTTTCTGTCTCACGAAGAGATTGAATGTGAAAGATGGCTACATCCTTCAGCACCAATTAACCAGGAGGGATCCAAACTGGTTGGTTTATGAGGCCAGAAGTACCAGTTCTAAAGGAATATTCTCTAGGTAGGGTCCAGCTATAAGGAAGGTTGTGTGTGTGGTATGTAGCCAGCAGAAAGAGGCAGACAGGGGATTCAAAGGGGAGACATCATGTCCATGTCAAAACAAGGAAGCCAAACTGGAAGGAAGGGGAGCTGGGGGATTCCGAGCACTCAGATGCAGCACTGGGCGTCTATAAGGGGGTTCACGACTGTAACACAACAAAGGAATGATGGTAAACCTGAAGGTGTCATTCGTCTATCAGCTTCCTGTCAGTCTTGTGTATCCTGCTGTTTGTTGACCAATAAGAATTGGCAGATCTGTTTGTGGAAGTGGAGAGAGATGAGATTAACTACAAATGACCAGAGATAACATTTCCTTTCTCTTAGGGATGTAGGGTGGTGGAGTAAGAATTGGACTCGGCACCTGAGATCTGTGGATTTCTTCTCCAGTTTTTTTGAAATAAAATTGACATAGAATAGTGTATCAGTTTAAGGTGTATGACAGGCTTTGATATATGTATAGATTGCAAAATGATTACCATAGTAATTTTAGTTAGCATATGCCACCTCACATGGTTACAATTTTTTTTTCTTGAGATGAAAACTTTTAAGATCTCTCTTAGCAACTTTCAGATATACCATACATTATTGTTATATGGATTTAAGTCCTAGCTGTGAGTTTGTAATCATGGGCCTCAGTTTCCTCATATGTAACATGGAAATGCAACACCAACCATGCAGAATTGTTATAAAAATTAGAGGAAATATAAGTGTATAAAGCCCCTGCCACATGACAGATGCTCAGGAGAGGAGAGCTATTATGAAATTGTTTGTGTATGGCAGGAGGAGGAGGGGCAAGAGCCCTAAGATTATTTACTAGCAATCACAGAGGAAGATGAAGCATCATGAGCTGTGGCCGTAGCTGGTTAACACTACCACAGCCCCTGTTCATAGAGAAATCACTAGAATTTTAAAAACAACGTGAATATTGTTAATAGACAACTTAGACAAGTCATGAACGTTAGTCAAATATTTACATTCAACAACATTAATTCAACAGCATCAATGCAAGTAATGTTTATTGAATTCACATTAAGCAAGATGCTGTGTTGGGGAGTATGGACATAAAGGTGGATGGAATAATCTTCCTCCTCTCAAAGAGTCTAGCAGGAGAGCTAGATATGTTTTAAATAGAAAATTGGTGTTATAAATGCTATAATAAACGTGTATATTCAAAGTAAATTAGGGAACTAAAGAAGCAGTGACTCTGTGAAGCTTTCGGAAAGGTAGATGGCCTTGAGTTGCATTCTGGGGGGCCAGGGAGGGGACCATCAGCAGACAGGGGAGGGAAGATCTCCTAGGCAGGCCTTCTGCCCCTGGATAACTTGTTAAATGAGTAGTGCCCCATGTCAACGCTTTCAGCCTTCCCAAATTCAGATTTGATCAGACAAACAATCCAATTATTATAGTTAGGGTACAGGCAAAGCTTCTGTAACAAAAGAATACCCAAAGCAAATAACAACCAGGACGAAAAAGAAAGAAGTTCACTTCTCTCTCACACAACATTTCAGAGGTTGAGCGGCCCAGGGTTGGCAGGGTGGCTTTGCCACCATTACACAGGACTTGCAGATGTCACCATTCCCCAGCCAGCAGGAAGGAGGAAAGTTGCAGCCTTGGGAAAACATCTTCACCTTTAAGAAGATGACCTGGATATTGCACACAGCACTTCCGCCCATATCCCTCCCGTTAGTTCAGATTTTGTCACGCAGCCACACTTAGGTGCAAGGGAGGCTGGGATATTCAATCTCTGCCTGGATAGACCGTGACCAGCTAAAACTTGGGGGTTTCTGTTATTAACAGGAAAGGGGAAACACGAGTACTGAGGAACAGGGTCTGTCTCTGCATACATGGTAACTAGGCTTTTTGTCACAATGATGTGGTGTTTTTCATAAATAAACCACAACTCTTTTCCTGAGCAGGTTCTACAGATGCTAGATAGAATATTCACCTGTGGCTTGCTTCACCACGATTAATGTGATTTATACTATTTTCATAAAGGCATATACCATGGAGTATTTGCAATGACATCCATGTATTTGTTGTTGTTTCTATAGACAGTCTTTGATTTCTGCAAAAAAAGACACAATTTTCCAGAGTTTGTATACTATCTCACTTTGCAAACATAGAATTATTCTCTACTTGCTATTCTCATTCCACTTCTTTCTTAAGGGACAACTAAGTCATGATTACCACTCAATTGTTCCCTTTTCACTTTATTTAAATTTTTCTTTAATACTTAGTGTCCACCACAGATCGTTAAGCATTTATATGCATTTTTAATGTCATTTGTTGGTTTCTCTACTCTAGCAATATCTGAAGTGTGGAAAAGGAACCTGATCGTTGAGCTATCAGAGTTGAAATAGGATTAAATTTGGAAATAATATATTTTAAAAACCAAATGGTAATATCAAAAAGACAAAAGTCTCATGAGGGAAATATTCTGGAGGTGTTCCCTTATGGCCCCATCATTCACATTTCTGGAGAATAGAGACTTTTCTTGGGTTACCTTCTTGAGGACCTCTTTTGTGGAAACCATGTCAAGTCTTTTTAGGCTCTTAGGAAAATGGATCATCCATGGCATTTTCTCAGTTTTCTTTTTGAATCTGTGGGCTGCTTTGAAATTTACTACTCACAGTTCATAAACTTGTAAAGGAGAGGAGAGAACATTGCTGTTCTTTTTATTTTTCTTTGCAATGACATTTTTATTTTTCTTAACCTGATGTCATCATCTTTGTCTTTATTTATGGAATATCCTTAGATGGTCAAAAAATAGCACCACTTTTTGTCCCTCCAGTGCCCTTCTTCCCCATCAACCACCTGGTCCTTATTTATGGCACTTTGATGTGTTACTGTCATGTTACACCCTTGCGTGCTGAGTGGTAGATATCTGATTTGTGATGATCTGACACTTATTAAGGGTTTTTTTTGCACTAGGACTCCCTCTCCTGCCATCCCTCTGAGGTTGGTGTCACCTTTCTCCAGTTGGATAGCCACAAGATTATCCTGGCCGCAGGGGCCCGGGGTTCAGAGGAAACCAAGGGAACCGTCTGGCGCAACATTGCAGTTCCACTGCCCTCCGTTTCCCCACAACCTTGCACCATTTACAGCTCAGTTAATTTTATTTCAGATGTTTTCCTTCTCACAAATCAGTACATACGCTCTTCGCTCCATCTCCTCTTTCAACCTTCCAATCCTTGTCAAGATACTTCAGAAAAATCTCTCTTCTCTATTTGGATGTCTTACGAATCAGGAAATAATTCACTGCTGACAATAAGTAAATTACGTGAGGAAAACACATACATCCAGAAAGAAAATGACAGAAATTTAAAATAAAAAGGAAAAGTGCCAACAAACTATAAAGTGCTTAAAAGTGCCTATAATCTATGCAAAATCTTCTAATTCTCTAACTCTTCAGCTGAAGGTTGGTTTTCTTTAAGCATTATTGTTGAAGATATCTATATAGATATGTATTTTTTTACTTCACAAATTATTTAATTTGCATTTTATTAGTATGTTACACAAATACTGTGCCTTTTTGGTTTTCGTTATTTCAGCCATTTATTGGTTAAGAATGTCTTAGCTTGGGAAGGGTTCTCCATGATTTGGATTATTATTTCTATAGAAAATAAAATATATTCTTGGATCCAAGGAATCAAATTGCGAGCAAAATTTTATCTTAAAAATAATTTTAAGTTGAATATGTCCTAAATATGCTGCTATTTTCACAAAGAAAGACTAATATCTCTGATCAACATTCTCTCTGAGTCAGACAAAAGGAAAACAGATCATGAGGGAAGAGGTTCATTATTTTAATACATTTTTTTCTCAGTAGAAAAAAATGCAATAGGAGAAGAAGATAAATGAGGACACATCACTCTTAGCTCGTTTAACTTATGGATGTTTGCTCTGCAATAACACCAGCTAGGATGAGGTAATTCGCTGTAATTAGAGCTGCCAGTGGCAGGTGGATGATTCGGTGAAAGGCATTTGTCAACAGACTAGACAGTGAGTAGGAGAAAAACTGAAATCTCACTGCAGTGATGGCTTGTCTGCCCCCAGAGGAAGGAGGCAACGTCTGTCTTTGTCTTCCCCATATGCCTTTTGGAGCCTTCTCTCTCGCCTTGGCCTTCCATCCTTTCTGCATTCTGCCTCCTTGTTGCTGGGATGTTCTTTGTGGCCCCACAGTCTCCTCCTGCCCTTCCCAGCAAAGGCCCAGACTTCAAATAGAAGACAGTCTAGACTTCTTCTCTAGACTGTAGATAGCATGAGTGAGAACCATGCCTGGCTTTTCCCAGTTTCCCACAGGGCCTAACCCAGTGCCTTTCATTTAGCCGGCACATGTTGATCAAATGAATGAAGGAATGAATGAATGAAGAAATGAGTGAATGTAGTTGCAGCTATCTGCATTTGCAGGGAGTAGCCGCATTCTGCTCTGTTTCTTAGCAAGATTTTACATATTGGTAAGAGAAAAATGCATTACGTCTTCCAGAAGTATTTATATCTAAACTGGGACGATCTCTTACTAATCCAAAGGGGAGGGGAAAAAACTTTTAACAGTGTTATTTCAGCTGTTAGAAACCAGCAGAGGGGGCGAGGGACATCTGATTTGGTGAACCTCTTAAATGGTAGTACATTAGTTGTCGGATACTTCACCTGTTTAGAACAACTGACCTGTTTAGATTCTAAACATTCGTATTGCTAAGCTCCCATTAAGAGCATGATGGGAAAGAGAAGGTCATTGAATACTGCTATCTTTGGGAAAAAAAAAGTCTTTCTGGAGAGGGAAGGAAAAACTTAATAAACACCATTTACACATGTGGCTCCAGGATCCTAGAAGTGATGAAATGATATTAATAATAATAGTTATCATTATTGAGTTCTTAGTAAATACTAACCATTTTACATATGTTATTTAATTTATGCAACCCAACAGTGGATGTTGTTTTCATTTTGTTGAAGTGAAAGAAGAAATTAAAATTTAGAAAGAGTATGCGCAACACCCTCTCCTAGTGATGCGCACTGTTTGCCACGAAACTCTTAGCCATCCTCAGGTCAGGGTCTTAAAGAAAAGGCAGTGTCATCTTACATGCTTACACTTCACCATAGAAATTTGGGTGTGAGAAATAGAAGGGGTATCACAAATACAATATCCTCTTGTAGAAGAAAAGGGAAGAGCTAATATTTATTTTGATATTGTTTGGTTATTAGTTTAATACCCTCTAATGTATTCATGTTAATATGCCTACTGTTGACTGTTCTTTTTAAAATCATCTTCAAGCTGTGAAAAAGGGCTCCTATGACATGGTGTCTGCTTTGCTTAAACACAACACCAGCCTTGACCAGCCCTGTGTCAAGCGATGGTCGGCAATGCATGAAGCAGCCAAACAAGGCCGCAAAGATATCATAGCTCTGCTACTAAAACACGGAGGCAATGTCCACCTGAGAGACGGATTTGGAGTCACACCGTTAGGTGTTGCCGCCGAGTATGGTCACTGTGATGTGTTGGAACACCTAATCCACAAAGGTATGTAAAAAAGGAGTTGCCAGCTGGCTCCGTGGCCTAGTGGTGAAGTTTGGCATGCTCCACTTTGGTGGCCTGATTCAGTCCCAAAGTTCCGACCCTATACCATTCATCAGAGGCCATGCTGTGTTGGTGACTCACATACAAAATAGAGGAAGATTGGTGCAGACGTTAGCTCAGGGACAATCTTCCTCAGAAAACAAAAAGGAACTGCCTGCTCCTGACTTTTCTCCTGCTTCTTGTATTTCCTTTTTTCCATTCCTCATCACCTCCTTTTCCTCTCTTGAATCTAACTGGGCCTCAGGCTTTTGTACCCAGCCCCCTTGACAGCCCCCCATTCCACAGCTCAGTTAAACCCTATACACGGTGACCTACAAATCTGCATGCCCAGCCCTGACTGTGCTCTCTAGAGACAGCCCAATTTTCACACAGATGGCTCACCAGGGTCTCACACTCATACTCTCCTAAACTGAATTCTTCTTTCACACTTTTGATATGATAATTTCTCCCAGCCAAGACTGAAAGCTTAGATTTATCTCTAATTCCTCCATCACCTTCTTTTCCAAATACAGTCGGTTACCGAGTGCTATAGTGTCTCTCTTACCAGTTCTCACCTTGCAGGACCTCTGGTTTGCATCCTCACATCTTCCCTGGACCAGGGCAATCATTTCCTAACCATTCTTCCAGTTTCCAATCTCCCTGTCAGAGACTTCATACTACATACTGCAATGCAGCTCCTTTCTCTCAAGGATAGCTACAGGAGTGTAGACAATCCAAAACATCTTCAGTGGCTCCCCATTGCCCACTGAATCATGCATGGGTCCCTCTGCATCATCTTGAGTTGTTTTTCCAGGTTTATCCTTCACTACTCCCAATGTGTATCCTGTACTCCAGCTAAATTAGACTAGCAGTATTTCCAAACACACCCCATATTCCCTCTGTCTGGGTTTGGGTCCAGTCCTTGTCCTCATCTGGAATACCTTCCAACACAATTCAAAGTCAATCTCTTGAGACATCTCCTTTCTAAAGTCTTTCTTTTTTGTGTGTTTTTTTTGTGGGGAAGATTGGCCCTGAGCTAACATCTGTTGCCAATCTTCCTCTTTTTGCTTGAGGAAGATTGTCACTGAGCTAACATCCATGCCAATCTTCCTCTATTTTTTGGATATGGGACACCACCACAGCATGGCTTGACGAGTAGTGTGTAGGTCCACGCCTGGGATCCAAACCTGCAAACCCTGGGCCGCTAAAGCAGAGAGCATGCCCTTAACCACTACATCACTGGGTTGGCCTGCCTGAAGTCTTTCCTAATTCTCCCCAACAGATTGTGATGTTGCCCTCCTTTGAAACCTCCAAGTGCTTTATATAACTACAGAACCGGGAATTAAGAGACCAAATGCTTAAGCTGGTTTCTGCCACCTACTCATGGTCTGATCGTAGCCTAGTTACTTAAACATCTGGCCCTCAGTTTCCTCATCTATAAATAAAAGCTAGGACCACGTGGTCTCTAAGGATCCTCTATGGGGAAAAGAAACATTTTTGAGCATGCCCCGCAAAATGCAACCTCATTTGGTTATCAAATAAGCCCTATGACATAAGCAGTGTTGCCCTAGTTGACAGATGAGGAGATGGAGGTTCATAGAAGTGAGGAGCTTGCCCCAAAGTCTCAGAGGCAGAGTCATAATTCAAACCCAGAACGCTTTCCCTTACATCATGACATCATGCCTCCTAGTCCTGATGTCACTTAATGTTACACAGTTTGGTTTCTTTGATAATATTTTGTTTTATTTCTCCTTTGAACTCCTTGAGATAGTCAGACTTATTCATTTTAGGATTTTCTAGGCAATTACACACAGTGTCTGCACACAGAAGGCAGTTGATAAATATTTGTTGAATGGAAATACTAGAATGCCAACTGTTGCCTTTAAATTTAAAAGTCTAAGTATCCCTTTTTCTGGGAACAATAGTCTATCACGGAAGTTGACTTGTTGAGTTCTCAGATATTCTTGTGACACAAAGATTTTCTAATAAAATGAAACATGCTGCATAATTGCTTATTGAAAATATTGAGAACATACATATTCATAATTCTGTACTTTGAATTTTAAGTCCTAACCAGAAAGGAAAACAACAGGTTGTTTTTAAGGGAGCCATCTTGACAATCCATCCAGTTGTCACTATGCCGCGTGTTTTATACTGCCAGGCGGCGACGTGTTTGCTTTGGCGGATGATGGGGCTTCAGTGCTGTTTGAGGCAGCAGGAGGGGGCAATCCTGACTGCATTTCCCTCCTGCTGGAATACGGAGGAAGTGGAAATGTCCCTAACCGAGCAGGGCACCTTCCTATACACCGAGCTGCCTACGAGGGACATTACCTGTGAGTAATAAATCATAGGAGGATCATTTTAAGTTGACAAATACAAAATTGCATATAGAGTACAAGCTCAAGTCTCTCTATACAACATTTTAGGGTTTCTAAAAATTTTGCCCTTGGCAAAGAATTAAAATTTATGATAATACTATCAATATTATTCTAATTGTTTACCAACACCTACAGATATTACAGTGTAATATCAAATTTAATCCTCAATATAAAAGCTTTATTATAAGTTTAGGTTTCTTTATTCCCCCAAAAACAGTTAGATAGATTTTTAAATCACAAAATGTGCCACAATCAACACATCAAGAGAAGTCTATAATCCTTATATTAAACTACCCACCATGAGAGGATGGTTTTAGGCAATTAAATATATTTTCCAAGTTCAAAAACTTTGAAATAGTTTGGCTTTATTGCTTTCAGTGGCCACGTTGGCTAAGTGGCCAATGACACATAATTAACGCTAAGTGACATGTTGTTAAAGTTTACCTGGATTTATTCCCAGTGTTCATAAATTCACACATGGTAGCTCTGAATTAGGCACAAGAGATCAAGTTATCCTTGCTTGTGGCTCTCATACATGTCTAGCTGGTCAGTCAAGTGTGAAATTCACAACTATTTATCACAGGTTCTTAGAAACATAAGCTGTGGTTAATTATCTCAATGGACTGATGTAAGGTTGATGGAATAATAAAGACTCTTCTTGTGGCTAATGATTCAGTTGCAAGTTATATGGAAGCAGTTAGGATGTACATGGCCAATATTAAAGGATAGATTGATAAGCCAATGTTACCACAATAAAAATAAATAAATAAAATTTAAAAAATAAAGGATAGATTGTTCAGGAAACGGTGAAAGAGGAGTAATGAATGAGAATTCAAAAGGCCTAAATTCTAGTCCTTACTCCACATCTAACTGTGTGACATTGGACAAATAATTTCACCTCTCCAGACTTCACATTGTCCTCTTCTGTTAAATGAAGAGGTTGGACTAAGTGATGTCCAAGGTCATTTCCAGCTCTAACTCCCTGTGACTCCATGATTCTATGGTCAAGATTATGAAGCTTTCTTCTATGGTATCAGATATGCTTGCTTTTCTTCTGTATTTTTCATTAAATAACATTGGTTGCTTATAAATATTATGTTGTTCAGAGAAGAACTGGAAGATGGGGAGGGCTCCTGAGGGACCACAATTCTAGGACCAAATCTATAAGATCCGATATGTTCCCCAGGAATATGTAGAATGGAAAGCTAAATCAAAAAGTAAACTAAACTACACTAAATGGTAGTAAGTCAATGGGCAAAGGTTAAGTGTTTCTGTATAAGGTTATCTAGAGAAAATAAGGGAAACTAAACAAACTGCATTCACTTGTCTAGTGAGGAAGCTGGTTTACTTAATTTCTTGATTTTCTTCATGCCATGTGGATATTTGACTTTCTTTTTAGTGCACTGAAATATCTTATCCCAGTAACATCCAAAAATGCAATCCAGAAAAGTGGGATGACACCAATTCACTCAGCAGCAGATGGACAAAATGTACAGTGCCTAGAACTGCTCATTGAAAATGGTTTTGATGTCAATACCCTGCTTGCTGACCACATTTCTGAGAGCTATGATGATGAGCGGAAGACTGCACTATATTTTGCTGTTTCTAATAATGATATTCATTGCACAGAAGTCCTTCTGGCCGCAGGTGCAGACCCAAACCTAGATCCCCTCAACTGTCTACTTGTGGCAGTAAGGGCCAATAGTCATGAAATTGTCCGGCTGCTTCTCTCCCATGGAGCTAATGTCAATTGTTACTTCATGCATGTGAATGACACTCGTTTCCCCAGTGCCATTCAGTATGCCCTAAATGATGAGGTAATGCTGAGGCTGTTGCTGAATAATGGCTATCAAGTGGAGATGTGCTTTGAGTGCATGCACGGGGACATCTTTGGAAATTCGTTTGTGTGGTCAGAGATAGAGGAAGAGGTGCTGCCGGGATGGACATCTTGTGTAATAAAAGATAACCCGGTGAGTTACATCCTTTTCTTCTTCATATTAAGTCATTATCCTAACTGTCACTCATTAGGGATGTTACAAGAAAAGAAAAGTCAACTCCAACTTTAATATTTTTCTTGTTCTTGAATTGGTGTTTGCAGTGATATGGGGATATAACCTTAAAACTAGATAAAAAAGATTGTGTTTGTTTTCCTTGACTTGGAAATTGAATGCAGAAGAATGTGAAAACATATGCAATTAATAACTTACGCTTATTTGGTGGAATATTAGGGCTAGAAGCATGGAAAGAAGGCTCATGGAAAGAAGCATGATTCTTCCATGTTATGTTGACTACAATCATATCATAGCCATGCGCATAGCTTCAGGCCTCAGTTTCACAAAAACAAGCAAACAATTGATAGTTCCTTTAGTTCATTACAAGGAGGGATGTTTTATTCCCTGTAAAAAGATGAAGATTGTAATTTTTCATAATAAAATTGAGTGTATTAGAAGTACAACTAAATTAAATTTTATCAATTCTCTCAGTTCTGTGAGTTTATTACAGTTCCCTGGATGAAACACTTGGTAGGCGGTGTTATCCGTGTATTAATAGACTACATGGATTATATCCCTCTGTGTGCTAAACTGAAGGCTGCACTAGAAGGACAGAGAGAATGGCCAGAAATCCGTCAAATACTAGGTAAATACAAAAGTTTTGCCTACAAAATATTTTATGATGATGTATAAAGGGGAAGTTTCTTAATGTCATGTTTGACACTTTTTCAAAGCTACTTAATTTTCAGAACTATCTGGGTCTTTTTAAGTCATCCTTAATACTTCCTCTGATATAAGATACTAATTTTTTGCATACTTTCTAACTAATTGTATAACGAATAATACTGCAACTATACTAACGTTTCAACTAGAACTCGTTCGTTAAAGTTAACTTCTATATTATCGTAAGGTAGGTAGACTGTAATCTCCATGTGGGCAGGGATCTGTTTTGTTTATTTTTGTATTCTCGAGGCTTAGCATAATGCTTAGTTGACTCAATAAATACTGAGTAAGTGAATGAATGGAATGAGTTAGAATTATCCTTTTTGATATGCTATCTCTCAGGTGTTTTACTGAAAATTCCTACCATCAAAAGTTTGTATTACAGGCAAGCCATTTTGTATTCTCTAGGTTAAAGTTTAGTTAGAATCATAAAAGTGAATCATATTCAAAAATTTTCAGTAAAAGTATATCTAAAATTACTCCAAATACAAATAGAAGCTAGAAAAAGTCATAAATTGGAGAGAAACCAGAGTTTCTTGGAGAAATGGGTGGTTTTAGGTCTGGGGAAGGAAATGTGCAAGATAAGCCAGGAATATCTGGTGATACCAGATAGCAAAGAAACTCTCAAAGACTACCAGAGTCATGTCAAAAGAATCCAGGAGCCAACGTGAAGAGGCTCCCACTAGCCAAAGATGGGACCATTTAAGCTTGAAAAGATAATTATTTTTGATGAATTGAAACCAATTAAATATGTTTAAATATGATATTTTTTAAAATTGGTCAACTCCATAGGATAAGAAAATCAATTCATTATCTTGAAAGTAATAAAGGAAAAGATTCAAGCATTTATTCTCCCCTACTTATATGATTTGTGCCACTAGTAAACAAACAATAGGTGAGCAAAACTATCCCTTTATAAAAGTATCCCAAATAATAAATGAAAAAGAAATGATATAATTAGATATCACCGTTTTGCAGCCCACGATAAGCTAATAGACGAAGACACTGAGCATCGGCAGCTGCTAATATCACATCATGTGGCCCTTGATGAAGGAACACGGCAGCAGCTATAGTTTTGCAAAAGAGATCAAACCTGAGTCTGACCAAGTCTCTGGATCCAGCTGTCAATTTACAAGGAACAGAGAAGGCTGTGGCACATGGAACTGCACCATGAAAGGGCAATGAGCAAAATTCAGGCTGTGGGAAACTACAGGACGTTTTGGTTCTTCAAAGATTAATTGAAAGGAAGAGAAGGGAATGAAGAGAAGAACCTGCAGATTAAAAGAGACTTAAGGGACATATCAAATTTAAAAATATATATATATTGTCAATACCATAGTGTAGGAATAGCACACTTAGATGATGACGTTATAAAGGAAGCGATTACTATAAAAGTCAGAATAGTGGTTCCTTGTAGAGGAGGAAGGAATGGAGATCGGCATGGATTGTGGAGGGAATTCTGAGGTGGCTGGGGAAGTTCTTCTATTCATGACCTGGGAGGTTATTAAAGATGTTCATCTAATGATCACTTATGTAACTATACATTTGTGTAGTTGCTCTATGTATATTTTATTTTACAATAAAAAGATTAAAACGTTTTGGAGATTGTAAGGAAAAAAACTCCAAGGCTTAGGTAAATTAATTTCCCAAAGTTACAGACACAGAAAATAACAAAGCAAGAATTTGAACCCTTGCCTATCTCACTTCAAAACAGTCTCTTTCTCCAGTACCTCTGTGCTTCCTGTCATAGACAACACAGATTTTGTTTCTAATTGGGAATTAGTTGTTCACGTATTTTTATTGCAGGAGAATGACAAATTCTTACAACTTTAGAAAGGCAATCCAAGTAAAAATAAGACCAGGTCTTTTTGTTGTTTCGGTCACACGTTATTGCAACGAGACTGAAAGTCAGTGGACTGCTGTGAGCGTGCTTAACCACTGGATGTCAGGATTCCTCCAAGCATACATACTGCAGTGTCTTTGTTAGGGAAGACAATAAAATGGTAATTAAAAAAAAAAAAAAGACGGGTTTATTCTGCCTATTTTGATAACAATAACTTTGCCTCAATAGTTTTTGAAAAACATTGTTTTAATTTTTAAAAAAGATAATTTGAGGGGCTGGCCCTGTGGCCTAGTGGTTAAGTCCCCCATGCTCCACTTCGGTGGCCCCGGTTTGGTTCCTGGACAAGGACCTACACCACTCATCAGCGGCCATGCTGTAGCGGTGTCCTACATACAAAATAGAGGAAGATTGGCACAGGTGTTAGCTCAGGGACAATCTTCATCAGCAAAGAAAGGAAGATTGGCAACAGATGTTTGCTGAGGGTGAATCTTCCTCAGCAAAAAACAAAAAAAGATAATTTGAATATTTATAATCTCAAATGTAACAGAAATGTGGTCTCTTATTATTGAACTGAGTGATAGTTCACATTATTGAATGGTTATAATGTGCCAAGCAGGATTCTAATACTTTACATGAATTAATTTGTTTGATATTCAAACAACCCTATGAGGTAGGTCCCAGTGTTATTCACATTTCACAGGTGAGTATGCTGAGATCACAGAGGTTAGGTAACTAGTCCAAGGTCACACAAATATCAAGTGGCAGAGCCAGATTTTAATCCAAGCCACCTTTGTCTAGGGCCCACATCTAAGCCAGTGTATTGTGCTACCTTTCAGCTCACATTGTTGGGATATTATATCAGTACTGTAATTGTCATGTAGATCAAGTAAAAGGTGAAAATAAAGATTAACATCAGAAACTGAATAACGTTAGTAGGTTTTTTTGAAAATATAAAATGTTTATGTATCAGACGCTGAAGCAAACCTAAGATTGAATCATGAACATATGGAATCATTTACATCAGATGCTTCCTGGATAATTATTCATCAGAAAGATTGGTAGAGGAGAGAGGAAGTAAAGAAATATGTCTCTATAATACTTATTTCTGAAAAATGAATAGAAGGAGATGGGAGCATTTGCTTTCTTCAATCAAGTCCATTCATTCATTTAACATATTCTAGATGAAAACCCACTGCGAGCCATACTCTCTTCTGGACCCAGACAGACTGAATGTCTGCCTTCCTGGAGCTTACATTCTAGAGGAATGGTCTGGAATGCTTAATTACAATTTGAATTTCACTTAAGGTCACTAGTTACTAATGTGCATACCTGTTTTTCAGAATACACTATTAATTCTATTCTAAAACAGTCTGTCTCTCACAGGCCAATCCAGTAATATTATTCTTATTTTTTGCTTGTTTTCTCCATTCATTTTAGAGAATCCTTGCTCATTAAAACACTTGTGTCGGTTAAAAATTCGAAGACTTATGGGACTCGAGCGACTCTGCCAGCCAGCCTCAATGGAGAAGCTTCCACTACCACCAACTATTCAAAGATACATATTATTTAAAGAGTATGATCTCTATGGACAAGAGCTGAAATTACCATAATTTAAAAATAATATTTTAAAATGTGATTTTTAAAATGGGGTTCCCTCAGAGAATTTCTTGGAATCATTGGGCATCCTTAAATGTATTTAAATCCATTGACAATTACTACTTGATCGTGTGTTCTTACGGGAACACTGTGTTTTACATCTTTAAAGACCTTTACATTATGATTGTTTTAAGCTAGTCAATATCTTGTATTCGAATTTCTGTTGATTATCTCCACTTGGAACAAGGCTTCAAACTCTCCCTATCAAAGTGGCTCTTACAATATCTATGCTCAAGTCTCCTATGTTTATAAAACCATCACTCAACCACTTTCTCAAACCCACACGTCCTGCCAGTTGCTGGCCGCTTCCTCTCCTTTCTTCTATACCACACTGCATAGAGCTCCTTCCTGCCTGAGCTCCAAACACTGCATCTGGCTCTGCTCCCTCCACTGCCCTTCTCGAAGTCTGTAACAACCACCTTGCTAATTTCAGTGAGCACACTTCAGTCCTTTCTGCTGATTCCTGTAGTATAGACACTGTTGCCCACTCCCTCCTTGGAATGGTCTCCCCTTGGTTTTCACGACATGCTGCTCTCTTAGCTCTCCTCTCACCTCCCTGACTGCACTGTCTCTGCCTTCCCTCTGTGTTGCTCATCTCCTGCCATCTTCTCTTCTTATGCTATGTTCTCTGGGAAATTTCATCCATGTCTATTGTTTCATTTACTATCTATATACTGGTGACTACAAAATTTATATCCAAAGTTCAGCTGTTTCTCTCACGTGCTTGAGACCTATTGACCCGTTGACAATTGGCCTAAAGGACGGTTGAACACAAGGACACCTCGAATTCAACATGTCCCAGAAAGAACTCACTAACTTCCTCCACAAAGTGGCTCCTCCTCTTACGTTCTCTAGCTCAACAGTCAGCCCAATTATCAATTCAGTTTCCTGAGTCAAAAGCCTGGGCATCAGCCTTGATCATCCCAGTTTCTTTACCCCATATAACAAATCACCGAATCCTGGTAAGTTTGTCTCTTCTTCTACTCAGTTTCCTGCATTTGGCCCTAATTCCAGCTATTGTCTCATTTTCCTGGGATTCTATGGTGCCACGTAACTGGCCTTCCTCCCTGCTGTCTTGCCCCATCTAACACACATTCTACGCACAACATCCCAGAGTGATCTTTTACAAATGTAAGTGGAGTTTCAGTCCCCTGCTTAAAATCATTCCCATTGCTCTTAGGATAAAGTCCAAAGGCCTTCCATGGCCCTTCAGGATCGAACTCCTTGCCTTCCTCCTTAGCCTTATCTTTTCACGTCTCCCTCTCCCCTCCCCTTTAACCATGTTAAACCCCTTTTAGAAGTCTATTCTTTGAACAATGATTCCCAGACTTTTAGATTTTATACATCAGTAGTTTCTGTTTTGCTAATTTAAAAAATAAGGTCATCTATTAAAAACAATTTGTCATCCACTATTACCTTCATTTCATAAAAGAGGAGCGATTTGAATGCCAGAAAATAAGATGACCTTAAATTCAATCACTAAAATTGAATGACTTTAGCTTTGAAAAGACTTACCACTCTGTCTTCATTTCCCCATTGATGGGTGAAAATATTATTCTGGACTAACAAGTATTTGAGGTTCTTTGTTTGGGAACCACTGCTGTTGAATAGACCATGCTCTCTTGCACCTCAGGCTCTTTGCATTTTCCTCTCCCTCTGCCTAGAATCCTCTTTCCATCTCCTTCTTACTCTGTCTGCCCCTTGTCCTACAGGTCTCAGCTTAGATGTTGCTTCCTGTAGGATGGGAGGCCCCAACACAGCACTTCTCATACTATTATAGGCACCTGTGTTCTCATCTGCCTGCCGCACTAGACTATAATTATGAGGGCAGGGTCTATGTCTGTTTTGTTTTCCAGTGTTTTCTTAGGGCCAAATACATTCCCTAGAACATAGAGAGAGTTCAAAAATTATTTGTTGAATATTTTGAATGAGTGAATGTTATATAAAACCTAGACAAAAATAATCAGTGACCTCATGGTAAAATGATAATTTTGAATCTCTGAATTGGTTATGTAACCTTAATGATGTAATTATTTAGATTTATTTTTCTTAGGTTTTAATAATATGTTTTTCTTATATTTATTTTTATCTTAGAGTTACTGTATTCTTTCAATAGTAATTCTTCACTAGTTTGTGCATTTTTCAGATTGTATTTAGCTCTAGTTATCTTTGGAAGATAAATAAGTACGAAAAACACTGTATAGTTATTGCTATAGTTTTAACCTCTTGTATTCCCTAGAGGATATATTTTTATATAAATTAAACTGTAATGTATTTAATTTGAACTATACTATTTTGTGTATAAGATTTCATGATTCCTGTCTTGCTCTCCTAGTTGTCACTAAAATGCATTGCTGCCTATAAATATTGCTCTAAATAAATAAAAAATACTAATGAGGCTGTAAGTCTGCTATGTGATAATTCAGATATTAAACTAAAGCTCTGACATTTTCTTTAATGTACTTTATGTAAATATATTCAAGAAATCACTAGTCCTGGTGGTCTAGTGGTTAAGATTTGGCTCTCTCACCACTGAGGCCCAGGTTCGTTTCCCACTCAGGAAACCACACCACTGTCTGTCAGTTGTCATACCATGGTGGCTGCATGTTGCTGTGATGCTGAAAGCTATGCCACCAGTTTCTCGAATACCAGCAGGGTCACTCTTGGTGGACAGGTTTCATCGAAGCTTCCAAACTAAGACAGACTAGGAAGAAGGACTAGCCCACCCATTTCAGAAAAAAATTGGCCATGAAAATCCTACATATAGCAGTGGAGCATTGTCTGATATAGCCCTGGAAGGTAGGGGATGGCGCAAAAGACTGGGCGGGGCTGTGCTCTGCCTTCCACAGGGTCACCGGTAGTCGGAATCAACTTGACAGCACCAACAACAAATTCAAGAAATATTTGGATGCAAAGATATGAATTCACTGCACATGCTATTGGTTTTGAAAGTGGTTCTTTCAGTATTTGTGAACAGGAAAAAAACATATCCTATGAAACTGAGGCAATCATTGTATCCCAAACGAATTTGATCTTCTTCTTACTTTTTGAACTTTCCTAGGGAAAATTGTTTTTGAGTGAGCTGAGTGGTAAGGGAAATTAATTTCTATCTAATTAGCAATCTGTTTCTCCTAGACTCTGTCACTTTATCCGAGAGAGGGCAACAGCTGCTCCTCCCCAGTGAGCCTCAGGAGAAGCCAATACATTCTGCAGTGGTTCCAGCTTAACCACTGTGGAATCGACGAGACAGAGTTTTGATAACATCTTCCTGTGTTGCTAAGACGTCCATGGCTGTTTCGGTCACTGTGGATTTTGTTTCATATCATACAGAGAGTCTGGGTGAAAAGAAGCAGAACTACTCTCTCATTTAAGTGTGTTTTGTTTAGTTTTTCGGTAGGTGATCTTTAGATAATATATCCATTTCCAACTGAAAATAATTTCATAACCACATTGAAATCAAGTGCCTCCTGAAGAATATGGTTCAGTCATTTTAATTATTCACAGGAAATGTTTCCAGGCATTAGGATGACAGTGTGGAAGATGTGAAAATGATTGTGTAAATGTCATACAGCAAATATTCATAGATAGCACTCTCTTTGATGCAGGCTTTTGAAAAATCAGTACATTTGGGCTAGACAGTATGGAAACTACAAAAAATAGCAATCTCTTATGACACAGAGAACACACTTAAGCCTTGTCTTTGACCTGTTACCAGACATTCCTATCTAAATTTTGGTTTCAAGTCACATTACTCTCATTTATATAGTCATCTTCCAAATCAGAAATTATTTAGAACATATAAAAACTATGAGTTTCTTCAAGTTATTCATGGGACAAAAAGAAACATTACATGCATATATCCATAATTCCATACACATGAGTACATATATAATATATAATATACATACATATATTATACATGCATATATAATATACATATACATGCATTGTAGTGTGGTATATTATTGCAGTGCCATATAATGCAGTAGGTAAGAACATGTACTTTGTGACCAAACAGACCTGAGTTTGAACTAGGCTCCACGAATTATTGGCTGCTTGATTTTGAACAAGACGTGAGATAAGTGTATAAACACCATATCTAACATAGAGTAAGTACATGTGAAGAAACTCAAGCTCTCATTATTGTTATTACACAGTGGCAGTGCTGGTGCTAGAGTTACAGAGTCAAGAACCTTTGTCTTATGGTCCAAGTCTGAAGATTGTCATACTGAGCTGTGAAAATGTGAAAAAATACTGTTAGAGATGTATGTGGCATCTCACTATCATCTATAAATACTCTGAGAAATTTCACAGAATGAAAATAGCAGAGAATTGTCCCTAGCACATAAAACCCCACATCTGCTTTTCTTAGGAAAGCCCTGATCATCAATTGTTGAAAGGGAGAAAAGGGCTTCTCAGGGAAGAAGATGTATAGAAGGAATAGACTTATTTGACCTTGGTGCCCTGTGTTACGTAACCTCGGGCAATGCTAGAGATGTCTGGGGATTTGCCGTTTTTGGAAGGAGACAGCCTAGTAATTTGAATCTGGGCACTGGGAGCACCTGAGTTCTAATGTTGGATTGGCCAGTGATTCCACCAGAGGCACTTGACGGGTACTCACATTTTGTGCTTCAGATTCCACTGAACTTGGAACAGCTATTTCTCTTGCTTTGGAAATCTTCCATCCTGAGATCTCCCAGTGAGGTTTAAGATAAAACGTCTTTGAAGCAGCCATAGTGTTGGATAAGGTAGAAGGTGTGGAGGGTGCTAAATGCGATCCTTACTTTAGGACTGAGGGGGTGTGGGATACCAGTATCCAGCTCTTTCTGTTTGAAACGAGATCTGCGTTGGCTTCTCAAGGAAGCTATTTTTTATGCTTTGTGGAAGTCAGATAACTAGATATGAGATTCAGTCAGTGGTCAACAACCTATTGTCCTGAATACCCCTAAAGATCTAGTTACCCCAATTGGTTTCATATTGTTTCAGTGAAGAGAAAATTTTAATCACCTTTGACTGGAAGATGGTAACATTTGCTTAGACTTTGACTCACTGGAAGCCCCTCAACCAGGGTTCAACTCTGCCCCCAGGCCCCTCATTGGGGGCCTGCTCTCCACAATCACCTGAAGAACTCAAGAGGCTAAATTGAGTCTGCAGGTTGGAGGATGCCCTGATTAAATCTGAACTTCAACTATACTAAGTCCAACTTCCTACAGTCCCTCTAGGATATCTCTCTCTCCAACAGGAAACAAAACCTTTTATTTGACAATCAAAAGTAAAGTTTAAAATACAAGCAAATTTAAGAGGAGTAGAATGATATTAAAATCTTTCTAAATAACAGGTTATGGCGAAGGAAAGACGATGAGAACCTCAAGTTTTAGAAGGAAAAGTGTAGATATTCCTACAGATCAAAAGTTTAATCGTTTACTCTATGAATGTGGAAAGAATCTTGAGAAACATCTAGTTCCTGTTAATCCATTCTTAAAGACTCCTTCAATAACATTTGTCCTGTGTTTTATAGTTCACAAAGCATTCCACATACATTATCTCACTCGATTCTTTTTTTTTTTTTTGAGGAAGATTAGCCCTGAGCTAACATCTGACGCCAATCCTCCTCTTTTTGCTGAGGAAGACTGGCCTGAGCTAACATTCACGCCCATCTTCGTCTACTTTTTATATGTGGGACGCCTGCCACAGCATGGCTTGCCAAGCAGTGTCGTGTCCGCACCCGGGATCCGAACCGGCGAACCCTGGGCCACCGAAGCATAACGTGCAAACAACCGCTGCGCACAGGCCAGCCCCTCACTGGATTCCTACAACTACTCTAGGAGCAGGGCAGGGAAGGGGTTAATTACTTCTACTCTATAAATAAGGAAATCAATCTTATTAACTAAGTTAGTTAACTTAACTAAGTCAGTAAATGCCAGAGCTAGTACTCAAACTAGGACTCCTGACTCCAAATCTCAAACTCTTTCCATTCCATCATTTTGAGTTCAGATTAGGAGGGCATTATTCGTAACAGTCAAAAAGTGGAACAATCCAAACGTCCATGAACTGGTGAATAGCTAGGTACAATATGGCGTATCCGTACAATAGAATACTATTTGGCAACATGCTACAACATGGATGAATCTCAAAAACATTAGGTTAAGTGAAAGAAGCCAGATACAAAAGAACACTATGGTATGATTCCATTTATATAAAATGTCCAGACAGTGCACATGTAGAGAGACAGACACAGATTGGAAGTTGCCGGGGAGGGGGCGGTGGGCAAAAATTGACTGCAAATGGGCACAGGGATCTTTTGGGGTACTGGAAATGTTCTAAAATTGGACCGTGATGATGGTTGGATAACTTGCAGTATTATTACTGAAAATAATCATTGAACTTTACACGTAAGGTGAGCGAATTTTATTGTATGTAAATTACATCTGAATAAATCACTTAAAAAAAACAAGAGGTGACAGGTGATGCCATGTTTACAGCCTCGCCGAGGAAGCCCAGCTACACAGTGGAATCCTCTGGCTCAGAGGGGAGCACGTGGTTCTTGTGCTGGCAGCATATGATTTATTAGTTTTGCTTCGCTGATAAGACCATTAAGAACAGATGATGACACAGCATTCAAGGGCAGTACAATGCTTGCTGCCTTCACCAATCTTGGGGGCCTTCAACTCAGACAGATGGAGCCAGCTCTACCAACCCCTGACATTCTCATGCTGGTTGTAATATGACTTTCTTACCTTATTGAAATTATTATTTACAAAATAAACACACAAAAACACATAGATTGGAGAATTAAAATGAAGGTTTCCTGTCCTGTTCAACGGCACCACGAATTGGCAAGGAATCACGTTACCAGTGGGATGGATCTTTTGTGGCACCTTGAAAACTAGCAATGATTCCCTGGGGGTGCGGTAGAAAGGAGAATAAGGAGAAGTGGGGGGTGGCGTTGGGAAACGAGTGCCAGGGGAAAATGAGAGAAGGCAAACCTTCAAAAGGCTGTGGTTCTCAAGAACACAGGAGAACTATGGAAGTAAAGGTCAGTGAGGAACTGTGAGTCTGTGTGAAAAGACAGAGCCTTCAATTGTCATGACAAAATCACAAATGAAAAAGCCTGGTAACCAGATACCAGCGCTCAAACACTAACCATCCCATTACTGGGCTCAGCGAGGTGCCATATTCCTGTACCTGGACACTGAATTTACCTTTCTAGCCCCTCTTCATAGCAGGATCTCAGCTTCTCTGCCCTTTAAGTGAGCACTTCCCTGCCAGAACTGGAGCTTTCTGAAGTGACAGTTGTCATGAACGTAAGGAGGGAGCAGCCCAAGGAAGGGATCTATGTCTTGGATGCTGACCCTCCACATCATTCTTCCTAATCCCACAGTGAGCAAATCTGTCCAAAACCATAACATCAGCACTCAAGGTTACAACTAAACTAGTTGCTGAAATGAATGAAAGCCTCAGACCTTCCAGTAGAGCCCAAGTGAAACTTCCTTTATTAGAACTTGTGTGATATATATCAAATCTGCTCCCTGTTTCATAGTGGAATCGCGTATTCATGATCTGCAGTGTAAAACCAGACCTAATTGATGCAATTCAGCTATTCTCTGCTTGCTTTTGAACTTTTTCTGAAAATCTTTTTTTGTCTTTATAGTTTTAAAATTATCAGTTTATCTTTCCATTTACTTGCGTAAGACTCATTTTTACATGTTTGAATTAGCTCAACAAAGGATAGTTGAACCTACAATACATAAGACAGAGCATTACATGATCTATTAAAAAGGTCTGTCTTTCATCCCATCTGTCTTTTATTTTGGTACATTTTGAAATGATAAGCTAGTATCTCAACGTGAGAAGCAGCTTGGACTTATGGAACATAACGCCAGCACTTACTAGCTGGGTACATTTAGAATTTTTAACCTCTCTGAGCTCAGAACCCATTTTCACCCTCTGTAAAATGAGAGGAATAATATCTGTTTCATCAAGTGTTGCCTCACACACAGCAAGTGGTAGGGATACACGATTATTAAATGGAGATCATATTACTACGTTAGACTGCTTGGCACACGGTATGTAAAAGCATATGGTAAACTATAAATGTTATACAATTGCATATTATTTTTAAAAATAGCTCTAATAATTTTAAATTTGACTCATGCTAACACAAGCTGGCATAGCTCGGAGATTTGCTTGGCTGCCAAGCCTGAGAGTGAGGACTTGATAAGAGTATTGCCAGTTCCCATCTGATCCGTGTGGCCTGTTTGGTTGTTGTCTGCCCAGAGCCTGACCTTTGCCTGACATTCCCCCTCGGAGACTCTCTCCAGCTATCTGAGAAGCTTCCAGCAGACAGACTGAGTGAAGTCGGAAGCTTGACTTCCTTAGGGGTTGTTCCATTAGCTCAGCAGCCTTACGACAAACCATCCATAGGAAAGGATGAAAATCCATATCCTTCTGTGTAAGTAGGAAATATGTCAAATCTAGTTCATGAAGCAAACTTGCACCTGCCCAGTGAGAAAGATTAAATAAGCCTTCAGAAAAAAGGCGGGGGAGAGGGAGAGTGAATGGAACAGCTTGTTAGCGGATAGAGCCTTGACATTTGTGAGAATAAAAGAATCTTCAGTTTCTCAATGTTGCGAATAATACGATAACATATGATTTCCATGTTTCCTCGCCAGCAAATTGAGGACAATTTAAAGAAGAAAGATGTCCATGAAATGAACAAAAATGCCTTTGTGAGTGTTGGGGTTCCCAGGAGCAGTGGAGTGTTGGGGGTGGGGTAGCGGAGAAGTCAGGTTACAATTAGGCAGCATTCTCTATAAGTATTTCTGGTAAACTGCTTAAGGAGGTCTCGAATCACCTAAGAGCTAGTCGTTTGTCATGCTTCTATTATTGTTTTAAATACAGTCTCACTTTCATAACCAAATTTGTGTTTATAATTTATATTGTTATTCTTAAAGAGGCCCCCAACACTGTATAACCTTCAGGCTCTATAAGACCTGGATCTATCCCTCCCTACATTGCAATTCATCTGGGTTTAAAACAAAAAACACCCCAAAAACATACTTTCTGAACACTTAATAACTATGTGAGGCCATGGGAATGGTGAACGGGGCAGACATGGCCCCTTCCCTCAGAGAAAACCATATTTCCTGTGAAGACCAATTCAAGCAAGTAATTCCAAGGGAGATGCTGCCATGGAATGGAGTCCTGTGGGAGCTGGGAGACTAGGCTGGGCCTGGGCGTCAGGAACGGCCTCCCTGCAGGAGTGTTAAGACCTGAACAAGGTGGAAGCGGCAAAGGCATTCCAGGCAAAGGGAGGAGCAGGCACAAGGGCTTGGGGATGGAGGGAGTGTGCACAGTCCAGAAGCCCAGAGTGGCTCAAGTGTGAGAGCTGAAGAAAGTGACCCAGGTTGAGGCTGGAGAGGTAAGCAGGGCCTGATCCTGGAGGGGCCAGAGCACACGGTGAAAGATTTTGTCTGAAGGACCATGGAAGCCATTCAAAGGTTTTAGGCAGAGAATGACCCTATGAGATTTGAGTTTTAAAAAGTGACTCCAGCCGTGTTGTGGAGAAGGGGAAGATGTCCAGCCACAATGCATCAGGGCGGCTACTAGTCCATGTTGCGTCATCCAAGAAAATGAGAACAGCAGCTGAGACTCAAGTTGAGACAAGGGGGAATAGTCAGAGATGCAGCAGGAATTCAAGAGCTGTTTAAAACACAGGAGTCCAGACCTTGTGATTGAGTATGACAATGATGAGAGAAGGAGCCAAAGGTAACAACATGCTCCAGCAACCGGCTGGATGAGGGCACCATCTTCAGACATGTGGAAGCCTGCACGAGGGGCCCGGAAGGTGGGAAGAGGGAATGGAGACACCGGTCTGGTCTGAGTTTCAGGTGCCAGTGAGACACCCAGATGGAGATTTTCTAAGTAGTTTCATGAAACATTCTTGAGCTTAAGGATACAAATTTTAGCTTAGTAAAATGACTCATCGTTGTAAATCTTGTGCCTTTGGGATCCTTTCAAATCACTGAAACTATAAATACTAATCTGTGACCAACAGGGCCCATTTTCGAATAAAGCAGAGAACCAGGGGAAATGACATTTTTATTAATATATTCATATAATACATTCATTTAACACTGGTATGTGATTATAAATAGGAATACCTATACAAACATTATGAAATAGGAACAATTCCTGAAATTACCTAATTCTTCCAGAAATTTGGGGGTTATTAAAGAAGACAAAGAAACATTTGGTAGGGCCTCTCAATACTTCTGAACATTAAGAGTCAAAAGTACCTAAGCCACAGCAAAGTAAGTCACTTTTCGGCAGAGGGAGTCCCACCATGTCCAGTGTTCGGCTGAAGTAGTTCTTACAAGTGGAGTTGGGGGAGCTCTGGTCACTGCCTATGAATACTATTTACTGAAATACCAGATCTGCCCGCAGGGCTGCTATTGCTGAGTTTTGGAGACGCTCATGAGTTTTGCTCTTGTTGAGTCTCCCTCAATATCAGGACACTGGCTGGGATTAACAGTTGCCTGTGTTTAAGAAGGCAAACTATGGCTATGGATGGTGGCTAGGGGATAGTGTCAGAGATTTCCACTTAACACTAGATGATAATAAAGTCCAAAACTCCTTGACATGGCCCTTCAAATAAAAGGTGTTCAACATCTATATGTATTTACCATGTGCCAGGCATGATGCTCGTGGCTGTAAAAAAAAGGAGATTGAGGACTGCAAGATACCAATGTATTCTACTTAAAATAGTCCGTGAACCAGGGCCAGTGTCAGCCTATCTCCACCTACTCCCCACTCCTATGCTAAATAATACCTGGTTTTGGTTTTTATTTTCACACTCCTGTGCATTTGCTCAGAGACTACTCTCTCTGCATGGAAAGCTGTTTATCGGCTTCTGTGCCCTCTCCAACTCCACCCACACAGGCTGGATTGTTCTTCATCTGTACTTCATGTCTCTCCTCCTGTTGTCACCCTGGCCAAGCCGTGGCTGCACTATGTCACCATCTGCTGTCTGCTTCTCTCCCAGGAGCATGAGCTCCTGAGGGCAAGGGCAGGATCAATTTCTATTTCTCTCTTTGTAATCCTAGCTCCCAGCACCTGTCCACACAGCAGGTACTTGGTAAATGTGTGTCGAATAAACAAATAATAGCATTTTCAAGAGGAAACCGAAAGAAAAAAAGGGTTAAAAGAGGCAACTCTGTTTTCACTAAAAAGGGAATTGCCAATAAACAGGGAAAGAGTGTGTATCTGATTCCAAGCAAGAACCTTGAAAATAAATCTCCCCAAGATAGAGAGGGTTTTTTTTTTAAACAAAAGATGCTAATTTTGAAAAGGCTGGTAGTACTATTGACTCTAGAAAAAGTAATTCTGAACTCAAAACCACAATGTGACCAAGTAAAACTCCAAAAATAGAAAATGATGATGCTTGGAACACATGATTGGATTTATTTTCCCTCGATGTAGAGAAGGTTGCAAGGAAATCTAAATTATCCATCATACTTAAGTCTGGCCAGGGTCAGCTGGTAGCGTCTGATCACTCAGCAGAATTTCATCTAATGGATTGAAAGTTGGTGGAGAATACTTAACGGGGAATCCAGTGCACTAAGATCATCCGTCAGTTGTGATTATTAGCTTAATCAGAGTGATTTGTAACATACACGCTAGGATATCCAAATGAGCATTGTTCTCAAAGTAGTGTCCTTGAGAGACCATGACATTTTTTTCAGTGATGCTGCCACAGAAACACTTTAATGTCTCCTCTTCCAGAGTCATCTTCAGAGTTGTTCATGGGCCATCCAAGATCTGAAAGAAGAAACTCGCAAAAGACTATATTTATTCTGGGTTGTTCCAATGAGAAAACTAAACTATATTGGATGATTTTTCGAGATCAGTTTCAACACAATAGAAAGATGAATTTTCTAACGATTTAAGCCATCCAAAAATGGAATGAATTTTTGGTAACATACAATTTTCACTGAAAGTATTCAAGCAAACACTTAATGACCGCTTATAGAAGTGATGAAAAGAAGATTAATATATTTCAAAGTCATTTTGAAAGCTGAGAATTTGTGATTCAAAGAATATCTGAGTGATTATTTTATGGTCATACTACACGTGTATTATAATCTGCATGCATCAAGTCCCTACTTCTCCAGGTCTGTGCTCAAATGTCACCTTATTGCAGAGAGCTTTCCTATGTGAAATATGAGCCCCACTATCTTCTTTATTCCCTCTTACCCTGTTCTATTTCTCCCCATATAGCCTCTGTCTGATATGTCCTGTATTTTCTTGTTTATTTAGATATTGTTTGTCTCCCCCAACTAGAATGTAAGTTCCATGAAGGGAGGGACTTTGCTGGTTTTCTTCTCTGCTCTAACTCTAGCACCTAAATTATAGTCTGGCACATAGGGTGTGTTTAATAAATTATCTAATAAAAATAATATGAAAATGTTAGAGAAAAATTACAAACACGAGAGAGGAGAAAGTAAAACAAACTTCCATTAATTTATACCCTCAGATTCACACAGTGGTCAACATATCCTATGTGCCCGCTTCAGCAATACGTAATTCCTGAGGAAAGGAGCTTGTGCTATCACTTGCATGTACTTTCTTCTCATCTGTTTTTTTCCCAAAGAACACACAGGTTTTTATATAATTGTAGTCATTGTTCATCATTTTACGTAAATGTCATTATACAGTTGAATAACTCACCTTATTCACCAGATTTGGCTAGAATGACTTGATGTCATTTCCAAAACTCAAACCAATTTTCGCATAAAAAGATGTGTTACCACTGAGGCTACACAAAGATATATGCTACAGGCCATAAAAAAACCAATGAACTCATCATTTCTAATTTCATAATCATCTCTCTTATTGTTGAGTGAAATGAATCATAGTTATTTTTGGAGGTAGAATACCATAATGAGTTAAGATCATAACAGTTAGCCAAAACATTCTTGCAAAAGAAAAAAGTTGGAGGACTTACAATTCCTGATTTCAATAGGTACTACAAACCTATAGTAATTAAGACCATGTGATCTTGGCATAAGAAAATAGACACATAGACCCATAGAACACAACTGACTGTCCAGAAATAACATTTATGGCCAATTAATTTTCCACAAAGGCATCAACACAATTCAATAGGGTAAAGCAGGGTCTTTTCCAAAAAAAATGTGCTAAGACAATTGGACATGTTCCTGTAAAAACATGAAATTAGACCCTGATCTTACACATGTGCAAATATTAAGTCAAAAGGGTAATAGACCTAAACATAAATCCTAAAACTATAAAACTCTTAGAAGAAGACACAGGAGCAGTTCTCTCCGATCTTGGGTTAAGAAAAGATTTCTTAGTTATATTATTAAAAGTTCATTCAATAGGAGGAAAAATTGACAAATAGGACTTCATCAAAATCAAAAGCATTTGCTCTTCAAAAGACAATCTACAGAATGGGAGAAAATATCTGCAAATTATATATTGCATCCAGAATATATAAAATCAGAATATATAAAGAACTCTTGAAACCCAATAATAAGACAACCCAATTTAAAAATGAGTATAAGATCGAATAGTTATTTTACCAAAGTAGGTACAAGGTGGCTAATAAATACATGAAATGATGCTCAACATCATTACTTATTAAAGGAATGAAAATTAAAACTACAATGAGATCTCATTTCACATCTACTGAAATGGCTATAATCAGAAAGACAAGCAACAACAAATTAGGATGCGGAGAAACTGGAACTCTCATCGTTGCTGATAGGAGTGTAAATAGGTATTGCCATTTTGGAAAATAATTTGGCAGTTTCTTGAAAAGGTCAATGTCAACTTACCATATAACTGAGCAATTCCACTACTAAATATCTACCCAAAAGAAATGGAAATATATGGCTACACCAAGACTTTCATGTAAATATTCATAGAAGCATTGTTTATAATAACCCAAACCTGGAAACAACCCAAATATTCACCCACTGCTGAACGTATAAACAAAATATCGTATATTATACATGTATTGATAAAACGTATTTTTACACACACTTGAACAGATATTTATTTATCTGTATGCTAAGATGAAGACTTGTAAACCATGTATATATTTTACCACAGTCATAAGAATATGGGTATACACATAATTTCAAATTAGCATATCTTCAGTTTTTGGCCCAGATACAAATCTAGATTCAAATTCTAGCTCCACCACTTCTTAGCTCTGTAGCTCTGGGCTAGTTACTTAATCTTGCTGAGTTGATACTAGTAAAATCAGGGTAATTATATATACCTTACAGGATTGTAGAATTAAAGGGGATAAAATATATAAAATGCTTAACACTAGCCCAGCACAGGGTCAGTTCTTAATAAATCATACCCAGTATTATTATTTGTCTCTTTTGAGTTTCATTTACAAACGCAGTTGTTGCCTAACACTCTTGGTTGAGAAGAAAGAAGCCATTTTGTGCAGTGGAGAAAGCCACTTCTGCTCTTCTAGCCGTCTGACTTCAAATTTTTCCATTAATCTCTCAGATGCTCAGTTGCCGAAATCTGTAAAGGAGAATAATGTTAGATATCTCACAGGATGTGTTATGATTAAGAAAATTATATTAAAGTGCTTTGTGAGCTGCAAAATACAATAAACGTATAAAGCGCCATATTATTATAGCCTTCTGTTCCCATGAATGCCACCCACAATTTGTTTTTAGGAGAACCTGAATAACTACTCATAGAGCGATGTGTAGTCATTTTTCAACCTCTAGGATTATAATGAAAGAATCTTTTCATGGCCCTGGTGGCAGCGAGTCATTTTCAAAATAAATTTTATTCTCCTGTTGTTTAAATACAAAGTAAGAACTGGGTTACTCTCGATGTGAAACACACTCTGCCTGCCCTCATGAGCTATCAGTCTCAGCTAAATATGTCCCTGGCCAGTGTGTTAATAATCCCCACTGGTTCCGAGACCTCCTTCCACCAGCGAGGTGACATTCTTTGTGTTCAAATGTCCAGCTGACGTCTGCTGCTTAAAACAGCCCATGCTTTCACCCCTCTCTGCATTGTCACAGCCCTGCCTCTCCGCTCTTAAAAGGCTATCGCAGCCACTCCTAGCACCAGTTGCTGACCAGCCTGCCCACCTGCCTCCCTGACTGCTGCGGGCTGCCTTGAATGCCCGGTTCTTCAAGCTCCTTGTGGGTCTGACAAAACAGGGACCATGTCTACCTTTGGCTACAGGAGAGGACTTAGCAAATATGAATCCATCGATGAGGACGAACTCCTCGCTTCCCTGTCAGCTGAGGAGCTGAAGGAGCTAGAGAGGGAGTTGGAAGACATTGAACCTGATCGCAACCTTCCCGTGGGGCTAAGGCAAAAGAGTCTGACGGAGAAAACCCCCACAGGGACATTCAGCAGGGAGGCGCTGATGGCCTATTGGGAAAAGGAGTCCCAAAAACTCTTGGAGAAGGAGAGGCTGGGGGAGTGTGGAAAGGTAGGCTCTCAGGATTATTTCCTCTCTCCTCCCACCCCCCAACCCCCCACCCCAAACCCAAGAACCTGTTGTCTCTAACTTTTCAGTTCTCATCACTGTTCTTTTTTTATAATCCATTTGTACCTGCTCTGAAAAATTTCTCAAGCTGAAATGGTCCTGTAAATTCTGTGGCCACCCAGTGGATCATACATGTAAAATTCTTAGCTGGGGTTCTATGATTGACTAAAGATGAGATCTTCAAGAGGAAAAGAATTCACAAGCAAGGCATGGGTTTACATATTTTGCCAAATATAAGTTTAATTTGAGTTATAAGTTGGGGATGTGGAATAATATCTGTTTCTGACTATATATATATATAGATATATATATATATCTATATATATATAGAAGTTAAGTAAATTTGTTTTCTTCTATAAAGACAAAAATGGGTACTACTCTGGTTGCTCTGACTGTGATGGTGGCCGTAGTAAAAATAATTCTTTTTCACCAATATCCAGAAGTGTAGGGTGGTGGGAAGTATGCAGAGCTGAGAGTCGGGGGGCCTTATTTCTAGTACCTGCTCTATCCCTAAGTTGTTAGACCTTGAACAGATAGTCAGTCACTTCTGCAAGATTCTCTTTCCTATCTGTCCATGTAGGGAGTTGAATCCAGCATTTCTTTTGTGAATCAAGAACCCTTTTGAGATTTGGATAAGTTACAGACTTACTTTAAGAAAATGTGCCTGTGCTTGTGCATGCATATGCAAACTGTTACACAGAATTTCAAATGACAATGCACATCCCTTAACCCACCTGAGGACGCAGGTGAAACACGCCTGCGTAGATGATCTCTAAGATTCCTTCCTACTTTATAAGGGTGATTCTGAGGTCAGGAAATGTGCTTATATTAGAGCTCAGATCTATTAAGCTCTTGGTCTCTGCCGAGTACAAAGTTACTTTGAATTTGCCAAATGAATCATTAACAGAAGAAAGTTCAAAAGACTAGGCTCTTGGAGAATAGTCATGGCAGTAAGAATGTTAATTTAGCAAATTCCTGAATCCGTGGAAGAACACAGGTCAGGAGCAACAGTTCAAAGCCCCTGTGCTCCACAGGAGTCATCTAAAATCAGAGCGTCCTGAAGCCAATGGCCAGACTTCCACAGCACTAATCCAGGCGCCCATAGATATCTTGATGACAGGGTGTGAGGGCCCCAGGGGTAGCAAGACACGTGTGAGCTTTGTCCATGTCAGTCATCGCAGGAAGGGCCACTGGGATCAGGCCAGGGTCTGCCAAGGCCAAGGTGGCCACCCACACTGAGGGGCTGCAGGAGGAGGTGAGAAAGGAGGACACACATGACGGCCCAGGGTTTGGGCTGGTCAATTCCTCCACAACCGTGATTTTTAGAGGTCTTTTTTTTTCAATGGGGACTGTGTGTCAAAAAACATGATAAAATACATAAAATGTGACATTTTTATTACAGTTCTTAAAAAGAATTTCCTTCATAAAAAGAGTAAAATTGCCTCAGAATATCCAGGACAGACAGCCATTATAGTACTACCCCACAAAGGCATTTTAATGTCATGATGTCTTGAGATCAGTGGGAAACAAAGGGCAAAGCTGGTTGTCAGCTGTTGATGAAACCCACTGGATCCTGCCAAAGGTTTTGCCGATCCCTGCCAATGGCTTATCAGCTCAATGAGAGAGGCCGCCGTGTTGAGGAACTTTGATTCCTTTCTCGGCTAGTTAACTTGTCTCCCACTACACTTTCTCTGCTGGCCATCTGTCTCTGAAGTCACAAGGAGTGCTGAGCAGAAGCTTGCCAGTGGAGGGTGTCAATCCATTCCCACCACAGGAAAAGCAGCTGACCAGTGGCGGGGGGTGGGGGGGGGGGGCGTGGCGACGGGGACAGCCACATAAGTGAAGAGCAGCGCAGTATGCATCGTGAGGAGGCGGGGGGCGGGGGGGGGTCGTGCTTCTCAGGCTACTGGCTCTGTAAAGGCTTAAGAAAATCATGTTCAACGTCTGCCGAATGACAGAACACAGGTTCACACAAACTGATGCTGCGTTAGAGCTCCAAGGGGCCTTAGAGACCCAAGGATCCAGCTCCCCTTGCTTGAGCATCTGCTGGGTCTCAGGCCTAGATGTAAATGAGTTTGCTTACATTATTTCATTGACTTCTTACCTTCTGCACATGACAACTAAGACTAGGAGAGATTGAGAAACTCATTTGAAGTTAACAGCTTCTAAGTAGAGCTGAAATTCAAACCAAGCTCTGTTGGCACAAAGACTGTGAGTCTCAAGACACGGGTGCCCAACCATGAGCATTGCCTGGGAACTTCTTAGAACTGCTGCTTCTAGGGCTCCCCCAGACCTGCAGAATGAGGAACTCTGGGAGTGGGGCCCTGCAATCTGTGGGCTCACAAGCCATCCCGGTGATTGCGACACACACTATAGTCTGAGGACCACTCAACTAAACTGTAGTTTCTCTGAGACCCCCAGAGGATGAGTGATTTGTCTAAAGTCAACCAGCTCTTTAAGAGTAGACCAAAAGCAGAACTGAAAACTGAGCCTCTTGCTTCCTTGTTCATGTAGTGATGCCAAGGAGGTGAGAAGGAGAATTGGTTGGCCACCCCCTTCTTGTCACTTTCTCTGTTCCCTAGGTGCACCAACATCCACCTTCTGCCTATTCCCCTCAGCACCACATGCCTTACTGCCTCCCCTCACCCCTGTTCCCACCAGAATCAGGGTTAACCCAGAGCAGCAGCAGCCCAAGCCCTGGAAGTGTGCAGTCAGTACAAATGCTGGGGTAGTTTCGAAAGTAAAAAAGAACGTTTTTTGCATCCTCCTATCTTCCCTCTCTCGACACCTTTCTCCCTTTTGATGTTCTTCTTTCAGATCTCCCTTTCCTAGAGTGGTAACCATTTCAGACCGTCTGGGACTGTTGAGATTTTAGACCGAACAATCCTGCCTCCTGGGATACCTTTCAGAGTCAGGCAAACCGGGACAGCTGGTCACCTGACCGCACCCAGCCCTGTCGGTCCCACTCTCCGAATCAGTGAGCGAATCATACACGATCCTGTCCTCACTCCTTTGGGAAAAATGACAAGCCTTAAAATAGATACTTTACTGGGGGAAGTAAAACGCCCTGCATGCACAGCTCAAGGATAACTTGAGGGGTGTCAAAGAAGGCTTTCTGGAAGGAGTGTCATTTAGATGTTACATGACAACTTGTTGCTGGATAACAATTTCAGATATTGTCTCCCCAGGTACATTTCGAGAGGAAAACACCTCTTGCAGATAGAGCCTAAAGGTCTTGACAAAACCAAAGGGAGTAAAATTTAATGGTGGCATGAAAGCCAGTATCTCTCGATTTTGAGATGGACCCCTTTCCTCCAAATACTGAAACGGCTAAAAACACACACACATAAACTCACAGGCACACACACAGGCACACATGGACTAGAATGATATGAAAATATACAAAGGGATTTGAGGTGAGATGGGGATGGGGAGAAGCCAGCGTACGATTCTTTCTTTCCTTCAGCTGCTGTAACCCACTTACCCCACTGCTGGGCATATGCGGCCTCCTCTCCCACCTCATATACACCAAGAGGCTCGGCTAAAGCCACATTCTTTCTCTTATGTTTTTGGGTTGTGACTTGCAGCCAGCTGCCACCAAACAGGCCCCCCCCCCAACACAGATGCACAAACACACAGACACACACAGACACACACACACAGTAGCCCTCTCCCACTTGCTCCTGGAGAAGTGGATAAATTAAGACTGGACAAGCCACCCAGGAGGGGCTGACCCCTTCCCCAGGCCATCACTTGCTGCCTGCCACTCTAAACAAGCAGATACCGGAGGCTGTTTTGTGAGAGCAACTGGGCAAATAACCTGGAGCCCAGGGCAGTGTTTCCAAGCTCATTCCACAGCCTCGGGCAGCAGGAGCTCTGTTTCCAAGGTAGAGGGAAGAATCAAGGCTTTGGGGACAAAGGAGGGACTCTGGGCTTTACAGAAGACAAAGAGAGGACTAAAAAGATAGCATTGGGGGAAAAATCAGACTCCGTCAGCAATTTCCAGATTGTTTTTTATCAGGAAAGATAGCAAGGAGAAGAGAAAGAAGGGTCAATTGGGCTTCTTGCCACAGAGTCTTGCAAACGGGAAAGACAAAGATAGAATGAAATTGTGTTTGCCTGAAAGCCTTTCGTGATTGATACATGCTGAATAATTGAAGACCCTCAGGCTGAGGCGATGGCTTGCTTCAAGATTTTCTACTGTTCTCTGCTGTTCCACCCTACGGTTGGAATCTAGTTAGTGCCAAGGGCAATGATTATCTCTCTCACTTCGTGTCTTCTGCAGTCTGTCTCATTTAACCCTGCACAAGCGTGAGATTTCAAGTCGATTCACTGAAAAAGGTGACGGGACATCTTTCCGCATAGAGCTGGGTTTTAGCCTGCTGCTGCCTTGGACAGCAGCCCTGCCCCAAGGCTTCCTTTCCCAGAGCAGGGACAAGGACAGCAGCACCTTGCAGGTGGTGTGAGGTCCCCAAGACCCTGTGCTAGGCTCTACCTCAGAGGTAGATTAAATGTTGGAGGAGCAAATGATGCCCCCGCCTCTGTCTACACCGAGATGGGGGTGGGCAGAGAGCACTTGGCTCCTGTCACATCTGCTATAGGAGGCAAATCTGGGGAAGAAGTTTTGTATGTTAAAAAAGGGAACCCATTAACACGTTGTTTATTTTTATTTTCATTAATTTGCTTGAGATGGAGAAATAAGGAAGGACAGAGGAGTGATTCCAGAAGGGAAGCTTGAATTTGTTAAATTGTAAGCAGACTAGGAGTCAAATAGTTCCGAATAGGTAGTTAAGAGAATAAAAAATTTATCAAGGGTTTTCCAAAGCTGAAGTTCCAACATATTTGTTCAATTGGCAAAACGATCACAAATTTTTATTCAAGAAATCGAATTCTGCATATTTATTTTGCAGAAAATAAAAGAAATGTTTATAGAAAAAGCTGTTGAACTTTAAGCAATGAAATGTTAACCTTGGTCACCTGAGCTAGAGAGCTCAAAAGCAGATTAACTTTTTCCTTATATACTTTTCTATTACTTGCTATGTGTTATTTTTCTTTATTTTTGAATATAATTAGCATATAACATAGTATTCATTTTAGATGCACCACATGAACATTTGATACATGTATTGCAAAACTGTGTTACTTTTGCAAATTAAAAAATTGTGCTTAAAAAGGACAAACATAATGATGATAACATGCTCTTTAGGTTGCAGAAGAGGACAGAGAGGAGAGTGAGGAAGAGCTGATCTTTACTGAAAGTAACAGTGAGGTTTCTGAGGAAGTGTACACTGCAGAGGAGGAAGACCAGGAGGAGGAGGAAGAGGAAGAGGAGGAAGACGACAGCGAGGAAGAGGAAAGAACGACTGAAAACAAGAAAGGTATCAATGGAACTGTAAATTATGATAGTGTCAATTCTGACAACTCTAGGCCAAAGACATTTAAAAGTCAAATAGAAAACATAACTTTGAGCAGTGACCACAGCAGAAGAAACACAGAGTCGCCGGCTGCCATTCACCCTTGCGGAAACCCTACGGTGATCGAGGATGCTTTGGAAAAAATTAAAAACAACGACCCTGACACCACAGAAGTCAATTTGAACAATATCGAGAACATCACCTCACAGACCCTTACCCGCTTCGCTGAGGCCCTCAAGGGCAACGCGGTGGTGAAGACCTTCAGTCTGGCCAACACACACGCCGATGACAGCGCGGCCATGGCCATTGCCGAAATGCTCAAGGTCAACAAGCACATCACCAGCGTCAACATCGAGTCCAACTTCATCACGGGCAAGGGGATCCTGGCCATCATGAGAGCTCTGCAGCACAACACCGTGCTCACGGAGCTGCGCTTCCACAACCAGAGGCATATCATGGGCAGCCAGGTGGAGATGGAGATCGTCAAGCTGCTGAGGGAAAACACCACACTGCTGAGGCTGGGCTACCATTTTGAGCTTCCAGGACCAAGAATGAGCATGACGAGCCTCTTGACGAGAAATATGGATAAACAGAGGCAGAAGCGGATGCAGGAGCAAAAACAGCAAGAGGGATGTGATGGAGGATCCAACCTTAGGACCAAAGTCTGGCAAAGAGGAACGCCTGGCTCTTCACCTTATGCATCTCCCAGGCACTCTCCTTGGTCATCTCCCAAACTTCCCAAGAAAGCCCAAACTGTGAGGAGCCGTCCTCAGTCTCCTGTAGTCCCACCTGCTCCCCCACCCCCTCCTCCTCCTCCCCCGCCGCCTCCTCCTCCCCAAAGGCTGCCACCTCCTCCTCCACCTCCACCTCCTCCACTCCCAGAGAAAAAGCTTATCACCAGAAACATTGCAGAAGTCATCAAACAACAGGAGAGTGCCCAGCGGGCATTACAAAATGGACAGAAAAAGAAAAAAGGCAAAAAGGGTAAGAAACAGCCCAACAATATCCTAAAGGAAATAAAAAATTCCCTGAGGTCAGTGCAAGAAAAGAAAACGGAAGACAGTTCCCGACCTTCGACCCCACAGAGATCAGCTCATGAGAATCTCATGGAAGCCATTCGGGGAAGCAGCATAAAACAGCTAAGGCGGGTAAGTAACCCAAGAGCAGACAGCCAGGCGCAGATTTAGTAAACGGGTCGGCCTTCATTGCAAAGCAGTATCAAGGTTGACTCCCAAAATACATATAAATATTTTAAATATTTTAGTATGCAAGACAAGCATACTGAGTTTGGGACCTCAGGAGCATGTCACCAGAGAGCACATTTCCATTCGAGAGGTGTGCCTGGGCCACCTTCTCAGCCTCTCTGTCTTTATAGGGCCAAGTTCACTTTAAGACACTCCAACATATAAAAACCCTAATTTCCTTAATAGGAAAGGCAGGGAGTATAATCTACATTCCAAAAAAGATTCATCACTTGTCAAAAATTTTACCACCGAGTTGCAAGTGATTTAAAACCTAATTTATAATAAAAAACTTGAATACCAAGCAGCATTAATCTATATGAGTTCTTCTCAGAGAATACTGCTAGACACATACCCTACAGATACATTTGACTTTATCATTTGTGTTGTTTTTATTGAAAGAAAATGCCCTATTTTTGTAGGTGGAAGTTCCAGAAGCCCTGCGATAAAAACATGACCTTTAGAAGAGGATGCAGAATTATTCAGTGGTATCAAATAAAATGCCTTGTGAGATGTGTCTAAGTACCTTCTTCAATTTGAAATGTTCTCTGACTATAAAAATAGCCTCACCTATTAATTCCAAAGAGAATTTTAAGAAACAATCAGCATGTTTCTTCTGTAAATATGAAAATAAACTTCTTTTTTATGTCATGAGATTTGTATTGGCAAGAAGCAGTTTATTTAAAGATGCTCTTATATCCCTGGATGTGTTGGTAACTCTGAGCTGTAACGAGTTAATGAAATGGGCTGTTATTTTTGTAATCCCAATAAATTTGGATTGAAGTTTTTTGTGTTTTTTTTAAAACAAACTAATATTTTTTTGTGAGTTGATATTCACATCTGTTAGGTGTGTTTGTAACATGGCTATTAAAAATATTACATTCTTACACCAAAAGGGCTTGAGTCCTTAACATTTGCCTTTCTTTGTTTTCTCATATCCGAGAAAATCTGATTGGAACTCTTTTGAAAGGTCTGGAATCAAGAACTTTCTTAAAAGTCTTTTTGGTAGATAAAACCCATGAAAAGACCCCAAAGTGGCCATTATAATCTTGAATGCATGGATGTTAGACCCAGGATGTCAGCTGACACTCCCACATTCCCATAAGGCCGAAAGGTACCCAGAAGTAATTCAATCTTTTATAATTAAAATCAAGTATTTCTGGAAGAATAAACATTGAAAGTTAGAAAATATCTTGGTTGAGAGGAGATAAGCGCTAGAGGAATGCCTGGAAGACAGGCCCCCTGAGTTCAGAGCTATCTTGTGGCTGAGGCTAACGGTTCACCATTCAAGTCTCCTTTTGAACTCTCTGCGGATGAGCCTTAGTTCAGTGAGTCTCAGCCTTCTTGTGCCCTACACAATCCTAGTGATGTCAAAATGCACCACACCCCCTCAGAGACAAGTGCACTTGTGTTTGCAATCCCCACCAATCATTCGAACCAGCCCCTCTCACTCAAGAAAGATCTAAATTCAGATAAGAGAAAGACACATCAGAGATTACTTCATTCCACTCCAGTGCTCCACTCCAATTTATGAAAACTAAAAATCTCTTCTAAAGTCCTTTGTATTAACTATGATTAGCAGCGTTTCCTTTGTGCCCTACAGGGTATAACAGTCGTCTTGGTAAGCTCTCTGGGCCACCCATTCAATAATTGTTTGCTTCACATACAAAGCTTTGGATTATCTCCTATCAAGAGGATTGTGTTTCACTAGAAAATTTCTCCAGTCGTTCTTGGGTCTGTTTCTTTTAGTCTGCCATTCTCTTCCTCAATAAGAATAACTGATTTAATCTCTGAAGTGGAGTTCCAGAGGCCCAGGAGCTAAGTCAGTGCCCTAACTCCATGTGGGGAATGACTGGCATTTTCTGAACTATCTAGGTTGCCTCATGTACTTTTCACAACACATGAAAAGGTGCTATTCCCATTTTATATGTGAGGAAACTCAGGCCCAGAGAGGGGATGTCTGCATGTGACCTGGGTACCTCTGACTGTAGAGCCCACGCTCCTTCTGCGTCATGGCCCCTCGCTGCTTCCCTCCAGACTCAAACCTCCCAAAGGCTCCCTGTTCTTAGAACAACAGTGGGTATTTCAGTTTCCTTTGAGAGTAACTTCACTATTTTCACCCCTGAGTGTTTACAATCATGCTCATTATTGTTGTCCGAAGAAATAAAAGCTAAAATGTAGGTTTCTAAAAGGCGTGTGTGTGTGTGAGAGAGAGAGAAAGAGAGAGAGTGTGAATTTAGAACAGAAGCTCAGGCAGACCTTTCTTTCCCCTGGCCCTCGTGGAGTGTGAGGACAGGGCTTTTCCATATGGCAGCAGCTTCCAGCTCCATCAAGATGAGACAGAGGGGTAAATGGTTGCTGATAAACTGGGTCATTGATAAAACCATGCACGCGTCCCAGAAGGGGGTGTGCGGCAGCCCTCCCCAGTGAGGAGGGAAAGCTGCCGGGGGGCGGGGGGGGGGGGGGTGGTGGGGGGGGGTGGGGGCAGGAGACTAGCCGGAAGTGAGCGAGTGGGAGCCAAATATTCTCTCCTTTGCATTTTAAAAGGATGGCTTGATGGAAATTTTGGGGCCTCAGGAGAGAGCAGCATGCAGTTACTAGGTTCTTCACAAGTTGTAAATAAAGATATGGACTCTCACATTCAATATATAAAAGAAAATATAAAACCCCTAAAAAGGAGGGTATGACATGGTCAGATACTAAGTAGGTACATTTGTCATTCAGGAAAAATATTTCTAGAACATTATTTCAGAATACAGTGCTATAAACATACAAGGTATTGGGACTCTCTTTATTCAGCCCAGGACAGGTGCTCTTAGTTCACCCTCCCCGCAAACTCACAGAGCTGGGATGAAAACAAAATCGTTCATCGTCTACAAGGAGCTTTCAGCTCACTGGGAGACAGGCCATGCGAGCCCAGATGAAGTGTTTAGGCTATGATTTATATCTGCATGTTAATCCCTTAAGCCTGACTTGAAATGGGGCCAGGATGCTGTCTCGCTCTGCTTCAGGAACCCTGTTGCCCCAGGTATTTAATAACTCGGTGTCAGCAGGATCTTGATTTAATACCTGCGCTGACGTCGTTGCTACAAGTGAGTGAAAGGAAGCAGTAGTAACAGGCTGCAGTGCCTATATTGGGAGGCACCGAAGGTTGGGGTAAATCACCGTGCTCTTGAAAAGACCTCTTAGCTACTTCCTTTCAGGACAAATTGAACACCGTCTTTTCTTTGTTTCTCTGAGGCTTGGAAGGTGGAGTTTTATTTCCATCAATCATCAAATAGCATGATATAAAAGACTAAGACCTAAGAATTACAAAACTCAGGCATATGGTAGCAACATTGATGCACTTAGCAACTTCCGCAAATATTTTCCAAGTGCCTACCATGTTCCAGATCTTCCTCTGGATACTGAGGATTCACACAGAACAAAGGAGATACAACCCTTGTCCTCACGTAACTTACAGTCTAGCGGAGGGAGCTCACACCATTCGTTCACGCATCATGAATTGATTTATCACGTGCTTCCTGTGTATGAGGCACTCTGCTTGGGGCTGGGGAGACCAAGTTGAATTAGAAAGTGTCCTCCTCCTCAAAGTAGTGAGAATCCTATGAAACTATTCCTTCCAGAACAGCAGTAAGAACTGAGTAGAGGCAGATGTAGGGTCCTACGTGGGCACTGAGGAAGGCTAAGCATCTAAAGCTAGTGTCATAGCAAACTTTTTCTGTAAAGAGCTAGAGAGTAAATATTTTAGACTTTGTGGGCCATTTGGTCTCTGTCACAACGATTCAACTCTGCCACTGTAGGGCGAAAACAGCCATAGACAACACACAAACAAATGAGTGTGTCCTAATACAACTTTATTTATAGACACTAAAATTTAAATTTCATACAATATTCATGTGCTGTTAATTTTTTTCCTTTAATTTTTTTCAGCTGTTTAAAAATGTAAAAACTCATCTTAGTTTGCAGGTGTTGGATAGATCTGACTTGTGAGCCACAGTTTGTTGTAGACCCTTGACTAGAAGCAGCAGAGAAGAGTCAAGAAAAGCTTCTCAGGGAAGGTGACACTTGATTTGGACTTTTAAAGAATAGAGTCTTTTAAAGAAAGACACCAGCTCAAAAAAGAGTTGAGGGGCCGGCTGGGTGGTGCGGTGGTTGGGTTCATGTGCTCTGCTTCAGCAGCTGGGAGTTGGAGGATTCAGATCCTGGGCATGGACCTACACACCGCTCATCAGGTCACGCTGTGCTGGCATTCCACATACAAAATTGAGGAACACCGGCATAGATGTTAGCTCAGGGACCATCTTCCTTAAGCAAAAAGAAGAAGATTGGCAAGAGATCTTAGCTCAGGACGAATCTTCCTCATCAAAAAAAAAAAAAAAAAAAAAGAGTTGAATGAGGGGGGTGGGGAATGAGGAAGGACATTTAAGATTGAGGAAACGGTATCACAGAAAATAGAAGAAAATCATAGGGTTGAGTGTAATTCTGTAAAAACAAGGATTTGGTAAAGAGTTAATATTGCAGTCTTTTTTTCTAGAATTGATAATTTTGGTGGATTAAGGATAGGACTATTATATAGTCTCTGTATGAACATTTCTTTTTACAAAAATAGTACATGATCATTAAGAAAAATCAGAATAAACAGATAAGGAAAAGAACATAAAGAATTCCCATTATCCCACCTACACAGAAAGACTGCTGATAACCCTTTAGTGTATATCGTTTTAGAACATTCTTAATGCATATTTAAACACATATAACTGTTTTCTACAAAAAGGGGAAGATAGCATACATACCATTATATAACCCACCATATTTTATTTCAAAAATTCAATGTCAAAATTTATTGGCTAAGTTATTTTGATTAGCCCTCTGATCTTCGATATTTAGTTTCTTCCAATTCATTCCTTTGATTTATTCTAACTTTTAACTGTTCTGAAAGCCCTTGGAAGAAATGATTGGCTGAATGATTGACAGCTAAAAGGCCATCTGCCAATAGCCAAGAGCTGTGAGGCATCATTGTGGTACATCAAAACTGGAAATTAGGTTATAACCAAATTGTCATGTTTACCAACTTTCTCTCAGCCAAATTGTATGCTTATCCAAACCACAAAGCATGCATTAGTAAGATGTATTTCAAAAAGTCCATACAATTTTCTACTTCTAAATAAAAAGGTTGGGATGGATTGAGAGTCGTAGGTGGCCATCCTGAACAACTTAACGGAAGCTAAGGAATGTGGACTTAATTATGAAAGTCATAGGAAGCATTAAAGGATTTCAAGAGGAGGAGGGACATGATGTTCATGCAGGTTTTGAAAACATGACTTGTGTAACTGAGAGGAGGATGGACTCAGTCAGGCCCAGGCTGGTAGCAGGAAGACCAGTTAGAAGACCATTGTAACAATCTAAGAATGAAGTGATGCCAACTTGAGCTGCAAATGCTGAGTGGGTGTAAAGAGGCCAGAACAGATAGAGCAGAGACTTAGAAACCATCTACTCCACAGAATTTAGTTACTGGTTGGATGTAGGGGGCAGGAGGCAACAAAAGAGAGGTGTCTATGTTGATGCTTATGTTCCTGGCTGAGCCATTTGAGTGGATAGTGGTGCCACAAAATGGGCTAGGGAATACAGCAGGAGCAGGTTTGGAGGAAGCAGTCGAGTTCAGTTTTAAATATATCACGTCTGGTCTGAGGTGCCTGTCCATTTATGTGTGGGTCAAGAATCATGGGGGTGGGATTTGTGCTGGAAATAAGGATTTGGGCAGTCATGTGGTATGAGTGGCACTTAAAGATGGGGATTTGGATGAGGTCACTCAGAGAGTGTGGCGAAGAGCAGCGGCTGTGACCAGAGAGAAATCAGAGGAGAATCATGTGGCAAAGCAGAGAGTTGCACTAAGGAAGGAGCAGTCAGCAGCATAAAATGCCTCAGCGAGTTCTGGAGCTTGAAAGTGTTCACTTGAACTGGTGATCTTGGAGAGAGCTAGTCTACGGCAGCAGAGGAGATGGAAGTCGAATGGTAGGGGTACCGTGGGACGACTCAGCCAGATGAAGAGTATAGTGGAATGCTTCAAAACTCAGGTATGTTGCTGTGGTGGACCATCAGAGGGTCCACAAATCTCAGAGTACAAAGGGCACATCTTCTTGGCATGTCATTTTTACTTGACATGAGAAATAAAAATTATATTTTTTATATATATACACACACGTAATTATTTTTACTGGACATGAGAAAATATATATAATATATATATTTAAATATAAATAAGATATATTTTTTCTCATGCCCAGTAAACATGACACGTGTGTGCATATATATGTGTGTGTGTGTGTGTGTGTGTATAATCTAGTTAAAGTCAACTGGAAACCTCATTCCACCTCTGTGACAGTCAAAATCTCCTACAGGATTTCTGAGGATTCCTGGGATGGAGGGGTGGTTGCAGGCTCATCTGCTCATGGTTGTTTCTGGCTTCATACTACCAGCATGCATCTTGCAAACCTATTTAATGGCCCCATTTCTAACTACATTGACCTAATGTGGCAATCAGCCTTCTTTCTTGATCTCCACAGGTTCAACATTGCATGAACATTTGGGAAATGAAGGTGGGGTTGACATTACAGCAACACAAATGACTTCAAATTGAACATGAGACGTCAGTGTTATTAGAAATCCTCTGGCTATCTCACCATCAGAGAGGTTTTCCCAGCAGCTATGTTATCCCACATAATAGTCAGTGTTCTCTTGCTAGTTTTTTACTTCCTTCCTCTCCTTTCATGATTTTGTCTCAACACTATCCACCTGAATTGCTCTTTGGAATTCCAATTTTTTTCACTCTGTTATGCACAGCAAATTCAGCTCTCTCTAGCCCCACTCCCAAAGAGCGGCTCCAGTCTACCTTTGCATATCCAACTGGTCAGTGTGGTGCAGATCAAAAGAGAGTTTGATTTAACAGGAACCACCCTAAAGTTATTGTTGTGAATTGAATTTCTCCTCTCTGGAAAATGGTATATCCTCTCCTTGGCCACCACAAAAACTCTTGTTGAGTCACTCACAATCTGTTATCTGCACTGTTGTTTCTGAATTTGTTTCTTCTTAACTAGTTGCTAACCAGTTGCTTTCTAACTGGTTTCTCTGTCTCCATTTTCACTCACCCCAATTTGTCTTCAAGATGCTAGAGTGATATTTTTTGCACAATGCAATTCTGATGACATCAGTCACCTGTTTGAAATTCTTCAGAGGTAAACCATATTCTACAGAATAAAGTTCCAATCCCTTAACACGGCAAACATGGCCCTGATTATCTTTCTGTCTCATCTTCCATTACTTGTCCTCATGTACCCTATGCTTAGACCATACTGAGCAACTTGCAGTTCACTGAACAACTGATAGGCTGTCCTGACACACACCTTTTCACACACCATTCTACCTGTCTAGAATTCCCCTCCCACTCTGTACATCTGGTTAGCACCTACGCATCCTTCAAAGGAGACCTGGAAAGATCAGTAGCTTATTGACCCAGGAGATAGGGAAAAGGCCATCCTTCAAAACAACCTCTGTCCTTCTCCACACTGCCCCTGGGTGACCTTTTCCAAACCCCTATCTTTAAATATACTCATACCGCATGACCCCCACATCCTTACTTCCAGCACAAATCCTACCCCTATGATTCTAAACCCACATATTCAAATGGACAGGCACCTCAGACACAGTGTATTCAACACTGAATGCATCTTCTTCCTCCAAGACCTGTTATATTCTATATCCCACAATCTCACAATTCACTTTTCCATGCATTATATACCATTTGTGTACGTCTTAATCTTCCTACTGTCCCACTGGACTATTTATCCTGGAGGTGAGGGACTGTATCTTATTTTTGTGCTTAATAAACAGCAAGCATTCAATACATATATTTGAATAGACAAATATCCTTAGCTAGTCAACAACAATGAACAGACAACATGACAGTATCTTTCTCACTGTTCCTCCCAGGGTGGCCAACAGTAGCATGGGACCAAAAAGGATCATGGTTGAGAAATGAAGTTCCAGAGGCAAGATTGGTCCCACTAGGACAGGGGAGGACGTGCACATGGAGGCCAACAGGCTCCAAGGAGCATATCATTAAGGAGCAGTCAACGGTAGGCATTCCCTCTGTGCCCATGGTAGGGCCAGAGTTCTGAGAATGTGCACAACCCCTCTCGCTGGTCCTCCTCCCTCAAAGACGCCACCCCTTTTCCATGTGTGATCTGGGGGCAGTGGTCAGGCTGTTGTCATGCATGGCTGTGCAGGCTACAGTCTGGAGAGCATTTGGGCAACCTGAGGACTGCCAACTAGAAAACAGAAGTCCTGTTCTCTAGATAAACCATCTTGAGGTAAAATTAGTATAATCTTTAAAACCCTCACTCTTGAGTTCATTAGACAAATTTGCATTCCAAAGTGGAGGTTTTTCCTTTGATATATTATCTGTTTGTACACTGGCTATGCTGCACTGATTTTGAGACAACTGATCACTTGTTCCAGATTGAAACATTGTGTAATCAGCCATATAGTCTTTATTACAAGTTAAAGAGTTTCTTAGAAACTTCTGGAATTTTAAAAAATTCAGCATATAATTGAAAAGTATACCCATTTCCTCTGATCAAAATACGTTGGTCACCAGCACAAATTGCTAAATTCTCTCTCTTCCTGAACGAAATCCCTGTTACATAAACACAAAAACAAATGGTCTACAGTCAGTCTCAGGTTACAATTTGCAAGTTGCCCTCCCTGACTTTATCGTGCATAAATTCCCCTTCAAGCTGGGGCTGAGTGGTGGCAGCACCCCAGACTGAAAACCACGACATTCACGGGAACTAATAATCCAACAAAGAGCAGCTCAGAGGAACTCCACATTGAAGCAAAATTGGGAAAATAAAGCTTTTTTTGACATTTAAAGGAAGAGTCAGAGGGCAAATACATTTATTTCTACATATTTGTGAATGTCTTTCTAGAAGTTATACCTTAATTTTCTGCAGCTTATGCTTTACCAACATGTTACCAGTTGGGAGTTGCAGGAACTACAGTGGACCAGCAGAAAGCTGAAAGTACCCCATTCCCGGGCAGTAAGGTAATACTCACTGATGGCCCAATTTATTTTTCTCTAAACGCTGTCCAGAATTTTTGGTGACTCTTTTCAGAGACTCATGGAAAGTTTAACAGAAACCTTGACCTGTCAGAACTTGTTGGGATAGATAACATACTTTTGCTCCAGAGTCGTCACTAGTAAAAGTTGTTTTTAAGCAAATGCAGATTTTTTTTAATATAAGCAAAAAACCCACAAAAAACAAATCCAAATTCTTCTCCACATATGATATTCATAAATTAAAAGTCACCATTGGGGTGATAAAAATATGAAATAAATGGAAAATGCTTAAGGAAAGAAGACACATTGGCAGAGATTACTTGAAGTTCAGAGAGAGGACTCTGAGGTAATTCCAAATAAATTCTTGTGTAATCATTTATTAGGCATTTGGGATTACTCAGACATGCCAGTTACCTAATTTAATATTTCAAATGGAAAAAATATTTTAATGGTGATGGAAGGGGGATGGGGGTTGGGGATGAGCAAACCAAAGACAAATTTTAAGAGACTTTCTGTTCAGTGAATACACCAAAACTCTAAGGCTGTACTAATCTTCAAACCCGGCTTCGCTTGCTTTAGGGGTTGCTGATTTAGCTGCATGATTCTAACTTATTTTCCTTTCTGTTGCATTTTTGTGTTTTTTTTTGAAAACGGAGAATCACACCATTTCCCTTTGGGTCTTTGCATGTGCATAAGCAGAACAATCCCAAGCCTCCTACATTTTAAGTAAAGATATTGGAGTATTATTTTTATTTTTTACCCAGACCATCACTGGTATCTTGACATAACTGGGAGGTGGGGAACTATAGTGGTTAAGGGGACAGCTTTTGTATTAAGACAAATCGAAATCTAAGGCTCTGCTCTGCCACTTACTAGCTATTTAACTTAGTGAAAATTATTTAACCTGTTTCATTTGCCTTGGCTGAAAAATTGGGTTAAGAACTTCCTTCTGTAAAGCATTTTCATGTCGTGCCCAACACTTAATAAGTATTTCAGTATATACTGGTTGGTATTGTGATGGATCCTTTTAAACATGATTTTTCTCAAAGGAAAAACATCTCAGTGATGAAAGGTCTGGGAGTGGAGCACGACCATGGGACTTTTGGAAGCCCCTATAAATGGCTTCATTGTCATCAAAAAGTAGCCTGGTCTGAAACTTGGTGAGCACCCACATTATAGTACCCCCGTGGAAAGGAGTTGGGCTAGGGGATGCCGCCTGAGGAAGTCTGAGAGCAGTCTACACGGAGAATTGCAAACTAAGTGGGCAGATGTTGACTGTGCTCTCCGGGGAAAGTGTTTATTAGAAAACCACCTGGGGGGGCTGGTCAATGTATTGCCACTACAAAACAGGACCAGTATTTGATGAGGTGTTCTTGCTATTGCTCACAATAAGTCCATGGAATTTTCACTGTGCTTCATACGCCAGTATCAACTCACAAGTTTCAGGAAGCCACACAAGCAAAACCAAATCCTCTTCTGTGTATTTTATACCCCGTAGACCACTTAATTACCCAACAATTACTGTTAATTTCTGTAATGGGGGAGGGAAGTAAGAGGACATGACAGGAACCATAAAACAAAAAATTGTACTGGATGATTTCTAGGATGGGTAAGCATAATCGAGGTTACTGCTTTGATATCAGAGAAAGAGTAAAGCTGGAGAGTGATTTAAGGGGACAATGCTTCAAGAGAAGTTGTAACCAAAGACTGGGGTGCAGTCCTCATAATTCTCTGAAATCTGTTGGTTCTTCTGTTTTCCTGCTCAACATTGTGCAGTAGTTTCTATCTTCTGAGGAGATGCTGTGAAAAAAAATGCCATTGGGAATTTAGGTGTGGAAACCAAACAACTTGGGAAAAAAGTTTTCTGTATTTTCAACTTTGTTGTTATTGCCTTCAAGTCAGTTTCTACTCCTAGAGTGGAACCCTGCCCGGTCTTTTTGTGCCCTCCTCTCATCTTCCAGTGCTCTATCGGACAAGGCTCTGCTGCTATTTGTCGGGTGTTCATGGCCATTTTCACAAGTGGGCGGCCAGGTCCTTCTTCCTCGTCTGGAAGATCTGCTGAAACTTGTCCACCATGGGTGACTTTCCCGGTATTTGAAATACCAGTGGCACAGCTTTCAGCATCACAGCAACATGCAGCCTCTACAGTACGACAACCAACAGACGGGTGGTGTGGTTCCCTGATTGGGAAACAACCCCGGGCCAGGGCTGTGAGAGTGCCGAATCTTACTCACTAGACCACCAGGACTGGCATTTTGAACTTTACACAGCATTGTTTTTGTTCCTCCGGAAGATTTGCCAGACAGCTCTGGTAAGTCAATTAATACCATTGTCAAGGTGCACATTTATTCAGGCCAGTTATTCCAGAAGAAATAGATGATAGTCTAAATGTCGCCAGCACTTACATTTCGCTGAATAGTGTGTTGGATGTCAAGATTTGCGCATGTCCAAAATTCCATGCCTAATGCTTGGTCCTTTTCCCATTTATAAGAGAACAAACAGCCATGTAGAAATGCTGACTTAGCACTGACAAAACTCCTAAAGGATACACACATATTTCCTGTATCGTATCAGTGATTTAAACTGTCACCACATTCAGAGATAAATTATACAGCAATTCAATATTAACAATCCTGCATAAAACAGCCTGCAGTCACCAAAACTTTAAATCAGCTTATGTTTTCACCACTGAACCCACTGCCAGTCTTGTGGGTAATGACTACAAATGTAAGTCTTTTCCTTATCTTTTTCTGTTTTCCCCCAATTTTCTCATTAGATGCTGCGCATGCAGTCACGTAAACTTCCTAAGAATCACGACCTGTGGCTAAAAAGTTATTTCTCAATCTAAATGGAGTCAGACAAGAACTTGCAGGCTAATTCTTCCTCCTGGTACCTGGGCAAGTCTTTAATTAGCACAGGACAGGATGGTTGCATAAGTACATTTTATATACATCAATATACATAAATGTCCCTGCTCATGCACATGAACACGAAGATAATTTCTTAAACAACATTAAGTGGCTCCAAGGCTTGCATCTCCAGTGACCTGCTGGAGCAGACCTTGTGTTTTAGACAGGTTTGGAAGTGGCTCACATGGCCTCAGCCATTGGTACCCACACAAGTGTATCTCCAACACTTAGCGCCAAGGTTCTTCCAGCCCTCTTTCCTTTTCCACCAACGCACATCTTTTTGCCATTCTTTCATAACCAGTCATTAGCACACCTTCTAGTCCTAATCCAACTGTGTCAAGGTAATTTAACAAACTACAAAAGCCTGCTAAGGAGTTGGTGAGGGGTGGAGAAGCCTGATTCCTAATGGTTCTTACTATTATGTGGTCCATGAATTTCCTCTATTACCCTGATCTTCAAGATATTATTAGTACATGAAATGAGATTTGTTTTATTCTGGGGTCTACTTCCAACTTAAAGTAACAATAACCATTTTAAACAGTTTGGTTTAGTCTAGGACATTAGTATAACACTTGCATTCAAGTGCATTCACTTAGCTTTGAAAATAATCTGAGCATTTTTGAAGACTTGGGAACATGATATAGAAGAATATTTACTTAATGTTTCCGTTCCTTCTTGCTTTATTCACAAGTTCCCATTAATATTTAAGAAACGTATGTATTTGAAAGCTTTTTGGAGAAAATTCTCAAAAAGATTCCTTCACAGTTTTTAAGATACATCCCTACCCTCAATTTGTGGAAAATCTCATCAACGTAAAAATACAGCAATGATTTTCACATGCTGAAAGATACTCCAAAGTTTTATTAGAATGTCCAGCAGTTTGCATGTGGGATCATTACTGCAATTCTAATTTATCACATATTACAAATCATGACCAAGATATGAAGACAGAGTTACATCTAAGTGTTAACCAGCCAGGCAGTGGAAAGAACACAACCACATTTTTTCCTAAAAGTTATCCTACCTTTTCCAACAATCCACTAAATCTCATTTGAGTTCAACTGTACATAACGATTAATGAAGTAAGAGTTGCAGAATCAAAACTGAACTCAAATGCACAGTATATTTGCTTCTCCCTATCTCTCTTTTCCTAAGCTGACTATTGGAACAGTCAGCAGAACAACATTTGGTTTAATAATTTAGATAGTTGGGAAACGAAGAAACATATATGAAAGATACAGTAACTCTTATCAAACCAGTTTTTCTCGTTATGGGTTCTGGAAAACAAAGTGATGAATGTGCAAAGCAAACAGAAGGATGCTGACAGGGCTCAGGTGGTGCATAGAATTTCTCTCCTGGCACACAGTCTAACTGGCATAAACGATGTCAGGTTGACCCAAGGATGGTGGCTGTAAAACTTGTGGGCACTGGTGCAAATCTAAAGCAATCATCCAGCTCAGAATCCACTTGAACTTTCTAAACATCTTTAGGCAACATGTTATATAGCATACAGGCATTTAACCATGGCCAAAGCAAGGACCAGCTAAATAGAATCCTAAGGTACTCTATTTAGAGGTGGCTTGGAAAGAAAGTGGCTGCAATTCTAGAACTATGCTCATTAAATTATACTCTCTCAGAATTACCACAGTATTAATGTTAACTACATCACAACCTTCAGCACATATCCACAGCTAAGTTCAGAAAAGTCTTTAAAAAAAGAAACAAATATTTTGAATTTTCCATTTGAATGGTGTAGACTGCGCTTTACCTGAATATACAACTAAGAAAGACTTGGCCCTTCTACGTTTACATCCTTGCTCAATAAACAAACAAAAACCAAATAACCTATTTCATCAGCTTCTTCCTAACTAGTTATCATCCTTCAAAATGGAGATTCTAATCCACTTCTTAACTTTACCTGCTGAGTGTTCCCTCAATCCCAACCTTAAAACAAAACTCTGCTTGCCAACACAATTCTATTTTCTGCCTCCTTAGATTCCTACCCTAGCAAACAAAAAGAAAAAAAAAGCCGATTTAAGGGGCTAGAGTTGTCTTACAGACAACTACAGAATCGAGACATCATGAACAGCTTGGTTTGTTTCCCTATAGTTAACTGGACATAATGCCTTTTTCTTTCCTTTTCCTTAATGTGTTTCTTTCAACACCACAACTAGATGCAAGTTTTATTTTCCTGCCTCTTTTCCAATAAGGATGAAGTACATGCAACTAAATTAGAACCTTCCCTCTCTCACTAATAGGGAAACCAGGAAGTTGGATTTAAAGCGTTCAGTTTGTCCTTGTGCTCCTTGGAAGAACTCCCGGTCTTTAAATTGACAGTGCAGCTGTTGACTGAAAATTATACAGAAAGATTAATACATTCTTAAACTAATTTTCTGTCAGGCAAGTTGACTGTAAGGATTTACAAAATACGTTTAAACAAGGCAATGCCCATTTACATTCATAAGAAACCAATGAAAATAATTTGTATGTAGAATAAGAAGTTCAATTTCGTTTCAACCCAGTACTAAATAACAGAAGTGTCCTGTGGTGACCGAATGCTTGGACAATGTAGGGTGACTGCCATCATTGAGCCAAAATATGATCACATGCGTCAGAGTCAGAGGCCCGCTCCTCAAAGCAGGCCAGCTTTCCCAGACAGAGACAGGAACAGGACGCTGGTGGCTTCTATCAACACGCAGATGACACGTGAGAAAGGGTGAATTTTGTAGCCATAAATCTTTCAAAAACAAAGTAAATCTGCAATTTATCCATAATTTAAGAAAAATAGAGAAAACAGGTTAAGGCAGTATCAGGGTGCATGGAAAAGAGCAACTGAAATAGTCAGATCTGCCTTCTAATGTTAGCTCCTTTTAATTAACCTGCAGCAAGCCCCTCAATCACTTTGAATAGGGCTACCCTCGCCCGGAGTGAGAGTAGGCTTGATATAACTCGATGGTCTCCAACAGTCTTTCAGTCTTGAAGTATTTCATATCTAAGGAGGAAGGGGATCTATCTTACTCCACTGTCATAGTTTAATGCCCATCACATATTTAGTCTTAATAAACAGTTGTTTAAATATGGTGATATTGATGCTTAAAAATTCTTAGACTTGATGAAAATCCTCACATCCAGCAATAACTAAGGTAAAACTGTATTTAGGTCAAGACATACCTACGAATTCAAGACAGAAGATAATGTCAATATGACATTGGAACTTCAAGTTCTATAATGCAATTTGATGATGCTAAAACTGAACTTCCTCTTACACAGAAAATAAAAGAATCCTTACTAAGGTAAGTATAGGGAATTTTTGTGGTTGTTAAAAAATTAAGGGACCACTTCAAATTTACTAGAAATTCTCCAATACACAAATATCTGACTAAACTAAAAACCACCTATAAACTACTTTTATATTTTACTCAAAATAATTATGTGCTATTCGTATCTTGATTTGTCAGTCTTGATGGTGGTACACATAACTAGATTAGATTTACACTGGATCTGTGTGAAATTAAATACTGTTATCAGTAATTAGTATGACCACTGATATTTATTTCAAAGAAAAAAATAGCTACGGTTGATTTATCTAGACATGTTTTGTTATAAAGCCAAAATTTTCAAAGGGCTCCTTCATGGCAATGGAGGATACCATGGATCACATACGGAAGTTAACAGTCTTACCAATAACTGCAAAGTATGTTCCTCATCATATTTATAGCCAGTTTATTATATCTTTTCCCAGTAGCTTCACTAAAAAAGCAAAATTTAAAAAAAAATCCATAAATAAAAGACCAAAAGATCACAAGAAAATGCTGTGTTCTGGAGGTAAGATGTGACAATGTCAAGTGTACAAAGTAAAATTTCTCAACTTTTTCATAAAGAATTTTCTATTCTACTATAAATAGGCCTTATCTCTATACTTGTCCTTTAAGAACTCCATTCCTAAAGCAGAGTAAGTTATTTCAGGAATTTCTCTGTTGATTAGATAAACATAAGGTGACAAGCAATTCTGAGGCACTTAAAAATTCTTTTTTTTTAGTTTGGTTAATACATTCTTAAAAGTGTTCACATTTGTGCAACAGAAACAAATTTTTAATAGAACGCGTTATTCTTGAAATGTTTAAATTTGGCTAAAGCTCTTAGAAGGATTTTGTAGCATCCTACGCAATGGATTCCATAACTCAGTTTAATCTTCAGACACCCACTTGTGCCAGGGCCAGCAGAAAGAAAACTCTTATTTATCAAAAACCGAGTTTCCTGTTTAAGCACCATTTTTGATACCATTTATTAGGAGCTTTTAAGTCCCACATGAATCGCTATATTTGGCTTTTACTGAAACTACCAGTAAACTCCAATATCATTCTGATTTAGGAAACTTCAACATTTTTGGTATGCAAGAGTTCCAGTTTGACCTTGCAATATGAACATTCTGTATCCCACAGCAGTGGCTTCCAGGGAAGCTGCTGAGCAGCTGTCACGTTTCCCAGCAGAACAGGGTGTAACATTCTTTTGGTCACCATGTTTATTTAATGGCACACTCTAACTCTCAGGGCATGCAGTCTGCTGAAAACTTCAACCATTATCATTCACTGCTGTGTACCCTTTACTATACTCTACATTTTTCTTACCCATTTTAATCTCAACAATAAATAAATAGACACACTATTTTATATATTCGGGTCAAATTAATTTTATTATGCTCCATGATGAATTGCCACCAGTGCAACATCCTATTCACTATACATTTCAAAAAAAAAATTCACATACTAAACAAAATTTCAGTTGATAAATGGAAATGAATGATTGAAAGTTTCTATGAATCTCATACATACAATATGTGGCTAGCTGAAATTGTCTATCACGTAGCATTTAGATATAAAAAGCCTCATGCTAGTTTGTTAAATGCGAAGGCTACCAGACATCATTTAGCTGGAGTATACACGGGAGGCCTTCTGACAATGCACAGGTATAGTGCTGCCCACAGCGCAAGGTGGTGGAGGATGGACACATGCAACCTTTGCATCTAAGTGGATTTAGTCTTCATGCCTGGACTGAACCCCACAGCTGCTGTGTTTCAAGCAATAGTAATTTAGACTTTGTGCAACAGCAAACAGTGTTTTTTTTCTTTAAGAAGAAAGAATAAACTCAATTAGCTTTGGCAAATTTTATACCCATCTTACATGTTTAAAATTGTGTTTCCAACTCAAAGAATTGATATCCTCTGCTTGGAGCAGCTTCTGATAAACATTTATCATACCAAAGTTAGCTGGAAAACCCTGAATTCCTTGGCCAAAAGTTAAGAGAGATTGTAAATTGGCATTACTGTAAAGATATTTCTAGGATATTTAAAATGTTTTTTATAATGTCAAAAAGAAAAAAATGGAAAATGTTTAATATTACTTAAAATAATTACAATGTTCTATTTACCATTTGCACAAATTCCTAATTTCATTGGTTAGTAGTTGTCCAGACTCATCCACACCAGACCCACTGAGCTCAAGCCACAGTAAAAATTAGAGTAAGCAGAAAAAGGTTTCCAGCAGCAGAGGGCACTGTTTTTTGCAAGAAACAAAAAGTCTAGAATCTTTCCCATGTGCTTAAATTACTCTTGCAAGAAAGGTAGCATTCGTTGAATAACTTAACTATTTGACTGCACCACTTACTGCTTTCAGCAACAGAACCTTTCAAATTATTTCTTCTGATAACTAGATGCATGATCACTAGAGATTATGTGATAACTGTTAAAATTCAAGCCACATCTTGCAGGTCCAGCCTGTCAAGATCATGCCAATACTAGATTTTGGTCGGTATAATTCTAGAGAGCTTAATTTTTAGTTGGATATTGTGACTACAGTAATGAAATACATTTGGAACTACATTCTGCATATGACTCAATGTGAGAAAAATACGTGTCTGTATTTAAATCAGATCATTTTTCTACCTAAAGTTTAAAGTAGGTAGGTATGATAATTAGCACTATAAATATGAGACAACCACCTTTAGGCAGATTAGTGTATTGTAGAGAGGCAAGGAAACCCTAATTTTAACATATTATTTAGTATACATAACAAATGTGCAGGTCGTAAAGTTTTATTTTTTTTAAGAAAATCTATCATTCGGTTATGTGTACCAAGAAATCTGTCATTGGGACAACCAATCTTGTAAGAAAAATGTAACCCTTTCACCTGACATTTGACAAAAAACTTGAGTAAATATCAAAATTAAAATTAAAAAAAGCATAACAGGTTCAGCATTACAGTGTTTACCTTTATCAACTAGATTAGATTTTTATGGTTGGTATTTCTGAATACCTCAATCCATACAAACGGCAAAATAAAAATACTTAATTCCACATCATTTTCATAATGTTCTGATTTTTATAGTATATTTAGTCAAATACTGGAGTAACTATAATGTATAGCCTCCTTCAGTTCATGTAGAATGAAATTACCCCCATAACCCCCAAACTCAAACAACTTAAATAACGTTTGTTTCAGAATAATACCAAAAATACTTACAAAATTTTTGCCAAAAAGCCTGCCACATGTGCTATAGCATAAAAATAACTTCAGTCAAGTACAGGTAGGTAAGGGCTCCTGATGATTCTAGCCTCCAAACACCACTGCTGCTCATGAACAGGCGATACTGCTTTGAGAGGTGTGTACTGATTTCCCCAACTAGAATCTCCGTAGTGATTTCATGTAGAGCATATTGCTAAAATTTGAGAAACTGCATCAATGTAGTGATGTGTAGAGAACTGTGCAATGTATCAGCTTCAACATTCATGTAGCATTGTGTTCAAAATGAAGGGGCTAAATAATCTAAGGTCTGCATCACTTAAAAAAGAAGGTAGTGCTATACTAGATTTTAATAAGAAAATTTAGGTACAGAAAAAGTAGGGTATGAAAATAGTGTTTTCCTTCTGGCATTATAACTAAATTACATTAAGGTTCTTGTCAGTCTCACATATAATATTTAAACTCCCTTGTTGATGGAATGAAAAATATTCACAAATTAAGTGAGCATCCTGGTGTAAACCTGCACACAATAACAGGGAGTAGCTTTGTAGAGGATTATGACAAACCTTTACAGATTAAATGAGGTATTGCACAGATTAATAAAAAAAAGCAAAAAAGGCAACAAAAATATACAGCAAATTGGCAGAACATTTACATGATAATTTTACAGAACCCATAGACAGAAAGTAGTGTTTAGTATTTCACCTTAAAAATATATATATAATATATAGATCAGTCTTCCCATTCATCATCATCCTCAAAATCTTCTTCGTCATCTTCATCCTCATCTTCATCTAGAAGAAAATCATGAAGACAATTAAAACATGTACAAATAAAATATTACATATTTCTTGGGTGATTTCCCCAATTACTCAACTTCTGAAACACAAAACATTTGATGCCTAGAGGAATCTAGTTACTAAGATAGCTTAAAATGAAGCTAATAAAATACATCTAAAGAATGTGATGGCGAGTTGAAGATTAGAACAGGAGTCAGAAGACTTAGGTTCTAGTCTCAGCATCTATGGTACAAATTTCAACCTGTGGGTTTCTTTAGGTGTAAAATCACATTTAGGTTGGCCTCTCTGGATTTCAGATTCACATATCGCAAATCCAACCGTCTTCTTGTATTCTTCACTTCTAAAGTTTTATCTCCTTCTCCAACCTGCTGCTCCCCCTGCACACTAGTCTGCCCCCTCACTTAACGGCCTTTCCACTCTCAGGTGGTTGGGTCAAAAACCTAGAAATTATTACTGATTCCTCTGTTTTCACCATCCCTCCTATCCAATCCATCAAGAACACTCCTTTTCACCAATCCCACTGCTATTCCCACCCCACTATCAGATTTTGCTTGGATTATTGCAACTCTATAGTTCATTTGCCTCAGAGCAAATGAAGTGATATTTATATTCTAAGTTTTAAAAATATGTTTCTATACTACTTTAAATCCTCCAGTGGCTGACCACTGTTATTTGAATACAACCTGATGTGTTACCTTACTCCACAAGACCCTACATGATTTGCCTTGTTACTGTCTCCCCACCTTACTCAACTCATCTCATAATGCCCTTTTCTCCGATTCGCCCTGTTTTTGTTCCTCAAACATGCCAAGCTTATTCTTGTTTTAGAGCTTTTGTAGGAGCTATTCCTTCTGTCTGGCTGAGTCTTCTCATCATTTATGTTCATACAAAAACCACTTCCTCGGAGAGGGCTTTCCTGACCACCCTATGTAAAGTACAATCCTCCCCCACAATCAGAAATCGTCCCATTTTATTTTCCTCATAACACTTAGCACTACCTGAAATTCTTATATTTTGTTTACAGGTTTACTGTCTTCCTCTAGACTATAAACTCCATGACAGCAGAAACTTTGCCTGTCTTACCTATCACTGAATCCTTGGCATCAGAACAGTGCTTCACAGAAGCTGATCAACAGTCGTTGAGTGAATGAATAAATATTTAGATGTCACAAATTCAATGAACATCCATCTATATTACGCCAATTTTCCATAAGTACTAACCTTTTAAAAACTACATACCTCATAAAACACATGAAGGCTAAGTTCATAAAGTGAGATAGTAGCTGAGCAATTGCACTTGATAATGCTTTAGTAGAGAGCCAATGAAAACTGAATATGTGACATATATGTGGGCTAGAGGTACAGAAGACAGAACAATCTTTGTCTTCCTATAAAACAGATTGTTAGAAAGCTTCTACAAAGAAGCAGTTGAGCTCTAGTATTAGAACTTGGAAATTAACAGAAGCCAAAGAGGTGCAAAGATACTTTCCCTTAGCCCCAAACTAAGTTTTTACTTTTATAATAATAATGGTAATTTTTTACTTAATTTAGCTGGATGATCAGCTCTAAACTGTTACAGAATTAATCTGGAAAGGAGCTCAATCAACTTTATGTTACCCTCTGTGTTTACTTTTCTAGTAAGAGAAACAATTTGCTATCCAACGCTTTTGCTAGATGCACTTAAGAGAAATCACCTGGAGGAAGGCATAAGTATGCCTGCATTTATGGAGTGACAAAGATAGGCATTTATTAGCATCCATGGTGAGAAGGAAGTAGTAGCTAAGACTTCCATCATCAGGAATAATAGCTAAAAGAAATGGGTCCAAAAATGAGTAAAAAATCCCCATGTTACATACACTCATTATATCAGCATGGCTATCACATAATGTTAACCACATCTTTAAAAAAAAAACTTACTCTAGGATAATATTAAGCAGAATCCATAGGCTTCATGACAGAATGTTTTCTCATGATCACATATTTCACAGTAACCTTACCTTTCCCTCATTTGACCAGAAGAAGGACCTTTATTAAACTCTTCGACATTAACAGCTATTAAGATTCTTCCTGAGCATGGGAATTTCCCATATCTGAAGTTATCTTTTCTTTCTTTTTCTATTCAGCCTGAACTTCAAAGTGGTTAGTCACTTGAATTTACTCTACATCTTAATTCACTTGCCATCCAAGCTTCTGCCATGTGGCTTGACAGTTCAATAGTGTTCTCCTTTGTGACAGTCACTGTATTTACTCAGTGATATACTTATTGATGGATGAGCGATTTTTTCCTGTCCTCAAGTGTCTTGAGTGGTGTTGAGATGTATAAATGAATAAACTGAGACTTACTATTGATGTTCAAATTATTGCTGAATATTATCTGACACTGAACCAGGTTGTAAAGGTGGAGTCAGGAAATATTCTACCAAAAATTATTAATTTAAGTAGTCATATTTTTTATAGTATTGTTAATATCAATTGCTATGTTTTGAAAGAATACTTGAGCTAACTTCCTAGCACCAAACAGGTCAGAATGTCATGTTTTTCAAGAGGAAAATTTGGTCATCTGCTGATTAGAATAATGTAAACTAGGAGAGGAGTGCTTTCTAAATAAACATCCAGAGAATTAAAAAAGTCTAGGAAAACAAAGGTCCCTTTAATGACTGTTTTTTTTTTTTTAAAAGATTTTATTTTTTCCTTTTTCTCCCCAAAGCCCCCCAGTACATAGTTGCATATTCTTCGTTGTGGGTCCTTCTAGTTGTGGCACGTGGGACGCTGCCCCAGCGTGGCTCGACGAGCAGCGCCATGTCCGCGCCCAGGATTCGAACCAACGAAACACTGGGCCGCTTGCAGCGGAGCGCGCGAACTTAACCACTCGGCCACAGGGCCAGCCCCCTTTAATGACTGTTTTTAAAAAAAAGTTGTAAAAACTACAACTGACATATTGTTCAGCTACAATTCCAGTTATAATCCCAATGATAGGCAGGAAGCTCATCAACACTAAGCCATAAAGGAAACAGAGTAGGCAGTCCCAAAACCCAGTCTCCCTTTCTACCCTCCCTATTCTCTCTTGAACCCACTGACATTGCTCTTCCCAGGTTCCCAATGACCTACTGTTACTAAAGCTAGAGCTCAATTCCCTGTTCTCATTTTCTTGACAGTCAGACACATTTGACCAAGATGATCACCCTATTCTCCTTCAAAAATATCTCATCTGGCTTCTAAGATACCTTATCAGACCTTTTTTATTTACATCCACTTCTCTGCTAATCTCATCCAGTTCCATAACTTTAAATACCACCTATATCTTAAAGACATGCAAATTTATACTAACAGTCCAGACCACTCCCCTGAATTCCAGACTCATAACCAAATGCCCACTCAACACCTACATTTGCATTTTTTTTTTTTAAAGATTTTATTTTTTTCCTTTTTCTCCCCAAAGCCCCCTGGTACATAGTTGTATATTCTTTGTTGTGGGTCCTTCTAGTTGTGGCATGTGGGACGCTGCCTCAGCGTAGTTTGATGAGCAGTGCCATGTCCGCGCCCAGGATTCGAACCAACGAAACACTGGGCCGCCTGCAGCGGAGTGCGCGAACTTAACCACTCGGCCACGGGGCCAGCCCCTACATTTGCATTTTTAATAAATATCTCATTTAATATGTACAAAACCAAATTCTTCATCCTTCCTCTCCAACCTGTTGCTCCTCCTAAATCTTTTCCCATTCTGTTAATGAAAATTTCACCCTTTCAGTTGCTCAGGTCAAAAATCTCGAGTCATCCTACAGTTCTCTCCTTTTTTCAAACCTCACGTTCAAACCATCAGCAAACCCAGTCATCTCCTCATTCAGAACATAACGAGTGTCCAAGCACTTCTCACTGATGCTTCCAACCTGATTCAAACCTCCATCCTCTCTTGCTTGGGTCCTTGCCACTCCTCTGCTAAGAACCCCCTCCCGGGGCTTCCCCTCACCCTCATGGCCTCCAAAGCCTTGCTACTGCCTCCTACTACACCTCTCGTACATCATTCCTCTACTCTTTCCTGCCCTCCCTTAGTCTAGCCATACTGACCTCATCATGGCTCCTCAACCTAAGGGACTTTGCCCTTGCTGTTCCTGCCACCTGAACACATTTTGCCAGTTTTCTACACGGTTCACTCTCTGAACTCCTTCTGGTCTTTTCTCAAATATCACCTCAGTCAGATCTCATCATCCTATTTCAAAATGAACTTCCCTCCCAAAAACTATAACTCCCTATATTTCCCTTTTCTGCTTAATTTTTATCCTTAGTACATATCACCATTTAACATACCATTTTCCTAATTTATTTTATTTACTGTTTGTGTCTCGCTAGAATGCATGCTCCATGAAGGCAGGGATTTTTGTTGCGTTTTTATTTTATAATTATTCCACAATAAATATTTGTGGACTGAATAAGCCTACTCTATCTTTGTAACACAGTATGAGAACAAAATATGCCTATTTAAGGAAAACAAATGTTGCTCAAGAATCTGAGATACCCACATCCATAGAGAAACAAATAGAAGGAAAATAACATTTACTGAGCACCTATTATGTGCTAGGTAATCTCGTTAGCTATGTATTTTATTTAATCTTCACATCAATCATACAATTGATGAATTCTCTCCATGTTACAAATAAGAAAACTGAGGTCCTTTGAGAGTAAATAATAGATTTAATAAGAACAAAGATCTGATTCTAGCACATTATGCTAGAGAAGCTCTTCAATAAACCTCAACTACTGCATCAGCAAAACTCATATTCTTGCTCTTTTTCACAAGAAGTATTCATTTACATGGTGGTGTGCACATGCTTAAAAACCACCTCAGAACAGGTACTAGTTTATTCAAATAAACCTTTTTGGAAATGACCAAAAAAGGCGGGGAGGGAGAGGTGGAAGCTTAAGGATTCTTTAGCAAACTTCAGAAACAGTGTAAATCATCTAATTTCTCAGCCCTAACTCTCACAACAAATCAGGGAAATCTCTCGAATTTCTTATGTCACAGGGATGAGATCCAAGAATCTCAAGGCTTATTGTTTGCCAGGCATTTGATTAGTATTTTCCAGTATAGGAAATGAAATTGCCATTTTCCAAAGTTGTCCTTCCAAGGTATGGTTACGGCTGTGGTGTCCGGCATCCATTAAGCTTCAGATAGACTGGTCACAGTAGCAACAACTTTTAAAAATACACCCTAGAATTCACATCAATAAGTTATTCAATAGCGGGGAAAAGCCAGCAAAGACTGAGCCATGAAATAAAGAGAAAAATAGTAGAACTCAAATATTCAAATCTATTAAATATATACATATACACATGCAAATATACCTGAAGAATGAATGGCTTTGCTCCTTTTCTGCATCACTTCCATTAATGCACCCACAATTCCTGAAGTGGGTGCAGGTGTCGGTGGTGTAGACTCTTGGCCATCAGATACCTTGAAAAAGAATATTAGCAAAATTCAGTAATAAATCTTTAGCAAAAATTTTTGTCTCTGGAAAGTCTTACTTCTTATTTTAAATAAGAATCACTTCTTATTTTAAGAGAAAAGAAAAAACAAAACAAAACAAGCAAGCCCAGGACAGGATTAACTAAATTAACAAGAAATAAACTGCTGCCTTAAAAGAATTATTCAAGATATATTTCCTCTTCTTCTTAATGTATAACACATCAATATATTTCCAAATTTAGACTAACAATCAAACCTTTTACTTGCCCTTGCAGCTGGGTTACTTCTGTTCATTCCAGTATATAAAGCCTTTGCTGATGACACTTTAAAACTATTATCAGGGGATATCATTTTATAAAACCAAGGTAATATTTAGATTCCTAGAGTTGACAGGTGAGAAGCACACTTAAAGATACCTATGAGCAAATGAAGAGATTTATGTTCTCCCAGAAAAACTCAGCTTTACTAATAATTCAAAATGAACCTCCCTCTCACAGCATATTCTTTAAGGAGATCAGCTGGGTAGCTTTCAAAATGTACCTACCTCACAAGGCAACTAATTATCCCTAATGAAAGTACTTCTCTCTACTAAAAAGCACATTTGGGAAACACAGAAATCAATATCAAAGGCTCCCATTAAAATCCACTTTTTGGACAAAATTATCCTTGATTCCAACACTCATATTTACAAAGAGAAAATACAGAAGTCTGTAGAGATTCAGGAAACAACACAATTTAAAAGTACTGCTCTAAGTGCACTACGACTAAAATGAGTAGTCGTTTACACAAAATATTAATTTTAATTTTTTCTCTGGACTTACATTATGCAGTAAAGGTATAGTACTGGTATAATTTAAATAAATAGCACAGCTGTACTACATAATTATACGAGTTTTAATATAGAGATATAATTTGAAATTATAACTCATTTCCCAAAGAAAAATTACTTTACTAGGACAAACTCTTCATTTTGGTCTTTACAACTACTGTAATACTTCTTGTCTTTCTGGACTTAAAGATCTTTTACTTTTAAAAATATTCAAAGTAGTTCCCAACAAGACACAGACTCATTCATTAGTATTTAGGTTTTTAGAGACTGTATATTAACTGCTACTGGTATAGAAGTGACGCTAATGAAAATGATTAACAGAAATAGTTTCAGCGCTTTGAATTTCACCATGAGGCTCTCGAAGAAGTGTGACAGCAGCAAGGAGAAACATTCATAGACTCCCTTAAGGCAATCCGGTAACACAACGCAGAGCACGCAGGAGCCCCACAGTGTCATAAACACGTTTTTTGAAGCACGTACTTGGACATGGTGCTGTCTGAGGACTATGAAGATGGAATTCAAAATGTACGTTAAGTGAATACTTATATACTTCCTGCCAACTCTTTAAAGTCAATCTGTGGTTTTATGTTAGTCATATTCATGACATAAGCTGATGATTTACATAGAATATTTAAAGAAACATAACCAGAGAAATTTCAACCACAGAATGATTATTTTTTTAAATGAAGTAAAATGAACTCGATTCACATGTATAACATGCCAATAATTCACTGATGTTGCACTCTATGATAATACTCCGAATGCAATCAAAAGGAAAGTAATTATTTACAGTAAAAAAAAAGCCTACTATGCTACACTTAGAATGGAAAACATTTTTCTAAAAGAAATTTAGAGAACAATTTACAGGGTTTTGGGGGGGTGGGATGGGAAGAAGTGATGACGGAGAGTAATTAGGAAATATAATTCACCAACTGTTTAAGAAGAGGACACAACTGTATTCATTAAAAATAAAACAACTACTTCTTATCACTAAATGAGACAAAGAAACAAAAGTTGATTGTAGAGGAGAGAGGAAATAGAAAAAAGAAACAGAAAGGTAGGTTAGGAGTGGGAGATGTGGGACTGAGTGAAACAGGAACGAGCAGAGATTCCAGGTAAGTGCAGAAAGTAAAAGACCCTATTAAACCTGCTATGCACTCAGGCTGTGGTCATCTTGACACCAGTTCTCCCCACTAACAACTATTCCAAGTTCTTCAACGGCTCCTGAGAAACCCTTAGTCTAAACTAAACAGGGAGAGGGAGCAGAGATGATTGAGCACAGGCTGATCTAAATTTCACCCTGCATACATGTCAGGAAAAGATCCAGATATATTTTAAAGATCTGAAATTTCTTAAATCTGTGCTATTCTAATATTTAAAAGTTTTCATTCAATTAGTTGTGCACCCTACCCATCATTCTCTCCCTAGCCAAAACTTCTAAGATCCAGAAAGTTACCAAAACTTTTAATTTTCAATTAAAATCTCCTTCTTTCATCTCCACTTACTGCACAGAAAGATCCACCATTCACTAGCTGTCCGAAGCCCTGCAGAGCGAGCACTCCTCTTAGAGCTGAGACTACACATGCAGGCCAGAAGGAAGCACAAGAAGGGAGGCTCTAGGACAGGGGTCAGCAAACTACTGCCCATGGATCAAATCCAGCCTGTTCCCTGCTTTTGTACAACCTTAAAGCTAAGAATGATTTTTACAGTTTTAAATGGTTGAAAGAAAATGAAGAGTATTTGTGACCTGTGTAAATGATATGAAATTTAAATTTCAGAGTCAATAAATCAAGTTTTAGAGAACACAATCATGCCCACTCCTTTAGGTACTGTCTATGGCTGCTTCTGCAGTACATTGGTCCATGGGGCTGCTTTTCAGGTACAACAGCAGAGCCAAGCAGTTACGACAGAGACCTCATGGCCTGCAAGCCTAAAATATTTACTATCTGGTCCTTTAAAGAAAAAAGTTTGCCAACATCTGCTATAGAAGATTAAATGATCACCTCCAATCTTATTCAAAGAATCCAAAATTTCCTGCCATGAACTGTCAGAAATTCTATTAGAACTCTTTCAATTTTCTATGGAGTCTGAGTCTCTACTAATCCAAATTTCAGAATGCAGAAATTTTCAAAATATGGTTTAGTTTTCACAAAGTCACTGGTTTCAAGTAGGGCTATTTTTGTTTCTCCATAGTTTAATAAAGATTTTTCTTTAAATTAAAGTATCTTTAATTTAAAAGTAAAGACTAGAACAATCAATTTCAAACACACCATAAAATTCCACTTACATGAAGTCCTAGAATAGGGAAAACTAATCTATGGTGATATAAATCAGATCAATGATTCTTTTTGGGAGGGAGACTAACTAGGAAGAGGCAGGAGGAAACTCTCTGGGGTGACATTTTGATATAGAAATAGGGGTCACACAGGTACAGGTATAAATTTGTGCATTTTATATGGAAAAATAGAAATTCACAGGGTTAAAAAAATTAATACCAAGAGAAAAAGTGAAAAAAATAAGGACTTTTCAAAAATGTCTTATAAATTACTTTAAAATTCCATTATGACAGATAGTCTAAAATGAAAAGAACAGATTACTTACAGATTTCAGCTGAATACCCTGTCGTATCTGGTCTAAAAGTGCATCCCTCCCAGAGCAGGACACTGGTCGACTGTTCTGTTCCACTTTTTTTAGCTGAGCACCCTCTCTAATTTGATCTAAAAGAGCTGCTTTGTTTCCTGCAGGAGTTGGAACTTGATGGTCACCATCAGAAGGGAGGCCAGGGGGAGGTGGCGGCCCTGGTGGAGGCGGAGGTGGAGGCGGCGGGGGTGGTGCCACTGACCCTGCCACCGACAGAGGTGGAGGTGGTGGTGGAGGCCCTGAAGGTGCTGAAGAAGGAAGGGCTGGAGGAGGAGGAGGGTATATTCTATTTGGTGGTGGTGGAGGGACTCCTACACCTGGCCTGGACGGAGGCGGTGGTGGAGGTGCAGCTGTGGGAGCTCTTGAAGGTGGAGGAGGAGGAGCGCCTCTTCCCCTGGCAGGAGGGGGAGGAGGGCCTGAGCTATGTGGAGGGGGAGGAGGAGGAGGCGGCCCTCCCCTCGATGGTGGTGGAGGTGGCGGTGCTGAAATAAAAACAGAAAAAAAGAAAGCATGCTTTTTTTCCCAACAAACTTCATACTGAAAAAGCAACTCACTTCAACATGTATAAAAAAAAATACAAGAAAATAAAGGCCTCATCTTGGTATTTTATTTTACAAAGATGTCTGAGCACAGATGACATATTACAATTCTATTTGGGTGATATCTTACAATTCTATTTGGGAATATTCAGCTTAAACATCACTTTCCTGTTGTTTCTTGAAAAAATATTAGTTAAAACAGTAGAAGTTAGTTTTTAGGAATCAGCACCACTTCTGAAGGTAAGAGAATAAACACATTTTTTTTGGTGAGTAAGATTCAGCCTAAGCAAACATCCATTGGCAACCTTCTTCTTCCTCTTTTTTTTTTTTTTTTTTTACTTGGGGAAGATTAGCCCTGAGCTAACACCTGTGCCAACCTTCCTCCACTTTGTATGTGGGATGCCTCCACAGCATGGCTGATGAGCAGAGTAGGTCTACGCCCAGGATCTGAACTGGTGAACCTGGGCCACCAAAGTGAAGGATACAGAACTTGAACCACTTGGCCATGGGGCCAGTCCCCAAACACTTTTTTATATAATAATAACAAAAACACAACAATGAAATTAAACATTTTGGTCAATAAGCATTATTTTACATTTTAATAAAGATGAATGGACACCTTCTCTCTTTAAAGAATCAAGTGTATTTAGTTGTTTTACAAAATTAATTTACATTCAGAATTAAATAGCTAATGTAGCATAACCTATTAGAATTTATTCAAGGTAAGCAGAGCTAAACTCCAATACTTTTTCTTTTAAAGTGTAAACCTTTGTCACTTACATTTGTACTTTATAATGTACTATATTTAGATGCACTATATTTAGAATATATATAATATATAGGATATGTATAATATAGAGTATACATATAGAATATATATATAATAATACACATAATATATATCATATACCATGTAATGCAATATACCATAATAATATATAATAATTTAACATATAATATACATAATGTCCTATATTTCTAAAAGATGACCAGCAATTCTAGCGATGGCATTAAGGGAGGCTGGTTGCTCAGTTGAAATGTTCAACTACTTATTCAGGAGACACGAACTAACTATAAACTGAGAATTACCACACACTGCAAAATTAAACTAAAGTTATTAATAAAATATTAACATTATTCCGGTAGTAATGATATTTACATTCTTATTCTACATAAATGAGAATGTAATATAGGAAAACAAAATTAAATAAAGTATTCAATAAAGCACAAATTTATTATATTTCTGGAGGCACAATTTTACCAACAGTATACACAAATCTACGTAATAACAAACTTCTTCATTATTTCTCCATTCATTTAAAAACTGAATAGAAAAATTACCTCATTTCAGGAATAGAAAAATCCTAGAATCTACAATAGCTATTTGTACTTACTGCTACAAATTATAATATATTATTGATGGATAGTTCTACAATCTATACAAATACCTACCTTAATTACAAATAACAATGGGCTTAAATGCTCAATAACGTGATGATACCAGAGGGGGGAAATCCCTCATGTGAAGGGAAATAAAACACCATCTTCCAATTTCATTTGGGACAATCATGGGAAACGTGCTATTAAAAATGTGCTATCAAATATAAACATTACATGAAGTATGGAGAAAGGCAAATACTCACAAGGGTATTGTCTCCAGGCATACAAACTTTAAAAACTGGTAAGACTATATAGTTGCAAACAAGGGAGTTCTCTTACTTGGACAAAAGCCATCACAGAGTGAAGCTCCTATGCTCTACACTCAAGGCACACTGGAGGGCTGGGCGCTGCAGCTACGGGCCGCCCAGTTTTCTCACTGGATCCATAGCAAGGAGACTTACACTTGCTAAAAGCAAAGTCCTGTTGTAACATATTTTGTAATAAAAGGGCAAAACCCTTTTATGCATTATGTACACTCACTGAATAAGACAGTACAGAAAATCCTTCAAGTATATACAAAAACTTCATTTTAATCAGTTTAAGGTTTATATTTCAGATAGCAATGATATTTGTGTAGACTGGCATTTTTACGGTTTAGTTGTTTGTTAAACAAGAGGAAAAGGATCCAGCATTTCTGGTGGTTTCACTGAGGACTGAGGATCCATAATCTTTTATACGTAAAATGATGTATTTCTTCAGCAGAAAGAATTAAAGTTCTTTTGAACTTGTAGTAAGTACATTTACTAAAATAATTTGAGGTCCAGCTAATCCCATTCAAATAGACACTAAATCATAGCTCAGGGAGAGTGCCTTAATTTATAGTGAATACATTATCAGCTGCATCCAGTTTGGGTATAGCACAAGTTCAGCATTCCTATTATCTTGAAAAGTGACCGGAAACTTCTCTATCTTTTCGTGAGGAAAACATTTATTACCAGCTCTTTTGTTTTGTTTTTTGAGGAAGATTACCCCTGAGCTAAGATCTGCTGCCAATCCTCCTTTTTTTCTGAGGAAGACTGGCCCTGAGCGAACATCCATGCCCATCTTCCTCTACTTTACATATGGGACACCTGCTACAGCATGGCTTGACAAGCGGTACCTAGGTCTGCACCTGAGATCTGAACCAGCGAACCCCAGGCAGCTGAAGCACAACGTGCGAACTTAACTGCTTCGCCACAGGGCCAGCCCCTTTTAGTTTGTATTCTGTCTACATAAAAGGAAAGTATGCAGAAGACATGCTATATCCCAATGTAAAAACATGAATTAAAGAATTAAAATGAGAGAGGAAAGGACAGATGGCACAGTGTTAGGCCGACATGCACAAAAATGTCTGCTAAGCAGACACCACACACCACATCAGCATGAGAAAGTCTGGGTAAAGGTTTTAAAAAATTCCACAGAATTTCAATAAAATTTTCTAAATTACATACAAACTATGAGCTCTGACTCATATAGAAATAAATGTTCTTTTTACTTTAAGCACCAATATGCTCAAAACATTAATTTGAGCAGAGAGCAGAAAACCTCATTGGATGTTAGATTTGGAGGCAGGATAAAAGAACTCTGGCTTCCCTGGAAATGAAAACATCACAACATGCATAATTTAGAGCACTGGGTCAAATAGCATCCCACAACACACCACCCCCATTATTGTGGACCTACAGGCAGATTATTATGAGTTAACGGACTTCAAACAACGGTACAGACATAAAAAAAGATACGCTGGAAATCACAAGTCTACTACTTTTTATAAATCTGATTATGATTTTACAAATAAGTTTCAAGAAATTTGATTCAGTACGTTTTACAAAATATACTTTTAAGACGTCATGAACTTCTCCCTCAATTTTTTTTTCATACTTCTGAACACATTACATGCTCTGCCCAGAAAACATTTCCTTTTATGAAGAATCTTTTTACTACTCCTTTAAAAAAAAATTATCTTCTATAAAATCATTCTTTAGTGTCTAAAGGGTTCCACACTGGGAGTTAGGTTCTTGAATATGATAAGAATTTAACTTTGTTGCCAAAGTGCATTTTTTTAATGCCTGTGTCTTTTTTGTTTTAGGTAATTCAACTGAGGGAAGACCTTGCCTAATTTATGTTTTAAAAGCAGCTGGAATAAAAAAGCAGTAATAATAAAGTTTAAAAAACAAACCAATCAAGTTAATATAGTAAACTCTTAGTTCAGGTATTCAGGTGAGAGGGCAGTACTATGGATGGTTTAATAGATGTCAAGAATAATTCATAAACTTATAAATTCAGAGAGCTCGAAGACTCTGAGCATCATTTGGTAGTATAAGGTAAAGGTGGGTGGTAACAGTGGAGAAAATGAGTGAATGAACACACAAGACTCCTCAAGATCTTCCATCATCTGCACACTAACAGAAACTATAACTTACACTGGGAGCATTTCAAAACAACGACGCAGTGCACAGGATGGTTGGTATTAAAAATCCACAAAATTTGGAAAAGCAATTGTTTCACAAAATAAGATGAACTAGCATTGTCATTAGTGCCCTCGACACCAGTGACCCTGTATATAGCAAATGGAACCCTGCCTCATATTTTAACACTGTATCAGACAACGCTCCATTGCTATTCACAGGGTTTTCACGGCCAGTTTTTTTCAGACATAGGTGGCCAAGTCCTTCTACCTAGTCTGTCTAAACTGGAAGCTCTGCTGAAACCTGTCCACCACCCTGGTGGTATCTGAAATACCAATGGCATAGCCTTCCGCATCAGGGCAACATGCAGTCACCAGAGTATGACAACCGACAGACGGGCGGTGTAGTTCCCTGACTGGGAAACAAACCTGGGCTGTGGCAGTGAGAGCGCCGAATCTTAACCACTAGACAACCAGGGCTGGCTGGAACTAGCATTGTGTTTCCACGATAGCAGTTATGACGAAATACTTGTTTGTTTACATATCTGTTTCCACACTAGACTACAAGATTTCTGAGGGCAGCAACCAAAACTTTACATGTAAATATTCTGAGTAGACAGCAGTGTTGCATAATAATATTTACTGAATATACGAATGAATCAATGAATCAAAGATTGAATGAACATCAGCAGTGAAAAAGATACAAGTCAGTCAAATACTTAAGTTAAAATGACAGTTGAATTCTTCAGAAGAATGCTATGATTAACTGGAACTTTGCTTTGCTATACTGTCTACTACGAGTATGCAAAAACCAGGAAGAAGAAAAGTAGCCTCAAATGAATAAGGTGGCACAGAGATGACTGCCATATTGGAAAATTTAGAGTTAATGTATTTGCATTTTATTTTGATAATTATTAAGGCACAACTAAAATACAAGGTGCTTTGATCTTAAAAGGTTGCAAATTGTTTGTGCTCTCAGGTACCAAATGACAAATTCTATACCTCATCCAAGGATGAAAAAATGTTTGTATCCCAAAATAAATGGAAAGATTTTCATTATTTATATTCTGAAAATGCTTACATATTAGGGATTAGATAGTGGTTATCTTTAGGTTACTACTTCTGAATTGTAATAAAAACATTAATGGTGGTTTCTAAGATTCATTAAGTAAAATATTAGGCAACTATAATTTTTTTTATTCTAAAATAGAATAGCCAGAAGATTTTGTATGGATTTTCATGAATTTAATATACGACTTCTAAATAATAAGCAAAACCTTGTCAAGTTTTTTAGTTATACCAACATCATGTAAAACAAAGTACACTGGGCCAAACTAGTTATCTGTAAATTCAAACATTCTGCTTAAGGAAAGTTCATGAATGTGTGTAGCTGTCTTCCATGAAACTGACCTCAAAAAACTCAAAAGAAAAAACAGATCAGAACACCTAAATAGAAATAAAAAGTTACCTTGCCTTCGTAGTTCATTTTTAACAGCTTCAACACCTCCTGTTTTTTCAATGAAGTCATATATAACTTTTGATGTTTCTTTGTCTTTAAGTTGTGCCTCTGAGATTCCACACATATCAAAAAGATTCTTCAATTCTGGATCCAAATTATTCAGCTACAACAGATAAAATAACTGGTAACCATAAAAATCTATCCCCATTTTTAAAAATAAGCATGATAAAATTTAATTCTTATCTGTGCCCTTTATGAAATTATTTTCTCTTAAGTTTATAAACTTTTAATATGGTTACATTATTTATATGTTAACTAAACTTTCTTATAAAAAATAGAAAAGAACAAAGAACAGATTTTATATTTTATCTCATCCCTTTTTTGTTGCCTGCCTTCAAAAAGAGGGCATCTAACCCATTCATGATTCAGACATCTCTAATGCTCATCTATTCCACCTTGTCCTAAATAAGATACAAGTGTAATCACAAGTAAACACAAAAAAAGTAAATCAATTTGAAATTTGAGGGTAAAGGATTTCTTTAGAACCCAAGCACCTGCAGACGGCTCAACCAAGAGGCATTCAATGAATGTTCTAGATTAACATTGTAGTTACAACAAAACTAACCAAAAGGTTTTTTGACCCCCATCACAAATATTTATTTTCAAAATAATTTTTTTAAACCTTGATTATTTGTCAAATGTGAAATACATATTACAGAGGTAACCAAAATAGAGATAAAATGTTAAAAACACTTATTTGTGCCAAAAATTTCACCTATCTTGCTCACAGTGCTATAACCTGATGAATGATGAGATTGTCAAAAAGAATAGGAGAATGAAAAGATCTAGATAATTCAACAACTGGATATTCAGAATTTGATTATAGCACTTTCCAGTAATTTGGCATATATTCCCCTGAAATGATCACTTATCAGAAATCATTTTCTTATCTTGGCTTTCAAAACACAAGCATTTTACATTACAGTATATAAAGCCAAGGAGTAAAAAAATTTTGTCTTTAGACATTTAACCACGAATGACAGAAAACTACTGTTGTTTGGAACCTCAGTGGTATATGTGCATAAACACAAGCACGTTCAAATAAACACTAGAATTCACAAAAATGAATAATAAAAATAAAAATCTAAAGACAGGCCATAACATTCCCACATAGATAGAGTAATAGTGTTTATGCCTTGAAAAGACACTTACATCAAAGCCTGTATTTGGATCCCAACCGACATGTCCAATGTGCCTAAGGTAGTAGATAGAAAAAAAAATGCATAAAGGGCATTAAAAATATAATATATATGAAATCCAATCCAGCTATTACATTTTTGGCCATAATAGTTCTCACTGACATAATCATATTAAGAGAAAAACCATACAATCAGGAGACCAGGATGCTAGCCCTGGCTCTGCTACTAATTGAGTCTTAACATTTTTGCACAATCTTTCCGAGCATCCATTTCCTTAATTGTCAAACTAGCCTAAGAATACAAGCACTACATATATAGGAGAGGATAGGAGTTTTGTAATGAGCTAATGAAATAATGCATATGAGAATGTTTGAAATTTGTCAAATAAATAGCAAAGGTTTAATGCCTGTTATAGACTGAATGTTTGTATCCCCCAAAAATTCCTATGTTGAAACCTAATCTCCAATGTGATGGTATTTGGAGGTGAGGATTTTGGGAAAGGTCTTCTCAAGAATGGGATTAGTACCCTTAAAAAGGAGGTCCCAGAGAGCTCCCTTGCCCTCTTCTGACATGTGAGGACATAGGAAGAAGACAGCTATTAATGAACCAGGAAGCGGGACTTCACCAGACACCAAATCTTGCCTGCCTCTTCCCAGCCTTCAGAACTGTGAAAAATAAATTTCTGTTGTTTAAGAGCCACCCAGTCTATGGTATTGCTATAGCAGCCCAAATGGACTAGGACAACGCCTCTAGGCAATTTCCAAATATCATTTATAGAGAAAAGTGAAAAATCATTTTTATGTCCAACAATTAGTTGAAGAAACAACTTTATCTAATTTTTCTTTTCTGATGGGTGAAAAGTAAATAAACTATAAGATGCACACAAAGTCTACTGAGCAACAGCCTAAAAAAAAACCCAACAAACTCTATAGCTAAAAAGGAACGCAAGTGATAAATGTAATCGTCCTCCCCAAAAGAAAACAAAATTTTCTAACAAGTTAAAAATCAAGAGCAGCAGTGAGTAAATCAAAAGTAAAGATGGGAAGAACAAAAGAACTGTCTTACTGGAAATTGCTTGGTGTTCCAATATCTGCCTTGGTTAATCTCTTTTTTTTAGCTTTTCCTTTTTTCTTTTCTTTGGTATGGGAGATGTTGTTGACTTGAGGACCATAAAATCTATTCGTTGTGATTTCTGGATTTTTTATGTCAACTGTTGCCATGGGTAGATTAGGACCTGCAATTAAGTCAAAATAATACGAAAGGGATATAACTTAAAACAATTATTAAAATCATAATTTATAATTTAAATATCTTTTTCTGAAGTAGGACCACTTCATTACTATAAATTATTTAAATTTTAAACTTGCATGTTAACTTCTTATAAACAATGGGTAAAGTACTGCCTAAATTTCAAAAGCCTATAATAATAAATTCTTAAACACAGTAGCATAGATATGTTATTTCAAAGCAAACTTGTATTTCCATAACATTAAATCTCACAAAGAATATGTATTTTGAACAAAAATTTAAATTTAATTGGTCTGATCCCTTACATTTTGACTACAATAGCTTCACACCCAACACATTACTCAGTTGTAAAGTTGTATACATCACATAACAAGAATAGTAAAAGAAAACAAGCATCTGCTTTGTTTTTAATCTGACAAAAATCTATTCTTACTTCTTTGTTTCAACTTTATTCACGAGGAAAAAAATACCTGTACAATTATTACTACTATTTTTTTCAAAATTGCCATATTTAAGTCTAATAATATTTCCCCCATCAGTACATACACTTTGAGCATCAGAAGTACAGAACTCAAAAAATTAAGATGGGGGGGCTGGCTCCATGGCCGAGTGGTTAAGTTCGCGCGCTCCGCTGCGGCGGCCCAGGGTTCGGATCCTGGGCACAGATCGGATCCTAGGCGCGGACATGGCACCGCTCATCAGGCCACGTTGAGGTGGTGTCCCACATCCCACAACTAGAAGGACCTGCAACTAAGATATACAACTGTGTACAAGGGGGTTTTGGGGAGATAAAGCAGGAAAAAAAAAAAAAAAAGATTGGCATCAGTTGTTAGTCCAGGTGCTAATCCTTAAAAAAAAAAAGACAATTGGCAACAGCTGTTAGCCCAGGTGCCAATGTTTAAAAAAATAAAAAAACAAAAAAAATTAAGATGGAAAAATTCTCAAAACACTCCTGTTCCACAAGGATCAACAGTAAAAATATCACAAGTATCTTTAGGAGTGACACTAAATGTAGCACAAAACTTGTTTCATAATTCACAAAAATATTCTTGGTCTTAAAAAAGCACGAGAGTCTGAAGGATGTATTCAACTTAGAAATTCCTCATAAATTTAACTTTTATAAGCCTTATAAAGGGTAACACATGTTTCTTAGAGACTCTGTTTAAAATATATGATTCCCTGACAAAACCTCCTACCAGATCAAATTCCTCTGACATGATTACATTAATGACAATTTCCAAAATGCTGTATAAAACACAATCACTATCATGCGGAAAAGCAGTTAACATAGCACGCCTGAGGACGCTACGCTTAGAAGGGTCTGCTTGCAACGCTGGCCCTCAGCTGGCATTTGTGAACTAGGATTTCAAGAGGGTTTCCATCATTGCCTGATAAGATGAGCTCATTGTGCCTCAACTGTTTGTGCTAACAATGTGGTTTATGCTAAACATTTGCTTTCCTCTGGTATGTGCTAGACAGAGGAAGCCTACATAACTAGACCCAAATAAACCCTAGGTACTGAGACCCTAATGAGCTTCTCCTTTTACAACATTTCACGTGTTCAAACAATTTATTACTGGAGGATTTAAGTGCATTCCCTGTGACTCCAACAGGAGAAGACTCCTGGAAACTTGTGTGTGGTTTCCCTGAGACTCAACCCCATGTGTCTTTCCCTTTGTTGATTTTGTTTTATATCCTTTCACTGTAATAAATCTTTGCCATGAGTACCACTATGTACTCAGTTCTGTGAGTCCTAGTGAATCACCACCAACTGTGGGGATGGTTTTGGGGACGCTAACACAATCACAGAATGGCAAATAGAAATCTCAAGAAATTCTAGGCTAATGTATATTAGGTAACCACTAAATGTCAATTTGACTGTAATTCTTCAATTGTGCTAAAAACCTCCATGTGTTCTATTCTTAAAGTTATCTGAAAGAACAATGTTTATTTACATGGGCAAATTATATATAACCCATTTTCTCTCTTTCAACTCTACTGTTAAAGATGAAATAAAGCTAAAATGAAATTATGAAAACCATCTTCCACCTTATCAGACAAGTAAACAATTTGGAAAGATGTGTATTTTTAACATCACCAAAATTCAGCTATTTTCCCTCAATATTCAGTCTACTTACATATAAGTATAATATGTAACTGTCTAAAAGTTCTATTTATAATTTCATACAAAATTCCATGAGAAGTTGCTCATATTGGCAAGAAATAAAGAAAGTCTTCTTGGAAAAAATGGAAGCTAGTGAATAATATAGATAAAATCCATAAAAGCTGACTCAGTATCAAGGTATAATCTGAAAATAATTGGATCAAGAAAAAAGATTAGTTAAGCAATGGAAGGCTTATTAAATAGTACACAAAGACTTGGATTTTCAAACCAAAATATTTGGTTTGAATATTTGCTCAGATATCAGCATTTATTATAGTTTCACAAAACAAGAGACTTATTGAGAATACCCAGAATTAGAGTATTAGAGGGTTGAACTGGGGTCATACTCATACCTTCATAGACTTAGCTAGTGATCCGTTTTTACTTCTCATTCTTCCCTCTTCTTTTAATTTATCTTTACCAATCAGTATCAGCAACATCATCCACAATAAGCTGATGCAAATCACTATTTCCTTTCTTAACTTTATACTTAACAGAATTTAAGAATTGACTTTAGGACAGATTTAGGAGTACTGGAGTTAGGTGTTCTTTTTATACAGACCACCCTTCCTGAAAGAGGTGCTCAAACATCAATGATAAAAGAGCAACCAGATTCACCACTAAAAAATAACAAAACAAAATTAACAACTATAATTAGTTTTTAGGAAAAAACAAAAATAAAAATATTTTTATTCTTTATATAGAAGTAATCTATTATACTATGGATGATCTAAATGGTAATAGAGTTGGGTAAAGTTTGACAGTTTAAATTATCCAAGCCAGTAAATTCCTTTCTGGAAAATAACAGATTCTTGTAAGCCTGATTCCTAACTCACTAGAGAAAATAACTCAGCCATCACTGAAGAAAGCTTAAGGATGAACAGGACAGGAAGAAAATGTAAGTGTTATACGGAATCAATAACAAAGTTTAACTCATAGTGTGTAAGACTGTGTTTCCCCTCCTCCCTCTACCCGAAAATCAGATGTAGATATATTGTTATGGATTTGCCAAGCTGTTTATAAAGCCCATTAGCTATTTAGTGTCATTACACATGAATTTCATCAGTATTTGTTAAAGTATTATTTAATTAAATCTATATAGGAAAATCCAGACTATAGAGATGTATAGAAAATTAGTATTAGCTGAGAAATAGTTTTTCTAAATCTTTCATTTTATAGACGAAAACTAAGGGTAAGAAGAGTCAAGTGATCTGTCTAAAGTCACAGAACTAGTGACAAGGGCAAAGGTGAACTCTGCTACCTTGGTTCCTAGTCTACTACCCTTCCTGTTAACTACTGTACCTTTTACACAAAAGTCAAACTATAAGGTGATTGATAATGCTAAATTTACAGATGTTACATTATTTCTTTACCAATTTATCAGTTCTCTTAGTTTGTAGTCCAACAGTTCATCATTCAATAAACATTTACTAACAACTTTCAAAATTTAGAAAAAAGGTTTTCTACATCTTTAAGAGATTGTGTACTTGGTTATTTCTGTTGACAAGTCGTTTACTTTAGAGTTTGGAGGGGTTAGGAAATAAGTTTAAAAAAGTGTTCTACAGCCCAATTACATACCTGTTTCAAAAGTGACACACTAAAAAAAGTGATAACCTGTATAAGGCACAGAGTTATTTTTAAATAAAGTTAAGTTTATGGAAGATTTGGTAACGGAGATACTCTTAAATCATTTCTAATAAAGTTTAGTTATTCTATTTATGAAATTATACTCATCCTAAGAACATGTATTAAGTAAATACATTAATGGAGGGGGTTGTTTCCCTTCTTTTTTCCAAAAAACCGTCAAATGACAAATTCCCTTCTGATTAAGGACAACTGTCACAGAAAAGTTTTTTTAATATTCTCATTGAACAGTATTTTTAGTTAATTTTAAAACTACAAAGAACAAACTAAAGTCTTCCCCTCAATTACATAAAAAGCAGAGAACCCTCACCAAAGTAAAATAGTTGAGAAACAGGTGGCCCAGAAGCCTCTGATGTCAAGCAGTCATGAAGCTGAGAACAAATCAGTGGAAAGCATCTAAGCTAAAATGTGAGACTGACCAATAAAGAAAAAGGAAAGATGTATGGACTAGGAGTTAGTGAGGAAGACACTGAATTGCATTTCAGGAATATACATTACTTCCAAATAAAGTGCCTTTTTAATAGTCACAATTTGAAAAGGTCTGCTAAACTGATCATCTGAGGATCTGAGACAAAGTACCTGCACGGACACTGCAAGGTTGTTAGGTTGTCCACTGCCACCTAGTGGTAGTGCACAAAATGCAGAAAAGTAATATGCCACCACCTAGACAGTGGTCTCTGCACTGGGGGGAGAGCAAGATAACTGACTGCACAGCAGGAAAATATACTAATACTTCTATTTATGACCCTTTATTTCATTCTTTATTGTGTATGTAATGTATTAATACCATATTACATGTATACTTTATAAATAAGTATACAAATATTTGCAATATATGCTGTATAATTTTGCATTTTAAATTCTTCATATACTTAATGAAAAAAAGTTTGGGACCACTGCACCAAAGGGTTAAAACTATAGATCTAAAGATTTAAAACCAAGAGCAATCTCAGAGAAAGAAACATTTAATTATGAGTCTCTCTCTTACTAGCGGTAATGTAATTCTGAGACACCACTGTTGCATAAAAAATATCCACATGCTATCTATTCATGGATTAGATGTTCTTCAGAAATACATATTACATGTATTGAAAAGATGAAATTTAAAAAGCCCATCAAGTATTTACATCCTTAACTTTAATTATGTTATTTGTACATCTACACTTTAAAATCTCTGGTTACTTTTCCCAAAGATGCAACCACAAGGAAGCCTTCCCCCACTCATAGTCAATATATGCTCACAGAATGCAAAGTAATTGAATAAATTCAAAAAGATTACTTCTGATTCAGCTGCTTCTGCTTACTTTGCCTCTGCCACGTACTAGCTGTGTAACTTAAGGCATGTAACTTACCCTCTCTAGGTCTGTTTCTCCTTCAAAATCATCTTGACATAGCATAGGGGTTGAAGGGCCAGGCTCTGGAGTTATCTCGCTTGACAGTGAACCCTGCTCTACCACTTACTAATTATGCAACCTTGAGTAAGTTATCTATCTGTGGCCCAGTTTGCTCATCTATAAAATAGGGATAATAGCAGCTACTCTTCCTAAGGTTGCTGGACAGTCCCTGGCAAGTTGTAAATGATCATTAAATAGTAGCTGCTATTATTATCATTGTCATTGTTTTCATCATGATAACTAATATTTGTTAAATGCTATGCTAAGCACTTTGATTACTTCATTTAATCTCCATAGCAGTCCTATAAAGTTTACGTACTAAATTGCCATTTAAAAAAGAAAGTCAAAGTATACAATTCTTGGCACATGGTAAGCATTATTGAAGGTAGTCAGACATTTTTTAAAAAAATTATAATACGGTAAATAATCCAAAATTTAATACAGCAATATTTGGTTCATGTTTTTATATCAGGAAAACAAATTTAAGGACAAAATTGAAGGTAATATATCTCTTTAAAAGAAACAAACTCCAACAATCACCAAGAATTACCATATATTAAGAACTCTGTATTAACATGCTAAGTGTTTCCCTGAATAATCATTCTAAATTCTGATAAGAGGATTTGAGATGCTTCTAAAAAGCATCAGCTATATTCCCCATTATAATGGCTACTGGAGCAATGGTTCTTTACCTTCATAGGGTCAGGCACCCCATTTAAATGTGATGAAAGCCATGGATCCTCTCTCCTCAGAGGAAAGAACATATATACTTATAAAACTTAGCACACAATTCCAGGGAGGGTTTATGGAGTCCAGGATAAGAATCTCTGCCCCTGAGCTCTGAGATTTTGTCCTTTTTATCTTGTTATTCTGCTTTTACTCTCTGGTATACAACATATTTTTTTAAATAAATGAATCCATAATACTTAAAGTGTTCATTATCAAATTAAGGAGGGTTAGATACAGCTATCATTTGTTCTAAACATATCATCATAGTAAGTGTTCATTCTGAAAGGGGCTAGTTTCAAATTACCAGTGTGAAATAGTATTTTGAAATAAGAAAGATAAACCTTAAAGTAGGAAATGAATATGCTAGATAAAATTTACTGCCTTTAAGGAAGATATTAAGACTAGATTCTACCATTTTTACACTTAATCGTGAATACAGAATTAAGATATAATAGTGATCTTCACCCTATGTAGTCTTCTCACATCTTAGAAAAAAGCTAAAGCATATTATATTTCTAAGTTTCATCTATCACTTATTTTAAAATAAGAACACGACAACCTACAGTATTTTATCATAGTTATTAAATATTAGATATTAATGTATAATACATGTTTCTACAAGGATTAAACTATAATCTAAAATCTTTTTGATGAATAATTATCAAAGAACTTACCATTTGGGGTATCTCGTCTTTTCTCTGTTAGAAAATAAAAGAATATTATTAGACATATGTAATACAAAAAAACCAAAAAATTAATTCACCTAAACTCTGTCTTATTCCTAAGATGATATACAGGTGGTTAAGAAAAGTTTCTCTGAGGAACTGACATTGAGCAGACATCTGAATAAAATGGGAGAGGAAACATTTCAAATGCCCTACTGAGGGAATGGCATGAAGGAACACCATGAAGACTGGATTGGAGTGAGTCAAAGAGTGGAAGCAGGTAATTCAGAAGGAGAGCCAGGGACTGGATCATGTAGGGTCTCACAAGCCATGGTTAAGGAATATAGATTGCATTTTACAGGTGACAGGAAGCTCTTACAGGGTTTTGAATAGGGCAAGGGACATGATCTAATGTATGTTTTTAAAAGTTTACTCTGGCTACTTTGTGGAAAAGAGATAGTAGGGGGCACAGAGTGGCAGCAGGGAGACTAGTGAGGGAGTGGGGGTAGTGCAGATGACAGAAGATGGTGGCTTGGATTAGGGTGGTGGAAGCAGAGGTGGTTAGAAATAGATCTAGAACGTGTTTGTGAAGGGAGACAACGGATAGGATTTATGAGGGACCATGGTGAGCCAGAGTGACAAGGTGGAGCCAATGCCTTTTACTGAGATGGGGAAGACTAGGAGAGGAGTAGGAACAGGTCTGACTGCGGCTGGGGAACATGAATCAAGTGTTCTGCTCAGAGATGTTAAGTCTGAAGGCTATTCTGACACCCAACTGGAGTAGACAAGTCTGAAGGTCAGGGGAGAAATCAGTAGTGTAGGTAAAACTTTGGGTGTCATAAGCACAGAGAGAGTGTAGTCAAAAGCTACAGGACTGAATGAAAGCACAAAGGTAATGAGAATACCCAGAGATGTCTGAGCACTGGTGCAGACCAAAATAATACTGAAAAGCTATAGCCAACTAGATAGGAGTAAAACCAGGAGAATTTCTGTCAATCCTTTGTATTCATACTCTTACATACCAGATTTGACAGAATTTTGGCTTTAAGAAGGTTCAAAAATGATTGAAGAATTTTAAACAAATGTAATTTTCACAGATTTTCCAATATAAAATTTTCTGAAATTATAAGAGAAATACCCATAAAAAACAAAATAATTAGTTTATAAACAGCCATAAACTAAAATTAACAGGATTTAATTGCGGGACAAGTTAAAAATCCTGGCAATGGGAAATATATGTATTACTCCACCTGGTGGTCTGATGAAGTAACTTTCTGAAACATTTAATAAGCAAGTCCTATCTACGTCAATGAACGCCAACCTCCAATTTTCAAGGTGATGATATCTCTGCATCCAGAGAGGAAATATTTCTTAGATCAGTGACAGCACAGATACAGAAATATACTGAGATGAATATAAAGTTCAGAGCGTAAGTTCTAAAAGCAATTACTTGGAAATATAACATTATCCTGGCTTGAGAGCCATTCGTGTGGAAAAAAAGGAGGGTTTGGTTGAACAGAGAAGTATGGGAGCTAATCGTGTGACGTACTTGCTAGAAACATTAGCAGAACAGTGTTTAATCAAATCAAGGGACGTTGCAGTATCACACTACCCGTCAGACTACTTTTGGAGTACTGTGTTCAAATCTGGACACCATATCTCAAGGTGTACTATTTCCTTAAATCTGGACCATTTGAAGAAGACATAAAAACCTATAGTGGATTCAGAGCACAGCATATTCTGGATGATGAGTCTATAAACTACATCATGTGAGGAATAAGAAACTGGAACTGGTTAAACCAAAGAAAGTGAAGGCATACGGATGACATGACAAATGGCTTCCAATATTAAACAGCTACTGGGAGTAAAAGAAAATGGACTAATTCTTTGTTGCTCCAAAAGGTGGAGCCCATACATTTAAGTTAAAGAGAGGCGATGCTGGAGTCTGACTCAGCAGGGAGGGCTACCCAGGGGTGAATCAGCTGCCACCCTAATGTGATCTTTCTGCTTCTGAAACACTATGCCTAAAAGCTTAGGAACTATATGAAACAGAATACCTAAGACATCTTTAAGTGACCTACCTATTTCAAAGTCAATTACTCTATATTGTAAGAAGTATTTTCTACTCTTTTTTATATTGAAAACGTCACATATTTTGACTAAAAGCAGCTCAAGAGAGCCCCCGGCCTAGCACTACTGTACGTCATTAAAATAGGCACTGAACCATAAATTATTCCATAGCATTAAATCCTTTGCTAGCATAGAATCAAGTGGTAAATGGCCTTGGGCCCAAAAAGAAGTAAAAAAAAATAGGCCCCTAATAATTCTCCTATTCACTTAGTACAAGTGAGATACAGTAAGACAGCAATAGTGAGACAACAGCTTAATTCTTTTTACCTCACCCCCCTCCTGGAAACCCATTAAAATAACAATAAAGATGCATAACATGGAATATATGCTTTTAACACTTCTGTTTTCCAGATTCAGTGTCTTCCTTTTTCATGGCTTACTCCCTCTTATTGGTAAAGCACATCCTTGAACAGAGTGATCTTCAAACTGCGCAATATGTACTCTTGGATATACAGAAAGACTTTCCAAGGAGTATATAGGCATGGCTAGTTTTGTGGGATCTATTTGCTGATCTCAACCCCCATGTTATTTCTTCTAAAATTGATCTACTTAAAGAAGATGCTTTTGGAGAGGTTCACCTTTCCTAATCACCATTCTCCCACTTTACAACAGAAAGACTTGATACACTGTTGTCAAACAGTGCTATATCAATGAAGTTAAGGCTCTATAATAGCCCGCATTGTTCTCTAATTGTTTTACACATATTAGCATCTGATGCATTAAACTAAGTTCTATATGGTCTTATAATATACAATAGTAGGGACAAAACAGAGAGAAGCCAGGCCAGCCCCAGTGGCCTAGTGGTTAAATTTGGTGTGCTCCACTTCCATGGCCCAGGTTTGGCTCCCGGGCATGGATCTACACCCCTCTGTTAGTGGCCATGCTGTGCTGGTGGGCCACATACTGAAAAATAGAGGAAGACTGCTACGGATGTTACCTCAGGGTGAATTTTCCTCAGGTGGAGGAAAAGAAAAAAAAAGAGAGACAAGGCAATGTTTACACATCTTATCTGCAACTTTATTTGCTTCTGGGCTTGCCTGAAGTCTTCACAAAGTATAACACACCTTTAAAAATCTAAGTTATGAACAATGTCATAAAAATGCAAATTTAAGAGTCAATATACATGGAATTTATCAACAAAAAAGGTTACTGGAATGAGTTCTTCAGTAAATCTGAAAAAAATTCATTCTCAATAAAAATATTCTTTCTTTTAAGGTAAGGAATAGCAACTTTTTTTTTTTTTTTTTGAGGAAGATTAGCCTTGAGCTAACATCTGCTGCCAATCCTTCTCCTCCTTTTTTTTTTTCTTGCTGAGGAAGACTGGCCCTGAGCTGACATCCTTGCCCACCTTCCTCTACTTTATATGTGGGACGCCTACCATAGCATGGCTTGCCAAGCGGTGCCATATCCGCACCCAGGCTCCGAACCGGCAATCCCCAAGCCACCAAAGTGGAACGTATGAACTTAACTGCTGCGCCACCAGGCCAGGTCCCACAATCACTTTTTTTGTAAGGGGTAGATAGTAAATATTTTAGACTTCGTGTGTCACAGTCTCTGTCATAACTATCCAACTGTGTTGTGGCAAAAAAGTATCCATAGACAATACATAAACCAATGAGCACAGCTGTGTTTCAATAAAACTTTATTTACAAAAATAGGTGGTGGGCCAGATTTGTCCCATGAGCCATAGTTTGCCAACTCCTGTTTAAAAGAATTAAAAAAAAAGAAAAGTTTACCAGATTTCCTTTGTCGCCGGCCCAACAGGTCTGTAACTGCTTTTCGGAATTTTTTTGCTTCCTCTTCATTGGCAAAATTAAGAGCAACTTGACAAGTCTGAAATATTTTCATCAAGAAAGGTAAACAACAAAAAACAATGAATTTAGCTTTACTTAACAAAAAAGTTGATAACCAACAGAAGTACATTTCTGAAGAGGAAAGTTGACTTTATGAGCAGAAAAGAAATTATTTTATGACCTGAATAACTTAAGGAGGCAAAAAGGATGGAGAAGATAAAGTAAAAGACTACTACTAGAAAGGTTACCTATTATCTTAGACACTCCAATATTAAATTGCATACTTCATTTTCAACAAAAACAAAAAATAATAAACTGAATTTGATCCTTCAACAGAGCTCTGTAAATAACTTGGATTAGAAAAAGCAAACTGGAAAAGTTGGTCAATTCTATCTTTACTAGTTTATGTTTTTATTTCACAGCTCAATTACAGGCGTTATTTAAATTATAACCTTAATTCAGGTAAATTATCAAAAAATGCGGAAACACACTGACATTATTTATTATTATGGCATTTAATGCACATTTTAGATATGTACATATATTTATATCCTATCTAGAAAAATAACAGCTAGAGAAGAAAACACTTTCTGAAAAGATGATCATATCATCTAATCCAATCTTTTTTCATTGTAGAAAATACAAATATAAAAACAAAGAAAATTAAAATCACCCATAGCCATCACTCAGAAAATCCCTGTGAGCATACAGTATAGAAATCCTTCTAACATTTTCCTCAACTATACGCAATAAATTTTTAAAATTCTGTTTTCTCTTATGTATTGTATTTCAGCATTGTTTTAGGTCATAAACCATTTTTTCACAAAATAATTTGAATGGCAGTATAATTTCAATATTTAAAAGTTACCAGGGATTAGCGGACAATTGAGAATTCACCTTTATAGATAAGAAAACTAAAGCCCAGAGAGGTTAAACTATCTTCCCAAAGCCACAGACAAGTTAAACTATCTGCCTGAAGACAGCGAGAAGATGAAAAACCAAGTCTCTTTTCCACACAGCAAATTACATTTACAGTACTCTTTGAAGGCCTTTTTTTTGGCCCTTAAAATATCTGCCATTTCCTCCTATTTAGCTATAATATCTATAAAGAGGGTTTCAAAGTAAAATAATTCTTTTATTTTATACAATGTTTACACAAAAAGCTCATAAATACTTTCCATGGACAAATGTAAAAGAAATGACATTAAACATGGCAATAAAAGAAAATATAACTTACATCTCCAGCAAAGGTATGAAAATATCCTCTAGGACTATTATATACAAAGTTATTGTATAGCTCTTGTTCCCACAACAGTTTCCCATCCTAGAAAAAAAGGAAAAGTTAAAGTAAGAGTTACCAAAAAAAATAATCTCTAGGAATAAAACAAAACAGATGACTTATATTACGTGAACTGCTTACATTAACAATAACTTTTACAAACACATATAGCACATATATGTATACTACAACAGTAACATATCACACAATTTAATCAGTAATTTCTTAATAAAACAGTAAATACTGGATAATAAAACTACATAACAAGCGAGTTTAATTCAGCATGCTAAGATATGACCTCATCAGCCAAGCATTTCCAAATATAGTTACTTGTCAAATACATAACCAGAACAATTACTAGATCATCAATGTTAGACAGACGGTGTAGGATATTTTTGTACATGCGCTAATTATCAATACACAGTTCCATCAGCCATATTTAGACTGTGTGCTATCAAATATTACAGGAATACATGCTGTTTTCCTCAATTCCATAGATGCTGGGAGGGTTAAATATACCTTCTCTGTACTGCTTATTAACAATCTTTGAATTCCTAACTTTTGCAGTGTGATGGGACCCCCTAATTAAACATTGGTATAAGTAGTTTCAATCACATGCAGAAAGAGACTGACGATTAAAGTGCACGAGGGTTAAACTATGGTTAAGAGAGTCATGGATGATTGTCAGTCTATGGCCATAGTATAAGAAATATAATTAACCATAATACCAAAGGTGGCTAATTACAAGTATTCAGTAATGGTTATCTACAACTGGGAATAAGCGATCAGAAAATTATAATGACTGCCCTATTGTGAAATGCAAGGTCCTACCTAGACCCCAACATTTTAAAATATTTAAAATACATTGTATACACATGATAACCACTATAGTGGAATTCCTTTCTTCTCAGTGGAGTTATATGTGTATTCCATTTCTAAACAGTGCTTGTCCTTGGTGGTAAGAAATAGGTGAAAGGACTTAGGAGTTTCTCTCAAACTATGCATGTGTTCCCCATCCCCTAGAATCACTGTCATAGTAAGCCACTGTTAGTAAAAGGAGCAAGCCATATCTCTCAGCTGTCTCAGGATACGGGAAGTAGATACTAAGAAGAAATTAATTTACAAAATGCAGTAATTTAAATCTCATTTAATCTCAAGGAGATACTTTGCAACAGACCCAGATGGTTATTCTATTTTACAAATCAATAAGTCTAGGCCTAGAGAAGTAAAACAGTTTGACTACAATCTATCTGACCATAAGCATCGTCCAGGAGTCCAAAGTCAGTTTTAGTTTTTTGCAATTATAATCCCATTATACTTACTCCCACATATAAATACTAAGCAAGGAGGCTTACCTACAGGAAAAGTCTTAAAAGATAAATGCAGACAATCTCAGCAAAAAGAATTACTTTTACATAACTATAAGAGATGTATACCTGACAAAGGAATACCTGTCCAATCTAGGACAATGTGGATTTATGCTTGAGAGTGAGGAATACAAAGCTGTGAAAATCTGAATGTACTGAGAAACAACATAAGGAAAATTGGGTAGCAAATGCATTATTATAGATACTGCATAGCGCTTTAAACCTAGGCTGAAGTAAACAGCACATACCAAGCTAAAATAGACTTTTCTAGCTCCCTGAAAGGACTATGTTTGCTAGTCTGTAATGAATAGGATGGAATAAAAGAATATCATTAGAAAAGAAGAGACTGGGAAAGCCCAAGATCCAAAGGCATTAAAAACGAATACCTTTAATGTATGGTGGCAGTGGGAAGATAAAAATAGGAAGCTATTCATGTTCCGGCTCCTATTTGGTCACAAGGCTCATGCTTCAATATCTGAAACCAAGCTTCACTCTTCTAATATTAATTTAAGTATAACTTTAAAATTACATACAGGATAAGCAAATCTATACTAAATTATAATTGAGGTAGAAAACCTCATCATCTACAGTTTAAGCTGAAGCAAAAGAAAACTCACCTTGATATCAAATATTCTTAAAAAATAAGATCTCTGTGGATTGTCCTTAACAAGACAAGCAACACCACTGCACTTCTTTGACCACATACAGTTCCGATCTGCTGCATATAACTGTACCACTGCTGACGACATAGTCTGCAAAATAGAAAATTTATAGCCATTAGGTTTAAAATAACATTCAGATGACCACAGTCCCTGCTGACATCTTGGCTGCAACCTCATGGGAGACATCGAATCAGAACCACCCAGCTAAGTTGCTCCTGAATTCCTGACCCACAGAAACAAGGAAATAATGAACATTTATTTTAAGCCACTACTTTTGAAGTAATTTCTTATGCAGTAATAAATAACTAATACAATAACTATACTAATTATTGAAAGCTAACATTTATTGATGCTTAAAATGTGTCAGGAAATGTGCAAGGCACTTTTAAATATAACCCCATTTGATTTTTATTTCTATTATAACCTCATCTTATGCTTGAGAAACCCAAGGTTAAAGAGGTAACGTGCTCAATATCACACAGCTAAGTGGCAGAGCTGAAAATTCCAATCCAGGCAATTTGTGACTTCAGATCCTGCATTCTTAAGCTCTGTTATATACTGTTTTCCAATAAAGTGAACTTGTAAGCAATGAAGTAGTAGTATTAATAAATGCTGACTTGTCTAGAGGCAGTTAACCACTTTAGTATAGGTAGTAAGTCAAATTTGAAAGCAAGATTTGTGGTTACCAACTACAGTGCTGGACGCTTTAAACATATTATCATCCTGGAAGAAAGATTCTACTATCTCCTTTTTTAAAGATGGTAAAACTGAGGGAAAGAAGATTTTAACTGGCTTGCACATAGTCACACAGCTTGAAACTATACTGAAGATATGAAAAATGATTTGAATGACTACTGTCCCAATTTTCCCAAGGATATACCAACTGGTATCCTTTTAGATGCACAGGAGAGAAGCTAATTCATTATGTGCAATGGACACCTTTGAGCATTAAGGTTTTCCAGCACATCATGTTGTCACCTCCCTCATGGCTGTATCATGAAACAATGGAAATTTTCAACTAATTCTACGTTTTGTTTATATTATAATCTAGAATGTAACTATTCACACTTAGTTTCTGTAAGAGTGATATACACATACACTCTAGTACAGCACTTACAGATCCTCTGTAAACAATAATCATGTTTTCTGATCCAGTAATCTCACTCCTAAACTAGAAATTAAGTTAAAATATAAAAAAAAATTGTATTTTTAATATAAACATAAAAACCAAAATATTCATATGAATATATATATTAATCATGATTTTTTAAATAAAAGGAATTTAACTAGAAATGGGAGATGATTTAGTAATTACAGTAAATCAGTTCAATGAATACTGGGCATTGTAACAGAAAATAGACTACATTAAGATTTGGAGATAGTGTTGTTTTGGGTTACTTAACTATGTCTGGGGAATGTACTCCTTGGATAAGGGGATTCCAAAGAACTATTATATATACAAGTCTTTTATAATAATAACAAACTCAGAAATGTAAGAAGAGTGTACTGTTGGGGATCAAAATTCCAAAAGACTTTCCCAGATAACTGTGCTCCATGTTATGTTTTTAACTTCTGCAGATCAAAACTCATCTTTGAATTTCACAGTCAGTCATGAACAGGACACAAAGCAGCTGGAAAAGTTCCACAACAGTCATTAAAAAAATTCTGAAGATAGCTTAGAAACTAAGACATTGAGTTTACAAAAGGAGATTGAAGAGTGTGGGTACACCTTTGGCCTGCTGAAAACATAGCTGTGTTCTTCCGCAAGTACAGAATCTCAGCATGATAGCTCCAGAGACTCCCTGACCCCGAACCTCTAGCACGGAAAACTTCAGAAAAGTGGATTTGGCATATACTATCCAAAGGTATTAAAGATCAGGCTGAAGAATTCAAAAATTAGATGAGAAAATCTGTTTTCTAAGGAAAATTCATATAAATTGAAGCCCTTTTAGTATGGTGCTGTCAAAATGCATTCATTTCTAAAAAAGAAAAGCAATTAGGAAACTAGATAGCAAGAAAAAGATCTAAAAATCCTCTTACTTTACTTTTTAACCAGAAAACAAGAACAGCTTGCAAAAGAAAAAATGTGCTATTAAATAGAGTCTGAAATCCCATTATGGAAATCCCCTTGCCAAAGGACCAAATATTAATATTGTAAAACATTGTCTGGATATATACGTGAACTTAACAACAAAAAACTAAAAATCCATATTTAAACACTTATATACATTTAAAACAAATTCTTAAAACATCTGCTTAAGAAATAGAGACCCGTTAAACAGTTTGATAATTTTCCATACAAACATGGCCGGCATTATAAACCTTATTCTACAATTTATAAAATTTTAATTCTAAAGAACCCAACTAATCATTAAGCAATTTTCAGTAACTGGATTTTCAAAATTTTGCTACAGTCGTATTGTCAGTCTAAGTGTGTCTCTTTCACTCCTTCTTATCTTAAATTATCAAAGTCTTAAAATTATATACCATAGCACCTTGTAAAGCCTTTTCTGATTAATTCAGAATAATTATAGTGAATTCAAAATAGGTTACACATATAACATTCAATATATAAAGGCTAAAACTAGAAAAACAGTGACTATCCTTTAAATTCTAGATTGACAGTGGCTTAATTAAGTTTTTAAAAACATTCCTTCCATTCCTTTAAAGTAATTACAGCTAATCAACTCCATTACTTTTTGTCTTTCATAATCAAGAAGGTATTACTGAAAAACAACCCAAGGACAAGTGCTTAGGAAAGGAAATTTATTTCTTATTAGCCCAATAAGGTTAGGGTTAAAATTTATTAATTAAAAGGAAAAAAGGTAGAACTTCTTTAGAACTTCTGTAGAAACAGAATCTATCGTATGCATCCTAATATTTCAGTACTGACAGATCTCAATAACACATTCCTCTTCAGCACTTTCACTCTCAAGGGCAGAAATAAGATGAAGTAGGAATTCCGGGATGGGAATCCTTCCCACCGTCCTTCAGCAGGGCACACTTACCTCTCCAGAGTTGACCTTGCACCGGTCAAGAACTTCTTCCCTGATACCCCAGGCTGAAATGACTGTATGCTTTTTCCTTGTGTTTCTAAAGTACCTTTTGTGTATCTTGTGTAAATCTTGTTACATCACAGATCTTATTCTAAAACAGAATAATTTTCTGTATTGACTTATTACCCATTAAATACACTATGATTCCCTTAAGCACCTAAAATAGTTCTGCAAGCCTATACTTTCATTTCACCTACACTTTGCCCCAGGTAAGCAAACATTTGTTAAATTAAAAGTTGCATATTCTGATTTTGATAATGATACTATGATAATGAATAAGAGAATGGCCCTTGATTTTAGGATACAAACCCTCAAGTATTATAAAGAGGCATCACATGGACAACTTACTCTCAATGACTCAGAAAAAAATAATAGCATGCATATATATACAGAGAGGGAACCATATATATAAATGTATATAAAATGTTATAAACGTCTGACAAACTTGGATGAAGGATATATAGGAATTCTTTGTACTGTTACTTGCAACTTTTCTATAAGTATGAGTTTATTTTGAAATAAAAATTTTTTACAGTACAAATTATTCATAAAAATGTAAGACTTTAGTCCTCTTCCACAGCCATGACAGGATTGGGAAGGTGGCTCTATTCTCAGAGCCACTGGTACCTCCACATATGTTAGCCACTGCCACACTGACCCAAAACTAAGAAAACTACCACTTTCCCCATTTCTCTCTATACTTACACCAACTCTGTTCAAAGGAGTCATCTTGAAGAAGACTTAAATCATAAACATTCACTATTTTATAGTTTAAATTTCTTTCACATTTTCAGAATAACCATGTTATATAACAGGTCAGAATAAGAATTTTAGATCAGGAAACTGAGATGCTTCTTTTATTACAGAATTGGCTAATTACAGGGGAAAGACTGGAAAATACCAGGACTTGTAGATCCTTGCTTGACAACCAACTGCCTACAACAAGACTAATATGACCTAACACTGAATAAGTATCTACAATGATTATTATTTTAATAATCGAATAAATATACAATGCTGTTAAAGGAAATAATTTTTAAAGATCTATTTTCAACAAATATCCAAAATAAACTGAGTGCGGAAAAAGAAATCAAATGACTGAGTAAAATAAAGTCTTTTCTATGATTACAATGGCCTAGATTAATAGTCAAAGCACTCCAGTTTTCATGTGTGTGTGTGTCCCATTTCTAAAATCTAATTCAGAAAAATTCATCCTAAGTTTTCTCATTTTATAAAAGCTAAGCTTTAAATATGCTCCTAGACGCTCTGATGAAGTATTCACGTGAAATGTCCCATTATTGTCCTGACTATGAAATTTTAATACGAAACATTATAATAGGAATTATAAATATAAAGAAAGATAAAGTATTTGGTCGAATTCTTATAATGACTGAATTACGCAGTGATCTCAAGGAGCAACTTTCTAAATAATTAAAGTATAACAACATCTCAGTTACATGGCTACCTAAAAGACTCAATACAGAAACCAGCAATTTAAAAAATAGAAACAAGACTCCTGAGTGATGAGAACCAATAAACATTATCCAGGAAAAGAAACGACAAATAATTCACTCTGGAAAGGAGGGATTTTATCAACAGGTAGTTTCCACAGTGGGAAATAACCAGAAAAAGAAAGAAAAAAACAACAGAAAAAGACAAAGATCTTTCTTAAAGAATACATCAAGTACAGAAGACTCCACAAGAAATACTAGTAATCTTTTAAAAATCAAAGCTAGAGGACTGGAAGAGGAGGAGGACAAAAGCAGTAGTAGCAAACAGAATCCTAACAGTGAAGCAAAACGGAGCCGGATAAAAACAGCTGCTGTTTTAGGAATGAAGCACAAAATGTTTTTCAGGCCTTAGTAGCTGTTTAAGAAAACTACTGTGCCAGGTATATTCATTTGGTACATCGTACCTAATATGTACACAGCACTGTGATAAATGGGAGTGGGGTGGCAACACAAGTGGTGTTGAACTCAAAAATGAATTAAACAGACGTAGTCCTCATGAAACGTGCTCTAACGGGCAAACATTAATAATTATTACAAATGCTAAAAAGGGAAAACCCAGTATGCAAGGAAAATGTAAAACCTACCTAGCATGGGAAGGCTTCCCTAAAGTGATACTGTACCTGAAGGATGAAGAGGAATGAGTCAGGTAAGCAAAGGAGTAGGGGGAAGTGGAGAGGAAACAGCATTCTAGGTAGACACATCAACAAAGACTCTACAATGGGAAAGTGCTACATGAGTTCAGGGAACTATGTGTGGTGGAGGACAAGAAAGAAAAGAGTGGCATGGAAGGAAGGTACAGACTTAATATTAAAGCAGCATCAAACACAGCTCAAGTCTGTAGTTTAGAGAGATAAACAGCCACATACAGTTTGGAGACCTTGTCTGGAGACGTGGTACAGTGGTATATCATTTCTGTAACAGCCTTGATGCCTCTCAGTTTCCCCAGTCAGGTATACTCTCCTCCCTCACTGACCCTGGGTTTGTCCATATGACTTGTTTTGACCAACAGGACTTTAGCAAATCTAAGTAGAGGCTTGAAAAGTACTTGCACATTGTGGCTTGCCTTCTTGGAATCGCTGTCCTAAAACCTGGGGTGCAAGATCACATGTAGAGCAAGGCCCCAGTCATGTTACCTGTCCTTGCTGAGCCCAGTTCCCATTAGAACTACCAGCTGAATGCCAATGCATGAGTGAGCCTAGGTGACAGAAGCAGACTAACCACCCAGCCAATCTACAGAATGGTGAGAAATAAACTGATACTGCTTTAAGTTACAAAGTTTTGAGATGGTTTGTTTGCAGCAATAGATAACAGATGTAGGGGATTGTTTTAGTATACTAAAAAACATAATGACCTCCAATAGATGGTTCTAGTTCCTTCTTCCATTCCATTTATACTAGACATGTGTTTAAAATTACCAGTAAAGTTATCAAAATTTTTTAACTACAAATCATAAAAGTTTTAGAGCTCACTCTCATTACCAGCACATTTTCTCTTTTGGAAGCTTTTTAAAAATCACTCTATATCCAAAAGGCTTACTAAAAGGCACGTGCTGGGCACCAGACTAGGCTCACTCACTAAACCACTTACAGCCACACATCAACCTCACGTGGTGCTTGTGATTTAAATTCATACCTCTAGAAAATTATAAATTATATGGCACAGACCCTACCTGCAAACAATCAAAATTATAGATGCTAAAACTACAAATGGCAAGGCTTACTGCATTCTTAATTTTCTACTTGAAGGATAATCATATACAGATAAAGGTGAGAGGGAGACATCTCATGACAGACTGGGTCATGTTTGCAAACAGGTGAGGACACCAAGTTAAAACGGCAGCACAGGTATGGCTTACTCTCTTCTGCCTCTCCTTTTCTATAGACTAAGTGGACCTACTTAAAAGGAATTTTTCTCTTCTTTCGTCTTCTATCTCCTCTTCCCTCTGTCTGCATCTCTCTTGCAAGGTCAGTTGGATTATGGTAAAACCTAAAGTTTGAGTTTGGGTTTTCAGGGCATGAAGGTGGAAAGGAGGTCCCCTAGGATTCTTACCTCAGCTTACCAAAGTTTAACATTACCAGCTGAGATCCAGGCCCTGATAACAAGGTATACATATATAATTCTGCTGCCACTACCCTGCGCAAATAACAGTTTGGGATGAAAAGGTGGAAAGGCAGGTACTTTGGTCACTGACAGGATCGGGGTATTCCTGAATCCTAGAGCCAAATACCATCTGATACCATCTCACCATAGATTTATCAAGCATATAATCCAATCCCCTCATTTTACAGAAGAGGTTTATTTATTTGCCAAAGGTCATATACCAGTCAGTTCTGGATGAATTTCCCAATTAGCTGCTCATTTTTTATTCACCACACACTACTCTGAGTTCCTAATTTGTCATATTTTTGCTCCATTCCATTTAAATGATTCTCCAAGAACAATATATACTTAATATAACTTTATTCCTCTACTGACCCCATTTGGCTAAGTTTCTTTCTTTATTTTGGTGGAGGTTAAGGGGGAGATTGGCAGTGGTGGGGTGGTGGTGGAAAAACAGGATTGCTAGTGCATGAGGAAAAAGGATCTATGTGAAAAGAAAAATTTCAAGCAGATGTAAGTTACATGTCCTGGGGACACAGGTAGATTTACCTAAGTCAATTAAGTTTCAGGGTCTTTTATTTGGAAGAGCCCCTTACAAGGCTCGGCTCTTCTCCTTTGGGGTAATATATGGAGGTAGCAGCAACTCCAGCCTCATGCCTAGGAGTTCCTCTCTAGCCATCCCTCAAGGTGATCCTGGTACTTCCATCAAGGATAAACTCTCTCAATAGGCAAACAGATATTTGTGTTGGGGGGGAAGGGATTCTTTTATAGTCAATATTATATCCAATGTTAGAATTCTTCATATAACATTTTAAATAGATAGTTATATAGCATTTGCTTAAATATCTGCTGTAATGGGGATCTCTCAACTTGAGGGGAAAAAACTTACTGTTGAGCAGCTCAGAAAACTCTTAGTACTGAACCTAAATCTGTTTTCCTGGCAATTCACACCCATAGGTATTTTATTCTTTATTCATTCATTTAAATGCCTGTTGAGCATTTGCTATGTGATAGGCACAAGTGTTACGCACGATAGCTACAACGATGCAAAACTAGAAAGGTATACTGGCCCAACTAATTACAGCATACTTATTTCTGTGTAGTAGCAATAACATTTTCACTTCCATACTTCTCAGGTCATCTTTTTTTCAGCTAAAATTTAATTTTGACCATTCCTCAACTGACCTGATTTATGATTCTTTATCCATTTGGTTGCCTTTGGTAAGATAAAGTAGATAATTTACGTGTGGTCTGTAATATTAGACTATTAGCAAATATTAGTGCGGAATAGTAACAAAACGATGAGGGAAATGATTTGTTCCCTATCACAAAAAGAAATGCACGTGCAGCCTCGTTCTACCATATTCTATGCTGACGCCACATGGGACTATCTTTCTCTAATTAACTATCCTCTCTCCTATCCTGACCTTCCATTTCAATTCCATGCTCCCAAAGGTAACATACCCTCTCTCACCCTCCTTTTACCCAGCTAACTCTGCTCACCTTTCAAACCTCAGTTCAGATGTCACCTATGGGATCCCTTCTCTGACACCCCAAAAGAGTGATAACACAACTTATTGTTATATCCTACTATTTATGAGGATAAGCAACATGAAGCCTGCCTAACAAGACACTTTGGTCAGCTTCAGTCATCAACAATTAGAAGAAGAAAGTGGTTCCTTTTTTCACTGAGCCTTACCAAGAAGATTCTCTTCAAAAAAGTCAGTGGCCTGGTTAGGTAATTAGGTCCTCTCAAACTACACAAATGGTTGGGTTAAATAAACATCTTTTAGTGGACAGGAAATGCTAAAGAATTAGATGAAACAGAATCAAAAAGTGGACAAGAATCAAACATGCTGAGAAATTTAAAATTCATTTGGAAAAAACAAAAAGCTTGGAACAGGAAAAATGATGATCTCTGATATAGCTAGTACAGGGGTGTTCCCATTAGGACTCACAGATACTAAGAACAACTCTCTTGGAAGGAAGCCCAAGTGAGTGCTTCCTCAAAAGACAGCAGAGCTGCAATCCTATGCAGTCTAGCCCACGTACTCTGAAAATACAGGCAAACACTACTCAAACAATCCTGCTTACGTAGAATAGTAACAAATCTACAAAACACTAAGACGTAAGTTTCTGATAACTAGCAGGAATAAGAAATATTACATAATCAAAGGTAACATAACATACAAAGTGAAAGCAGAGCTATAACTGCCTAGTAATTGCCCTAAAAATTAAGTCTCATCATGGTCAAAATGAATAAATTTGTAAGATGAGGTATGCTAAGACAATTTGTATCCTACAGTAACAATGGAATTTGGAGCAAGGAAATAGAGCACATTAAAATATATGCTACCCAAAATGTTCACACAGATGACCTCGTTTATCATATAAGAGTTAAACTAAGTTCAGTAATGTGTTTGATCTATTTAACTAAACCACGGTAAAGGGGAAACACATTTTAGAAAGACTTCCATCAAAACCACTAAAATATTTCAGAATTTTACATTTACTAACTCAAATCTTCAGAACCTTAAAATTACTCAGGCAACTGGAATTTTCTAGATCATCAGGAAAATATCCACTTAACTCCTTAAATAAACCACAGTTCAGCTATACAATAGGATACTATACAGCTGCTGGGGAAATAAAAGAATAAAGAGGCTCTTTAAGTAATGATAAAGAAAGATCATCAAGACACATTGTGATGTGAGAAAAAAGGAAGGTGTAAAATGAAGGGAATAATATGCTACCATTCGTGCACAACAGCAGAAGCAAGAATAAATAATCTGCATTTGCCTAAGTATGCATCAAACTGTCTGGAAAGGACGCAGAAGACTAGTAACATAGCTAGCTGTTAGGGGTTTATGTGTGTGCATGTGTTTCGTCCGGGAAGGAAGGGCTGGGTGAACATAGGACAGGATGGAAGAGAAACTCTTCACTTTCTTTTCCTACTTTCTTATTTTAAACCATGTGAATATTTCAGCTTTTCAAAAAATTAAATACTGATTTGAAAAATACACACACGAAAGAAAGAAAAAGACCTATTCAGGTCACATTATGGTACAAGTATGGGGGGGGAGCGGGAATCATCTTCCTCATCTAGAAACTGTAACCCAAGAAGAATTTCTAGTAGCTTTTAAAAGCCTTTCCCTTAACAATTAAGAGCGAACATTGCTGAAAATAGCATACTACAGTGTTTAAAGGCACAAAGTGATAAAAAAAGCAAACTTTGGCTTCTATAATCTATGTCTGTAACGCGGGTCAAAGTCTATGACTTCTTTCACAAACTTTCCCTTTGAGTCTTTTGAACTCTTAAACATGATTAATCGAGATAAGCAAGTTTTAAATTCAATTGGCTTTGTCTTCCACATTTGTTATTTTATGTGCAGCAACTCATAATTATCCAAACTTTTAAAGACAGTCACAGGGATGTGTGTACATATTATATATATAGCACATTTAATTTGCTTGACTTTCATATGTACAATCAAGGTGGGGGAAGCACATGCAAAGAGAAAGCTAATCTGAGAGTAAATAATAACTTAAATTCAATGTACAATCTAACTAAGGACTTTAAGAACAACATTTAAGACTCTCCCATACATTATGCATAAGGACTGGATAGGCAAAAAAAAGGGTAAGAACCTTTCTGAAGTTGTTTTTAAGATTGGCACTTTATTCACAATTTCAAAGACTTAAAATTGTAGTGTTAAAACATTAATAATGATCTAGTCAATAATTTGAAAAATATATTTATTCAATAAACTAGGCTTTATATACTTCCTCAGAAAGCTCAATGTTACTGGTTTCAAAAAGCAGTATTTATTCAAAATGCATGAACCAATATTTCTAAGTCTGGTTATTACTGAAATTGAATGAACATACATAACTAGATGTTTGCAACTCCCAAGAAGGAATAGGAAGCTGACTGTATTAAAATAAAAGGTAGATCATGTTATTTTTTCTTTTAAAAGATCTTTACCATCAATAAATCAAGAACTTGGTGATGTGGGAGAAATGTGAGGATTTTATATAATATAATAACTACTTTATAAAATTACATTATGTGTTGTAAAGGCAAAAACAACAAGCTAATGATTTTCTCTTTAAATAGAAAGGTGACTCTTACATCCTGTGTATATATTTAATAACGTGAATGTAAATTATTTGAGAACTAATTCACTTTGAGTCAAACAGACCTTTTACAACATTACTGTCCTGTACAGGTAAGCCCCAGATCTGGGTGGCTAGAGTGCAGGTGGGAGGGTGCTGTTAAGATCCTGGACTACTCTTCCTTCTGCCCTCTGGAGCCACACTGTCTAATAGTAGTCACTAGCCATACAGAGCTATTTAAATCTAAAGCTGAAAATTCAGTTCCTCGGTCATACTAGCAACATTTCAAATGCTCAATAGCCACAGGTGACTACTATATTAGACAGCACAGCTGCAGAATATGTCCATTATCAAAAAGTTCTATTGGACAGTGCTACTCTGGAAAGTCCCAGGAAACAGATTTTATAAAAGTACTTTCTTAGAACAAGATGTGGAATACATAAGGTCAAGGACAGGACAGAATCAGGATCATCAGACAAAGGAATATTTGTAATAAAAAGGATTAACAAAATCATATTTATTCAGAAAATGGCTAACTGAAGAGACTAAGGTTGGGTATTAAATTCAATTTAACAAATATTTATGATGTGCTAAAAACAGAAAAATAATTAAGGGATGGTCCCTGTCTTCAAGGAGTTAGTAACCTACTAAGAGAGAGATGCTTAAAAAAATAACCACAACAAAATATGCTACAAGTACCGAAATGAAAGCACAAAGTGCTCTGGGAAGGCTGAGAAGGAAGCCTTGAATTCTGACTGGGGAGGGCAGAAAATCAGGGATGTCTCAGGAAAGAATACAGTGAAGATTGAAAGCACAGACTCTGGGATAGATTCCACCACTTATTAGCTATGTGATTTTCGGCAATTATTTAACTTCCCTATTCATTTCCCCTTCTGTAAAATGGAGATGCTATTACTCACTTCATTCTGGGGTCTTATGAAGATTAAATTAGTCAATATATGTAAAGTGCTTTGAACAGTCCTTTATCATAGTTATTAGAATCAAATGAAATAATACACAGAAAGTGCTTATAAAATTGCTAGGCATGTTAGGCACTTATTGAATATTAATTATTATGATACTCATATTATCAGATGTGACTGTTAAAAAGAGATGGTGCTTTACCTTTCACACATTGTTGTGATGCATAGATACACTGTATATAAATGTAATGTACTAGTTAATTGCTCAGTAAATATGAAGTATGTCCATCACTATTGTGCTAAGAAAACACAAGGCATGGACTTTAATGAAACTCAAGGTGTTGATCTTTAAAGAGAGGAAGGGAAAAATTAGAAAACCGTCAGGATATGCAAAGATAAAAATTAGAACATATGAATGGCCTGGGCCCGGTGGTGTATTGGTTAAGTTTGCATGCTCCGCTTCGCAGCCCAGGGTTCACCAGTCGGATCCTGGGTGTGGACCAACACATCACTCATCAAGCCATGCTGTGGTGCCATCCCACATACAAAACAGAGGAGGGATGAGCACAGATGTTAGCTCAAGGACAATCTTCCTCAAGCAAAAAGAGGAAGATTGGCAGCAGATATTAGCTCAGGCATAATCTTCCTCACCAAAAAAAAAAAAAAAGAACATACATAATATTTCACAGAATTTTACAACTCTGAGACATATTTCTATTTTAATTTACATTGGAGTGTATTTCTAAAAAGGACTAAACCATTTTCTTGAAATATCTTATGCCTTTTTCCTTATCAGATATCCAAATAATGCTAATTCTTATGCCTTTTTCCTTATCAGATTTCCAAACAATGCTAATATCAACTAATCTGAACTGAGTACTTGTATTAGGCACAGCGATAAGAACTTTACTTATATTTTCTCATTTAATATAAACCCTAGAAGACACTAACTTCATATAAGAGGAAATTAAAACAGACAGATTTAGTAACTTGCCCATTGTCATAGAGGTAGCAACTGATGAAACTGGGTTATAAGCTCAAATCTGCTTACCTGCAGAGGCCATGCTGTTAACCACTGTACTGTTTCTCAGTCCAGAAAATATTTAAGTTAAATGTCCCATTGGCTTCTAAATAGGGGAGGTGGGATTTCAATTGCTTTCCTAAAGTAAAAATTTTAACTGAATATTAAGTCTATAGGAACCCCTAATAGTTAATTTTTGTCACAGGAAAGGAAGATAAACGGATAAGTGTTTTCAAACAAACATAATTTCACAGTTACAAACTAGTAGATATCTGAAGAATATTTTTTAAAGGTTCCATAAAGCCAGCATAACCCTGTTAACAAAAACCCTGATAGCAAAACAACAACATGACAAGAAAAGAACATTTCAGACAATATCCCTCAAAAATATGGTTGTAAAAATCCAAATTATTAGCCAGTCAAATACAGCAATCCATAAAAAAGAATCATCATGAACAAAAGAGGTTTAACCCAAGAATGCACGGTTAGTTTAGCATTTTAAAATCAAAGTACTTTACCACACTAACAAAATAGAAAAAAATCATCTGATCATCTCAATAGATGCAGAAAAAGCATCTGACAAAAATGAACTAAGATTATAGTTGGCTATGAATTCTATCATAGTGTGAGTCAGCTAAGCAGAATAACACTGACCATTCACGATAAAAGCTCTCTGGTAAACTAAGCAGAGACAGGAACTTTCTCAATTTAACAAAGGGCATCTATAAAAAACCCTGCTTTCTCCCACCAATATCAAGAACAAGACTAGGATGTTCATTCTTACCACTTCTATTCAACACTGTATTAGAAATCCAAGCTGGGGAAATAAGACAAGAACAATGAATAAAAGGCATAACGATGGGGAAGGAAGAAGTAAAACTTCCATTATTCACAAAAGTCATGGTTATGTGCATAGAAAATACTACAGAATCTACCAAAAAGCTACTAGAACTAAAAATTGAATTTAGCAAGGTTAGAGGATACAAGGTCAATATACAGTATACTTCTATATGTTAGCAATTAATTAGAAAATAAAAATTTTAAATACCATTTACACTACCATAAGAAATAAATACCTAGAAATAAATGAATATTGTAATATGTTAGGTTCATAGATTGGAAAAACTCAATATTTTTACACTACTCATTCTCCCCAAATCGATCAACAGATTTAACACAATCCCAATCAAAATCTCAGAAGGAAGAAGTTGAAATATTTATTTTAAAATTTAGATGGAAATTCCAAGTACCTAGAATAGCCAAAACAATCCTGAAAAAAGAAAAATGTTGGCTCATTGCACCTGATTTTAAGATGTATGATAAAGCTACAATAATCAAATCAATGTTATCTTGGCATTAGGATAGAAAAACAAACAGGACAGAAGAGAGTCCAGAAATAGATCTAAACAAACATGGTCAACTAATTTCTGAAAAAGGTCCCAAGTCAATTCAATGATGAAAGATTAAGGCTTTTTAACCAATGATGTAATATCAAATGGCTAACTATATGGAAAAAAATTAACCTCTAAAGAAAAAAAAAAATCAAATGATCATCTTATATCTGTACTCCATATATAAAAATTAATTAGAGATGAATCAAAAATGTAAACATAAAAAGGTAGAAACACAAAAGTTGTACAAGAAGTATTAGATTGTCACTGTAACCTTGGCATAAGGAAAGCTTTCTTAGAATTCAGAAAACATTTTCTAAAAAAGAAAAAAGATTAATCAGACATCATCAAAACTAAAAAATCCAGTGCATCAAAAGACATCATTTAGAAAATAATTAGATAAGCCAAAGACTGGGAGAAAATATCTGAAGTATCTATCTCTAACAATGGGCTTGTGTCCAAAATATATAAAAAGCATTCCCACAAATCATTAATAAACAAACAACTCACTGAACCTAAGTAAAAGACCTGAAAAGCAACATAAAAAACAGATACATAAATGGACAATAAGTACATGAAAGGGCAACAGCATTAGCTGTCAGGGAACTGCAAATAAAAATCATACTGAGACACCATTTCACATCCATTAGAATGATCAAAATCAAAAAGACTGGCCATACCAAATTCTGGAGGAGATGTGGAGCAACTGAAACTCCCATACACTGTTGGTGGAAGTGTTAAATGGCACAGCCACTTAGAGAACTATCTGAAAGTTTGTTATAAAGATAAATATACAGCTTCCCTATGACAACGTAGAGGTATTTACCCAAGAGAAATAAAAACACGTGCCATACAAAAAACTTGTGCCAGAACATTCACAGAAGCCTTATTTATTATAGCCCCAAACTGGAAACAACTTAAATATCCATTAAGAGAAAAACAGATAAATAAATTGTAGTATATTCATCAATAGAACACTACTGAGCAATAAAAAAGAACGAACACCTATGTGAGAACACAGATAAAGCCCCAAAACATGCTGAGTAAAAGAGTCAAAATAGACAAAACTAAGCCACAGTGACAGAAATCAAAAGGTGATTGCTAGGGGTGGGGTGGGGATGAGGGAGAGGCAGGAATCAGAAAGTAATTCACTGGCTAGGGATACAGGAAATTTTATAAGGAAATGTTATAGATATTCTTAATCTTGTTTTTTGGGTGCTGGTTAACAAGTATATGATTTATCAAAATTCATCAACTTTAGTATTTAAGATCTGTGTATTTTATTGTACGTAAATTACACCTCAATTGTTTTAAAAGTAAAAAGAGGGTGCTGGGGGGCTGGCCCCGTGGCCGAGTGGTTAAGTTCGCGCTCTCCACTGCAGGCGGCCCAGTGTTTCGTTGGTTCGTATCCTGGGCGCGGACATGGCACTGCTCATCAAATCACGCTGAGGCAGTGTCCCACATGCCACAACTAGAAGGACCCACAACGAAGAATATACAACTATGTACTGGGGGGCTTTGGGAAGAAAAAGGAAAAAAATAAAATCTTTAAAAAAAAAAAAAAAAAGAGGGTGCTGGCCCTGTGGTTGGGTGGTTAAGTTTGCGCGCTCTGCTTTGGGGGCCCAGGGTCTCGCCAGTTCGGATCCTGGACACGGACCCAGCACCGTTCATCAGGCTATGTTGAGGCAGCATCCCACCTAGCACAACCAGAGGGACCTACAACTAGAATATACAACTATGTACTGGGGGGGCTTTGGGGAGAAGAAGGAAAAAAAAAAGATTGGCAACAGATGTTAGCTCAGGTGCCAATTTAAAAAAAAAAAAACAAGTGAAAAGAGTACCTTACTGTGAAGAGTTTTGAAAACAAACCAAACTAATTACTTCCTATGTTTGACACAATCTCGTTTGCAAGGTAGCTAGAAAAATTAGGGGAAAATTTCCTACTAACAATACATAGTAATGCTATCTTCCTACTTGCTTTATTTGAAAAGAAACATAATACACTACTCTAGAAGGGAGATACAGAAACTTGACTGTAAAGTACACCACTATATTCATCTTCTCATTCATTCACTTTCACTTTAAAACTGAGATATCTCAGAAAAATCATGTCTAGAATTCAGGAAAATCACATTTGAGAATTCAGAATATTTTTATGGAATTAAATACAAAAAAGTTATTGCTACTAACATTTGTTTAATGTTACTTAGTATTAATGGTGCATAAGTAGGGTTACCTGGGGGTTAGACACTTTCAAGAACTACAAAGAATATATTATATTTCAAGAACTACAAAGAATATCATTATAAAAGCCATAAATTATTGAACAGTGCAATGTGACAAGGGAAAATCAAATTTAAAAAGTGCTTATCGGGGCCAGCCCGGTGGCATAGTAGTTAAGTTTGCACGCTCTGCTTCAGTGGCCCAGGGTTCGCCAGTTCAGATCCTGGGCGCAGACCTAGCACTGCTCATCAAGCCACATATTTTATGTGGCAGCATCCCACAGAAAATAGACGAAGACTAGCACAGACGTCAGCACAGCAACATTCTTCCTTAAGCAAAAAGACGACGATTGGCAAAGGACATTAGCTCAGGGCCAATCTTCCTCACCAAAAAACAAAAACCATATCCTTTTAATTGAGCAACTCTATTTCTTATAAATTATCATATTAAAATAACAGATCAAGTCTGTGAAGACAGATGGAATAGTATGCCAGGGAGAATAAAAAGGAAGTAAATAAAAATAACTTTCCATCCCTAGGGAAGTGGCAAATCCATTTGTGTCCACTGCAAATGGTATACTTAATGACATGAAATAATGTCAATAAAAAATTAATGTCTATGCTTGTGGGGGTGTGTTTTCTGAGAATAAGCACACATGTGTACATTTATCATCCAATAATTCATGCAAAACAAAACCCAGAAGGATATAGACAACAACATAAATAAGAGTTATTTGTGGGTTATAGGGTTTATGGATGATTTCCACTTTTATCATATTACTTTGTGAACTGGCAGATTCTGCACTGCCCAAGAGAAATATAATGTGAATCAAATAAGAAATTTCCAATTTTCTAGTAGCCAATGTGTAGATAAAGATGAAATTAACTTTAATAAATTTTATTTAACTGAATATATTTTAAAAACTATCATTTCAACGTTTAACTGGTATCAAAATATTAATAAAATATTTTACACTCTTTTTTGTACTAAGTCTTAGAAATTAAGTGTGTATTTTACACTTACTGCACATCTCAATTTAAACTAATCACATTTCAATTGCTTAATAGACATATGTGGCTAGTGGCTACCAGGTACTGTATTAGACAGTGAAGGTCTTAATCTTTAATAATGAGTATATATTTTTAATGAGAAAGACAACTTAATTTTTAAATGTTACTTGACTGCTTTCAGATCTTTCTCCAAAGTCTCACAGCTAGGTATTGCATAATTTTTTGGGTTACTTCAAACTGTTCCCTAGCATTCTGTGGAAGATTCTTGTTTTTAGAAATGAACAGATTGGTCTGAGCTTATGATAACAACACAAGAGCCAAATAAAAATGAAGCACTAAAATGAGTCTTCCAGTGTATTGTTGGATGCATGCATGAAGCCAATACCCTGATTTCCACACTTTCTAATAGTGAATTTTTGACAGTTAAATTCAATAAATATTTACTGATTAGGTACATATTATAAGCATTATTTTGTGCCCCTAATATGAGATTAAGATTATTCAGAGTATGTTTAATCACATAAAAAGTTAAAAAAATCTGCTTCTCAAACTTCCCTGGGTCTTTCTTAAAAATAAGAAAAAGATCAAAATCATTAGGTACATCAAACATAGCCTCAAAAAATTAAGGATTCATTCAGTATGGCTTCAAATAAATCTGAGAATTTGTATTGGAATTTTCTCCTCCTATGGAGGAAAAAGGGTAAAAACTACATCAAACTTCTCTTCACAAAAGATGCCAACAAGAAGAAAGTGGAGTGAAACATTGAAAGTGTTGAGATAAAAACCCACTAACCCAGAATTCTGTATCCAGCAAAATTATCCTTCAAAAGTGAAGGAGAAATACTTCTTAAAACAAACAGAAACTGACGTAATTTGTCTCCAGTAGACTTGCCTTGCAAGAAATGTCAAAAATTCTTGAGAGAAGCAAAATGATATAGGTCAGATGAACATACATAAAGAAAATAGTATTAGAGAAAGAATAAATTATGGTTAAATAAAATCTTATTTTTCTTATTTTTAATTGCTCTAACAGATAACAGTTTGATCAAAATATAACAGCAACAATGTATTCCGTGATTACAGCTTAGGGATAAGTGAAATGAATGATAGTAATGTTATAAGAGATGGGATGGAAAAATTGGGAATACTCTGTCATAAGGTACCTCTACCACCCATGAAGTAATATAGTATTATTTGAAGCTGCACTTTGATTGATTGTAAATGTATACTGTAAACTACACGGCAATAACTAAAAAAAAAAATTTTAAAGAAGCGTAATTGATATATCAAGAGAGGAGAGAAAATGGAATCATATAAAATGCTCAATTAAAACCAACCAAAGCAGAAAAAGAGAAGAAGAAAAAAAACAAAGAACAAGGGCAATGAATAGAAAGTTAACATAGTCAATATTAATCCCATCAAATCAATAATCACTTTAAATGTAAATAGTCTAAATACACAAATTAAAAGACAGTGTGTGTCAGAGTGGATTAAAAAAAAAAAGGACCCAACTATATATTGTCCACAAGAAACCCATTTTAATTATAAAGACACAGATAAACTAAAAGCAAAGGGACAGAGGAGAATATACTATGCTAACACTAATTGAAAAAAGCTGGAGTAGCTATACTAATTTTGGGCACAGCCTGCTTCAGAGCAAGGAAAATTATCAGGGATAAAGAGGAACATTACATAATGATAAAGGGATTCACTCTCCAAGAAGACATAACAATCCTTAATGTGTATGCATTTAACAACAGAGCATCAAAATACATGAGGTAAAAACTGACAGAACTGCAAAGAAAAATAGATGAATCCACTCTTTTAGCTGGAGATTTCAATAACACCCTATAAGTAACTGACAGACCCAAGAGGCAGAAAATCAGTAAGGATAGAGTTGAACTCAACACCATGCATCCATCAATCAGCTAGATCGAGTTCACATTTACAGAATATTTCATCCAACGACAGCAGAATACACATTCTTCTCATGCTCACGTGGAATAATCACCAAGACAGAACTCATTCTAGTCCATAAAACACAACTTAACAAATTTCAAAGAATAAAAATCATACAAAGTATGCTCTCAGACAACAATGTAGAGATCAGTAAAAGAAAGATAGCTGGAAATTTTCAAACTAGTTGAAGATTAAACATATTTCTAAATAACACATGGATCAAAGAAATCTCAAGAGAAATTTTAAAACACTTTCAACTAAATGAAAATATAATTTACCAAAATTTGTGGGATGCAGTAAAAGCAGTGCTTAGAGGAAAATTTACATCACTGAACGTATATATGAGGGAAAAAAAAGATCTGAAATCAATAGCTCAAGCATCTGCCTTAGGAAGCTAGAAAAAGAAGAGCAAATTAAATCCAAAGTAAGCAAAAGAAAAGAAAAAACAAAAACTACAGCAGACTCAATGAAACTGAAAGCAGGAAATCAATAGAGAAATGAAAAGACCAGTAACAATGATAAATTTTAGCCAGGCTAACCAAGAAACAAAGAGGGAAGACACAAATTAATAAAAGAAATGAAAGAGGGCCATCACCACTAATCCCACAGACATTGAAAGGATAGGAAAGTAGTATTACGAACAACTCTATGTCCACAAATTTGATAACACAGATGTCATGGACTAATTCCCTGAAAGATACAATCAACTAAAATTTACACAAGGAGAACTAGATAATTAGAATAAACCCATATTTACTAGGGAAACTCAATCAATAATGAAAACCTTCCAAAAGAGAAAACACCAAGCCCAGATGGTTTCACTGAGGAATTTTACTAAACACTTAAGGAAGAAACAACAGATTCTCTACAAACTCTTCCAGAAAATAGGAGAGAGAACACTCCATAACTATTCTGTGAGGTGAGAACTATCCCTAATACCAAAACCAGACAAAAACATTACGAGAAAGGAAAATTACAAACTAGTATCTCTCATAAACAAAGATGCAAAAACCCTCAACAAAATACTAGCAAAGTGAATCCAACAATATATAAAAAGAACTATATTCCACTGTCAAGTGGGAATTATCCCAGGTATGCAAGGTTTATTCAATATTTAAAAATCAACTAACGTAATCCATCACATCAATAGGCTACAGAAGAAAAACCAGATGATTACATGAATAGATAGAGAAAAAGCATGTGATGAAATCCGACACCCACAATAAAAACTCTCAGCAAACTAAGGATAAAGGGGAACTTCCTCAACTTGATAAAGAACATCTATGAAAAATACAGCTAACTTCATACTCAGCAGTGAAAAAGCAGATGCCTTCTCCCATAATATCAGGAACAGAGGACGTTCCCTTTTGTCACTCCTATTCAACACTATATTACAAGTCCTAGCTAATGCAATAAGAAAAGGAAATAAAAGGTAGAAAAATTGGGAAGGAAGAAATAAAACTGTCTTTGTTTGCAGATGACATGATTATCTATGTAGAAAATCCCAAGGGATTAAAAAAAAAAAAAAACCTCCTGAATCAATAAGCAAATACAGCAAGGCTATAGAATACAAAGTTAACATACATAAGTCATTTGCTTTCCCATATACCAGCAATAAACAATTGGGATTTGAAATAAAAAAACAAATACCATTTACCTTAGCACAAAAAGAAAAAAAGAAACATTTAGGTATAAATCTAACAAAATTCATACAAGATCTATACGACTACAGAATTCTGATGAAAGAAATCAAATAAAATATAAACAGAGAGGTATTTCATACTCACGAATAGGAAAATTCAATATTGTTAAGATGCCAGTTTTTCCCAACTGGATCTATAGATAAGAAAGAATCTCAAACAAAATTATTTTGTAGCTATCAGCAGACTGATTCTAAAGTTTCTATGGAAAGGCGAAAGACCCAGAATACCAAATGCAATACTAAAGCAAAAGGACAATGTCAGAGGACTGACACTCTCTGACTTCAAGACTTGCTATAAAGCTACTGTAATCAAGGCAGTGTGGTAGTGGCAAGAGAACAGACAAATCGATCAGCGGAAGAGAATAGAGAGTGCCCAGAAGTAGATCCACACAAACACATTCAACTGATCTTTGATGAAGGAGCAAAGACATTCCAATGGAGAAAGGATAATCTTTTTGAAAAATGGTGAAAAATTACACATCCATATGCAAAAAAATAAATCTAGACACTGATCTTATACCTTTCACAAAAATTAACTCACATTGATCACAGATAAAAATGCAAATACAAAGCTGTAAAACTTTTAAAAGATAACACAGGAGAAAATGTAGGTGACTTTGGGTTTCATAATTGTTTCACTTTTTAGAAACAACACCAAAAGCACAATTCATGAAAGAAAAAATGAATAAATCAGAATTCATTAATATTAAAAACTTCTGCTCTGTAAAAGACACTGATAAAGAATTTCAAGGGACAGAGTAGAAGAAAATATATGCAAAACATGTATCTCATAAAGGATGTGTTTTCTAAATAGACAAAGAACTCTCAAACTCAACAATAAGACACAAACAATCTAACTAAAAATTGGCCTAAGGATCTAACAGACACCTCACCAAAGAAGATATACAGACGACAAACGAACATTTGAAAAGGTGCTCAAAATCATACGGCATTAGCAATTACAAAATAAAACAATGAGTTATGACTATAAACCTATAGAATGACTAAAATTCAAAACACTGGTAACATCAAATACTGGTGAGAACGTGCAACAACAAGAACTTTCATTTACTGCCGATGGGAATGCAAAATGCAACAGCCACTTTGGAATACAGTTTGGCAATTTTTTACAAAGCTAAACACAGGCTTACCATATGATGCAGTAACAGCATGCTCTTAGGCATTTACCTAAATGAGACAAAAACTTATACCCACACAAAAACCAGCATATGAATGTTTAAACAGCTTTATTAATAACTGCCAAAAATTGAAGGCAATGAAAATTTCCTTCAATAGGTGAATGGATAAACAAACTGTAGTATATGGATATAATTAAATACTAGTCAGCAATAAAAAGAAACAAGCTATCAAGCCACAAAATGGCATGGAGAAACCTTAAATTCATATTGCTAAGCGGAAGAAATCAGTCTGCAAATACTACACACTGCATTGATTCCAACTATATGACACTCTGGAAAAGGCAAAGCTATATAGAAAGTAAAAAAATCAGTGGATCCCAGGGTTACGGCAGGAGGGTAGGGATACGTAGGTGGAGCATGGGGTATTTTTGGGACAGTGAAACTATTCTGTATGACACTATAATGGTGGGTACATGACATGCATTTATGAAAACCAAAACCCACAGATCTGTACAAGGAGTTAAACCTAGTGTAAACTATGGACTTTAGTTAATAATGAATCAATATTGGTCATCCATATTAAACAGATCACGGTAATGCAAGAAGTTAATAATAGGAAATGCGGCCAGCCCCAGGCCTAGTAGTTAAGTTCCTGCTCTCCGCTTCGGTGACCCAGGTTTTGCTGGTTCGGATCCTGGGCGCGGACATAGCACCGCTCATCAGGCCTGAGGTGGCGTCCCACATGCCACAACCTGTGGCATTCACAACTAGAATATACAACTATGTACTGGAGGGCTTTGGGGAGAAGAAATAAATAAAAAAAAAAGATTGGTAACAGATGTTAGCTCAGGTGCCAATCTTTAAAAGAAAAATAATAATAATAATAGGGGAGGGCCCAGTTGTGCAGCAGTTAAGTGCACACATTCTGCTTTGGTGGTCCAGGGTTTGCCGGTTTAGATCCCCGGTACAGACATGGCACCACTTGGCAAGACGTGCTGTGATAGGCGTTCCACATATAAAGTAGAGGAAGATGGGCACAGATGTTAGCTCAGGGCCAGTGTTCTTCAGCAAGAAAAAAAAAGGAGGATTGGCAGCAGATGTTAGCTCAGGGCTAATCTTCCTCAAAAAATAAATAAATAAATAAATGATAGAGAAACTGGGGTTGGAGGGAGGGAGACAGGGTATATGTGAACCCTCTGTACTTTCTGAACAATTTTTCTTTAAACCTAAAATTGCTGTATAAAATAAGTCTGTTAATCTAAAAGAAAAGAAATCCAAGCTACCTACCTACATTCAGAAAACAGCTCTTCAAACATATATTTGGACCAATAACCAAGAATAATCAGATAACTGAGGAAATAGCAGCAAAGAGAGGGAACAGATAAATATACAATGAAAATGTTTTTCAATGATGAGAACTTTAAAAAAATAAATTAGCATCTTTAGATCTATTTAATTAGTTATTATTGCAAAGAAAAAGGGGGTAAGGAGCAAGATGTTCTTAAAATACAACAATTAGCAATTACAGAAGAGTTTGGTGGAAAATAAAAAATAACACCCTACCACTAAAAGTTCAAAGGTCTGGTTAATAACGTCAAGATAAATTTCACAATATCCAGCATCCAATAAAAAATTACCAAGCATATAAAAAAGTAGAAAAATACAATCCATAGTGAAGACAAAAACAAATCTAGAGAAACTGACTTACATGACAGAATTAGTAGACAGGGCCAATAAAACAGCATACTTGTAGTCCATACATTAAGCTAGAGCAAAGATTGAAAATGTTAAGCAGAAACATAGAATATATTTTTTTAAAAATCCAAATTAAACTTCTGGAGATGAAAAACTACAATGTCTGAGATGAGAAACCAATGTCTGGATGGAATTAACGGCAGGTTAGACATTGTAGACAAAAGATTAGTGACCTTGAAGACATAGAAATAGCTACCATCTAAAAGAAACATGAGAAAGAGGCAAATTAAAAAAAATGAACTGTACAGCAGTGAGGTGTGGGACAACTTCAAGCAGTCTGTCTGTGTAACTGAAATCTGGCAGGGGAGGGTGGTGGATATTTGAAAAGAATATCTGAAAAATTTCCAAACTTCATATAAACTTATTAAAAACCTACTGATCCAAGCTCAAGAAATTCCAGAACAAGAAACAAAAAGAAAACTACACCAAAGCACATCCTAATCAGATTCCTTAAAACCAGTAATAAAGAAAAACAATCTTAAAAGCAGTCAGAGAAAAAAGCTACATTATGTACAAAAGATTAAAGGACATCGGTAGATTTCCAGTCAGAAACAGTGCAAACCAGAAGATACTACAGCAACATTTTTAAACTATAGAAAGAAAAAACTATCAACCTACAATTCCATATACAGAGAAAATTCTATATCCAGAGAAAATATCTTCCAAGAATCAGGGCAAAATATACACTTTTTCAAATATACAAAGGTGAAAGAATTTATCAGCAGCAGACCCCTATTACAAGACATGTGTTTTAAAAAAGAAAGAAAAAAAAATATTCTGAAGAAAACTGAGAAAAGTCTGGATTTAAATAAAGGAATTAAGGGCACAAGAAATGATAACCAAGTAGGTAAATATAAGACTTTTCCTCTTACTATTTAAATCTCTTTAAAAGATAACTGAATATTTAGAGCAAAAATAATAACAATGTATCATGGAGTTTACAACATGTAAAAGGTAAAATGTACGGCAATAAGATAGCCTGAAAACAAGAAATGGAACTATGCTATTGTGAAGTTCTTACACTAAATGGGAAGTGATATAATAGCCTTTGAAAGTAGGCTATAATAAGTGAAAGATACATAATGTAAACCCTAAAGCAACCACAAAAACAACAAAATAGTTACAATTAATAAACAAGAAAGGAGATTATGAAGAAATAAATACTAAAGAAATCTAAAGAAAGGCAGAAAAAGAGGGGAAAAGGAACAAAGCACATGTGAGACAAACAGAAAACAAACAGCAAGAAGGTAAATTTAAACCCAATCATATCAATAATCACACTAAATGTAAATGGTCTAAACATCCAAATTAAAGAGCTTAAAAGTAAAAGAATGCAAAAAAAGATTATAGCACCAATCAAAAGAAAAGCTTTAGCAGCCATATTAATATCAAAGTTGATTTCAGAGCAAAGTATATCAGGGACAAAGGGGGTCATTTCATGATGATGGCCAATTCCTCAAGAAGACGTAACAACTGTAAATGTTTATGCACCTGATGAAGAGGTTTCAAATCACATCAAGCAGAACTGACTGAATTGCAAGGAGAAACAGACAAAATCGTAATTATAGTAGAAGAACTCAACAGCCCTCTCTCAATAACTGATAGAGCAATTAAAACATCAGTAAGGATAAAGATGACTTACCTAAACTATTGACCAACTTGATATAATTAACATTTGCTGAACACTCCACCCAAGAACAGTGGAAAACATATTTTCAAGTGCATGTGGAACACCAATTTAGACTATATCCTGCCCTATAAAACACTGCTCAATAAAAAGGATTCATATGTCCTCCAACAATAATGGAATTAAGTTAGAAATCAATAACAGAAAGACACCTGGAAAATTCCTAAATCTTTGGAAACTAAACTGCATGCTTTTGAAAAACCTGTGGGTCAAAGAAATGAAAAGGACTATTAGAAAGCAATTTAAATGAATGAAAATGAAAACACAACAGATCCAATATGTGGGATGCACTAAAGCAGTATTTAGGAGGAAATATATACCACTAAATACCCGTAATAGAATAGGAAAAAAGGTCTCAAATCAATTACCTCACTACTTACCACCTTAAGAAAAACTAGAAAAGAAAAACAAATTAAACATAAAGTAAGCAGAAGGAAATAATAAAGATCAGAGCAGAAATCAATAAAATAGAAAACAAGAAAAACAACAGAAATCAATTAAACTAAAACCTAGGGTTTTTTGGTTTTTTTGGAAATGCAGTAAAATTAATAAACCTCTCGCCAGACTGATCGGGGGAAAAAAATAACATGATGCCTGGGATCTACTCAAAAATAATACAGGAAGAAAAGTGGGTAGGGATATAAAGTAAACAAGATTGGCCATAAGTTGATACCCACAAAAGCTGGGTGATAGGTACATGTAGGTTCATTATTCTATTTTACTTTGCATAAGTTTAAAAGTTACCATAACAAAAATGTTTTTTTTTTTAAAAAAGCATGAGGTAAATCCATAAGTACCTCATATAAACTGCCCATAATATGATCACTTTCAGGTAAAATGCAGACATCCATATACATATACACACATGCATAAAAAGGATGGGAAAGAGTCACATTAAACCATTAAGAAGAGCTTTCTATGGAGCATAATCGTATAGGGGGATGAGCCAGGTAAACGAGTATTTTAACTTTTAACTCTGTACAGTGCATTGTGTGTGTGTTTTAAACAATGAGTAAAATTAGGCACTGCTTTTGTATTTTAAAAAGTTTTCCTAAATGGCTAGTACACATGATAGGAAAATTATAAAACTACAAAAGGAAATAAGACAATTAGTAAATTAAAAAAACTTGCTTTCCAATGGGAAGCCTCAATGTGTCAATTCTTCCTAAATTAATCTATAAATCCAACACTATACCAAACTGAAGCAAATTTTTTTTGGTGGGGTTTACAGGTGGGAGGCAAAGTCTCAAAAAAATACTAAGCATAAGCACATAAAGATAGCCAAAAAATATTGAAAAAGCGAATAATGAGGGACTTAATTCTAATCAAACTGCATCATTATAGAGCTACACTAATTAAAAATTCTATATACTGGCAAAGAAATAAACAAATGAAATAAATAGAAGAGAATGCGGAAATGGATCTAAGTACCTCTGGTAATTTTCTAAATTATAATGGTAGTATTTTAAATAGGTGGGAGAAAATAAATTGCTCAATGATTGGCATTGGGACAACTAACCATTTGTAAAAATATAAAGCTGGATTTCTACCATACTCGTTTTCCAAAGTCACTTCCAGAAAGATCAAAGATAATATGTTCAAAATAAAACCATAAAAGTACTAGGAAAATGTGAGTGAATATTTTTGCAATTCTGAGCTAGGACAGTATTAAACAAAAACTTGATATAACAGAAAGATTATTACATTTAATTACACAAAAATTTAAAACCTATGCAATGACCAAAAACACCAAAAATATTTCTGTCAAAAGATAAACGACAAACTGCCAAAATATACTCTAATACGTAATTACCATCCCTCAAGAGTTCTTCAAGTCACCAAAAAAAACAAATAACACAATAGAAAAATGGTCTAAAGGCAAGAATAGGCAATTCACAGAAGAAATATAAATGATCAACAGACATGAAAAGATGTTTAACTTCACTCAAAACTAGAAACAATGAGATCTTTTTGGATCAGTGAAACTGTCAAAGAGAAAAACATTTTTAAATCCTAGTATTGATGAGAATACACAGAGTTTGATAAAAACTGTTTTGGAGGACAATTCAGCAGTATCTACTAATATTTTAATGCTCATGCCTTCTGACTTCATTTCTTACAATTTATTCTATAAAAATACTTGGAAAGGATACATAGAAATATGTATCTGAATGTTCATTATAGCACCATTTCTAAAGGCAAAAACCTAGAAAGTACAAATACCCACTACAACGGGTTGAACTGTCTCCTCCTAAAAGATACGGTGAAGTCCTAACCTCCGTATCTCTGAATGGGACCTTATTTGGAAAGAGGGTCTTTGCAGAAGTAACCAAGTAAGATGAGGTCATCAGAGCTGACACTAATCCAATGACTGGTGTCAGAAGAAGAGGAGAAAGATGAGTGCAGAACACCATGTGATTACATAGGTAGAGATTAGAGTCATAAATCTACAAACCAAGAAACATTAAGGATTACCAGCAAATGCCAGAAGCCAGGAGAGGCATGGGACTCCAGAAGGAACCAACCCTGCTGGACATTTGGATTTCAGACTTCTACCCTCCAAAAGTGTGAAAGAATAAATTTGTTTAAGCCACTCAGTTCATTACGGCAGCCCTGGGACACTAATGCACTCATCAACAGAGGTTAATAAGTTACGAGAAACTCATAAAATACAGGATGTGGTAATAAAAAGTATGCAATAGATATAAATGGATGTGGAAAGATACGAAAGATACATTAACGCAAGTGAAAAAGTTAAGTTGCAGAACAACATGTATAATACCCTTTTTCTGGTAAATTAAAGAGACCACCTTTCTCCTCCTTCAACTCCTCACTGAAATCCATCCTTCTGAAATACTGGCCAAGTCAAACACGGGCTATGCCCCTTCACTCTGTAATCTTGTCCTGCAGTGACGCCTCCATAGATCTAATTCCACTCCTAAGGCCTCAATAATCAACACTGCAAAGGTTCCAAGGGCTAGAGTCCTACAATTTCTACTACTTAGCCATTTTCATTAGGAGGTTCTGCTGTCATCTGGAATTCACACAGCCAACTAAATACTGCACATTTTTTCTTCACAATGCTTTCAGAATACAGCCTGGAATGGCAACTAGATTTCACCTACTGTAAGTTTGACTGATTGGTAGTGGATGCCTGTAGGGATATGCTTAGTATTTAGAGATCACTTCTGGACACAGGAGGAAAAAATGCTGTGAGTGATAGGTGGTGTCTGCCATGAGCACAAAGACCAAGGGTTTACTATCCCTCATAATCCTTTTTTTTTTTGTTCCAGATGCTGCTATAATTCAGGTTCCTTAGCCAGGTCAGGTCTGCTGAGATTAAGAATAAGAAAGTGTCTAGTAAACTTTAAAGCATTACTCAATTATTTGCATTATGAATAATAATTTCCAGTTTTCCCCATCTCTAGATCCTTCCTATCTCGACACTTCTTGAATCAAAAATCTTCCTGGCTCCCTAACTGCTTAGGGACTAACATTCAAACTCTAAGTCTGAGGTTCAAGGTCTTCCAAAAATCTGCCCTCAATTTATCCTTCAAACTTATCGTTTCACTATCACCTGAAGCAAATACCATTCTCAATTCTAGCCAAGCCAGTCTATTTAATATTTCCAAACATTCCATGCAAATTTTCTAGCCCAAACTTGCTCACACATTTCCCTATTCTTGAACTGAGCTGCTTCCTTGTTCCTAACATAAATTCTATAGACCATTTAAGGTCATGTCCAAGGCCCACAATGATGCATCAAACCCCACAATGATACATCTATCTCCCCTCTCTATTACTCAAATCTTTATTATGGTCTGGTTTATAAAACATATCTTTTTGTGCATGGTTTTCATCTTCCTCAGTGATTTAGTAAACAACTGAGGAGTAAGGACTAGATCTTCCTTACTCCTTCCATGTATTCCAAGATACTGGGAGGGTGTCATGTACTAAGTCCTTACTACTTGATCGTGATGATATTTCAACAAAAACAAGGAAATCATTTGGGTTTCTGACCAGCTTTATGCATCGTATACAAATCAACTGGCTCCTTTACTATTATGAAATTTCCTAGGTATTTAAGTATCCTGTGGTATTTTTACAGCAACAAAAGCATTCCCCATATTAGAGGGAGTATTTCACTTAATTTTTATTTTGAGGGGCTAGCCCCAAGGCTTAATGGTTAAGTTCAGCACGCTCCACTTTAGCAGCCCAGGTTCATGGGTTCAGGTCCCAGGGGCAGACCTACACCATTTGTCAGCCATGCTGTGGCAGCAACCTTAATACAAAACAGAGGAAGACTGGTACAGATGTTAGCTGAGGGCTAATCTTCCACAAGCAAAGCAAAAAAAAAAAAAAACCAGAGGACGATTGGCAACAGATGTTAGGTCAGGGTAAATCTTCCCCAGCAAAAACAAATTATTTTGGAACCAAAGGTATGATAAACAACTTCACCTCTATTTTAACACTTAAAAATACTAAATAGTTTTAGCTTCTCTAAATCTACTATAAAAGTTTAACTTGAAAATGAAACAAAAAAATTTCATTGTTCTAAAGTTGCTGTATATTTGGCTCATGATAATTTCGATCTCCTCATGCCATTTTTAACCTCATTTTATATTTCTGAATGTCTCCCATATTTCCTTCTCGTTTCAATTTATCTGGTCTTTATTGAGTACTCCTTTTACAGAGACACATTTCTATAGAAAATCTTCAGGTAAAATTAAAATTAAGTCAAAAAAAATCACTACAGCAAAGGAACCAAAGGGCTAAGTATACTGAAGAACAATTAAAGTAAATTAACAGATACAGAAGTTGAAATATGAAGTTACTACAAATCTTTCATTTGATTCTGTTTTCTAAACGGGGCTTTTCTAGTTTTGCCTCTTCAACATTACTCTACACCCAATTATTTAATCTCTTTAAAAAGAGTCACAATTCCTCTACACCATATGAACTCCAAAGTGAAATTGCTTTCTAATTAATTTCACTCTCTCATATTGATATTACAGCAGTGTAATCCTTTACTTACAAGAATCCTGATATAGATAAAATAAATAAAAACAGTATTTTTGTTACATTACATTTATTAATACACCTACATATGCCAAACATCTTCTACTAATCACTAAACAATACTTAATACAGTCGGCCCTCCATATCTACGGGTCCCAGTATCTTCAGCTTCCCCAACCACAGATTGAACCAACGATGGATCCAAAGGGCTATGATGGCTGGACCTGTACTGACAATGTACAGACTTTTTTTTCTACTCATTATTCCCTAAACAATACAGTATAGCAACTAATTACACAGCTTTTACATTGTATTTGGTATTAGAGGTAATCTAGAGATGATTTAAAGTATACGTACATGTAGGAGGAAGTATACGTGGGAGGATATATCTAAGTTACATGCAAATACTATGCCATCTTATATAACGGACTTGAGGATCTGAGAGTTTAGTATCCAAGGGGGTCCTGGAACCAATCACCCACAGATACCAAGGGACGACTATACTCAAACAAACTAGACTGCTCTGTCGTATACCAGTAAGAATTATACTTGCAGTTAATAATACATATCATATTACTGTGGACAAGAATGTATGAACTTGTGTTGCTTCCAGAACCTTTATAGTGAAAGTGAACTCTATTAATAATGCTGAGTTCTTATGTATTGGATCAAAGCTATGATTCTTAGACAAAATAACTTATAATGAAGCTCCACTCTTTCAAACCTCAACTTGAAATGAGTCTCTAAAGTAACCAAGTCAGTTCACTATAACTATTGAGTCTAACACAAACTAAAAACATGAAAAACCTTTTTTTACCTTAAATAATAAGCAATAAAATGTAACACCAAACTACCATATCACTAATACAATTTCATGTAAGAAATAAGGTTCTAGATGGAATTGGTTAAAAGAGAAACTCTTAAAAATATACCATCTTAATTAAAAGGCACCATACTCATAATTAGTCAAAAATTCCTGGTAATTACAAGGAATAATTAATAATAGTAACTCAAAATTAGTTAGGAGCTGGTAATTCTATTACTAATGCCTTTTAATTCTGTTCATTCTGGTCTTTTTAAAGTGAAATGCCTATTAAGTTGTGATGCTTAGAAAAAGGTGAGTTAGGAATGGGCATTTGCAATGAACTCATTTGAGATTCCCTACCTTTCACTTAGATATATACTGTCTTTGTCTCTACTGCACAAAACACACAAAAAACAAAATACGCTAGGGTTAGCAGAAATGCTGTTCTTTCACTGCTACAGAGTCCCTGGCATCTATAATATTTAAAGCGATAGGATGTTAAAGGAAAGAAGGACCATGGCGATTATCTTGTCTAATCTCTCATTTTCAGATTAGGAAAGTGAGATTCAGGAAGGCAGAGATTCTTCTGCACATTCACTGTTAATTAGTGGCACAGCATGGACTAAAACCCAGGGACTCCTAACTCTTATTCCAGTATCCCTTTTTTCCTCTTCAGTCAGCAGCCAGGGGGGCTAAGGCTGCCCAGAAACTCCCCAGAGAGACTTGTTCCAGCTGCTGCTTAACTCTTAACTCTTAATTTGCATATTCCATAATTAACTGACTTTAAACAAAACTACTAAGAATTTACCCAAGTCAAAAGAAATACAATATAGAGTTCAAAATTTTACTTTAAACCTCCCTGCCAGCAACAGGAAATCGAGACCAAGTAGTGAATTAATGACAACATTCTTTCACATGCTTCTCCAAACTCCTGAACGCTTTTATTAAGTGTCAGGCAGTCTAAGTGCTTTATATACAACACTGCATTATTCTTAACCACGTCCATTTTACAAATCTAGACACGAAGGCTCATACTGGTTAAGAAATCTGCCTATATTACAGAGCTAAGAATAACAAGAAACAGGATTTATAACCCAGATCTGCTGGATTTTTCTAAATCTCCTCCTGTGTTTACAATCCACTCTATATGACACACAGTTTTGTACTCACCTTTTTCCTCTATACTAGACAAGGTTGGCTTCTCATCTCTGCATATTCCAAATCCCATGAATTTTAACCTTTTTTCTCCTTCCACATTACTCAAGGCGAAATACATTTTCAGCCCTAACTTCCCACTAGTACTACCTTAATTCAGGCCTTCATCAAGACAAGGATCCCTGGGGCTGGCCCCATGGCCGAATGGTTAAGTTCGCGTGCTTGGCTCCGCTGCAGGCGGCCCAGTGTTTCCTTGGTTCGAATCCTGGGCGTGGACACAGCACTGCTCATCAAACCACACTGAGGCAGCGTCCCACATGCCACAACTAGAAGAATATACAACTATGTACCGGGGGTCTTTGGGGAGAAAAAGGAAAAAATAAAATCTTGGGGGGGATAAAAAAAAAGACAAGGATTCCTCCAGACACCTCTCTCTCTAAACCTATTTAAGAATTTAGAACAGAGGGGCTGGCCCCGTGGCCGAGTGGTTAAGTTCGCGCGCTTCGCTGCAGGCGGCCCAGTGTTTCGTCAGTTCGAATCCTGGGGGCAGACATGGCACTGCTCATCAAACCACGCTGAGGCAGCGTCCCACATGCCACAACTAGAAGGACCCACAACTAAGAACATGCCACTATGTACCGGGGGGCTTTGGGGAGAAAAAGGAAAAAAAATAAAATCTTTAAAAAAAAAAAAGAATTTAGAACAGAAACAAAGTAACTGTTGGATAGCTACTTCTACCACCTATACTGTATTAGTTCAGCAACAGAATTAAACCTCTTTGTTCTCCTAAGTCCAGATACCATCTGCATTAGAAACTGAAGGTTTTAACAACCTGATGAAGCAATGAGAAATGCTGAATGAGCTCCTAAGTAAGAAACAAGTTCGCAATTATAATTACTCAATCAGTAAGTATTCAGTATCTGTATGCTAGATGTTACAAGAAGTATACAGAAGACTACCCGAAGACTACGCAGGCATAAAGTCTACTTTTCCAGAATTATATGCAAGGTAATAAAACAAACAAGAAAACTAAATAATTTAGGAAAGTTAAAAAAGTGCTAAGGAATTAAAGGAAACAAAGATTAAAGTTGGTTAATAAAAATGGCTTCTTAAGTATCACTAAATCTTGAAGCAAACCAGGTGAGAGTGGCAGGGAAAGGTCAACCACATTACTAACCCCAATCCATTTGGACCAGAGATAGCTGTAGAGGCGTAGTATAAATCTTTACTTTTCCCAACCGTTAATTTCTTACTTATTCAGGACTACATATATTAAATTCTACTTGGCAAGATGGCACATACTTCTTATGGAAAATAAGTTAAATCACACTACACGAAAAGCAATGGAACTACAAAACAAGACCTGATAATCTTGTTTTTAACCCTTAACTGTTCTAAGAAAATACTACATCAGAATTATTTACCTTATGCAAAAGTATAGAACATACATTTATAATATATTACATATAACTTTAAATGAAACCTCAACTTTCACAAAATCTATCTTTAAAAACTGTGGCAAAGAGCCAGCCGGAGGGCATAGCTGTTAAATTCAGGTGCTCTGCTTCAGCGGCCTGTGGTTTCCTGGTTCCGATTCCGGGTGTGGATCCATGCAACCGCTTATCAAGGTATGCTTTGACAGGCATTCCATATATAAAGTAGAGGAGGATGGGCACGGATGTTAGCTCAGGGCCAATCTTCCTCAGCAAAAAGAAGAGGATTGGCGGCAGATGTTTGCTTGGGTCTAATCTCCCTCAAAAGAAAAAAAACCTGTGGCAAAACAACAGATTTACTGAAGATTCACTTCCTCCATGAAACCAATCACCAACCTAGAGAATCATTAACATCTGGGCATATTTCCACCTAGTGAGAGGTGTATGTTTCTGCATATTTTTTCTACTAGTGGTTATAACTGCCTTTAGTCCATTCCCTTCCCGCACCCCTCATCTCAAAGGGGGATGAACTCCTACTAGAGTCTTGGTAAACTGTCCTTGAATTCTCCCCAGCACTGCCTTAACTCAGGCCCTCATCAAATTTCACGTGGACTACTGTAAACACCCATCTGATCTCCTTTGTCTCCACTCTCACAATCCTCAATCCACCTCCTATTGTGCCGCCTTCTTTTCAAACTTTCTAAAACTCAAATCTGATCTGTGGTTCCCCACTAATAAGCACCATACTTCCTCAACTATATCTCTCTCTGACATCTATGAAATGCACACTGATATATAAGGAGTTAGAGAAATGCTGTACTAACTTGTTTTAACTTAATTTAACTCAAAATACAGACCAAAGATTGAAGGAAAACCTGTTATTTCCCATGTGCTTCAGGATTACCTATCAGAAAACAATGGGCTCCAGCAGTGGTTCTCAAACTCTGATATACCATACAGTCTTCTGTTAAGCTTGCTAAAAATAGAAATGCCCAAGTTCCACCTTAGACCCACTGAATTTGAATTATTAGCTCAGAATTTGGTCTAGCCATATGCGTTTCTAATAATCTCCACAATGATTCCAAAGCATACCTAAATTTCAGAAGCCAAGCAGAAACCCTCCTTGCTCCATAACATACTACTAGTAGTCCCCTGACTTTTCAAGCTGTTTCATCCCTCTCATCAACCTGGGGAGTACCTACTAATCTTAAGTAGTCAGGTATCACCCATTCAAAAACCTTTTACTCATCCTCTCTTTTGATCCCCTAAACCTTTTTAAAAATAATAGCATCCGTATATTTACATACAGTCCTTCTAATTCACACACCCACCCCATGAAATAGTATGCCTATTTTAGAGATGAGAAAACCAATTCTAGGACAGGGAGCTTAAGAAACTTCTCCAAAGTGACCATATGAGTTTGAACCCTGGTCTGCTGACTACAAACCCAAGACATTTTCCATTGTGAATGCAGCCTCTTATACATCACTCTGAAGTACTGACTTCATCAGTTGACACATTTGTTTTCCTTTTTAGACACAACAAGCTCCCTGAAGGTGGGCATCAACCCTGATTTTGACCTCAACATTTCGTTGCTCAATACATATTTGCTGAGCGAAAGAAGGAATGAAACTCCTCAAGAACTGGGACTATAACTACTCCTGTCTCATTTCTGGAATCTTAGATAGGGTTCTGAACACATTTCTTGCTTAACAAATTTGATCTGACCTGTAAACCTTATTGCTGGGGTTTTTTTTAATGCGACAATGTATTTCAGTATTGTTTTAAACTACAAAAAAGTGCATAGTCAGCAAAGGGAAAAAAAAGATTGTTCCAAAAAATTAAAATATCATTCTTACTTTACCGTCTAATAACTGGAGACTTCAAATATTAAAGTTAATCTTTGCAACAATTTCAAACCACAAGAGCAGGTAACTATAACAGTGTGGTTTTAAATGACAGAAATACAAAAGGTAAAGTTGATTAATAATAGATTACATAAAGAAATTGAGCACTGAATACTGATGGCTTATTGGGCAATTCACTTATGCTAAGCACTAAGTGGCACTATCTTTCTCTATCACAGTATTCTCCCACATGTCATTTTTTGAAACCAGTAAACATTACAGGTAAGCACAGAGCAATTAGTCAGTATACTTGTGTATAAATGCAATGTCCTTTCTGCCTAAAGTTACTGTGTCTGGTATGTAAAACATAGAACTACTTCATTTCTGACACAGATTACACAGCAAATGTAATAAACCACCAAAAATATTAATTTTTTTTCATTTGCAGATAATGTAGCATTCAAAGTGCTGGAGATTATCCTAAATTGAAAATATGAAAAAATTAGTGCTTCTTTAAAAATCTTACACTTTAATTACATTAGTTTTTGGTGAATAAAAGAAGTGATTATTCCTTCAACACCACTTTTAGAAATAAGTCAATAACAAGCAAGAAAAAAACCCTTGTAAAACAACGTGCCGCAGTGGAAAGTACAAAGAACTAGGCATGGGGAGTCCTGGTTTTCTAGTTCTGGTTACATTACTAAATTGCTGTGTGACTTAGGGCTCACTAGCTCAGTTTTCTCATTTGTTTAAAAAAGGGGGGAGGGGAGGCTCGATTATCTTTAAAGTTGTAGGTCTGTTTTCTGAAATATGAAACACATCTGAATTGAATGTAATGATCTCCAAATGGATGGCACAGGATACAAAGGGTAGACGCCTACAAAGTTAACAATTAATCCGATAACCTCCAGAAATAGTCTAATCCGAACTTCTTGAACAAGCAGGTGTAGTCTGGTTTAACATATTTAACACCACTGAGAAAAGTTGTAAAAGGGACTGTGCTGTTGACATTTCCGTAGGTGTTTTCTGGGTTCTAATGGCACATACTCTGCACGGGCTGACAGGCAAAGAGGGCAGAAAGGAACCCAAACAGCGTTTCAAGAAAATCAACGACAGTTCAACCCAGCCACCGCAGTGAGATGCAGCCTGACAAGGCCTGCACCGCCGAGCTGAACCTCCCCACCCCCAGAAATGCCAGCAGCCAATGTAATGAATGCTTCCGTCAACACCACACATTCCCCTTCCCACAGATCTGCTCGCTCCCAACCGGCCATCTGGGGTTGGAACAGGCCGCCCAGCACCAACCTAAGAACCATTCTCGGGCCCCAAAAGGCCAAGAACTACTAGAGATTGAGGTTCCTCTGCGCACCGTCGCGGGGAGAGCAGCACCTCCCACCAGTGCAAAAAAAAAAAAAAAAAAAAAATCGGTGGGGAGGAGAGTAGAAACCAGGCCTGGGCGAGCCTGCTGGAGAAATAAACCCTGTGCTCTGCAATGGGGAGCGGTAGCATTTCCTGCCCTCGTTCTGAACCGATGCACTCGACTTCACGCCCTCCTGAGATCCTAAAGGACGATTAAAAGCCACCTTAGGGTCCACTTCATTCATATTTGGGCTTCCTTCCCGACAGACCCACTCCTGAAACCTCTGGCATTGTGAAGGAAGGTAGCCCCAGATCGAGAGGCAGGAGGCGAAGCGAGGCCCCGGGTCATAAGATCACGCAGTTCGGGCAAGAAGATCCCGTTGTGGCCTGACAGTAAAGTTTGAAGCAGCTGCAAGGGCGCGGACCCGGGCCCGGCCAGGCAGGACTCGGGGACAGGCCTGCGGAGGTGACACTTCCCTGCTCCGGGGCAGCTCGGCCCGCACGGCTCGCACCCGGAGAGCGGGGCCAGAGCGCCGCGGCAGCGGGCGGCCTGGGCGGCAGCCAGCCCGGGGACACGCCGCTCCCGCCTCCTTCCCCGCTCCCACTTCCCGGCCCCCCGGCCCGCGCCCGTGAGGGAACGGCGGGGGCGGCGACGCGGGGCTCGGCCACTGACCACACATTTCTTGCCGAGGAAGGTGAAGAGAGACTCGTTCTCCTGCGGGGTGAGCAGCAGGGACCCCACGTTGGTGACCCTCCGCGGCGGCGGCGGCTGCTGCTGGCCGGAGCTCATGGTTTCGCCGGCGGGGCTGGGAGTCCAGGGCCGTCTCCTCCGGCGAGGAGGCGAGCGTTCGTCCCCTCTCTCGGTGACAGGGGCGGGAGGAGGGCAGTCAGAGGCGCAGCATCTCGTAGCTCCTCCGGCGCGGGGAGAGGGCGGCCACGAGCAGGAGGAGCCGACGGCAGGCCGCGCGGAGAAAGGGAAACTCCCCGCTCCCGCCCGGCTAGGCTCTAGCCCGATGGCCGTTGTCCTCGTACTCCGGCGACTGCGCTAAACTCCCAACTCCTCCTCCAACCCTCCTTCGGCGGCGGCGGCGGCGGCCGCACAATCCAACATGGCAGCGGGGGCGGGCGAAACCACAGGACGCAGGACGCGGGGGAGCGCGCCGGAAGCGCGCGGCTGCGGGCCGGGCCCCGGAGGAACCCCCCCGCCCGCCGCGGTCGCCTCGCCGCGCCGGCCCGAGGCCCCGCCCCCTTCCGGTCGCGGGCTGCGCGGTGGGACGCGACGGTGTGGTTCCGGCTGACGGCCCCGGCCTCCGGACTCGTCCCTTGGGCGCTCGGGCACGGCCGCAGTTGCCTGGAGAGAAGAGGATGCTCGTCGCCTCTGGTGCAGACGTACACCTTTATGAAGCGTCGGTGCGCACCCAGGCCCCCTCCCCGGAATGGCTCTTATTTCTGGGGCGCGGAAGCCGGATGTTCACACCGCATTTCAAAAACGTCTGGAATCTGCAGACGGAAAGCTGGGGAGACGTGACGCGCGCGCCGGGCTCCTCGCCGGTTTTGGTTAGAGCCGCAGGTGCTTGGGGTGTCTCAAACTTTGTCCAAACTTCAACTGTGGTTTTGGAGGAACAGACAGGCCTCTCCCAGTATTGTGAAAGAGAGATCTTGGTGATGGATGTTACAAAAAGCAAACGCACTTAGAAAAGATTCCTACCTCCCGCCTGGGGTGTCACGTGGGGGTAAATCTATTTGTAACATTTAAGTTCAAGCTCTTTGCTCCTAAGGGCCCTGAACACATTTTTTTGCTCTGTCTTGTGAATTGGAAAATATTCTGGTTTTTTCCCTTTCTCGTCTTCTTCTTTCTCAATCCCGAAAGCCCTTGTTTACTTTTTATCCAAAATGAATGTGCCCATTTTGGCATGTCACACGGGAAAATACGTTATGTGCGTTAATCCTTTGAAGTAAATCTCAGGAATTCTTTTTTTTTTAAATTTGGATGCCTCAGAATATTGGCAGTTACCCGAAATAACCCCCTTTGTTCAGTGTATTGAATACTAAACAACTGTTGTGAAACGGAGTTTGCAGTATGGAGTAAAGTTTCTCCACTTTAAACAAATTAGCATTTATTGCATAAACTTTACCACCATGTTTGCTAATTAATCCGTTTCAATAAACAAAAAAGTTACCATATATTAAACTTAAGACATCCGTTCTATGCCAAATAAAATTTGGCGATACTATTTGATTTTAATATCTCTGATAGCTTCCAATAGAAATCACTGATAGGTTCTCAGTACTAACCGATTGATAAACTATTATCGATGCACTTTGAAAATATTACAAAAATTTAAAATTAAAACTCCCCTCAATGAAATTAGCTAAGTAGGCGTAAATCTACAAGGGAAAATGAGATCCTGTCCACGTAAAATATGGATATTTCAAAATTAAACTTTTTGATAATGTTAGGGGAAAAAGTGATTTAGAAAAAACTGGTGGACTTTTTATAAAATAATTCGGTTTAGAAAGGCAATAGTAGAAATGTAAACTTGGAGTTGGGTCTGATTTATGAAGCTAACAAAATAAACCTGGAAGCTAAATCAGTGTCTTTTGTCTCAAAAGTGAGGTTCCTATGAATTAAAACCACAGTGATAGTGGAAAGCATTGCAAATTCTTGAGAAATGATAAAAATAAGAGCCCTGATACCTTCAAACTTGTGAATTAGGATAGTAACGAGAACAGATTTCAGATAGGCCTAAGTTGGAGTTCTTGTTCTTCCACTTACAATCTTACACGCTTTGGAATCTCAGTTTTCTCATGCATGAAATGAAAATAATTTCTATTTAATGTGTATTATAAATAGTGATAATTACACCTACTTTAAAGTAAAATTTACCAAGATAGCATATGTAAAGTACCTGATACATATTGGTTACTCAAATGTTACTTGTCTGTCGTTGCCCATTGTTGCCTATGGTCTGCTCTGCCTTCGAGCTAAGGAGTCAACAATTGACTTGAGATGTGTATTTTTACCTTTCTTCAATGTAAGCCTGATACTTCGAAACTGTCCTTCATATTTAGAACTCTATGTAATTCTCCATGTATATAATCGTGAATTTGGGCATCATTTCTTTGTTAACAGAATTTCTAATTAGGCTATGTTATGTCACATTGGCTGTGTATGCCCCAGCATACCAAATAACAAAATTTTTTAAAATCTAGAGAGAATCATATTAGTTTCTAATTAATAAAAACTGAAAGATAGCAACTTTTTGCTAGAATGACAGCTTGTAAAACTTGTAGTCCACGCAGCTATTTTCAAGATGGTAGAGAGAGAGATGTGGAAGAGGGCCATGAAGAAAAGAAGCTGGGCGGCGGGGGGGGGGGGGGGGGGGGTAGGTGAATGGGCAATAGCTGTAAGCCAAAGAATCTATCCCACGCTGAGGTATGTTGGGTTCCAATCAATTCACAACCCTTATTATCCTAGACTATTGTTTTAACTGCTTTTTTTTTTCTTTCAGGAAAATTTTAATGTTGTAATCTGTTTCTAAGTGCAATTTTCTATTTGCCATTGTTCTTTTTTCTTTGGAAATGAAGATTATAAATTATAACTACTATAGACTTTTTCTCAAGCCCGAATCATTTCTTTAACTCTTCCTCAGAATTTTAAATATGGTACTATGTCCACAAAATTGCAATATAAGTTCTTATTTTCTACTCCAGTGTTATTTTTGCTTTTCTCTGGGCTTTTTCGAACTTCTTGTTCTTAGAACCTGGAAAATTTAAGTGTAAATATTGCATTGGAAATAGGACTTCCTTACTCTTTGGAGCATGTGAACAGGCAGTATTTGGGGTTATGCCCCCTTACCACGCATACAAGGATTCTATTTTTCCACTTTCATCCTCAGACCGAGCAGTACTGGCTGTTTTTGTTTCAAAAGTTGCAGCAAGTCCTTTCTCTCTTGATAGCATATCCTCTATTTGGCAGAACACAAGACATCTTTCTCTCCGTTTTCCTTGGCAAGTTATTTTCTTATCTCAAATTCTTTTTATCCAGTTTGAGAGACTGGATTTGATCCAGTAAATAAGAAAGATTCTATTTCCCTTCAACTAAGTATCTTGAAGTTTGTAAGCTGGGTTAAGAAGACTGTAAGGATTTTACCTTGGTACATATATAAAATGCATCTGCTATATTAAAATGTCTGTGAATATAACTAAGAATAAAGCAAAGCAATGCTAAAGTTTAATTTCTTCCATTTGACTTTCCTTTACTCAATTAGAATCTATTCTAGTACTTGTATTTTCTTCTTTCTTTGCTATGATCCTTTAAGGTAAAGTCCTTATTTTAACAGAAAACATTAGAGTAGCTTATTTATGGAAATGAGGGCATATTTTCGGATGCATTCCCTGCTGTTATCGTTATACTTTGCAAATTTCTCTTTTCCTGGTCCTTTGTTAATCCACTTTTCTTCTTTACAAATGTCACTGTTTATGTACTGTTAGAAGTCCTCTGAAACACCCTGTTTCCCTTGCTAATATTAATAATTTAAAAATGTAGTGACACTTTTCATTGTAGGGAAGTGTAGAGTAGCTGCGCGCAGAGATCTATGGCATTCAGCAGCCATTGTAGCTGTAATGACTGGTACTGATGGGCTACTTAACCATGGCAGAAGTGAACTATAGAGCCACCAGCAAACCTGGATACTGCAAGGGTGATGAATGTCACTTTTCTCATGCAGCCTCCAAGTGTCATGGCTTTATAATGTTTACATTGTAAAATATTGGTGCACATTTTTATGTAAGTGTTGCATATAGCAGGGTTTAAGTTAGTTTATCCTAGTACTTGTTTTCCCAAGTTAAATGTTGAATATTTTATTTTTCATCTACTAAAATCTTGAAAGGTGAGCTAGCAAACTATTTTTCTCTCTGTCTCTCTTTTCAGTTCATTTAGAGTACAAGCTTCTTTGGGGCTTACTTTTTTGGGAATAGATAGCTTATTTACAACCCATTTTGATTTCTTATTGATGTTAGTGGAAAATTGAATTCTTATTCATGCTAGTGTATTACCAGTGATAGTTAGTACCACGGTATGGCCTCATCTCTGGATACCCAACACATACCTTTACTCAAGAAATGACTTCAAGAGCTAAGTATGTTATAGTTCCCAGGATGCTGCTTACTGGTTTTCTTGCTGCTGCTCTTTAACTTTAATGAATATTCAATGGCTCTTAGTTGAATTATTCCAGATGAGAGGGGGAAAACATTGGGTTCTTTATTATAATGTGCTGAAGGTCAATTTATGTTATGGATGAGTAGGCAGCCTGGATACTTGTTATAATTTGAAGATGCCTTTTGTCCCCATTTCCTCATTGAAAGTATTGGGGTGAAGGATATGGTCTCCTCTACCATATAACTCTTTTTAAATCAATTTTTAGTTTTATAAAAAGTGATCCATGCACATAATTTAAAAAATAAGATAGTACTACAAAGCTTATAACAACAAAAACAAAACATGAGCTTGGTACTTCCTTCTCTATCCCATGTGCTCTCCCCAGACATCTACTTTGAACTTGTTTCTCGTACTTACATAAGTATTTTCTAAATAATGTGCTAAGCTACTGTGTATTGATCGATCAATTTAAAGCATTATCTGTTAACTTCCTATTATAAATGGTGAGGATTTATCTCAAACTACCACTTCCCCATTTCTCCTCCCCTAGTATGGTTAACAGCACAACTTCTGTTTAAATCATTATCACACAGAACAATGTTTGTTATTCTCTGAATCAAGTATTGCCCTATGATTATTTTTACATACTTGTACCAGTTTGATTTTGTTGGTTTTCTTCTCCTAGTGGTTTCCTTAAATTTTTTTTGTTTAATTTTTTATTTCTTCTCTATTCCTTAACAACTATAAAAATCTCACCCCATTCTATTTTCCACATAATCAAACATATCAGAAATCTGTTAGATCCACTTATGTTGTTTTTTGTTTGTTTTAGTCAGAGACCTCTCTCCCAGGGCTCTCTACCGTGCTGTATTAACCTAGACTATTGCTCTCTTGGCTACATGGCTGTTGTCTGGAGTTTCCCTTCACCTCTCCTGCACTGGGCCCTCTGTTTCTTAGATCCTTTGTTATTTATCTTGGTTTATTCCCTTGTTTTGTTAGTGTATATCCATTAGTGGCTTCCCTAGAAAACGTGTAGAAAGTAAAATTTTTGAGACCTTGCTGTCAGATAATGTCTTATTCTAATATCCCCCTTGGCTGATACTTTACCAAGGTATAGACTTTTAGATTGAAAATCAGTTTCCTTCAGAATTTGAAGGTGTTGTTGCATTGATTTCTAATTTTCAACATTGCTGGTAATATATGATGATGTTATTCTGATTCTCCTCCTATGTGTGACTTTTTATTATCCCTAGAAGTTTTTAGGATCTTCTGTTTGCTCACGGAATTCTGAAATTCAATCATGTACCATACTGGGATCTTTTTACATTCGTTGTCCTGGGAATTCCAAAGGCCCTTTCTTTCTAAAAACCCATGTCCTTTAGTACTGGAAAGTTTTCTTATGCTATTTTCTCCACACACGTTTTTCTCTTCTCTTTCTGTTGGTCAAATGTTAGACCTCCTGATTCATTCTCTATGCAACTAGAAACTGTACCCAAGTTTTACTCTGGAACTGCTCCAGTGAGCTTTCATCTGTCATCATCTCTTGACACAGACTCCGTAAATCCACTGCTAAAGTTGGAAACTAGAAACTAGAATCTCTTCTGGGTTTCTAAAAGCTGTATATTTCTGCTGACACCTTTGCCAGAATGGATTCCTTGTGCCACCTCCTTCTTTATGTGCTTTGAAATCATAGTTGCCAATGGATTGGTCTGTTTAGATAAAAGTCACATATCTGTACCCTACCTGCAAGAGACCAGAGATTTCAGGTTCAACTTTAGGGATCTGCAGATTCATAAGGTCAGAAATTCCCTGAACATATGAATGGTATTCATTGGCACTCAGCAGCTGGTTAATTCAGTTGGGGAGAGGATGGCAACAGACAGCCAGAACGTTAGGACATTAAATGACTCTGTAGGAAGTGTTTATAAGGACAAAGCAATAATATATTAAACATAAATAATACTTTCCTATTGTATCAGGGTGATAGCGTTTTGTGTACTGCATTACATGCATATTACAGACATAAAAGAATTGTAAAACTTTGTCTCTAGGAAGTAAGCAGTTTTTTTATTCCATATTTTTACTTTAATAAGAACTAGCAGTTTTTTCTTCCTCCACATTAACTAGGTTATTTGTCCTTAGAAAGTTAGTAATGGTTGAATGGATTGGTACTATGAGCTTATATACTTTGATGTCATTTATCTATGAATAGCTCTTTAGCTGACCCATTAAAGAAAATTGTAGTATGTCATTTTAATATATCATAATATGTTGTCAAAGCCAGTGATACACAGATTTACCATTTGGAAATTAGAATTACTTTTTTTTTTTTTTTTGCTCTGAGGAAGATTCGCCCTGAGGTAACATCTGTTGCCAATCTTCCTCTTTTTGCTTGAGGAAGATTCACCCTGAGCTAACATCTGTGTCAGTCTTCCTCTATTTTGTATGTGGGTCGCCACCACAGCATGGCCGCCAACGAGTGGTGTAGGTCTGCACCCAGGAACTGATCCTGGGCTGCTGAAGCAGAGCACACCAGATTTAACCACTAGGCTGTGGGCCAGCCCCTATAATCACATTTTAAATGTCTGTCTCCTCCATTAGCTTGAAGGCTCTTTGAGAGCTGGGATCATGTCTTACTCATCTTTATATCTTCTTATTCTTAGTTTTAAACCTATACAATATTAAATATATATGTGTAGATCACATGATCATTTCTGATTCAAGGAACAATATGTGAACATTTTTCATAAGGTACAAAGATAGTTAGACATGCTCTGAAATCACGTCTAAAATCAGGTTTTCTTATAGTCGCATCTTCCACACAGTACTAAGCATGTGATATTCTAAGAGTACCTGAGAGAAAACAGAATATGCAAAAATCTGCCCACAACCTAATGGGAGTAGGGAGAGGGGTTGTGGCTAACAGCAGCAGACAGGAATGGCCTCTGCCTTAGACGGTCCAGCAGACTAATTGAAGTCCAGGGCATGAAGTGATTTTTTTCTTTCCTGAGCAGGCTTAGGTATCGGGGACCCTGTCTGAGGAGAAATGTGGGGTATACTGTTAGGGATTTCTGGGGATAATAGTTTTTAGCGTCATGCAATTGCCAGAACAGCAGATCAAGTCTTATCTTAGTCTGGGAGAGCGACTCTGGAAGCAAATCCACTACCAAGGAGTATTGGAAACTGGAGGGAAAACAAGAACCAGGACAAAAAGTAGACCAGCCATCCCCAGGGACTGGGGGAGATATAGACCAGTAGCTCTCAAAATGTGATTCCCCCTACCGGTATCAGTAGCATCACCTAGGAACTTGTTAGAAATGCAGATTCTCAGGTCCCACTCTCTGGTCAGTAATGAGAATCAGAAACTGGATCAGAACTGCAGCGGGCGCGGCTCATCAATCTCTGTTTAAAAAGCCCTCCTGGTGATTATGATGGACTGACCTTCAAAAGGTCATCCCGGGGATTAAATTAACCTCCAACAACAACCACTGTCCTCCCTCTCCCCCAGCATGTAAGACCTAGAGCATTATACAGGCCGTGTGTGAATCCCATTCCTTTTTTGGGATGGAACTCATAAAAACCGTTGGGATTTCTTCTGGTTAGTTTAAAGCCTAGATGGGGTAAAATCTGTAGACACAATGTGTTCATTGTTCACATCTGGCAAAACAGCTGCTAGAACCAAGAGGGATTAGCTGTTCTAATCTGAGTTCTGTTATTAACTAGCCATGTAATCTTAGTAAAGTCACTTAACCTCTGTGTGCTTCCATTTACTGATTTGTAAGTGAAAGGAATGAATGAATGTTTGCTAAAGTTCTTTTCAGTTCAAAGTTATATAATCAATCTCATATTTTTTGGATTTAAAAGACATCCAGCATTTTAAAAAGTAATGGGTAAAAAGGCAGTGCATAAGAGCATATAAACAATGTTATTTTTTCATTATTAGAAATACTTTTTTGTTTTAAAAATGAGTACATAAGCCTTATTGAAAGCCTGCATCTACTGGAAGAGGGGGTGGTAAGAATTACAATCCACTGAGCATGAAAATCCTACTGTTAATTACCTCGGCAGAAAGGAAGGGGAATTGGTGACTGTGGTTTCATGGAATTATAGACCTAATATGTATCATTTATATTCAAAACTAGATTGTATAATGCCTGATAATTGTTAAATCAGTCCTGCCTTTCAATTCCCCTTGGCTAGAAGTTAATATTAGTTGTGTTTTTTTTAATAGATGAGTAAAAACGTTGAAAACTCAATTTAGCCAGGGTCAGTGGTCACATTAGAATAAGTTCCTTATTCCTTGTTTGGGAGAGATTCAGCTCAATATCTTTGCCTGGAATCAGTGTGCTAGAGGTGGAGGGCACCTTAGGAATTATGTAGTTCAAAATCCTCCTTCACCTATGCCTAAAAATAGAAAAGGCAAAAAAGTATAACAGAATATGTGGATATATTTGGTTCGTTACATAGCAACAGCTGTTGATTAAATGTGTTTAAAAATTTCATTTGAGAGGCAGCATAATATGATGAAAATAATAGAGACATTATAGTCATACAGCCCTAGATTGAAGATCAGCTCTGCAGGAGTCAAACTGACTTCACCGTACCTCAGCTTTTTCATCTGTAAAATGGAGCTAATACCTATCTCATGGGATCATCGTAGGGAGTAAAATTGAAATCATGTATGTAATAGCATCTGCTGTAAGGCCTGGCCCTTAATGGTTGCTCAGTAAGTGGTAGCTGTTACTACTAAATAGAACTAAAGTTCAAGGATCTCCCACAAAAAAGATTTTCAAGAATGTTAGATCACACCACTCAGCCATATTCATAGGTACTTCATACATAGAAATATGTATAACCTGAAAAGCCTATAGAACGTAGAACAAGTTTTAAAACTTATTTCCCTGCTCTGTTTTCTCAGTTTTTGAGTTCCCAATGTCAAAAAAGTATTTTGCCCTATCATCAATAATTACAAATTTTCCTATTATTTCAAGATTAATTCCCTAAATTTTGATACTACATTATCAAAATGTAACTTATTGTTTAAATTATTACTGTCTTTCTCCAGAATCTCTTTGTCCTTCTCTAGAGATTAAAAATAAAATCATAATTAGTGCTTGTATTAGACCAGGTTCCCCAGAATCAGAGCCTGAGACAGGGATTCAGGCACATGTGACTTATTGAGGGAACGTTCTTCAGGAAGCACTTATAAGAGAATGAAGAAAGCTGCAGAGGGAAGGGAAAATAGCCACAGGAATGACATCTCAGATGCCTCAGATGAAGTCTAGCCTTAGCCTAATCCACAGAGGATGAGGCTCCGGAGCATAAATGACTGCACAGAAACATCACCCTGAGGCAAGAGGATCAGCGCTTTTGTATGTCATTTATCACATACTCAGCCACTGGCTTTAGGAAGAGGGAGCAGTTTGGGTGGTGGCTACCGTTAGCCAAAAGCAATGCCAAAGCTCTGGAGAAGGGAGCAACTGTGAGCCATTAGCAGGCAACATTCCCAGCAGCTACGAGCTGGGAGCAGGGTACATGGTCAAGGGCTTGGGGGCGATACACCAGTAGTGTAGTTCCTTTTGCTGGAAGCTTTCTAAATCCATGATTTTCCCTTTGCACTCATTCCATGCCAAATGATAGTTTCTAGACTTCTGTGAGCTGAAATCTGGTTCACACTCTGTTAGCCAAGTTGTGGGCCCTGGCACCCAGAGGAAACACCTTTTGTGAGTTCCTACAAAATCTTAGAATAGATGAGGGACAACCCTCACGCATAAGCTGCAAGTGAAGGCCCACTCCTGCTCAGCAGGGTGAGGAAGGCAATACGGTCAGAAATTTAAAGAAAAGTAGTACTTGGATATAAATTCTTCTTTTATCTAAGTCCAACAATTGTTTTTCCCTGCTTGGTCATCACTTAATCTTGATTTCACTTGCTACCAGGGATAAGTAAAAACAATGATAGTTTCTTAGTCCCTAAAGCATATGGAGGTTTATATTTAAAGGTTGGATTCTTGCCTTCAGCCCTGACTGCAGTGCCTTGAGACTTCAGAGAAACTTTGGCAATCAAAAACCCTCAAAAGTACTTGCATCGATCATGGTCCAACCAGGAAATCATAAATTAAGTATTTAAGACAGCATGAATTTATTCCAGGAATTTTTCACAGGTGATAGGAATGCTGAAAAACCAAATGGGAGACAGTAGAAGCAGAGATTAGCAGCAGAAGAAAATCACTATAGCTTTCAGGCTGGAAGGACAAAGAGAGAAGGTGGAACCAGACTCGCCTAGCAGTAGCTGGAACCCCAGCTGGCCTGTTCAGTGGAAGCTGGGACCATGGAGGAACGAATCTACTCTGAGAGAGGCTCTCTTGGGAAAGCGGGGAGAAATTTCTTGACTTCTCTCTTTCCCGAGTCCTGCGGTATCCTGCCAGTGCCTCTCATTGGCCGAACCCGGGTGGAAGTCAGCTGATTCCGAAGCTGGGAATTGTACCTTGTAGGGAGTCATCCCCCTAAAATACAGAACAGAGCAGAGGAAGGGTGAGAAATTGGTTTGATAGCAAATCTCAAGGACAGGTACAATATTATTTGCTAAAATAGCCTTAGAAGGTTGTATTTGGCCTTCTAAGTTCCCAGTCCCTGTATCTCCTTCAGAGATAGCAGCATATGTGTATTTCCAAATTTATTTCCTCTTGCCTGTACTTTCTCCATTGAGGGTTTCTGTTTATTACTATCTTTCAAATCATTTACTGATAACCAGATTCCATATATCGTCTTTACTCTTCTATATTTTCCTGTAATAGATACCTACTCTTCTTTAAAGCTGATGTCCATGCCCCTGTGGTAACCTCATTTATGTTTTGTGACTTTGCCCTCCTGGCCATAGAAGATTAGGCCAGGGTTGAAGACCTGAACTCCAGTGGGCCAATTGAATTTGTCCCCTGAATCTGGGAATCGTGTTCTAGATGTTAGCGTGTGCTAATTGCATGAACTAAGGACATATAAATGCAAGGAATGTGGAATGGCCCGTTTTCCTCTGTGTGCATGAAAGATGAGAAAGCAATTTGCAGAAAGAAATCAGAATGAAGCTTAGAGAAAGAAGCAGAGATGGGAGATCATGTGACCCTCAGAGAGGGAGACACAAGGAAGAGTAGCCTGCATCCCTGCCAGCTTTCCTGTTCCTAGTTTCAGCTGTTTGGGAGGCCCAGTTTTACCTCCTGCTCTTGGATGCTGGGAAATATCCCATTATCCTATATAAATTCCTCTTTTTTGGCTTATTTACAGGGGGTTTCGATTACCTGCAACTAAGAGATCCTTGACTAAGATAGCATTTTAAACTAATTTGAACAAGTGGTTTAAAAATCAATTTACATGTTTGCTTTCTCACATTTCCATTTCTCCTCCTCTAAGATAGTTAGAAAGATACAGACAGTGGAATATTGGTACTTTTTTTTCACCTGGGTACTCTTCATACTGAAGCTATTATATGTTTAAGGTATGTTCACTTAGCCTGGGACTTTGAGTCGATGAAAGAGGAAAACTAGTAAGCGTCAAAACTGACTTGGCATGTTGACTCAGTTCCTATGTAATGATGGTATCTACATGCACGCACATGTTAATGTTCTGACACACATAAGGAGAATGTGTCACCTGGTCACAATTTCCTGTTTTAAAGCAGGTCCATACAACATCCTGGTTTTCCTCAAGCTCCCCAGCACCATTGGATTTACTGTATCATAAGGGACTATTGACAAACCACTTCACCTCAGCCTGAACTTACTAGAGAGCCTTCTTTTACCCTTGGATCCATCCCATGATGGCTCTTTTGAGATCATTGGATAAATAGGTTGAAACAAGGCACACAATTACATCTATTGCCATAACCTTTCAAAGAGGTCCACCAAATCTCATTCTTCCTGGAAAGTTACAGAAGGAATGGCAACATGTCCTTCATTTTGAAGGAGGTATTTTGATATGTCCCCCAGAAATGTCCCTGAGATATCAAGTTTTTGTATTTGATGGTATTTATCTCCCCTAACATTCATTTACCTGACCAAGGCACTAGATTGCCTGCAACTTCCTGATCTATAGGCCATGTCATCATGATGTTATTTTATGCCACGAACTAGCATGATATCAAGTAGAATGGGAAGATGGTATAGGAGAGCGGACCTGTGCTTGGGAAACGAGCTGACTTGTGAGCCCCACAACATCCTTCCAGTAAATTTCCTTTTGCTTTCGTTATCCGGGGTCAGTTTCTGTTGTTTTCGTCTGGAATGCTAGGTGATTCTGAAATTTGTACCGTGAAGGTGTTGCAGGCAACAGATCTTCAGAGAAGATGACTTATTCGGAATTGGTTTTCTGGCTGTGATAAGGCAAGAGGTAGTGAAACTGTCATTCATATTCTAAGATGGGAAACTAGCAGTTAACCAGCATTACGTTATTGCCTCTGGTTATTAAGATCTAGAATCTACTGAGATTAGAGAAAGCTTTTGGGCAGGGATCAGCAAACTGTGGCCAGAGCTCAATCTGGCCTGTTGCCTGTTTTGGTAAATAAGGTTTTATTGGAACACAGCCATGTTCATTCTTTTTAAGTATTATCTATGAACGTTTAAGTTCATTGACTGTTAAGCTCATTGTCTCTCATTGCTTTCAAGCTACAACAGCAGAGCTCAGTAGTTGCAACAGAAACTGTATGACCCACAAAGCCTTATATATTTACTATCTGATCCTTCACAGACAAAGTTTGCTGACCCTTGCTCTAGGTAACTGCATAGTGTTTTGCCATCAAATCATAAAGGTATTAGGAATTCGAGAACTGTGAGATAGCTTTGGATAAATTAACCGGTAAGAGTGACAAAGTCTAACGTAGAAATTTCTGCGTCAGAGCACAGCCAGATACGCAGGGACATTCTGTGAAAATTATGAAAAAAAAAAATCTATCTTGGATAGTTACAGGACTGAGATAGCCAGAAGTGAAGCTCATAATTTTATCCAGGGTTGCTAAACTAATGATATATGGATTATAGTATCTTAAACACTTTGTGATAAGATAGGAGATGACCATTAAAATCACTTACAATAAAGAAATTCACTGGTTATCTTATCATAAATTTCTTATAAGAATTGTTGAACTTAGGATATTACTTTTTTTTTTTTAACAAAACAGACAACGGAATTCTATTCTTCAAGGGATGATAAAGGTACCTCAAGCACCCACTCGGTCTGACATCTCTGTGCTCACTGAGGCATAGGATTTTACCCTTCTTAAAGCCTTCTGCTTTGCTGTAACCTTGCTCCATCAATGATTTACCTTTTTCCTATGTTTTAAGAATTTTCTTTTCCATTGGCTCTTTCTGATCAATGTATAAATATGCTCAAATGACATACGTTTGAGAGTAGTAAATTAAAATTAATTAAATTTCAATAAAAACTACCTTGGTTGTTTAGTTACTAACTATATCTCTCCTCTTCACAGTCAAGCTTCTAAAAAGTGTAATCTACACTCGTTGTTCCCATTTTTTCCTTTCTGTTTTAGTCATCAAGAAATGTGAGTTTGTTTCTGCTCCCCCCTGCATTTCAGTGACTAAATTCACCAATGACTTAGTAACTACTAACTCCCCAAAAACATTTATTAGCTATGTGACATGGGTAGAATTTAACATTTTCTCTTCTCTGAAAGCTCTCTACCATCAGTCAAGATGCTGTCTGTCTCTCCTACTTATATGATCTCTCACTCTATTTTCTCCATGGGCTGTGCATCTTAAGTATCCATCCACCCAGGTTTCTATCATTTTGCCTCTCTTCTTTGGCCTTGAATATAGTAGGTGTCCCAACAAGATTTAGTGGATAGATTAATTCTAATCTGTTAATCTTATTCATCAGAATAATAGAAGCTAGCATTTCCTGAGCGCTTACTGCATGCCAGACACCATCCTGAGAGCTTTAGATACCTTCTCATTTAATTGAATTCTTTCTTTGTGTATGAGAGGCATTATTAACACCATTTTTCAGATTTAAGCAACTTGCGCAAGGTCAGTAAGAGAACTAGCTTCAAACCTGGGTCTTTTGACAAGAGCTTATTCCCTTAACAGTGACACTATTAGTGTTTATGGCTTTATACTGTCATCTTTGTGATTCCCAAATATCTCTCCAGACTCTCTCATGAGGCCTAGATCTATAGCTCCAATTGATGAGCTCCTGAGAGTCATGATCTTTGTTCCAAGTCTTTCCTCTTCAGGTGTTCCCTATCTTAGTGAATAACACTGCCATGTACTCTTTCCCAATTAGAAACCTCAAAACCATCCTGTTCTTACCCCTCACGCTGTCCCGTCCTCTAATCTCCAGTCACCATATCCTGTCAATTTTACCTCCTATTAGCTCTCTATCCATCACCTCTTTTTCATCTCCTCTGCCCATGCCCCATATCAGGCCATGGTTGACTGCCTTACGATGCTGTTTGTTGTCTCACTGCCTGCCCGCAATTCCTCCTGCACATTATTGCCAGGAAGCAAGTGAGAAGCTGATCATGTTAACCTCCCTACTGAAAATTCTTCAGAGGTTCCTCATTGCTTACAGGATAAGATTGAAGTTCCTCACTATGATATATAAGGCCCTTCAATATCTGTCCCTTCCAATCTATTCAGCCTCATTCTCTGGGACCTCCTGCCCCTGCCCCCAACCCCTCACACTTTATGCTCCATCAGTACTTGTAGTGGCCTAAATAGGCCACATTTCTCACACCTTACTCCTGCTTGGAATGTCCTTGCTCCTGTTTCCTAGGTTTGTCTGTGTGGCCAGCTCTCCTTTAGCAATCATGTCAAGTATTTGCCACGTTTGTGAAGCTTTTTCTGAGTTTCCCAAGTGAATTGACCCTTATAACTCTGTGCTCACATTGCAAGTTTAATGCAATTCCGTTACAGCTTAAAATGAATTGAACTTATTTGTGCTTATGTTTCTTCATTTGACTCTAAAGAAATGGATCCTGTATTTTTATGTGTGTATGTCCCCATATGTTTACTTTTCGTGTACATGATCCCCCACTACCTAGCACAGATTCTCAATAAATATATGTTGACTAACAATTGAAGAAACATAAAATGGGACAGAGGAAAGAAAGGAAGGGAGGGAGAAACTAAAGGAGAACTGTTCAGAGTTCTAAGAAACTTCTCCAGATTTTTTGTAGTTCTCTATCTCCTTTCCTTCTAAATATTCTTGGATCTCCCAATGCTAATATTTGAATCATGGCTGAGACTCTCTATTCACCCTTGTGGCTATAAATGCTGAAGCCACCCTCTGTGGCCAGGTAAGTTCTTCAAAAGTCTCCTATCTTCCTTGGAAGATCTATTGAGAGGTACAAGCTTCCTCTCCAATCTTACGTCCTTTTCATTGACACTCCTGATACATAACAATCTCATAAGCAAAGAAAACAAAATTTGCTTTTGAAAATAGCCGTGACTCAATGATAGAAATCCATTCAATAGTGATACTGGATTGCCCAGGAATAGTATATTTAAATAGCCTGTTAATATATTTCTTCTGTAAAAATGTAACATTAAAGACTTGGAAGCTAAACATTTTGAACATTGTTATTCACCCTTCAAAATATATTATTAATCAAAAAAACCTCAATTTCTCAAGGAAAAATGAATAATATTTTTCTGGAAGTCCTTGAATTTTATTTCTTTCAAATTAACAAAGCTATGAGGGAGACAGAAGGAAAATGAATTGTTACTCTGAGGGTAAAAAAAATGATAACCAAGAGGTCATGTTCCCTATATAGAACAATATTATTTTCTAAGCAAGTTGGGGCAGAGGTAGGAAAGAGGGACCACGTCAGTAGAGATAAAGAGAGAAATTGACAGTATACAATTGTTAGGGAGTTTTGCAAGTCAAATGTATTGAACATCTGCTCATTCTATCGGAAATGTGGTAAGAAAGGGACTTATGATCTCTTACTCTAATGTTTTGCCCTTAATTCCTTTCATAGTTTTCATAATTTCTCAGAAGTAATATCTGATAATGAAGTAATTTGTCTTTTAAAAATTAATCCATTAGATGAGAAATATTTATGCAAGTTAAAGAAAAAATAGCTTTTAAACGTTTAAATTATCAGAAACTAAGGCTTCAAGGAATGACTGCTTTTGTAGTCCATCTTTCTGTAGTCAGCATTTCTTTGACTGATTCACCCCCAAAACGGTGCAGGTCTTTATCTTAGTCTTCATATTTATTTAAACCAAGGCTATGACTGAAACAATTTCATACCTAAAAATAGCAAACAATATACCCTTCCTGCTTCCTTCTAATATACTCTTCCTATACTTCCAAAGTGTAGCAAGACGTTGTCCCAGGGAGCTTTACTCTCTGGATGTGTTCTATCACTCTCTCCTCTTAGGGCAGGTTTCATTTTTCATTGTTTACCCTTCCTTAAGCTATTTTCATTTCCTTCTGAACATATGCTTTCCAAGGCCAACGCCGGATGTGTCTCTCATTCGCCTGTTGCTGTTGTTCTATTCTATTTCTTATTGTTTCTTCAACAAATAGGTTCTTAAGTTTCCAAGTCTCCAACTTCAATTCCTATAGTTTCTAATTGAAAAGGCCTACTAAATTTGGATTTCTAATAACTTATATGCTGTTCTGAGGGACATTGTGTTAACATCTTACCTATTATGAGAAGGTTCCTAATTGTAGTTGCTACAGAACTCTTTGAATTACAAAAGGCCTTTTCTTTTTGTCATCAATAATAGTTTCCTTTTGTTCTCTTGGTTTTCAAAGCATGTGAGTCTGTCCTCAATTAGAAATATAGAACACTTGTACTTCAAAACCACCTCTGGCAGCATAAACTATAATTTTTTGCTATTCAGCTACTCTCAAAACCCAGTAAGAGATGTGGGATTTAAAGTTTTCAATGGAAATGCTCTCCATTGAAACCCCTAGGTAACCTCACTTTTATTTTTGCATTAAATTAGATCCCAGGAAGGCTGCATGGTTGTACCACATTAACTTAAGCATCTTATAGAATCAATACATGAAGCTATAGTTTAAAAACTCTTGACTTTAATAGAAGATTGTTGTAAGAAAAAATATTATGAATTCTCCTTTATATTGATTATAAAACTATTGTTCAGGATATTTTTCTTAAGTAATATAACTTGTTAATCTCTCTATATAAGTGCTAAATGAGAAATTTTTTTGGAATTTAGTTGCAGAGAATAGGCTCTCCAGAAGCACTGGCACAATTTCTCTTTTCTGATGATAGTTGTAAAATAATGTATTTCTCCCTCCCACCCTCCCCCTACCCTGCCTGCTCCACCTCAGGCTGCTAGGATGCTCACAGCAAAATCTTATGCTCAATCATATCAACTATGTCAGTGCTTTCAAAATTTCAGACATTTTCATGACACCTGTATGATTTTTGCCATATCCTCATACTTCCAGAAGAATTTATATTCTAATTTTAATAGAATCATTTTTTTACTTTAACAAATGTATTTTAAAAGAATACTTGAATTTGATGTGCTAATTATATTTTTAATTCACATTAAAATAAATATTAAGCTATTAAAATAAAAAATTATTTGTGTAATCCTTAAAATTATCTCACATACTATCAGTAGTACACATATCATACACTGGAAAACATTGAACTGTATTAACTTTTAGGATTGGCTTATTTTGCCCTCCTATATTTGTTTCTGATTTTCTGTGTAATAACTTTCTTGTATATGCCTTTTGTTGCTTCAAAATATCTTTGCTAAAATGAGCTCTAGACTGCAAGTGGCAGAAATCTAAGTGCAAATAGCTTATGTAAAAAAAAAAAAAAATGAATTGGGTCTGTTGGTTCTCATGACTGAAAAGTCCAAGATGGACCTCTTCAGGCTTGCTGCTAGGGCTCATTGCTGTCAGTGGGTCTCAGCCCTTCATTCTCCACCTTGCAGCTTTATTCTATGTAGCCACGATTCTTGGACAGGCTCTCTCCATGCTGGCTCCCTGCAGCTCCAGGACTTATCACCTATCAGTGAGCAATAATTTCAGGAAAAAACAAGCAAACAAACTGCTCCACAACTAGAGCAAAAGTCTTAGGTCTGGCCCTCATTACCCTGACCAGCGTCCTGTGCCTGTTATTTAATTAATCACTGTGGGACGGAGTTTTCTGTGTTCTGATTGGTAAAGTTTAGATCATGCAGCTGCAGGAGATGGGGTCAAGTGCCACCCACACCACGTATACTAATAGTAAGGTAGATAGTTTCTAAAGTAAAAGAGGGGTGTGGTTACCAGCTGTAATGACTGAATGTTTGTGTCCCCCCAAATTCATATGTTGAAATCCTAACCCCTAATGTGATGGTATTAGGAGGTGGGGCCTTTGGGAGGTAATTAGGTCATGAGGGTGGAACCTTCATGAATGGGACTAGTGCCCTTATAAAAGGGATCCCAGAGAGCTCTCTCACCCTCTTTCTGCCATGGGAAAATAAAACGAGAAGTCAGCAGTCTGCTACCCAGAAGGGCGCCCTCACTGAAACCCGACATGCTGGCACCTTAATCTCGGACTTCAGTCTCCAGAACTGTGAGAAATAAATTTCTGTTGCTTCGAAGCCAGTCCGTCTATGGTACTTTGTTATAGCAGCCTGAACTAAGACACCAGTGGTAGGGAAAATGAGTGCCAGATAGGAAAAACATCAGGTACACATTGCAAAGTAGGGTTGCCAGATTTAGAGGAGAAAAGAAAAGTAGGACACCCAGTTAAATTTGAATTTCAGATAAACAATGAGTAATTTTTAGTATAAGTATGTCCCGTGCAATATTTGGGACTGCATATACTAAAAAATTATTTGTTATTTATCTGAAATTTAAATTTAACTGGGCATATGTATTTGCAACTCTACTGCAAAAGTATGTAAATAAATTCACTTTAAAAAAAGAACAAAGCATGTACAATTAAGGTTAACTTTAGAGGAATAAGAAAACAAATAATCTCATATTAGTTAGCTACTTTATCCATCACAGAATCGTGGTGTAAATATTACTTCACTATAATAAAAATAGCATATTTATGATCACATTTCCATTATCAAAAAGAAAAAAAATTTTGAGCAATGATCTCAATAATTCAAGCAATCTGTCCTCACTTTATTTTCATAGATTTGAGTGATAGAATTTAAATGTCCACATTTTCTATTTTCTGGTTTGTTCAAGGTAAAGACCTATCTTATTTAGATATTTCCACTTATTTAGTACCCCTGCTCTATATGAAACTTTGGGCATTTTGGCTACATTTATTGGGCAATGGCTGCAACAATACTTCCTTGATTCATCCTGAGACTTTTGCGTTCTTGGGATGTTTTTTGCTTATGTCATCTGACAGACGTGTGTGAGGCAGGGAGATTCATCAGTGTGCACTGTACACCTTCACCTCCCTTATTTTAGTAATGGCACTTCAGTTGTCATTTGAGGAGCTACATCTTTTCCTGTTGTATGTAGCCTTGGTAGGATGGACTAGCCAGATGCCCAGCTATCTTTGAACAGGTGGGTATGTGACCCAAGCCAGGGCAAACAATTCCCCTCTGAAATTTAAGTTTCAAGAGGAGTTACTCCAGAACCAAGGCAGGAGCTGATTCGTTCAAATGGTGGCTAGCTGAGGCAATTAGCTGTTAGTTCCTTTTGCTGTGATCCCAGAATACCCTTGTTTCTGTCCTGTGTAAATTGTATATAAGCCTCTTCATGTAATAATTTCCTTTTTGTGTGCTAAAGTCTGTTTCTGGTTTTAGAGACCCATGAATCTTTCTAAGTGGATGTCATGTAATTTTGACATTTGAATTTTTATTTCTCATGTCGGCTTATAAATCCTACACAAGAATCTACCAATACTGAAGCAGAATTTCTGTGATATAGTCACAGTGAAAGAAACACAAATGGTGAGTTTATTACCTCTTTATGTTTAGTCTTTTTTTTCCTAAGGAGAATTAGGGGTTCAATCAAGAGAATCTACCTCAATCAATCTCTCGTATTGCTTTAAGTAAGGCTCTTGGGAGGATAGAAAAATTAATAGTTTTGGATTTCAAAGAGTTAATGAAGCAGGTTGGGTTCCGTAAGAAGACAACTCTGAGATGGAGTTTAGTGTTTTGGTTTAGGAGTGTCCAAGAGATCTACACCTTTTGAAAAGAGGGGGAGGAAGCTGCAGCAGGCAGAAGGAGAAGTTAGACAGTGATGCAGACTCAACAACAGTTTCAGCTGATCCCAGGAAAACCTCTGGAGCTAAAATGGTCCTTCAGAGTATTCCCAGGACGATATCAATTAGTCATTGGATGTAAGCCACCAAGAAAGGGGCATGACCTTGGGTCAGGTGGTTCTCTACAGCCAGAGCAATCCCTGTAGGGGCTGGCAGCTGAAAGCTGTGTGCCAACAGCCCTTCCAGGAGCTGGGGAACAAATCCTCCTGGAAGGAAGATCTGGCTGGCTTGTCACAATGTCCTCCACAGTTAGCCAGATAGTGCAAGAGATTATGAGGTGCAAAAATCTGTCTACTTTATCGTTTATATGGTCTTTTTGCCAAGAATCTCTCAGAGTAATAATAGTTACCTCAGATCCATGAGGGAAAGAGTTTTTAGGGAAAAAAATTGACCATTTACTAAGATAAGGTAAAAGGTGATATGCAGATTTTTGGATTTCAGAGACCAGTGAAATTTCCCTAAAAATCTAAGTGACAAATATAAGGTTACCAGCTTTTATTTTTACCGAGAATTTTTTTTAATATAGTCATTAAAGAGACAGGGTATTTTTAATTAAAAGTTAGGATGGACCTAATATCATAATAAAGGACAGCTATTTAAATAAATTTACCTTTATAAAAATTTGCTACATTGCTTTTGTTTATCTCATTTCATCATGGACAGGAGAAAAATTTGTCACCAGTAGTATGTTTGTGGACTGGCACTTGGGAATTATTATGAGATATATTTTTTAAAACCCTATTATGGAAGTTCCCTGTATGACACCAGGAGGACTTTGCAGAAAAGGTAACATTAAAGCTGGGCAGTTCTGGAAATCTAGGTCGCAGGATGAGTCAGGGACGAGGTTTCAGGTTGAGTGAATACTGTGAACAAAGACAGAGATTGGAAAGAGTAGGGCATGATCACATGATGAAGTGCAGTAATCCTGCTCAGGAGGGACATTAGTCATGTGGAGGAGTGTTGAACAATGAAACTAAACTACGTTGGGATCTGATTATTCAGTAGACAAGGGAGGAATATTTGAGGTTTTTGAGCGAAGAATGTATATGATCAGATTTGTGCTTTAAGAAAAATAACTTAGTTAAGTTGTATTTATGAAATATGCTTAAAATGGATTATCTGGTGGAGATTTTGTGTCTTGTTATAAATCTATTGTTGTAATCTGTAAAAGGTAAGAGGAAGACATGGATTAGGATTGTGGCATTGAGAATACAAAGGAGGAGATGGATGTGGTAAATATAGTAGGAATAGAATCAACAGGATTTATCAGTGTGTTGAATGTAAGTACTTAAGGAGAAGGAAGAGAAAAAGATAGTGCTAGTTCCATTAATAGAAAAAGAGAATGAGGAAGAGATTTTGGAAAAAAAATAAAAAGTCCAGTAGCAGGCATCATGAATTTAAATATTCCGCTTTAGGAGGGGTAGGCTGAAGAGAAGTCTATTTCTAAAAATGCTTTTTATTTCTTGCTGCTATATGGTGGATAGTTCAGCTTCAACCAACAACTAAAATAAAGGCTGTCCTTGCTTTGTATGGTACCGCATTAACTGAATCTTGTGCATATTGGAAGTGTTTTCTCACTCTTCATGGAGATCAAATCTCAGTCAACATGGTACCATGCAAAGTGAGAACTGCCTGTGTGTAAATTTCATTCACTGCTGTACCTCAGCACTATTGATATTTTGGACTGGATAATTCTGTCTTGGAGGACTGTCCTATGAATTGTAGGATGTTTAACAGCATCTCCAGCCTCTACCCTCTAGATACCAGCAGCATCCTCTGTTGTCACAGGCAAAAATGTTCCTACACATCCCCATATGTCCCCCTGGGAGGAAAAATTTCCCCAGTTGAGAACCGCTGCAATATACATACATGTAAATATAAATGTACAAATATAAATTGGCCTTTATAGTGTGAGATGAGCCTTCTCATTATTGACGCATGTTTGTGATTGGTGGTAACATGCCCAGTTGATGGTATTATGACCACTCCATGACCAACATTTCCTTCCTTTTTATATCTAAAATAAAGACTATGCTTTGTTGAATGGCCACTGGTGAAACTTATTGAATTTATTGCTTTTACTTCTGTATCTTTACCTCATGGATTCATAATTACTTTGCTCTAAAAAGGAGAGAAACCAATGTTACTGAATGTCAGAGGCGTCTGTCCGTAGCTACTCTCACATATATTTCTATAGCCAGTACTTATATTTGAAAATGGATTTTATTTCAGTCGACCCAAGTTGTTATCCTTCTCTTCAGCTCATCACTCACATATGTTTGTAATCCTGTATTTTTCCTCCATATGTGTCTATTCCAGCAGTAGATCTATGCTGTGGCATTTCACTTTCCTGCAAATATATTCATTGCAATTTAGAACCTGTGAGTTGTTATAATACTCTGGCATTTTTGTTATGAGTAGTTTGTATATGATATCAGTTACTTGGATTTGGAGAAAAGTCACTAAGACTGGAAGCAGAGTGGTTAGTGGATAGAACTGATGGATAACAGCAACATCCAGTCATTGTTCAGGCAACAGTGGGCACTAGAATTTAAAAGCAGGGCATCTCAGTGGGGGGAAAGAGCAAAATCAGACATGTGATACGCTGTCATTCAGGTGCAGTTGTTACCTGAAGGCTGGTGCACAAATAATAGGACTTCCAACCGTTAAAATGATGTTTCTGGTACAAAATTTCAAACCCAGAGGCTGAAGTTTAAAATATATATATGGCCCCTCATCTAAGTGGCAGGAATGAGCAACTAGACAAAACTCTGAGACTGAAACTAACACAGAGGTCCAATTATTTGAATTACATGGTATAGAAATTGTGACGTGGAATAATAAGTGAAACCAGTGGTAAGTGAGGTACTCTGGAACAGAATTATAGAAAATTGGCTTAGAACCCAGCTTTGCCTGATGAAAGCTGCTTGAGCACTTTCTGCCTCAAGTCAGAAGGAAATGCCATGGGGTGGGCAGATCAAAGGGCCCAGAGTGCTATCTGCCAACTGATGGGCAATGGAAGCTGATAGCTAATGTTATAGTTAAGAAACTGGATTTGATGGCAGGCTATACCACATCCATGGCAAAGAATTGATAGTACCAATTGTTGATGACACACCATGATGTCTCCTAAGGTTCATTGGTTGTCTTGATTTTTTTTTTTTTTTTTTCTGTTAATGGAACGTATGTTCCCTCAGTAGAATATTTTTATGATGGTTTAAGTCTATTCTTGTCTATTGAAGCTACCGGCAATCTTTAGTCTGTTTCCTGATTCTTGCTCGGACTTATTCTTTACTTCTTTAGATTTTACAGTCTAACTCAAAAAGAAGTTTTTGCTGTTAATACAACTAATGGTCCATGTAATCTTCTTGTATGAGTTTCTGTTTGTGTACCTGTATGAGAAAGAATTATATAAACTGTGGTTTATCAGATTTCGGCCTAGTTTTACGTTTAAAAAAATTAGATATTTACTATTCCGGTTATAACTATTATGTTTAGAAATAATGTTTACTTCGTTATTCTTTTTAATTCTTTCCCTTTTTAATGAAAAATTAAGATAAGTATCAATTAATCACTACCTGAGATCAAATTACTGGTTTTTAACTTTCATATTAATTTGTACTAGTTTGATTTTATAGTAGTTCAAAAAAGAATGACTACAGTGTATTTATATGCTCTTGGAATAAATTTCATCACATAGAATGTTTTTACTAAGCACGCATTTCCCACATGGTATTAACTTTAAACAACTCAGTTTTACCTTTGTGTGTGTGTGTTTATGTGTGTGTGTTTTCTTTAAATCAACCAACTCATTGTTTGAGTCAAATGTTTACTGTTTGCTTTACTTAAATCTCTCAAGCTTATGATTCAGAGCTCACAGAAATCTCAGCATACATGGGAATTTTTAATTGTTCAAATTGAGCTTTCTTCTTCTTCAGCAATGTTCATTCTTTGTTTTACCCTCTCCCCTCAAGTTCTCTGCCTTTTAATTAATGAATTCATTTAGTCAGTTAATCAATCCATATTCATCCATCCATTCATCAAACATTTGTTTCACACTATGTCATGCATGGCAGTTGGCTAGGCAGTGGAAAATGAAGGTGAATGAGACGTTGCCTCACAAACCAGATTCTTGCCTATATGCTTTGTTCACTCAGCAAGGTATTCTCCTCTGCCTTGACATTCAATTAGTGAGCAAATCCTATCAATTCCACCTCTTTTTCCTGCTAAATCTGCCCCTTGCTGCTCTTACCAGTCTCCATTACCATCATCCTAGATCAGATGTCTATCTTTTGTCATTGGGTAACTGAAACTGCTAATTACTGAGTCTCTCTTCCTCTGATTCATGTTCAACTCTGCAGTCATAGGATCTTCCTGAAATGCAAATCAGATCTTGTCACAAGCTCCTCAAAACCCTTTCAATATCTTCCATTCCCCTTCCAATGAAGTCCACATCATTAACACTCTTCAAGGCTTTTCCTGATCTGGCTCATGTATATCTCACCTGCCTCATCTCTTGACACTTCCTCCCTGAAATTCTTCAATAACTTGAACATGTGCTCTCTCACCTCTGGGTCTTCTGATGAGCTTTCCCTTCTGACCCTTCACCTTGACATTCTTTATCTCCCCACCTCCTTCACCACCCTTTTCCTAGTTAATTCTAACTCATATTTAATGTCTTGTCTTAGGTATCACTACTTCCAGGTAGCTTTCTCTGGGTTAGGTATCTCTTCTATGTGCATCTTTATCTAGACAGTATTGAAATTGCTTCTCTTCTTGTCCTTTTGTCCTTTATATCTTTGTCTTCTTGTTTTTATGTCTCTTCTTGTCTTTATAGGAGACAAGAGAAAGGTCTTTTCCACTCCGTATGCCTGGAAACTAGCTTAGTGCTTGTTACATTGTGGGGGCTGAATAAACACTTGTTGAGGGGCTGGCCCCGTGGCCAAGTGGTTAAGTTCGCGTGCTCCGCTGCAGGTGGCCCATTGTTTCATTGGTTCGAGTCCTGGGCGTGGACATGGCACTGCTCATCAAAATCATGCTGAGGCAGCGTCCCACATGCCACAACTAGAAGGACCCACAATGAAGAATATACAACTATGTACTGGGGGGTTTTGGGGAGAAAAAGGAAAAAAATAAAATCTTAAAAAAAAATAAATGCTTGTTGAAGAATGAATGATTGAACAAGAGAACAACTCATTGAATATTTCAAATACTTTAAGAAAATGCTTATAAAGCTTTTTTAAATGCTGTGAGAGTATATGTTTTATACCCCATACTAGGACTATAAATAGAAAACAACCAATGATTTTGTTGTTAGTCCTCAACCACATCTGGAACAAGACAAAAAATACACAAAGGAAGAGAGTCACTTTGCTTTGTGCCATGTATAAAATAGTGAATGCAGCCAATTTGTGACAAGGGCTTAAATTTAGGCTTCTTAATTCCAATCTTTGGATTTCTTTTTCTTTTTTCTCCCCATTAAATGACACACAAAAAGAGCCCCCACCTTTTTTTCATCATTCTCCATATGAATCTTTAAAATAGCAAACTTCCCTAGGCAACTGGGGTAATGGAAAGTCCACTAAACCAGAAGTTGGAAGAGCTGCAGCTACATGGAAAAATAGGAGGAGACCACGTTTAGTTCAAGTCTGAGGGCTCATATTGGTCAGGCTACTTTAATTCATCCAGAAAATTAGAAGAATTGGATCAGAAGAGGCTCTCCCTGGGGTCACCCAACACTTACTCTTCTATAATCCATTTTAACTAGGAATTAATTTACACATTTTCATTTTATATGAAAATTTTCAGGGAAGTATCTACTGCATAAGGTAAGGTGTATTTCTCTGTGTCTGTGCATTTGAATTACCTTAATTTGCATGTAAATCTTTATATGCCAGGCATCTCAGATTCTAAGTGGACTGGATCCACTGCTGGGACTTACATATGACTGGACATCTTTTGAAAACTGGTAGAACAGGCCTAAAAAGAGCCTGATTTTCATAGGGTGGTTGTCTTGAGAACTCTTGTTTGAGCTAGAAGTCTGAAGTTTTGTGCATGAGCCTGGGAGCTAGAAACAAATGCTCTGGAAGGCAACGTGTCTCTTTCCTGATCTCCTGTTAAATCCGAGCCTCCTGGGGAGAGTTGCTTTGGGTGGGAGCTGAAGGAATTATTTTCAGAGGAGAAGACAAGGTTTGGGAGAGGGACATTTTCTACATTTTGGAGCAGGTCATTTTGCCACGCTGGCACAATGAATTGTTTCTAGAAGGTTGTGCCATTTCTGATCCTTAAACTGCAGATTTGGGAGGCGCTGGGAGACTCAGCTTTTGACAGTAATGATGCATCCCTTCAAGTGGCTTCTCAGCTGAGGTTGGTAAGGGGATTGGTTAGGAACACAGGCAAAACACCCCTGGAGACTCTGAAAAGATACTGAGGTGGGGGGCCGGCCGTGTGGCTGAGTGGTTAAGTCGGCGCACTCTGCTTGGGTGGCCCCAGGTTTCGCTGGTTCGGATCTTGGGCGCAGACATGGCACCACTCGTCAAGCCATGTCGAGTTGCTGTCCGACATGCCACAAGTAGAAGAACCCACAACTAGAATATACACCTATGTACTGGGGGGGTTTGGGGAGAAAAAGCAGAAAAAAAAAAAAAAGATTGGCAACAGTTGTTAGCTCAGGTGTCAATCTTTAAAAAAAAGAAAAAAATTGTGGTGAAGAGGAATTTTGCCCACTGTCCTGTGAAATGCAAACAACAACAAGCTCGCCAAATTTGAGTAATTGCTATTAATAACAGTTACTTGTATCTCCAGGATGATGAAGCCGGGGAAACTTGGATTAAATTTACAAAAGGGTCATATGGATGGTGTTTCTAAGCTCTATACTGCCACTGTGCTACTTTTTATGGAAGAAATTCTCCCATCATTATCTGTACCTGCTCTGTGTAAAAGTGAAACCTCTGGCCATATGTGTCTATTCAGTGCTTGAAATGTGGCTGATCTGCATTGAAATGTGCTATAAATGTAAAATAGACACTCATTTCTGAGACTTAGTATTAAAAAAGAATATAAAATATCTTATTAATTTTATGTTGATTATATGTGGAAATAATATTTTGGATATATTGGGTTAAATAAAACATATTACTAAAATTAACTTCATATATTTCTCTTTCCTTTTGAAATGTGGCTACTAGAAAATTAAACGTTACATATGTGACTTGCATTATGTTTCCATTGGACAGGGCTGACCAATACTTAATATTTGGAAACTAAATTATATGCCATGTATTTTAGCTTTTAATCATGCATGTAAAAAATTTTTAGCTTGATAAAATTATAAAGTCCTTGAAGACAGGTTCTCTGTTTCTGTTTTTCATTTTTCTAGGTGCTTAAAGCAATGATAGCATGCAATAGGTTTCACTACACACTTCTTGATTTGGATTGATTAAAAAACACTATTTGTTTATTTCCATAAAACTGTGAGCCACTTTTAGATTGTGTCCTAGATAAGTGTATTTTCATTATAAACAGAACTTTGTATTGTTATAAAAAGTATTCAGTTCAGAAACTGTGCTAATGAATAAGAGAATTATTTTAATTCCATCATGAGCTCATTTTTCTATCTTCTTGTTTTATATTTCCAAAATGGGAAATTTAAGAAAGGCATTAGGCCACTTTTTTCATTAAGGTGTTTGTTTATTTTCTATACGCCTTTAATAATTTAGCATAATTGGGAGAAATATTAGCTGAATTTCTAAAGTTCCAAGTTATTATTTTTATTTTTAGCTACTTATTTTGAAATAATTTTCCTACAGAAGACTTACAAGAATAGCACAGGATACCCTTGTATGCCCTGCAATCAGATTCATCAATCGTTAACATTTTGCCACACTTGCTTTATTACTCTGTATCTATCATCTATCTATCCATATTATTAATTTTTTCATGAACAATTTGAGAGATACCTGCTGACAATATACTTCATTATCTCACAATACTTGAGTTAGTGTTTTCTAAGAACAGGGTAGTCTCTTATAAAATCATAATACAATGATCATATTTATGAAATTTAATACCAATTCAATGCAATCATCTAATATACAATACATATTTAAATTTCATCAATTGTCTTTGTGTTATTTTCCCCCCAGAAAGTGTGCATTGCATTTAATTACCACGCTTTTTTGAGTTGCCCTTAATCTGGAACGATTCCCTGGCCTCTTTTTTTTTCTTTTGTCTTTCATCACCATGATATTTTTAAGTGTCTGGACCAATTGTTTTATACCACGCCCTTTGAGGTGAGTTTCCTAGTGATTAGATTAAGGTTATGAATCTTTTGACAGGAGTACAACCTAAGTGATGCTCTGATCTTCTCAGGCATTACATTAGGAGAACATGATGTCAGTTTGCTATTTTGGTGATGTCAGCTTGCTAAAGGTGATGTCCATAGGTTTCTCCACTGTAAAATTACAACTGCAATTGTAAAAAATTACAATTTTTATGAATTTATAATTCATACATAATTAGGAGGGGGATACTTTGACTATCTAAATATCCTATTCATCTTCAAACTTTCACCCATATTTTTAGCCTATATTGATGATTCTTACCTGAATTAAATATACTTCATAGTCTTCAACCAAAGAATATATTGTAACAGATTAAATGCAGAAATAGATGTGCAAATCCAAGTGAATTCTATCAAGCAGACATTAAGAGATTTACAAAAATGTAAAACAATGCCACTCTTCTGAGTACATTACCGCAGAAAATTGGGGTTCTCTTGCCCAAGGCACATAAAAAGCCAATTAATAATGGCATCAGGCTTCGGGAAAAGAAATCAGTTTTATTCTGTGAGATCAATCTGCAAGGAGACAGTGGGTGTGTGCCCTCAGATCTATCTTCCCAATTCAGGATTTGGGGCAAAATTTAAGAGTTTAGGGAGAACAGGCTGGCACATGGAAACCCTAGCAGGGCAGGTTTTGATTGGCGAGCTTCAAGCGTTTATGGGAAGATTTTAAGCATTTATGACAGAGTTCTAAACATCTAGGATAGGGTTCTAAACTTTTATGATGAGGTGGGGAAGAAATTTTAACAGCGGATCTTCCTGAATGAGGTACCCCCTCGCTTCTGGTAAGAGTCTAACTTTGAAGTTCCCTGGTCCTTTGGTTCCATGGGGAGGAGGATCTTTGGTTCCGCGGTCATTTGGGTCAAGATTTCTTCTTCTGTGCATGCTCTGACCATGGTGACTGTACACATTTTCTGAAAGGCAGTTTTTAATCACTTTGTTGATAAGATGGGCTAGTTGAACTGGTCCTGGAGGGCTTGCAGTTACAACTAGTTTACTTTTGCTTTGGAAAATACAGCTATTAATATACGAATGTGTTATTCATGTTAATGTGTTATGGGTTTACAATTCCACATTTCAACTAAACTTTACTGTTATTTTTAAATGAATTAATAAATATTTTTTAAAGAGTTTCTCAGTAGGGGCCGGCCTCGGGGCCGAGTGGTTAAGTTTGCACACTCTGCTTTGGTGGCCCAGGGTTTCGCCGATTTGGATCCTGGGCACAGACATGGCACCACTTGTCAGGCCAAGTTGAGGCAACGTCCCACATGCCACAACTAGAAGGACCCACAACTAAAAAAAAAATATACACGACTATGTGCTGGGGAGGATTTGGGGAGGAAAAAAAAAAGCAGAAAAAAAATTTCTCTGCATTAAGTCTTAAAATAGTAAACATCAAAGATGTAACTCATTTAAACCAAAGCTCTATGAGATCCTCAATAAGTTTGAGAGGGCAGAGGGGTCTTGAGAACAAACATTTTTTCCAAAAGTAAATGAAATGCTGATACCTATGCTATAGTCTGCAAATGTCTTAGGAGAGTGGCAATGAGGGGGAGTTGAGGGTCCCACAGAGTCTGGGAATCTGAGAGTCCCCAGTTAAGTCTGTATTTTGGATAAAAGTATCTTCAGCATAGGCTTGAGATTTTTCACAGAAAATCCTTATCTTTTAGAGATATATAATGTGAAATTGAGAAGTGAAATAATATGATGTCTGAAATTTGCTTTAAAATAATACAACTGCAATAATGGTGGGGGTAAGGGTATAGAGGAAATGAAATTGTGCTGTTAACTGTTGAAGCTGCATGATTGGTATGTGGGGGTTCATTATAAAATTCTATTTTGAGCATGTTAGAATCATCACCTAAAAATATATGGAATCATCTGGAGAAGGCAAACACAAAACATCTAAGAGGTTCTAGAACTCACTCTCCAATATGGTAGCCATGAGCCACATGTGGCTACTCACCCACTTGAAATGTGGCTGGTCAAAATTGAGATGGGCTGTAGGGGCAAAATACACACCAAACTTCAAAGATTTAGTGTAAAAAGAAAAGTAATATATCTCATTGATATTCTTATATTGATTATATATCGAAATAATACCATGGATATATTTAATTTAAAAAATTGAGAAAATTAATTCTGTTATTTTAAAGCATTTTGTAATGTTTTAAATATTTAAATGTAATGGCTATTAGAGCATTTAAGATGACATAATGTCTCTCATTGTATTTCTAAGAATAGTGCTAGTCTAGAACTTGGGTTGCTGTGTAAATGGTGACTCACTTATGGAGCTTTTTTTCCCTCTGCACTAAAGCCTGAGATACTGCTGCCTTCTTTAGTTGAAATAATTTACAATATGGTCAATACTCATAATGTAAAAGAAAGAAGAGATTGCTGATCCATGCAATTAGGATTTTATTTTAGGTAGGATGGCCTCATGGCCAGAAGCCAACATTTTTTGATCATCATCCCAACTGCTAAGTGAAGACTTCCATTGTGTATTATTTTTCCCCAATAGCATAACTCTATCTTCACCTCCATCATTCAAATTATACAGTTTCTGGGAAAGAGATGTAAAAAGGTAAGTCTCCTTTACTAGAAAAATAAAAATATATCATCGTGTTTAGTAGTCTTGTGATATTCCTATTGCTGTTATTATCAACACAAATATTAATATTGGATGTGTATTAACATAGAAATAGTTTTATTCTTTGACCATATTAATTCAGTTTTTTTTTTTCAAAGTGTGTTCCAGAAGAAAACTAATCCTGTAATATTAGGGTGACCATACATCCTGGCCTGCATGGCATAATCCTAGTTTACACCTATTGTCCTGGCATAATTATTAACAGCTTTCTCTTTTGCTCTCAAAAGTGTCCCAGTTTGGGCAGTAAGCTATATGATCACCCTTCGTAAGATCTTCATTGATGAAAAGATTCCTTGGTCAAATAAGTTTGGGAAATGAATCACACTCCATCCCCCCTTGGAAATTTACAACACATACTAGCATGTGAGAAGTCATATAATAAAGAACTTGTTTAACTTGTTTAACTCAGTGTTTGCTGAATTTACTCCACTGTGGAACTCCTTTTTTCCTGTAATACATATTAATCCCACAGAAACACACTTAAAACTAGTTTAACAAACTCAGAATTTTTCAAGGCCAGATTTTTAACGAATAGTTGCAATTATTTTTTATTGCTATGTAAATAAATATGAAATCTTTATATAATACACCTCTTTGCCTTTTTCTAGAGTGTAGAAGTGATGTGAATGATACCTGCTTAGGGAAATGTTTTTCTTTTACTCATGATCAGGAAATCTGAGTTTCAGCTCTGAAATTCTGATTCAGTTCAATAAATATTCATTGTATGCCTTTTGTACATCAAGCCCTGGCCTAATACTGATAATTCAAAAATGAGTCAGACGTGATCCTGCTCCTCAAGTTGCACATAAATATACGGATTGATTTGCCTTTTCTGTGCAGAGACTTTTTCCCTATTTTTGGTTGATTATTGTTTTTTTGTAATTGTATTTCTAGTTCTTGTCACATTTCCAATACCCTATAAATGTTAGTGGAGTTAATCTGGTCATAGGGCACACATAATTGTGTTAGGTGCTGTAACACAGGTATAAACCAAGTTAATAAGACACAGAGAGGGTAACTGCTCACTTCTCCCCAAGGTCATTGAAAACAATTTCACGGAGGAGGGGCTCTGTGAGTAGAGAAAATTAAAATGCTGACAGACACAGAAGGGGTAGAAGTATTTGCAAGCAAAGAGAATTGTTTGTAGAAAGAAGCAATGGCAGAAAAGCCCATGTTTCATGCTGCTCGGGTAAGTTAGGGTGGCAGGGACAAATATGACTTTAGAAAGATAATTGGGAACCAAATATGAAGGCTAAATACTATTTAAGGATCTTGAAGAAATTACCTATGATTCTCACTGCTATGACTTTATGACACGGGTGGGGACACTTCACTATTGCACAGCCAGCTCTTAAGATCCCGAAGAGGATCTTCATAGGCATGTTAAAACTCTGCCATAGAAATAAAATATGCTGACTCACCACCACGCACTGTAACATTTGGTCACTCGCTTTCAATAAAATAGTTGTCATAAACTGTGTTTATAAGCTAATCTTATTATTATTATTATTTTTTTTAAAGATTTTATTTTTTCCTTTTTCTCCCCAAAGCCCCCACGTACATAGTTGTATATTCTTTGTTGTGGGTCCTTCTAGTTGTGGTATGTGGGACGCTGCCTCAGCGTGGTCTGATGAGTAGTGCCATGTCCGCGCCCAGGATTCGAACCGACGAAACACTGGGCCGCCTGCAGCGGAGCGCGCGAACTTAACCACTCGGCCACGGGGCCAGCCCCTAATCTTATTATTTTAGCAAGAACTTTGGCCAGAAGTTACCCAGCTGCTATGTGTGTGTGTTTGTCCATGTAATAGCAGCAGAGTATATTTGTAAAAGGGGGTTTAATTCTGTGATTTGAATATTATTTACTTTAGTTTCCCAACTGTATAATAAATAATTATTTTGGTATCTTAAAGTATGTCCATCTTTGATTTTTTTCAAATTCTTTAATTTCAATCTATTTGTTAAAATAAGACAGCAAGGAAAAACTAAAAGAAAACACACACAAAATTAAAAAATAAGTTGTTAGAGGAATGAGTTCAACATATTAGTCAGAAATTTAGTACAGATTTTTTGTGTACAGTAGCAATATTATAGTTGGTTTTAGAAACTCTTGGGATGTTGGTAATCTAGAATTGTACACTTTTTTCCAGTTAAAAAGTGGCTTAATTCAACTAGAAAGCATGACATAAGCCCCAGACTGACCTCACTTAATGACTAGCCAAATAAAAACAGAAGTTTAGAGGTTTCACAGCTGCTGTCAGAGTCCTTGGAAAGAATTATTTTGGAATATTTTAACTGTTGCTAACAAAGGGAATTAAAAGAGGTCAGAAGTAAGAAACCAGGAAGAAAACAAGCTTGTCAGCATTCAAAACTGATTACTAGGGAATTACTTTGTGGTTAAAAATCCACAGTGTTTCAGCAACTTTATTTAGGAATGTTTATCCCAATGGACTTTCATTGCGTGTATTTTGCTACAAATATATTTGCTTATCTTAACTCTAAAGAGCTTTGGGAACCACAACTACTTGGATTTGAACTTGCCAGTTTTCACAATAGCTACCAACTGCACTGAAAACTAGGAGCCTTCCAGGATGTAGGAGGGCCCCTGGCAGTCACAGGGTCCAATTATGTGGTTGTGCCTTTTGTTACGAGTCACGTCTTAAAAGAAGTCAGATAATGAGCTGCAGCCTCCACCATTAGCAACCAAGAGCCTGTTAATTGTGTAGAGGCCCCTTATATTATATTGAGTGGAACAAAGGGAGTAATGGTATTTTTCTAACCTAAACCAGTTGGATAATTTAATTCTTTCATTTGTTTTAATACTTGTGGCATAAACAATTATTGAAAAATTAAATATATTGATTTCCTTGAACAAAAGAAGAATCTCTCACTTGGAGTAGATAGCCACAGTGCCTGTTATGGTGATAATAGGCAGTACATGAGTTGAGATTCAGAAGACCTACGTTCTATTTTCTACTTATTTATTATCTGATCAGCCTTGCCTAAGGTAGGTTAATTTCCTGAGTCTTGGTTTCATTTTTAAAATGGAAGCGATGATACCTACATCATAATGTTGTTGGGATCAAGAGAGCTCATGTATGCCAAAGTATTTCATTAAAACAATAATTTGCTATACTGCCTCATTTCTCATCCCTTCAACAGATATATCCTTGCTTCTCAAAGTTCCTTGAACTCAGAGCTAGATCAAGGCATGGGCCACATGGACAGCCCTAGCTGGACGCCAACCACTGAAAGTGCTGCACAGCCCTGCATTACGCTGAAAATGTGTTGCCAGATACTACAGGATTTGACCTGCCATCCTCAGCAAAATGTAAATCTTTGGTCCCACTTCTGCCAAAAGAAGCAAGCCCTTGAACGAATAAAAAGACAAAACAAAACTCTCCTTGTTAAAATTAGCTGTCTATACTGAGCTTTCTTGCAAACAAGCAGTTACAAATAGCCAAAATTCCAAAGTCAAAAATGCAGGTCACAATGCTGGTTAATGGGGACATGATTCATCTTTTTATTTAAATTTTTAACCTATGAATATGCATTCAATTAAGTGGTCACATTTTTCAGAGCCTTGACTATGCTTTGACCAGTGGAAATCAATCAGTAAAGGCATTTGTTTCTATGTAAAATTTTTTATTAACATAAGTTTCCATACCCTCTAAATAAATGCTCAACCAATAGTTTTTATATGTTGGTTGAAAGAGGAGCCACATCCTTTGCCTGCTAATGATGCTCAAGTTTTCTTGCACTCACCATGCTTTTTCCATGTATTTCCATCCACACATATAATGTCTTTACTCTGCTTTGTCCACTATGCACCTTTTCAGTCAACTGAAAACTCAATTCCTCTATGATACCTTCCTTTCTCCCTCAGTTCCCTACTTGGAACTATGATATTTTCTTGATTCTAAGATATCAGCTTTTTTTGGAAAATCAAAGCAAAACAAATAGAATATTAAAAATATGCATTGAAGACATGTTCTAATAGAGAAACAGTAAAGTGATCAAACAAGTTTTAAAATCTAAAACATGTGGTAGTTGCTTTCTCCTATGAGCATCTCTAGCACATAGTACATTCTCTTTTAGTATTTATCACACTATACATATATTAACTGCAAGAGATATGAATTTGCCCCTTGAGACTTGGGTGAAACAGAAGTTATATTAGCTTATTTTGAAAAATCAAAATAAATCTTGCTCTGAACTCGCTTGTCAACATGTTTAATATTAATCATTAGAGAGCCCTTCCTTGAGATTGTTCATGATTCCCAGCAGGCATCATATAGTTCATCCTATGTCATCATGGAGGAAAAGATTCTTGGCTTGAGTTCATTCTAGTTGCGTAGTTGTCACACCCATTGCTCAAGCTTATGTGGCCTATTTGAGGGTTAGTTACTCTGTTACTTGTGTAGTACCCTTCCTCTATGCTCAACTCAGCCCTAGGGGGCTCTTCCAAGGCTCACAAGGCCACTGCAATAGAGATTGAGCCATCAGCAACCTAGACGCGTTCCTTATCAGAGGTCCTGCTACCTGCTGGGATTCTGAATGGGAATAAGACCCAAGTTCCTACCCACCTCAGGAAATCACCTCTAAGGCCCAGTCACCCGCCTCTTTAATTCTAAACAATAACTTCTATCCACTCCCCTTTTGGGATAATCCAGTATAATCTTCCTCAATGGGCCTGAGTCCCAAATAATTTAGCTCTATTACTGAAGAGTTCTGCTTGTGCTTATTGAGTAGGGAGGGGCAATTACAATATACAATATAAAGAGAGAATAGACATCTTTTCACATGCAAGATAAGAAAGGAGATCATTTATTTTCCCATGGTGAATTGACAGCAGGGAAAACTAAAAATAAGGTTAAGCAACAATAAAAATTTGCCAGTTGGTTTGGTGTGTATGTCCACTCCCTCCCAATAGACAGTGGTCTTCTTGAGGGTAGGACCTAGGTTTTCTTCTTGGATGGGTCCCCCACACTCAACATAATGCTACTATATGTTATCAATCAATAAATGTTGGGTCAATGAACTCAGTCTATTGCAGATTATTATTCTTGTCTTTTAGAGTAATTCTGGTTTGAGGAAGTTTTAGATGCATTAAAATGTAAAACTAGTTGAATAGAACTCAAGAACAAATCTTTGTTCTCCAATCACAACATTTCAATGAATTTTCTCCCAGAGATAGAAGAAATATCGGTTGTCACACATGCTAAATTGGAATTTTAAAATTCTGGGATCCAAAATAGATTTCAGCTTTTTTTACCCCTGAGAAGTCACTGTATCTCTTTGTGCCACTGTGTCTATTCACATAATGTGAAGTTTTTAAAGTGTTCCAAATTTAGATGAAAAGTACACACTGTTCATTGAGGGCACAGAAATATCTTTGAAAGTGAAATATTCGATGGTCAGACACATGTTTGTACTTTGCCTTTGTTACGTATTTAGCAATGAGTTTATGTGTGATAAATATCAAGAACATTTCATGGGAGAACAAGGAAGTACTTTGGTTACTGTACAGTCACCAGAGTACACCTCAAAGCCTATGTGATTTTCCTACCTCTGTTCATAAAATGCCCTCACGCAAAATGTCATTTTAAGCCAACTTTCAAGCTCGTAGCTAAAGCCTCGTGCTGCTACTTTTCATTCCTTCGCTACCAAATAAATATTCACTACTAGACCACTACCATACCTAAAAGATTACAGTCACTCTGATAGAAATTACTTATAGGACTTGTTATAGCACAAATTAGAGAGAAGAGCTTAAACTCCAGAGACTAAAATAAGCCATGAAGATTTATTCATTCAGTACGTATTCATCAAGACATCTTAGACAAGGAGCTATAGCAGGCTCTGGTGAAAACTATGAATTATCAGTAACTGCTACCCTCAAGACGATTGTTATTTCTAGAGGTGGAAACAACACAAACACACAAATAAGTATAATTCAGGATACAAAATAATGAATACTATAAGAGGAACAGTTCAGAAGAGGTAGTGACCACTTTCAGCTGGAGGAGTTGGGCATTTCAGCTTAGAAGGTCATTGAACTGTGCCTTAGAGAACGGGCTACATCACATCTGAACAAAGAATGACTGGGAGGAAAGGTATTCCGAATGCAAGGAATGCCTTGAGCAAACACGCACACTTAGGCCACAACAAGCAAACCAGCTACCCCAAACAATAGCAAACATTCTTGTTTCATCGTATTTCCTACTTGAGTATATTAAGTGTGTATATTTCACTAAAATAATGGAAGATATTATTATGAAACATACTCTATATTTGCTACTTCATAAATATTCAAAAATTGACCAACGGAAAATATATTGAGAGTAAAACAGTACTTTCTGAATTTCCTTTGATTGCTTTCCACATTTTTCTTATCAAAGTAAGTTCTTGGTTCAGAACAGCTATTGTATTAGTCAATATTCTCCAGAGAAACAGGACCAATAGGGTATATGTGTGTGTGTGAATGTGCATGTATACACACATATGTAAATATAAATATATCCCATGTTGATTGGAGAGAGAGGGATTTATTTAAAAGAATTGGCTTATATGATTGTAGGGGCTGGCAAGTCTGACATTTGGAGGGCTGGCGGGTAGGCTGGAAATTCTGGCAGGAGTTGAGGTTGCAGTCTTGAGTCTGAAGTCAGTCTGGAGGCAGAATTCCTTTCTTTTCAGGGAACTTCAGTTTTTTCTCTTAAGACTTTCAACTGACTGGATGAAACTCACCCACAATATGAAGGGTAATCTGTTTTACTCAAAGTCTACTGATGTAAATGATAATCACATCTAAAAATACCTTCGCGGCAACATCTAGCCTGATATTTGATGAAACAGCAGGGTCCCATACCTAGCAGGGCGACACATAAAATTCATCACCACAGTCATCATGATCATGAAGAAATGGCACTAATGAAAAGAGAGAAAACAGTATCTTTCATTTGTTTACATAGATCATTATAGTTTTGTAAACATTTTGGCACCTATAACATAAATCCATGTGAGGAAAGAAGGGAGCATATTACTATCAACAGTTTTTAAATGGCAAATCTGAGGAGCAGAGAAATAAAAAATCTTGAAGGTTAAGGAACTAAAAGCGGATAGTCGGTGTCAGAATTGGAACTGATGTCTTCTGACTCGTTATCTAATGATCTTTCCATTGCATCATCTACTGGTGTTCCAATCAAAATCTCTATAGCATTTATTATCTGTAACATTCTCTTGAAACTTTGTTAAAGATACTTTTATTGATACACATTCTATCTGCTTATTTACAGACAACCCTCTTATGTCTTATATATAATTAAATACCAATAAGTATTTTTTTGAAAAAGGGTGAATTCTGCTACACATCCTATTTAAGCCAAGTAATAATTTGCTTATATAGCTTGTGGTGACAGACTCCTTGAATTGGTTTTCAAGTCATGCAGATGAAACTGTGTTGCAGCGCTTTTTACAAGGTTAGCAAGTCTGAAAGGACTCAATTCTTCGTATCAAGAAAGGCTTATGAATTGTGTGAATGTGGGCAAGTTGCTCAACCTTTTTAAGGTTTAATTTCTTTATCTGTAAAAAGAGGATGATAATAGAACCTCAGGAATGTGCTGTGTGAATAACAAGTGGGTTACTATGTGTATAACACGAATGAATAGCTCCGTGACACTTAACGTGCAGGAGATGTCATGGTTCTTTATTTTCTAAATAAGGCCATCTCCAAATCATAACTTGTCAAGGTCAATTATAAGTCCAATACCAGTTATTAACTGAGGTTATCCTCATTGAAGCTTACAAAATCCCTGGGGCTGACATATTCCTAGGAAAATGGGAGAAGGCCTGGTTCTTGGTCAATAGGGTTGGCTTATTTTCCACCTTGGATCCATTTGGTTGCTATACACAGGGCCACTGTGTACACAATCTCCACAAATAAAGATGGCAGCTCAGCCTTCTAAATGATCAACAATTGCTGAGCACGGCTTCTTTGCTATATACTGGAGCAAATGGCCTCCTTGAGTGGGCTGACTGATTCTAGCCACAATGCTTCTCTCTGCTGACTACTTAGCCACAAACATCTCACTCAAGGTGCTTAAGATGTAGCATTTAAGGCCATTTCTCATATGTATTCAAACATCCATTCTCATACAAGGACTTGTTATCTCCAAAATACAGAGTCCAGGTACTTGAAGAAATCCACAATCTTCCTCATGTTTCAATCAGGGAAACAAAAACTCCAGGGTTGGACCACTCTCCTGAAGCCTCCAGTTTCATCTACTTTGGGACAGTCCAGTTTAATCCCTTTATTAGCTGAGGGTTTGAACTGAGTCCTATTAATTCTCACTCTGAAGATAAGGAAAATCTAGTCTTCAAGGGCATAGAACCTTGACATCATTCGTGGGTGAAAATGCAATAGAAAAAAAAATACTGATCAATTTCTCAATAAATCTCTCTGTTGCACAGGCAAATCACTCAGCATATATTAACTGCTCAATATATGCTGCTTTTTATGATTATTATTTGGAACACTCTAAATGCGTATGGATTATGCTCCATTGAATCTTCTGTATCTTGATAACCTTTAGGGTATTGAGGAAAGATCCAGGCTTTTGGAGTCAGACAGTTCTGGTGTTGATTCTTGGCTCTGATGCTTATTATCTCTGTGCACTTAAGTAAATTACCTCACCCAGCCTCAGTTTTTCTTCTGGAAAATTAATTGTGTAGGTTAAATGCACATAACACATATAACCTTAGGCTTCACTTGCTGGGACATATAAATTATTTCATATTTATAATATCTCAAATCTCAAGGCTTCGAGTCCACAGCTGCTTGACTAGTAGAAAATTCAGTCTTTGGGTGGCAGCCCTTCCCATTAATTTATTCCATCTGGAAGGCCCTGTGGGTGAGGCTTGCCTATAGTCACTTTGTTCTCATATCCTCTGCTCTTATTCCTAGGCTGCTGATCTCATGCTTCTCTCCCTCTCTGGACAGTAGGAAAACTCCTTTAGAGTCTCATGGTCAGAGAGATTTCAACAGATAGGCCCCTAGAAACAGATCTGTCACTTAGGTCCCAGCCTTCTCCTTCCATAGCACACTCACACCTAGAGAGATGGGGACAATGTCAGGGAAGATCAGGTGCAGCCTCCTGCTGCCAAATTTACTGCTTCTTTCGATGTTTAGGCAAGTTACCAGCCTTCTCTTCCATATCTTCTCATAGTTCTGAGGTCTCTTCCTCCAGGCCAGCCTCCTTCAGGGGATCCCAGTCCCCTAGCCTGGGTGCCTGAACACAATATGTGGACCAGGTTTGAGTTCTCATCTACAAACATCCAGGGCCCATGCAAAACAAGGGAAAAACAATGTGTCTAGGCATCTGTTTCAGTCCTTAGGAACATTCTGTGATGATCATGAAGTCCCTGGAGCATTCTGTAACAGGAAGTTGTGTTATCAGGGGCATTGAGAGGTCCTCATGTCGTGCTTCAGCCTTGACCTGGTCCAGAATATTCCTTAAAGCAACTAGTATCTGCCACACAGTGAGCTCTCAGTAAATACAACTCCCCTTTTGTCTTTGCTTAAGAACAATTTGATATATTTGCCAGACAGTTGACTGTAAAACATATTTTATCTTTATGCCAAGCTAACTGTTTTTACAGTGATAAAATATGATACCCAAAATCCTCTGGGTCATATTGTTAAGTAGAGCATCTCAGCACTTGGGAGCTTACTACTAATGTAGCCTATACAGTGGTAAGCATGACTGGCTTAATCAGAAATATAATTTGTGGCATGTATAATAGTTACCTGGGAAGAGCCATGGTATGGCACCATGGTGGGAGCCATTTCAGCTTGGACCTCAACACGCAAGGAATTCTTACCAGAAAATGGAGCAGAATAAAACTGGTTCCTTCAGTGCTATATGACAGAGACACATAGGGTAGGACACTCAGGCTAAGAGTATAGGGCCAAGCAAATAATTAAAAACCTTCTTCACAGTTTACAAGTAAAGCAGGAAGCCAGTTGTTTGCAAACTATATTGCAGGGAAATGAAGCCTCTATAAAGTTGGTATTTAGGTGAACTTTGAACTTCTGCCAATGCAAAGAATAAGAACTATTTATAAATCCCTCAGAGGCACTGAAGAAAAGAAGCAACAATTCAAACACAGAACAGCGCGGGGTTAGACATCAAATGGAAAATGATTAATAGAGCTGGGACAGTATAGGGAGCGTTGTCCAGGTCTGACCAAACCTGAGAGTATTCCTTTGGTCGTGCTGGTTTAAGGATTCTCACAAAATCTTTCAGGAAGAGGATCTGGAAATTTATTAAATAAACACATATGATGTTAATAGATATATTATTAGCCTTTCACATAGCAACTTGCTTAATCTTCAAAACAATCACATGAGGTGTTATTGGCTCCATTTTATAGATACAGAAACTGAGGCATATCTTGCCCCAAAGCAAGAAAGCGCAGAGCCAGGATTAAAAATCAGGTAGTATTTATTAAAGATAGAGTTATCATATGACCTAGTAACTCCACCTCTAGAACCTAGTAATTCCATTCCAAGAGAAATGAAAACATATGTCCGCATAAAAATGTGTACAGTAATGTTCATAGTAGCATTATTCATAATAGCTGAAAGGTGAAAATAATCCAAATGTCCCTTGGTGGATGACTGGATAAACAAAATGTGGTACATTCATACAATGGAATTTTATTCAGCCATAAAAAAGAATGAAGTGCTTATACATACTACAACTTGGATGGACTCTGGAAACAACACTAAGTGAAAGAAGCCAGTGACAAAGACCACATATTATATTATTCCTTTTGTATGAAATGTCCAAAATAGGCAAAGTGGTAGAGACAGAAAATAGATCAGTAGTTGCTTAGCATGAGGGGCATAAGAATTGGTGGGGAGGGTGATAGCTAAAGGGTAATCTCAAAAAATAAAAAATCAGGTACTCTGGTTCAAGAGTCTAGATTCTCAGTCCCTGGGCTATGCCATCTTTCTTGACCACAGAAGCCTACTGATTAGAACGTCTTGCTGCATATGCTAAGATACTATAAAATGCTTATGCTTTTGATACCCACAGGGGGAAAAGTCAATTAAAAAGAGTCCCTGAAAGAAGCCTGGCTTAATGAGGCTCAATGATAAACGGATGTGTAACATTTTATATGAGGTTTCAGCATCTATTCGCTATGACTATGCTTGTACCCTTCCCTTCACGGGGAAAAAGTCTACCATTCTTTCATTGTTGCTGAACATCACAGAAAAAGTTGGGATAAAAGCATCAGGGTAGGATTCCAGAACAGGTTCATTACATTACTGCTCTGTTTAACTGAGTTAATCTTTTAACCACGGCCAAGTAGAACTCCAAACTTAATTTCTCAAGGAAGCAATCTCCAAGTTGTGAGAAAATGTCAGCTAAATAAACAGGGCACGGAAACTTGAAAGCTGACCAGCCAAAACTTTTCTTTTTCTTGCCTTTGTCAAAAAATCTCACCATTAACTTCTGATACTGGCCAATAAACAGCTGTGAAGGATCCCTTGCTGGCCCTTTACTAACGAGTACTAAGTGAATTGGAGGCCTATACTCAGTGCCACGGCCTAGCATGTGTAAACTTTCTAAAATTACCAAGACAGTCGGCTCTTTGATGAAGATAGTCTCAGTTTGTAAATAACCCTCTCATCATTACAAAAGGCCGCTTTACCTGACCTGGGTTTCATGCGAGCAGCCATCAATCAGAGATGGTAATATGAAAAGTCATGCATCCTCTATTTGTGCCTGTTTTCTGAGAAGAGGATTTCATTCCTCAGGTCTCACTTCCAAAGCTCTCAAAAAAGCTTTTAGTTGGAAACGTGATTATACCTATGGCAATAACAATAAATTTAAAAAGTGCCCACAATTACACCTTTCTCAATAAACAACTCTTCAAACGCTCCTTTCCTTCTTGCCCACCAGATGGTGCTACTTCCTTACATTTCCTAAAGATATCAACTGACTTCGGAAGGAACTGATTACAGTAGATTGTAAGTACCCTACGTTAATCTTCAAATTTGCAAACTTCTGTTATTCCAGACTCTGTAATGTAATAAGGAATTTTGTAAATGGAAAACCGTCATTTGTCGTTGAAAAGCCAGTTGCAACACATTCAGATGTTTACATTTTCAGTCAGTCTGGTGACTTAAACCAGAAGTAAGGCCAACTAGGCAAGCTGCGGTGACGAGCCATGCTTTCACCAGACTCCACCCTTCTACTTGCATGGTGCCTTATTCCTAACAGGTGTAAGAGGAGATGTGTTCTCATCCCATAAGTATTGCTTCATTAACGAGCAAAAAAGATTATCTGCAATGAACTTAGAACTGTAACTTAGCCTTTAATAAAGACTTATAAAGATCTTGCAATATTCTTACCCAATCACCAAGCGTAAAGCAGTCTCTAAAATAAAGATAATAATATTTATCCTGAACCTAAACAAAACTTTGGAAATGAAAGAGCTGAAATTAGGAGAGTTCAGTTGGCTAGTTGTGTGAATCATGTTCACGTGGTTGTGACCTGTACAGATCAAACATTCCATTTGCTCTCCTACATTTCCTAGCCCCCTTGAGATTAAATGTGTCCAAGGGACTAATTCTGACCAGTGAAATATTAGTGGATGTAAGTGTATTATTTGCACGCTGAGGTAGTCAAAAGCCCATGCAAGTTTCTCAAGTTTCTCTCTTCCCCCAGCAGAATACCTGAGAAAGCTGCATGCTCAGGATGGTACAGCTACAAGATGGTGGCAGCTCCATTAGCCTGGGTCTCTGAGGGACTGTGTGGAGCAGACACTTGGCCAACTCATGTGAGAGATGTAACGTGAACAAAGGATAAATCTTTGTTGTGTTCAGCTGCCGAGATTGCGGGGTTGATCAGAATCCTTGAGCTCATGCCCAGAATAACAACAGCTTTCTCTCTGCGAGGCTGTGCTGCTCTCTTACATGCTTCCTAACCAATACCTTACTTGATTCTATTTCAGATTATTTATCTTTGGGGCTTTTGTTAGGGTGTAGATTTTAGGTTGATCTATATCCATCTGTATTACAAACTGTGTTGAAACACTTGACTTTTATTTTCCTCTCTTTTTTAAGGATTAACTACAAAAATTTCAAGAGAAGGCATTTTAGCATGAGCTTTCTAGAAGGAACTGGTTGGAGTCCCAATAATGTCATTTTGTAATTTGTGTTCCATAACCTTCATGAGCATCAGTTTTCTTTTCTCTAAATTGGGAGTAATAAGATCACTGATCTTATAAGTTTGATGAGAAGATTGACAATCAGATAATGAATATATTTTGAGTAATTTTTAAAATTAATAGTACAATTTCTTTTTTTGCTTTTCTGAGCTCATAGCTTTTACCTTGGTTTTAAGGAGGCTTCATCTGCATAGGATGAATCTAAAATCTGCTATATGAGGAATGCAAATAAATTAAAATTCTGCCTCTGACATATAAATTTAGATTGTGCCTTAAGACTGTAGCCACATAAGCTTGACGGACTCAGCTAAGCAGTTCTCCAGTGATGGAGAGATGTCACCACTTCTACCTACAACCACCAGGCCCTCTCTGGGGTAAAACCCACTCCTTTTTAACCAAGGGGAATCATGGGAAGAAGAGGATTGTAAGAGACCGAGAGTGGAGGGGGCAGATGTCTCTCTGCATTTGTTTCTCTCTGGGTTTTAGCTCTGGCCTAGAGCTGGGCATTCTATAAGTGAGAGGAACACAGAGAGTAGAGAGGTATGTACTCTTTCACTCTCCTACTCACCATTTGAGACCCTGGGAGGACGCAAACATGGTGGCTGTCATATACCAATCTGAAGTACAGTCATGAAAAATGAACTACGGTCAGGTGGAGGAAGGCCTGGAGCTTTAGCTCTCCTGGGCTGCCTTTGATCCTATGTGGTATAGACTGACCCCAAGTTACTGAGCATCTGGCTGGAGAGCTTGCCTGAGGGAGTCACTTTAGCAGAACAAGAGGCCTAGTGGCCAGTGTTTTAGAAGAGACTTGGACCAAATGGAAGGCAGAGCCAGACCTAGAACAGTGAGCTGGAGCAGCAGGAGGTACATGAGACCTAGCCAAACAGGGATCACTGCCAGACCATGACTGAGGCTAGAGAAACCAAATCACAATTACGCTGGCCTTAAACTCCAGCCTTAAATACCTCCAGGGTAAGCAGCATCCTGGTGGATAAAGAATATTACACTAGAAACCAGAAGAAGCAAAGCACATTACACTCAAGACCCCTGATTCTTCCCTGCTGCCATGAGATTGTATAAGCTCCCCCCAGGTACCCTCACATGAGAGGACACCATCCCTAGGGAGAGAGGTAGAAGAACCGAGGAGACCATATGAGAGACTGAGTACTTTTATTCTATAAAAAGGAACATTATTCTTTATAACATTGTTGACGAAAATAATCCATAACCAATCTATAAATGAAAATTTGGGTGAGTTTATTCTGAGCTTAAATCTGAGGATTATAACCCAGGGCCTTTCTTCCCAAAGGAAGACAGGGCACCAAAGAAGTGGGGTGCACAGAGTGGTTATATACCCCCAGAGAGGATGTTTCACATAGGATTGAAATGTCCCTTTCACAATAGTCCTGAGACTGCTCTGTCGGGCACAGCGATTGATGGAAACAGCAGGTAGGTCTTCTGTCTCAGTGAACACAGCAGGGTGGCAGTCTGTTGTCTCCAGCTGAGTGGTCACAGGTGAGCTGGGTGGTCAAAGGTGAGCGCAGCAATCGGTTCCTAGCCTAAGGAAAGATGCTTATCCCTAATGAAATGCCAATGTGGGGGGAAGTTGTGCCTTTATCTCAAGGGCCTTTGTTCTGGCCATAGGAAATGTCTGAGCAGATATACAGTGCGTGCTCAATAGCCACAGTCAGGCCCTTTTGGAAAAAACAAAGTCAGGCCGAATTAGGTTTATACCAAATGGCTTCCTCATATACTCCAATATATATCCTATTGCTTGCCATTTTTATTTGTCATTTTCCCTTTTGATCTCTAATCTTTCGATAGAAAGCATTTATGATCAAAATATTGTCCTTCGGCGCCAGGGTGGTTGCTGCCTGCCCTGGGTCCATCATGTCCCTCGGTGCTAGGTTTTTAGCTCATTTATTTGCCTAGTCGTCCATATTGGGGGGAAATAGTGGACAAGCATAGAGTTATATATATATTAACAGAGGAAGCATTTCATATGTCATGTAATTTTCAATTAATTTTAGATTGTTGCACAAACATTGTATATGTGCTTTTCTATGACACTTCACATTTACATTGTATATGATTCTAGAACAAGTACAGTAACAGTAATAATTCAACATATTTGAAAGGATTAGTCTGAAATGAATTCTTAGTCATAGTCCCTATCAGAAAAGGAAATTTGTCCAGGCTTATAAGACAGATTGACCATCTCAAGCTGTAAAGCAATCATGACTTTAGTTTGTATGCTACTCTTACAACACTGAGTAAAGAAAGCAACAATTAGTTTGAATATTATGACCAGTACAAGGATTCCAATAAGTGATAGAAATAGGAATTCCAATCTGGATCGAAAAAGGGAACTGATACTGAAAAGGGAGCCAACGAAACAATTCAAACTGGGTGCAGGATTGCATAAGGCATCCATCTGCTTCTTCATGTGCTTTAGCAGAGATGACACATTGGAAGATTCACCATGTATAAAAACACAGCATTCAGTCTGAATGATTGTCTGTGTACCACCTTGGGATGCAGTAAGAATATCTAAAAGCATTCTGTTTTGAAGGACAGCCCTTCTCATTAAAGACATTTCAGTATTTGAATAAGGTTATTCCTGCTTGACTATCATTAAGGGCTTCTTGAGTAAATTTAGTCAGAGCTTTCATATGTAATAAGGACATCTTTTAGCCCCAAAGAAGAAGCAAATACAGCTGCAAATATAGCCATACCAGTGTAACACTGAACAAGCCCATCTGGCCTTAAAGAGAGGGAGGTTGGCAACAGGTTTTAACTCAGACTGACTCCTTCCCTGCTTTTAAAGGAAACTCAGGGTGCAGTGTCTTAGCCATCCAGGTGGTAGCGAAGGCCAAAGATTTGTTCCACGTAACCGCTGAGTTCCATTAGGAGTCACTCGATAAATTCCTGGCCTTCAAGACCACTCTGTTTCAAATTAATCCCTTTCTTTAAGTATGATAGTATTCCAAACAAATTATAAAATAGGTATACAGTTTAAGCATAACAAATGTTTAACTGAGGAGATACAAGGTTGGGAATACAGGCCTGGTCCGGAGTCTTGGGACAGCTGTCTATAACAGATGTCGTCTTCTTCTCCTCCTGGTATTGTCCTTTCCAACAGGGCTGTATAGAGTCTTATGTTTGATGTCTTTTTCAATAAACAAATTCTCCAGGTTATGGTCCAAGATCCTTAAGTTCTGGGACTTCTCTGTGAAAGAATCAGCTACTGTGGGGACCTGAAATTGGCCACCCCAAGATATGTCTCTTTGGCATCAGGATTATTTGAGGCTGATTGCTTTTGATAAACTGGGACAGGGAAGGAGGCTCCGAGGAGTGGAACTTGCCCTTTGTTAGGACACATTTACATTTGTAAGGTAAATCTCTATCTGTAAAAGGTGCCTCCCTCTCTGTACCAGGAAGAAGAAAGGAGATGACCTTCTCTCTAGAAACTCTTAATCAATACCAAAGGCAAGGACTTAAATCTGCATTTTATTGTGCTTCTCTGGTAACCTCCTGTAACTGGCTTCCCTCCCCCTCCCAACTTTGGCATTTCTTTAAGGATTAAGCATCTTTCCTTAGGCTAGGAACTGATTGCTGCGCTCACCTGTGACAGCCCAGCTCCAGACAATAGACTTGCCTCCTGCTACGCCCACCGAGATAGCAGATCATTACCTGCTGTGTCCATCAAGCACTGTGCCGACAGGGCAATCTTGTGACTATTGTGGGAGGGACATTTCAATCACATGTGAAACACCCTGTTTGGGGGTATATAACCACCATGTGCACCCCACTTCTTCGGTGCCCTTTCTTCCTTTGGGAGGAAAGGCCCCGGGCCATGGTTCCTCATAAAGCTTTGTTTAATTTTCTCTTACTATTCTGTCTCATGTGAATTTAATTCATTCTCCGGCCAGACGAACCCCGATTTGGGAAGAGGAAATGTCTTCCTCCCCTACACTACAAATCTTTCATTTCTTTTAAGCACCACAATAAGACCATGAAAACAGTGTAATATCTCCCTTAAGCAAAGCTGGTTCATATATTTCTTCATTTAATTGCATAGGCTGTTTTATTATTTCAAAAGGAGATAGCCAATGTTTACAAAAAGTATAGATCTAAGATTAAGGAGCACTAGCACAAGAGCTTTTGGCCGTGAGAGAGTGAATGCTTCTGAAAGCTTGCCAATTAAGTTTTGGTTGCGCAGTTACTTCTTTTTACCAATCCTGAGGATTGAAGATGGTAAGCACAGTAGAAATGCTGCAATATTTGCCAAATGTTACAAATAGATTTGAGTTCCCCCAGTCACTGCGTAACTCGAGAGGAATTCCTCAAACAGGAATTTATTCTTTTCGATAATAATTTACCTAAAGCCATCGCTCTTCTGCAAGGAAAAGCCTCAAAACAATGTGAGAACATGCAGATCATTACAAGACATATTTATCCTTGAGATGGTGGCATTTGGACAGAGTCCAATTGTCATACCTCAAAGGGTCCCTTAGGCAGGGGAAAGTGGCTTTGTGACTCATGAAGTGGCTTCTCTGGATTATACTTTGGACATATAGCACAACAAGTAGAGGCTATATGAGCCACTGGGAATGATGAGGATTTTTAGGCTGCTTAATTTTAAAACACGGTTTATGATGAGGATTTTTAGGCTGGTTAATTTTAAAACTGCAGATGAGAACCAGGCTCCTGAGGAGTGGAATTTGCTTGCCCTTTGATCAGAGACAATTGCATTTGTGAAGGAAATCTCCATGCCTCCCTCTCTGTGCCAGGAGGAAGGGGGGATGACCTTATCTCTGGAAACTCTTAATGGGGAAGGCAAGAACTTAAGTTGTTTACTGTCTGGCAACCTCATGTAACTTACCCCCCACCCCAAAATCCTCCTTTGTCTTTAGCTGAAGATAATATTTGAGCGGTGACTTCTGCCATTTACTCAATCCGGTTTGATTCTTATCTAAAAGTTGTGGGACCGCCCAACGGCCGGACCCTACCGGCACTGGTACCATTTTAACTTTTTTTCCTTTGTCTTGTAAAGAGATGACTCACATACCCATGCCTTAAATTTAGCCCTAACCCTCAACTCGGGGCAGCAGCAGGAGCTCTGACTGCCCGTGGGTCCTGTCCCCACACACCAGCTCTGCCTGCCCATGGGCTCTGTCCCCATGCCAGCGGGGCAGCAGAAGCGGCGGCAGCAGAAGCTCTGACTGCCCATGGGTCCTGTCCCCATGCTATTCTATACTATTCTCTAAATAAAAGAGCACTACTGCCAGATCTTGAGAGTCTAAGAAATCTTTCTTTCGACTCCTTGGCTCACCGACCCCGCATCAGGAAGGTTTCCAAAAGTATTGTTTTTCCCTTTTGTTGCAACCTATACATATATTATTTTTCTTCTTCCGTGGTGATTTCTTAAGCCTGTAGAAAGAAATCTTTTTACTGGGTTAACAGAGTTAACAGAAACTAGCAGGCATTCTTGAGGCTGGACAGCACATCCAGCTTGATAACATTCTTATTATTTAAGTAAGACTCATTTGTAAACCAAATTAAACAATAGAATGCAGTCGTGATCTTCTCCCCTTGTGATGTTGGAAGCAAGGTAGCAAGGTTAATGGTTGGAGCAAATTATAAATTAGTTCCTGCGTCCAGGGGGCAGGCAGTCAAGAAGACTTCTAGATGTCAGAGTCAAAGCATCTTTTTGCAGCTTGAAATGTCTCTGATGATGTCATCGGGCATTCAGGTATCTTTCTCAGTGGCTTACAGCTTACACAGCAACAGACAGGAACCTCTCTTAATTTTCTATCAAGTCGTTCAGCTTCAGTTTGCAGGGCTTCAGGAAAAAAAGCATGTTCAATTCTCAATGATTCCAAATGAAAATGAGGGAAAAAATTGAAAACATTAGTTTGGAGATTTGTAACTAGATGTTTCAGTAGAAGAATTCAGGATCCGGTCCAGTTCACAGGTAGAAAAAAAAGCTTCGAAGACAATTAACAGAACTAGGATCCAACATCCACAAATGTGTATTTTAGTTTTTCACTGAAACATAAGTCTTCTCTCTAAAATCACCCTCATTTTTACCAAAGATAGCCAAATTAAGACTAATTGATTTGCAAAATAAGTTTAGTTTCAAGAAACTTGGCCCAATTATTTACATAAGTGCAGCAAGAATAGCAATTGATCATATAGGCTCTTAAATCTGCTTTGCTGGAATTTTTTTTTATGAGGAATCTCAGATTGAACTGTAAAGGCCTCTCGAGGCCAGAAAAGCCAAGCCAAGGACTTGCCTTCAGATTTTACCTGCAGTACCTACAGATTTGGATGGATTCCTCTCTTCTCGAGGTCCCCCAAAATCTTCTGAGTTTCCTTGCACCTGCCAGATAAGCAAGCTTCCTTACTTACCAGGTAAGATTGCTGGAATCTCTGTAAACAAGGTACCAGGCCCGTATTTCCAAGTGGCTTATTTCCACAAAGTCAACCTTATTCCTCAAAGGCAGTATTGTCATATCTGAGTCTGTATGTTTCTCTCAAATATGACATGGAGAGAAAGAGGGGGAAAAAAGTACGAATTAGTTTATTGAAGATGACTAACAATTCTACAGTTAAATTTAAAAGTAAATGAAAACATACTCTTATTTCTAAGTGGCAGTAAAAGATAAACAAAGGCATATTAAACATTTTAAGAGTTTATTTGAGGAAAAACTGATTGGAATTGGGCAGCACCAAACTGGAAGTGGTTAGGAGGGCTCTTCCGGCAGGAGCTGGTGAAAGACGCAGGGAAGGTACAGCAGCAAAGAAAGGAGATTACTTAGCCCTAACTTACAGCCTAGTTGGCTGTTCGCGGTTGGTTGTTCTTAGCATTTTGATTTAGCAACTTTAAGGCATTTACAGTCTTGGATTTTGGCTTGCTGATGTCGGCTGCCATAGCCTTGGAGCCGCGGCAGTCAGCCTCCTTGTTTAATTGATTTCACAGCAGTTTAAACCAACTCTCATATATAAGAATAAAGTTAATAAATCAAAGTATCCTATCTACTTGATAAGTCACCAATTTTCTTACGTTTGATTTTATAATCTTTTTCTTCAGTTTCACATTCCTCCGTTTTGGAGGCTAAGTGGGAAATATTATGAAACTTCTGTTTATCGTATTACTCTTCTCGTAAGTCTACAGAGAGTAATCGCTACGTACGTAGGGTGTCCATATAATTTATTTTCTAAATTCGGAGGGTTCTGAGAATTAAAAGTTGTACTACTAATAATCACCCTAGGACAGTGGGTGTGAATTGTGACTGTCCCCAGCAAACCAGAACACCTGGTCACCCTACAGACGGTGTTAGGGAGCACATTTTCCCCCATGGTTTTTGTTAGAGGGGAGGGAATTTCCAGAATAGTATGGAAGGAAAGCTTTTATCTTGTTTCTACCTCTTCTCTTATGCCTCCCCTGGGGAGGAGTGATTTTGCTGATTGATGAGTCTGGGAGAAGAAATTCGGAGAAGAAATTGAGCATGTAATCTCCAAGTGTAATTACTGCCAAAGCAACCAATGTAAGGCTTGATACTTCCAAAAATAAAGATTTCCCCAGATGCTTGTTGCAGAAGTTTCTGATATTACATAAAATGATAATTTGTTGCTTGATAATTTTAATTTTAAATGTCCATATGGACTTTCGGAAAATTAAATTTGAACATATCCCTCTCTTCACCACAGCTCCCTCCACTGTAAATCTTTTCATAATCTTCAGGTAAAATGTTCTTTTTAAATGAAAGATTCTCATTCTACGTTTCATCAAAAGATGCCTTCTCTGTTTCTGAGAATCTTCTGTTTAATTAAATTTAAATTGAGCTCTTGCCTTTTTGCATCAATTAGTGGGGCTTTTATTAGAAAATAAATCAAATTCTGTCTATTTTATTTTGCATACTCTTGAACTACATTTATTATTAATCTAAATTTAAAAATCTTATCCAAATTGTAAAGCCCAAGTTGGGAAGTTATTGTTTTGTTCTTTCTTCTTTTAAAAATTTCCCTAGAAAAGAGTGCAGTTTAAGTATATGTTACTTTTCAGCACCCTATAGATGTTTCTATGGTACTGAATCTTTAGTTTAAAAGACAGAAATAAAATATACTCAAGGCAAAACTAAATATTAGCAAATACTTATTTTCAACTGCTTGAGATAATAAGATGGCTTAATAAATAATCATGAAAGATGGAGTACCATTCCAACTACAATATATCTTTTAGATTATGAAACATCTGCAGTCGTATACTACTGTATTAGCCAGCGTTACCCCTATCTCTCAAATCTGTCAAAACTGACTGTGCTAGTATTTCAGAACTAAAAGACACCAAGCTCCACACCCCTGGTTATTTATCAAGTCTCTAAATCTAGTGTCAGTCTAGTCTCCTCCTTTAGCTCTTCAGGAGTAAATTCAGTTGAGTACCCCAAAGTTGAGAGGCCTGTACCCTCCAGGAGTCCCTTCTTGAGAAGGAATCCTCCCTCCACTCTAGCTGAAGGACATCTAGGGAGAGAAATTAAGAGGCTGTGGAGACTACACTTAAATCTAAGGATAATACTGCCTTCACTGAATTGAGTTACTCATAAACTCCTGACAAATAGAAATGGCAAGCAATAGGATATATTGGAGTATATAAGGAAGCCATTTGGGATAAACCTAATTCGGCCTGACCCTGTTTTTCCAAAAGGGCCTGACAGTGGCTGTTGAGCATGCATTGTATATCTGCTTTAGACATTCCCTATGGCAAGAACAAAGGTCCTTGAGATAAAGGTGCAACTTCCCTCCCCCTCCCAAAGTTGGCATTTCCTTAAAGATTAAGCATCTTTCCTTAGGCTAGGAACTGATTGCTGTGCTTACCTGTGACCACCCAGCTCGAGACAATAGACTTGCTTCCTGCTGCGCCCACGGAGATAGCAGACCCACTGCCTGCTGTATCCATCAGATGCTGTGCCGACAGGGCAATCTTGTGACTATTGTAAGAGGGACATTTCAATCACATGTGAAACACCCTCTTTGAGGGTATATAACCACCCTGTATACCCCCACTTCTTTGGAGTGTTACATTCCTTTGTGGAAGGACTCTCCCGGGCCATGGTCCTTACATTCTAGCTCAGAATAAACTCTGCCAAATTTTCATTTATAGATTGGTTATGGATTATTTTCGTCTACACTCCTTCCTATTTTGAAACTGCTATACTGAAGGTCACTAATCAGCATCTAATTGCCTCAGCGAATAGCCTTTTCTTGGTTCTCATCTTCCACAGCTCACCGCCTTCCTCAAATGCTTGTGGTCCCTCATGTTTTGGTACATTGTATTGTCCTCCCAACTATCTCATGACTTCTGTTTTTTCCTTCTGTTAGTGGATATTTTTCTTCCTCCTTCAACATATATGTAGGTGATCCTCAAAATTCTATCTTCAGGTCTCACCTCTTCTCTGTGGATATTTTCCTCCTCTAAATCAACCATCACCTCAACACAGAAGAGTCCCAACTCTATACTCCTGGAAAAATTCCTGATTGCTAGAATTTTCCATCTAGAGATATAAACATTTCAAAAATCAACGTCTGTTACCATTTGTACATGCCTTTTGCCTTTCTTCTCCTGTATGTTATCTCTTGTCATTGCCTCCATCTGGAGTCCGTTTTGCAATTTCAGGCTGTTGAAATTCTGCCTATGCTTCAGGCCTTAAATATGACTTCTAGCTTGAGGATTTTTCAGATCTTAACCACATTTGGTGTCTTCATGTTGTGAACTCACATGGCATTCTAGGTATGTCTGATTTATGGAACTAATAAATCATTTACTTCATGTGATATGTAGGTAATGTATATGTCTTATCCTTATACTATAATTCACAATTTTTTCCCATTAAACTTATCTGTACATACTAATAAAATGTTAACTTTTTTTTTGAGGAATATTAGCCCTGAGCTAATGTCTGCCGCCAATCCTCCTCTTTTTGCTGAGGAAGACTGGCCGTGAGCTAACATCCATGCCTATCTTCCTCTACTTTATATGTGGGATGCCTAGCACAGCATGGCTTGCCAAGTGGTGCCATGTCTGCACCCGGGATCTGAACTGGCAAACCCCGGGCCACCGAAGTGGAATGTGCGCACTTAACCGCTGCACCACCAGGCTGGCCCCTAAAATGTAACTTTTCCCTGTCTATAACTGAGCTGATTATCCACACAAGGCACCACCCACTTGATGTGAATACAGCACAGCAGTGAACAGGATACATGGCATGACACTGTTTTTGTAAAGAATGTATGGTGAGGTTGGTTATGCACATGTGTTTCCTGACTTGACTTGCCACTGAGGATAAATGCTTCACATGTGTAGCAATACCACCAACCCCAGTGCTCTGAGGACCCTCATCAGTGATTAGCAGCAAATCCAGTGTTTCACCTTGATTGCATTCTCTGGTTTTTACCTTGAGGAGTCCGAGAGAAAGGAGAGAGAGAGAACATCCTAATTTAATCAGCACCTTTGCATTCCTCTGCTCCTGTCTACTGCTTTTACTTATGAGATGAGAGCCATAAAGGTGTCTTTTTTTGTGTTAATGAGGTGACTTTTGGGGCCTGCACCTAAGGATGGAGGCTAGTTGCCAGGGGAGCCAACCATGTGACTAGAAGATTGCAACTTTCAGTCCACCACATTTTAGACAGGAGTTCTGAAGGCTTCAGCTTAGTGTAAAACCCTCAGCCAGGTGCTCCTTGCATGGAAGGCATGGGAAGGCACAAGGTTGGTGCAGCTGTTCTACAAGATTCCCTTCGTTGTTGATCCTATGATTGTTCTACAGATCCCCTGCCCCTGGACCTTTTGGTGGCAGTGGTGTGGGGGGTGGAAATAATATTAACATGGTTAAATTAAACAAGGAGGCCATTAGACTGAGGTGGCTCTAATGTGTTGGTGGCCTATGTAAGCAAACCAGAATCTAAGCCTGTAAATGCCTCAGGTTATGAAATTGAAACCTAAGGATAGTCAATCACAAACAGCCAACTAGGCTTTAGCCAGTCAACAATACTTTGCTTCTGCCTTTTTGCTATAAAAGTCCCTGGAGCACTCCTAACCACTTCCTGTTTGGTACTGCCTCATTATTTATTTATTTATTTATTTATTTATTTATTTATTATTTTTGGTGAGGAAGACTAGCCCTGAGCTAACATCTGTTGCCAATCTTCCTCTATTTTGTATGTGGGATGCCACCTCAGCATGGCTTGATGAGTGCCACATATGTCATCACCTGGGATCTGAACCCATGAACGCTGGGCTACCAAAACAGAGCACATGAACTTAACCACTACGCCACTGGCCAGCCCCAGAAACTGCCCAGTTTGAATCGGTTTTTGCTCAAATAAACTCTTAAAATTTTTAATATGCCTCAGTTTCTCTTTTAATAGTTCATATAATTTCTTTTCCTTAAATTTAAAGCCTACTGATAAATAACAATTTCCCTACTTATTTCTCGAGAAATTACAAAGTCATATGCTTTATAGAGAATTTTTATTACTTCCTTATGTTTTCTTGTATGGAAATTTAAATAATTGGAATTTGAGCTGCCTTGTCATTTTGTTAGAATTGGAAATATGAGTGAATTCAAGTAAAATACTCTATTGAGTCAAATCTGCTTTAATCAATATTTCTCTTTTTCTTTTTAGAAAACTCTATTATTCTTTCTCTCTCTCTGAGAAAATCAAAACTATAAATAACCTGCAGGTTAAAAAAAATTCTATCTATGCTGGATGCCTTCAATAGGGCTCCACACTTTCATGCAAACAAAAACCATCTTGAGAGAAAATTTCATCTATGCCTGGAATGCCCCACAACACATCGTAAGAGGCTCTATGGTGTAGATATAAACCTTTATTGGTTTAAACTAGTAACTCCACTGCAATTTTTTTATTGGATCCTAAGTTAATAATGTATTATCATAATAAGCTTAGTGATTGGTGATTTCATCATATGTAAGAAATATTATCTCTCTGGGAGACATCACAAGATTTGCTGTCATTGAGTGGAAAGAATGAAATCCCTAGGGGCCAGCCCATGGTGTAGTGGTTAGGTTTGCATGCTCCAATTTGGCATGCCGGGGTTCTCAGGTTCTGATCTTGGGCGCCGATGTAGCACTGTTTGTCAAGCCATGCTGTGGTGGCATCCCACATAAAACAGAGGAAGACTGGCATAGATGCTAGCTTAGCAGCAATCTTCCTCAAGCAGAAAGAGGAACATTGGCAACAGATGTTAGCTCAGGGCCAATATTCCTCACCAAAAAAAAAGAGAATGAAATCCCCAATTATATAGAAATTTCAACTCTAATATATATAAATTACATATGTATATATACACACATACATAGACACATACATCTATATTTAGAACCATCATAATTTGTTCACATTTCAGTTGGAGAAATTGTATAATGAAAAGCATGGTAAAACCACATCTTTCTCACCTTTGCCACTGTCCTTAGCAGAATTGAAAAGGGGCCGACAAAACTGAACGCTTTGGCAAAATGGTGTCCTCTCTCCCTAATACTTTTCACTAGAAAGTATCTAAGATACAATGACAAGTAGGAGGTTATAATTAGAATTGATTATCTCCCTCTGAGAGTCCATCAGAACTCATTCCATCAAGCCTTTAGTGCATAAAGCTCAAACTCCCAGCTTATTCTCATCACTTATATTTTCCTTTCTACACCCTGTCATAGGGCCAAATTCACAACACTCTCTGACCTGGCCAGCTTGTCCATTATGTCCTTCAACTTAAACTTTGCCATCAAAAAAATCCCCTAGAGCATACACCTCTTTTCTGAATGGTCTCTTTATTTTCTTGCTATAATAGAACACTGACTGTCCTTTGCTTCCCCTGCAGCATTCTTTAAAATTTTTTTTAGTTGTAGTTAAAAAAGTAGCATACTTAGCATTTCAACCATTTTTAGATGTGCAGTCCAGCGGCATTTAGTACCTTCACATTGTTGTGCACTCATCTCCCCTATCCACCTCCAGGACATTTCCCCCTGCAAACTTCTTAATTGCTGGTTATTTTTTCTCTCACCTGTCACCTCCTGTTGCACAGGGAAGGAGCAGGTATCTCCTTGTTGCTGCTTGGGACCATTGTGTTTCCATTAGCAACTGATTGGAAAACTCCAATTTGTTGAAGCACATGCCATCAAATTAAACTGAAGTTGAGGCCAGACCCCTCCAAGGAGCAGTCGTCTACAGATCCCTAGTTACAACGACCAGATTTTGGCACTTGGGTCACTGATTGAGTTTGTAAAGTTAAATTCGAAGTTTAACAAAAAGTTCACTCTTTTCTTTTTCCTCTGGCTTAAACCTGTTGGGAACATAATGCCCATGAGAAAAAGGATGTGTTTTTCACTCCTCCATTCTCTTGTTAAGTACTTCCTCCCATATACTAGGCTGCTGGCCTCTTCAGGGTGGAAGCCGGTGGATGCAAGGGGCTGCGGGGAGACGGAGGAAGTGTTTACTTGACAGGCATCAATCTGTACTTGGCTCTCAGTTTACCTTAGGGTTAGCTCCCGATGTGTAAGTTCTATGGGTTTTGACAATGCATAATGGCGTGAATCCACTATTATAGTATCATAGAGAACAGTTTCACTGCCCTAAAAATCCTCTGTGCTCCACCTGTTCATTCTTCCCTTCCTCCGAACCCCTGGAAATCACAAATCTTTTTACTGTCTCCATAGATTTGCTGTTCCCAGAATATCATATAGGTGGAATACTTTTCAGATTGGTTTCTTTCACTTCGTAATATGCACTTAAGTTTCCTCCATGTCTTTTCATGGCTTGATAGCTCATTTCTTTTTAAGACTGGATAATAGTCTACTGTCTGGAAGGACTACACTTTATTCATCCATTCACCTACCGAAGGACATCTTGGTTGCTTCCAAATTTTGGCAGTTATGTATAAAGCTGCTAAAACATCCTTGTGCAGGTTTTTGTGCAGACCTAAGTTTTCAAGTAATTTGGGTAAATACCAAGGAGTACAATTTCTGGATCGTATTGTAAGACTGCGTTTAGTTTTGTAGGAAACCGCCAAACTGTCTTCCAAAGTCACTGTTGCATTTTGTATTCTCACCAGCAATGAATGAGAGTTCCTGTTGCTCCACATCCTCCCCAGCATTTGGTGTTGTCAGTGTTCCAGATTTTGGCCATTCTAATAGGTGTGTATTGGTATCTCATTGTTGTTTTCATTTGCATTTCCCTAATTGCATATGATGTGGACCATCCTTTCATATGCTTGCTTGCTATCTGTATGTCTTCTTTGGCGAGGTGTCTGTTCAGCTCTTTTGCCAACTTTTAATCAGGTCATTCATTTTCTTATTGTTGAATTTTAAGAGTTCTTCATAGATTTTAGATAATATTCCTTTATCAGATGGGTCTTTTGTAAATATTTTCTCCCAGTCTGTGGCTTGTCTTCTCATTCTCTTGACATTGTCTTTCATAGAGCAAAAGTTTTTAATTTTCATGAAGTCCAGCTTGTCAATTCTTTCTTTCATGGATTGTCTTTGGTGTTGTATCTAAAAAATCATTGCCATGCCTAAGGTCTTCTAGATTTTCTCCTATGTTATCTTTTAGGAGTTTTACAGGTTTGCATCTTTCATTTAGGTATCTATAACTTCTTGCAAATTGATTTCACCACTGTATCCCTAGACCTGGCTCACTGCCTGAAACATATCAGATACTCAATGAAGATTTGCTGAATAAAAGCAAGTGTATGTCTGTATGTGTATATATGTATGTATATATAAGTTAGAAAATTTAGATCAGTTTTACATTCTGAATAATAAAAATGGCTAGAAAATAGAATAAAACCTCAGTAAGCATCATGAAGAAAGAATTAATTATATATAAAAAATCATACTATTCATAATGCATAATTTTGTTACTGTAGTAGAAGTTTATTATAAAACGCACACGGGGGACCAAGATAATGCCAAAGGAATAAGTTTCCCATAGGCTAGTGACAAAGATAGATTGTGTAACTTTTACATACATAGAAAACATGATTATAATCCTTCAGAAAAGAAAACTTTTACTGGACTTTACTAAGCACAATATTTTGGATTTTTAGCAACTTTGTCTCTAAAAAGTTAAATGTGATATGACATTTAACAAAGATTGTTTTTCCAAGGGTGTCATAATTTGTTAAACATGTGTACCATATATGCCGTCATGAGAAGAGGGAAATAAAGAGCAATATTTATGGATAGTGGGTGCCCTTATATTTTCCCTAAATTCCAGACAAAGTTAAGAAGAAGGGTTATTGTGACTTTTTTAGGGGAAGGGGGATCCCATTAAGACCTCTCGGTTGAAGAAGAGTGAAGGGTTGGAGTCATTTCTGTTGACTTGGTGATTCATCTGGTTGGTGCCATAACACAAATTCCTCAGGAAGTCAGTTGTCTCAATAATATCTACTTTATTTAAAAGAGTAAATTATCATCCTCAGTTGTTGATTTAAAAATTCAATGTTCAGAGAGCCTATGACTTAGCCAAGGTTCTTTACAAACTTGGAGGGGTATGTTGCAAGAGTTAAAATGTGATTTTGATTGGTATCCGTCCTGCATTTAATATGTTAAAGACACACAGCAAAAACTATATAAAAAGTAACATATGACTCTTAAAAAGATGCTGAGTATATTTCATCCTTTGTTTTATTTTAAAATTCCTTCATTTAAAAAAGTATGTACATGATAAAATAATTTTGGTATACAACTTCAACCTCACTGCTTTCAGGGTGAGATCTTGTTGGCTGGAATGTGTCAATTATTAGATAGTTCTTGTATTCTGGAAAGATTCTTTGGCAGTTTTTGGTTCAACTGACGATTTAGAAAAGACTTAAAGAGCCAGGTTTCATTTGGAATTTAGCTAATGAAAATATAGTCAATTTCTTCAAGGCAAAGTCATGGACTTAAAGAACTAATAGGTTTTTAGGCTTATTTACATACCTGAGAGAAGATGATAACACCAAAATCCATAATCAACAGCAGGTAAATGCCATATCGATCTGTTTTCTATTTCAGCCTATGCTAATTCCAAGGGGAACTGCTGTCTTTTGAAAACAACAAACAGATGGACAAACTTATGAAGCCAGTGCGTTTCAAATAGCAAGCAAGGTATTGCTTACTGTCAGTGCCATTTGTTATTTCTTTTTGTTCTGTTTAATATTTGTTAAAATGCCAATATTTGTTAATTTTCAATAGGGCGTGTTCTTGGAGTCACTTTTCTGGGAATCAATAAGGAGATATGGCTATCAATTTATACTTTCTTTCCTAGTTTCCCTTATAACCAAAAGTTTGTTATTACAGGATGGTTTCAATCAATGTAGTTGGAACAATAGGAAATCAAAACCGGAACACCTAACAGGTAGAGAGTTTGCATAGCTGGAGATTTGAATGAAAACTCTTACTTTAGTTTTATTCACTGAATTTTTTTTCACAGCTCAAGTTTAAAAAAAAAGGATTACTTTACTTCCTTGTTCAGATGGAACTATAAATTAGACCTAGATGTCAATAAACCTCATAAATCTTTTAAAAAAACTTGGTCTATCACTTAAAGAACAGCTTAAACACCACCCTGAGTTTACTTGATATGCTATTCATTGTGTGGTATAAAACTAAAGGGACATTTGACTCCATCACGTCTAAGTTTTTCTCCTTTTTATTTTGAGGGAGACTGCTGTAATGGTGAAAACCACAAGCTATGTGTAACCCGTTGGTGGCATGGTTAGGAATGCTGCTGCTCTTGACCGTGTTCACTCATTCTGCCCTCAAACCAGCGATGCCTCCAGTGATTAAGCACCAACCTTTCAACATCTTCTGGGCTGCTCCAACAATTCAGTGTGAACATTTCTTCAACGTGGATCTGAATCTTCCTTTATTTAATATTTTATCAAATCCCTTAGAGACTCAGAGTGGATCAACAATTGCCATAATTTATCCAAATCAATTAGGGTATTATCCTTATTTCTCTCAAGATGGAAAATCCTTTAATGGAGGGATACCACAGAATATGAGCCTTTCTAAACACCTTAGGAAGACTGCTGATGACATTGCAAAAATTGTCCCTTGGTGGAGATCAGAAGGTCTTGTTGTCATTGACTGGGAAAGCTGGAAACCTCAGTGGGATAGAAATTGGGGCAATAGAATGATATATAAAAACTACTCCTTAGCCTTCACTAGAAACCACCATCCTGATTGGTCAGAAATGAAAGTGAAAACAGTTGCCCAAAAGGAGTTTGAAAATGCTGGAAGAAGTTTTATGAACACTACTCTTGCACTGGCTTTGGAAATGAGACCAAAATGTTTATGGGGCTTTTATCTCTATCCAGACTGCTACAGTTATGACTACAGGATAAATCCACAGATCTACACAGGTAAATGCCCAAATGATGAAATTTTCCACAATGACCAGCTCCAGTGGCTATGGGAAAAAAGCACAGCACTTTATACCTCAATATATTTGGATAAAATATTGAAATCAAGCTTAAATGCTTTGAAATTTGTTCATTATCGAGTTAGAGAAGCCATGAGAGTGGCTGAAATGGCTACACATGACTATGTTTTGCCAGTTTTTATTTTTTCCAGACCATTTTATTTGCACAGCCTTGAAGCTTTGTCACAGGTAAGAAAAAATACAGTCACTCACCAATAAAATGGAAATTTAGTAGAATGACTACATATAAAATCCAGGAAAAAAATGTTTTAGGATGCTTCTTTTCCCTTAATAATAGAACACTATTCTGTTATTATATTTCTTCGAATGTCAAGCCAATTCTTAAACAGTGTCACTGACAATTAGATGTTTACTTAGCATTTTTAGGTGATGAGTCTTACCAGCTTAACACTTACAGAGGTTTCCTACAGAACAGTTGCTAAGCTTGAGTTAAATCATGTAACAGATAGATTAATTTTAACCAGGGAAAAATTTCAGAATCACCTTTTTAATATAAATGAGTGGCAACAATTTTCTAAATCAAAAATATATAAAATACAGCTTTGTTAAATTATTAACCAGCTATATTTTGTGTTATATTGTATTTTTATGTTTTAGCTGATTGGGTTAACTGAAAAATAACATAAATTCTGTTGATTTTTTTCTTTAAGAGTCTACAGTGTCATCTGGTGGTTAATGTCAAGGCATTAAAAGTGATTTATATAAACAGATAGACATTGATTGTCCTTAAACTTAACACAAGGCAGGAAGCACAGAGATGTGAGAATGAGCTTGTTTGGAAGACTGAGTTTGCAGACACTTGGAAGTGTTCAAGCTAGATTGTCATTTAGATGGGATATTATTGTAGGGATTCAATCATTGGATGGGTGGCTAGACAAGAAACCTTCAATTCTGCATCCATACCTGTGGTCTGACAATTCTGTTATTCCTGTACCCAACACAAAGCAGGGCCAGTGGATAGAAAGCTCACAGCTCACTTTCTTAGACCACTTATATTTGAGATAAGGGCATTTAAAAGCAGTATCAATTCTTTCTCAAATATTTCAGAATAAAATCTATTGATCCAAACACTGTTAATTAAATTCAACATTTCTATCATTGCAGGATTACTCATGGTTATTCAAAATGGAATGTTTGTTCAATAAGTTTAGGAGGAAAAGAATCATAGTATCATGACAAAAAGTTGGAGGGTCTCAGAGTATCTAATCCACTTCTCATACAAACGTAGATTGTTTCTTACCTGGCCTCTGTTTTAGTACTTTTTGATGGGACTCTCCCTATTCCAGAGGAAATCTCCCATTTTGGAACAATATTAAATCCTAGAAAGTTCTTGAGTATGAGTCTGCTCTGTCTCTGAATAACCTCATACCACCACTTCTGATTCTACCTTCTGGTGCAACATAGAATAAATCAAATCCTTCTTTCAGTTCTCCAGATATTTTGAAGACATCAGCCATCTACCAAAGTCTTCTGAATAATTTATTTCTCAAATAACAGATCTCTCAAACCACATCACTTTCTCAACTCCTTTTGGGAAAAAGACTAGATTATGTTTATTCATTCAAAAATTATTTATTGAGTGCCTAAAATACGTCAGGCATGATATATTATTAATTATAATAGTAGAAAAAGATAATTCATACAGCCAGATATTTTATCTTTATAGAAAATGGGAGAATGATATGAACCACATTTTAATGAAAGTCTTGTTCATAACTTTCCCATTTTTTGCACTATTAGACTTTAGAAGTCAAGTTTAAGAATCACTTCTGAGTTCTACTTCAGAAATCAATAGATGACATATCCTCCTCATCAAAACTATAGAATTACCTGAATGTTACTATATTGAAGTGTTTTAATACTATTCTATTGCCTTCCATGTTTCACTATCAACAAACAGTATGGATCTTTCTCACTTATTTTCTAAATAACATAGCTTTTCAATGAAATCATTTAAAACACTCTTCTTGATATTTTCTTTCAGAAGTGTCTCAATTTAAATAAGAGACGATTTATGTTTAAGGAATGAGGTACTAGTTAGTATAATGGAAGAATGATTTCCTTTCTTGTTGTATTACTTAGACAAATTACAGAACACAAGTACTAGTATCAAGGGAGACTTCCTATAATGAGGAAAGATTCGCTGTAGTATGGCCGTTTTCTCAGTCTGGTCTTTGAATACGCCACCTTTGCACAGGATCTCTGATTTTCCACACCTCGCAGGGAAGGAAAGAATGCAGATTGCTCAATCAATCATGCTCTCTCTTTCATCTCTCCCTATTTCCTGCTTCTTTGCTCTTGGTCTATAATCATGAACATAACCGCCTCAGTTTCTCATCTTGGTGAATTATAACCTCCTTAGTCACCCAACTTGAAAGTCACTTGGATGCCTCCCTTCTCTTTCCATTATCCAATAGGTAACCAAGACTCATCTATCTTAATTTCCAAATAACTCTTCAATCTGTTCCCTCTGCTTTACAAGGACTGACACTGTCTTTGCTGAGGTGCTCATCATTTCTCACTGAACAGTTTCCAACATCTCCTAACTGGTGTCCCTGCCTACCATCTTGACTCCCCCCTCCAGGGCATTTTTTATGTGACAACCAAAAATATCATTCAAAGTTGCAAATTTTGTCTTTCTAGTACCGAAACTTTTTTGTAGTTAAGTCCTAATACTTCAAAATAGCATAAAAGACTCTTTGTATTTGTATCCTTTTATATGCAAGGATTTAGATGCCTAATTTCTCCACAGATCTCCTGTGCTTTGCCACAAGAGTTACTGGCAGTTCTCTGGATGGACCATGCTTTTTCCTACACATGAGCCTCTGCTCCTATTCTTCCTACTGGACACAAAACTCTGCTCTCTCCGATCTGTATTATGAATTTATACTCATTTCCAAAGATCCATCTGAAATTTCACCTCTTCAAGGAGCCTTCCCAGCCTCTTTCAGGAAGCATCAAGCATTTCTTCTAATCTATGTGTGTCTTGTAGGTGCTAATATAGAGCTTAATTTATTATACTATAATTACTTGTTTACATATCTATCTCAACCATCACACTAAAGCACTCTCTCAAGGACGGGAACTAGGATTTGTTTCATTATTATATTTTCAGTGTCTAGAATATTGCCTGGAATATCGTAAATATATATCAAATAAAAGTAAGTATCCAAGGCAGAATTACCTTTTCCAATTCTGCTCTACAGTCCTTTGTTTTAGAAATAAAGATTATGTTATCAACGTGTTCTTTACCACAGTTGATGGGTTGAGTCTTGTGATTGAATTGTCAATGGCTAAATATGGTTGGGCAGAAACTGCTTGCGGTACTTCTTTTTTCTAGGAGGACTTAGTACATACAATCGGTGAGAGTGCTGCATTGGGGGCGGCAGGAATAATATTGTGGGGAGGATATGAGTACGCTAATTCAAAGGTAAGCAGTGATTGCTCTGTCAGCATCTTGAATATATTCTAGATGTTGTTTTTTGTTTTCATTTTTCATGTCAAAGGCAAATGGTTGCTGATTATGTGCTCACCTGACTTTAGTGAAGTTTAAAGACTACAGAGACTAACATTGTTTGAGCACCTACTGTGTACCAGCCACTGTGGCGAGTAGAAGTGCGGAAAGAACACCAGCTTTCCAATCAGACAGCCCTAAGTGAGAATTCAGTTTTTACATTCTAGGAGTGTAATCTTGGGCGAGTTATTAATCTCTGTGAGTCTCAGTTTCTTCACCTAAAAAAAAAAAGTCCTGAAATAAAACCTACTCTACAGGGATTGTGGTAGATTAAATGATATAATATAGATGTGACAAAAGAAAAAGAATACTAAATTAAAAAAATAAATATTATTTCATCCACACTAAGGAGGATGGAGTCTCCAAAAACAGTTCTTTATCTTCTGATTACCTATGATAAAAATGCTTATGGAAGGAAAAACATATGTGTATAAAGATTTATTAACAATCTACTCTTGACAGTAGTGCACACACAAAATAACTTATTTTTCCACAACTGACTTTGAACATGCTCTGTTGGTCTCCTGTCTCACTGCCTACATGAAAATTCTGAGATCATAGTTTTTCCTTACTTCCAGGTATTAACAGATAGTCCCATCTTCGGGTATTTTTTGTTTCATAAAATGTAAGAACAGCTGTCTCTCTCTCATTTGGCATAGCACAAGTCAGCACGATGGAGTTGTTAAGAGCAGGAGGCCTGGAGTTGGACTGCTTGGATTCCAGTGTTCACTTTTTGTCATCTAATAGACACGTGACCTTGACCGAGTCATTGACTCTACAATTTCTCTATCTGTAAAGTGGGAAGAATAATTGTATCTATCTCACAGCCCTGAGAATTACATTATTAATAGATGTAAAGCACTTAAAAATGGGGCACCTGACATACAATAAGTGCCATATAGGTGTCGGTTATTGTTATCCAGGTGAAAATTTCTCACCCCTCCTCCTCACATCCCAAATTTGGATCTCAGGTATGGGGAAGAGGAGTATGGTCGGACCCTTTGTTCATTTGCTTCAAGGACGGGGGCAAGAGACAGGGTTGGGGAGGAGGCAAAGTGGGCAATGTAATTTTTATTTATTTGGTGTCATTTCTAATTGTTTTTGTTTCTTTAAGGTATTCCTGCATGGCTGCCATGTAGGGGCCAGCTTTTTCTTGCATGAGGGGCTGTTGAGATCCCTCATCCCCCATGCAACTTGCACCTGCAAGGTTTTGCTCCTGGAGCACTGGAAAGAGGGGCTTGGCATATGCTGAAATGGGGAAGGCTGCCAGAGTCGCAGGCTGGGAAGACAGTCAGGAGATCAGATTAGAGAGTGTTAAGTTTGAAGTGCTTGTGAGACATCCAGGTGGAGGGGTCCAATAGGCAGGTGGGTATACAATCAGTTCAGGAATGGAGTGTGGGAAATACACACTTGGGAGTTCTACTTAAAGCAATGAGATGGGATGAGTTTTTCTAGTGAGAGTATAGCTCGAGAAGAGGTCCAAGAATTAAGCCTGGGGCATTCCAGTGTTTATGAGGCAGGGAAGATGAGCAGGAGCTAGTAAAGGAGACTAAGAAGGAGCCTCCAGTGAGGTAGGAAAAAGCCGCGAGTGTGATGTCCTGGGAGTAAGTGAAGAAGGTATTTCAAGGAATAGGGCTGAGACAGAACAGGGGATGCCCAAGGTGAACTTGATCGTGTTTACCGGTGTTCTATGCTCTCTTTCATTACAGTCTCCCCCCAGTCTTTTCCTTTCTTTTTTTCTGTTCAATGGTTTGCTTGTTTTTCTTTTATTCCATCTCTCCTGGAAACCTCTCAGATGCTTCAGACAAGGAATCTCATTCTGGCTAAAAATAGCATTTGTTCCTAAATATAGAATGAGGCTGACCTAGACTGAATGTGCCTGGAACAAAAACATTCCACATAGGATTTTCAGAACCTGTTACTGTCCAGGGCGATACCTTGTGCAGCTGTCTGTCATTAGGAGCTTTATTCTGCCTTTGACTTTCCATTGGAACCCTCTAAATCCTTACTAGATGGATTCACTGTTCTGGGGCCTCTTTTTTACTGAGAAAATATCTTAGTGTTTTAAATTAATTGGAGTTTAATTAAGAATTAGTGTTAATATTAATCAAAATAATTGGAGCACTAATAGAAAACTCAATTTATGTTATTAATGAATCTACTAGGATTTTCCCGTAGTCCTTCCTATATGGATAAAGGCAGGTGTTTATCAAGATTCTAGCTGGATGCTTCTGGGTTAGCTGATAATATCGTTTCACTTAGGCTAGCCCATCCTAGGAGCAGTAAAATCACCAATAGGTGGAAATGTGTCCTCCTGTTAAAGCCCAAAGTTGTGGATACATCAATAACACCTAATGGCACACTTGTAGAAAGACAACCTTACTTAGCATCTTTGGACCCTCATTTATCCATGGGTTCACTTTCCGCGGTTTCGGTTATCCGTGGTCAACTGTGATCTGAAAATGGTGAATGGAAAATTCCAGAAATAAGCACTTCATAGGCTTTAAATTGAGAGCCATTTTGAGCAGCATGATGAAATCTTGTGCCATCCTACTCCATCTTGCCCAGGACACTATGTCACAATGCCTACGTCATTTACCTCACTTCATTTCATCATGTAGGCATTGCATGTATCATCTCAGATCATCACAAGAAGAAGAAGGATGAGTATGGGACAATAAGATATTTTGACAGAGAGAGAGAGACTGCATTCATATGACTTTTATTACAGTATATTGTTATAATTGTTCTATTTTATTATTAGTTATTGTTGATGATTAGTTATTGTTACCATGCCTAAATTATAAATTAAACCTTATCATGAATATGTATGTACAGGAAGAAACATAGTATATATAGGGATCAGTACTATCCACACTTTCAGGCATCCACTGGGGGTCTTGGAATGTATCCCCCTTGGAAAAGGGGGGACCACTATATACGAGTACAGGGACTTGGGCATTTGTCTGTAAATAATATTTTATATTCTACCTCCTACAATGTGACAGATGGATAAATAAAGTATAGTATATTTATACTACGAAATACTGATCCACAGCTAAAATGAAAACACCAGAGATACATGTCTCAACATGAAAAAAAATTTAGAAAATGTTAAGTTTAAAAAGCAAATTGCAGAAAATAAAATATTCCAAACGATATAAATTTATATAAAATTTTAAAAGCACAAAATAATACTACATATTGTTCATAATTACATGTATATATGTAGTAAAGTTATAAAAGCATGGATGCAAAGTCTACTCCCCCAACTTCAGGAGAACTGTTATCTCTGTAGAGATAGGGAGAAGACTGGGAAAGCTTGGCAGTCTTAGAAAAATCTGACCTCATGTTGACATAAAGCAACATTTTCAGTGTTGAAAATGTTTCATAATTAAAGTTAAATTTAAAAAAAAAATCCGATATAAATTATTATCTTCTTAAAGTGTTACTACAAATATCTCTTTGTATTAAGGAATAGTCTCTAGTGGGAAAATGTGTAATTGTCTTCCCCTGAAAATGATATGGAGTTGGTAGGTCATAGTATTTCTAACCAGACATGGATCTTTCTCCTCAGTCTTACCAAATAGAAAACTTAAGGCATTAATACCACCTGCATAATGGAACGACACTTGGAAAGCGACTAAATAGATCTCTTTTTTCCAACAGGAGGCATGCTTGTCTGTGCAAAAGTCTATTCAAGGACCGTTGGGCCATTACGCTGTTAATGTTACGTCTGCAGCCAAACTCTGCAGTCAAAGTCTATGCAACAATAATGGAAGATGTGTTCGAAAAACACTTGAATCATCCTCATATCTGCATATGCCTGAAAGTAGCAGTAAGAAATATGTCCTAAATAAGAGCTTCAAATTCATCATTTCTCCAGTCAATAAGCTGAAGACAATAAAGGACATGAAGAATGCATTTGTGTGTCACTGCTTTTATGGCTGGCATGGAGAGTCTTGCCAGCAACGCCCTCCAGATCTCCTGAGAGGGAAGAATAAGGCTTCTATGGCAAACTTTAATTTCTCAGTTTTTCTCAGCGTGCCCTTATCTGTTGAATTTTTTTACCCCCTACTACAAGGTCAATTTTTCCTTGAAATACGAAAGAGAAGAAAACGTTGATTTATTTTTTCTTTAACTTCAACCTACTTCTAAAATATTTATTGGCTTTAAAGTAAAAAAATAACTAATCATTGACTGCATTCCTTGATAGAGTGATTATTTACTGGGTGCTTACTTCATGCTGGGCACTAGGAATGTGGAAGTGAACACACCAAAGTGCCTGTCCTTGGTGAGCTTAAATTCTTGTGGGAAAATGAATGAGAATAAATGAACAATAAATAAGCAAGTACATATATATCAAATGGTGATAAATGCTATGGAGAAGAATAAAGCAGGGTTACGGGATTAGGGAGTGTGAGGGAGCGCAGGAAATTTTATATAATGTAGTGCAAAGGCCTCCTTAATGAGCTCACCCTAAGACAGGAGGAGCAGGTCACAGATGTATCTGGGAAGAGTCTTCTCAGAATAGGGAATAGGAAGAGCAAAGGCAAAAGCCTTAAGGTGGGATCAGGTTTGGAGTGTTTCAGGACATCAAAAAGGTCAGTGTGGCCGATGCAGGAGCAAGAGTCAGGGGGGAGGGCGGGTCATTAACTTTTTCAAACTAAGAATTGAGTGAAGGTAATTTTTTTTTTTTTAATAATTGAAGAGAAATTTCTGAAGGAAAGCAGGTCAAATAAGATATAATATCTATATTTAAAAAAATAAATATACAAGGCTGGCCCTGTGGCCAAGTGGTTAAAGTTCCATGTGCTCTGCTTTGGCGGCCTGGGGTTCGTGGGTTTGGATCCCAGGTGTGGACATATTCCACTCATCAGCCATGCTGTGGAGGCATCCCACATACAAAGTAGAGGAAGATTGGCACAGATGTTAGCTCAGGGTTAATCTTCCTCAAGCGAAAAAAGAGGAGGATTGGCAATGGATGTTAGCTCAGGGTGAACCTTCCTCACCAAAAAATAAATAAATAAAATAAGTAAATAATATACACTTAAATTTTGTAGTAACAAGAGCGTCTACTATGATTAGATATTGCTACAATGTTCTTGAGACTCCAGTCATATATAAAAAATTAAAAACTTGTAATAAGGTCATATGGGCCATGGAAAACACAATAACATGGGAGCTAAAGAAGGCGACCATTATGTTATAGCTGTTTTCACTCCAGGGACTGGTAATTCCTAAATAATACAAGTAGACCCAGAATACCAAGTCATAGGGTGAGGGGGATCCATACTAAATGCTGTAGAGTTCAATTTTATCCAAAGTATCTAGGGCTCTTGGAAATTCATTGGCAATCATCAATATCATAAGGTAAGTCCTTTTGGACTCCCGTAAGATGGAATTTATATGTGAAATTCTTTGATTTGATACTTGTTGGTTTATTAAAGTATACCATATTGAAGCAATTCATCTCCTTTCAGTTCTCAATGAGTGGCAAATCATTTGAAAAATTCATGTGGTCACTTGACCTGACCTAGTTATAACCCAGATTATCTTCTTTCATACAGACTCCGATTATAGTACCCCAAATGCTATTTCCCTCCTTAGTTTAGGGAAGAGATTTTCTTGTATATCTTTCACATATTGCACTTTCATATGTATTTCGTTCTGGCATACATATGGAGCTTTGATTGATAGATCACACTCAGATTCAGACTTGAATTCATTTGTTTGTCCATGCATTCATCATTCATTCATTCATTTTCAGGAGAAGTAAAAGTTAAAGAGGCAGTAAAATATAGTAAGCTAAATTGAGGTCTATTTGCTAAGTTTCCCTGTTGTGTTGGTATCCTGCTACACCAAGGCTGCAATTACGGCAATTAGATTCTTGTGAACAAGAAGAAATGTTTTTACAACTATTAAAGTTGGCATAAGCCATAATAAGTGAAAAGGAATGCTGCTTTTATCCTTTCAGTGATGATAAATTTTTCAACAAGATTACATCAGGATTTTGATAGTCAACGAATTCCAATAAAGCAGGAAAAGGCAAATATTAATGAATATTATCACCATTTTGAAGATGAAGAAAATAAGATATGTATAGAATGAGAGGTATAGACAATTTTATCCAGTGATCAGTGAATACATCAATCATAGGAGACACATTGCTTCTCTCCAGTGTTTAAACATACAGTGCCGCCCAAATAATCAGGGTGCAAGGAGAAGGGTTGAGGTAGGTGAAAGAAAAAGGGAAAACATATGGAAAATACGTGAAGAAAATAGGAAACACCCCAATCCTAACACCCACAAGAAATCATCTTTTTCTAAATTAAAAATAATGTTAAATTTTATTTCACTTAAATTCAATAGCAAGCAAAAGAAACTAAAACCAAAAGAATTGCCACATGTCTAATAACAGATTCTTCAAAATTTTGGCTTTTAAAAAAAAATTGTTCAAGTTAAAAAAGCATCATGGAAAACACTGAATTTTTGTTATAATTTATTTTGATGAGTAATTTGGAGTTTCCAGTCTATAATATTTAGTCAACTATCTCATAAAAAGAGAAGTCATCAATTATGTCTAATCCAAAGAGAAATACACACATCTCTATTTTTCTTAAATAAAAATATCAAAATTTAAACTCTATTTCTATGCTTTTGATAATTCTCCAAGAGACATTAATAAAGGATACATCTGTGAGCAAAATATCTTGTAAATACTACAAGTCACTTTAATAGATGAAACGTACCTTCTAAGATGATAGGTGGTACTTGTTAGAAACCAGAGTTCCTGTCTCTCTCCTGAATTACCTGAACAATGACACTGCTGTCTAGGGCAGCGTTGTTTCTTACCTCCCATTAATTGTTCAAAAATCACAGTACCCTTTATTTGGACATGAACTTTTTGATCAGATATTTGGTTTTTCCAGTCTCTTAATTGTTCCACACCACTCATTTTTAAATCAGAAGGAATGTATGTCTTCATTGCAGAAACAGTATGTCAATCATACTTTCTGGTCCTCAGTAAATTCATGTCATTACGTTTTTTTTATATTAGAGATATTCTTTACAAAGACTTCTAGCTTTCTCTCCTAATTTAGATTCTCATCTTCAGCTCAGAATAATTTTCTTTCATTATCTTCCAAATGGTTCTCTTTCCTCCATTCTCTCTGCTCGCTTATGAAATTACTATTAGATGGATCTCAGGTCTTCTAGCTCTATAATTGGTGTTGCCTTCCTTTCATAGATTCTAAGTCTTTGTATTCTTTTCTTTTATTATAGATTTTCTCACCTTTTCCTCTGGAATACTAGTTTAGTCTTCATCATATTTTGATATTTTTAATTCCAAAGAAGCCTTTTTTGTGTGTGTAATGTGATTTCTCCTTTTTCATAGTAACCTTGTTTTGGTTTGTGGATTCAACAGCTTCTTAAATCTCTCTGAGAATATCAATTAGATTTTTTTTTATTGTTACTGTTATTCATTTTATTCTGTTCCATTTCCTCTGGGATAAGTTATTCCCTTTACTCATTTCTTCTCTTTCATACTTTTGGTCTGTATCTAGTGTTTGGTGAATCCTTGTCATCCATTTATATTTATGAAGGACCGGAATGACTGAAAAAACTGTCATAGTTCACTCATTGGCTATGTTTACTCAAAATTCTTATGTTGGATGGGAGGATGAACTGGAACCCTGGGAGGAGCTGAGGCACTCTGACAAGTAAGATTCTGGAGCTTGCGAGCAGATAACAGGCAGGTTGGTAGGAACCCTCACAATCATCAAAGTAAGGAGAAAATTATCATGGAAGAGGAGTGTAATTCCCTTGTGGGTTGAGCAGCCTTTCCTTTTTTGTCCCCTCCATGTCTGCTGGGGAGACCCCCGGTTCTATCTAGTTCAGCTCCGTGTTTGTATGCGGTCCAACTGTCAAACTCTGAGCCCTGCCTAAGAAGATCTTTCTTATATTTAAATGTCCTGGGGTCTAATGACTCTGCTACTTGTCATTCTACATCCTCTGGGAAGTTGAATGGTCTGACTGGTTCTGCTATACTGGAAGCAATATTTAATTGATTGCTCTGATAATTAGTCCTCCATGCACTTTGGTTTTTTGAATCTGTTCTCTCTGTGCTGAGGGTTTTTCCCTCCAATGGAAGGGACAGCTCATACCTCTGGAATAACTTTCTGCTGTTTTGATTTGTTCTTTAATTTAAATTTCTGATTCAATTTCATCGATTTTCAGTCTTTGAGTCCAGTCATTGCTTCTTGTTTTCAGCTTCATAGTGTATTTTTTTCTAAGGACATGTACTGAGGATGAAGCAGTAAATACCTGTGCTCAGTACATCACCTTGACCCATTAGTTTGGGTAAATTAATGTTGTATTACTCAGGATGATAGCTTATGCCCCACTAACAGTTAATTATTCCATTATCATCAAGGATAGCACATTAGGACCTATTCTTAAAATAATATATATCATAGTACGCAAAGCACTTGACCCTTTGTTTTTCTTTAATCTGGAAATTTTTTAAATACAAAGTTTTCTCTACCATTCTATTTCCCAACTAAAGTCTCAATCAAAGTTTTCTTTCTTTCTTCTTACGTTTAAAGTGAATTTAAATTGGGGTGTTTTCAGAAAGCAACGGCCACTTATACCAATATGCTTTTAAGAGAGTCTGACTTTAGTTATAAAGAGATTTAATGCAGGCCTCCAGTGTAACTTGGAGCACTGAGTCACCCCTGTAATAACATGTTTCTCTGAACCGCCACAAGGCCACTCACCCTCTGCTTTGCATCAGGTGACTAAAGGACCAGCAGCAAACAAAAGCAAAGGTAAAATATACTTTTTATTTTGTTTGAAAAAATTTAAGGACTGTTTTTAGAAATACGCTTTCTTAGAGGAGCTAGAAAAAAAACTAATTTTGTTTCATTTTTTGGAAGACCGCAATTTCTTTTCTGGCCTAACTTACTTTATTTACTTTTCAAATATGGTACCTCTCAAAATGTGAGCTTGCTTTTATGAACCTAGCACCCTAAAAAATACATTTGTCATGGATAGTTGTGTTAAATTTCAGTTATTTATTATAAGTTTATATTTAAAAATGATTCTCACTTTAATAACTATTCAAGCCTGGTTTTATTTCTCCTCTACATGTACAATTTCTCCGAAAAGCAGCTTTCTGGAGTATGTTGCAGTTTGTTATCATCACCTAATACTTAACTTACAATAGCATCAAATGTGTTCCCCAAAGCGGGTTAGTGAACTAACTGTTAATAAGCATTAGGAACATGTGGCTTTATGACAGAGCGACAAGTTTAATATTTTTTATAATTGATAGCTGTGAAGAATTCCTCATGCTAATCTTATAGACATAAATGGTTTTCTTTAGAGTATAAGTGCATTTCCTTACGTGATACAGATTTTCTTTTTGCATGATCTTTAATGAAGTTTTCAAAGACGTGTTCCATAGTTATCATACCTACCATGATGGGCAGTATTAGAAGACTGTTATTTGGAACAAATATTGCATTTTTTAGGAAATACGTATCCTCTCAGAAAATGGGTATTTTTTTGTCATAAATATAGGTTTAAAATTTTTTCCCCAAATACTAATACAGGCACTGACAATTTAGAGATGATAACCAATAGGCAGTTCAAATAAGAAAATCTCTTAGTAATTGCGAAGAGGATATATACATACAAATACATACAGATAGACTTAGATTTTCCAGAAAAGAAATAACAAGTAGCAAAACAATAGGAGAAAGATAAATCTTAAATAATTTAATCCATTGGAGAGCGAAAATCTTAAAGTCAAGATATTTCCGAAAGGGGCAAAAGGGGGCACATGTGTACAGTGATGGATAGTAATTAGACTTTGGGTGGTAAACATGATGTAGTCTACACAGAAATTGACATATAATGATGTAAACCTGAAATTTATGTAATTTTATAAACCAATGGTACCTTAATAAGAAGGAAAAAGTTTCCTATTGATGGAGAAAAAAGCTGTGTACTTCTGTGGCTACGTATAGCAAAGGTAAAGAGAAAGATCTGAAAAATCATGAGTTGAATAAGATAGTTTAGGCAATAAAACTTGATTTTTTTAACTCCTTCACTGCCAGCTCCTGTGTAACTAACTTTAACGTAGAATTGTTGTTAATCAAGATACAGTAGTCCCTCCTTATTCTCAGATGATATGTTCCAACACCTCCAGTGGATGCCTGAAATCACAATAGTATTGAGCCCTATATATGCTATGTTTTTTCCTATACATACATACCTATGATAAAGTTTAATTTATAAATTAAGTACAGTAAGAGATCAACAATAAGTAATAATAAAATAGAACAATTATAACAATATACTGTAATAAAAGCTATGTGAATGTGATCTCTCTCTCAAAATACCTTATTGTACTATGCTCACCCTTCTTGTGATGATGTGAGATGATACAATGCCTATGCAATGAGATGAAGTGGGGTGAATGGCATGGGCATTGTGACATAGCATCAGGCTACCATCGACCTTCTGACTACATGTCAGAAGGAAGATCATCTGCCCCCCCTCTTGGTGACCATGGGTAACTGAAACCACAGAAAGCAAAACTGTAGATAAGGAGGGTATACTGTACTTATCTTATGATATATACTGATATTGTAGTACTATCTAAGAAAGTTTTGTCACATGATCTATTTCAGCCTTGTTTATAAATTAGAATTCAGTTTGATGATGGAAGGAAGACCTCTTGTTGAAGCCCTCACAGTTTCTTAACATTTAAGTAAATTACAAGCAAAGAGTTGGAAAGCTGTTAAATGGAGAAAGTTAAGAAAATTCTAAAAAATAACAGGTTATAAAAAATTCATGTGCAGAGATTCAGGACTCGTATTCTTCATGATTTTTTTTTGAGAATCATACTATATACCATATTTTCGTAGCAACAAACTTTTATGTGAACCTTATTTTTTCTTGGGAAAAGCTTTAGAAAATTCAGTAATTAAAGTTATATTTAAACTTACCTCATTATCTGTAATTAATTGTTTATTGAAACCTTAGTCTCCTAAGTTTAGCACACTCCTTGAACTTGTCTACGTATAATAGAATAGTAGGTGCTGTGAATTTCTAACAGGAACAATCTCCAGTTGTCTTTTTCACAGAATAGTGCCTTTCATTTAAGCATAGGTCCAATGTTCATAATAACTCCAAATGAATGAATCCCATGTTCCCTCTTATCGAGTATATTTGAAAAAAATAAATCCCACTCCTTAAGGAGCACTATTTCTTAGACAAATTATATTGGGTGGTTCAAGAATTGGCTATTATCCTAGGCTATAATTACTCTGCCTTTGTTGTAGGCATTCCAGAACAACCTTATTGCATCCTTAGTCCACCCTCAACCTGTGATTGGAACATTTCTGAATTTTCCAATTGTATTAGGAGACCATCTCAAGGTTACATTTGGAAATAAAAATTCACTTCAAAATATTTTCAAGTTATATGGTTTGTATAATTAGACTGCATGCAATTAATGTTCTTGAATAAATAAACTTTATTTTTAAGGAATTAAAAAGTCTTTGTATGAAAAGGTAAGCCACATTTATGGTTAGCATATGGAACTATAATTAATACAGAAACAACTTTCTTTACAAAGTGCGACACAGTTCTCATATAGTGTGAATGGGCAACCAAAGTAGAGAACAAGTTCTCTAATGATCTCTTTAAAATGCGTGCAAAGTATTGATTAGTTAGCTAGTATATTTGGTATCTCAATAGTTTATTTTTTTTAAGAAACAAAGCATAATCCACTTGGTTGCACGATACATACTATCTATTATTAAGACCTGGTGGAGATTAGTCTAACTGGCACAGTCATTTGCAACATCAAGAGCTTCATCATTCATCCAGCAGGTGTACCTGAAGTGGAAGCCACTGCCTTAGAAGGAGATGTGAGATATCCATGTAGCTAATCGTACAAGATCTGAACATAAAAAGTGAAGAAAAATACATGGAAACATAATTTAACAAACTCTGACTTTCTTCATGTGCCACAGCCTTTTCAGATTGCTTAATTTTCATGGGTTTGAAGCTTATAGTCAAGTTTACTGAAGGTTGACAGGGATACTTCGGGTAAGAAATATTAGTTTCAAGGTCAAAGGGCATTGTAAACTCAAGCATAAATCTACTGAGTACTAGGAGGTCAGACCATCGTGGTGAGATGTCCAGAGAGCAGTTCGATTCAGAGGACTTGCCATCTTGATTAGAAAAGTTGTCTTGTGTGAAAATGTCAGCCAGAGGGCTACAGAGTAGCAGAGAAGCATAGAAGAATGGGGGTGGGTGGGCAAGATTCCATCCCATACTCATAAATTTAAAAATCTGAATTTAAGTTGTAGTTCATAAGCATAATTTTCAAAAGCTGAGACTTCAGCTCGTAGGCAAAGAATAGACATCAGTAGTATGTTTGGATATATAAAATACTATGAGTATTTATCATCATACCCATGTCACGCCCAAAAAAGACAATATTGCTGGAAAGGCAATTTAAAACAATAAAAATTAAAACAACAAAGATTAAAAAATGACTATTGCTGGAATGAGTGAGACAATGAAACATTTTCTAGTGTGCTGATAATAGTAACTAGCCTTGGAGTCTAAAATTTTAACCTCTGCTTCCTACTGACTTCTGTTATACTACACTGAGATTTCTTTTTTGTGCTGTAAACACACCAAGGTAGTTGGACAGAATTCAAGGAAGGCAATAAGATTTGAGAAAGGATTTATAAGAGGAAAGTGTGAGGAAGAATAAAGAAACAAAAATAATGCCATAAACATTGAAGAATTAAAAAAAAGGTCAGAATTTAATCTTCATACAATTGGATAATTGAAGTGCTTAAGACAATCCAAGAAAAATGATCTGGAGTTGAATAGGTGAAATCTAGTTTTCTGAGATATTTAAAATTAGGTTGGATGAGTCACCAAAACTAATACATAGTCAAGAAAACAAGAAAGAACAACCAAAGCATCTTTTGCATATCCAGTTCCTCCAAATACTAGTATTGTTGTAACTAGAGTTTTGCATTGTTTACAATTGGAGAAGGCCTATTACTCTACAGCATATTTTTCCACTTGTAATAAATAATGCACCGGTATTGTGCCCTGCATTTTGTGCTGCCTAATAATACTGATCAATTTCTTGAATCCTATCTTCTGTGCTCCTACTGAATATCTACTAAACCATTAATCACTATTAGTTTTCCTTTACCATAGGTAATTAACCAACCCATAATCAGCTCTTAATAGCCACATGTCAGAATAGAGTGGTAACTTAAAGCTCTGGCTGATGGTGTTTACTTCAACTACAAAAAAACAAAAAACGCTTCTCATTTCCTGAAAAAAGATTTTCTTGCCAGATTGCAGAAAAGCATATCATTTTCTCAAATAACATTATAAAAAATGATCCTTGTAATAAAATCCAACTCAGATGTTACCTTGTTTAGGAAGCCATGACTGATTCCTCGTAGTCAAATCAGTTTGCATCTTCTTTTGTGTTTTATTAGTTTTTGAAATAAAGTAATGGTTTTGAGTAACTGCTACATCAACATGGTACAGTACCCCAAAAGAACTTGCCTCCCAAAGCATCTTACCCAACTCTAGCCACTTCTCTCTCTCAGTCATCCAGTTCTTCCTGGAGCTAAGCAATGTAATCAATTCTTGAGTTCCCCTCCAGAGAAATTCCTCAGTACACAAATTGCTACATATGCATGTAGTATATACATACTTCCCTTTCTCAGAAAAATAATGGCAGCATTCTATATATATTTTGCTTTTTAAAAATTTTAAGTACATATACAGACACACGTATAAAACAAATATAAACTTTAAAGAATAATTATAAAATCTGGTGAATATTCATATCAATACATAGGCAGTATCATTCTGTTACAGCTGCACAGTATTCCATTGTCTGGAAAGCCATTATTTACTTAACCACTCCTTTAATGAGGGACATTTGTTTCCCACCTTGGTCATTACAGACAATGCAGCAATGAGAAACACAGAAGAAGAATTTCTAGGTGAAAGGTTTTGTAATTCAGATAGAAATTTCTAATCTTCTGTTTCATCAGGAATGTACCATACTCCTTTACTCTTTCTTCATTGCACACTTTGGAGTCCATGCCTAGCTTTTCACTTTGCTCAACTTTTGTACCTTGATAAGACATGTCTGCTTGTACAATGAGATGGGTGACATTTGCAAAGTCAGGTCAACTCTAGTTTCCAAGCCATTCCTATCAGGACTGAGGCACAATTTGAGATTAAGACATTAACCTGAAACAAAACAATGTCATCTGGCCATGACCTTTGGCCTCTCCAGTGCCTGACCTTCCACTCAATCTTGCACCCTGATGTTGAGATCTAGGATCTGGAGAATCTGGATCAAACTCTCCTGTTTTCAAAAATCTCCTGACTTTTGAATATCATTCCAGTCCTCAGGCCTAAGGTTCAGCCTCAGCTCCCGATTCCTAGTTTGTCTGTTTACCCTGCCCGGTATCCCAGCTCTTCTGGTCAATGGCTTGGGCCATATTTGGGGAGGATGGGGTATTTTAAATTATAATCTTGACTATGGACATTGAAAGGAGTTAAAAATATTCTCAGATCACTAGATTGGTTTACAGTTTAAAAACTTTAATTAGAAAACTGAGGATTTAAATCAACAATGTTATTTTAAGGAGCTTAGTTAAAAACAGGTTGACAGAGAGAACATTTTATTCAAAATGTGGTCCCAAGACTTTGTGTGCTTTCCCAAGAAAGCTGTTGATCTTGGCTGCAAGAAATTTCAAGTCCTAAAGGAGAAGTAATACTTTTTGACAAAGACTAAGTATATACTCTTATATAAAGATAATTATATTCTCTTTCAGATTCCATTTCTTAAAATGCAAAATGTTTTCGCTTCATAAAAAATGTGGCCTTCCACACTGAAGAGTGAATTTTCCATTAGCCCAAGAGACACTGAAATAGTCATTTTTATGTATTTACAAAACTTATGCTTACTTTTAAGAAGACTGGAAGGGAAGCAGTTTTGCACACTGAAGATAACACAGTAGTTCTAAAAGCTGTTCAGACGGAGGGACACCAGTGTTCTCTGATAATGACATGAAATAGAGTTATAATAAAATTCAGTACCTAATGATGCATTGTGGGGCTTAAAGAAATTATCACATAGTAGATTATATTGTAAACCAATAGGCACCGAGTTTTTAAGAAAAATGTATGGGAAAAACTTAATTGAGAAAACTCTATCCATTAAAATACATTTTTTCTTCTGCTGGAACGCTTAGAGCTAGCTTTTATGGTATTGATATTCCAAGAGAGAAGAATGTAAGAATCATCAGGATAGGACATTGATTACAATCAGACTAAGGCAGTAATGTCCTTCAGAGAAAAAAAGGAAGCCTATTATCTGCTTTTGCTCTCCTAAGCTATTGTTAGAAAGCAGGCTAGCAATCAGCTCTGCAGAGCGGAGGACGCAGCTCTGAACTCAGTGGCTCCGCTCTGTCTTCCATTCTGATAAATATTTACGTATTTTTTTACTGGCAACAAAATATCACTCCTGTCAGTACTTTCCTTAAGGGTTGGAAATAAAACATCACATTTTTAATTTCAGTAAAAACGGAGATCATAACCTTCAGGATAACTTTTTAAACCCTTATGGATTTAGGGGCAGACACTTGCCATCTTAAAAGTTTTGAAAACAAAATCCTAAGATCATAAAAGAAAACCCCAGAAGAATTGTACATTAGGAAAATTAATTCCTTCCACGAATACGTTAATATGAAGAGGGCTGTGTGTGTGTATATTTTTAAAAGCCTTCCCAGAGTATTCCCTCTAATGTTAAAGACCAATGTGGATCATCATGCCATGTGAAAGAAAAACGATGTTCAGTGTATGAGAACAGAAAGTTAGAGTGGCAATCAAAGTCAAAGCAAATCTGGGGCAGGCCCGATGGCATAGTGGTTATGTTCACACGCTGTGCTTTGGCAGCCGGGGTTCGCAGGTTCAGATACCTGGCACAGACCTACACACAGCTCATTGAGCCATGCTGTGGTGGTGTCCCACATACAAAATAGAGGAAGAGTGCCACAGTGGTTAGCTCAGGGACAATCTTCCTCAAAAAAAAAAAATTAAGGCAAAACTGGCAGGATTAACTTACTCATTTATAGTGTTATTATTTTTCTGTGCAGCAATTGTTAAAAATACTGTGCAGTTCCTCTAAATAACTGGATTGCACTGCTCTTGTCTCTGAACCTGGATTATTGGAAGAGCCTCCCTCCAGGCTTCCGGCTGCTTCTCTCTTGTGCCCTTTCCTTTCCAGGTTTGCCTCCACACGGCAGCCGGAGGAATCCAGTTAAGCCCAAGTCAGACCATATCATTCTTCTCTCAAAACTCTCTAATTCTTTCCCATCTCACTTAGAGTGAAAGCCAGAGTCCCAACAAGGCCCTACAAGACCCTCTCTTATCTCTCTGTCCCTTTTACTTAGTCACTGGACCCTTTGAAGCTCCTCAAACCTGGCAGGCACGCTCCTGCCTCAGGCCCTTTGCTCCTGCTTTTCTCCCATGCTTCCCCAGACATCCTCCAGGCTCTCTCCACTCCTCCTTCGGTTCACTGAGGACTTCCTCTTTCAAATGAATCCTTGCTTTATTTGTTTTCTTTGCTATTACCACCTTCCAATGTACTATATGTTTTATTTACTCATCTTGTTTATTGTCTGTCTCCCTCTGCAAGAATTTAAGCTCTGTGAAGGCAGCGTTTTTGTCTGTTCTGTTTATTGTATTCCTAGTACTTGGAACAGGAGCCTAGTACATAGAAGGTGCTCAATAAAAATTTCCTGCACACTAAGTACCTCTGCCTTCACACAGTCATCAGTGCCCCAAAGACCACGAGCAACACACCTGCAGTTAAATGAATTGGGTTGATTACTTGTTGTAGCCAGGGAAAATGTACTCCCTGGGGAACTGTGGGATGTCTCAGCACGAAGGGATCAGAAAGAACCTGTTATAAAATTGAGGTATTAGTTGGGTGATTTGGCAGAGGTCTAAGAAAATGGGGATTTTCTCTAGATTGGATGTTGTCAGAAAGCAGGGGCATTCCTTTGATTGGGTAAAGAATGACAGTCATTCATACAGCAAGAGAGAGGGATGTTCGGTATTTTGTGGGTTGCACAATGACCTTGTTCTTATCTGTAGTTAGACAAGATGAGAATGTAGTCATGCTCTGTTTCATCCTATTGTGGTCTGAGAGTAAATTTGTTTGAGGTTGGTATTTTGTGAGATTGTTTATTCTAAGAGGAGAATACTTTGGCCCAGCTGTGAGTATGGCCAGCTTCTGAAATGTGGGGGTTGCTTTTTTAAAAATTTATCATGAGCAGGTAAGCTTTTGTGGGGAAGGAGGGAGAGAGGAAAGAGGAATAAGCAGGGGGCAGAGCCTTCTCTGCAGACTCTTTTATCTGTACAGGGCAGGCCTCTCTCCTCAAAGAGGACCCCATTCCTTCATGGTCCTTCACTGTCAGAACCAGGGAACTGGAACAAGGTGAGGTACGAGGCCTGCTTGATAAAAGGCAGTCCGCCCTCTCTATTGTTTTTGTCACCTTCCCCTCTCAGTGGGTTAAGAAGGTCAGAACTGTGAAGCCAAGGTCAAAGCAGTAGCAGCCACACCTTCCTCACTGTGGCTCTTCCTTCCACCAGGGGAGGCATCTGAGGAGAAAGCTCCTTCCATTTACCCTCTGCCTTTCACAGATGTTTCACTTTGCTGGAAATCATTCGTCCAGGAGCCTTTAAAATGTCTTCCCAGAAGTTTCCCTGTTGAAGGAAGAGAACTAGTGTTTCATATGTGTCCCCGGAACAAACCTTACTCCTAAGAAGAGAAAATTGGCTGATAAAATTTAGCGGAGAAGTCCAAGTTAAACTCCCCACTCATCTCTACCCTCAGTAGCGTGAGAATTCTTCCCAAAGTTCCATCAAGTAGAGATTTGTTTAAAGGAGCAAACCTTCCCAGGAAGATTATGAGAGGGGCAAGGGAGAAAGATAAGGAAGTTTGCTGTTGGTGACTCATGGTTGAGTGTGGATAACTGCACAGGTTGCGAGGCTCTAACAGCTAGTTGAGATACAAGTAGAGCCCAGGAATGGGGATTTTGGTGGCGTGGGTGGGGTGAGGGAAAGGAGTCTAGAGGAATTCAGAAGCAAAGGGCACTTTCGGAAAGGGCAGGCCTGGGAGGCTCCCTGGCAAAGGAAGGAGGGTGGGAGAAGCAGACAGCTAATGATTGCCTGATGGGGGCAGGGGACTGAAAAGTGTCTGGGAGGTGCCCAGTGAAGGGATCTCCTCCTAGCAAGCCATGTTTAATTAGCAGCATGACAGAGGGTGCTGCCTGTGTGGGAAGCAGAAACCTGAGACGCACAGCAAACAGAAGACATAGGCACCAAATTTTATTTATTTATTTTGCCTGCATTTGTTGTGTATCCATACGTTTTATCAGGAGCTCTGCCTGCCACCTGCCGTGCAATGTGTACCTTCCATTAACTGGAATCAGGAAAAGAATAATGTTCCGGGATAGGAGAAAAGAATCACTTGGTAACTTTGTAATAAATGAATGAAGCTATTCTGTGGCAATGATGAGGGGGCTGACCAAAGAAGAAACAATAATCAGTGGAAAGCTATGTTTTGAATAAAACTGAAAGCAGGAAGTGTTCTGGTAGAATAGATTTTTTTTGTACATATATATAGCCTTCTCTAATATGAAAAGAAGAGCTTTTCTTTTTCCTATTAATGATCACATATCCAAATCTATTTTTCTTACCCTGAGGCAGAATATAATAAAATGATCAAAGATATGGGGCCATATTGAGGACCACAACTCTTTTTGTACTTATAAAATTAAATTCTTTTGAAAATACTGTTCTCTTCAAACCATAATTTATACCTTCAGTTTATTATATTTCATGTTACTAAGTGGAGTAATCTTATTCATCTTTGTGTTGTGAAGGAGTACAGATATTTATTCAATGAACAGAGGAAGAAAATATCTACCTTCATAGCTTTTAAAAATCGACATTTTGTGTATATCCATTTACTTAGGATTTAAATGTCTTTGAATGATGTTTTATAAATTATTTAAAATTTTTGCTTACCTCAGTGTCTTAGGCCTGGGAAATGCTATAAAGTTTGGCTGGTAACACCTGGTGGTTAAAAATGATAATTACAGGCAACATACAGTTCACAGTGATTGGCTTCACTGGAGGAAATAACACAAGCTGAAGCTTCCGTGGAAAGAACCTCTGTCAATCAGAGTTCCTGGTTGTAAGCAACCAAAAGAAAACCTCACTGACTTGAGCAGAAAAGTGCTGTCCCATGAGGACAGTTCTGCCACTTGACATTGACACTATGGATGTCAGGTTCTGGATGCCCCCACATGCACTGCCTATCCTGGACACTGGAATTTTGGTCACCACTAGCACCACCCCCTTTCAGTCTTTTTGATTCCCAAGATCTCGATTCAAAGTGTAGAATAGGATGCACCTAATTGTCTGGCCACGGCGACATAGCAGGACCCGAGCTGCAAGGAAGGCTGGGAAAGCATCTGGACCTTTTGGCTTATTTAATGAAATAATAAAAAGTTATTACAAGATTAAATGAGATAAATATTTATAAAGTACTTAAGCACAGTGCCTGGGATTTGATGAGTGCTCCAAAATGATAGCGAATATTATTTTACATCTTTATTTGCTCATGAGCCTTTTTGAGGGCAAGGACCACATCTTACTCATCTCGTATCCTGAACACAGGGTCTGATGCTCAGTAAATATGTGTTGAATTGTGTTGCTTGCCCCTGAATAGAAGCTAGGTCTCTACACCTGCATCCATATCTCTGTTTATTTATAGGCCTCTTTAAGATCTTTAAATAAAACGCACTTTAAAAATATAGCTATATAACAACAATAGTAATATCCATCCAATATTTGAATCTTTTTCTTCAAAATTATCACTAACAGAAAATTAAATCTCTTCACAGGTCTTCCAGAGTGTGTTAAAACAGAAGATAAGACTTTTTTCTTATCATGAAACTGTTATCTGAAGGACAATTCAGGTTTTGTGTTGTTCAACCAATACATCTCACATCATGGCTGCTTATATTTTTCATTCTGAAGTCTATCTCTTCTCTAAAACCTGCCCGACTTCCAATTTATCAAAGGAAACCTTTTATAGCTGCATGGAATGCTCCAACAGATCAGTGTTTGATAAAATATAATATAAGACTAAATCTGAAAATGTTTCAGGTGATTGGAAGCCCACTGGCCAAGGCTAGAGGGCAAAATGTCACTATATTTTATGTCAACAGATTGGGATACTATCCATGGTATACATCACAGGGGGTTCCTGTTAATGGGGGTCTCCCCCAGAACATAAGTTTGCAAGTACACCTAGAAAAAGCTGACGAAGATATTAATTACTACATCCCTGCTGAAGATTTCAGTGGACTTGCTGTCATAGACTGGGAATACTGGAGACCCCAGTGGGCCCGGAACTGGAACACAAAAGATGTCTACAGACAGAAGTCAAGAAAGCTTATTTCTGATATGCAAGAGAATGTATCAGCTACTGATATTGAATATTTAGCTAAAGCAACCTTTGAAGAAAGTGCAAAAGCTTTTATGAAGGAAACCATCGAATTGGGAATTAAGAGCCGACCCAAGGGCCTTTGGGGTTATTATTTATATCCTGATTGCCACAATTATAATATTTATGCCCCGAACTATACTGGGTCATGCCCAGAAGAGGAAGTTTTGAGAAATAATGAGCTCTCTTGGCTCTGGAACAGCAGTGCTGCTTTATATCCTTCTATTGGTGTCAGGAAATCTCTTGGAGACAGCGAAAACATTTTGCGCTTCTCGCAATTTCGGGTGCATGAATCCATGAGGATCTCCACCATGACATCCCACGATTATGCTCTGCCTGTATTTGTCTACACAAGACTAGGCTACAGAGACGAACCTTTATTTTTTCTTTCTAAGGTAAGACAACTCTTGCCAAAGATAGGGGGATTTCCTCCCTATCTCTGAAAGAGACATTTCTTTGTTAATTATATTCTTTGAAGAATTCCCAATTAATGGTGTTAGATAGGAGCATAATTCTTCCTTTGACTAGTCATCCATTTAGACTCTTCATCTATGGAAACTGAATTTTGATTATCTTATTCATTATTATTCTTTTAAGGACCACAATAAGGGGGAAGGGATTAAAGTGCAAATCGGCAATTCTTCCTTCCTCCTCCTAACGTGGATTCCACTGCCTTACAATCTGCCTTTGGAAGGTTATTAGAATGGTTGGTGGTAGACAGGTTGGAAAATCAGAGAGGACGTTTTAAAATGGAATAGTTGGCTTACTCATGTAGACGTGGAATTGAAGGCATCCCTGCTTCTGGCCCCACCATCTAAAATGTCAAGAGAAAAAAGACTGTTTTCCTTTTAATGCATGATGCCAGCCTTAACAAAAGATATAAGGGAGGCACAACATGTGAATATACTTAACACTACCGAGCTGTACACTTAGAAATGGTTAAGAGTAAATTTTATGTTATATGTTTTATACTACAATTCAAAAATTTTTAGATGTTTTTAAAAAAGGTATAAGTGAGTTGCAAATCTGCTCAAAGTTGGCAAATCTATAGATATAGCCATCTGGTTTATTCTTGACTCTATGACCACAACAAATGGAAAGTAGGTAAGAGTGGTGTGAGTTTCTAAATTCAATAAGAAATTCATCACTAGTAGATGTTTTTGTAACTCTAGGTTAAAACTTACAAATAGAAGTTTTATTCTATCCGTTTATTTTACTTCAGTCGTTTATGTAGTCAAAAACCTCACCACAAGGGTAACTTTTAAAATAGATGAAATTTCAGCCCAATTTTCTCTCCTTTCTTCTCCCTTTGCTACTCTTGTCACTTGAATGAAAACTTCTAGGGAAAGTAGTTGCTGCTGTAATCTTTGGACTTGGATAATTATGTGTATACTTTCTATGATGAGAAGACTTGGGACTTGTTCAGACCTTCACATTTGTGAAGCAGTGGTATTCTACAATATAACTGGATACCAAGTGTTTGTCAAATTTTAACAGAGGCATTTCTTCTTTCTCCACCATCACAAAATTTAATTCACCAGCATGTATTAAAATACAAAGACGTTCTGAGTGTTGGGCATCCAAAGGGGGAGGCTCAGAAGCACTCAGGGGAGGGCTCTCCCGTGAGCAGGAGGCATCTGTGGAGCATGTAGATCGTAGAGCTTACTCAAGGAGAAATGACACACGCAGTATCGGGATTTGGTGAATACTGTGCCTCTGACGCCTTTAATGAGATGAGTAAGAGAAAAGAGTCTCTTTTGTGAACTGATATTCATACTACCTAGAAAAATCAGCAACAAATGATTGAGAATGACACATAGTTAACGTTATCTGGAAGGTTTTAAAGGATTATCTAAATCTTTACAAAATAGTCTTGACTCTGAAATTGAAAGTTAAATACCACTTTCTTCTGTGAAATTTCTTTTCCTTTTCTATATTTGGCTCACACAAGTTCCTTTCTTTAGTGGTAATAAAGTTACTTTTGGAAGAAACAATAAACTTTAAGGGACAAAGTGTTCATTTCAAAAGATTAGTTTACGCTACTGCTACATTCTGAACATTCTGCAAATCCAGGGTAAGCTTCCTTCTTGAATAGCTACCTCAGAGATGCTTCTGTTCTAAGGGAACAAGCAACAACAGTCAGGTTTCTCATCTCTAAACAGTTTTCTTTGACAATCCCAAAGTATCATTCTGAAAACTTTCTGAATTAAAAGGTATTTCCAAGTATTTTGAACCATCAGTTTACCCACCCCTTTACCCTATCCTCCATAAAAATCTGCCCACAAATTTTTAAAAACCTGATATTCATTTATACCAAACTGTAAATGACTAGTAATGGCTTCCATTTCTGACTTTCCCAAAGATATCTGCATTTTAGAATGTGTGTGTGTGTGTGTGTGTGTACACACACTTATGAATAGGATTAGAAAAATAATTTACCAATAGTAGCAAATCTTTTAACCTCTCCAGACGTCAGTGCCTCATTGACTTAATCTACAAAATGGGAAAGTATTACCTGCCCTAACTGCCTAGCAAAAGTATTATGAAAATCAAATGAGGAAACATATGAAAATTTGAAGCACTACAAAAATATAGGTAGTATAGCTATCGCTTTTTAACAGGTGTCAAAGTCTTAAACTTGAAAGGGGAATATCTAAGAATGGAATCTCAGTCAGCAGCCACGGCCTGGAAGGTGATATGGGGGCATTAACACCCCAGTCCATGCAGAAGATTCCTACCACCTATACATAAATACAACTGAGATACAACTTGATGCTATGCTTTAAAAAATAATGAAAGGAGTTTTCTTGACTGTAGATTTAAAGATGTTTATCTCTATAACTAATTAATGTTCCCTCTGTTAACACACAAAGGGAGCTCATTAGTGGCGCTCCAGCTCCCCACAGTGGGTACCTTACTTACATGCACTATGATAAAAGTGTTAGGGACTGAAACCCAAGTGTGGAGAATGAGTCCTCTGGGTGCCCCACCCTCTACTTCCAAAACCTTGATTCAAGCCGAAGATCACAAGTAGGGCAAGGCAGTCCTATACTGTGTTAGGACCTGGGAGATTTGTTGCCATTACATCATGCGCTGTTCCTTTATTTCCCCTTTCATGCGACATCATTCATGTGGCTCATGCTCTCAGGTGGTCCCAATCTACTCTCAGAGGCATCCTACCTGTGACTTCCCTCACTGACTAGTGCTCTTGCTTTTTCGGTCCCCCAAACACGGCTGCTCTGTGATTCATTCAGGACCCCTCTCTCAGCTAAGGGACAGTAAGCTAATTTGGTAGAGAAATTTGTATTAATATCTTCTGCTGCCTGCTCACTTCCAGTCAACAGGCGCATGAAGACTTGCAATTTTGAATCAGTCTCAATAAACTCTCTCTGATAATGACACTAAAGGACACATTGGGAAGAAACTAACATTCTCTCCTGATATCAACCTTAGAATGTATAGCTTTCACCACAAACATCTGTAGCTTCCTTACTTACTGAATATGAGATCAATAACCTCAATAACCTATAAATGTTGATCAAAACTGATTAATAATCAATAACCTATAAATACAAAATGTAAATGCTATGTCTCCCTCCTTCCTCTGATGACAATGCCTTAACCCAAAGGAATTGATGGGAGATTTCCGGTTTCCAGTCTGGCATATAAGAAACTAGGAAGTTCCCACTTCTTCCTAACAAGTAAAAAGTTAACAAACTGAAAACATCAATTCTTCTTAGACTCACAAGAGAAGTGAGGACACAGGGCAAATTGCTGCCCTCAAAATTGTAGAGACAGACGGTGAATACAGAGAATCACAACTTACCAGATCAGAAACCCATGAGCAGAAACCTCTGCGGGAACCAGTGCCTGAGTAGGAAAACCTGAACTGTAATTGATGAATTACTGGTGGCTCAGTGTGGACAAGTCTGAGAGACGAAAACTCCAGGGGACCCAGTGATGGGCGTGGAGGGGCACTTTTGTGAGTTTTACCTCCTGGATCTCTACCAGGTTTGTGCAGTAAATATGGGAGAAAAATTCCATCCTACATCTGGCAGAGGGAGGGGGAAAGAAACCATTTTGAATATTCTGGAGCATTCTGTTCTTCTTAACAAGGTCTGTCCTCAGGAGAAACTGTTTAACCAGAGCTAAGCGTGCTAGGGTCTTATCAGAGCTTAACTGACTTGGAGAAGGGAAATACTCAGCTCTAGGTGGCTCTAGCCTTCCAGGTGGGAGAAGAGAAATACTCAACTCTAGCCTCCTCTAGCCAGCCTGTCCCACCTCAGAGTGGGGGTAAAAAAACAGCTGAAAACCACTTGTGAAGTTCATAGTACAGAGGCACAGGCCCACTAAAAGATTGAGGCCTACTCATAGGCCTACAGAAGCCTTCCGTTGCCCTCGCATCTTACTAGCTCATTGCTGAAGGGCTATTTATAGCAGCTGGTTGTACCCAGGATGAGCTATCTGCTTATCAAAAGAAAACTAAATCATGTCTAGCTATCAAGAAAAAAATGACAAGACATACTAAAAGGTAATAAGACAATTTGAAGAGACAGAGCAAGCCTCAGAACCAGACTCAGATATGACAAGGATGTTGGAATTATCAGACTGGGAATTTAAAACAATTATGATGAATATGCTAAGAGCTCTAACGGATAAAGTAGATGCATGCAAGAACAGAGGGACAACGTAAGCAGAGAGATGGAAATGCTAAGAAAGGACCAAAAGAAATATTAAAGATCAAAAACACCGTAACAGAAAAGAAGAATGTCTTTGATGGGCTTGTTAGGAGATTGCGCATGGCTGAGGAAAAAATCCCTGAGCTTCAGGATATCTCAATAGAAAGCTCCAAAGAGCAAAGAACAAAGACTGAAAAAAAAACAGGAACAGAATATCCAAGAACTGTGAGACAGCTGAAAAACTGTAACACACACGTAATAGGAATTCATAGAAGGCCGTCGGGGTATTACAGACCTTCTGATCACATCATGTGACTATGGCATCACTGTATTCAGGGAAGTTTCAAAGTAAATGGAGGGAGGAGCTCTGCTCCCTTAGGTCTTTGCCAAAAGAGGCAGTGGACCTGGACCCAGCAGAGTCCTCGTTCCAGGCACTGCGTGGCTGCCTCTTCCTCTGCCCCAAATGCATCGTATCATGGATAATTTTCAAAACCGTTTCACTTACACTAGCTCATTTGAGCCTCACAAAAACTCCTCCCTTCCTGTCATCTCAGCTTTGACCTATTCAGCAGACATTTCGGTCATGGGAAATGGAAATGGATGTGAGCCTGAAAGGGAAATTAGTTTAACCCAAAATCTCCTCTTTTTTTTGAAAATCTCCCAGAAAAAAAGACTTTAAAAACGGAAATTGTAAAACCGTTAATTTCAATGGACTATAAAAGTGTTAGATAAGGACATTTCTCTCTCAAGTATTGATGAGTATATAATGCCCCAGGCAAAATATAGTTTAGAAGTTCTGCTTTTATTTTCCACCAAATCACCCACTTACATTTTCCAGCACATAACTGATGGAAATTCACCATTGGCATAAGAGGTAAATGCTTAGTGTCCTAAACAGTGGGGAAACAAATTATAATTTAACAAACTTATTTAGGAAACCTCCTGTAGGAACCTAATTAGGAAACCAACTGCATACATTCAACTCTTAATTTCCCTCTGAAATGGCTTAGATCCGTGTTAATCTTTAAACACTAAAACAATAATCCTTTAGGATTACAAAACCAAAATTCCCCCTGCTGAAATTTTGTTTTCATCTATCTTAACCATACGGAGAAAATTCTGGCAACCTTAGCATGACTCGATGAGTCATAAATAAACCCCATTAAGTACAGTATTTTGAAAAGTAAAGACAAATAGTTTCAGGGACCAAATATAAGGGTTGGACCAAATGAGAGCCTGTAAGTTCTTAACACTGTGTTCCTTTGCCTGGCCTTGGATCCAAATGACACGAGTCACTGCAGAGGTGAAGTTCTCAGGGGGGTGTTGCAAACTGGAAAAGGAACTTAGCTAAGAGGAAGGCCAGGCATTCCTAACTATTGGATTCTGTTTCTGAGTCATATACATATAGCTGCTTTGTGTATATGCCCCTAGTAAGCTTCGATTAAACAACTTTTGGTGGCTATTCACAGGCTAATTGTCTTCAGAATAATATCCTGTTTGGCAAAATGTAACTTTTCCTTTAAAAATATTTAATACGTTTTTCCATATGATTATAGAGTGTCATTTTTGAGCCTTAGTTCATTCAACATTTGTGTTACTCCAAGAAAGTGGAGAGTAGTGTCATCCTATTATATTGAACTCAGCCCCCAATCCTAGTCTCTGGTGGGTTGTTTTGTATTCAGATGAGTAACAAACTCTACTCTTCATCTAGCAAGATCTAATCAGTACCATCGGAGAAAGCGCTGCCTTGGGAGCTGCAGGCTTTGTTATTTGGGGAGACATGAATTTAACTTCATCTGAGGTAAGTTGGTACCTTGAAGGTATAGTTAACATTATTCCAAGGATTTGCTCTGTTTTCCTATAGAGCTCACTGTAATAAGAGCTCTTGTGGCTTGCACAGTAAACTTGCTTTAGAATAAAAGCTCAAATCAGTGCCTGATGCATAGATGGAGCTCATAAATATTATTAACTTTTGTTAAGAGAGTAATTATAATATTGACATTTGTTGAATATTCACTATATGCTAGGATTGTGCTAAGTGATTTCTTGTTTTGGATTTACTCACTTAGTGGTCATAATAACCCTTAGGAAGTAGAGACTAGCTTCCTCATTTATAGATAAGGAAATCTATCCAGGGTAACAGCTAGTTAGGCTAGTTAGTGATGGAGCTGACATTACAGACACTTTGACTCTGGAGCCCTTGTATTAATCACTACATAAAATGTGTTATATCCTATTTTGAGAAGTTGAAACAGATGGTGACTTTTTAATCTCCACATTGAACTTATTTTTCTTCTGTGGAGAAATTAGCCAAAAATTCATAGCATTTAAAATAAGACTTATATGTCTCCTGAAATTTCTCCCAGCTCAGATATTATTTACTCAGAAGTCTTCCCCAATCCGCATTAATCACGATCTCTTCTGTGTTTCCAGATGTTGTTTATTTATATCTCTATAGTGTAATACAGTTTGCCTTGAATTATAATATTTGTATCTTAAACACTTCATTTAAATAAAACTTTTTGCAAATTCATGATGATCTGATACTATTCTTAGAATTTCACAGGCTCAATTTGTCGCTACTGAGATATCGTTCATGAAACTATTTGTGACAATATAAGGTTAAAAGTCTCCTCTGTCCACATGTGAGACTTAGGTAGGAATTGTGAGGATCAATCCTGACTCCCCAGTGTGATCTTTCCCTTCCAGCACATGTGACATGAGAAGAGCTTCATCAGGAAGCCGAGTGTACAAACCAGGTGGCCTCAGTTTAGAACATAACAGGAACCACAAAAATAATGACCTGGTCAGCCTTCCTGGCTTTCCTATGTTTGAATTATATACAGGATAGAGCCCAGAGAAGTCGCTATTGAGCACTAGTACCAGGAAAATCCAGAGGGCTATATGTTATGTCAGCAATAAATCGGTAGAATATGACGATTCAGATTCTCACAAAACCATGAAAGGTACCACACATCTGAAAGGTGGCTGGAGGACAGCAGCTCTGGTGTGATTACTAATTTGTTCCACTTTTATTTCACACCCATTATCTTGGGAGCTAGAAGGAGAAAAAAGAGGATGTAAACTGGAAGAAGGCAAGGTCACATATGCTGACTCTGGGACCCACTTGCAAGCTCAGTTGCTTAGCCCTCCTGTAACAGGCTCTCCATCTACTGTCCCTTCAGCCGCTCACTCTTCCTGATCGCGGTCCCTTTGTCGTAGTGCCTGAGCCTGAGTTCACCAACTGGAACCAAGCCCTTAGCTTTCAATCAAGTCGTAATAGCTGCCTTGTGGGCCTAGATGCTCTAACCCTATCAGTACCAGAAAAAACACTAAAACCCATTTGTTTCTACATTTCTAGGGCAATTGTACAAAGGTGAAGCAGTTTGTGAGCTCTGATTTAGGGCGCTACATAGTCAACGTGACCCGAGCCGCCGAGGCGTGCAGCCTCCACCTGTGCAGGAACAACGGGAGATGCCTGAGGAAGGTGTGGAAAGCTCCTGATTACCTTCATTTGAACCCTGCAAGTTACTACATAGAGGCCTCCGAGGATGGAGAATTTATTGTGGAAGGAAAAGCATCTGATACAGACCTGGCCATGATGGCAGAGAAATTTTCCTGTCAGTGTTATCAGGGATACGAAGGGGCTGATTGCAGAGAAATGAAGACAGCTGATGGCTGCTCTGGGCTTTCCTCTTTTTCTGGCTCACTAATAACACTATATCCTCTGTTTTTAGCAGGTTATCAGAGCATTCAGTTGTGAGATAATTGGGTTTAAAGGGAAGTGTGTGGCCTCTAGAGTAGTCACTTAGGGAAGAGGTGAAACTTATGACAATTTTTTTCCCTTACGAAATCCATTGAGAGGTATTATAAGTAGACGCTATATAGGTCACTTAACATAAACAGGAACATATTATTTTATTTGGCTCCAATTTAACTAAGAAACCAGATCCAGGAGTAAAATCAATGCCCTCTCCTTTCTTACTGGAATGTATAAGTGGTATTTAAACCAGAGCTAATATATTTTAATCTTTATATGAACATATATCCGTAAAAGTATACATGTAAATATTAAATTATTGATTTCAAAGACTGGTTTTCTAGCTATCAATTTACTTAAGGACAGATTATTAAGTAATTATCTGATTCAACAGACAGAGTCACCTCCGAGTGTGACTCGATCGCCTAGTTCCCTGAAGAGGGCCCAATGCAGAGTTCCTGTTCCAGCCTTAGGTCCAGGTTAGGCTTCTGCTCCCTGCCTGGGCTCACTGAGCGCAGAACCAGTTCCTGAGGCGACTGCTCATGAGGGCGCAGGAAATGACTCGAGGGGAGATGTAGCCAACCCACTGCCAAAGCATCTGTTCCAATATGGCGCCTCTTTCACCCGCCATGAGTTCTTCCCTTACAAACTGGCAATTTAAACACTGTGAAGGGCTTTGTATAGTATTTATGCTCGCTAGTCCCACATTGCTCTAGATCTGGAAACTGGAGCCATGTTAATAAAAAATGCGGTGGATGTGTTCTGCAAGCAAAAATCATTACTAAAAAAATATTTAATAGGGGCCAGCCAGGTGGCATAGTGGTTAAGTTCGCATGTTCTGCTTTGGCAGCCTGGGGTCTGCCAGTTCGGAGCTTGGGTGCGGACATGGCACTGCTTATCAAGCCTTGCTGTGGCAGGCGTCCCACATATAAAGTAGAGGAAGATGGGCATGGATGTGAGCTCAGAGCCAGTCTTCCTCAGCAAAAAGAGGAGGATTGGCAGCAGATGTTAGCTCAGGGCTGATCTTCCTCAAAAAAAATTTAATAAATGACATTAAAGGACCCAGAACTACTTTTGGAAAGGGGTCTGTCAAGAAATAGTCGATATTTTGACCCTTAAATAGGAGTTTTGAGTAGCAGTTTTAGAGTTAGTGTGAATCTAATTTGAATTATGGTTTCGCTATCCATCTGGTTGTGTGACTCTGGGCAAGTTATTTATATTCTCCATTTTTTCATCTGAAACTTGGTAATATAGTTCCTTCCTCAGTGAATTACTCTGAGAAGTAAATGGAATAACACATCCCATGCATACTTTGGTTTTTAATACATGTTGCTAATCTTCAACTATCTTCCCTTGATCAGCAAATTAATTGAAACACTTAAGAGAAAACTTCCCTCTTTCTTTTTTTCTTTTTTGAGGAAGATTAGCCCTGAGCGAACTGCTGCCAATGCTCCTCTTTTTGCTGAGGAAGACTGGCCCTGAGCTAACATCCGTGCCCATCTTCCTCTACTTTATATGTGTGACACCTACCACAGCATGGCGTGCCAATTGGTGCCATGTCCACACCCGGGATCCGAACCAGCAAACCCTGGGCTGCCGAAGCAGAATGTGCACACTTAATCACTGTGCCGCTGGGCCAGCGCCCGCTTTTCTCTTTCTGATGTTATGTTCTATTGATAGTCACTTGTGCCTTGTGTTCTCTAAAGAGGCACCTTCGGTTGATAGGATTTCCTTCCCCTGGAGACAGTCTACTTGGAAGGTAAACTCAAGATAGACGATGCTATTATAGAAGGCATGAGAGTTGATTCAACCTCCTCCACTTCTTTTGTCTTTCTATGAAACATTTGCTCTTTTCAACTCTGGGTCCCTGCTTGTCAGAGGTTACTGACATTGTTAAGATGTAATTTCTAAATGTAAAATACAAATAAAACAGAAAGTCTTTATAATACCCTGAATGGGAGGTAGCATTACATAGATTACCTTTTTAAGAACTAAATTTATTTTCACATGAAAGATGATACAATCACATTATAGAAAATTTCTAAAATGGGAAAAATAATAAGGGAGATCATCAATAATCACTATAACATGTACTGGTAACTTTTGGTATATTTATTTCTCACATTTCTTCTAAAGACTTTTTTTAAGTGGTTGTAATAATAATATAGACATACTTTTGTATCCTCCATTTTTCACTTAACCATGTAAGTAGTTTTCATGCGATTTCATAAGCTTCATAAATATCATTTAAATATCATTTTAAAGATCACATAATAGTCTATCAACTAGATAAAGCCAATTTAATTAGCACTTTTCCTTAAGTTTTGATCTTTAAACGTGAGGCTTTTACTATTTAGTCACGTCATCAGAGAAGGCTTTCTAGATCACCCTCCTAATTCATTCATTCACTTATTAATCAATTTGTAGATTAATCAATTTATTAAGCATTGTTTCTTCTTGGGCATTGTTCTAGGCTTTGATATACATTCTTTTTTTTTTTTTTGAGGAAGATTAGCCCTGAGCTAACATCTGCCACTAATCCTCCTCTTTTTGCTGAGGAAGATTGGCCCTGAGCTAACATCAGTGTCCATCTTCCTCTACTTTATATGTAGGACACCTGCCACAGCATGGCTTGATAAGCCATCTGTAGGTCCACATCTGGGATCTGAACTGGCGAACCCCAGGCCGCTGAAGCAGAATGTGTAAACTTAACCACTTACCACCAGGCTGGCCCCTGATATGCGTTCTTGAACAAAACAAAGAGCCTTGCCTTCTTGGAACTTACATTCCAGCTGAGGGAGTCAGACATTAAACATACAAATGAGCAATTTATGTCATATGTTAGCTCTATGGGAAAGAAAATAGAGAGCAGAGTGGGGGAGGTTGGGCTTTCCATGTGTTGGGCCTCATTGAGCAGATGCTGTTTGAATGCGAGAGTTCGCCATGAGGATACTTGGGGAAAGGGTCTTCTGGGCGAATGACTTAGCTGGTGCACATTTAGTAGTGGGCCTCGTGGGTTTGAGGGAGAGCAAAGAAGGCACTGGGGCTGGATCCTTCCTTCACCATTGACTTCCCTTCTTTATTCTTTAGTCTGAGCATTTATCACCATCTGACAAAGCGTATATTACATATTTGTTTATTTTCTGCCTTTCCTCACTGGGATATAAACTAGGAAAATAAAGACTTCATTTTGTTCACTGCTAGAACACTCCTTGCTACAGTGCCTGGCACACAGTAGGTGCTCAATAAGTATTCTGAATGAATAAATCAATGAATGATTCAAAAGCCTGAATTGGTAGAAGCTATAAATTTCTTATAAGAGATTTTTTTTAACTCTGCACACTAATAGTGAGTTATTGCAAAGTCATTCTCAAGCATTGCCTTTCTATTCTTATCCTAGCACACCAGCCTCTGAAATCACATAGTTTAACTCCTCTGAAGAGCTGAGGCCTGAAGAGAATAAATCACTTGGCAAAGTCAAAGAGCCAGTTTGTGAAAGAGCCCAGTCTGGACTCTCAGTTGCCGAGTTTTCTTTCCACCGTAACTCTGATGTAACAGGATCCAAATATATTCGTTCAGCTTTTGACCACAAATTTGATGCGTTTTTTTATGAAGTTGGGCTACTGCTCCTGGTTCTGTTCAGTCAACCTGCAGATATTCCAGCTACAGATTCTCTGAGGACTTGATGTGGCGCGCTGCTCCCGGATAGGACATCTACCTCCTAAACTGCTTAATGAGCGCAGCTTCTTACGATCTTCCTGACTTTCTTTCATGGAAACAGCAAGCACTCAGCCTCTCTAATCTTCAGTGTTCTCTTTTATGAAAAGGAGATAATAATGGGGTCCTTTGTCCTGTTACACAGATTTAATGATATCAAGTAGGTAACATACTTAGCATAAGACCTGGCACATAAAAAACCCCTAGCAAATGTCAGCTGTCATTAGCAAGTGCTTTCAATATTGGTCCCCATAAAAGCTGTGGTAGGTAATATTATCTCTATTTTGAAGTAGAAGAAATTATGTATGACTCGGAGTAGTAAAATATTTTACTCACTATCACACAGAAGTACCTAGGCTTTGAATCCTTTTCTCTTGAAACTTAAACTAATTATCTGCTGATTAGATCTCAGCAGAACATACAGGAGACTTGTTTTGTACCAAATTTCTTTTTACTAATTTACAGAAAAGCGTAACCCACAAGTATAGTGATCCTGGTATCAGGCAGTCAGTGCTTCTTTTCACCCCATGGAAGAAAAACTGTTAACGGATCTACTAACAATGTACCTTTAACTCTTCTACTCTAAATATCTAAATATCATTTACCCATAAAAGAAACCGAGCCTCTTAGGAAAATGTCTGATTCCAGGTCTAAGACAGGAAATGTACAAGATGAGTCTGGAATATCTTACTATACTATAAAGCCAGGATACTATCGAGGATCCCTAGGATTGTATCAAAAGTGCTCTCGCACCAACTTAAGGAGTCTCCCACTGCCAAAGAAGGGAACATTCGAGAATCACTAAAGAAATAACTGCAATGGATTGAAATGCATCAAATATATTTAAATCCATGAGGTCAAAACTATGCTAGAGAAAAACCTTTGTTAACCACCTTTGAAGATGTTAAGGAATTAACTCATTACTCTGAAAACTGGTAAATAAAGGGAAAGAATCAACCATGTATTATACGTTTCCTGTGTGAACTGTGCCTCAAGGTAACCAAGTAGTGGAGGAAGGGAAGTTTCTTCTCATTCAAACCAATGAAGGAAGAACGTATGATGGAACACGACCATTTTGCAATTCCCAATGAATAAATGGGCCTAGGCCCTGATCCTCAAGGGCCGCTAACATCACAAAAAGAGATAAAATGAGATATTACGTACCACCTAAATGAAGTATGTAACACCAGTTTAAGAATAAACCTTTCCAGAAATTGAACTGAAATCTGATCAGGCCTATACCAATGCACAGGAAACATAAAGAACAAAAGAAAATGCAGAATAACATGTCAGGGATATAATAGCCAAAATCCAGATCCTAGGGAACTCTATGGGAGAAATATCCTGGTTTTGTCAACAAATAATTTGCAAAAAAAAAAAAAAGAGGAGGGAGGAAAAAATCCATATGTATCTCAATATGAGGCTTGTTAAATGAACTATAGAACATCTGTACAATGGGATAGCATTCGGTTTTAAAAAAGAATGAGGAAGTTCTCATATGCTGATGTCAAAAGTTGTCTAAAATACAGTTGTCTTGTTTAGACTTTATTTTGACTTCTGTCCGATCAGATTGAGGGAAACTCATGATCTTATACATTGGAAATTTATTTCTAATCACAATTTAGAAAGACTTTCTGGAGATGGCTAAATTAATCTAAAGTTTCTCAAGTGTCTGTTGGGTATGGAATTCTAAGGGGTACAAATACAAAAGCTGTAAATGATTGACCAACCAAGCAAAAGGAAATGACAATCTCGTCAAGGAAAGGGAACCAGAAGAAGCCATCGCTAAGCCATGTACATAAAATATAAAGTAATAGTGCTAGCAATTGTTTTAGATGTTTACTTATTCTAAACCTTGAGCAGTAGCTCTATGTTATTATAATTTAAAATTATAAAATAAAATTTAATAATGGGAAAAATAAATATCATGTTAAAGTGCATTTCTGTATTATGCTTTTTGTTTCTATCAGGGAACTAAATATGTAAACTTACTGCTTCCTTTGTCTTTCATGCTAATCTTAAGAACTTGGAAAATTTTTAATGTTTCTGAACATTTGTTTATGAACTTGATACTTTGTTTCTCTGTGTGGGCCCAGGAACCATCAATTTTTCACTTTAAGCATCACTTTGTGAAAACTTAGAAGAGGGTACTCTGTTCTCTCTGTCTGGAAAGAAAAGTCTCAGGTCATCTTTGAGACCACTTAATGTGTTCTATTTTATTAAGATACTGAGAGAAGTAATTTTCTACATATTTATTGCTAGGCAAAAGTAACTTACGATCCTCGTGTGAGGCCGAAATCGATGGTAAATGTTGTATTTCTAATGTATAATCCGTTGCACTGGGTACACCTAAGTGCACCAGAGCACTACACTCTTTCACCTGGGGGTGTTTACTGATTTCAGTTTTAACGACTTTCTAAATAGTCATCTTGCTCACCATTTTATTCTTGGGCCAAGCTCAGACCAGGCACACAGGAGGCCTTGAAAATGTTTGTTAAAACAGAGAATAATAACTCAGTGTTTCCTAGCCAGAGATGCATATTAAAATCATTTGAGGAGCCATCCCCAAACAAACACTCCTGCTCCTGCCACCCACTGTGGAGTGAGAAGTCTCAAGCTGATGTGTATTTTGAAAATCTCCCCAACTGACTACAATGTGCATTCCTAGTGAAAAAAATTAAAATACATAACAGGACAAGAAAAAGTAATGTGATCTTTTAAAGAACGTTAATTGGAGTTCCACTTTACATCCTAAGCAGTATCCATAGAAACAACTAGATTAATCTCAGGAGTTTTGAGAGCCATAACATGGGGATGCTTGCCTCTCCTTCCTTCCTCCCTCCCTCTTCTGCTTTCTTTCTTCTTCCTTTCCTTTCTCTTTTTCTTTCCTTCCTTTCTTTCTTCTTTCCTTCCTTTCTTCCTTCTTTCCTTTCCTCCCTCCTTCCTTCCTTCCTTTCTCTCTCTGTCTCTCTGTCTCTCTCTCTCCCTCCCTCCCTCCCTCACCCCCCTCTTTCTTTCTTTCCCTGTTCCTCTCTTTCTCTCTCTTCCTCCCTTCCTCCCTTCCTTTCTTTCTTCCCCTCCTTTGAGGTAAATTGAATTTCTGTCCAATATTTGACTTCTTTTCATTTAATTTCCGAAATTAAACATCATTATTATTTTCATTGTATATAAACATTGTTTAGATTTACCTACATATTTCCTTTTATTCCTTAATTTTACATTTATATAATTTATATATATATATATATATACACGTCAAACTTCTGTCTAGCATCACTTTCCTTCTTATTGAACTTCATCTTTTAGAGTTCCATTAGTGAAAGTCTACTGGGGAAGAATTCTCTGTGTTTTTAATTAAATAACTTTTTAATTTTACCCTTAATATGGACAGTTTTGATTGGTGTAAAAGCATAGATTGATAGTTATTTTCCCTTAGGATTTGGTAGATCACAGTTTTCTATTGCTTTTATCGAGAAAACTGCTTTCTATCTGTTTGCCTACCTTTGTAAGTAACCTATCTTCTCTGTCTGGCCCAGTTTAAGATGTTGTGTCTAGTTTTGGAGTTCTATAGTTTTGGACTTGTGTCCAAGTGGACATTTTTTTCTCTGCTTATCCTGCTTATCATTTGACAGTCTTTTTTGCTTTATTTTCATCACCCTACCAAAAACTCCAAACCCGTTAGCAGTCACTGTCCATTTTCCCCCAATCCTCCCCACAACTCTAGAGAACCACTAATCTACATGCATACACATGGGCATGCCTGGGGGTGACAGCTGGGAGAGGGCAGCCCTAAACTGATATCACTCTGTGCCAGAGAAGTGTTTGTCACTGAAAGAGGTATAAGATTCCTTCAAATGCTCTCAGCCTGATCCTTACCTCATAAGATAAAATTTTATTTCATAAGAAGATTAAGAAAAACATTTATTTTTAGTGAAGCCTGTGCGTCTTCCAAGAAGAAAATACTCTGAGATGTTAATGGGAGTCAATATCAGGGGCTATTTTCCAGTCACTCCAGAAATATAGCAAAGATATCCTTTATTAGTAATGAGACAAGACTAAATTCTGTGTTCCTTAGCCAAGACCAAGTATCCTCTTTTCAATCCATTACGTCTTTTCATAGACCCCCAAGATCTACACCTGCAGTTACTTACTGGGCCTTCAACTTATTGAAAACTGACTCTCCCAATAACTTTGGCACCATCAGGCCTCACTGGAAATCCAGGAAGAGGTGAGGGAGAGATGAAAACAAATTACACATGAGTAATCGTTAGTGACTAGGTCAGGGCGGACTAAATTGTCCTGACTGGGTGGATTCCTTCTCTTACCTGGTTTAATAATTAATCACAAGTAAATAATGAGACTTCCACATTGAAATAAAATGCTGGGTTTGAACTTCTGTACTCTTTCCTTCCATTGACCCTTGACTGATGCATTGTTAACAAACACTGGCAGTGCCCACACAGATCCCCCAAGGTCCCTTTTATTGTATGTCCTGCATTCCCTCCCCCAATTCTGTGTGCTTCTCCTCCTCCCTCCTGCCCGGTCAATGTGGTTTTGTTTCCCCACAGCCCTTAAGGGGATCCCCTGTATGATCAGGCTAGTGCTGCCCTCCTCAGGACTTTACCTGAAATTGCAGCCTTCCTTGGCTTCAACCCCTTTCTTCTGCTTTGACCACTTTTTTATTCTTCTTTCATTCTCTTAAGAGTTTTTTCCTGAGAAAACTTCATTAATAAATCACTTGCCCATAAAACCTCATCTTAGAGTCTGCTACAGGGGACCTAAGTCTCACTTATTTTCCAAATATTTAGAAACAAACAAAAAGAAGAAGCTTGCTTCTTGCATGGAAACAATACCATGGACAAGTCAAAACACAAGTCAGAAAAACACGTTTGGAATATGTGACAAAATACTAATTCTCCTTATGCAATATGTAAAAATGCTTAAGCAAATAAATTCAAAACAACTCAAATCTAACATGGAAAAAAATGTGGACAAAAATCACAGGCAAGAAAAACTATGAATGGCTCATTTTCTCAAAATAAGAGAAATTGTGATTAAAATGACAATGAGATACCATTTTTACACTACTCAGATTGGCAAAGACTTTACGAAGTATAATAGTACAGTGTTAATTTGGGTATGGACAAATAGCACTCTTAATTTTTGGAGAAAGTGGTGACTGATACAATCTCTTTAAGAGTCAGCATTATATGTTACACTTTGAAGTGGACAAGTTTTGCCGGTTCAACCCTGATTGCTCTCTTTCTCATTCTTCTTTTAAAATTCTGTAATAACATATGTTACAGTCTGAAAGTTTGCATTCCCTCAAAATTCATATTTTGAAATGCTAATGCCCTAATGGTATTAGGAGGTGGGGCCTTTGGGAGGTGCTCAGGTCATAACAGTGAAGTCCTCATGAATGGAATTAGTGCCTTTATAAAAGATGGCCAAGAGAGTGTGTTAGCCTCCTTCCACTGTGTGAGGATACAACAAAAAGTCTGCAACCTGGAAGAGAACCTTCAATCGACCATGCTGGCACCTTGATTCAGACTTCCCAGCCTCGAGAACTGTGAGCAATAAATTTCTGCTGTTTATAAGCTACCTAGTCTGTGGTATTTTGTTATAGAAGCCTGAACTGACTAAGACAGCTTTTATCACTCAGAAATTATTCATTTATTTACTTGCTTATCGTCTATTTCCTCCCACTAGAATGTAAGCTCCATAAGAACAGAGACTGGTCTGTGTGGTATCCTCGAGGCCTGTGGTTGCCATGTAATCAATACTCCATTTTAAATGGTTGAATCAATAAGTTAAGTAGTTGGCACCTATGGTATGGTTTGAGACATACTAGGGACACTAGAGCATCTCAATATCCTTCTGAAATGTCTGAAATTCTAACTCAGGCAATCAGTGAAGACACTGAAGGAGCCTATTAAACTATTATAACATGACAATGTAAACAGAAGTAAGTTAACTAAGGAATTGGAGCAAGAGAGAAATTTTAACTGAGGTTATTTCAGTCTTTTCAATTGAATTAGTGGAATAAGTAAGTGGCATATAAGTAAGTGACATTTAAAATGAGTAGTAGCAAAACCAATTTTTAATATAGAATCCAGATATTTTTACACTGTTTGGTGGTTATATATTAGTTTGGCCAAACAGGCTGGTTCTGCTTCTATCTCACAAAAAGAGAAAGAAGAGCAGTCACCAAAAATCAAAGAAGCAATAGTTAACAAGATTATCTCTCAAGATCAAACTTACCCTGTCTATTAGCATGTTAATTACATCTACAAGATATGAGTAGTGATTAATAACCATTATTGTTGTTAGTAGAATAATACACTTTGCAGTAGATTTTAATTATTTGCAAATGAGTATATGGCAGAACTTGGCAGCAGTGTGGGAAGCCTTACCTGGGTTTAGAGATCAGGGCCAAGAGCGTTCTCAAGAGCACAAGGGAGAAACCAGAATCAAAACCAAAGCTGGCAGAGTATTACGGTGTCTATCACAACGCTCTGAGTGGAGAAATGGAGACTCACCAGTTTCACCGCTAGTAGGCATACGGAAGGGGGCAGGGTGGAGGTGTGGAACAATCCCTGTCCCCTCTGGTGGTTCTCTGTGTCATGGTACAGTAGCTGCCAGAGCTACACTTGACCACAGACACCAATGCCACAAGGGACTGCAGGTCCTGAACACAGTGTAGTTTTAGCCAAACCTCTGGTTTGGGACCTTAGTTTCAGCCACACTCCTTTGAACACTTTCTAGAGTTCTCTCCCTCAGATTTTAAGTTTATTCTAAATCCTTAAAGATAGCCAGAAACATCTCATACGTCACCCAAGCCAGCCTTTTGATGAAATAGATCTCCTGAACTGAAGAACCCACCCGGCCTCAATGCAACTCTTTTATTTTCCTCATCCGGACTAAAGCCCTCCAGGACTCTGCCAGTGGAGTAGACACGGTTCTGAAATCTGAATCCAAGGGAGTAGACTGAAGTTTGCTTGGCCTGAGGTCAAAAGAAGTTGAATGGTATCTGTAAAGTAAGAGCAATACTTGTGCCTACTTCATAGGCGTATTATTAGGATTAAATATGTTAATATATGTCCAGCATCTGAGAGAGAGAAGGGAGGAAGGGAGACGGAGGGAAGGAGAGAAAGAAAAATTAAAATATTAGTGACTATTCAACTCTCTTCTCAGATTTGGGGCTGAGGCTAGACTCAAGCTAGTGCCCTTTGTCGTCTGCCCTCATTGTGTTTTATATCACAAAAATGCTGATAGGCCCAGGCTTCACCCATTCTCCATTGTATTTTTCTGAGGAAGGTATATAACAAGGCTGTACTTCAGTGAATCTCTGGTGGCAAAGTTAGAAGGTAATGTCCGTTAACCAGGAGATAAAAGACTCCTGTAAATAATTCAAATTTACCTCTAATTTAGGTAAAGTCTTTGTCTCTTAGTTTAAAGGATTTCTCATTCTAATTTCATAGGTCCCATGAAGTGGAAAATTAGCAAATATAAATACAGCATTTCCATTTTTCTTATCAAAACTCAGTAAACTACGTTAAAACGTAAAACACAATTGCCACGCTAACATCTCTAATCATTTGGAGTAAATGCACTCACACACAAAAAAACAGCTGAGCAAAAAATTGATAAAAGAAGCAATCATTCTGTTAAAGTTACCTAAACCGAAGCAGGCAGATGGCTTAGGGGTGAGAGCACTGAAGTGGAGTCTAACTAAATGCTTACTTTGAAGATATTTAGACTGAGCTTTAATTCCTCTTTTTCAAGTAAGGTTGATTCTAATAGCAAAAAAAAAAAAGTATGGAGGTTAATTATACAAACAGAAAGGCGTCCATTATCTACATACTGTACTAGACAATTAAAATACTCAGTCTCCAATTGATACCAGCTCAACAGAAGGTTGACATAAGGGAAGCTATATTGTAGAAAAGAAACCGTATTGTAACTTTGAATGACCTCTTACTAACGACCCAGATGGAAATGCACCCTCTAGGAGATCTACCTGCTCTGTAGATTTTATGAGCCCTGCTTGCGTATATACCTCCCAGCTGTGATAAGAGAATAACTTCGTTCTTTTGAGTTCCTTAGGAATGTGATGACCCCCACACAGAGAGTCTATGCTGGTAGCCATCATCAAATGATAACTGAAAGATCTGGTGTGGCGACTCCCAGTCTGTAACACCAGAGGGGCAACAGTCCTAACCACCCCCCCCAGTAACTCATTGGCCTATGTAACTGCTTCAAGGTTCTGTGCCCCACTCAGGATGATTCTTTAGGACACTAGTCCCTCCACCTTCCTATTTGCTAGCTTATCATTTAACAAAATGCCCTTTCTCTGCCACCATCTTGTCTCTTGACGATTTGACTTTTGTCTTGCGGCGAGCAGATTATGCCCTTTGTGTGGTAACACCTTCTCAGAAAATGTCCTGTGTTTATTTCATATTTTCATCTCCATAATGATAGTGACTTGTCCACTAGAAAGCATTGTAAAGAGCAAGAGATTCAGAATTAGCTAGAACGGGGTTTCTAGCTTCGGGATGGTGAGCAAGTTATTTACTTTTTTCTAATGCTTATTTCTTCACTTGAAAAATGAGGATCATAATTTTGACCACAGACTGTTACTGAAACATTTGAATGCCATAATTAATTGTTTACTGAAAATCCTTCGATGACTTCCTAACTAGTTGTTGATTGCCTGATTTCAGAGATTTGGTTGGAATTGCTTTCCTGTAAATATTGTTTCTTAATGACATTTTAATGAAAGGCTTGCTGTACTCATGTTAACACTTAAAATATAACAAAGATTGCACATTTGGTTAAAGCAGTTTAGGCCATCAATAAATATTACTTATATCTTGGATTTTTTGAACTGTAGCTATTGAATGTAGCTATTTGCATGCTTAAAGCAAACAAGCCATACGCGATTGAATAAAAACAATATTTTTTGTCAAAACTGTAAACATTCATTATGAAGCTAAAGTGCTAATTAGCTGCAACCTCGGGAGACTCACTGCCCTGTAATTGTGTTGACAAGTGAGCACGTGCCTTTGAAATTTCTTTTTAACTCTTTAAAGTTATCTTGTTGTCTGTTCTATTTTTTGTCTTTGTTTTTTTTAGCAAAAGAGTAGGTTTTATAGAGATCTTGTCCCCATCCCCCAACCTCGTATTTGCTCCGTCCCCCACCTTCTTACTTGGGTCATCCCTCCCCCAACTTCATACTTGGTCCAAATTCTTCCCAAATTCTAAAGTGGAACAGCCTCCAATCATAATGAATATTCCTGGATATTTTCACAGCTGATTTATCCATCCTCTCAGAGTTTCTTCCCTTCCTCTGCCATCTCCCCACTGGTGAGTCTCAGGGACACTCCCATCTTGTCATAAACTAACCAGATACTTAGTTGCTTAGCACTTTAGCACCGAGTTCCTGTTTCTCTTGTCTCAGGTGAGAACCATAGTGCACTCCTGTTTTTTTCTGTTCTTGGGCCTGCTCTTCTCATCTATAAGGGTAAATGTGCTCAGGTTTTTATGGAGTAGTGTAGAGGGGCAGAGATAGCTATGAATATTAATACATCTTTATAATGGCATTAGAAGGTTGACTTTGTAGTTAATTTTTCTTTTTGGATAGCATCTGTCACACATTTTGGTATGTTTATGCAATATGCTAGATGTACTGTTTAGTTTACTAACAACAATAATGGTTATTAATGATTACTCATATCTTGTAGATGTAATTAACATGCTAATAGACAGAGTGAGTTTGATCCTGAGAGATAATCTTGTTAACTATTTCTTCTTTGATTTTTGGTGACTGCTCTTCTTTCTCTTTTGTGAGATAGAAGCAGAACCAGCCTGTTTGGCCAAACTAATATATAACCACCAAACAGTGTAAAAATATCTGGATTCTATATTTAAAATTGGTTTTGCTACTATTCATTTTAAATGTCACTTACTTATATGCCACTTACTTATTCCACTAATTCAATTACAAAGACTGAAAACTGTCTAGATAAATCACATTTGACAAGTCAGAAAAATATTTTAATCAGGCTGAGGGAAGACAGTTTGAAGTCTGAGCTTGAACAGACTGTTTGCTTAATGGACTCCCCCAAAGAGACATAAAGAGGCAGCCAGATCCAGGCAGTGCACACTAAGCCTGAGTCAGTCTGATCTCTTGAGAAAGTCATGATCCATGAAGACTTTCAAGGGCAGGTTCCTTCTCAGAGCGTGCTGTATGGTCACCGATGCCATTGCTGAGGAACCCTCATCAGGGCTGGCTCCACTGTAGTATGAATTTGCTGAGTATTTCATTTCCTCCAGAACGATGCCTTAGGGCTTACATATTTAGATTAAACATTTTTTTTTTTCTATTTTCTAGGGAAGTTTTCCCTTTTTTTAATGAGGAAGTTTGGGCCTGAGCCAACATCTGTGCCAATCTTCCTCTACTTTTTTGTATGCGGGTTGCCACCACAGCATGGCTTGATGAGCAGTCTAGGTCCATGCTCAGGATCAGAACCTGTGAACCTGGGCTGCCAAAGCAGAGTGTTCTGAACTTAACCACTAGGCCATGGGGCCAGCCCCTCCTAGGGAAGCTTCAATGCTAGCAGATCTATGAATCATTAAACTGTCTTGGGCTTTGCCTCAATTTTTCATGATTTTCCCTGCCTTTCATACAGAAGAGGGTAGAAGCAGGGATGATATCACTAATAATAATAACAACAGGAACAACTTACATTTATTTGGTATTTACTATGTGCCAGGTATAAGGGAGGAAAAAGAGCTTTCTCTTACCTTTTAGGTTCTGTGGCTGAGGCCTATGAATTGAACCGACAAAAGACAGATTAACAGGAGAAAAACATACAAACTTTATTTAATAGTTTTACATGCACATGGGAGCCTTCATAGGAAAAATGAAGACCCAAAGAAGCAGTTAGGGCCAAAGAATGATAAATTGTGGAGGAAGGACAAGACAAAAGAAAGGGGTTTAAGCTTCTAGGGGAAGTAATTTGTGAGAGAGTGACTAGGATATATATGAGGGAAATCAATGGAAGCTAAGGGTTATTTTAGTAGGTTTGTTTGTACAGATCCATTTTGGTGTCAACTCCCAGTCTCCGGTGATAAGATGTTCTCTTCTTGGCAGAGGGAGTATACCTTTCACATGGGATGCTCTACTGCAGGCAGAAAGGGGCAGGTCAGGGAGGCCTTCCTGCATGTGCGTTACAACCAATTAAATCAATTTTATGGCCCACTAATAGTTTGTTACCTGTAATTTGGAAAAAAAAATGCTGGGAATAAGCCTACTCAACATCACTTCTTGAATTATCTTGTTCACAGTTACCCTCCATTTGTGCCAAAATGCATAGAACTACTTAGGTCATATTCAGTTTTTGCTCTGAAATGCTCTTTGTAATTAGATTTTGGCAAGAAATGTCAGCATGGAGGGGCTAGCTGAGCTCTCCTGCAGAAGGGTTGACTGAGCTCTCCCACTTCTTTTAACTAGGAGCATGTGGTCTCTGTTGAGGCAAAAAATCAGTAGCCTGCCAATCTATGGGTAGAGATAAAGAGGCATTTTAATTGTAAATACAACTTTTACTGAGTTTCTGCAATTTGAAGTGAATTTTGCTTGGTATGACTCTTCCTTTTCCCATCTCTCCTTGTTCATTGACCATTCTTTAAAGGAAACTTAGATTACTGCTGATGCGGGGTCGGTGAGCCAAGGAGTTGAAAGAAAGAAAGATTTCTTGGACTCTCAAGATCTGGCAGTAATGCTGTTTTATTTAGAGAATAGTGAGGAATAGCATGGGGACAGCACCCACGGGCAGTCAGAGCTGCTGTTGGCATGGGGAGCTGCTGCTGCTGCTGCCTCTGCTGCCAACATTGGTGGAGAGTAAGGCTAAATTTAAGGCACAGGTATGTGAGTTATCTCTTTACAAGACAAAGGGAAGAATATGTAAAAAGAGTTGTTAAAATGACATCAGTGCCAGTAGGGTCTGGTTATTGGGTGGTCCTATAACTTTTAGATAAGAATCAAACCAGATTGAGTAAATGGCAGAAGTCACCGCTTAAATATTATCTTCAGCTAAAGACAAAGGAGGATTTTGAGGGGATGTCAGTTACATGAGGTTGCCAGACAGTAAACAATTTAAGTTCTTGCCTTTGGCATTGATTCAGACTTTCTAGAGATAAGGTCACCTCCCTTCTTCCTGGCACAGAGAGGAGGCATCTTTACAGATGGAGGTTTCCCTTACAAAGGTAAATGTTCCCCAACAAAGGGCAAGCAAACTCCAGTCCTCAGAGCCTGCTTCTCATCTGCAGTTTTAAAATACACCAGCCTAAAATCCTCATCGATTGCTATTACCCCCAACCTTCTCTGTACTGTCAGTATCCATGGTAAATACTTCTTCAGAGTTTTTGGCCTAGGAGTCCACAATCCCTACATTATTCTAGAGATATCCTTAATCAAATTACGTATCTTGGCTTTTATCGCTCCTGTAGGTCAAAAACAATTCTCTCCACACCTTAATACAGCTGCTTTTCTTATAGTTTGGGGTAAATGGACTATAATAAGTAAGATTTAATAATATAGAGAGTCCGGGGGAAATAATACCGCACTTCAGATTTACAGAGCTTCTTGTGAAAAATACTTCGTGGTTATCATTTCACACATCATCCCAGCATCCTCAGGAATTAGACTGATCTAAGTATTACGAATACATTTTTAAAGAGTTAAGTGATATGTCAAGAATGAATAATTTGAATCCTCCAGCTGTTGCATAATAGAGTTAAAAATGGAAATAAAGCCTCTGTCCTTTTCTGGATCTGGGCTCCTTAATCCCTTTAGCCATGAGTTGGAGCCATGAGATGGAAGACTCAGTTAAGACAGAATAAAAAGGTTAAAAGTGAATTTAAGAAGAGGAGAGGAAAAGACCTTGTAAAGGGAGACACCAATAAATGTTTCCAGCGGTGCTGTGGCACGAGTATTCTAATCTCGGACTCTATTACACCATTAGCTAGAGAGAATGGTGGCAGTTGGAGGCAGTTGAGAGAATTAGATGAGATTAGAATTAGAGATTTTTTAAATCCCTGCTAATTGTAACCTCTGAGATACATCTTACTTTCCATATAACAAGGTAAGGTCAAAAGTAGCTATTGTTACTGAAGGTTGATAACTGTTACCTCTTCAACTCTTTATCTTGTTAATGTTTAAGATAGGACAAATTGGGTTTAATGCAATACATGAACTTGTGCTTTGGGAGAATGGCAGGAAATTAAAAGTAATCTAGTGAAACTGGAGAAAAGGAAGAAATAATTTGATCAAGGAATTAACTGATGGATAGACAGTTCACTCATTCACCCACTGGATTAAGTACTTATGGATCTCCTACTGTGTGCCAGGCACAGTACTGGGAATTGGGAACACAACTGTGAGCTTAGAGTCTAGTGAGGGAGACAGACATGTTTCAAATTTGAACATAAACTGTGAGTAGTGCTAAGAAATAAGTACAATTTTTTGAGAGCCTTGATACCTTTAAAATAGCCTTGGTGGCAATCAGAGATGAACACTTCAATAGGCAGATCTGTTTGGAAAGGCTGCACAGGGGGAACTGTGACTGAGAGATATATCTCTAGACTCCAAATAGAGACTAGAATAAATCTAGGGCAAAGAGATTTATACCAGAGGTACAAGGCAGGATCCCAGCGGAATGATGAGAACCTGCCATCATAAAACACTTCTTCCTCAAAAGAATAGGAATTTTCATGCGGATAACGAAAGATTTGGGTTTTATTTTTCTTTAGATCCTATCTGAAAAGCTGGCCTAGACTGAGTTGCCACGCATTCCTTAGAAGTGGAGAAAAAGATGAATATGCTGGGAAGACATTTGATTGTTTGAGACTTAAGCCATAGTTTTGCTTTCACAAAATGTACATTCTTAAGGTAGACTGCAGAACATGGCTTTTTAGGAAGATAAATATTAAACACTTAAAACTGACAAGATTTTTGAACCAGTCTTTTATTTTAGGGAAAAATTCAATCTGCATCATAAGTGCTTCATTATCTCTATAGGCTCCAGATATCTTAAATAGATAAGAGAAGAAATGCCTGGGCTGGCCCGGTGGCATAATGGTTAGATTCATGTGCTCTGCTTTTGCAGCCAGGGGTTCAGCAGTTCAGATCCCGGGCACGGACCTATGCACAGCTTATCAAGCCATGCTGTGGCGGGTGTCCCACATATAAAGTAGAGAAAGATGGGCACAGATGTTAGCTCAGGGCTAATCTTCTAAAAAACAAAAAAGAAGAAGAAACCTGTTGTTATTATCTTTTGAAACTAAGCTCATATCTTTTTTTTAAATAGCATTTATCTTCAGCATTATTAAATGTGTTTAGTTACATTTGATGCGATTGAGTCCCTATTGCCTTTAGACAAAGGAAGTTCAGGAACAGATAAGTGTTTTCTTTTTGTGTTAGACTGTGGTCGCCATTTGGATCTTTGCTATAATCCCATATGTAGAAGATTTGGTAACTATGACTTTGACAATTCAGAGAAATAAAAACCAAAAGTCAAGCGAAGAGAAACGTTGGTTATTGCTAATAGAAGACCAATTGCAAACTCATAGCCCGTGTTATATACTATTATACTTTTGTGAACTTCGTTATTCAAGGCACTGGTGATAACAGAGGTGTTTGTTCTTCTTCTTAAACTTTGACTTGATTGGTACTAAGCCCTTTTGCCTATTCGTGCTAGGCAGCTGAGCCACTGCCATTACAGAACTAGGACTGGTCCTGTGTTTATGATGGTGCAATGTTGGGTTGCCTGCAAGTCAGGCATCACTGAGCTCAGCCTGGAGTTTGACCACTGGCATTGCAGAGAGCATCCCTAGCGAACCTATTGTGTTTTTAATTAGCCTCTGGAATTCAGAGACTCTTCAGGACTTTATTCAATTATTCAATTACTTACTTTCAGTTATATCCGGGTGTGTTGGTGCCTCATGCTTGGCTCCAACTTCTGAGTCATGTTTGAACTCTGTGGCTTCAGGATGCTACTCTTCATTTTCTGTTTGGACATCTTCATTTTAAAGCATCACCATGGACCATGATTTTAAGTTTACTGAAATTCAAAGTACATCAAACTCATCTATTTAATAACTAATTAGCTCATTTAGATGCACAAGTGGGGTGACTGACAAAGATTCTCTACATGACCACACTAATCAGGCTCACTGAGCTCTCTTTTTGATTAGGCCTCAAACCCTGGGCCCCTGAGTCTTTGTTGGTGGAGCCCAGTTGTAGCAAGAATCCTGCTAAGTCAGTTTAGCTAGAATCTCCCCTCCTCCATATCTGATCACCTGGGGTATCTAATCAGGTTCCTCATCTTCCACCACCCCCCAGGTAATGCTTGATCACCCTGGCCTGCCTTCAGCAAGAATCCTGTTAACATCAGTTTAGCCGGAAAGTCACCTTACTAATTTTCCATCTGCTGACCCCCTACATTGCCCCTTGGCTATAAATTCCCACTTTCCCTTATTGTATTCCGAATTGAGTCCAATTCTGTACTGAGGTCTCTGTTCCTCTATTGCAATAGTTTTTCTTCACAAAATTTGTCTTTACTACTTTTACTACTCTCCAGCTCTGGTTTTTCTTTGACAGTTCCATGGCTTCCGGATGGTATGTTTTGGTGTTTGTTTGAACATCTTCATTTTAAAGTATCACCATTGGCCATAATGTTGGGTTTACTGAAATTCAAAGTATGTAAAGTTCACTCAATTAACTAATAAACTAATTTAGCTTGTATCTATTGAGTATCAGTTAAGTGGCTCAGAAAGTTGAACAATAACTTAATCCTACAATTAAAGGTATATTATGTACGTTCTTTAATTAGGCTGCTGGGGTCTACAAAGATATACTGGACACAGAATATTACTATAGGCACATTCATATTCTTTCCAAAGGAATTTTCTTCCAAGATGAATTACTTTCTTATTTTCAATTAAACATTCTTAGTATTGACCTGTCATTCATTTTCAAAAGCTGAAATATTAATCTTATACAACATATCAATATAAATTGCCTAAGGACTCAATATTTAGAATTCATGTTTAATCAGACTTCTCAGATCTATTACTTCCTAATTATATCATGGCACAACAGGGTAAACGTTTATTGCATAAAATAAGCATGTATAAATTATATCTCGAACTACAGAAAGGATAGTCTTCATATCTCTATGTTCCACTACAGCAATTAAACAAAATTTGATTCTGGGAATGGCTTTTGAGGGATTTTATTATTTATTTGGCTCTTCCTTTTCTCCCCTCCCCTCTCTTTTCCCACCTTAGGGAAAGGAGCAGGATTCAAAACACCAGGATTTTCCTGTAACTAACAAATGTCGAACATGGCTTTCTTTACCATTTTGAAAAAGTTAATTTTAATTTATTTTATTAATTTTGTAAGGAGAAATTACTTTAACTTTTCCTATAAATGCTGTCCTTCCTTGAAACAGGTGTCTTAAAGTCATTAATTTAACTAAATACTTAACAATCAGAATAACTCCAATGAGGGCTTGTTTTACGATTGGGTTCTTAAACTCGTTTCAAATGCTAATAAAAAACTTATAGCATTCTTATGTAATTTACCATTCTCCCTAATCTTTTCTGCTACAAGGCACTTAAATTTGCTGGCATTCAAACACCACACACACACACAAACACACACACACAGGAGCCCCTTCCCCCATCACATGATTACAACTCAAAAGATTAAGTCTTTCTTTAATTGTCTGGGCAAAGATTTGCCTTTTCTCACCCAACATGTTCAAATCCTGCAGAGCTACTGATTGTGTGGAGCAACTTCTGACCTACTGACATCTTAGAAGAAAACTTTTAAATTTTTACTTCAAAAGTAAGTTATCTTTTTTTTTTCTACTACATAGCCTAATCAGGAAAATCAGGTAAGGCTTTCTGTGAAAAAGGATTAGAAGTTCCATAATGTGCCATGTTTTGAAGGCTACCTCGTTAACTTTGGGAGTAGTTTGTCTGGCATTTAATTGTGCTTGGTAGTGGACACACAGATTAAGGATTAGGAATTTCTTTACCCTTAAGGATCTCCAGTCTGTGCAAAATTTACCAGAGGAAGACACTGACAAAGTTAATACAAAAAGAGAAGACGAGGGGCCGGCCCCATGGCTGAGTGGTTAAGTTCACACGCTCTGCTTTGGTGGCCCAGGGTTTTGCCGGTTCAGATCCTGGGGGCAGACATGGCACTGCTCATCAGGCCATGTTGAGGCGGCATCCCACATGGCACAACCAGAAGGACCCACAACTAGAATATACAACTATGTACTGGGGGACTTTGGGAAGAAGAAGAAGAAGAAGAAAAAAAAAGATTGGCAACAGATGTTAGCTCAGGTGCCAATCTTTAAAAAAAAAGAAAAAGGAGAAGAAACCAAGGGAAGGGAATAATAATGATAATAATAATAAAGGAAGACGGAAAGGAAAAAGGAGTTGATGGAATGCCACCAAAAATGGTATTAACTTCTCTTGTTGAGTTAAATTTACCATATCTATTTCTCACCAAGTTATTTATAAAATATCATAGCTTAACAAGAAATTTCCTAGAAAAACATCTTGCTTGAAGGGTCCTTTCTTTCCTGAAAATGTATTTAAATTTTTCCTTTAAGAGAAGAAACTTGCACCTGGATTTTTCTCCCTTGGGGAAATTATGCTGGTCTCTTACTTTAAAAGTTTGCTCAGAACTCAGCTTGGATTGACTGTGCCTTGTAACTGGAGGCAGAAGTCAGTGTTTGGATTGAAATGATAAACTAAGTACTCTGAGAATGATACACCCACTACCTAAGGGGATTAGTGTACAGGGCCTCAGGGCAGTAAATTTGGGTGGGCCAGCTGCTCACTTGGAATTTTGCTTTTTACATTTCATATTAAAGAACGATTCCCAAAGTATCCTGAGGCTTCCTGAGGAGGTGCCATGGGAATGACATCTTAAACTTGGGACTCTCTCCCTTGCCCCTCCCCCCCTCCCTTCAGTAAAGTTATATTCTGGTCACATTTAAAGCACCCTCATCTCACTTTCACCAAAGTTACAATCTTGGCTTTATCAATATTTGTCCATATTTCTGAATTCTCACCTTTATATTTGTAACAATAATTTATATTCAAAATCTATAACAATTTTAAGGGTAAGAGGATTTTATCTAAATTCAATTCTTAATTCCACTGAGGTGATATACACAGAGATTTTTCACAGGAAATAGGAATATTAAGAGGGGATTCTATGGGGCCGGTCCCGTGGCACAGGGGTTAAGTTCGTACGTTCCGCTTCTTGGCGGTCAGGGGTTCACTGGTTTGGATCCTGGGTGTGGACTTGGCACTGCTTGGCAAAAGCCATGCTGTGGTAGGCGTCCCACATATAAAGTAGAGGAGGATGGGCATGGATGTTAGCTCAGGGCCAGTCTTCCTCAGTGAAAAGAGGAGGATTGGCAGTAGTTAGGTCAGGGCTAATCTTCCTCAAAAAAAACAAAAAAAAAAAAAGAGTGGATTCTGGAGACAGTCCCATGAGTGACTTCTTTATCTGTTAATTATGATTTTCTAGAAATAAAGTGTTTGTTGTGGAAATAAAGCATTTGTTGTGGAAAAGAAGAGAGAAGAAATAAGCCAAGAAACTTAGTTAGCTCTTTGGTTCAGCTTTTTCTGTCTATGACTCTCTTCTCCTTACCTCAAAAATCTCGATCACCACTCCTCTTCCAAAAACTAAAACAAGAACCCCTTGAACAAGCATCCTAGCGAATAAGAAGTAAGGAGGCGGATGGTTGTTTTCCCTTCCCCAATGAAGAGAAGCTGAGCTTCAAATCTGTTCTGGCAAACGAATTTCTAGGATTAAATTTGATTTTGCTCCCATTTTTAATTTGAGAAACTGGTAGTTGAATGAAAGGAAATTAGAAGAGCAAAATATATAATGGACCCTCAGGAAATAGGAATATTTTTCACATTTCTGGATTTTCTTCTATTCCGTAAGCATGTGCTTAACATTTTTTTTTTTTATTTCATTTTCATTTCAAGGAAGATTCACTTTGAGCTAACATCTGTTGCCAATCTCCCTCTTTTTTTTTTGCTTGAGGAAGATTGTCTCAGGGCTAATGTCTGTGCCAGTCTTTTTCTATTTTGTATGTGGGTCACTGCCACAGCAAGGCTTGTTGAGTGGTGTTGGTCCGCGTGCGGGATCTGAACCCATGAACCCAGGCTGCTGAAGCAGAGCATGCTGGGCTTAACCACTACACCATGGGGCTGGCCTCGATTGACACATTTTGGTATATCTCAGAAACTGCCTGTCTTTAGTAGCATCAAGGCAAGGAGCCAGTTGGCCCCTACTAAAGGGGTTCGGAACAGGCCTCCTCAAGATGTTTCATTTTGACAAGTGGAATATTTTGAACTAAAGGCAATCAAGACCCAGCAGGCTCAAGACACTTTTACCTCGCCCTTAAAGAATTTAAATTGGGGGCCTTTCCCATAATAAGAGTTATTACCAGCAATAACTTTTTATGAACTATCTGTATGATAAAGCAAAAATCTAATTACTACTAGGCCAGCCCCGGTGGCCTAGCAGTTAAGTTCGAAATATTCTACTTCAGCAGCCCGGGTTCGGTTCCCAGGTGCAGACCTGCACCACTCGTCTATCAGTGGCCATGCTGTGGTGGCGGCTCACATACAAAATAGAAGACGTTTGGTAACAGATGTTAGCTCAAGGTCAATCTTCCTTAGCCAAAAAAAAAAAGAAAAACCTAATTACTGAACATCTGCTCTTCTTGTCCTCCTGTGAATTATCCTACTCTCCTCAGAAGCCCCAGGCCCCTATTCTATTCCTTGGCTCAAGATGGCATAAATACCTCATTTTACTTTTCTGTCTCGGAACCTCTCATGTATGTGGCGTTCCCATACATATGCAATTAAATTTGATTTTCTCCTATTAATCTATCTCATGTGAATTTAATTCTTAGGCCAGCCAGAAGAATCTAGAAGGTTAGAGGAAAATTTCTTCCTCCCCTACACTGTTCCTTATTATTTTAGGCAAACATCTTTACATGTTGCTTAATTATCTTTATAACTAGCTCTTTTATCTGCATAAATTCCCTCAGGCTGAAATACTGTATTTATTTAAGTCATTATATCAGCATTGGGTATTGAAGTTATTTTTCACATTTTCCCATTTCATAGATGGTACAATACATAGTAGAGAATACTATATATGTGAATATCTCTACCTACCTATATAGTTTTAGACTAAGCCTCAAACAAGGGATTCCCGGTTGAAAGGATTTAGTTATCGTGTGTTCTGTTGATAAAATTCCTTTGCAAGAAGAATAAGTTTAATTTAAATAGGATTTTGGATGTATTCAGATCTTAAGATTTTAAGTCTACTTTGAGATAAAAGAATTTTTTTAAAGCACGCTATGAGTTGCCAATGCTCTAGGAAGACATTCAATCTACAGCCTTCTTGCCTTGCCACTACTGAAGATGAGTTGGGTGCCCGAACTGTGAAAGGGTTTCTAGTAAGTATCATTGTTAGGGGTTGGGGGGATTTCAAAAACTTAGCAGAAGTGCTTTAAGAAGAAGTTATCCAGACAATGAGCAAGGAGGACATTTGCAAAGGGATCAATAGATATGATTGAGTACAGACCTTATACATATTAGTGGAGAGAGAAGGTCAGATGTTAATTATGGGGACTTCAGTCAGATAAGATTTTCTAGGGAGTTGAGGTTCTTGTGTAAAATCCTCTATCAGAGGCTCTAAATAAAAGGAAGATGCTATTTTAGATGCTAACCTCTAGGTCTGCCCCCAATTCTGTGCCCTAAGGCTTTGTCCACAGATGTACACTAAAGAAGAGATAGTTTGTTTCATCAAAAAAATGTACATATATATATACAATAAATACATAAAAACCAGTATCTTTTACTTAGTGGATTCACCTTTCCTTAGCAAATTCAATAAAATGTGAATTCTCTGAAATATACTCAATGATTCTTTGATCTCACTGATGTTCTTCGGTCCTATTGCTCTTCTTTATGATTGAACAGAATTAAAAAAAAATCATTTCTTTTAGATTTCTCTGGATATTTCTTATTATCATTAATAAATCAAAATATTCTCACATGATTTAGGAAGTTAAACCGTATATATTAGTGTGCTTCCAAAGGAAAATAGTTTTAGAAAAAATTTCATTCTGTAAGCACGGGACTGATTTATTGTGTTCTCGTTAGGCATTGTCCATTGAGCTGAGAAGAAGTTTCACATGGAGAAAAAAAGTCAAAGGATAAAATAGTCAAAATGGAGTTGAGAAGTGAGCCCCCCAAATTTAGATTTTTAGATACGTAAGAAACTTTAAGTTATGTATTCCAGAAACCTAATGCAAGAATCATATCTACAAGATTCGGACAAGTAAACATAATTCAGAATTTTTTGAATTCTTCAAGAGGCTGTTTATCTTATGATATTTCACTAGCAGATGTCCTAAAACAAGAGGAGTCTAATGACTTTGCCACCATTTTCATTTTTGAATTTTTTTACTCATACAAGACACGGGGCTTACTAGACATTATTTTTTGATTTGTTAAACTGCATTTAAAATTCGAGGAAATAGGTAGAAAAAGGAGGTGGTGCCAACGCTTTAAGGTTGATTTAATTTCTTACATTTATTTTTGTTTTATTAGTTTAAGAATTAAAATAAGATAAACTTTACTGCTAATATAAATTTTGACACATTTACACATGTATATATTTATAAATGAATATGCTTTATCAGATGTGCTCAAAAAAGTTTAGAGATCATTGGCTAGCAGTTGGATGTATACTTCGGAGTCAGAAACCTGAGTTCAATAACTATATGCCAAAATGACAACACCTTTCATGGCTAAATGTTGGGGATTTGTGAACACATCTGCTGTAAAAGGATTTCTTGTTCAGTGGAATTTTGTTGAAGCCACATCATCAAAATGGTACTTGTTGAGACAAGAATATTTTCTCACATTGAGTGGAACATTAAAAACAAATGAACTTTACCATGTAAAATTCTGTGGGGAAGATAAGACTTTTCCTTTACTCTCTCTGGTTCTGTGGCTGGGCTTGAAAATTAAACTGACCAAAGATAGATTGACAGGAGAAAAGCATAAAAAAGTTTATTTAGTGTTAATATTTTTACACGGTGTGGGAGACTTTATAGAAAATAAATGAAGACCCAAAGAAACAGACAGGCCTGAAAGCTTATATACCATTTCAACAAAGAATGATAAATTCCAGGGACTGCCTGGTGGTGTAGTGGTTAAGTTCATGTGCTCTGTTTTGGTGGCCCAGGGTTCGTGGCTTTGGATCCTGGTTGTGGACCTACACACTGCTCATCAAGCCATGCTGTGGAGGCATCCCACATATAAAATAGAGAAGGATTGCCATGGATATTAGCTCAGCAACAGTCTTCTTCAAGCAAAAAGAGGACGATTGGCAACACATGTTAGCTCAGGGCCAGGCTTCCTCAACAAAAGAAAAAAAAAAGAATGATAAATTCTGGAGATGTGACAAAAGAAAAAGGGTTGTGAACTAGGGGTGGTAAATTGTGGGAAAGTGATGAGGAAATGTATGGGGGAAATTCACAGAAGACAAGGGTATTATCTTGGGGTGATTTCCCCACCTCCAGAGATAAGAACGTTCTTTTCCTGGTACTGAAAGGGCGGCTTTCTCAGGGGAAATTTTATGTCCTGCTTTTTGGTAGAAAGGGAGAGGTCAGAGAGCCCTTTCTGCATCTGCTGTTTTTCAAGTGCCTTAGGCTCAAAATAACCAATATGCCAAAGTGGCATATTTTGGGGTAGAATGTTCTAATCTCCTTCTAGTCACACATACACAAAAGTAGAAGAAATGACCTCCATGTATTCATCACCCAGTTTCTATAATTATTAACTCATGGCCAATCTTTTTCACCTAAACTCAAATTGTCCCCTTCCTCCGCAGGTGCCATGCCACCTTCCCCACCCCCCACCCTGCCCAATTATTTGGAAGCAAATCTGAATAGGACATATAACGACATCTTAAAAACAAATTTTTATGTTTATTTCAAGTATCTAGGATATTTTACTATTTTGAAAAAATTTCACATCCATTATCTTTATCGTTACAGCTACTATTACGGTTTTAACTATTCTTCTTACAAATGGAGAATTATGGGTATCAAGAAAGAGGTTGAGTGTTTGTCTTTTTGATGTACTTTGGTTCCATCTAGCTGTTCAAGCCAGAAACCTAGGAGTCATAAGTTACCCCCTTCCTTATTCTTTCAAATGCATTTGGTGACCAATGGCTGTCAAATCTTGTCCTCCTCCCGTCACTGTCACTCTTCTACTCTTCTATTTATTTACACAACTTCTACTTTGTCCCTCTTTAATTGTGTCTTGTATAGAGTGGTTATAATAATCATTCTGAAACAAATTTGATCATGTCACTATCCTAACAGCATAGTCTTTTGGGCCTGGTATCCCTGATCGACAGCCCCAAGCCCTGTTAGATGAAATTTTCTTTTGTTTTCCCCTCACGATGTTAGAACAGTGCCAACATTTAAATGTATGGAGATTTTTTCCATATTTAAAATTGATATGCCCACATTTGGATAACTGACATAGTAAAAATTAGAAGATTTGGCACCATTCCAAATACCTCCAGCAAAATGGCGGATCTATTTTTAGGACAGGACATGAGATTTGACTTTTGCTATAGTCTCACACACGTTGCCTGCCTAAGGGCTGCAAACAGAATTCCTGGTATGGAATCTGAGTCACCTCATTGCCCACGTTATCTTTCCTTTTCAGCTCCTCCAACTTCTCCCATAATGGATTACCGACTACATCACCGGATCTATTCTTCTCTGTGTCTAATCCTGGCCTCTATCCCCAGCCCCCACTCCTACTTGGGTCTCTCCAACTTAAGTATCATTCTCTCCCTGGAGCCACATCTCGTCTACTCACGTGTCTTGGGTGTTGGCGCTCATGGTGCTTTCGGCATATCCTAAAACACCATTATTGTGCTCTTAACTTCTGGCTATCAATGTTTGAATTTCTTACACCTGTTAACAAGTGTATACTGTCTTCCTTTTTTAAAAAAAAATTACCGTGCTTCCCCAGTACTTGACAAATTCTAGAGGTTCAATGAATGTTGGATGAATGATTGACTGGCTTAAATATCTTTAGACAATAAGACCCAAGAGAATTGAGAGGTGCTCAGGGCAATTAAGATAACAGCCAGCCCAAATATAGTCTTCTCTACTCATGACGGTCTGGGCTTATGCTACTTCCTCTAACTGGGTCTCAGAAGTGAATGCTGAGAATCCCTAAGGTTCCGCTGATGGTCTGAAAGGAATTGATTTAATTCTTTGACTTTAGTCATAAAGCTATGATCTATGATTTCTGGATCTTGCCTTTGTACTTTAGATCTGAAAATGATTCTGTCTCCTCTCTTCTTTTTTCCCCCTCACTTATATACTAACACTTACTCAGTCTCTCAGCTGTCTGTCTCTTTGCCTAGAGAAATTAAATTCCTTTAGAACCCTTGCCTCTGGGATTCAAACCTGCTTTCAATTTCAAGTTCAAGCAAGTCTTCCTGACCTGGTGTCCTTTTGACTCTGTCCATGGCCTTGGCTCACACAGATACCAACTGTCTCGTTTTGTGTGAAACAGTGATGTTTGAGGAGGTTATATTGATAAGCATTAGGTGGCCCATAGGTTGGAGAATTTGCCTTTTCTCCTTAAACCCTGAAGTCCCCAAGAAGGCTCTATTCCAAGAATGAGTCTGGAAGATGTGGGTTCTGGTTCAGGCTCTGTCACTAGTTTGGTGTTCGCAGGGTTGGGTAAGAGTTGCATTATAATACCTACAGGTATACCAGTCTTTCTCTTGAAGTTGAAACTGGTTTGTGGAAAGAAAAGAGACTTGTAGGAACTATAATCCTTTCTTTTACCCTTGGTGATTATAATGAGTTTCCTAGGACTGCTGGAACAAATTACCACAAACTTGGTGGTTTAAAACAACAGAAATTTGGGGCCAGCCCGTGGCCGAGTGGTTAAGTTCTTGTGCTCTGATTCGGCAGCCCAGGGTTTCACTGGTTCGAATCCTGGGCACGGACATGGCACCGCTCATCAAGCCATGCTGAGGCAGCATCCCACACGCCGCAACTAGACGGACCCACAACTAAAATATACAACTGTGTACCTGGGGGCTTGGGGGAGAAAAAGGAAAAATAAAATCTTGAAAACAACAGAAATTTATTTTCTCACAGTTCTGAAGGCTAGAAGTTTTAAACTAAGGTGTTGGCAGGGCCGTGTTCCCCCTCAAGACACCAGGGAAGAACTTTTTCTTGTGTTTTCCTAGCTTCCGTGGCTTCTGGCAATCGTTGGCATTCCTTGGTTTGTAGCTGTATCACTTCAATTTCTGCCTCGATAGCCACATGGCCTTCTTTCCTGCATCTCTCTGTCTTTGCATTCTCTCCTCTTCTTATAAGGATACCAGCCATAGGATTTAGGGTCTACTCTAAATCTAGGATGTTTTCATCTCAAGAAAGTTAGCAAGTTATATGTGCAAAGACTCTATTTCCAAATAAGGTCATGCTCTGAGGTTCAGGGTAGAAATGAATTTTGGGGGATACTTTTTAACCCATCAGAGGGTCTATCCTTTGTATGTCAACAGTCTTATTACTTTTTAAGTTAGAAAAATTTAAATTCACAATTTTCAAGGATAGAAGTATCCATTCTTTTTTGAAGAGGTCTGTGGGTAGAGATTTTCCCAATAGGCTCATTCTACCCCATGTTTTTCTTGATAAAATGATCATGTGGAAATTAGATTTGAATGTTAACTTTTTCAATAAGCTGAACATTCTTCCCTGAGACATAAGGAAATCTAATCTTTTCTTTATTCCATTTACTTCTCCCACTCTCTGCCATTCAGGCATTGCTATCAGTAACTGGTAGTTGAAAGGAATTCATTTTTTCTTCCAATATTACTTTAGGTGAAGATTTTCTAGGTCCTGAGTAAGGAAATTTATTAGGGCTTAAACTATAAAAATCTTTAGGTAATTTGCTATGGTAAGGATACACTTTCCTGGGAAGAATGGCCCAATGCCATGTACCTTTACATAGCAATAAACTACTAATCTAACTAAAAAGAGGTTCTTGTTTCCTCCTGGAATCACAGAATGTTTAAATATGTCTTCTTGTAGGTAATTTTTACAAATACCAATGTTAAATAAGACATAGCTTAATTTCTTATCCTTGGCTCAGACCATTTTATTGTACCATAAAATGTGCCATAACTCTTCACTTTGTGACAATCAGAATGATAGCACAATATCACTTCTCAAAGACTATATAATACCAAAATTCAAATATTGCTTTTATTAAGCTAGGCCAGAACCAATCCTCTTAGTGGAAGATGTAAATTAGTAAAATGTTTTATTAACTTTAGACATGAGAGTACACTACTTTAAGCTATGACTGAGCAGGTTCCAAAGAGCGCTCAGACTTGTCCTTTGGTAGGAGATTTTGGTTGATTAAATAGTTTCGAGCAAACTTTTGACTTATTACCTCAGGCAGAAGTTGACTTTTACTTCCTCCTCTCCCTGTTCTCCTTCACAAAAAAGGTAAAACTTTACAATTCTATGAGATTGCTGTTTTCAATATTTAGCAGACCACTAGAGTGTGGGCTTTCAAGAAATAGCAAAGAAGAATGAGAGGTTTGACTTGGACTTTATTTTCTTTCAACAGGCTTTTGGGAAGGCATTGCTTGGTACAGCATTCTGCACAACTGAGAAGGCAAAACGAACAAATAGCTGCATTCACCTCTCTGCAGGCTCACGAATGATTTGGGAAGATGAGACAAACGTGAGCTGCTATAGAATTTGTGTCATATATAGGAGGAGATAATTGTATTGATTCAAACATAGGAGGAGGTCCTCCCTCTTCAAAAATTGAATTAAACTGGGGCCAGCCTGGTGGTGTAGTGGTTCAGTTCACATGCTTCGCTGCAGTTGCCTGAGGTTGGAGGGTTCGGATCCCAGGTGCAGACCTACAACTGCTTTTCAAGCCACACTGCGGCGATGTCCCACATAAGATAGAGGAAGATTGGTACAGAGGTTAGCTCAGCAATAATCTTCCTCAAGCAAAAAAAGGAAGATTGGCAACAGATGTTAGCTCAGAGCCAATCTTCCTCCCCAAAGAAAAAGAAAGGAAAAGATTGAATTAAACTGCCTACACTTAAAGTTGAGAACTTCGTAAAGCTTACAATCTCTGATACAGAAATGTAGTGTAACAATGCATTCTCTATTTCTTCTTTTTTCGGTTATAGATGAAGCAACTTGCAAAACATTCCTGAAATACAAAGAAGAATAATATTTAAATGTAAATCATCGTTATACCTCTTTATCCATCAGAGTGGCTTCGTTCGACCCTCTCTCTTCTGTGCTTATATCTTGCATCAAGTATTGGATAAAAAAAAGTGTGTAGGAAGAAATAAGTGATTTTCATAGTCATTACTCTTTGCAATGGGAGTGCTAAGGATCCAGCATGGCTTTGTTGGGTCCAGTGGAACATCACAGGTGGTGTTCACGTTCCTTTTGATTCCGTGTTGCTTGACTGTGGATTTCAGAGCACCCCCTATCTTCCCAAATACTCCTTTTCTCTGGGCCTGGAATGCCCCAACTGACGTTTGTGCTGAGAAGTTTAATGTGTCACTAGATCTGAGCCTCTTCTCTTTAGTAGGAAGCCCCCGAGTAAATGTCACAGGACAAAATATTACGTTATTTTATAGTGATAGACTTGGCTACTATCCTTATATAGAAGCAAAGACAGGCAAACTTGTGAATGGAGGACTCCCCCAGTCGGCATCCTTACCAGGTCATTTGGAGAAAGCTAAGGCTGACATTTCCTATTACATTCCAACAGACCACGTGGGCTTGGCTGTCATTGACTGGGAAGAGTGGAGGCCTACCTGGGTAAGAAACTGGCAAGCTAAAGATATTTACAGGCAGCAATCTATTTTGTTGGTTCAGGAAGAAAATGTACAACTTAACCTCACCGAGGCCACCAACATGGCCAAAACAATGTTTGAAAAGGCAGGAAAGAGTTTCATGCTAGAGACTTTAAAACTTGGAAAATCACTTAAGCCAAATCACTTATGGGGTTTTTATCTTTTCCCTGAGTGTTACAATCATTATAAAGGATCCGATTACAATGGAAGTTGCTATGATATCGAAAAGATAAGAAACGATGGACTTGACTGGTTGTGGAACGAAAGCACTGCCCTTTACCCAGCCATTCACTTGAATAGCAAATTAAAGTCTTCTCCACTAGCTGGACTCTTTGTCAGGAATCGTGTTCAGGAAGCCATTCGAGTTTCTAAACTTCCCAGTGCTGAAAGTCCACTTCCCATCTTTACATATACACGCCCAGTTTTTTCTGATAAGCTTTCAGAATATCTTTCTCAGGTAAGTGAATCAAGGCATAAAGCCTATGAAAGAGTGTCTACAAATGGTGTTTAGGGGAATTTAACATCACGTTTGAAAGGAATGAAATTTAGTTTTCAGTATCCTTCAGGAATATGCACACAGGTAGTTCTGCATCACTATATGAATGCAAAATAAGAATATACTTCACTTTTAATGTCATCATATAATATCTTAGCAACCATGGAGAATTAGGCAGTATTGAAAAAGTGTTAACTCAGTTCCCTTTTTTTTTCTTTTGTGGGAATGCTCTCTTGTCAATAGAGGTAATTAGAATAATAATAAGGGGGGAGAGCAAAAGAGGTGATCAGGCTCACATGTGAGGGGATGAACTATCATTAGTTTTTGGGTGGTGAACATGATGTAATTCTCACAGAATTCGAAATATATTAAGATGTACATCCGGAAAAAAAAAAAGAAAAAACACCCCTATGCTTTAAAAAATAAAAATAAATAAATAAATAAAAAAGAAAAAATAATAATAGAAAATCTATTTTTGTTATAGTACGGCAGTGACTATGTAAAAGATAGAAATAAATAGTGGGGAAATATTTAAACTATTGTTGTTGCGTCAGCATGCTTAGCTTGGTGTTACTGTCCTAAGTGTAACATTTCATTGAGTTGTTATCTATTAACTCCTGCTATCACATTTGCCAGGATGACTTTGTGAATACAATTGGTGAAAATATTGCTCTAGGAGTCTCAGGAACTATATTCTGGGGAACCTCCGATTTAAGCAGCAGTATGGTAAGTTGAATTGATAGGAAATGGATGAAAACATTTCTACTTTTAATGTTTTAACAATGAGGATTGTTGTGGTATTGAATAATAAAATAATTGCTGTGCTTGGCACAGACTGATAGGTACTCAATTAATACTGGCTGAATTAAACTATCGTTTGTGTGGTTATGTTGTAAGGCAGAAAATATTGTACCTGTTTTCCAGTGAGGAAACAGAAATTCAGTTAGATTAATTGAAATTCTCTAGCCTATGTGGCTAGTGAGTAGCAAAGACAGGATTACAATCTCAGTTTTATGAATCGGTGTTTGGTGTTTTTTCTACTACACTGTGCTGTGTCTCTTCTCAAAAGAGCTCCAGCTAGTCAATATTCATTCATTCATTCTTCCTTTCATTCAATTACTGTTCATTAAGCGCTTATCTTATGTATTAATTTAGTCATTTAGTCTCCATGACTGTTTAGTACAGGAGCCAGCAAATGCTGGCCATGGGCCAGATCTGACCTACTGCTTGTTTTTGTACAGCTCCGTGGTCTAAGAATGACTTTTTACATTTTCAAATGGATGAAAAATAAAGAAGAATGGTATTTCATAACACTTGAAAATTATGTAGAATTTAAATTTCAGCATCTATCAGTAAAGTTTTATCGGAACATAGTCATGCTCATTCGTTTAGATGCCTAAGGCTGCTTTTATACTACAAGGAAATAATTGAGTAGTTACAGCAGAGACTGTATTCTCCAAAACCCCGAAATATCTACTAATCTGTTACTTTACAGAAAGTTTGCTAACCCTTGGCTTATTGAACGCCTGTTATGATTAAGTGCTAGGGAGTTGTTTAGGTACTAGAAATATAGCGTTGAACGAAAAGTCCCTTCACCATAGAGCTACATTCTTGTAAGTGGAAACACAACATAAACAGGTATGATATGTCAGGTAGTGATAACTGCAATGAAGAGCAGTGAGGCAGTGTAGGCAGAAATGGAGAGTGATGGAATGGTGCTATCTTACATGGGGTAGTCATAGAAGGCCTCTGGTGGGGCGCTGTTGGAGCACAGACCTGATGGAAATAAGGGACCAAATCTCTGGACACATGGAGATGGCAGTTGCAGTGGCCTTGAGGCTGGAATGAGCTTTTGAAGAAAGAGGGAAAGGTTTGACTGGAATGCCTGGGCAAGGAAGATAGCGGTAAGACGTGTGGTCAGTAAGATAGCAGAGGGTCAGAGGTAGGGCTTCGTAGTCCATGAGGGGGCTCTTACTCTGAGATGGAAAACCACTAGAAGGTTTAAGGAGAAGAGTGGTAATTTCTGAAGAACATTTCAGAAGAGCTACGTAGTTGAATTGAGAATAGATCATACAGAGAAGAGAGCAGGAGCAGGGAGAGGAGGCTGTTGATGGCTTGGACCACAGGGGCCAGCATGTATTTGGATTTTGAATATAATACGATAGCAGAACTAGAGGATGGGCTGAGAGGTTGGGTGAGTAGGTTGGATAAGAGAAGTGATTAAAATAATTCTGAGGCTTTTAGCTTGAAGTAGTTGCCACGGAGCTGGCAAAGATTTTAGGGGGAGTGGTTTGAAGGGGCAGGGAGTTTTAAGGGCTAGGGGAGGGAGCTGCCTAGGCAATTGGGAGTTGGTTTTGGAAAATCCTACTAAATTGTTCAAAGCTTCCCTAAGGGAGAGGAAAAGAAACCTTTCTTTTTGTCCTCCACAGGTTAGATTTAGTAGCATCTATTTCAAGTAAAATTTTTAAATAATACTTGTTTTATTAGGAAAAAATGTTTATTTTGTTCTATACTGTATGAATTTTATTCCTTTTCTGCTAACACCTTTTCTTTAGCTCAAAATCCTTTCACTATCATGATCTAACCCTTTTCTCTCTTCCTTTCTTTTCATCCTTGTTTAATTCTCTGTATCAGGTCTTTGTCCCTCACCTCTTCACTCCTTTTCAAGAGTAAAGCTGTCACATGGGCACTGCTGAATTGGAGCTGAGCTTTTCCTTCTCTGATGGATGTGGAATTACTAGTGACGTATGCGCCATGGAGAATGTCTAATGAAGCTCATGGCCCAGAGGTCTGATCCTAGGATCTATAGCAAAGAGACTTTATACTCTAAGATCAAAAGACAGTTTTTGATCTTTTTCCTTTCAGATAGACTAGCCATATTTTTACTTCATTTATAAAAGTACTTAACAGCAGTCACCTTTGAGACATTCTTTCAAAGTAGTCTAGGCCCTTCTACCTATTTGATATAATTCTATTGTGTCTGGTTTGATCACTAATAAAGAGAAATAACAGAAAATATGAGTTTAGAGAAAAGCGTATGTTCTTTAACAAAATCTTTCATATGTCAGAAAATTATTTAAAAATTATACTTCTAAGTAGATTTCCAATTTTCATTAGTTGTTTTCTCAAATCTGTAAACTCCTTTCTCAAGAGTCTTATTAATTCTATGATGGAACCATTTATACGTTCTCCACAATAGTTCCCTTTTTTTTTTAAAGAACTGAGAACTCCACCCTTACTGTGATGAGAATGAATCAGGCATTTCCCAATTAGTAGGATAACGTGACGTAGTATTTAATTGTCACACTTGTTTTTTTATTGCACTTTAATCTTAGATTCACATTCTTCTATCATGACTTCCATATTATTCATACGGGGACAGTCCATCAACTTTAATATGACTATTTTCTACTTAATGACACTGCCTTGTGGATTCTTTTCTAAAGTTTCTGCCACCTTTCCCAACTTATGATTTTGAATGCTCGTTCTGGCATTCCTTCCACTTTTTTCTATGTCATTTGTAATCAATTGAGTCACGGATTATTTATCCTGTTTCCTCTGATTCATTGACAGCTTGAGAAACTGGTAATTGCAGATTTACTTGCAATGACTGGAATTGACTTAAAACAATTGTTATCAAATGTAAGCAAACCATTTTGTTCTATTCCATTTTATTAGATCCAGGAGTGTGACAGAGCCAGCTCCTACTGGCCCCAGCTCGTGAGACCTGACTGTTAAATATTCAGAAATTTTGTGAACTGGTTGTAAAACACAGCCATTATTAAGAATTAAATTATAAAAACTTAGAATAAAATAAATTGTTAAAAATAGTAATAAGTACTCAAAATATATCACTTATTTACTTCATTTTACTATTATCCATACTGTTAGGTCATTTACATCTATGGTGTCTATATAAGTGGAAATACGATATAATGGTGTGCTGCTCCATACCATGCTACCATCCTGTGTAATGGTGGGGTACTTGATTCCCAATTCTGCATTAAGTGATGTCAGGTTGGTGGCTTAAAATTGTCCATGGTAGGAGTATTCACACCATGGATATTGACAAATGCTATAACCCAGGCCTTATCCTTTAGAGAGCCACTTTTATTTTGTTTTATTTTTGTGAGGAAGATTGGACCTGAGCTGACATCTGTGCTGGGCTAAAATCTGTGCCAATCTTTCTCTGTCTTATGTGGGATGCTGCCACAGCATGGCTTGACAAGCAGTGCCAGGTCCACACCCCAGATTGAACCTGTGAACCCCAGGCCACCAAAGCAGAGCATGCAAACCCAACCACTATGCCATTGGGCCAGCCCCTAGAAAGTTAGTTTTACATCTTTCCAAAGACCCTGCCTTATGTAGGCTAATGATTCTCAAACTATTCTCATCCTTTTACTCTTCTTTTTGCCTAACCCCTATTTCTATGAACAACTGCAATGTCATCTGAGCTTGTTATGAATTCTCATATATACTCGGCACTGGGGATTCAGTGTTGAAGAATATGGACAGAGACCCTGCACTCATGAAGCTTGTATTAAAGTTGGAGGGATAGAAGTAATACATAAAGAAGAAAAATATTTTATGTGATAAGCGCTATGCAGAGAATTAAAATGGAGAGCTGTGAGACAATAGACAGGAAAAGTGTCTGAGAAGGGTATTGTCTAACTAAAGATGTGATCTGAAAGACAAGACAGAGTCAATCACGTTAAAAATTAGTGGAAAGAGCATTCCAAGCAGAGGGAACAGTTAGTGCAGTTTGAAGTGAACTGGCCATGCTGGGGAAACAACTAGTATGTCTAAGGCGGAGTGGTGAGGGAGGACCGTACGAGAGGAAGGAAGGACTGCGCCACATCAGGCTGCATGCAAGTTGAGAGAGGTTGAATTTTATTCTAAAAACTATGCAAAGGTATTTGAGGGTTGAGAAGAGGTTTTCTATCATTGCCATAAAAATTACAGCGAACAATGATTTAAACAAGAGAAATTTATTATCTTACAGTTCTGTGGGTCAGAAGTCCAACATGGGTTTCAATGGGCTAAGATCAGGGTGTTGGTAGGGTTACATTCCTTTCTAGGGGAGGATCCTCACTTGCTCATTTGGGTGGTCAGCAGGATTCATTTCCTTGTGATTGTGGCAACGAGATCTTTATTTTCTGGCAGGCTATGGCTAAGGGTCATTTCCAGCTTCTAGAGGCCGCTGTATTCTTTAGCTCATGACTCACTCCTGTATCTTCAAAGCCAGCAATGCTGGGTTGAGTCTCCCTTACCTTTGGATTTGTCATCCTTCTTCCATTTAACTTTGTTTTTATCCCTGTTGGAAAAGTTTCTATATTTCTAAGGTCTCATGTCATTAGATTGAGCCTATACATATTAATTCAGCATAATCTTTCCATCTCATGGTCCATACCCTTAACCATACCTGTAAAGTCCTTTTTACCAAGTAAGATAACATAGTTCTAGGTTCCAGGGATTAGAGTGTGGACATCCTTGGAAGGCCATTATTCTGCCTACCATCAGTGACATCATCTCAAGGAAGGTAACAAGAAATAGATTCAACTGGAAGCTGCCAAGATTCCTCAACTTTCCTGCTGATCTCCCACCACCGCGTCTGTTGGTCAGCTGAAGGACTAGCACAGCCAGCTCACTCAACGGAACTGCTGATGATGAAAGAAAGTGACTGTCTTCTATGTTTTTAAAAGGACAATGTCCCAGTTTTAGAATGTACCAGTCTCAAGATGAATCATTTTAGTTACTCATCACTCGCACTCTGCCGAATAAGCATATTGGTAAAAGAATTGTCATAACCATAATTTGAACTATACATAACATTTAATATAAAGTATACTCAGTTGACCCTGTTTAGTTGTTCTGAGCTAGCAATTTAGAAACCACTCTTTCCAATGCTGTTTAAACTTGTGTGACAAATGCGATACTTACTACATTTATTTTTAATTTCTTGAGGGCTAACCAATGATGTGGTGGGCCCTGGGCTAAGCACTTATATACTTAGTATCTTTTCATCTTCACAACAACCTTATGAGGTAGGTGCTACAATTATCTTTATTTTACAGGTGATGAAGCTGAAGCATAGCCAGGTTAATTAATTTGCCCAAGGTTACATAGATAGGAAACTAAGACTTAGAAAGCTTGAGAGATTCCCAAGTTCACACAGCTGGTCATTAATGGAACTGGGACTCCAATTAGGGCAGATGGACCCATGAGCCTATGCTCTAACTGGTGTATGATCCTGCACCCCTCTCCATTAGTTTCTGGATTACTGAGGAAGACCAAAGCTAGGGTATGTTAAGCCTCAACTCTTCATTTATTCAGTGACATGAAAAGGCATGTGAAACTTACGAATGCTACAAAAAAGAGTTGGAATAATCTTTCTTGTTAAGGTAAAAAAGATAAAATATTTCCTACCTCTTGTTGGGTCTATTTTTTCGAGTTTCCTTAGAAATTGCTTATTGCAGTGAATTAATTCACATGTGAACTAACTTGGACCTTGATATTCTGACCTTCTTATAATTTTACAGCAAACTTGCACGGCCTTAGACAATCACATGAAGACCGCACTGAATCCTTACATAATCAACGTCACCCTAGCAGCCAAAATGTGTAGCCAAGTGCTTTGCCAGGAGAAAGGAGTGTGTACAAGGAAACATTGGAATTCAAGTGACTATCTTCACCTGAACCCAAAGAATTTTGCTATTCAAACTGGGGAAAATGGAAAATACACAATACATGGGCAACTCACACTCGAAGACCTGCAGCAATTTCCCCAAAAATTCTATTGCACCTGTTATGCCAACACCAGTTGTGAAGAGAGAGATAATATAAAAAACATTGGTGCTGTCAATGTATGTATTACTAACGATATTTGTATAGATGGCTTTTTAAACTCAAAACCCGGTGATCAACCTCCTGGCCCTTCATCCTCTACACCACCTGCCACGGTGTCTCCATGTGTACATGGGAAACATCCCAAGGGGTGTTCCAAAGGCAGGTGTTCCGGGCAAACTATCTCCAACAATGCCCAAGAGGGCCGTCAGAGTGTTTACCGGAAAAATACCTCCAGTCGTTTATATATTCAAAACAAGATAATTAAGACAACCCATTCGAGTACAAGTTCAGTGCTTATTAAATTTCCTGTCTACATAGTTTATGTTTTGATATCTTTTCTATTTTTATATTTAATAATTTATCTAGCTTAAATTATTTTTTAGGCAAGTGATAATACCTATACACTGGAAGTTTTATATTTGAAATGTAAGTCAAAACTCGTAGCTAAGATAGCACTTTGGTATTTTGAGCAAAAATTGCTCTTTCATGATCAAATTGAACTTGAAATTATTATTGATTGATAAACAAAGGATGCTGACTAGCACTTTAATTTTACAAAATCGTAGTCAGGACGCTGTTACTACTAAATCCAGTGATGCTACATTTTGCTTTTGAAACTCAAAGTAGAATTTTGATTGTTTAATATAGTATAGAATTTGTTTTGTAAGATGATATCCAATTTTGTATTTTCTAACTGGCATGAGTCTACAGCAAGTATTTCACATACTGGGAATGTATATATAGAACTAAGAGATACGTGTTATATTCTTGGTTCTATCAACGATGATTGTAAGGCCTAAAACACTTGGAGGTCTAGTTTTCTTCTGAGAAGGTGAGCATTTGAATAATGCCGATTTACTGCAAATGGATGTCTTTATAAGTAGTTTGCAATTTGTAATAAAGATGTCAAGAAAATATTAAGGTGAAAAATCTTATCTTTTAAAATGTAATATCCTAAATGTACTAGTCTGCCTCAAGCACTGAACAATGGTTTTAGTTATTTCCTCTTGATAGTTTGTTCAAGTTCTGTTTTATTAAAAGATAATCTTTAAAAAGCGATTATCCTGTCAACTTTTGTACGTGGTTTAATGTCTTCAGAATTCATATATAAACTATTCTAATTTTCTTTTCACTTTTGATCGTCAAATTTGACGATCTTGTGTAGCTAAAACGCCTTATTTCATCTAAGCATCCATTCATATCCTTCATATAGCATTTATTGAGGGTTTATTCTCTCCCAGCCTCAGTATTAAGGGTCACAGATTCAAGGTGACGTAGCATGTTTCTTGCCATCAGTGAGTTTGTTGTGTAACATTGAAAGTGGAACATTACGACATAGTGTGTGATAAATGCTATGAGAGAAGTTCAGCATGTTCTGGCATACAAACGAGAATTTGGGGGTGTCAGAGAAGAATTTTAAGGGTTACATGAAAGAGATGTTATCTCCTTTGCCTTGGAGATTGCCTAGCAGTTAGGTAGCATGGGGCCATGAGACAGAAGGGGTGGAACACTGAGCATGGTTATTAGAGTAGTGTACAGTAGATGATGACCACATGATGAAGCTTTTGTAAACCATACTAACAAGTTTGGACTTTATGAGAAAGACACTCCCAAACCTCTTAACTTGCCCTATTTTTTCCATGCACACACATCACAGCATGATACATTTATGTATTTTTTGCTCCCTCTCACCTCACTATAACATAAACATCATGAGAGCCGGTGTTTGGTCTGTTCTACTTGCTGCTATATCCACAGTGTGATGAACAGTATCCGAGACTTAGTAGGTACTCACTAAATATTTGTTGAAGAAACAAAAGCCACTGAGGAGCCACTAGAGAATTTTAAGCATGGAAGTTGTCATAACCACTTTTCACAGTTCGGGTCCTCTTGGACCAATGCTGCCCTTTTCCTTAGCTCCGTCCTTCGTGCTCCACTGTAATTATGATTCTACTATCAAAGCCATGTTTTCATAAGTAAGCCACAAAAAGAAATAATTTGATAATGATCTGGAAAGGACGCTATGTATGGACTAGTTTCTTTAGAATACACAAATGGCTGTCAGGTTATCAAGACTTAGAAAGCATGGAGGCAGCAGGGTGAATTGGAAAAGGCATGGATTTGGGAGTTGGACGGTATAAGGGCAAATCTCAGCTTCCAATATTTACTAGCTATGTGAGCCCGAGAGAGTTAACCTGGCTCAGCTTCCATTCTAATAAAACAGCAAAAATATATACCTTTTAGAGTTCTCGAGAGGATTGAATAATACATGGAAAGCATTTGGCCTTAGAAATAACACGATAAATGTCTGCGGGAAAAAGGGGGTGGATAAGTTTTTATTGGGTGTGGGAAGGGGCCTGTATTGCTGCTGTTAGATGGAATGTAAAAACAGTAGACTTCTGCCATGGCAGACTTGGCCATGAACCCGGTAGGAAAAGAGGCCACCAAATAGAAAAAGAGACTTGGCAGGAATATTTTATGTGATATACAACTTTGTATATGATTAGGTTTACAGGAGCAAAGTTGTATTTCCATCTAGATCAAGGATTTTTGCCAGGGATCATGCTTGTACTTGTGGTACAAAGAGAATGCTATAGCGTCCCTTCTCCTTAGGAGCTTGTGCACTGATAGAGCTGATGGACATGTGAGCAGAAATTGTCCATAGAATATGGCACATACACAAAGTGTAAAAATTAAAGGTCTATAAGAACACTTGTTCATCTCATTAATAAACACAGAGTGCTAAAAGAATTGAGTAATTTAGCTTCAAAAGATGTGGAATTAATTTAGTTGTGTAGACTGCAACCCTAAACTCTCAAGTGTCATACCAAAGCTGCCTCCCCGATACAGCAGAGGACTCAGTTCCAAAGTTATTAGAGAAGACACCTGCTTTTATTTTTGAAAATGAATTTGAAAGGACAATAGGTAAAAAGTAGACTATTGGATTTATTGTATAATTATATTCAATATTGTTGGAAGAGAAGAGATAGTCACTAAGACATCAGGAAAAATGATTTAAGAATATTCATTAAGGAGTGATGAAGAGCTGGCGCCATGGCTTAGTGGTTAAGTTTGGCACGCTCTACTTCAGCAGCCCGGGTTAGGTTCCCAGGCACATACCTACACCATGCCTTAGTGGCCATGCTGTGGCGGCAAACCACATACGAAAAAGAGGAAGATTGACAACATGTGTTAGCTCAGGGCAGCGCTTCCTCAGCAAAAAAATGAAAAAAACCAAACCAAAACAAAGAAGTGATGAAGACTTGAGATGTTGTTTTTCAAAAAAGCTCTTGGCAGTGAACTTTGGATAAATATATCCATTCAGGAAAATTAGTTGTTGGATTCTTAATATATGCAAACATCGTGCTAACACAAAAATGGCTAACAGGAAAATGACAGCCTATAGGAACGTACAGGACAAAGTGAAATGTAGAAGGCCGTAAAATGAGAAATGTTTCCAAACTGCTGACCTTTATTTGATAAGGAAGTAATAATGAAAGAAATTAAATTTTTCGAATTTTCCTTGAAGTTGGCTGCTAGAGAAGTAATAACGATCTGTAGACGGCGTCTAACCTACTACTCAAGAAGAGGCGGTCAGGCGCCATACTATTTTGTGACTGGAAACTTGAGGACCATGAGGACATTGACTTGCTGTGTGGCTTCCCACTGCAATGGGAGCGTGATTTCCAGCTCATATCCTTTCCGCCCCACTCCCAGGGAAGCTTGGTGAAGGGACACTGTGTGTTCGAGATCCTATAACATGGCACGATTCCTGGCACACAATTGGTGTTCAATGATAAGTTGAAAAAAATGTTGCCGTGACTATTAAGTCTACTGTTGAGTAGAACTGAGCAATAATTGAGCGATCGACTGAAAATGAATTTGATGTTTCGAATTCAATTGCTTAACTACCATGGATGAATGCATTTTTTTCCTTTGCCACGAGGATATTTATTCTGAAACACTTGATCTGAAATTATTTTTGATTTTGGAAGTGCTCCCCACCACTCCCTTCTGTTTCTTTGGGTACCTGTCGCCAATAATCTCACTCCTAAATTACTGCCTGATGAGTCCAAAGTAACGGTGTATTAATCATGGTTTTTAAGTTTTTTGTATCTTATGATGTTTTGACATCTTAAAAAAGACCTTTCTAGCTGGGGAGAGACTGCCCCTTCCAGGGCTACCAATTCTTAGAGGCAGCAAAGGGCAAGCTATTTGATATGCAAACTAACCAACACAGAACCCTCCCTCCTCCATCTGGCCTGTACACCTCAGGAGGCAATATTCCTCGGCCTTAATCATCCCAGGGCCCGGTACCAGGCAACTAGAGACCACCTTTATAGCCCTCATAGGGTTCAGTACACACTACCCCCAAATATGGCACCTTAGCTTATTGGCTATTTTAAGCTGAAGGAATTTGAGAAAACAGCAGAAGCAGGAAGATCACTCTGACCTCCTCCCACCTTGCCCTTCTTCCCTGAAACAGGCCGTAAAACCCTCCCGTGAAAGGTGGCCTCTGTGCATACCTGGTGGAAAAGATCATCCTTATCTCCAAAGACAAGAGACGTCAAGAAGAATCCAAACCCACAGGCTTTGCTGTTTCCCCTGGCTTACTGCACCCACCTCTCACTCCTTAACCTATCATATTTCCACACTACCACTCGCTCCTCATCACACCCAGAATAAAAACACACAGGTCTGTTTCTTTGGGTCTTTATTTCTTCGTGAAGACTCTCGTATCACGTAAAACTTATATAAAGTGTATTTGTATGTTTTTATCCTCTTAATCTCTTTGTCGGTTTGATTTACAGACACAGCCAAGAACGCTAAGAGGGTCGAGGAAGAATCTTTCCTCCTCACAGCCCAAAGCCTGCTGAAATTATTCAAACTAGTCAGTCCGAAACTGTTCAGCCTGCCCTGCCCCTTCCTTTTCCCAAGGAAACTCCTATAAAAGCTGCTGGCCTAGGCTCTCCCTTTGCTCCTGCTCCTGCTTCTTGTCCTGAACCTGGTGTTCCCGTGTCATCACTCAGTCACCTTTATAAATGAAGACTCTGGCACAGAACAAATGGGAACTCAGAAATGCTTTCTCTTTCTTAACATTTTGTTTCTCACCATGACTTCTTCTGTAGTGAATTTATAACTTTACATGTAAGCTAAAATGAACAAATATGTCCTTTTTAAAGTATGCTTTTTAGACTAATTAACTCTGAAAGGAGCGTTTTTCATTGAAAGGTCATTTTTGGAAGGATCTTTCTAAATTACTATACCTAGTGAATGGCAGTTTCCTTTGAACTTGACAACACTGCAAATCTCAACCCTGGCTTTAGGCTTCATATTTCAGCACTCAGCAGCTTGCCTATCAGTGTTCCCCAGCTTAAAACACTAGGACTCACATTATCTGTTTCACTTGCAAAACTGCCAGGATTGTTTCACCACAATCATTCTACAGAAGATACTGTCATTTTGATGACACTGAAATTTGAGAAGAGTGGTTAAGAATTTGAAGGCGAAGATCCATTGATAAAATCCATCAATAAAATTGAGAGCCTGGATATTTCTCTTTTCTTCTCTGCTTGCAATAAAAGAGAGAGTAAAGGAAGGAGGTTGGGGAGAGTGGGTGGGAGAGAAGAAAACAAAAGGAGAGAAGTGATAAGGGAAAACAACTCGAATTCTTTGCTGTCTCTGATTCCATTGAAGACCCTAACTTGCACAGGATTGAAAAGCACATCTGATGTAGACACAATTAGCCTTCAACTCCTTGCAAAGGCCAGGAGTGGTTGTACTTGAATGCCCTACTTGAGGTGCCCTGCACAAATGTCACTGCCTCCTCCTTCTTGTCCCCTGGCCTCAGATGAAGCCACAAAGTGGTGGGACTGTCTGGGACGTGCCAAATCCACAGTCGGCTATGTACTTGCAGGTTGGGGTAAAAGTCAATAAGATCTTAAAGTAAACTCTGAGGCATTAAATTTCCTGTGAGGAAAAAGTCTTATTTGTGACAGACCTTATTTCTTTATGTCTAAACTTTGTTTAAAGTTGACTTGAGATGGAGCTGCTAAAGTAATTGAAATGATTCAAATTATTATTTTACATTTTTAAGCTCCAATCATTTTAAAAAGTGGAAACGCTTGTATAGTTTTTCATATTATGTTGCTTTTAAATCTTTTTTATCCTTATAAAGTCATTGCCGCTTATGGTAAAATAAGACAAAGTTACACAGCGGACAACTAAAAATCTTCTTCCCTTCTCCTTCGACCTGCGATAACTCCAGGTTATAGTTTCTTGCATATAATTCCAAACATTTCCTAGGAATATGGAAGCAAAGGTGTGTGTATATTGTTAAAAGATAAACTGAGACATAGTCAAAATTTTCAGAGTTTATTTGAGCAAAAATCGATTTGAATCAGACAGCGCCAAACCAGAAGCGGTTAGGAGTGCTTCACCGACAGGAGCTGGGGGAAGACTTGTCCGGAGAAAGTACGGAAGCAAAGAAAGGAAATTATTTGATTGGCTACAGCTTACAGCCTGGTTGGCTGTTCACGATTGATTGTCCTTAGCATTTTGATTTCATAACTTTGAGCATTTACCGCTAAGATTTTGGTTTGCTTATATAGGTCAGCACAGCATCAGAGCCACCTCAGTCTAATAGCCTCCTTGTTTAATTAATTTAACAATATATTTAACACAAGTAGGGCTATGGTGTCCCATAATTGTCTATAACTTGCTCTTCCCACAAGATAATATATTTTGGGTGTCTGTCCGTATCAGTACATTTTGTAGTGACCACATTGTACACCACTATACCACTATATGAAACATTTTTTAGAAAGTTCTTACTAACAGACATTTCACTTTCTGGAGATTTTTTTCTCCTCTATGAACAATGTTGTAGTAGGATCCTGTGTACACATATATTTTGGCATACTTTTGGCAGAATGAAATGGAATTGCTAATGCAAAGCCTATATATTTCAATCTAGATAGACATTGCAAAATTATCTTCTAAAAAGTTTGTTCCAATTAAGAATCTCACCAATACTGAATGAGAGGGCCAGTTTTTCTTACCAACACTGGGCGTTATCAAATTCTGTAATTATTGTTCATCCGTAGGTGAAAATGGCTATGGTTCTCGTTTTAAGAACTTGCTTCTTAAATAATAAAGTTGACCTTTTTTTCATCGTTTGTTAAGGGTATTCTTTTCTTCTTGCCAAGATTTTTTTCCTTTTTTAAGGGTAAACCTTGTTTTGTTTCTCTTTTATGCACAAATTCTATTTTTAGAAGATTACTGCCCTGTCTAAAAATTAACATATACTTTTTCAGATATCAATAGTTTTGAATATGAAACAGGAAACCAAAGACCAAGTTTAAAAAGAATATTTCATTTCTTCTGCCTATGTATTTCTTATATGGATTCAGCTTTGATTATCAGTCATCAAATAACTCTTTTATAAGAAGTAGCTTGCACATAAAGTACCAGTAGTTTTTCATGGGATGCCTAATCCTTGGTGGTGGGATACAGGGAAAGGACAAGCCAGTCCCAGCTTAGCCACCTGCAAGTTGTTGACTTGGGGCTAGTTACCTAGCCTCTGAGTTTGTTTCCTCTATTGTGGAGGGACAGCTGTTGAGAACCTGAGAAAAAATAAAGTCAGCTAGCACAGTGCTTGTCATAAGAATGGTAGGCACTTGACAAACAGTGATCATTATTTATTTGAGGCTATAGGGGAGGAAGACATTTCCTCTACCCACTGGGTCCTCTGGCTGGGCTATGAATTAAATCGACATGAGACAGAATAATGGGGGAAAATCAAAAAAAGTCTTATAAAACATATACATGCGAAAGACTCAGAAAAACTGAGCAACTTGTCAAAATGGCACAGGCTTTCATCTTAAATATCATCTTCAGCTAAAGACAAAGGAGGATGTTGGCGGGGTGGGGTGGGGTGGGGGTTTGGGGCTTCCCAAGGGGAAGAAGACAATTCACATAGAAATGGAAAAGCAAATGTTTGGTAAATAAGATTTTGATAAGAGTGGACTTAGCAAGGATCCTCCCAAGTCTACCGGATACCCAGAGTTATCTATGGTGATGGCCTGTCCTGGAGACAGCCTGTATTTTAAATTTCTTTTAGGCAGTTAGGAGGAAAGTCAAAGCTTTTTTCAGAGTCTTTTGTTCTTAAAAATAATCCAGGCAAGGCAAAGAGACACATTTTGGGGTGGCCCATTCTGATCCCCTACAAAGCCTTTCCCTACTTTCCAGAATTTTCCTCTGTTAAATGATTTAGAATTTACATTTGAAATCTAAAACTGGCTTAAAAATTTTCATTTTGAGGGCTAGGATATTAAGTAAAATGTATTTATAATTGTTTTTACTTAAAAGGGGTACATATGTTTAATTTTACTGAAAACCACAAATAATCTAATTTTGGCACAAGGTGCTATTAGACAGATGCACAAACACTATCAGAAAAAAATTAATACCTCTAGGGGTCTCTGTCTTATGCCTGATGTGCTACATCTCTAATTAGACCTCATAAAATTTTAACACACTTTGTTCATTTTTTTGGTTCCCAATCATTTCATTACAGCACATATTTAATAACAAACTTCAAAGTAGTAGGTAGCACATATGGTGTTTGAACTATTCAAACATGTATTACTTCCTCCACACCAATGAACAAATCATTGTGAATGATTTTATTTTTCTCTGATTAGTTTTGATCAAAGACCATAGGCAAAAGAGATTTCTAGGTTAATCATTGTATAAAAGCAGGAAAAAACATTAAGATTGTAATATGTAGTATACAAATGCTTTTGAGAGCTGAGCAGCCAAAAACAAATATACTTTTGTACCCTATAGAAAATTTAATCCTTGTGCGGTGAGAGTTGAGTTCGGTGAGTCATCATTTTGGTGACGTCTTATTATCCGTGCGAAGTTGGGGACTAGCCTGGCTGAAATTGTCAATCCCTGCTTTAGAACTCTTCATAAATAAGAAGAACTTCTGTTTGTCATTCAACACTTAATTATACGCTTTACCTACAACTTCTCATTTAACTATGTTTTTTCCAGATAAGGAAACTGAGCCTTAGATTAAGTGACTTACCGAGGGTCGCATAGGTAGAGCTGAAAGGAAGACCTGGGTGGCTTTGACTCCCAAGCCTGTGCCTTCCACCATTACACAATGCCGCCCTCCCGTGAGGTAATGAAATGAAATAACATCTCGGCACATAGAATTTGGAACTAGTTCTGATTTCTTCTTTCTACTCCACGCTCCAAAACGGCATCTGACCACGGGTGTCTGACAACTACTGAGAACTTCTCCGAGCGCTAGATCATAGGACACAGGTGATCAAGGGAGACTTGCCTGTATATATCTTTTCAATAAATACCTTTTATGGATTTATGGAGAAACTGGCATTCAAAGAAAGAGGAAGCTTAGCTGGGCTACCAGAAGTTTGCATCATCTTGACCTTTCCCAGGCTCGTTCACCACACACAAGGGTGAACTTTGCATTTACAGCAGCAGGGGGCAGTAGGATAATGGTGTCCGTGCCCCGGGCTTCTTGGACAAAAATGTCTCTCTGTCCTTGAAACCTTTTGATTTTGGCAGATGTGATAACTAGTCACATGCTAGCCCATTATGTCATTAGAAGAAAATAACCTCATTTCTCAAATAAAAAATGGGGTATTAAGATGTTAAAACAGAATATAATGTTGCTGATTTGTAATTGTTTTGGAAGTTATATGTTTTAGAAAGACAGCTTTTGAAAATTTTACTTATAAAACTGATTAAAAAAAATTTTACTTATAAAACTGATTTAAAAATGACTTTTGTTTGTTTTTTACAAGTAACAAATTTGATTTTGTGGCTGTTATGGCAGTGAGGGAAATGGTGGGTGGAAAATAAATGATCATATCTTCCCTGTGGTTGTTTCATGTATTCTTAATAGATAATCTGAATAATGTTTTAAAATGCAGACTCTAATATACTAGTTGTAAAACAGCATGGGACGTGTGTGCGTGCGTGCGTGCATGTGTGAGTGCGTGTGTGTGTGTGTGTGTGTGTGAGAGAGAGAGAGAGAGAGAAACAGAGTGTGAGCCTCTAGCGATTGTTGATGTCTGAGGGGGAAGTGGGAGTTGGTGGGAGGAGGGAGTTGAGGATGGAAGGGGAGACAGGAGTCAGATATGAACAGTCTTGTCTTGGCTATGCTAATGAATCTGTAATTAATCCTTTAGGCAGGATTGAAATGGTCAGATTTGAGTTTGAAATCTGTGGAGATGAGTTGAGGAGAAATTGGAGCCTGGAGGCAGGAAAACCAATTAGAAGGCTGTTGCAGAAACGATGAAGTCTTGAACTAGGGAAGTATTAGGGATGGAGAGAAGAGGGTAGAATTAGAAATCAATAATTGACTGACTGGCCGTGGGAGGGTCAAGGGAAAGCAAGAAACCTACTGTGACACTGGGTTTCTCACAAGGGCAGTGTCATCCACTCCTGAGGAAGGAGCGCGGGTGACAGCAGGTTTGGGAGGCTCACTGGAGCATGTTGTACCTGAGGTGTCTGTGGGGTATCCAGGCACCAGGGTTTTCTTAAAGCCCTATGATTTGGAAGTTCAAGGGAAAGATTAGGGCTGTGTCATTAGTAACGAATAATAATAGCCAGAGAGACATAGTATGCCTAATAGTTTGAGAACAAGGTCTCTGGAGTCAGGCTACCTGAGTTTGGGTTCTAGGTCCATCGTTTACTGACTGTGTGAGCTTGGGCAAGTTTCATGACTTCTCTGTGCCTTCATTTTCTCATCTGTTGTGAGAAGTAAGTGAGTCGATACAGCTAAAGCTTTCAAGTCCATACTTGGCATGTAGTAAGCACCACAGGCTTATTTGTTGCATTGTTGTTATTTTTATTTTAGCTGTCATTTATTGGATACTTGCTCCAGGCCAAGCCTGTGCTAGGAGTTTATAGGCAATTTGTTTCTTTTTTTTCTTTTTCTTTTCCCCAAAGCCCCCGAGTGCATAGTTGTGTATTCTAGTTGTAGGTCCTTCTAGTTGTGCTATGTGACACGCTGCCTCAACACGGCCTGATGAGTGGTGCCATGTCTGTACCCAGGATCCGAATGGGTGAAACCCTGGGCCACCATGTGCAGTGTGCAAACTTAACTACTCGGCCACGGGGCCGGCCCCGGCAATTTCTCATGGACCCTGCATAACACCCTGTGATGGTGATACTGTGACTATCTAAAGAAACTCAGACCTCAGGGAGGCTGAGCAACTTTCCGAAAGTAACCTGCTGAGAATTAAAGGGCAGAGCCAGGATGCAAACCCAAGGCTGAAGGACAACAGGACTCCAAGTCCATTTAGAAGATATATGAAACCATGAGCGTGAATGAAACCGCTGGACAGAGCGTGTAAAGGCCGAGGAGCCAGGGACACAGCGCTCCTCTCTGAGCGGGAGTGAGGGCAGAGCAAAGCAACTGAACACGCGCAGTGCAAGAGGTCGGAGGAGAAGCGAGTCAGCAAAGCCCACAGTAACTGTGGCCCAGTAAGAGAAGGATTTCTTTCTCAGTCTGCTCTCCTAAGCCCTCTTCTTCCACTGCCTCTAATATTGAGGTTCTACCTTTTACACTTCCCTGCGTGAAAAAAATAACTCAATAGACACGAGAATCTTGAATCCTACACAGAGGCATCTCGTCATCTAATAGATTTAATGTACGATGAAGGTACTTAAAACTTAGAGCCTCAGAGCCACTGATCTCTGGTAGGTCCTACGAGCTTTCTCCTTTCCCTGAGCAGTGGCCACAGCGATTAAAATCACATCTGCACCTGTGCCCCAGCTCAGTGTTTCCTCCAGAGTCCCCTAGCCTGGAGTCACCGGCTTTGCCAGGAGTTTTCTGGGGTTTATTCTGTCTATCTGTACTAGTTGGCTAGGGCTGCCATAACAAAGTACCACGGGCTGGGTGGCTTACACAACAGAAATCTATTTTCTCACAGTTCTGGAGGCTGAAACTCCGAGCTCCATGTGTGGGCAGGGCTGGTTCCTTCTGAGGGCTGTAAGGCAAGGACCTGTTCCAGGCGTCTCTCCTTGCCTTGTAGATGACCATCTCTTTCCATTTGTCCCTGTGTCCAAACTTCCTCTTATTATAAAGACACAGTCATATTGGATTAGGACACGGACACAAGCCACCCTAACGACCTCATTTTAACTTAATTACCTCTGTGAAGATCCTGTCTCCAAACGAGGTCACATTCTGAGGTACTGCGGGGTAGGACTTTGTGAGTTTTGAGGGGACATAATTCAGCCCATAACAATACCAACACTCCAATGACATTTACTTCAATTGTTAAAGACTTTGATGAAACCAGTATAGAAATGCAGTACAAGTAAAGAAAATATACTCTACCCTACCATTTTTTGACATCAACCAGAGGAAAGAAGTTTTGGTTTTACCTCCTCCCAGTCAGATCTTCCTTCTCTAATTCATAAGATGTTTAAGAAAGAAGCTTTCCTCGTTCTCTTGATAAGAAATAAAAATTTGCACTCAGTTTTGGAGTCAAAATCCCTAGGTATCCCTGTTCATTCAGAAACTCTGTCTCTTGTGGTCAGTGTCCTTTAGCGAATGGGAAACCCAGGACTATCGGGACAACCATCCCTGGGGGTTAAGTGCAGACACTCTCCTAGGTGCTGTGGGGACGAGGCAGTTTACAGAGATGGCCCTGACCTCAAGATACTCACAATTCCATGCTCTTCTTCTTAACCTTTTCGGCATCATGGAGCCTTTGGGAATCTGAGGAAAGTTTGAGCTTCTCTTCCCAGAGATATCTATATAATTATAAGCAAAATTCTGTACACAACTTATTTTGTTGTATTGGATCAAAATATTTTATATGAAGAATTGTGCCTTTTTCCTCACCTTTTGCATGCAAAATTAATTTCAGGTAATATTCTAAAAAAATAGAAAGAAGGAAAGAAAGAAATCCACAATGTGCAAATAAAATAAAAAAAAATAAACTTTGGTTTTGCTAAACAATAAATTTCAATGATAAAGCATCTCTGTCTTGGCTTGAATAGGAAGTGGAAATTACCGAGGGGGTCCTTGGAATGGCAGCACATGAAGTTTCCGTTTTGATGGTAACTGAAATGCTGGGCTCACAACCGCACATTGTATCAGAACAGAATCAAACAGAATCAGTTCATGTTCACAGATGACATAATGACAAGCAAACACCACGATATTCCAAGATTATCTGAATTGAATTTATGTCCTTGAATTTCCATTGGCTTCACGTCACTGAGTTTCATCGCCAGCGAGGGGATGCTGTTGATGTCAGCAAAGGGAGGATTAAGGACTCATGTTTCAATTTTCAGGTTGTCTGAGCAGAAGTACCTTCCAAAGAGTTATGCAGAGTTTCAAGTTGTCTGCGACTTTTACAGATTTGTAAAAAAGAAGTTCATATTCTGCTTTCATTTCAGGAGAAAACGTTTTGAAAAGGCAGGGAGTCAGGGCCCTGGCATTAACAAAGTTGATGCCTTGCTCTAGATAAGCAGGACCATGGAAGGCAATGGTCATATAGACCTAGTCGTGTAAAGATACTTCCTCTAAGAAGTGTTACCAAGCACCGCAGGTGTTCTGTCTGTTCACAGAGTCCCCAATGAGTTTTATTTGCAAAAAGAACTTCTCAGCATTTCAAAGATGTTGATGGATTTTGAATTTCAAAAAGGCCTTGTTAAATAGGAATTCATTTTTGAAGGCATCAGCTGGCTGCGTAAAGAAGCTTTCAATTCCTCCATCACACGCCTTAAAATATTACTTTTAAAAAGTCAACCATCGTGCAATAATTTCTTTTGTTGAGGCCTCCTCTGCTCCAAACCGCACACTAACTGACCATTTCTGAGGTACACAGCTTTGCCAGTTATCTTGTTGCTATTTTAAGACCAGGCCGCTGCATCAGGGCAGATCAAATTTTGGGAAAGTCTTGCCTTTTCAACCCCAGCTTTTTTTTTTTTTTTGAAAAAGACCTGCACTAATATATTTTCGGGACTAAAAGTATGAGATTCTACTTCAGCATTTTTGGCTTCATGCTCCTTCCCGTGGCAAGAATGTTGTCATGCGACAAGCACTGGGGCTTTCGTGTTCAATCGCACACGGTGAAAGCAAAGCCAAAGGATCTTTGATATTTCTTCTTCATTATTTTATTCGACATTTTCTAACTTAAGCCAATCCTAAAGTAAACAAAGACAGACAATCGTCATCATAATGGCAGGGCACATATTTTTCTAATTCCTACCAGTGGAAAGCTGTTATGACATATCGTGGCAACACTGATGACTATACTGTGCCTGTCAAAAGGAATAGCCATACTAGACATAAAAATAACGTATTCACCAAGATGATTTGGAAAAATCACATCAAATGTTACTGCTGTTTACGTGTGTGTGCATTTCTGTCCACGTGCATGTGTGTGCACGCATCTCCACATGCCTGATTCACAGACCTCCCTCTGATGCCCTGCGGTGGACGTTGAGCTAAGAGCCCTGCTGTAAAGGCGTGGACAGTAGCTTCAACCAAACCCAAAATCCAATATGATGACAAAGATGGATGTGAGCCTAATGGTGGGAGAGACCCACTTGCTCTTGACTTTAAAAAAGGCCTCACAAGGACCCAGTGAGATAACATTGGAGCTGCAACTTGAAGGTCAATTAGTAGTTTATTAGATTGAGAAGAGGAGAAAGGACATTCCAGACAGAAACTAAAAAGGGAGATGCCACAATCTGGGAAATGAGGGTAGAGTAGACAGCTCTAAATTGTATGTTGGAAGCATTCAGCTATGCAGACAGCACAAACTACTTAGGAATGAATTTGAACTCTGTTATTTATCTATGTGGTCCTGGACAAGTTACTTAATCTCTTTTTGCCTCAGTTTCCTCATTTCTAATTTGGGAATGGCCATTGGGAGGTCACCTCGTGCCAATTATCTTGTGTTTGTTCACATAAAATTTCTTTAATCCCTCTTTGCCATGCCATGAACATCCTATAAAAATGGATACAGCCATCCTCCCCTTAGTGTAGGGTAAATAACAGTAATAGTAGTAGTAATTCCAATCACTGGAATATAGTGAGCCTCTACTCTGCGCCAAGCATTGCGGTACTGTTTTGTAATACAGTACAACAACTTTGTATACATGTTTTACATGTATCATCACATTTCGTCTTCATGACATTGACATAGAGGCTGCCATTGTGTCCATGATGAGGAACTGAGGCTTAGAGAGGTTAAGAGACATAGCCAGTTTCTCAGAGAGCAGCCATAGAGCCAGCACTTAAATCAGGCTCTTTCCCGTTCTGAGTTCTAAATTCCCTCCAGGAGCTGGTCTTCTTTAGTTGTGTCCAGTGAGCTCTGTGCCTGGATTCACTCTCTCTGGCCAGCGCCTCAGAAGGATGCTCCCCTTGGATGGTCTGCTCACATTCGATTAACTTCTTTCCATGAGGCTCAGATCACTCTGGCTGCATATACCTCAGTCTGTGTGTGAGTGACACATGCCCCACTTGACCTGGTTCTGGGGGACACTGTGATTCTGCTAGGGCCCACAGCTGCAGGACCCTGTTTATGTGGAAGAGGAGGTTTGATGCACTAATGAGCTATTGTCAGGCCCAAGAAAAATACTTTCTCCTGGAATGTCCTGAAAACAAGTGCGCTTTACCTCTGAGTGACATGAAAATGTGTGAAGCAAAAGCTGTGACTGCCCTGGGTCTCACTTGTATGTTTAGGAAACTGAGCATAGGAAGGACAGAGAAAGAGAGAAAGAAAAAAAGAACACTCAAAAGAAAAAAACCCAAAGCCAGATTTTTTAAAAAGGTGTTCATGGAGTGGAGGCAAGGTATTTCTCTGGGGTCTGTACACACATTTGCTGGGCTCCTTTTCATTTCTTTTCAGGAATTTTGCCAGATTGCAATCAATGGAGGAGCCCATTCTGCCAGAGGGAAATGATTTCAGCTGGATCTAGCTTGATTTAACAGTTTGCATTTCTGAATTTCCTCCTTCATATCTTTCCCTGTCCAATTATCTTATCCATCCAGCTCAAGGTTATAGGAGGAAAGTATCTTAGCTGACGTCTTATCCATTCGGGCTGCTATAACAAAGTACCACAGCCTGGCTAGCTTATAAACAATAGAAATTTATTGCTCACAGTTCTGGAGGCTGGAAGTCCAAAATCAAGGCACCAAGATGGTCGAACCTTGGCGAGAGCCCTCTTCCTGATTCATAGCTGGTGCCTTCTTCCTGTAGCCTCACCTCATGGGAGGGGCTGGGCAACCCTCTGGAGCCTCTTTGGAAGAACACTAATCCCACTCATAAAGACTCCACCCTCGTGACCTAAGAACCTCCCAAAGGCCCCACCTCCACCTGCCATCATCTGTAGGAATTAGGATTTCCGCACATGAATTTGACAGAGACACAAACATTCTAATCATGGCAGTTGATCTCTGCCTTTTTAATTTATTTAGGTTGATTTTGCAAAGGAATGTGGTAAAGAGTAAAAAGGACTGGAAGCAGAAAATTAAACTAAGGACTTCCCAACCTTGACTTCCTGCCCACCCCACCCCTCTGGAGAAGATCTGGGCTAAGGGTACAGTCATCCACAGCCCTGTCAACTCCTGTCTGGGCTCCTGTCTGATTCCAATTTGAAAACAGTGTCTCATGCTCCCTGCCGCAGTGGATAAATCTTTCCTCCTGCCTAAGATAGTTACATACACTGAAAGTCACACAGATGGACCTTCTGAGGGGCATCATTTGCTTTCCTTAGTATTCCTCACCCAAATTTTGACTATACAATGTATTTTCAGCTAGATTTGCTGTCACTTCAAAGGCATGTTTACAAATATTAATTAGGGAGTGATTTCTTTCAGCCAAATATATTTAAAAAAAGTTTAATAATATGAGAAACCTCTCTCATAACTTACTTTCTTTACCATAAAAAATATTCATACACACCGTGGCATGTATTAACCACAGAGTCTCTGACATGAAAGGCTCTAAATGAGGAAGCCAGGATAAAGAAAACGTTCTATTTATATTTGAAGCACTCTGTACACAAGAAGGAGCTCAGTGCTAATCGTACTTGTGTTACGGTTACACCCAAAGTGATGGCTGACCACATTGCAGTTTCGTTTCAGTCTGGTCCTACCTCAAGGAAGTTGTTTCTAAGGCCCAGTCATGAGAGCTTGTTACAGGCTGCCACGTGTACAATGAACACGCGCAGCCACGCTGTCAAGAACTTCTGCTTCCTCTGCCTGAGACCAGGCAGGTTCTCAAAACACTTCAGGGGCTTTGAATGAGTCCTCAAGAATCCCCTGTGAAGTGGGACATTTTCATCTGCATCCAAGCAGGATGTAAAACATTTATTTGACTTGTTTAAGGTCACAGAGAAAGAGAGCAACAGAGAGAGCCAGAGCAGACAGAAACAGGAACTGAGCTCCGGGGTGAACCAATCCCATAAAGTCAAGGAGATGAGCACAGGTGGGAGTGGCAGGGCTGGAGGTGTTCTTCACAGGATGACACTGTGAATTCAGGAGAATGTATTCTATGTGCCTTTCCTCGACTGAGAAGGCATCAGAGAATTGAGTGGGAGGAGAAAGAGGCAGTGTGGGGAGACAGGAAGAAGAAAGCAAGATCAAAGGTCAAATGTCAGGATAAGGGGCAGGGAGAGAGACACAGAGGCCAAATGCAGAGGTGATGGGGTTGGAGGAGTAGAGTCTGAAAAGCAGTCAGAAACAGGTCTCAAAAGAGTGGCAGGCAGAGGTTTGTTTTGTGTCTGGGTCTTAATTTGTGAAGGGGACTGAGTGACAACAGGGAGAGGTCAACACCACTGGAAGAAGAGTTTAATGTTACTCACAGCTGTTCCAGAAACAAGAGGCACGGCTCACCACACATGGACACACGAGAAACACCAGGTTTTGGCCAGGAAGTAGAAGCAGGAGTGGGGGTGATGGTGGGTGGATGAGCGCTTAGGCCGTGGCCTTTATTGGGGCTTCTGTGAGAAACCCAAGGCAGGGCAGGGTAAATAGTTTAGGATTGGCTAGTTTGAATAATTTCGGTGGGCTTTGGGCTTTAGGAGTGGTCTCTAGTTGCCTAGTGCCTGGCCCTGGGATGATTAAGGTGGAGGAATATTGCCTCCTGAGGTGTACAGGGCAGATGGAGGAGGGGAGAGCTCTGGGTTGACAAGTTTGCAATATCAAATAGCTTGCCCTTTGCTGTCTCTAAGAATTGGTTAGCCCTGAAAGGGGCAGTTTCTCCTCAGCCAGAAAGGCTTTTTTAATGATGTCAAAACATCATAACGTACAAAAAAATTAAAAACATGATTAATACAAGATTTGGTTGGCCTAGGAGGTAAAGTAGGGAGGTTAGAATGGATGGGCACGTGGCCGAAGGTCCCTCAGACTGTACCACTTAGTGACTACAATGGAAAAGCCTGGAGTGGGAAATTATCTTCAAAGGACATGGACCCATCTCTGTCATTGATGTAGACTTGCTCCATCCACTGTGAGGCTTTGCTATTTTGTCTGTAGAAATATTTTCTGGCTTTTGTGCAGGTATGACGGAGCTTATAATTCTCAATTTGGAGGAACTGGTATATCTTGGAAAAGATTCTAACTTCAGCCTACGGAAACTACTACCAAGTTTCCCTTTCCCAAACCTGGTTTAATTCTGCAGCACCAACTATATCTTCTCCTTGTTGAGCGTAGACCTTGCAGTTTTGATCTTCCCCATCCTGTCTGGCTTCTCCTACTTTATCCAAACCATGATTCCCAGAGCTGTCCACCAAGCCTCAAGCCTGCCCAAGCTTCACTTCAGAGACCTGTCTGCACTGGCTAACCTCCTTCTACTTTCTGACTCTTCCTTCCCCTCCTGATCCGGACCATTTATCCTGAAGTGCTTTTCTCTTGGTTCTCTGTCTGTTTTACCTTTAACTCCAGCCCAAATTTGCCATGGTCTGTGGCTCCTTAAATGAGTTTCCCCATTCTCTGTATGGAAATCAGATTAAACCCCCCTGCTCCTGCCAGTGGATTTGGTCTCTGGGGTATGTGGAGATGGAAGAAGTGGACATATTTCCAATCAATTCCTTATTATAGTTTCTCCTCTAGCACTATAAGACAGTTATAACAGATCTCACAGCTCCAGAAAGATTATTTATAATCTTTGTGACCTCATAGCAAAAGTGTTCAACTCCCTTTTGAGCAAAAATAGTGAAAACAGTAACAACAGGAACAACAAAACAACCAGCTAATATTCATCAAACATTTACTAAGTCCCGGACACTGTTCTAAGTATTTTACATACTGAGCTCACTTCATCCTCACCACCATACTATGAGGTTGGTACTCTTACCAATCACAATTTAAAGAAGAAGATTCAGGCATAGAGAGCTTACGTAACTTGTCCCATGATGCCGGGGAATGTAAATCCTACTTCCAATCTCTATCCCTCAGCGCCCTTTGCTGTGGAAAAAAGCTGAATCGTTTAGTCACTAGGAAATGGGAATTTAAACCACAATGATATACTCACTAAAATGGCTAAAATAGCAGGCGGTGGTGGAGCTATAGAACAACTGAAACTCTCACACACTGCTGATGGGAATTTAAAGTAGTACTGCCACTTTGGAACACTGTCTGACACTGTCTTGTGAAGTTAAACACACATCTACCATCCAACCCAACCACTCTACTCCTACATATTTACTCTAGAAAAAATAAAAACATATGTCCCCACAAAGCCTTGCTGTGAATGTTCATAATGGTTGTGCATAATAGCTGAAAACTAAAACCAACCCAAATATCTATTAACTGATGAATTTATTAAGTGTGGTATATCCATTCAATGGAATACATTTCAGCAAGAAATGTATTCAGCAAGAAAGAACTAACTACAGATGCATGCAATAATGTAGATAAATATCAAAAGTATTATGCTAATCAAAGGAAGGCAGACACAGAAGACTGCAGAATGTGTGACTCCATTTATATGAAATTCTGGAAAAGGCATAACTATAGTGACAGAAAACAGATTAGTGGTTGCCAGGCGCTGGGGATGGGAGAGAGGATTGACTGCAGAGGGCAAGAAAGACTGTTCTCTTTCTCGAGTGTAGAGATGGTTACGCAGTTGTATACATTTAACAAAACTCATTGAATCGTACATTTAAAATAGATGAATTTATTATATATAAAGTATAACTCAATAGATCTGATTTTAAGAAGGAAAATAATACACAACTCAGTTAAAAAAAAAAATCGAACAGTTCTAGTCCCAGAGCTACAACCAACATGCTCTCTGACTTTAGGCAAATTACTTAGCATTAATGGCAACAATTTCTCCTCTAATAGGAGGAAGCTAATAAATGTTTTCCTAACGTACAAGATTATTATGAAGACAAAATAAGATAATGGATAATAGGTAAGAAAATACTTTTTTTGTGTGTGCATGAGGAAGATTGTCCCTGAGCTAACAGCTAACATCCGTACCAATCTTCTTCTATTTAACGTGGGGTGCCGCCACATCATGGTTTGACAAGTGGTGCTAGGTCTGCGCTTAGAATCCAAACCTGCAAACCCCAGGCTACTGAGGTAGAGCATGTGAACTTAACCACTATGCCACTGGGCCGGCCACGAGAAAACACTTTAAAGAGAGAAAAAGGGGCACTGTTTGGCACAGGGCATCAAAGTCGCCCAGAGAGTGCCCCTCCTCTACTTGATGCTGTCACCAGGAGGCTCTACCCAAGATACAGCAGCCCTTCAACAGCCATCACACAAGACACCTGGAAAAGTGGCCAACCCAACCCAAATGAATGCTATCCATTTTCAGATGGGACTACAGCCGCTTGCAAGTCCATCAAATGAAGATATGTATCAAAATGAAGCAAAATGTGAAGAAGAGATAAAGACGTATGTCTGTTTCTAAATTCTTAGACTTATTCTTGCCATGTAACTAGCCAGCATGGGTTGTGGAGTCAGGCAAATGTGGTTTAAGATCTGGATGCACACCTCTGAGCCGTGGATGCTGCATAAGTGTCAACTCATCTCGAAGCCTCCGTCACTGGTAAAATCAGGGAATTGTAGAGAGGATTACACGAGATAAAGCATAAGGAACTCAGTGCGGTGCCTGGCACAGAGGAAGTGCTTCGTGATGCTAATAAATAAATAAATAATTAGCTGATTTATTGTTATTGCTGGGGTTATTCCTCATTTCATTTATAACTTCTACTTTATCATCGTTAGTAATTTCTTCACATCGTATTTCCTGGGTGTAGCTTGTTATTCCCACTTGATGAACATTGGCTAGGATTAAAGACGTGTATTTTAGGAGACCTGGAAGCCACTACTGACAGTGATAAGGCCAAGCTTACTCATCCTCCTTAGGCCTCAGTTCCCAGAGGGTGAGAAAAGTTGCCATCCATCGTCTAAATGTCGATGGGGATGTCATCCACATTCGAAATCTGCTCAGCTGCATTTCAATCTCTGGGAAAGTTTTCCCGCTAGAAGCACGTTCTTAACAGTAGATTTGCTTCTTCTTCCAAGATCGTTTCTAACCTGATAGTTTATTAGTTGGTCCCTCTAGTGGTCTGAAAGCAATAAGACACTCCACCAGTAGGTTCCTTGGAGGCGTCCCACAGCCCATGTTTATACCACTGAGGGGCCTCTGAAGGGGACATTTGACCGAGGACTGCCTTTGTTGTTGGCTAATGTGCTTTTATTGTGAAGCTTTGTCTTTTCTTTTATTTTTCCATTAAACTCAAATGAGGATGTAGAAATATGTATTCCTTATAGATGGAAAGTTCTATAGTCTATAAAACTAAGTTCTATAGTCTGTTAAACATCGGAACTACTACATTTTTCAGTTTATGATCAGAGCAGACCACAGAATATAATTCCTACTGAAAACTTTAATATTAGAAAATTAAGCGGGAAAAACCAACTCTGAAGAAAAGTTGAAGTTCACCAAATTGCACTGGACTAGTGGATGTTACAGAGGCAAGGTTAATAAAAATATGAGAATGACATGTTTTAAAAATGAAAAAAGACCACATGATAAACAAAGTAATGGGAATTACTTCAAAAATAAAACAACTTTTACCTAGAAGAGAATTAATACACTAGTAAATGTCCTCCTGAATCAGAAATGTGTCGTCGTGTTAGGGAATTGTTTGAGCTGAAGTTCGATGATTCTTTCAGATCCTCTTCAGCTTGCAACTCTCTTAGATTTGCAGCTCATAATCAATTCCACAATTGAGGGTTATTGATATAATATTTTTTAAAGATTTTATTTTTTTTCCTTTTTCTCCCCAAAGCCCCCTGGTACATAGTTGTATATTCTTCATTGTGGGTCCTTCTAGTTGTGGCTTGTGGGACGGTGCCTCAGCGTGTCTTGATGAGCAGTGCCATGTCTGTGCCCAGGACTCGAAGCAATGGAACACTGGGCCGCCTGCAGCAGAGCGCGCGAACTTAACCACTCGGCCACGGGCCAGCCCCTTTTTTCCTTTTTTTAATTATTGTCTTATTGAAGTACAGCCTACATACAGAAAAGTACACAGATCATACATTGACAGTTCAAAGCATTTTTACATTGAATCACTTTTGTATTTTTCCCAGTTATTCTCCTTTCCATCAAAGATAATTACTCTCTGGCTTTTATCATCATGGCTTTGCTTTTCTGTTTTATAAATTTATATAAACAAAATCATACAGTATTTACTCTTTTGTGCCTGCCGTTCTCTCACCCCCATATTACTTTTGTGAGACTCGTTCATATTGTTGTAATAGTAGTTTGTTCATTTTCATCACTGTATAATATTCTATTGTATGAATATATATATATATATATTAATTTGTGTAATAAACCACTCCTACGTTATATGAAGGAGAAACGTATATAACGTGCACCAGAGGACAGATTCCAGAATGCTGATAGCAACACTAGTCCAACCTCAATGTCCATCAGCATAGTTTCTTCCAGTTTGGAGGTTTGCCCTTTTCCTTTCTTAATGATTTCTTTCGAAGAACAGAAGTTCTTAATTTTAACGTAGTCCAATTTATCAGTCTTTTTCTCTAAGGGTTGTGCTTTTTGTGAACTGCTTAAGAAATCTTTGCCTAGACCAAGGTCATTAACACATTGCCTGTTATCTTCTAAATTTATTGTCCTGTCTCTCATATTGAAACCTGCAAGCTGCCTAGAGTTGATTTTCTTCTGTGGTATAACGTAGGGTCAAGGTTCATTTTTTTTCCTATATGGACATCCAATTTAACCAGCACCATTTAGTGATGAGACCATTACTCTTCAGTGTCATGTTTTTCTACTGGTTTTAAATAACACTAACCAAATGGAGAAACACCTGAGACAAACTTTTTTTTCCATTATCTATACATCTTTTTATTTGTGTGAGTATCTGGAATCTATGGTAAAAGATTTCTCTATTTTTTGCTAAGGCAGACTTGCTTTTTAAGATACGTTTTAATAATCCTTAAACCAAGACCACCACCAGATTTGACCACGGTCTTGGATTTTTCCACGGTCTTGAGAAAGCAACCAAAATTGGTTTTTGTTTTGCTTTTATTTCTTTTTGAATAATTGTCATGAAATGAAAGGGATAATGCTTGAGGTCAAACTTCTTTCCCAAGATAAAATATATGTTTGCTGAAAAAATCTGTGCTTTCATAAAAGGAAAAAAAAAGCAGACTTGTCACTGAAATGTAGTTGGCATCATGGAACTGAAAGATACATGAGTTTCTGGGATTATTGAAGAAATGTAAACATTTTTTTAAAAGTCTTGACTTCCAAGCTTCAGGAAAATCACACACTTGGCTTAGGTGTCAAGAGTGGTAGCCTGATGGGGAGAGAGTTGAAAGGGCACTGGACCAGGAGTCATGTCCCGGGACCCCATTCCCGCTCTGCGGCTCGATGCTCCTCCAACTCTTCTTCATTTTCTTCCTTCATGCAGTTAAAGTGCTCCAGGTCAGTACTCATTGTTTTCTTCCTGATGTGACTGGGTCACATGTGTTTCATTGCACAACCTGTTCCCAGGTGCACGCCTGGGCCACAGTCTGGTCCAGCTCATTAGTTTCATTTCTAGCTTTACCTTGTATTCGGGAAGCTTTCCTGAAGGAAAGAAGATAAAAGCCTACTACATAGCAGTCAGCTTTCACCCTCTGTAATTTGTTAAACCTAATTTTCAACTCATTATTACTATAAGCTCTCTAGTGACCACACTACACCGAGAACTTGGAATAGCCTATAATTCTTCATGGACCCCTCTCATTTTTTTTTCCTCAACTTTCGTAACCCCAAATCCTAGACATTATTGGCTTGTCTTGCGATAGGAAGAATGTTGATTTTTCCAGTAGTGCAAAGGAAATGTGTGGTTCCTCTTACAAGTTCCCAGCTAATTCCACCTTTGACCAGAGGCATGTATTTATTTGCTAAGAGCTTAAAGATCGAAGATAAGTTGTGCCTATGAAATACAGTAAAATTAACTCACAACTTGTAACAATTGTATTTCATTGACTCTAATATATTATCAATTGTAAGATGCATCATTTTGTTAAGCATCAGTGAAAAGGAAAAAGAATGCTCTTAATTAAACCGTGAGATGTCAACCATAAGATACATTCCAATTTAAAAAAAATATTAAAATTCATAAAAATGTCTTGGAATTTATGAAATGCAGTAATCATATTAGTTCTCTAACTAAATGATTTGCAGCATCATATCCAAGAAAAAAAGGTATAGATAGGAGCATGGTAGTCCCCAGACGAGCTGTTTATCAGACTACCTGGGGATCTCTGGATCCTTCCCCTTGCCTGCTGAACTGGAATACCGGGTGATAGGTCCAAGGAATGTACACTAAAATAAACCAGACAGCACGTTAAACATTTCCGACTTGGTTCTGCTGGTCATTCATATTTGGAAACGATGGGAACAGAGGAAGCTTATCTCTGAAAATTGGCTTTTCGTCTCTATCACTCGGTGGCTGTTGCCTAATCTCTAGAACCAGCAAAATGGGGTGTCAGTGGAAGAGCTACTTGGAATGTTACATTTTTTTTTTCTCGTCTATAAAAAGTAAAAGGATTGAGGCCGGCCTCCATGGTGCAGCGGTTAAGTTCTCACGTTCCGCTTCAGCAGCCTGGGGTTGGCCGGTTGGGATCCTGGTTGCTGACCTACCTACACACCTCTTGTCAAGCCATGCTGTGGCAGGCATCCCACATATGAAGTAGAGGAAGATGGGCACGGATGTTAGCTCAGGGCCAGGCTTCCTCAGCAAAAAGAGGAGGATTGGGGGCAGATGTTAGCTCAGGGCTAATCTTCCTCAACAACAAAAAAAGAAAAGAAAATGGATTGATGGTGGTCTAATGCTGTTCATGTTTTCAAAAGCTGGGGTTGTGAGTTCTGTTAATACTGAAATTGATTCCTGGGAAAAAGTTTAAAACAAGTATTAAGCAGACAGTTTGGTATTTTAGAAAGGAATAAGTTGATCACAACAATCATAAGATAAATTTGATACCCAAATTAACTTGTTTTTTCTTCCTTTTATTTTTCAAGTAAGATTATTAGGTTATATACATAGTGTTTTTCAAGTGCAGCAAGGCTCTTGAGAAGCCTCCAATGATATCCTTGAGGATTCGATGATGAATGATGTACTAGATAATATTAAGTGAGTTTACTTCAAGGCTGGCCAAATAAATGAAACAGGGTTCTATCCTTGACCCTATCTTATTTATTTTTTGGGCAAATTATTTGACTGAAGACATAATAGCACACATTTGTCCAATTTGAATGTGACCAAAGCTGGTAGCGCTTACTAGCACTAAAATCAATCAAACTAACATGGGCTATATGATCTTGACATGCTGGAACATTAGGGGAAAAAATTAATTGAAAAACTGTGAGCTCTCATATTTTAATTAGAAAATTTAATCTGAACAGTTATGGTCTACGTACAGTTGAGAAGTCTGAAAAAGTCTTGAGCATTTCAGTTGATCTGAAGTTTACCGTAATTATAAGGTGCAATGTAACTATTGAAAAGCTAAAAATATTACCATGCTACCAGGAAAGTCGCTAGCTCCCTTAATAGAATAACTTTCTAATTCTCCAGGCTTGGCAGTGGACGGAGTCTCCAGTTATGGAAGAGTGGATGGACCTCACTACTGTTCCCCTACCCTTTAGGAGATCCCATTGGCACCAACAAGCTGTACCCTGTATATTCTTATTCTGGAACAAGCTATAATTTAACTAAAGGCTCCAGGAAACTGGAGGGAATTTCCACACAAAGACTACCATACACAATCAGCCTCTAGGAATGGCACTTCTTAGAGAACAGAACCCTAGCTCTTCTCAGGGTTCCCTGTGGGGGTGACCTCCTGTCCAGCCAGAGGGTTATAGCTCCTTGATAACCATCCATTCGCTTCCCTATGCAGCATCTAATTTCTCCATCACCCAAGAGCCTCCAAACACTTCTAAAGACCCATAGTAGAGTAAGGAAGATGATCCGTTCCTTTTTAATTGTAGACTCCCTTCCAAGTTACAATTCTATTCCCAGGATGTTTCTTTTCCATGGATAACTGACACTACTCTGGGAATGACTACTTCATTACAATGAGACCCCAATTTCTACTCATGTGATTGGCATTTCCTTGGCCTTAATAAGACAATCATGTCATAATACAATAAACTAATGTCGGTACAAGATACACACATATGAGCAGAGCGTGGATGTCCTTTCTATCACACTGTATTATTACCAGTATTAAGAAATAATGCCTCTGATTTTACAGTATACCAAATCTTTTTTCTTTTTTTTTTCTTTGAGAAAGATTAGCCGAGTTAACTGCTGCCAATCCTCCTCTTTTTGCTGAGTAAGACTGGCCCTGAGCTAACATCCGTGTCCATCTTCCTGTACTTTATATGTGGGACACGTGCCACAGCATGGCTGACAAGCAGTGCCATGTCTGTACCCGGGATCTGAACCAGCGAACCCAGAGCCGCCAAAGTGGAATGTGCACACTTAACTGCTGCACCACCAGGCTGGCCCACAGTATACCAAATCTTGAATGTTAAATTCAATTCTGCACATCAAAACTCAAGAGAAACTTTAGCAAACTGTTGTGTTTCCCAAACAAGGAGCCTAGATTGAAGAAATTGGGAAAATGAAGCTTAGAGAATCAGGAAGATATCACAGCTCTCTTCAAATTCCATTCAGATGAAGAAGCTCTTGAAGGACGTTCCAACAGTGTAATTTTCAAGGTTCTTTTCCTCTCAAAGATTTCTGATTCTCTGAGTTGTTCTGTTTCATTCTAGATAGAACCAAGACCATTGGGTACAAATGCGGGGAAGCTGACTGGGTCAATATGATTAAAAACAAAAACTCGCAAATACATAGAATGGTCCCCATAAAAAGGTGGCCTTAGGATGTATGCTGTCTATTGTTTAAAATCTCTCAGGAATTCCACTGGAATGAGTGCTGGCTAGTGAATGGTAAATAGCACAGGGTCTGCAGCTGGTTTGTTTGATTCAAATCCTGGATCCACCACTCACTACCTGAGACCTTGGGCATGCTATTTAAACTCTCTGTTTCCCACTTACTTCTTTAGCTGTGTAATGGGGATAACAATAAGGTCGTTAATGGGATAAAATGAATTCTAATTGAAAACTTCATAGAACAATGAAAGGCATATATTAAACGCAATAATTGTTGGGTATTATTAGGTCCTTCCAAACACTAACATTCTGTGATTGTAATCTTAGTTGTTTTCATCTTTCCTGACATTTTTTATAGATAAGAAAGAGTTCATTAATATAACACCCAGATAGGGCAAATGCTTGGCTCGATGAGCTGTTTTGGCTGTGTGCTACGGTTTAAAGGCCACTTAGTAGAAATATGAAACAGGTTTTAAAATAAGTAAGTTTATATTGTTGCAAAAACTATTTATAATTTGGTGCTTCTTAGGTGACTTTGAATTAAATTTAATTTAGCATTAATAAGAAAAACTTAAGTACAAGAATAGTAAATACTGAAAAAAATGTAAGCAATGCAAAATTGCCTAAGTAAATGAAAAATTCTTCTGGGCTAATTTTTAAGCATATAAATAAACATATATAATTTTATACAGTTTACCAAAAAATGGAATCATTCTCACACACTGATTTGAAATTTCCTTTTTAAAAAAAATTAAGACAATTTTTTTGCAGTAGTTTTAGGCTGACAGCAAAATGGAGGGGAAGGTACAGAGATTTCCCTGAGACCCACTACTGCCACACAAGCACAGCCTCTCCCGTTGTCAACGGCCCCCACCAGAGTGTGCGTAAAAGAAACATCTGAGACTATTTCTTCAAACTCTGAGCCTGTGCCCAGTTGGGACATGAGCTGTTTGGTTTTAAGCAACAATGATGCCTTGCCTTTTTAAATAAGAGTAAAGAGTCACTGATTTGGAATATTAACGATGAAGACCACATGACAAAGGAGAAAACGTGTCAATGTATGGAGTAAGCGGAAGTTTCTTATGTGTAAACAAAAAGTGAAGGTTGTCGTCAATTGAGAGTATTTACCATTTTTCATGTGAATTGATGATGTGAGGTGCCATTTTCACTGTCTGCTTAAATCCTATCATGAAAGGATTTTTCTATTGGTCTGGGAACAGCAAAGAAGCAAAATTAGTACATCATATTCCTAATAGGTTTGAAATTAATAGAAAAACAGTAAAGTCAATTCTTTTTCCACTCCAGGTTTCCTTTGAATAATGAATTTCTTGAGCATTTAAAATGTGATAGGATTGACTCTAAATCAATTTAAACATGTTGTGACTGGAACAATCCATTTTATAAAACAAGAATAATTTTTCATGTCACATTTCTAAAAAGAAAGAAGTATTCACATATGGAAGAGAAGCCATGACTTTTTAAGAAAGATCATACATATGTACACTAAGAGAGAAGTTATATGCACTATAGTGTTCTAGTTTCTAGACATATCTGGAAACCACGTAAAGATATTATTCACATATTAGATTTCTACTTCCTATTAATTTTGACACTGGTTTAATTAAGTCGATTGGTAACACTGAATAACTGATGTGACCTTTGCAGAAGTAAAGTGATAGCTTAAGCTTAATTCTGAAAATGTGCACTATGAAGACAAGACAGTGATTTCTACCCAAACATCTCTTATTGGATCAGAGACTTTTAAATTCATAAATGGAAAATTATCTTGCTAATTCTGTGCAAATCATCATGGGAATTGGAAGTAGATCCTGATTTATTCCTTTGCAGGGTCATTCCTATGCTGCCTAGTCACGCACCAAGGTCAACCCAGCTCACTTCTTAGTGCCATAGTTAAGCTCTTTTCAGTGCCTGAAGTATGGACTTGTATAGGATACTAAGATACTATCTTCTATACACTACTACTTCCCTTTATTTTTTGCTTAGGATTTTGTTAAATCTTTGTAGGACATAACTCTTCTATAGGAAGGCATTTTGTAGTCTATGTTGTCTTTAATTCTTTTATTCGACATGTATTAATTGAGTTCCAACATGGCCAGGCACTGTTCTAGACAGTGGGGCTACATCTGCGAAGAACAGAGACCAAGATTCCTGCTGTGGAGATTCTAGTGCAGAGAGAAAAAATAAACTATAATAAATAGACAAGTTAAATAGAATGTTGGAAGGCAAAAAGTGCTATGGAAAATAGGAAAAGTGGAGTAGAGAAAGGGAGGTCAGGAGCTCCTGGTAGAGTTGTGGCGCAGGTTACAGTGGTAAAGGTGATAGTCAGGGCGGGCCTCACTGAGAAGTGATATTTGAGTAAAGACTGGAAGTGGTGAAGGAGCATTTGACAACAACAACAACAATATGCTTTTCATTAAAACAACATGTTTTTAAAATATTAAGAGAGCATCGCAGATTTCCCTGCGCCCAACCTGTTTTGCTATTAACCCTAGATCTATGGGTTAGCATCTTTTATATTTCTATTCTTTTCAGCTGCATTTATGTTGCTTAAATATAGAATTGAGCTTATTATTACATAATTGTTTCCTGATTTTTTTTTTAGGTTTTGTATTAATTGAATCAAAAGGAAATGCTGAGGAAATGATGCTGTATTTTAAGCTAGGAAAGATATTTTGGAAATCCTTTTCTTCTTTATTTTTTTAAGAAAATGTTTCTGATGTGCATAGCATTGCTTTCATCTTCACTAAGAAAATGTAGCATGTAAATTATATAAATAACACTAAGAGCAATAATGAATATTTATTCAGTGCTTATCATATACCAGTAAGATCTGGGGCTTGGTATTTACTCCACATTATTATCCTAACAAAATCCTTATAATAGTCCTGTGAGGTAGCTCACATTATCCCCATGTCACAGGTAAGGAAACCCAGATTACAGAAGTTAGTAAATGGCAGAACTATGATTTTAACTCACATCGGCTTCGATCCAAAATTTTACTGCTTAACTTGCCACTGAACCCAAGTATACACAGCACAGTTGTAAAAGGCAAGATCATTTTGGATAGCATGGACACGAACAATTTTTATTTTAAGAATTGTGTATTTACATGAAATTGACATTCTCATTAGGTCTCAAGAGATGTGAGAGAGAAAGAAAGAAAGAAAGAAAGAGAAAGAAAGGGATCCTGACATTTGGAATGGTGACATTTGGAATGGTGACATTTGGGAAGATTTGGAGAAAGCTAAATCTCCGAACTGCCCAGAATCACTCACCTTTTCTCTTCCATATCTTGAGGAAGATATGGAAATCAACCTTTGATTGTTGAAAACAGCTAAACATTTCTCTTAAGAAAGTACTATCTTTTCACTAGTTACAAGAATATGAAATTACAGAGCCTCAGGGATAAAATGCAGATTTAGATTTGGAAAAGAAAAGTTCCAACCAGAATTGGCTAGTTTATATCTTTGAAAATTTTAGTTATATCATTTTCTCATTCAGTGTAGTAATTATTGATGAGAAGCTTCTGTGGTGAGGTAACCTGTTAGATCCTGATCCCTTGACTTCAAGAAGATGGCATAACACAGAGCCATTAATATTCCAGCCAATATAAAATGGCATTTGTGACATGTACATCCAAGGAATGGTCTGCTGCTCTATGAACAGCTGTGAAAGGAGGCTTGATTGTTCAGGCGGAAGTCTTCCCTGATGGGTTGGCGTTAACCAAGCAAAGAGGCAGGGACTAGCATTTCAAGTAGGCCAAATGGCATGTGCACCTACTCTATGGTGGAAGGGATAATGTAAGAAGGAGGGACTTTAAGAAGGCCACCATGGCTAAGGTGGAGAGAGCAGTGTGAGCGAATGAGGTACAGTATGAGACTAGCTTTTTAAAACATTTTTTATTTTATTGAGGCCGTAATAGTTTGTAACATTGTGAAATTTCATTATTTGTCAGTCACCATATATATGCGCCACTTTATCACTTATGCCCACTCCCCAACCCCCTTCCCCTTTGGTAACCACTAATCTGTTCTCTCTGTCCATATGTTTATCTTCCACATATGAGTAAAATCATACTGTGTTTGTCTTTCTCTGTCTGGCTTATTTTTCTTGAAATAATACCCTCAAGGTCCATCCATCTTGTTGCCAATGGGATGATTTGGGGGTTTTTTATGGCTAAGTAGTATTCCACTGTATGTATGTTCACCATATCTTCTTTATCCAATCATCAGTTGATGGGCACTTGGGTTGCTTCCACTTCTTGGCTATTGTGAATAACGCTGCAGTGAACAGAGGGGTGCATAAGTCTCTTTGAATTATTGATTTCAAGTTTCTTGGATAAATACCCAATAGTGGGAAACCTGGGTTGTATGGTATTTCTACTTTTAATTTTTTGAGCAATCCCATACTGTTTTCCATAGTGGCTGCACCGGTTTGCATTTCCACCAGCAGTGTAGAAGGGTTCCCTTTTCTCCACATCCTCCATCCACATTTTTTATTTTTTGTCTTAGTAATTATAGTCATTCTAACAGGTGAAGGTGATATCTCATTGTAGTTTTGATTTGCATTTCCCTGATGATTAGTGATGTTGAACATCTTATCATGTGGCTGTTGGCCATCTGTATATCTTCTTTGGAAAAATATCTGTTCATATCCTCTGCCCATTTTTTGATCAGGCTGTTTGTTTTTGTGTTGTTGAGTTGTATGAGCTCTGTATATATTTTGGACATTAACCTCTTGTTGGATATATGATTTGCAAATATTTTCTCCCAGTTGGTGGGTTGAATTTTCATTTGTTCCTGGTTTCCTTTGCTTTGCAGAGGCTCTTTAGTCTGATGAAGTCTCCTTTGTTTATTTTTTCTTTTGTTTCCCTTGTCCAACTAGACATGATATTTGAAAAGATGCTTCTAAGATCAATGTCAAAGAGTGTACTATTTATATTTTCTTCTTGGAGTTTATGGTTTCACATCTTACTTTCAAATCTTTAATCCATTTTGAATTAATTTTTGTGTATTGTGAAAGATAATGGTCTACTTTCATTCTTTTGCATGTGGCTATCCAGTTTTCCCAGCACCGCTTATTTATTTATTTTTTTGCTGAGGAAGATTAGCCCTGAGCTAACATCTGTGCCAATCTTCCTCCTCTTTATATATGGGTCACCAGCACATCATGGCCGACAAGTGGTGTAGGTCTGCACATGGGAACCAAACCTGTGATCCTGGGCTGCCAAAGTGAAGTGTGCCAAATGTAACCACTATGCCATGGGGCTGGCTCCCCAACACCATTTATTGAAGAGACTTTCCTTTCTCCATTTTATGTTCTTGGCTCCTTTATCAAAGATTAGCTGCCCGTAGATGTGTGGTTTTGTTTCTGGGCTTCCAATACTGTTCCATTGATCCATGTGTTTGTTTTTGTACCAGTAGCATGCTGTTTTGATTACTATAGCTTTGCAGCATATTTTGAAGTCAGGGATTGTGATGCCTCCAGCTTTGTTCTTTTTCTCAGGATTGCTTTAGTTATTTGGGGTCCTTGGTTGCCCCATATGAATTTTAGGATTCTTTGTTCTATTACCATGAAGAATGCAATTGGGATTCCAATTGGAATTGTATTGAATCTATAGATTGCTTTAGGTAATATGGACATTTTAACTATGTTTATTCTTCCAATCCATGAGCATGAGATATCATTCCATTTCTTCATGTCATCATCAATTTCTTTCAATAATTTCTTATAGTTTTCATTGTATGGGTCTTTTACCTGCTTGGTTAAATTTATTCCTAGATATTTTATTCTTTTTGTTGTGATCATAAATGGGATTGTATTCGTGAGTTCTCTGTTAGTTCATTATTAGAGTATAGAAATGCAAGTGATTTTTGTAAGTTGAATTCTGTCCCCTGCAACTTTGTTGTAGTTGTTGATTATTTCTCATCATTTTCTGGTGGCTTATTAGGGTTTTCTATGCATAGAATCAGGTTGTCTGCAAACAGTGAGAGCGCCACTTCTTCCTTGCCGATTTGGATAACTTTCATTTCTTTTTCTTGCCTAATTGCTCTGGCCAAAACCTCCAGTACTGTATTGAATAAGAGTGGTGATGGTGGGCACCCTTCTTGTTTTCAGAAGGCTGGCTTTCAGTTTTTCCCCAGTGAGTATGATGTTGGCTGTGGGTTTGTCATATATAGCCTTTATTACGTTGGGGTGCTTTCCTTCTATACTTATTTTATTCAGAGTTTTTATCGTAAATGGATGTTGGATCTTGTCAAATGCATTTTCTGGTTCTATTGAGATGATCATGTGGTTTTTATTCCTGATTTTGTTAATGTGGTGTATCACATTAATTGATTTGCAGATGTTGAACTATTCGTGCATCCCTGGTATAAATCCTGCTTGATCATGGCACAGTGATCCTTTTAATGTATTGCTGTATTCGGTTTACCAATATTTTGTTGAGAATTTTTGTATCTATGTTCCTCAGTGATATTGGCCTGTAATTTTCCTTCTTTTTGTTGTCTTTGTCTGGCTTTGGGATCAGGGTGATGTTGGTCTAGCAAAATGTGTTTGGAAGTGTGCCATCTTCTTCAATTTTTTAAATAATTTGAGGATAGGTATTAAATCTTTGAATGTTTCGTAGAATTCTCCAGAGAAGCCATCTTGTCCTGGACTTTTACTTTCAGGGAGGTTTTTGATTACTATTTCAATCTCTTTATTTGTGATTGGTCCATTCAGATTCTCTAATTCTTCTTGATTCCGTTTTGGGAGGTTGTATGAGTCTAAGAATTTATCTATTTCTTCTAGATTGTCCAATTTGTTGGTGAATAGTTTTTCATAGTATTCTCTTATAATCCTTTCTATTTCTGTAATAGCCATTGTAATTTCTCCTCTTTTATTTCTAATTTTATTTATTTGAGTTTTCTCTCTTTTTTCTCAGTGATTCTGGCTAAGGGTTTGTCAATTTTGTTTATCTTCTCAAAGAACCAGCTCTTAGTTTCATTGATCCTTTCTACTTTTTTTGGTTTCTATTTCATTTATTTCTGCTGTAATTTTTATTATTTCCCTCCTTCTGCTGAGTCTTGGGTTTATTTGTTCTTCTTTTTCTAGTTCTGTTAGGTATAGTTTAAGACTACTTATTTGAGATTTTCCTTGTTTGTTACGGTGGGCCTGTGTTGCTTTGAATATCCCTCTTAGGACTGCTTTTGCTGCATCCCATAAGAGTTGGTATGGTGTAATTTTCATTTTCATTTGTCTCTAGATACTTTTTGATTTTTCCTTTAATTTCTTCATTGATCCATGGGTTGTTCAGGAGCATGTTGTTTAGTCTCCACATATTTGTCACTTTCCCAGATTTTTTCTTGTAGTTGATTTCTAGTTTCATAGCATTATGGTCAGAAAAGATGCTTGATATGATCTCAATCTTCTTAAATTTATTGAGGCTTTCCTTGTTTCCCAACATATGATCTATCTTTGAGAATGTCCATGAGCACTTGAGAAGAATGTGTATTCTGCTAATTTTTGATGGAGTGCTCTATACATATTTATTAAGTCCACCTGGTCTAGTTTTTTGTTTAATTCCACTATTACTTTATTGACTTTCTGTCTGGATGACCTATCCATTGATGTAAGTGGGATATTGAGGTCCTCTACTATTTTTGTGTTGCTGTTATTTCTCCTTTTAGGTCTGTTAATCATTGCTTTATGTACTTTGGTGCTCCTGTGTTAGATGCATACATATTTATAAGTGCTATGTCCTCTTGGTGGAGTGTCCCTTTTATCATTATATACTGCTCCTCTTTGTCTCTCATTGCCTTTTTTCTCTTGAAGTCTACTTTGTGTGATATAAGTATGGCAACACCTACTTTCCTTGTTTGCCATTAGCTTGGAGTAGCCTCTTCCATCCCTTCGCTCTGAGCCCATGTTTGTTTTTAGAGCTGATATGTGTTTCCTGGAGGCAGCATATTGTTGAGTCTTGCTTTTTAATCCATCCATCCACTCTCTGTCTTTTGATTGGAGAATTTGATCCACTGACACTTAGAGTGATTATTGATATATGAAGGCTTAATACTGCCATTTTATCTCTTGTTTTCTAATCATTCCATATTTCCCTTGTTTCTCATCCCATATATTTCCGACTGCCAATTCAGTTTGGTGTCTCTGTATGATTACTCTCATTATTTATCATTTGTATCTCTATTTTGATTTTTTGTTTAGTGGTTGCTGTGAGGTTTGTATAAAAGTTCTTATAGATGAGATAGTCCATTTTCTGATAGCTTCTTATTTCCTTAGTCTAAGAAGGTCCCATCCCTTTCCTCTTCTCCCTTATTCTGTTTTGTTTTGTATTTGTGATTAAAATGAAGTGATTATATTTATTATTGATGCTTTCCTTCCTTTCACTTTAATATTATAGTTAAATGTTTGCTAACCTGTTCTGATAGAGAGCTGCAATTTTCTAATTTTGGCTGCCCATCTCCTTGCTCAAGGTTCTGTAGACCCCTTCTTTTTTTTTCTGGTATGAAGGCCTTCTTGATCATTTCTTGTAGGGGAGGTCTTATGGTGGTGAACTCCCTCAGCTTTTTTTCATCTGGGAAAGTTTGTATTTCTCCATTGTATCTGAAGGATAGTTTTGCTGGATAGAGTATTCATGGCTGAAAGTTTCTGTCTTTCAGAATTTTGAATATATCATTCCATTCTTTCCTAGCCTGTAAGGTTTTTGTTGAGAAATCTGCTGAAAGCCTAATACAGGTTCCTTTGTAGGTTATTTTCTTCTGTCTTGCTTCCCTTAATATTTTTTCTTTGTCATTGACTTCTGCCAGTTTTACTAATCTATGCCTTGGTGAAGGTCTTTTTACGTTGATGTAATTAAGAGTTTATTACCTTCATTTGCATGTAATTCTGGCTCCTTTCCCAGGTATGTGAAGTTCTCAGCTATTATTTCTTTAGAAAAAGCTCTCTGTTCCTTTCTCCTTCTCTTCTCCTTCTTGAATACCTATAATCCTTATGTTGCATTTCCTAACTGAGTCAGATAGTTCTCAGAGAATTTCTTCATTTCCTTTTAGTCTTAGTTGTCTCTCCTTTTCCATCTGCCGTATTTCTATATTTCTGTCCTCTAAATTACTAATTCTGTCCTCCACGATATCAGCTCTGTTTTTTAAGGATTTCAGATTTTTCTTTATCTGATTTACTGTGTTTTTCATCTCCAACATTCAGCTTTTTTTAATAGTTTTAATCTCCTTTTTGAATAATTCCCTCTGTTCATTAATTTTATTCCTGAGAAATGTCTTTCTGAGTTTTCTTGTAACTTGTTGAGTTTCATCATGATAACTCTTTTGAATTCTCTGTCATTTAGATTGTAAATTTCTGTGACTTCAGGACTGATTTCTGGTTACTTGTCATTTCACTTCTGGTCTGGAGTGGTAATATACTTTTTCATACTATTTAATGCGGTGGACTTTTGCTGTTGCATAGCGGTAGTATCTGGTCACAGATTCCACCTATCACCACTAGGGGGTGGGGACAGGAGCTGTGTTTTCTGAGCCTGCTGCAACCCCTGGCAGATGTGCCTATCTGTTGGAAGCTGTGCTGACAGGGCCTGTTTGCATTTGCCCACTGGCTGCTACTGCTTCACACACATAGGTGCAGGCTTCTGGTGGGGATCCTCTGCTCTGGCCAACCAGCCGAGCTGGTGTGCCATATGGGAAGGGGTGGAAGGATGCTTTGTTTTGGATGCACAATCTCCCATGCTCCTGTTCTGCACTCACTGTCTGCCTGCCTGGGCTGCTTGGCTTGGTGTGGATGCCCTCATCATTGCTTAGCCACCTTGGTGTGGAGTGTTTCCACAGGCTGGGAGACTACTCTGAGAGTGCAAGCATTCCTGCGGACATCTGTCTTCCCCCTTCTCCTCTAAGAGTCGCATGCCATCTGCTGCATGAGGCCCCATGCCCTAGATCACTGCCACTCAGGAGGGAGGGGAAATACACTTACCTCCTTCCACTACCTCCCAGGGGGGTTCAGCACCATCACCTTCAGATATATTGGTATGTGCATCTCTCAGACCTCAACTGTGTTGTGTGAATGTCCTCTGTTGGTTTATGAATGTCCTTTTGCTTGTATCTTATTGGGGAGAGACTAAGGGAAGAGCTCACTTTGCCGTGATGCAGACATTACTCTGAGAATAGCTTTTTAAGGAGTTTTGCCTTTAGCAGTAAATCTTTTCCTCTTCAAATTTCAATTATGACTTTAATTGTGATATTTTGTTTTAATTATACTTATTTTTTAACATAATCTTTTTAGTACATACTAGTTTTTCTTTTACTATAGTAATATAATTTTTATTTGACAACAAGTTTATTTAAAAATAGAGTGAGCTTTAATTTTATAATCATTATTATTACAGATGTGGACAGATGTAGAAAAAACTATGAATGTGGTATGGACATGACTCAAGTTTGAGAAACATAAGACTGGGCAAGTGTTTGGCCACTTACGGCCCTTGGGCCAAATCCAGCTCTCCACCTGATTCTGTAAATAACATATTATTGGAACACAGTTGCAGTCATTTGTTTTATTATTGCCTATGGCTGCTTTCCCCTGTGCTGGCAGAGCTGAGTGTTTGAGACAGAGACTATATAACCCCCAAAGCCTAAAATATTTACTATGCAACCTTTGACAAAAAAATTTGCTGACCCCTCCATCAAGCTATACTATTAAAGCATTTTTAAAAATTTAACAATCAGTATAATCGTGGTGTTTGGAGAGGCTCAAAACAAGAAGCTTTGTGCCACTTTGGCATGTGATATATTTTGAGCTAAAGGCAATCGAGACTCTGTGGGCTCAAGAGAAACTATTATCTCCCCCTTAAAGAATTTAAATTGGGAGCCTTTCTCATAGTAAGAGTTATTACCAGAAATAACTTTTTATGACATATCTATATGATAGGACAAACAGCTAATGCCTGAACATCTGCTCTTCTTATTATCCTGTGAATTATCCTTCTCCCTTCTGAGCTCCCAGGCCCCTATTCCATTCTTCAGCTCAAGATGGCATCAATACCTCATTTTACCTTTCTTTTTTCAAACCTCTCGTGTATGTGGGGTTCCTGTACATATGAAATTAAATTTTTTTTTTCCTGTTAGTCTGTCTCATATCAATTTGATTATTAGACCAGCTGAAAGAACTTTTGTAGGGTGGTGGAAAATTCTTTCTCTCCAACGTTTTATGAGGCACAGATACATTTAGCAACCAAACTTGTCCTTTCACTATATTGTCCCTTTTCTATATTCAAGACAGTTAAGTGCCGTTCTACAGATCAGGGGCATTCCAGGACACCTAAGGCTTGAGGCCATGTGAGAAGACTGGGCTATTATGAGAGGTTCTTTGTTTACTGTTTGACAGGATAGAGTCTGTCTTCTCCTCAAATTCTGTTTGATCAAAAACACTGAAGTAATAACAGGAGCAGATGATTACCAAGGTCCTGAGGCTCCATTAAAGATCAGAGTAAAACTTATGCTTCAAAGGATCCTAGTATGGAGGGAAGGTCAAAGCTTTGAATTCTAAGTGGGGATGAGGCAAAGGGACTTGGGATGATGGAGGTGGAAAATATAATTTCTAAATGAGCATTTTCAGAGCAGTGTGGAAATTTCTTCATCTGATGGTGTTACCAAACAGGTCATTTTGCCTGTCACCTGGAAAGCCAAACAGTGAGATGACAAAATTGCAGCAGAGAGAAGGTTTTAATCACAAGGCAGCCAAGTGAGGAAGCAAGAGAATGAGTCTCAAATCTGCTTCCCTGAAAATGGGGTCTCAGGGATATTTATGGGATAGGGGGCATGGTGGTCTGAAGTATGGAGATAGATGATTGGAGGTGAGGAGAGGTGAGGTAATTGATGATCTGTGCAAGCATGTTCAAAATTCATGCTTCTTCATAGGACACGTGTTCACAAAATGGTGGTGTTAGCATGATCTAAGGGTAGATTTTTTAGCCTCTTGATGTCAAAAGATCACTTATGGGCCCAGTAGATGAGTTGGTGGTCTCAACTGACCTGAACTAGACAAGAGGTCCTAATTCCTGAAAAACAGTTCAAACACCCATTACCATGGTGAGCCAGGTGCCAGGGAGATGTTATCTATAGGAACCTAGTGGGAGTCAGATAGTATATTGCCTAAGCAGCACAGTTAACAATGGGTTAACAATGGGTTTTCTAACAACGGGTGGGTGAACGAATAAAAGCTATAATCAGTAATTGCAAAAAGGAAAAAGCACCTTTAGTCACTAGCTACCTAATCAATGGCTAACTTTTTACTGGTTTCAGTGGTCAACATTCTACCATGCTCTAGTTTCATATTCCTTTTCAGCTTAACAAATACATTCTGACCAAGTCTTCCATAATCAGTATTCTTGCAGAGAATGCTTCTCCTGATTAGCTGTGTGTGTCCTGTGAAGGGTGGTAGGCGTATCTCTGCATCACATCTAGTTGACATTAGGAGCCCTTGCTGTCTTAAGCACTGTTTCCGGTGTTTGACACCTATTATCTCACTTCATCCTTCCTTTGAGCTCATGAGGTAAATACTATTATTATCCCTATTTTAGGGCACAGAGGCATGGGCAGATTAGTAACCTGTTCAAAATCATATAGCTGGTACTTGGTAGACTAGGGATTTTAACCCAGGATTTGACTCCAGTGGTGTATTTTAATTGCTACCCTATCTGCTTCTCTTCTAACCTGGACATCCAGCTGAAGGCACAGTGTAAAGTCACACTCCATGCTTAGGGGGCAGAGCCTCCCTTGAAGGGGTGAATTTTCTTAGTGTCAATCTCTGAAGAAGAGACAGGGCTTTAGGCATGAAGCTGGGACTAGGAATGCTGGCTTTGGAAAGGCTGGAGAACGAATTCCTGGCCCCACACTTGGTCTTTTTCTCTTCAGACTAGACTTTTAGGGAGGCAAGGGTTTAAACATTAGCCCTTGAAAGCTGCTCGCCATGGTCAGCCCCTCTACTTGGAAACAAGGCATTGAACCTTAGAGAGCAAGTGGTAACTTGTATCCCAAATTATAGAGTTTCAAATTATTTTGTGGATTTATTTTCCTTTTATTAATCTCTTGCAAAGTCTTGTTTAAAGATCCTGGCTTGTGTTAAGGGTATCAAGGGAAGAACAATGGTCCATATTTAATCAAAGAGAACCATGTGTCTTGACTCTGATCCTAACATGTTGACGCAACAGCACATAGAGACTCATAAGGGGAAATGTGACTTTCCAGAGACGAGTGGCGGTTACAAGTCAGAAACTTCTCCCATGGATGAACGCCCTCAATCACTGGCACTGGATGATATGTGTTTTATTGTATTAAAGCATCCCCTTGCAGTTGTGTGAAGCTCTAAGATAGAAAAGTGATGATGTGGTCCCCATTTTGGGGAAAGTTTTCAATCCATTAGAAAACAAGTGAAAATTCAACTGAGTAAATTTAAAGATCAAATTGGCTTTATTAAACAATTCATGCATCAGCCAGCATCCCATCTAGGAATAGACAGGAGCTGCAGAAAAAGAAAGCTTTTCTAAGGCAGAGAGGGAGTGAATGAAAGGAAATTATTAGCAAAGAATGCATTGTGTTATGCAAGGTCGCCCTCCTAGGGAAAAAGGAAAGAGGTCTGTGGGTGAATTACCTCTGAGTGCTGACCAGGAAATCCTGTCTTGGCTGGTTAAAGGTCACATTCCCGGGAAGGTTGAAACTACAATTAGGTTAGGTATTATGTCTCGGTTTGCTGCCATGGGGCCTAACATAAGTGACTCACTTTGGGCCTATTGTCTCTTTTTTAACTATAGTATATACACATAATATATATATTAACCACAATAAAATATGCTAAGTTTCATAATGGCAGAATGAAACATAGTGTGTGTGTTGAGAGGTACTATCAGTTATGCCTGAGTGGGGATAGATAGAGCAAGCTGGATGAAGTTGAATGAAAGTTAATCCACACAGAAAAACAGCATGAGGAAGACTGAGCCCAGACTGAGCCCGGACTGGCCTTTGCACCACATTGTAGGCCGTGGTAAGGAATTTTTAGGGGAATCAAGGGAAATGGGGAGGTGTTGGAAATTTTTAGTAAAGGAGTAATATGTATGCTATAAAAAGAAAAAAAACCGTGGGACATTGTCGAGGATATATTGGAGAGGGACATGTAGGGGAGCCTCTTGTAGACTGAAGTACACACTGTTGCCCACCTGCACAGAGGGGGAGCAGGCAGAAGGCAGCGTTGGGGCTGCTGCCACCCTTGCTGCAAGGAGGTCAGGGAAGACAACATTGATTGGCCACCAATTTTTCAACTTGGAGGTCATAGGTGAACTTGAAAGAGCAATATCCATCAGTGGTGGAGACCAAACCTAGTCAGAGTGGATCCAAGACAGAATGAGCAGTGAGGAAGTAGACATTGTAAGTGTGGAAATCCCTTTCATGGAGTTTTGCTGTGAAGGAGAGCAGAGAAATGGGCAGTAGGCAGAGAGTTGTGAAGTCAGGGGACACTTTATCTTAGAGATATCTTTTTCTTAGAGACAGGAGCTATTGATGTATGTTTGTCAGCTGATGAGACGATGTAATGGAGAGAGAAAATGTGGTGATCCAAGAGGTTATAGGATTACTGTAGGAGCAAGATGGCGGATATACAAGAAGTGATTAGACACAGTGCACAAGTGGAGGAGTTGGCTGTATATTGAAACACAGATGTTTACTCTCAAGAATAGGACAAAAGCCAGAATGTGTGAATTTGTAAAGGCAAAGAGTTGGTAGTGTGGTATAGGAAGATAAAGACACTGTCTTCTGATTGCCTTTGTTTTCTCAGTGCATAAGAAGTAACGTCATCATCTGATGTGAGAAGAAGAGAAGGCTATTAAAAGATTTGAGGAAAAAGGAGAAGCTATGTGCAATACTGTGATGTATAATAAGATATATATTTGGTCTTTGTCCTGTTTCTGGCACAGAGCTCTTGAAACTCTGGGAATTTCCCAAGTGATGAGATAACAAGCTATCTCCTGTTATGTTAATGAGATGACTTTTGGACCACACCTAAGGATGGCGGCTGGTTGCCAGGAGAACCAGCCATGTGATTAGAGGTTTGCAACTTTCACTCTCATCCCCAACCTCCAGGGAGGGAAGAGGGCCTGGAGGTTGAATCAATCACTGATCAATGATTTAATCAATCACAACTATATAATGAAGCCTCCATAAAAACCCGAAAGGACAGGGTTTGAAGAGTTTCCCAGTTGGTGAACAAATGGAGGTGCTAGGAGAGTGGTACCCTCAGAGAGGGTATGGAAGCTCCGTGCCCTTTCCCCACACCTTTCCCTATGCATTTCTTCCATCTGGCTATTTCTGAGTTACATCCTTTTATAATAAACCAAAGGTCTAGTAAGCAAAATGTTTCTCTGAATTCTGTGGACTGCTCTAGCAAATCAATTGAACCAAAGGAGGGGGTTAAGGGAACCTCTGACTTATAGTGTCAGAAGTACAGGTGGCAACCTGGGCTTGTAACTGGCACTAGAAGTAGGGGAAAGGGGAGCAACTGTGTAGGACTGAGCCCTCAACCTGTGGAATGTCAGGCTAACTCTGGGTAGATAATGTCAGAATTGAGTTAGATTAAATTGAATTCTCAGATGCCCTACTAATGTCTGAGAATTGCTTATGGGTGTGGGGAAGCATCTTCATCCCCACATGTTGGAATTGGGTCCAGAAACACAAAAGACTATAAAATAGTAATAGAATAACTTGACTAGGGAAGAGTATTTGTATTGCTTGCCAGCACTGAGGCCCACTTGAGTTTTGAGTTCTAAATTTAATGTAAGTCCTCCCAGTTCTTTTCTATCCATCATCAACTGCTTGAGTGAAGGCATGGGATAGGCAGAGAGTGTATTTTTCCAGGTTTGGAATTTTGGAAAGGGTATACAAGAGAGAGAGACAAGCAAGGAAGAGAGTAGTATGTACATGAAGGAAACCAGAATGTGTCACCCCAAAATATGCCCCTTGAATATAAAAATTATTTTAGGCTGAAGGCAATTAAGAAGTAGGAAAATGCAATTAAAGCTCCCCTTTTATGTCTAAAGGTAGGAGGTAAATTCTCTTTTTACTGGAGTAAATTCTCTTTTTACTGGAGACAGACTCTTATCAGACCAGAGACCAGAGAAGTCTGCAAACAAACCTTGTTAAACAAACTCTTACCTTTCTAGTTACTTCTTTACCATTTTCTACCCATAGTCTAAACACCTTTGTCTCATCAGTTCTTCACAAATGTATTGTTTCTTTGTCTAAACGGTGTAAAAGCTTCCTGCTCTGGTCACTTCTGTGAGAGAATACGCTTCTGCTGTTGTAAGCCAGCTAGTTTACGATAATTTATTACAGTAGCCGTACGAAACTGCATGTAGTGGTAGTATTATGTATCTGTGGAGTCTTTGTTAGCCTCACTGAATGGCAAGTGAGTCAATTTTACTACAGCGCATAGCTGAACATGGGCTTTTCTCATGCTCCAGGTTTCAGGAGAATGCGTTATTCCGAGGGAATGGACTTCTTGAATGAGGAACAGAGGGTGCAAAATCAGTAACTGAAACACACTTTTACATCTGTCAAAATTGACTTTAGTGGAGACATTTTAAGATGGATTGGAATTGCCTTTCTAGAGAAAATGCTTTGTTGTCTTGAACCTCGGACTGGGCCAAACCTTTGACTGGGCCAAACCTTTGGACTGGACCAAAATGGCAATTGTTTTACAAGCAATTGTTTGAGAAGTCAGCAGAACAAACATCCTGATCACAAAGGCTGATGATTGTGGACTTTCTGAAGATTGAATCAGTAGTCAATCATTGTTTAGCCAAGACTAGATCCCTGCCTCCAACTCTAATTAAAAGTCCTTGTAATAAAATCTCCCTTCTTTCTCCTTAAAAAACCCCTGACTTATATTCTCTACTGGGACACTATTTGGGTTTCTATCTGAAACTGTGCTCCCTGAATTGAAATTATTTAATCCCAGATAAACACTTTGCCTCTTAAACTAGTTTCTGTTTTTGCAGGTTGACACATCCTAGAAACGTCAAGAGTTTTAGACATTACATCTTGCAGTCTCATTAGTGCAGATCAGTGTTTTTCAGTTGGAGAAGGTGCTACTGGCTTCTGGTAGGTAGAGACCAAGGAGGTTTAACAATGCACAGGATAGCCTCCCACAACAAAGACTTATGTGGCCCAAAATGCCAAAAGTGCTAAAGGTGAGCAACCTGAGGGTAAATGTAAACATAGTGCCATTGTTACCAAGACCCAAGGGACGAGTGACCTGCAAATGGGTCCTTTTGCCCAGAGCCGCTCACACCAATTGAACAAGACCGGGTTTGGAACAGGGGAGCAGAAACATTATTCACTGACCAATGAATGGAGGAGGCAGAGCTCCTGCACTAAAACACCTACTCCCTGAAGGGAAGGTGAGCAGGGTTCTGAGGGGATGTGAAGAGGGAAGGGTCTCCGCATCATCACTCAGGGTGTGGCCACTTGGGGCATGCGCAGATCTTCCCTTCTTGCACATGGCACCTTTTGCACCCATTTCCTTTTGTGCATGGCACCACAGTGTCATCTTGGACCTTTCTGGTTTGGATTGGTTCTGCCATTTGGCCACTTGGCATTGTTCTGCCTTGGATCTTATCAGTAAACACAACTTAAAAACAAAGCATTAGACATGGAAAATGTTTTAGGGACTTCCCTGGGTGACAAAATTCTTCCTCTGACTGTGTTCTGCTCCTCATTCTTGAGAGGCAAAGGATGAAGCTCCATCTTCCATAACTACTTCCAACTGACCAGGGGCATCATCACAGGGGCCCATAGAGGAGCAGAACTTATCTCTAGGAACTTTTAGATGAGTTTGGTTGTCATCTAGTTGGACTCCCAACCTCTCATATCCCTGGTTAATACCATTTGGAATTTAAGTAGTCTTTGCTAACAAAGGAAACCAGACAGTTTAGGATGTGAGGCCCAAAAAGTAGAAGAAGCAGAATAGCCACCAGAGGCCCCAAAAGTGGTAGAAACCAAGTGAGGCTGGGAAGAGCCTGTTTAATCTCGTTCTGGATCTTTTTTGTTAAGTCTGGTTGGCCTTTTTCATTTAACCAACTAACATCTCTTTGTAGCCTAGTGGTGCTGTAGAAATAGGCACTCCACGGGGAGCACAGGTCAAGGTGAGGATAAGTATAGTTAAGAGAGATGACAGAATAAGGAGTCTCAGCACCTCCATGGGGGTGGGATGCCAGCCCACCAAGGACTTATATTTCTGTCTGTGGAATAAGAGCTTTAGGTCTGAGAGGGGCTCATAGGAGAAGTCAGGATGGCTTGGAGTTTCCAAGTCTTCTGGTTCAGGGGCTCTCTTGACTCAGCTGTGGTGTACCCAAGGGGTGACTCCCTGTAATTTTAGGGCAGTGTGAGTGGTTAGAATCACCAGATAAGGCCATTCCACATAGGAGTGAGCTGGTCCTGTGGGATCCCAGTTTTCCATGTCTTAAAGTACACCCAATCATGGGGCTGGAAGGGGTGGAGGGCCAGGTCCACGGGGCTGGGGAGGACCTGGTTGCCATATGCTGAGTACCTTCACTGTTACTCTAGTTGTTCTCTTGTACCTCCAGTATTCACCAGTTGGATTTTGGACTGGGAGAATTGGAGTGTTGCATGCTGATTGGCATATCCTGAGGAGGCCTTGATCAATCAAGTTCTTTATGAGAGGGGTCACGCCATTTAAGGCATCTTATCTGAGAGGGTATTGTTTGACATTTGGGCACTTGTGCCCAGGTTTTAGTTTCATAATCACGGGGTTCGCTTTGATGACATGCCCACTTTTCCTTGGGCCCAAACTTGGGGATTTACCCCTGGCAATTCTACTAAGTTTCCCTTTAAATCTTTTGACTCAGGCCCTTTTGTCAGACTGTAAACAGCTGGTGACCAAAGGCTGAGGGGATGTTTACCTCCAATTGGTTCCCCCATTAAATAAATGGAGGCTCCTAATTTATGCAGTAGGTCCCTACCACTAAAGGAATAGGGCATTCTGTCACATATGGAAATGAATGGGTTAACTGTTTCTCACATAATTTGCAGCTTAAAGTTTTGATAAACCACTTCTTCTTTGGGGCCCCTGATACTCCTACCATATTACATCTCTGGCTAATAAGTTTGGAGATTTGTAGCCAGACGTGAGGAAACTAGAAGAATTTAAGATCCAGTCCAATCTACAGGTAGAAAACAAAAACCTCAAAGCTAATCAATAGAACCAGAATCTAACATCCACAATTATGTATTATAGTTTCTACTGAAACATTTTTCTCTCTAAGATCACCTTCATTTACCAAAGATAGCCAAATTAACACTCGTTGGTTTGTAAAATAAGCCTAGTTTCAACAAACTAGGCCCAATTATTTACACAAGTACAGCAAGAATAGCAATTGATCCTATAGGCTCTTTTAAATCTGTTCTGCTGGAACTTTTTATAAGGAATCTCATACTGAACTTTAAAAGCCTCTCAAGGCCAGCAAAGCCAAGGACTTGTCATCAGACTCTGCTTGTAATACCCACAGATTTGGGTGAATTCCTCTATTCCCTTGAAGTTCCCCAAAATATCCTAAGGTTCCTTGCACCTGCCAGAGAAGTGACCTTTTTCTTTTTTCCCCCCAAAGATTGGCACCTGAGCTAACAATTGCTACTGATCTTCTTTTTTTTCCTTCTCCCCAAGCCCCCTAGTACACAGCTGTATATTCTAGTTGTGAGTGTCTCTGGTTGTGCTATTTGGGATGCTGCATCAGCATGGCCTGATAAGTGGTGCCATGTTCCTACCCAGGATCCGAACTGGCGAAGCCCCAGGCTGCCAAAGTGGAGTGTGTGAACTTAACTACTCAGCCACAGGGCCGGGCCCCCAGAAGTGACCTTCTTACTCATCTGGTAATGCTGCTGGAAACCCTGTAAACAAGGTACCAGGCCAAGATTTCCAGGTGGCTTTATTCCATCAAGTCAACCTTTTTTCCCAAACACTGTCTTGTCGTATCTGAGTCTGCACGTTTTTCTCAAATATGACATTGCAGTCAAATTCCTGGAGAGATCAGGTAGGGAGAAAAAGATAAATGTTCCAATTCTGCTTACAAATGCATAACTTACCAAATTGCAATGAGTATAGTTAGCTTAAGAGAAAAAAGAAAAAGATTTCCTTAAATCTGAAAAACAAAACATTAAAAAAATCAACAGCATTTCAAATGAGAAGTCATAGAAATTATAACCATTCTCATGAGTTCATTCAGCCCTATGGAACCAACTCTTGATCTTTATCTTTTGTTAGCCTTTCTTTCATGAAGTCATCAGTTTCTCTGTTAGAGTTCTGTAACTTCTTACCCAATTCAGTCTTATAATCTGAAAGTTTATCAGAAACCTGTATGCCAGAGCAAGCGTCAGAGTCCTTTCCATGAATCTCTCTGAAAATGAAACATATTTGTAAAAATATCAGAATAAAACAATGGTCTGCAAATAACAAAAATGGCAATTGACAAAGGCACTTGGCTATTTCTGTGACATACAGCACTTTGAGATAATAACTAAAACTGTGACTGACAACAAGGAAAGATCAGAATTTTTGGAATGTTATACAAATTTTAAAAACAGTTATATTAATAATATTTACCCACACAATAGAACCTAGGAAAGTTTACCATTTGTTTGATAATTTTTCCCATGTAATTTTAACATACTAAATAAATCTAATTAGTTTAACATCTTCCTTTTTATAGAAGAGAGAACAAATCCTTCTTTTTAAATTTTTTGTAAAGATTGGCAACTGAGCTAACATCTGTTGCCAGTTTTTTTTTTTTCTTCCTCTTCTTCTTCTCTCCAAAATTCCCTGGTACATAGCTGTATATTCAAGTTGTGAGTGCCTCTGGTTGTGCTATGTGGGATGCCATCTCAGCATGGCCTGATGAGTGGTGCCATGTCTGCACCCAGGATCCAAACTGGTGCAGCCCTGGGCCACTGAAGCAGAGCATGCGTACTTAACCACTTGGCTGTGGGGCTGGATCCCAGAACTAATTCTTTGAGAAGTCCCAGGGCTGACTGGAAATTCTCAAAGTTTCCTTTTATTTTTTTACATCAACAGAAAGACTTTAATTTTGGGGGAAGTTCATCAAAAAATATCAAAAAATTTTAAAACACTTGATGCAATAGGAAATAATGCTTAGTTATCTATTCAAAGTGACAACAGAAACAGTGAAGAAAAAAATCTTAATTGAGAGACCTCAGTTTTTTGAACATAGGAAATTATTTTCGTAAAACATAGATTTTGTCTTTTAGGTAGACTTCCTCAAAAAAAATCTTTTATAACCTCTTTATCAAGAGCAGATCAAAAGCTCAAGAAAATTAGCTTAACAGAGAAAGCTAAATTCTAATTTTTGCACTAGCTTACTTTCTATATTAACAGTCATTTACTTAATTAAATTCATTTCAATCTTCGCCAACTTGACCATGCACAAAACTCCTCAGGTTTTTACTTCCATCAACTTTTTGTTACTTACTTTTACATTCAGAATTTGTCCCATGCTTTCCTTTTTTTCCCCTCCTAGTACCTTAGGACAAATTTATCTTTCTTAACAAAATGAACAAAAATATTTCCATTCTTTATACTTTCTTTACTGAAAACATATAAGTTACTTTCCTTGAATACAAAGATGTTTTCCTTATTAAATTATTAGTGCTTTTTATTTAATTTAATTTATTTTTCTGTAAATTTTATTTGTTTGTTTATTTGTTTATTTATTTATTTATTTATTGAAGAAGATTAGCTCTGAGCTAAAATCTGCCACCAATCCTCTTTTTGCTGAGGAAGACTGGCCCTGAGTCTAACATCCATGCCCATATTCTTCTATTTTATGTGGGACACCTGCCACAGCATGGCTTGACAAGCAGTGCATTAGTCTGCACCTAGGATCTGAACTGGCAAAACCCGGGCCACCAAAGAAGAACATGCAAACTTAACCTCTGTGCCACCAGGCTGGCCCCAAGAAATTTTTAATTACATATATTAATTAGAATTCTTAATTCTTACAGACCTTAATTTTTAGTGAAAACTAAAAAGCAAGCAATTACGAACTGTCCTTTACATTAGCATTCTGTGATTTGGCCAACTCATAAATACTTTTTATAACTTCCAGAAACATGTTACCTTTGTTGTTGCAAAATGATCAAGAACAGTTCTAAGATAAGACAAACAAGTGAGTTTTACTTGAACCAGAGTGAGCATTATAACTGGGTAGGTCTTAGAGAGCGTTCAAGACAAGTGTGGTTTTCAGTACAATCTTACATCTTTTTAGAACAAAGAATATACATTAAACACACCCAGGATACATTTTCATCAAAATTTCAAAGGAATATTTAGTTGCAAATTAGCAGGTCAACATGACCCTGATATCCAGGAAAGGGACCAATCTGGACATTACCCATAGGGCGTAGGAGTGGAAATAGGCATTCTTATCTTAAGAGAGTACCTTTTTTACTTTATCAGTTAAAGCAGATGTACAATGTATGTTTGATAGGCCATAAGTCAAGCTTTTTAGTTCAAGCTGATCAGTTTTGAACCCGAATAGTTATCCCATATACCTCAGTATGTGAAAATCTCTTGTCACCCTATAGAACAATTTTTTGATGAAATACAGGACATGTTTACTAATAGACCCACACATCTTTTAGTTTCTCTGTAATAAGAAGCCAGAAGTAGATAAACCTATATAATAATTAATGTCTATGTTTTATCTTATTTGGAAATGATCTAGATACTCAAGTATTTTGAAAATTAAAGACAAATAGTTTCAGGGACCAAATATAAGGGTTGGACCAAATGAGAGCCTGTAAGTTCTTAACACTGTGTTCCTTTGCCTGGCCTTGGATCCAGATGACACGAGTCACTGCAGAGGTGAAGTTCTCAGGGGGGTGTTGCAAACTGGAAAAGGAACTTAGCTAAGAGGAAGGCCAGGCATTCCTAACTATTGGATTCTGTTTCTGAGTCATATACATATAGCTGCTTTGTGTATATGCCCCTAGTAAGCTTCGATTAAACAACTTTTGGTGGCTATTCACAGGCTAATTGTCTTCAGAATAATATCCTGTTTGGCAAAATGTAACTTTTCCTTTAAAAATATTTAATACGTTTTTCCGTATGATTATAGAGTGTCATTTTTGAGCCTTAGTTCATTCAACATTTGTGTTACTCCAAGAAAGTGGAGAGTAGTGTCATCCTATTATATTGAACTCAGCCCCTAATCCTAGTCTCTGGTGGGTTGTTTTGTATTCAGATGAGTAACAAACTCTACTCTTCATCTAGCAAGATCTAATCAGTACCATTGGAGAAAGCGCTGCCTTGGGAGCTGCAGGCTTTGTTATTTGGGGAGACATGAATTTAACTTCATCTGAGGTAAGTTGGTACCTTGAAGGTATAGTTAACATTATTCCAAGGATTTGCTCTGTTTTCCTATAGAGCTCACTGTAATAAGAGCTCTCGTGGCTTGCACAGTAAACTTGCTTTAGAATAAAAGCTCAAATCAGTGCCTGATGCATAGATGGAGCTCATAAATATTATTAACTTTTGTTAAGAGAGTAATTATAATATTGACATTTGTTGAATATTCACTATATGCTAGGATTGTGCTAAGTGATTTCTTGTTTTGGATTTACTCACTTAGTGGTCATAATAACCCTTAGGAAGTAGAGACTAGCTTCCTCATTTATAGATAAGGAAATCTATCCAGGGTAACAGCTAGTTAGGCTAGTTAGTGATGGAGCTGACATTACAGACACTTTGACTCTGGAGCCCTTGTATTAATCACTACATAAAATGTGTTATATCCTATTTTGAGAAGTTGAAACAGATGGTGACTTTTTAATCTCCACATTGAACTTATTTTTCTTCTGTGGAGAAATTAGCCAAAAATTCATAGCATTTAAAATAAGACTTATATGTCTCCTGAAATTTCTCCCAGCTCAGATATTATTTACTCAGAAGTCTTCCCCAATCCGCATTAATCACGATCTCTTCTGTGTTTCCAGATGTTGTTTATTTATATCTCTATAGTGTAATACAGTTTGCCTTGAATTATAATATTTGTATCTTAAACACTTCATTTAAATAAAACTTTTTGCAAATTCATGATGATCTGATACTATTCTTAGAATTTCACAGGCTCAATTTGTCGCTACTGAGATATCGTTCATGAAACTATTTGTGACAATATAAGGTTAAAAGTCTCCTCTGTCCACATGTGAGACTTAGGTAGGAATTGTGAGGATCAATCCTGACTCCCCAGTGTGATATTTCCCTTCCAGCACATGTGACATGAGAAGAGCTTCATCAGGAAGCCGAGTGTACAAACCAGGTGGCCTCAGTTTAGAACATAACAGGAACCACAAAAATAATGACCTGGTCAGCCTTCCTGGCTTTCCTATGTTTGAATTACATAGAGGATAGAGCCCAGAGCAGTAGCTATTTGAGCACAAGTACCAGGAAAATCCAGAAGGCTATACGTTGTGTCAACAATAAATCGGTAGAACATGACGATTCAGGTTCTCACAAAACCATGAAAGGTACCAGACATCTGAAAGGTGGCTGGAGGACAGCAGCTCTGGTGTGATTACTAATTTGTTCCACTTTTATTTCACACCCATTATCTTGGGAGCTAGAAGGAGAAAAAAGAGGATGTAAACTGGAAGAAGGCAAGGTCACATATGCTGACTCTGGGACCCACTTGCAAGCTCAGTTGCTTAGCCCTCCTGTAACAGGCTCTCCATCTACTGTCCCTTCAGCCACTCACTCTTCCTGATCGGGGTCCCTTTGTCGTAGTGCCTGAGCCTGAGTTCACCAACTGGAACCAAGCCCTTAGCTTTCAATCAAGTCCTAATAGCTGCCTTGTGGGCCTAGATGTTCTAACCATATCAGTACCAGAAAAAACACTAAAACCCATTTGTTTCTACATTTCTAGGGCAATTGTACAAAGGTGAAGCAGTTTGTGAGCTCTGATTTAGGGCGCTACATAGTCAACGTGACCCGAGCCGCCGAGGCATGCAGCCTCCACCTGTGCAGGAACAACGGGAGATGCCTGAGGAAGGTGTGGAAAGCTCCTGATTACCTTCATTTGAACCCTGCAAGTTACTACATAGAGGCCTCCGAGGATGGAGAATTTATTGTGGAAGGAAAAGCATCTGATACAGACCTGGCCGTGATGGCAGAGAAATTTTCCTGTCAGTGTTGTCAGGGATACGAAGGGGCCGATTGCAGAGAAATGAAGACAGCTGATGGCTACTCTGGGCTTTCCTCTTTTTCTGGCTCACTAATAACACTATATCCTCTGTTTTTAGCAGGTTATCAGAGCATTCAGTTGTGAGATAATTGGCTTTAAAGGGAAGTATGTGGCCTCTAGTCACTTAGGGAAGAGATGAAACTTATGACAATTTTTTTCCCTTACGAAATCTATTGAGAGGTATTATAAGTAGACGCTATATAGGTCACTTAACATAAACAGGAACATATTATTTTATTTGGCTCCAATTTAACTAAGAAACCAGATCCAGGAGTAAAATCAATGCCCTCTCCTTTCTTCTGGAATGTATAAGTGGTATTTAAACCAGAGCTAATATATTTTAATCTTTACATGAACATATATCTGTAAAAGTATACATGTAAATATTAAATTATTGATTTCGAAGACTGGTTTTCTAGCTATCAATTTACTTAAGGACAGATTATTAAGTAATTATCTGATTCAACAGACAGAGTCACCTCTGAGTGTGACTCGATCGCCTAGTTCCCTGAAGAGGGCCCAATGCAGAGTTCCTGTTCCAGCCTTAGGTCCAGGTTAGGCTTTTGCTCCCTGCTTGGGCTCACTGAGCGCAGAACCAGTTCCTGAGGCGACTGCTCATGAGGGCGCAGGAAATGACTCGAGGGGAGATGTAGCCAACCCACTGCCAAAGCATCTGTTCCAATATGGCGCCTCTTTCACCCGCCATGAGTTCTTCCCTTACAGACTGACAATTTAAACTCTGTGAAGGGCTTCGTATAGTATTTATGCTCACTAGTCCCACGTTGCTCTAGATCTGGAAACTGGAGCCATGTTAATAAAAAATGCGGTTGATGTGTTCTGCAGGCAAAAATCATTACTAAAAAAATATTGAATAGGGACCAGCCAGGTGGCGTAGTGGTTAAGTTCGCATGTTCTGCTTTGGCAGCCTGGGGTCTGCCAGTTCGGAGCCTGGGTGGGGACATGGCACTGCTTATCAAGCCATGCTGTGGCAGGCAACCCACATATAAAGTAGAGGAAGATGGGCATGGATGTGAGCTCAGAGCCAGGCTTCCTCAGCAAAAAGAGGAGGATTGGCTGCAGATGGAAGCTCAGGGCTGATCTTCCTAAAAAAAAATTTAATAAATGACATTTAAGGACCAAGAACTACTTTTGGGAAGGGGTCTGTCAAGAAATAGTCGATATTTTGACCCTTAAATAGGAGTTTTGAGTGGTGGTTTTAGAGGCATTTTGAATCTAATTTGAATTATGGTTTTACTATCCATCTGGTTGTGTGACTCTTGGCAAGTTATTTATATTCTCCATTTTTTCATCTGAAACTTGGTAATATAGTTCCTTCCTCAGTGAATTATTCTAAGGAGTAAATGGAATAACACATCCCATGCATACTTTGGTTTTTAATACATGTTGCTAATCTTCAACTATCCTCCCTTGATCAGCAAATTAGTGGAAACACTTAGGATAAAACAGAGTCTTGGGCACTTTCCACTGTCTTTTTTTTTTTTTTGAGGAAGATTAGCCCTGAGCTAACATCTGCCACTAATCCTCTTCTTTTTGCTGAGGAAGATTGGCCCTGAGCTAACATCCATGCCCATCTCCCTCTATTTTATATGTAGGACACCTGCCACAGCATGGCTTGATAAGCCGTCTGTAGGTCCACATCTGGGATCTGAACTGGCGAACCCCAGGCCGCTGAAGCAGAATGCGTAAACTTAACCACTTACCACCAGGCTGGCCCCTGATACATGTTCTTGAACAAAACAAAGAGCCTTGCCTTCTTGGAACTTACATTCCAGCTGAGGGAGTCAGACATTAAACATACAAATGAGCAATTTATGTCATATGTTAGCTCTATGGGAAAGAAAATAGAGAGCAGAGTGGGGGAGGTTGGGATTTCCATGTGTTGGGCCTCATTGAGCAGATGCTGTTTGAATGTGAGAGTTCGCCATGAGGATACTTGAGGAAAGGGTCTTCTGGGCGAATGACTCAGCTGGTGCACATTTAGTAGCGGGCCTCGTGGGTTTGAGGGAGAGCAAAGAAGGCACTGGGGCTGGATCCTTCCTTCACCATTGACTTCCCTTCTTTATTCTTTAGTCTGAGCATTTATCACCATCTGACAAAGCATATATTACATATTTGTTTATTTTCTGCCTTTCCTCACTGGGATATAAACTAGGAAAATGAAGACTTCATTTTGTTCACTGCTAGAACACTCCTTGCTACAGTGCCTGGCACACAGTAGGTGCTCAATAAGTATTCTGAATGAATAAATCAATGAATGATTCAAAAGCCTGAATTGGTAGAAGCTATAAATTTCTTATAAGGGTTTTTTTTTTTTTAACTCTGCACACTGAGTTATTGCAAAGTCATTCTCAAGCATTACTATTCTATTCTTATCCTAGCACACCAGCCTCTGAAATCACATAGTTTAACTCCTCTGAAGAGCTGAGGCCTGAAGAGAATAAATCACTTGGCAAAGTCAAAGAGCCAGTTTGTGAAAGAGCCCAGTCTGGACTCTCAGTTGCCGAGTTTTCTTTCCACCATAGCTCTGATTGTAACAGGATCCAAATATATTCGTTCAGCTTTTGACCACGAATTTGATGCGTTTTTTTATGAAGTTGGGCTACTGCTCCTGGTTCTGTTCAGTCAACCTGCAGATATTCCAGCTACAGATTCTCTGAGGACTTGATGTGGCGCGCTGCTCCCGGATAGGACATCTACCTCCTAAACTGCTTAATGAGCGCAGCTTCTTACGATCTTCCTGACTTTCCTTCATGGAAACAGCAAGCACTCAGCCTCTCTAATCTTCAGTGTTCTCTTTTATGAAAAGGAGATAATAATGGGGTCCTTTGTCCTTTTACACAGATTTAATGATATCAAGTAGGTAACATACTTAGCATAAGACCTGGCACATAAAAAACCCCTAGCAAATGTCAGCTGTCATTAGCAAGTGCTTTCAATATTGGTCCCCATAAAAGCTGTGGTAGGTAATATTATCTCTATTTTGAAGTAGAAGAAATTATGTATGACTCGGAGTAGTAAAATATTTTACTCACTATCACACAGAAGTACCTAGGCTTTGAATCCTTTTCTCTTGAAACTTAAACTAATTATCTGCTGATTAGATCTCAGCAGAAAATACAGGAGACTTGTTTTGTACCAAATTTCTTTTTACTAATTTACAGAAAAGCGTAACCCACAAGTATAGTGATCCTGGTATCAGGCAGTCAGTGCTTCTTTTCACCCCATGGAAGAAAAACTGTTAACGGATCTACTAACAATGTACCTTTAACTCTCCTACTCTAAATATCTAAATATCATTTACCCATAAAAGAAACCGAGCCTCTTAGGAAAATGTCTGATTCCAGGTCTAAGACAGGAAATGTACAAGATGAGTCTGGAATATCTTACTATACTATAAAGCCAGGATACTATCGAGGATCCCTAGGATTGTATCAAAAGTGCTCTCGCACCAACTTAAAGAGTCTCCCACTGCCAAAGAAGGGAACATTCGAGAATCACTAAAGAAATAACTGCAATGGATTGAAATGCATCAAATATATTTAAATCCATGAGGTCAAAACTATGCTAGAGAAAAACCTTTGTTAACCACCTTTGAAGATGTTAAGGAATTAACTCATTACTCTGAAAACTGGTAAATAAAGGGAAAGAATCAACCATGTATTATACGTTTCCTGTGTGAACTGTGCCTCAAGGTAACCAAGTAGTGGAGGAGGGGAAGTTTCTTCTCCTTCAAACCAATGAAGGAAGAACGAATGATGGAACACGACCATTTTGCAATTCCCAATGAATAAATGGGCCTAGGCCCTGATCCTCAAGGGCCGCTAACATCACAAAAAGAGATAAAATCAGATATTACGTACCACCTAAATGAAGTATGTAACACCAGTTTAAGAATAAACCTTTCCAGAAATTGAACTGAAATCTGATCAGGCCTATACCAATGCACAGGAAACATAAAGAACAAAAGAAAATGCAGAATAACATGTCAGGGATATAATAGCCAAAATCCAGATCCTGGGGAACTCTATGGGACAAATAACCTGGTTTTGTCAACAAACAATTTGCAAAAAAAAAAAAAAAAAAAGAGGAGGGAGAAAAAATCCATATGTATCTCAATATGAGGCTTGTTAAATGAACTGTAGTACATCTGTACAATGGGATAGCATTCGGTTTTAAAAAAGAATGAGGAAGTTCTCATATGCTGATGTCAAAAGTTGTCCAAAATACAGTTGTCTTGTTTAGACTTTATTTTGACTTCTGTCCGATCAGATTGAGGGAAACTCATGATCTTATACATTGGAAATTTATTTCTAATCACAATTTAGAAAGACTTTCTGGAGATGGCTAAATTAATCTAAAGTTTCTCAAGTGTCTGTTGGGTATGGAATTCTAAGGGGTACAAATACAAAAGCTGTAAATGATTGACCAACCAAGCAAAAGGAAATGACAATCTCGTCAAGGAAAGGGAACCAGAAGAAGCCATCGCTAAGCCATGTACATAAAATATAAAGTAATAGTGCTAGCAATTGTTTTAGATGTTTACTTATTCTAAACCTTGAGCAGTAGCTCTATGTTATTATAATTTAAAATTATAAAATAAAATTTAATAATGGGAAAAATAAATATCATGTTAAAGTGCATTTCTGTATTATGCTTTTTGTTTCTATCAGGGAACTAAATATGTAAACTTACTGCTTCCTTTGTCTTTCATGCTAATCTTAAGAACTTGGAAAATTTTTAATGTTTCTGAACATTTGTTTATGAACTTGATACTTTGTTCCTCTGTGTGGGCCCAGGAACCATCAATTTTTCACTTTAAGCATCACTTTGTGAAAACTTAGAAGAAGGTACTCTGTTCTCTCTGTCTGGAAAGAAAAGTCTCAGGTCATCTTTGAGACCACTTAATGTGTTCTATTTTATTACGATACTGAGAGAAGTAATTTTCTACATATTTATTGCTAGGCAAAAGTAACTTACGATCCTCGTGTGAGGCCGAAATCGATGGTAAATGTTGTATTTCTAATGTATAATCCGTTGCACTGGGTACACCTAAGTGCACCAGAGCACTACACTCTTTCACCTGGGGGTGTTTACTGATTTCAGTTTTAACGATTTCTAAATAGTCATCTTGCTCACCATTTTATTCTTGGGCCAAGCTCAGACCAGGCACACAGGAGGCCTTGAAAATGTTTGTTAAAACAGAGAATAATAACTCAGTGTTTCCTAGCCAGAGATGCATATTAAAATCATTTGAGGAGCCATCCCCAAACAAACACTCCTGCTCCTGCCACCCACTGTGGAGTGAGAAGTCTCAAGCTGATGTGTATTTTGAAAATCTCCCCAACTGACTACAATGTGCATTCCTAGTGAAAAAAATTAAAATACATAACAGGACAAGAAAAAGTAATGTGATCTTTTAAAGAACGTTAATTGGAGTTCCACTTTACATCCTAAGCAGTATCCATAGAAACAACTAGATTAATCTCAGGAGTTTTGAGAGCCATAACATGGGGATGCTTGCCTCTCCTTCCTTCCTCCCTCCCTCTTCTGCTTTCTTTCTTCTTCCTTTCCTTTCTCTTTTTCTTTCCTTCCTTTCTTTCTTCTTTCCTTCCTTTCTTCCTTCTTTCCTTTCCTCCCTCCTTCCTTCCTTCCTTTCTCTCTCTGTCTCTCTGTCTCTCTCTCTCCCTCCCTCCCTCCCTCCCTTCCTTTCCTTTCTTCTTCTTTGCTTTTCTTTCTTTCTTTATCTTTCTTTCTTTCTTTCTTTCTTTCTTTCTTTCTTTCTTTCTTTCTCTCTCTCTCTCTCTCTCCCCCCTCCTCTCTCCCTCCCTCACCCCCCTCTTTCTTTCTTCCCCTGTTCCTCTCTTTCTCTCTCTTCCTCCCTTCCTCCCTTCCTTTCTTTCTTCCCCTCCTTTGAGGTAAATTGAATTTCTGTCCAATATTTGACTTCTATTCATTTAATTTCCCAAATTAAACATCATTATTATTTTCATTGTATATAAACATTGTTTAGATTTACCTACATATTTCCTTTTATTCCTGTATTTTACATTTTATATATATATATATACACGTCAAACTTCTGTCTAGCATCACTTTCCTTCTTACTGAACTTCATCTTTTAGAGTTCCATTAGTGAAAGTCTACTGGGGAAGAATTCTCTGTGTTTTTAATTAAATAACTTCTTAATTTTACCCTTAATATGGACAGTTTTGATTGGTGTAAAAGCATAGATTAATAGTTATTTTCCCTTAGGATTTTGTAGATCACAGTTTTCTGTTGCTTTTATTGAGAAAACTGCTTTCTATCTGTTGCCTACCTTTGTAAGTAAGCTATCTTCTCTGTCTGGCCCAGTTTAAGATGTTGTGTCTAGTTTTGGAGTTCTATAGTTTTGGACTTGTGTCCAAGTGGACATTTTTTTCTCTGCTTATCCTGCTTATCATTTGACAGTCTTTTTTGCTTTATTTTCATCACCCTACCAAAACACTCCAAACCCGTTAGCAGTCATTGTCCATTTTCCCCCAATCCTCCCTACAACTCTAGAGAACCACTAATCTACATGCATACACATGGGCATGCCTGGGAGTGACAGTTGGGAGAGGGCAGCCCTAAACTGATATCGCTCTGTGCCAGAGAAATGTTTGTCACTGAAAGAGGTATAAGATTCTTTCAAACGCTCTCAGCCTGATCCTTACCTCATAAGATAAAATTTTATTTCATAAGAAGATTAAGAAAAACATTTATTTTTAGTGAAGCCTGTGCGTCTTCCAAGAAGAAAATAGTCTGAGATGTTAATGGGAGTCAATATCAGGGGCTATTTTCCAGTCACTCCAGAAATATAGCAAAGATATCCTTTACTAGTAATGAGACAAGACTAAATTCTGTGTTCCTTAGCCAAGACCAAGTATCCTCTTTTCAATCCATTACGTCTTTTCATAGACCCCCAAGATCTACACCTGCAGTTACTTACTGGGCCTTCAACTTATTGAAAACTGACTCTCCCAATAACTTTGGCACCATCAGGCCTCACTGGAAATCCAGGAAGAGGTGAGGGAGAGGTGAAAACAAATTATACATGAGTAATCGTTAGTGACTAGGTCAGGGCGGACTAAATTGTCCTGACTGGGTGGATTCCTTCTCTTACCTGGTTTAATAATTAATCACAAGTAAATAATGAGACTTCCACATTGAAATAAAATGCTGGGTTTGAACTTCTGTATTCTTTCCTTCCATTGACCCTTGACTGATGCATTGTTAACAAACACTGGCAGTGCCCACACAGATCCCCCAAGGTCCCTTTTATTGTATGTCCTGCATTCCCTCCCACAATTCTGTGTGCTTCTCCTCCTCCCTCCTGCCCAGTCAATTTGGTTTTGTTTCCCCACAGCCCTTAAGGGGATCCCCTGTATGATCAGGCTAGTGCTGCCCTCCTCAGGACTTTACCTGAAATTGCAGCCTTCCTTGGCTTCAACCCCTTTCTTCTGCTTTGACCACTTTTTTATTCTTCTTTCATTCTCTTAAGAGTTTTTTCCTGAGAAAACTTCATTAATAAATCACTTGCCCATAAAACCTCATCTTAGAGTCTGCTACAGGGGACCTAAGTCTCACTTATTTTCCAAATATTTAGAAACAAACAAAAAGAAGAAGCTTGCTTCTTGCATGGAAACAATACCATGGACAAGTCAAAACACAAATCAGAAAAACACGTTTGGAATATGTGACAAAATACTAATTCTCCTTATGCAATATGTAAAAAGCGCTTAAGCAAATAAATTCAAAACAACTCAAATCTAACATGGAAAAAAATGTGGACAAAAATCACAGGCAAGAAAAACTATGAATGGCTCATTTTCTCAAAATAAGAGAAATTGTGATTAAAATGACAATGAGATACCATTTTTACACTACTCAGATTGGCAAAGACTTTACGAAGTATAATAGTACAGTGTTAATTTGGGTATGGACAAATAGCACTCTTAATTTTTGGAGAAAGTGGTGACTGATACAATCTCTTTAAGAGTCAGCATTATATATTACACTATGAAGTGGACAAGTTTTGCCAGTTCAACCCTGATTGCTCTCTTTCTCATGCTTCTTTTAAAATTCTGTAATAACATATGTTACAGTCTGAATGTTTGCATTCCCTCAAAATTCATATTTTGAAATGCTAATGCCCTAATGGTATTAGGAGGTGGGGCCTTTGGGAGGTGCTCAGGTCATAACAGTGAAGTCCTCATGAATGGAATTAGTGCCTTTATAAAAGATGGCCAAGAGAGTGTGTTAGCCTCCTTCCACTGTGTGAGGATACAACAAAAAGTCTGCAACCTGGAAGAGAACCTTCAATCGACCATGCTGGCACCTTGATTCAGACTTCCCAGCCTCGAGAACTGTGAGCAATAAATTTCTGCTGTTTATAAGCTACCTAGTCTGTGGTATTTTGTTATAGAAGCCTGAACTGACTAAGACAGCTTTTATCACTCAGAAATTATTCATTTATTTACTTGCTTGTCGTCTACTTCCTCCCACTAGAATGTAAGCTCCATAAGAACAGAGACTGGTCTGTGTGGTATCCTCGAGGCCTGTGGTTGCCATGTAATCAATACTCCATTTTAAATGGTTGAATCAATAAGTTAAGTAGTTGGCACCTATGGTATGGTTTGAGACATACTAGGGACACCAGAGCATCTCAATATCCTTCTGCAATGTCTGAAATTCTAACTCAGGCAATCAGTGAAGACACTGAAGGAGCCTATTAAATTATTATATCATGACAATGTCAACAGAAGTAAGTTAACTAAGGAATTGGAGCAAGAGAGAAATTTTAACTGAGGTTATTTCAGTCTTTTCAATTGAATTAGTGGAATAAGTAAGTGGCATATAAGTAAGTGACATTTAAAATGAATAGTAGCAAAACCAATTTTAAATATAGAATCCAGATATTTTTATACTGTTTGGTGGTTATATATTAGTTTGGCCAAACAGTCTGGTTCTGCTTCTATCTCACAAAAGAGAAAGAAGAGCAGTCACCAAAAATCAAAGAAGCATTGCTTCTCTCAGCATCAAACTTACCCTGTCTATTAGCATGTTAATTACATCTACAAGATATGAGTAGTGATTAATAACCATTATTGTTGTTAGTAGAATAATACACTTTGCAGTAGATTTTAATTATTTGCAAATGAGTATATGGCAGAACTTGGCAGCAGTGTGGGAAGCCTTACCTGGGTTTAGAGATCAGGGCCAAGAGCGTTCTCAAGAGCACAGGGGAGAAACCAGAATCAAAACCAAAGCTGGCAGAGTATTACGGTGTCTATCACAACGCTCTGAGTGGAGAAATGGAGACTCACCAGTTTCACCGCTAGTAGGCATACGGAAGGGGGCAGGGTGGAGGTGTGGAACACTCCCTGTCCCTTCTGGTGGTTCTCTGTGTCATGGTACAGTAGCTGCCAGAGCTACACTCGACCACAGACACCAATGCCACAAGGGACTGCAGGTCCTGAACACAGTGTAGTTTTAGCCAAACCTCTGGTTTGGGACCTTAGTTTCAGCCACACTCCTTTGAACACTTTCTAGAGTTCTCTCCCTCAGATTTTAAGTTTATTCTAAATCCTTAAAGATAGCCAGAAACATCTCATACGTCACCCAAGCCAGCCTTTTGATGAAATAGATCTCCTGAACTGAAGAACCCACCCGGCCTCAATGCAACTCTTTTATTTTCCTCATCCGGACTAAAGCCCTCCAGGACTCTGCCAGTGGAGTAGACACGGTTCTGAAATCTGAATCCAAGGGAGTAGACTGAAGTTTGCTTGGCCTGAGGTCAAAAGAAGTTGAATGGTATCTGTAAAGTAAGAGCAATACTTGTGCCTACTTCATAGGCGTATTATTAGCATTAAATATGTTAATATATGTCCAGCATCTGAGAGAGAGAAGGGAGGAAGGGAGACGGAGGGAAGGAGAGAAAGAAAAATTAAAATATTAGTGACTATTCAACTCTCTTCTCAGATTTGGGGCTGAGGCTAGACTCAAGCTAGTGCCCTTTGTCGTCTGCCCTCATTGTGTTTTATATCACAAAAATACTGACAGGCCCAGGCTTCACCCATTCTCCATTGTATTTTTCTGAGGAAGGTATATAACAAGGCTGTACTTCAGTGAATCTCTGGTGGCAAAGTTAGAAGGTAATGTCCGTTAACCAGGAGATAAAAGACTCCTGTAAATAATTCAAATTTACCTCTAATTTAGGTAAAGTCTTTGTCTCTTAGTTTAAAGGAGTTCTCATTCTAATTTCTTAGGTCCCATGAAGTGGAAAATTAGCAAATATAAATACAGCATTTCCATTTTTCTTATCAAAACTCAGTTAACTACGTCAAAACGTAAAACATAATTGCCACGTTAACATCTCTAATCATTTGGAGTAAATGCACACACACACACACAAACAGCTGAGCAAAAAATTAATAAAAGAAGCAATCATTCTGTTAAAGTTACCTAAACCGAAGCAGGCAGATGGCTTAGGGGTGAGAGCACTGAAGTGGAGTCTAACTAAATGCTTACTTTGAAGATATTTAGACTGAGCTTTAATTCCTCTTTTTCGAGTAAGGTTGATTCTAATAGCAGAGTATGGAGGTTAATTATACAAACAGAAAGGCGTCCATCATCTACATACTGTACTAGACAATTAAAATACTCAGTCTCCAATTGATACCAGCTCAACAGAAGGTTGACATAAGGGAAGCTATATTGTAGAAAAGAAACCGTACTGTAACTTTGAATGACCTCTTACTAACGACCCAGATGGAAATGCACCCTCCAGGAGATCTACCTGCTCTGTAGATTTTATGAGCCCTGCTTGCGTATATACCTCCCAGCTGTGATAAGAGAATAATTTCGTTCTTTTGGGTTCCTTAGGAATGTGATGACCCCCACACAGAGAGTCTATGCTGGTAGCCATCATCAAATGACAACTGAAAGATCTGGTGTGGCGACTCCCAGTCTGTAACGCCAGAGGGGCAACATTCCTAACCACACCCCCCAGTAACTCATTGGCCTATGTAACTGCTTCAAGGTTCTGTGCCCCACTCAGGATGATTCTTTAGGACACTAGTCCCTCCACCTTCCTATTTGCTAGCTTATCATTTAACAAAATGCCCTTTCTCTGCCACCATCTTGTCTCTTGACGATTGACTTTTGTCTTGCGGCGAGCAGATTATGCCCTTTGTGTGGTAACACCTTCTCAGAAAATGTCCTGTGTTTATTTCATATTTTCATCTCCATAATGATAGTGACTTGTCCACTAGAAAGCATTGTAAAGAGCAAGAGATTCAGAATTAGCTAGAACGGGGTTTCTAGCTTCGGGATGGTGAGTAAGTTATTTACTTTGTTCTAATGCTTATTTCTTCACTTGAAAAATGAGGCTCATAATTTTGACCACAGAGTGTTACTGAAACATTTGAATGCCATAATTAATTGTTTACTGAAAATCCTTCGTTGACTTCCTAACTAGTTGTTGATTGCCTGATTTCAGAGATTTGGTTGGAATTGCTTTCCTGTAAATATTGTCTCTTAATGACATTTTAATGAAAGGCTTGCTGTACTCATGTTAACACTTAAAATATAACAAAGATTGCACATTTGGTTAAAGCAGTTTAGGCCATCAATAAATATTACTTATATCTTGGATTTTTTGAACTGTAGCTATTGAATGTAGCTATTTGCATGCTTAAAGCAAATAAGCCATACACGATTGAATAAAGACAATATTTTTTGTCAAAACTGTAAACATTCATTACCAAGCTAAAGTGCTAATTAGCTGCAACCTCGGGAGACTCACTGCCCTGTAATTGTGTTGACAAGTGAGCACGTGCCTTTGAAATTTCTTTTTAACTCTTTAAAGTTATCTTGTTGTCTGTTCTATTTTTTGTCTTTGTTTTTTTTTAGCAAAAGAGTAGATTTTATAGAGATCTTGTCCCCATCCCCCAACCTCGTATTTGCTCCGTCCCCCACCTTCTTACTTGGGTCATCCCTCCCCCAACTTCATACTTGGTCCAAATTCTTCCCAAATTCTAAAGTGGAACAGCCTCCAATCATAATGAATATTCCTGGATATTTTCACAGCTGATTTATCCATCCTTTCAGAGTTTCTTCCCTTCCTCTGCCATCTCCCCACTGGTGAGTCTCAGGGACGCTCCCATCTTGTCATAAACTAGCCAGATACTTAGTTGCTTAGCACTTTAGCACCGAGTTCCTGTTTCTCTTGTCTCAGGTGAGAACCGTAGGGCACTCCTGTTTTCCTCTGTTCTTGGGCCTGCTCTGCTCATCTATAAGGATAAATGTGCTCAGGTTTTTATGGAGTAGTGTAGAGGGGCAGAGATAGCTATGAATATTAATCCATCTTTATAATGGCATGAGAAGGTTGACTTTGTAGTTAATTTTTCTTTTTGGATAGCATCTGTCACACATTTTGGTATGTTTATGCAATATGCTAGATGTACTGTTTAGTTTACTAACAACAATACTGGTTATTAATGATTACTCATATCTTGTAGATGTAATTAACATGCTAATAGACAGAGTGAGTTTGATCCTGAGAGATAACCTTGTTAACTATTGCTTCTTTGATTTTTGGTGACTGCTCTTCTTTCTCTTTTGTGAGATAGAAGCAGAACCAGCCTGTTTGGCCAAACTAATATATAACCGCCAAACAGTGTAAAAATATCTGGATTCTATATTTAAAATTGGTTTTGCTACTAATCATTTTAAATGTCACTTACTTATATGCCACTTACTTATTCCACTAAGTCAATTACAAAGACTGAAAACTGTCTAGATAAATCACATTTGACAAGTCAGAAAAATATTTTAATCAGGCTGAGGGAAGATAGTTTGAAGTCTGAGCTTGAATAGACTGTTTGCTTAATGGACTCCCCCAAAGAGACACAAAGAGGCAGCCAGATCCAGGCAGTGCACACTACGCCTGGGTCCATCTGATCTCTTCAGAAAGTCATGATCCATGAAGACTTTCAAGGGCAGGTTCCTTCTCAGAGTGTGCTGTATGGTCACAGATGCCATTGCTGAGGAACCCTCATCAGGGCTGGCTCCACTGTAGTATGAATTTGCTGAGTATTTCATTTCCACCAGAACAATGCCTTAGGGCTTACATATTTAGATTAAACATTTTTTTTTCTATTTTCTAGGGAAGTTTTCCCTTTTTTTAATGAGGAAGTTTGGGCCTGAGCCAACATCTGTGCCAATCTTCCTCTACTTTTTTGTATGCGGGTTGCCACCACAGCATGGCTTGATGAGCAGTGTAGGTCCATGCTCAGGATCAGAACCCGTGAACCTGGGCTGCCAAAGCAGAGTGTTCTGAACTTAACCACTAGGCCATGGGGCCAGCCCCTCCTAGGGAAGCTTCAATGCTAGCAGATCTATGAATCATTAAACTGTCTTGGGCTTTGCCTCAATTTTTCATGATTTTCCCTGCCTTTCATACAGAAGAGGGTAGAAGCAGGGATGAGATCACTAATAATAATAACAACAGGAACAACTTACATTTATTTGGTATTTACTATGTGCCAGGTATAAGGGAGGAAAAAGAGCTTTCTCTTACCTTTTAGGTTCTGTGGCTGAGGCCTATGAATTGAACTGACAAAAGACAGATTAACAGGAGAAAAACATACAAACTTTATTTAATAGTTTTACATGCACATGGGAGCCTTCATAGGAAAAATGAACACCGAAAGAAGCAGTTAGGGCCAAAGAATGATAAATTGTGGAGGAAGGACAAGACAAAAGAAAGGGGTTTAAGCTTCTAGGGGAAGTAATTTGTGAGAGAGTGACTAGGATATATATGAGGGAAATCAATGGAAGCTAAGGGTTATTTTAGTAGGTTTGTTTGTACAGATCCATTTTGGTGTCAACTCCCAGTCTCCGGTGATAAGATGTTCTCTTCTTGGCAGAGGGAGTATACCTTTCACATGGGATGCTCTACTGCAGGCAGAAAGGGGCAGGTCAGGGAGGCCTTCCTGCATGTGCGTTACAACCAATTAAATCAATTTTATGGCCCACTAATAGTTTGTTACCTGTAATTTGGAAAAAAAAAATGCTGGGAATAAGCCTACTCAACATCACTTCTTGAATAATCTTGTTCACAGTTACCCTCCATTTGTGCCAAAATGCATAGAACTACTTAGGTCATATTCAGTTTTTGCTCTGAAATGCTCTTCGTAATTAGATTTTGGCAAGAAATGTCAGCATGGAGGGGCTAGCTGAGCTCGCCTGCAGAAGGGTTGACTGAGTTCTCCTACTTCCTTTAACTAGGAGCATGTGGTCTCAGTTGAGGCAAAAAATCAGTAGCCTGCCAATCTATGGGTAGAGATAAAGAGGCATTTTAATTGTAAATACAACTTTTACTGAGTTTCTGCAATTTGAAGTGAATTTTGCTAGGTATGACTCTTCCTTTTCCCATCTCTCCTTGTTCATTGACCATTCTTTAAAGGAAACTTAGATTACTGCTGATGCGGGGTCGGTGAGCCAAGGAGTTGAAAGAAAGAAAGATTTCTTGGACTCTCAAGATCTGGCAGTAATGCTGTTTTATTTAGAGAATAGTGAGGAATAGCATGGGGACAGGACCCACGGGCAGTCAGAACTGCTGCTGCCACCGGCTGCATGGGGACAGGACCCACGGGCAGTCAGAGCTGCTGTTGACATGGGGAGCTGCTGCTGCTGCTGCCTCTGCTGCCAATATTGGTGGAGAGTAAGGCTAAATTTAAGGCACAGGTATGTGAGTTATCTCTTTACAAGACAAAGGAAAGAATATGTAAAAAGAGTTGTTAAAATGACATCAGTGCCGGTAGGGTCTGGTTATTGGGTGGTCCTATAACTTTTAGATAAGAATCAAACCAGATTGAGTAAATGGCAGAAGTCACCGCTTAAATATTATCTTCAGCTAAAGACAAAGGAGGATTTTGAGGGGATGTCAGTTACATGAGGTTGCCAGACAGTAAACAATTTAAGTTCTTGCCTTTGGCATTGATTCAGACTTTCTAGAGATAAGGTCACCTCCCTTCTTCCTGGCACAGAGAGGAGGCATCTTTACAGATGGAGGTTTCCCTTACAAAGGTAAATGTTTCCCAACAAAGGGCAAGCAAACTCCAGTCCTCAGAGCCTGCTTCTCATCTGCAGTTTTAAAATACACCAGCCTAAAATCCTCATCGATTGCTATTACCCCCAACCTTCTCTGTACTGTCAGTATCCATGGTAAATACTTCTTCAGAGTTTTTGGCCTAGGAGTCCACAATCCCTACATTATTCTAGAGATATCCTTAATCAAATTACGTATCTTGGCTTTTATCGCTCCTGTAGGTCAAAAACAATTCTCTCCACACCTTAATACAGCTGCTTTTCTTATAGTTTGGGGTAAATGGACTATAATAACTAAGATTTAATAATATAGAGAGTCCGGGGGAAATAATACCACACTTCAGATTTACAGAGCTTCTTGTGAAAAATACTTCGTGGTTATCATTTCACACATCATCCCAGCATCCTCAGGAATTAGACTGATCTAAGTATTACGAATACATTTTTAAAGAGTTAAGTGATATCTGAAGAATGAATAATTTGAATCCTCCAGCTGTTGCATAATAGAGTTAAAAATGGAAATAAAGCCTCTATCCTTTTCTGGATCTGGGCTCCTTAATCCCTTTAGCCATGAGTTGGAGCCATGAGATGGAAGACTCAGTTAAGACAGAATAAAAAGGTTAAAAGTGAATTTAAGAAGAGGAGAGGAAAAGACCTTGTAAAGGGAGACACCAATAAATGTTTCCAGCGCTGCTGTGGCACAAGTATTCTAATCTCAGACTCTATTACACCATTAGCTAGAGAGAATGGTGGCAGTTGGAGGCAGTTGAGAGAATTAGATGAGATTAGAATTAGAGATTTTTTAAGTCCCTGCTAATTGTAACCTCTGAGATACATCTTACTTTCCATATAACAAGGTAAGGTCAAAAGTAGGTATTGTTACTGAAGGTTGATAATTGTTACCTCCTCAACTCTTCATCTTGTTAATGTTTAAGATAGGACAAATTGGGTTTAATGCGATACATGAACTTGTGCTTTGGGAGAATGGCAGGAAACTAAAAGTAATCTAGTGAAAGTGGAAAAAAGGAAGAAATAATTTGATCAAGGAATTAACTGATGGATAGACAGTTCACTCCTTCACCCACTGGATTAAGTACTTATGGATCTCCTACTGTGTGCCAGGCACTGTACTGGGAATTGGGAACACAACTGTGAGCTTAGAGTCTAGTGCGGGAGACAGACATGTTTCAAATTTGAACATAAACTGTGAGTAGTGCTAAGAAATAAGTACAATTTTTTGAGAGCCTTGATACCTTTAAAATAGCCTTGGTGGCAATCAGAGATGAACACTTCAATAGGCAGATCTGTTTGGAAAGGCTGCACAGGGGGAACCGTGACTGAGAGATATATCTCTAGACTCCAAATAGAGACTAGAATAAATCTAGGGCAAAGAGATTTATACCAGAGGTACAAGGCAGGATCCCAGCGGAATGATGAGAACCTGCCATCATAAAACTCTTCTTCCTCAAAAGAATAGGAATTTTCATGCGGATAATGAAAGATTTGGGTTTTATTTTTCTTTAGATCCTGTCTGAAAAGCTGGCCTAGACTGAGTTGCCACGCATTCCTTAGAAGTGGAGAAAAAGATGAATATGCTGGGGAGACATTTGATTGCTTGAGACTTCAGCCATAGTTTTGCTTTCACAAAATGTACATTCTTAAGGTAGACTGCAGAACATGGCTTTTTAGGAAGGTAAATATTAAACACTTAAAACTGACAAGATTTTTGAACCAGTCCTTTAGTTTAAGGAAAAATTCAACCTGCATCATAAGTGCTCCATTATCTCTATAGGCTCCAGATATCTTAAATAGATAAGAGAAGAAATGCCTGGGCTGGCCCGGTGGCATAATGGTTAGATTCATGTGTTCTGCTTTTGCAGCCAGGGGTTCAGCAGTTCAGATTCCGGGCACGGACCTATGCACAGCTTATCAAGCCATGCTGTGGCAGGTGTCCCACATATAAAGTAGAGGAAGATGGGCACAGATGTTAGCTCAGGGCTAATCTTCTCAAAAAAGAAAAAAAAACAAGAAGAAACGTGTTGTTATTATCTTTTGAAACTAAGCTCATATTTTTTTTTAAATAGCATTTATCTTCAGCATTATTAAATGTGTTTATTACATTTGATGCGATTGAGTCCCTATTGCCTGTAGACAAAGGAAGTTCAGGAACAGATAGGTGTTTTCTGTTTGTGTTAGACTGTGGTCGCCATTTGGATCTTTGCTATAATCCCGTATGTAGAAGATTTAGTAACTATGACTTTGACAATTCAGAGAAATAAAAACCAAAAGTCAAGCAAAGAGAAACATTGGTTATTGCTAATAGAAGACCAATTGCAAACTCATAGCCCGTGTTATATACTATTATACTTTTGTGAACTTCATTATTCAAGGCACTGGTGATAACAGAGGTGTTTGTTCTTCCTCTTAAACTTTGACTTGATTGGTACTAAGCCCTTTTGCCTATTCGTGCTAGGCAGCTGAGCCACGGCCATTACAGAACTAGGACTGGTCCTGTGTTTATGATGGTGCAATGTTGGGTTGCCTGCAAGTCAGGCATCACTGAGCTCAGCCTGGAGTTTGACCAGTTGCATGTAGACAGCATCACTAGCAAAGCTGTTGCTTTTTTAATTAGCCTCTGGAATTCAGAGACTCTTCAGGACTTTATTCAATTATTCAATTACTTAGTTTCAGTCATATCCGGGTGTGTTGGTGCCTCATGCTTGGCTCCAACTTCTGAGTCATGTTTGAACTCTGTGGCTTCAGGATGCTACTCTTCGTTTTCTGTTTGGACATCTTCATTTTAAAGCATCACCATGGACCATGATTTTAAGTTTACTGAAATTCAAAGTAGAGTTCAGATCCTGGGGGTAGACATGGCACTGCTCATCAGGCCATGTTGAGGCGGCATCCCACATGGCACAACCAGAAGGACCCACAACTAGAATATACAACTATGTACTGGGGGACTTTGGGAAGAAGAAGAAGAAGAAAAAAAAAGATTGGCAACAGATGTTAGCTCAGGTGCCAATCTTTAAAAGAAAAGAAAAAGGAGAATAAACCAAGGGAGGGGAATAATAATGATAATAATAATAAAAGAAGAGGGAAAGGAAAAAGGAGTTGATGGAATGCCACCAAAAATGGTATTAACTTCTCTTGTTGAGTTAAATTTACCATATCTATTTCTCGCCAAGTTATTTATAAAATATCACAGCTTAACAAGAAATTTCCTAGAAAAACATCTTGCTTGAAGGGTCCTTTCTTTCCTGAAAATGTATTTAAATTTTTCCTTTAAGAGAAGAAACTTGCACCTGGATTTTTCTCCCTTGGGGAAATTATGCTGGTCTCTTACTTTAAAAGTTTGCTCAGAACTCAGCTTGGATTGACTGTGCCTTGTAACTGGAGGCAGAAGTCAGTGTTTGGATTGAAATGATAAACTAAGTACTCTGAGAATGATACACCCACTACCTAAGGGGATTAGTGTACAGGGCCTCAGGGCAGTAAATTTGGGTGGGCCTTCTGCTCACTTGGAATTTTGCGTTTTACATTTCACATTAAAGAACGATTCCCAAAGTATCCTGAGGCTTCCTGAGGAGGTGCCATGGGAATGACATCTTAAACTTGGGACTCTCTCCCTTGCCCCTCCCCCCCTCCCTTCAGTAAAGTTATATTCTGGTCACATTTAAAGCACCCTCATCTCACTTTCACCAAAGTTACAATCTTGGCTTTATCAATATTTGTCCATATTTCTGAATTCTCACCTTTATATTTGTAACAATAATTTATATTCAAAATCTATAACAATTTTAAGGGTAAGAGGATTTTATCTAAATTCAATTCTTAATTCCACTGAGGTGATATACACAGAGATTTTTCACAGGAAATAGGAATATTAAGAGGGGATTCTATGGGGCCGGTCCCATGGCACAGGGGTTAAGTTTGTACGTTCCGCTTCTTGGCGGTCAGGGGTTCACTGGTTTGGATCCAGGGTGTGGACTTGGCACTGCTTGGCAAAAGCCATGCTGTGGTAGGCGTCCCACATATAAAGTAGAGGAGGATGGACATGGATAGCTCAGGGCCAGTCTTCCTCAGTGAAAAGAGGAGGATTGGCAGTAGTTAGGTCAGGGCTAATCTTCCTCAAAAAAAAAAAAAAGAGTGGATTCTGGAGACAGTCCCATGAGTGACTTCTTTATCTGTTAATTATGATTTTCTAGAAATAAAGTGTTTGTTGTGGAAATAAAGCATTTGTTGTGGAAAAGAAGAGAGAAGAAATAAGCCAAGAAACTTAGTTAGCTCTTTGGTTCAGCTTTTTCTGTCTATGACTCTCTTTTCCTTACCTCAAAAATCTCGATCACCACTCCTCTTCCAAAAACTAAAACAAGAACCCCTTGAACAAGCATCCTAGTGAATAAGAAGCAAGGAGGCGGATGGTTGTTTTCCCTTCCCCAATGAAGAGAAGCTGAGCTTCAAATCTGTTCTGGCAAACAAATTTCTAGGATTAAATTTGATTTTGCTCCCATTTTTAATTTGAGAAACTGGTAGTTGAATGAAAAGAAATTAGAAGAGCAAAATATATAATGGACCCTCAGGAAATAGGAATATTTTTCACATTTCTGGATTTTCTTCTATTCTGTAAGCATGTGCTTAACATTTTTTTTTTTTCATTTCATTTTCATTTCAAGGAAGATTCACTTTGAGCTAACATCTGTTGCCAATCTCCCTCTTTTTTTTTTGCTTGAGGAAGATTGTCTCAGGGCTAATGTCTGTGCCAGTCTTTTTCTATTTTGTATGTGGGTCACTGCCACAGCATGGCTTGATGAGTGGTGTTGGTCCGCGTGCGGGATCTGAACCCATGAACCCAGGCTGCTGAAGCGGAGCATGCTGGGCTTAACCACTACACCATGGGGCTGGCCTCGATTGACACATTTTGGTATATCTCAGAAACTGCCTGTCTTTAGTAGCATCAAGGCAAGGAGCCAGTTGGCCCCTACTAAAGGGGTTCGGAACAGGCCTCCTCAAGATGTATCATTTTGACACGTGGAATATTTTGAACTAAAGGCAATCAAGACCCAGCAGGCTCAAGACACTTTTACCTTGCCCTTAAAGAATTTAAATTGCGGGCCTTTCCCATAATAAGAGTTATTACCAGCAATAGCTTTTTATGACCTATCTGTATGATAAAGCAAAAATCTAATTACTACTAGGCCAGCCCTGGTGGCCTAGCAGTTAAGTTCAAAATGTTCTACTTCAGCAGCCCGGGTTCGGTTCCCAGGTGCAGACCTGCACCACTCGTCTATCAGTGGCCATGCTGTGGTGGCAGCTCACATACAAAATAGAAGACGTTTGGTAACAGATGTTAGCTCAAGGTCAATCTTCCTTAGCCAAAAAAAAAAAATAAAATCTAATTACTGAACATCTGCTCTTCTTGTCATCCTGTGAATTATCCTACTCTCCTCAGAAGCCCCAGGCCCCTATTCTATTCCTTGGCTCAAGATGGCATAAATACCTCATTTTACTTTTCTGTCTCGGAACCTCTCATGTATGTGGCATTCCCATACATATGCAATTAAATTTGATTTTCTCCTATTAATCTATCTCATGTGAATTTAATTCTTAGGCCAGCCAGAAGAATCTAGAAGGTTAGAGGAAAATTTCTTCCTCCCCTACACTGTTCCTTATTATTTTAGGCAAACATCTTTACATGCTGCTTAATTATCTTTATAACTAGCTCTTTTATCTGCATAAATTACCTCAGGCTGAAATACTGTATTTATTTAAGTAATTATATCAGCATTGGGTATTGAAGTTATTTTTCACATTTTCCCATTTCATAGATGGTACAATACATAGTAGAGAATACTACATATGTGAATATGTCTACCTACCTATATAGTTTTAGACTAAGCCTCAAACAAAACCAGATTCCAGGTTGAAAGGATTTAGTTATCCTGTGTTCTGTTGATAAAATTCCTTTACAACAGGAATAAGTTTAATTTAAATAGGATTTTGGATGTATTCAGATCTTGAGATTTTAAGTCTATTTTGAGATAAAAGAATTTTTTTTAAAGGGTGTTATGACTTGCCAATGCTCTAGGAAGACATTAAATCTACAGCCTTCTTGCCTTGCCACTACTGAAGATGAGTTGGGTGCCCGAACTGTGAAAGGGTTTCTAGTAAGTATCATTGTTAGGGGTTGGGGGGATTTCAAAAACTTAGCAGAAGTGCTTTAAGAAGAAGTTATCCAGACAATGAGCAAGGAGGACATTTGCAAAGGGATCAATAGATATGATTGAGTACAGACCTTATACATATTAGTGGAGAGAGAAGGTCAGATGTTAATTATGGGGACTTCAGTCAGATAAGATTTTCTAGGGAGTTGAGGTTCTTGTGTAAAATCCTCTATTAGAGGCTCTAAATAAAAGGAAGATGCTATTTTAGATGCTAACCTCTAGGTCTGCCCCCAATTCCGTGCTCTAAGGCTTTGTTCACAGATGTACACTAAAGAAGAGATAGTTTGTTTCATCAAAAAAATGTATATATATATATATATACAATAAATACATAAAAACCAGTATCTTTTACTTAGTGGATTCACCTTTCCTTAGCAAATTCAATAAAATGTGAATTCTCTGAAATATACTCAATGATTCTTTGATCTCACTGATGTTCTTCGGTCCTATTGCTCTTCTTTATGATTGAACAGAATTAAAAAAAAATCATTTCTTTTAGATTTAGATTTCTCCAGATATTTCTTATTATCATTAATAAATCAAAATATTCTCACATGATTTAGGAAGTTAAACCATATATATTAGTGTGCTTCCAAAGGAAAATAGTTTTAGAAAAAATTTCATTCTCTAAGCACAGAACTGATTTATTGTGTTCTCGTTAGGCATTGTCCATTGAGCTGAGAAGAAGTTTCACATGGAGAAAAAAAGTCAAAGGATAAAATAGTTGAAATGGAGTTGAGAAGTGAGCCCCCCAAATTTAGATTTTTAGATACGTAAGAGACTTTAAGTTATGTATTCCAGAAACCTAATGCAAGAATCATATCTACAAGATTCGGACAAGTAAACATAATTCAGAGTTTTTTGAATTGTTTATCTTATGATATTTCACTAGCAGATGTCCTAAAACAAGAGGATTCTAATGAGTTTGCCACCATTTTCAGTTTTGAATTTTTTTTACTCATACAAGACACGGGGCTTACCAGACGTTATTTTTTGATTTTTTAAACTGCATTTAAACTTCGTGGAAATAGATAGAAAAAGGAGGTGGTGCCAACGCTTTAAGGTTGATTTAATTTCTTACATTTATTTTTGTTTTATTAGTTTAAGAATTAAAATAAGATAAACTTTACTGCTAATATAAATTTTGACACATTTACACATGTATATATTTATAAATGAATATGCTTTATCAGATGTGCTCAAAAAAGTTTAGAGATCATTGGCTAGCAGTTGGATGTATACTTCGGAGTCAGAAACCTGAGTTCAATAACTATATACCAAAATGACAACACCTTTCATGGCTAAACGTTGGGGATTTGTGAACACATCTGCTGTAAAAGGATTTCTTGTTCAGTGGAATTTTGTTGAAGCCACATCATCAAAATGGTACTTGTTGAGACAAGAATATTTTCTCACATTGAGTGGAACATTAAAAACAAATGAACTTTACCATGTAAAATTCTGTGGGGAAGATAAGACTTTTCCTTTACTCTCTCTGGTTCTGTGGCTGGGCTTGAAAATTAAACTGACCAAAGATAGATTGACAGGAGAAAAGCATAAAAACGTTTATTTAGTGTTAATATTTTTACACGGTGTGGGAGGCTTTATAGAAAATAAATGAAGACCCAAAGAAACAGACAGGCCTGAAAGCTTATATACCATTTCAACAAAGAATGATAAATTCCAGGGACTGCCTGGTGGTGTAGTGGTTAAGTTCATGTGCTCTGTTTTGGTGGCCCAGGGTTCGTGGGTTTGGATCCTGGTTGTGGACCTACACACTGCTCATCAAGCCATGCTGTGGAGGCATCCCACATATAAAATAGAGAAGGATTGCCATGGATATTAGCTCAGCAACAGTCTCCTTCAAGCAAAAAGAGGACGATTGGCAACACATGTTAGCTCAGGGCCAGGCTTCCTCACCAAAAGAAAAAAAAAAGAATTATATATTCTGGAGGCGTGACAAAAGAAAAAGGGTTGTGAACTAGGGGTGGTAAATTGTGGGAAAGTGATGAGGAAATATATGGGGGAAATTCACAGAAGACAAGGGTATTATCTTGGGGTGATTTCCCCACCTCCAGAGATAAGAACGTTCTTTTCCTGGTACTGAAAGGGCGGCTTTCTCAGGGGAAATTTTATGTCCTGCTTTTTGGTAGAAAGGGAGAGGTCAGAGAGCCCTTTCTGCATCTGCTGTTTTTCAAGTGCCTTAGGCTCAAAATAACCAATATGCCAAAGTGGCATATTTTGGGGTGGAATGTTCTAATCTCCTTCTATTCACACATACACAAAAGTAGAAGAAATGACCTCCATGTATTCATCACCCAGTTTCTATAATTATTAACTCATGGCCAATCTTTTTCACCTAAACTCAAATCGTCCCCTTCCTCCACAGGTGCCATGCCACCTTCCCCACCCCCCACCCTGCCCAATTATTTGGAAGCAAATCTGAATGGGACATATAATGACATCTTAAAAACAATTTTTTATGTTTATTTCCAGTGTCTAGGATATTTTACTTTTTTGAAAAAATTTCACATCCATTATCTTTATCGTTACAGCTACTATTACGGTTTTAACTATTCTTCCTACAAATGGAGAATTATGGGTATCAAGAAAGAGGTGAGTGGTTGTCTTTTTGATGTACTTTGGTTCCATCTAGCTGTTCAAGCCAGAAACCTAGGAGTCATAAGTTACCCCTTCCTTATTCTTTCAAATGCATTTGGTGACCAATGGCTGTCAAATCTTGTCCTCTTCCCAGCACTGTCACTCTTCTACTCTTCTATTTATTTACACAACTTCTACTTTGTCCCTCTTTAATTGTGTCTTGTATAGAGTGGTTATAATAATCATTCTGAAACAAATTTGATCATGTCACTATCCTAACAACATAGTCTTTTGGGCCTGGTATCCCTGATCGACAGCCCCAAGCCCTGTTAGATGAAATTTTCTTTTGTTTTCCCCTCACGATGTTAGAACAGTGCCAACATTTAAATGTATGGAGATTTTTTCCATATTTAAAATTGATATGCCCACATTTGGATAACTGACATAGTAAAAATTAGAAGATGTGGCACCATTCCAAATACCTCCAGCAAAATGGCGGATCCATTTTTAGGACAGGACATGAGATTTGACTTTTGCTATAGTCTCACACACGTTGCCTGCCTAAGGGCTGCAAACAGAATTCCTGGTACGGAATCTGAGTCTCCTCATTGCCCACGTTATCCTTCCTTTTCAGCTCCTCCAACTTCTCCCATAATGGATTACCGACTACATCACTGGATCTATTCTCCTCTGTGTCTAATCCTGGCCTCTATCCCCAGCCCCCACTCCTACTTGGGTCTCTCCAACTTAAGTATCATTCTCTGCCTGGAGCCACATCTCGTCTACTCAGGTGTCTTGGGTGTTGGTGCTCATGGTGCTTTCGGCATATCCTAAAACACCATTATTGTGCTCTTCACTTCTGGCTATCAATGTTTGAATTTCTTATACATGTTCACAAGTGTATACTGTCTTCCTTTTTTAAAAAAAAATTACCGTGCTTCCCCAGTACTTGACAAATTCTAGAGGTTCAATGAATGTTGGATGAATGATTGACTGGCTTAAATATCTTTAGACAATAAGACCCAAGAGAATTGAGAGGTGCTCAGGGCAATTAAGATAACAGCCAGCCCAAATATAGTCTTCTCTACTCATGACGGTCTGGGCTTATGCTACTTCCTCTAACTGGGTCTCAGAAGTGAATGTTGAGAATCCCTAAGGTTCCGCTGATGGTCTGAAAGGAATTGATTTAATTCTTTGACTTTAGTCATAAAGCTATGATCTATGATTTCTGGATCTTGTCTTTGTACTTTAGACCTGAAAATGTTTCTGTCTCCTCTCTTCTTTTTTCCCCCTCACTTATATACTAACACTTACTCAGTCTCTCAGCTGTCTGTCTCTTTGCCTAGAGAAATTAAATTCCTTTAGAACCCTTGCCTCTGGGACTCAAACCTGCTTTCAATTTCAAGTTCAAGCAAGTCTTCCTGGCCTGGTGTCCTTTTGACTCTGTCCATGGCCTTGGCTCACACAGATACCAACTGTCTCGTTTTGTGTGAAACAGTGATGTTTGAGGAGGTTATATTGATAAGCATTAGGTGGCCCATGGGTTGGAGAATTTGCCTTTTCTCCTTAAACCCTGAAGTCCCCAAGAAGGCTCTATTCCATAGAATGAGTCTGGAAGATGTGGGTTCTGGTTCAGGCTCTGTCACTAGTTTGGTGTTCTCAGGGTTGGGTAAGAGTTACATTATAATGCCTACAGGTATACCAGTCTTTCTCCTGAAGTTGAAACTGGTTTGTGGAAAGAAAAGAGACTTGTAGGAACTATAATCCTTTCTTTTACCCTTGGTGATTATAATGAGTTTCCTAGGGCTGCTGGAACAAATTACCACAAACTTGGTGGTTTAAAACAACAGAAATTTGGGGCCAGCCCGTGGCCGAGTGGTTAAGTTCTTGTGCTCTGATTCGGCGGCCCAGGGTTTCACTGGTTCGAATCCTGGGCACGGACATGGCACCGCTCATCAAGCCATGCTGAGGCAGCATCCCACACGCCGCAACTAGACGGACCCACAACTAAAATATACAACTGTGTACCTGGGGGCTTGGGGGAGAAAAAGGAAAAATAAAATCTTGAAAACAACAGAAATTTATTTTCTCACAGTTCTGAAGGCTAGAAGTTTTAAACTAAGGTGTTGGCAGGGCCGTGTTCCCCCTCAAGACACCAGGGAAGAACTTTTTCTTGTGTTTTCCTAGCTTCTGGTGGCTTCTGGCAATCGTTGGCATTCCTTGGTTTGTAGCTGTATCACTTCAATTTCTGCCTCGATAGCCACATGGCCTTCTTTCCTGCATCTCTATGTCTTTGCATTCTCTCCTCTTCTTATAAGGATACCAGCCATCGGATTTAGGGCCTACTCTAAATCTAGGATGTTTTCATCTCAAGAAAGTTAGCTAGTTATATGTGCAAAGACTCTATTTCCAAATAAGGTCATGCTCTGAGGTTCAGGGTAGAAATGAATTTTGGGGGATACTTTTTAACCCATCAGAGGGTCTATCCTTTGTATGTCAACAGTCTTATTACTTTTTAAGTTAGAAAAATTTAAATTCACAATTTTCAAGGATAGAAGTATCCATTCTTTTTTGAAGAGGTCTGTGGGTAGAGATCTTCCCAATAGGCTCATTCTACCCCATGTTTTTCTTGATAAAATGATCATGTGGAAATTAGATTTGAATGTTAACTTTTTCAATAAGCTGAACATTCTTCCCTGAGACATAAGGAAATCTAATCCTTTCTTTATTCCATTTACTTCTCCCACTCTCTGCCATTCAGGCATTGCTATCAGTAACTGGTAGTTGAAAGGAATTCATTTTTTCTTCCAATATTACTTTAGGTGAAGATTTTCTAGGTCCTGTGTAAGGAAATTTATTAGGGCTTAAACTATAAAAATCTTTAGGTAATTTGCTATGGTAAGGATACACTTTCCTGGGAAGAATGGCCCAATGCCATGTACCTTTACATAGCAATAAACTACTAATCTAACTAAAAAGAGGTTCTTGTTTCCTCCTGGAATCACAGAATGTTTAAATATGTCTTCTTGTAGGTAATTTTTACAAATACCAATGTTAAATAAGACATAGCTTAATTTCTTATCCTTGGCTCAGACCATTTTATTGTACCATAAAATGTGCCATAACTCTTCACTTTGTGACAATCAGAATGATAGCACAATATCACTTCTCAAAGACTATATAATACCAAAATTCAAATATTGCTTTTATTAAGCTAGGCCAGAACCAATCCTCTTAGTGGAAGATGTAAATTAGTAAAATGTTTTATTAACTTTAGACATGAGAGTACACTACTTTAAGCTATGACTGAGCAGGGTTCCAAAGAGCCCTCAGACTTGTCCTTTGGTAGGAGATTTTGGTTGATTTAATAGTTTCAAGCAAACTTTCGACTTATTACCTCAGGCAGAAGTTGACTTTTACTTCCGCCTCTCCCTGTTCTCCTTCACAAAAAAGGTAAAGCTTTACAATTCTATGAGATTGCTGTTTTCAATATTTAGCAGACCACTAGAGAGTGGGCTTTCAAGAAATAGCAAAGAAGAATGAGAGGTTTGACTTGGACTTTATTTTCTTTCAACAGGCTTTTGGGAAGGCATTGCTTGGTACAGCATTCTGCACAACTGAGAAGGCAAAACGAACAAATAGCTGCATTCACCTCTCTGCAGGCTCACGAATGATTTGGGAAGATGAGACAAACGTGAGCTGCTATAGAATTTGTGTCATATATAGGAGGAGATAATTGTATTGATTCAAACATAGGAGGAGGTCCTCCCTCTTCACAAATTGAATTAAACTGGGGCCAGCCTGGTGGTGTAGTGGTTCAGTTCACATGCTTCGCTGCAGTTGCCTGAGGTTGGAGGGTTCGGATCCCAGGTGCAGACCTACAACTGCTTTTCAAGCCACACTGCGGCGATGTCCCACATAAGATAGAGGAAGATTGGTACAGAGGTTAGCTCTGCAATAATTTTCCTCAAGCAAAAAAAGGAAGATTGGCAACAGATGTTAGCTCAGAGCCCATCTTCCTTCCCAAAGAAAAAGAAAGGAAAAGATTGAATTAAACTGCCTTCACTTAAAGTTGAGAACTTCGTAAAGCTTACAATCTCTGATACAGAAATGTAGTGAAACAATACATTCTCTATTTCTTCTTTTTTCGGTTATAGATGAAACAACTTGCAAAACATTCCTGGAATACAAAGAAGAATAATATTTAAATGTAAATCATCGTTATACCTCTTTATTCATCAGAGTGGCTTCATTTGACTCTCTCTCTTCTGTGCTTATATCTTGCGTCAAATATTAGATTAAAAAAAGTGTGTAGGAAGAAATAAGTGATTTTCATAGTCATTACTCTTTGCAATGGGAGTGCTAAGGATCCAGCATGGCTTTGTTGGGTCCAGTGGAACATCACAGGTGGTGTTCACGTTCCTTTTGATTCCGTGTTGCTTGACTGTGGATTTCAGAGCACCCCCTACGTTCCCAAATACTCCTTTTGTCTGGGCCTGGAATGCCCCAACTGACGTTTGTGCTGAGAAGTTTAACGTGCCACTAGATCTGAGCCTCTTCTCTTTAGTAGGAAGCCCCCGAGTAAATGTCACAGGACAAAATATTACATTATTTTATACTGATAGACTTGGCTACTATCCTTATATAGAAACAAAGACAGGCAAACTTGTGAACGGAGGACTCCCCCAGTCGGGATCCTTAACAGATCATTTGGAGAAAGCTAAGGCTGACATTTCCTATTACATTCCAACAGACCACGTGGGCTTGGCTGTCATTGACTGGGAAGAGTGGAGGCCTACCTGGGTAAGAAATTGGCAAGCTAAAGATATTTACAGGCAGCAATCTATTTTGTTGGTTCAGCAAGAAAATGTACAACTTAACGTCACCGAGGCCACCAAGACAGCCAAAACAATGTTTGAAAAGGCAGGAAAGAGTTTCATGCTAGAGACTTTAAAACTTGGAAAATCACTTAAGCCAAATCACTTATGGGGTTTTTATCTTTTCCCTGATTGTTACAATCACTATAAAGGATCCGCTTACAATGGAAGTTGCTATGATATAGAAAAGAGAAGAAATGATGGACTCAACTGGTTGTGGAAGGAAAGCACTGCCCTTTACCCATCTGTTTACTTGAATAGCAAATTAAAGTCTTCTCCACTAGCTGCACTCTTTGTCAGGAATCGTGTTCAGGAAGCCATTCGAGTTTCTAAAGTTCCCAGCGCTGAAAGTCCACTTCCCATCTTTACATATACACGCCCAGTTTTTTCTGATAAGCCTTCAGAATATCTTTCTCAGGTAAGTGAATCAAGGCATAAAGCCTATGAAAGAGTGTTTACAAATGATGTTTAGGGGAATTTAACATCATGTTTGAAAGGAATGAAATTTAGTTTTCAGTATCCTTCAGGAATATGCACACAGGTAGTTCTGCATCACTATATGAATGCAAAATAAGAATATACTTCACTTCTAATGTCATCATATAATATCTTAGCAACCATGGAGAATTAGGCAGTATTGAAAAAGTGTTAACTCAGTTCCCTTTTTTTTTCTTTCATGGGAATGCTCTCTTGTCAATAGAGGTAATTAAAATAATAATAAGGGGGGAGAGCAAAAGAGGTGATCAGGCTCACATGTGAGGGGATGAACTATCATTAGTTTTTGGGTGGTGAACATGATGTAATCCTCACAGAATTCGAAATATATTAAGATGTACATCTGGAAAAAAAAAAGAAAAAACACCCCTATGCTTTAAAAAATAAAAATAAATAAATAAATAAAAAAGAGAAAATAATAATAGAAATCTATTTTTGTCATAGTACGGCAGTGACTATGTAAAAGATAGAAATAAATAGTGGGGAAATATTTAAACTATTGTTGTTGCGTCAGCATGCTTAGCTTTGGTGTTATGGTCCTAAGTGTAACATTTCATTGAGTTGTTATCTATTAACTCCTGCTATCACATTTGCCAGGATGACCTTGTGAATACAATTGGTGAAAATATTGCTCTAGGAGTCTCAGGAACTGTAGTCTGGGGAAGCTCCAATTTAAGCAGGAGTATGGTAAGTTGAACTGATGGGAAATGGATGAGAACATTTCTACTTTTAATGTTTTAACAATGAGGATTGTTGTGGTATTGAATAATAAAATAATTGCTGTGCTTGGCACAGACTGATAGGTACTCAATTAATACTGGCTGAATTAAACTATCGTTTGTGTGGTTATGTTGTAAGGTAGAAAATATTGTACCTGTTTTCCAGTGAGGAAACAGAAATTCAGTTAGATTAATTGAAATTCTCTAGCCTATGTGGCTAGTGAGTAGCAGAGACAGGATTACAATCTCAGTTTTCTGAATCGGTGTTTGGTGTTTTTTCTACTACACTGTGCTGTGTCTCTTCTCAAAAGAGCTCCAGCTAGTCAATATTCATTCATTCATTCTTCCTTTCATTCAATTACTGTTCATTAAGCGCTTATCTTATGTATTAATTTAGTCATTTAGTCTCCATGACTGTTTAGTACAGGAGCCAGCAAATGCTGGCCATGGGCCAGATCTGACCTACTGCTTGTTTTTGTACAGCTCCGTGGTCTAAGAATGATTTTTTACATTTTTAAATGGATGAAAAAAAAGAAGAATGGTATTTCATAACACTTGAAAATTATGTAGAATTTAAATTTCAGCATCTATCAGTAAAGTTTTATCGAAACATAGTCATGCTCATTCGTTTAGATGCCTAAGCCTGCTTTTACACTACAAGGAAATAATTGAGTAGTTACAGCAGAGAATGTGTTATCCAAAACCCCAAAATATCTACTAATCTGTTACTTTACAGAAAGTTTGCTAACCCTTGGCTTATTGAACGCCTGTTATGATTAAGTGCTAGGGAGTTGTTTAGGTACTAGAAATATAGCGTTGAATGAAAAGTCCCTTCACCATAGAGCTACATTCTTGTAAGTGGAAACACAACATAAACAGGTATGATATGTCAGGTAGTGATAACTGCAATGAAGAGCAGTGAGGCAGTGTAGGCAGAAATGGAGAGTGATGGAATGGTGCTATCTTACATGGGGTAGTCATAGAAGGCCTCTGGTGGGGCGCTGTTGGAGCACAGACCTGATGGAAATAAGGGACCAAATCTCTGGACACATGGAGATGGCAGTTGCAGTGGCCTTGAGGCTGGAATGAGCTTTTGAAGAAAGAGGGAAAGGTTTGACTGGAATGCCTGGGCAAGGAAGATAGCGGTAAGACGTGTGGTCAGTAAGATAGCAGAGGGTCAGAGGTAGGTCTTCATAGTCTGTGAGGGGGCTTTTACTTTGAGATGGAAAGCCACTAGAAGGTTTAAGGAGAAGAGTGGTAATTTCTGAAGAACATTTCAGAAGAGCTAGGTAGTTGAATTGAGACTAGATCATACAGAAAAGTGAGCAGGAGCAGGGAGAGGAGGCTGTTGATGGCTTGGACCACAGGGGCCAGCATGTATTTGGATTTTGAATATAATACGACAGCAGAACTAGAGGATGGGCTGAGGGGTTGGGTGAGTAGGTTGGATAAGAGAAGTGATTAAAATAATTCTGAGGCTTTTAGCTTGAAGTAGTTGCCACGGAGCTGGCAAAGATTTTAGGGGGAGTGGTTTGACGGGGCAGGGAGGAAAAGGCTGGGAGAGGGAGCTGCCTAGGCAATTGGGAGTTGGTTTTGGAAAATCCTACTAAATTGTTCAAAGCTTCCCTAAGGGAGAGGAAAAGAAACCTTTCTTTTTGTCCTCCACAGGTTAGATTTAGTAGTGTCTATTTCAAGTAAAATTTTTAAATAATACTTGTTTTATTAGGAAAAAATGTTTATTTTGTTCTATACAGTATGAATTTTATTCCTTTTCTGCTAACACCTTTTCTTTAGCTCAAAATCCTTTCACTATCATGATCTAATCCTTTTCTCTCTTCCTTTCTTTTCATCCTTGTTTAATTCTCTGTATCAGGTCTTTGTCCCTCACCTCTTCACTCCTTTTCAAGAGTAAAGCTGTCACATGGGCACTGCTGAATTGGAGCTGAGCTTTTCCTTCTCTGATGGATGTGGATTACTAGTGACGTATGCGCCATGGAGAATGTCTAATGAAGCTCATGGCCCAGAGGTCTGATCCTAGGATCTATAGCAAAGAGACTTTATACTCTAAGATCAGAAGACAGTTTTTGATCTTTTTCCTTTCAGATAGACTAGCCATATTTTTACTTCATTTATAAAAGTACTTAACAGCAGTCACCTTTGAGACATTCTTTCAAAGTAGTCTAGGCCCTTCTACCTATTTGATATAATTCTATTGTCTCTGGTTTGATCACTAATAAAGAGAAATAACAGAAAATATGAGTTTAGAGAAAAGCGTATGTTCTTTAACAAAATCTTTCATATGTCAGAAAATTATTTAAAAATTATACTTCTAAGTAGATTTCCAATTTTCATTAGTTGTTTTCTCAAATCTATAAACTCCTTTCTCAAGAGTCTTATTAATTCTATGATGGAACCATTTATACGTTCTCCACAATAGTTCCCTTTTTTTTTTAAAGAACTGAGAACTCCACCCTTACTGTGATGAGAATGAATCAGGCATTTCCCAATTAGTAGGATAACGTGACGTACTATTTAATTGTCACACTTGTTTTTTTTATTGCACTTTAATCTTAGATTCACATTCTTCTACCATGACTTCCATATTATTCATACGGGGACAGTCCATCAACTTTAATATGACTATTTTCTACTTAATGACACTGGCTTGTGGATTCTTTTCTAATGTTTCTGTTACCTTTCCCAACTTATTATTTTGAATGCTCGTTCTGTCATTCCTTCCACTTTTTTCTATGTCATTTGTAATCAATTGAGTCATGGATTACTTGTCCTGTTTCCTCTGATTCATTGACAGCTTGAGAAACTGGTAATTGCAGATTTACTTGCAATGACTGGAATTGACTTAAAACAATTGTTATCAAATGTAAGCAAACCATTTTGTTCCATTGCACTTTATTAGATCCAGGAGTGTGACAGAACCAGCTCCTACTGGCCCCAGCTCGTGAGACCTGACTGTTAAATATTCAGAAATTTTGTGAACTGGTTGTAAAACAAAGCCATTATTAAGAATTAAACTTGGGGCTGGCCCCGTGGCTGAGTGGTTAAGTTCTCGCGCTCCGCTGCAGGCGGCCCAGTGTTTCGTTGGTTCGAATCCTGGCCGCGGACGTGGCACTGCTCATCAAACCACACTGAGGCAGCATCCCACATGCCACAACTAGAAGGACCCACAACGAAGAATATACAACTATGTACTGGGGGGCTTTGGGGAGAAAAAAGGAAAAAATAAAATGTTTAAAAGAAAAAGAATTAAATTATAAAAACTTAGAATAAAATAAATTGTTAACAATAGAAGTAATAAGTACTCAAAATATATCACTTATTTACTTCATTTTACTATTATCCATACTCTTAGGTCATTTACATCTATGGTATTTGTATAAGTGGAAATACGATATAATGGTGTGCTGCTCCATACCATGCTACCATCCTGTGTAATGGTGGGGTACTTGATTCCCAATTCTGCATTAAGTGATGTCAGGTTGGTGGCTTAAAATTGTCCATGGTAGGAGTATTCACACCATGGATATTAACAAATGCTATAACCCAGGCCTTATCCTTTAGAGAGCCACTTTTATTTTGTTTTATTTTTGTGAGGAAGATTGGCCCTGAGCTAACATCTGTTGCCAATCCTCCTCTTTCTGCTTGAGGAAGATTGTCGCTGAGCTAACATCTGTGCTGAGCTAAAATCTGTGCCAATCTTTCTCTGTCTTATGTGAGATGCTGCCACAGCATGGCTTGACAAGCAGTGCCAGGTCCACACCCCAGATTGAACCTGTGAACCCCAGGCCACCAAAGCAGAGCATGCAAACCCAACCACTATGCCATTGGGCCAGCCCCTAGAAACTTAGTTTTAGATCTTTCCAAAGACCATGCCTTATGTAGGCTAACGATTCTCAAACTATTCTCATTCTTTTACTCTTCTTTTTGCCTAACCCCTATTTCTATGAACAACCGCAATGTCATGTGAACTTGTTGTGAATTCTCATATATCCTCGGCACTGGGGATTCAGTGTTGAAGAATATGGACAGAGACCCTGCACTCATGGAGCTTATATTAAAGTTGGAGGGATAGAAGTAATACATAAACAAGAAAAATATTTTATGTGATAAGCGCTATGCAGAGAATTAAAATGGAGAGCTGTGAGACAATAGACAGGAAAAGTGTCTGAGAAGGGTATTGTCTAACTAAAGATGTGATCTGAAAGACAAGACAGAGTCAATCACGTTAAAAATTAGTGGAAAGAGCATTCCAAGCAGAGGGAACAGTTAGTGCAGTTTGAAGTGAACTGGCCATGCTGGGGAAACAACTAGTATGTCTAAGGCGGAGTGGTGAGGGAGGACCGTACGAGAGGAAGGAAGGACTGCGCCACATCAGGCTGCATGCAAGTTGAGAGAGGTTGAATTTTATTCTAAAAACTATGCAAAGGTATTTGAGGGTTGAGAAGAGGTTTTCTATCATTGCCATAAAAATTACAGCGAACAGTGATTTAAACAAGAGAAATTTATTATCTTACAGTTCTGTGGGTCAGAAGTCCAACATGGGTTTCAATGGGCTAAGATCAGGGTGTTGGTAGGGTTACATTCCTTTCTAGGGGAGGATCCTCACTTGCTCATTTGGGTGGTCAGCAGGATTCATTTCCTTGTGATTGTGGCAACGAGATCTTTATTTTCTGGCAGGCTGTGGCTAAGGGTCATTTCCAGCTTCTAGAGGCCCCTGCATTCTTTAGCTCATGAATCACTCCTGTATCTTCAAAGCCAGCAATGCTGGGTTGAGTCTCCCTTACCTTTGGATTTGTCGTCCTTCTTCCATTTAACTTTGTTTTTATCCCCGTTGGAAAAGTTTCTACATTTCTAAGGTCTCATGTCATTAGATTGAGCCCATACATATTAATTCAGCATAATCTTTCCATCTCATGGTCCATACCCTTAACCATACCTGTAAAGTCCTTTTTACCAAGTAAGATAACATAGTTCTAGGTTCCAGGGATTAGAGTGTGGACATCCTTGGAAGGCCATTATTCTGACTACCATCAGTGACATCATCTCAAGGAAGGTAACAAGAAATAGATTCAACTGGAAGCTGCCAAGATTCCTCAACTTTCCTGCTGATCTCCCACCACCGCGTCTGTTGGTCACCTGAAGGACTAGCACAGCCAGCTCACTCAACGGAACTGCTGATCATGAAAGAAAGTGACTGTCTTCTATGTTTTTAAAAGGACAATGTCCCAGTTTTAGAATGTACCAGTCTCAAGATGAATCATTTTAGTTACTCATCACTCGTACTCTGCCGAATAAGCATATTGGTAAAAGAATTGTCATAACCATACTTTGAACTATACATAACATTTAATATAAAGTATACTCGGTTGACCCTGTTTAGTTGTTCTGAGCTAGCAATTTAGAAACCACTCTTTCCAATGCTGTTTAAACTTGTGTGACAAATGCGATACTTACTACATTTATTTTTAATTTCTTGAGGGCTAACCAATGATGTGGTGGGCCCTGGGCTAAGCACTTTTATATACTTAGTATCTTTTCATCTTCACAACAACCTTATGAGGTAGGTGCTACAATTATCTTTATTTTACAGGTGATGAAGCTGAAGCATAGCCAGGTTAATTAATTTGCCCAAGGTTACGTAGATAGGAAACTAAGACTTAGAAAGCTTGAGAGATTCCCAAGTTCACACAGCTGGTCATTAATGGAACTGGGACTCCAATTAGGGCAGATGGATCCATGAGCCTATGCTCTAACTGGTGTACGATCCTGCACCCCTCTCCATTAGTTTCTGGATTACTGAGGAAGACCAAAGCTAGGGTATGTTAAGCCTCAACTCTTCATTTATTCAGTGACATGAAAAGGCATGTGAAACTTACGAATGCTACACAAAAGAGTTGGAATAATCTTTCTTGTTAAGGTAAAAAAGATAAAATATTTCCTACCTCTTGTTGGGTCTATTTTTTTGAGTTTCCTTAGAAATTGCTTATTGCAGTGAATTAATTCACATGTGAACTAACTTGGACCTTGATATTCTGACCTTCTTATAATTTTACAGCAAACTTGCACGGCCTTAGACAATCACATGAAGACCACACTGAATCCTTACATTATCAACGTCACCCTAGCAGCCAAAATGTGTAGCCAAGTGCTTTGCCAGGAGAAAGGAGTGTGTACAAGGAAACATTGGAATTCAAGTGACTATCTTCACCTGAACCCAAAGAATTTTGCTATTCAAACTGGGGAAAATGGAAAATACACAATACATGGGAAACTCACACTCGAAGACCTGCAGCAATTTCCCCAAAAATTCTATTGCACCTGTTATGCCAACACCAGTTGTAAAGAGAGAGATAATATAAAAAACATTGGTGCTGTCAATGTATGTGTTACTAACGATATTTGTATAGATGGCTTTTTAAACTCAAAACTCGGTCAACCTCCTGGCCCTTCATCCTCTACACCACCTGCCACGGTGTCTCCATGTGTACATGGGAAACATCCCAAGGGGTGTTCCAAAGGCAGGTGTTCCTGGCAAACTATCTCCAACAATGCCCAAGAGGGCTGTCGGCGTTTTTACCGGAAAAATACCTCCAGTCGTTTATATATTCAAAACAAGATAATTAAAACAACCCCTTCGAGTACAAGTTCAGTGCTTATTAAATTTCCTGTCTATATAGTTTATGTTTTGATATATTTTCCATTTTTAGATTTAATAATTTATCTAGATTAAATTATTTTTTAGGCAAGTGATAATACCTATACACTGGAAGTTTTATATTTGAAATGTAAGTCAAAACTTGTAGCCAAGATAGCACTTTGATATTTTGAGCAAAAATTGCTCTTTCATGATCAAATTGAACTTGAAATTATTATTGATTGATAAACAAAGGATGCTGACTAGCACTTTAATTTTACAAAATCGTAGTCAGGACGCTGTTACTACTAAATCCAGTGATGCTACATTTTGCTTTTGAAACTCAAAGTAGAATTTGATTGTTTAATATAGCATAGAATTTGTTTTGTAAGATGATATCCAATTTTGTATTTTCTAACTGGCATGAGTCTACAGCAAGTATTTCACATACTGGGAATGTATATATAGAACTAAGAGATACGTGTTATATTCTTGGTTCTATCAACGATGATTGTAAGGCCTAAAACACTTGGAGGTCTAGTTTTCTTCTGAGAAGGTGAGCATTTGAATAATGCCGATTTACTGCAAATGGATGTCTTTATAAGTAGTTTTCAATTTGCAATAAAGATGTCAAGAAAATATTAAGGTGAAAAATCTTATCTTTTAAAATGTAATATCCTAAATGTACTAGTCTGCCTCAAGCACTGAACAATGGTTTTAGTTATTTCCTCTTGATAGTTTGTTCAAGTTCTGTTTTATTGAAAGATAATCTTTAAAAAGCAATTATCCTGTCAACTTTTGTACGTGGTTTAATGTCTTCAGAATTCATATATAAACTATTCTAATTTTCTTTTCACTTTTGATCGTCAAATTTGACGATCTTGTGTACCTAAAACGCCTTATTTCATCTAAGCATCCATTCATATCCTTCATATAGCATTTATTGAGGGTTTATTCTCTCCCAGCCTCAGTATTAAGGGTCACAGATTCAAGGTGACGTAGCATGTTTCTTGCCATCAGTGAGTTTGTTGTATAACATTGAAAGTGGAACATTACGACATAGTGTGTGATAAATGCTATGAGAGAAGTTCAGCATGTTCTGGCATACAAACGAGAATTTGGGGGTGTCAGAGAAGAATTTCAAGGGTTACATGAAAGAGATGTTATGTCCTTTGCCTTGGAGATTCACTAGCAGTTAGGTAGCATGGAGGCATGAGACAGAAGGGGTGGAACACTGAGCATGGTTATTAGAGTAGTGTACAGTAGATGATGACCACATGATGAAGCTTTTGTAAACCATACTAACAAGTTTGGACTTTATGAGAAAGACACTCCCAAACCTCTTAACTTGCCCTATTTTTTCCATGCACACACATCACAGCATGATACATTTATGTATTTTTTGCTCCCTCTCACCTCAGTATAACATAAACATCATGAGAGCAGGTGTTTGGTCTGTTCTACTTGCTGCTATATCCACAGTGTGATGAACAGTATCTGAGACTTAGTAGGTACTCACTAAATATTTGTTGAAGAAACAAAAGCCACTGAGGAGCCACTAGAGAATTTTAAGCATGGAAGTTGTCATAACCACTTTTCACAGTTCGGGTCCTCTTGGACCAATGCTGCCCTTTTCCTTAGCTCCGTCCTTCATGCTCCACTGTAATTATGATTCTACTATCAAAGCCATGTTTTCATAAGTAAGCCACAAAAAGAAATAATTTGATAATGATCTGGAAAGGACGCTATGTATGGACTAGTTTCTTTAGAATACACAAATGGCTGTCAGGTTATCAAGACTTAGAAAGCATGGAGGCAGCAGGGTGAATTGGAAAAGGCATGGATTTGGGAGTTGGACGGTATAAGGGCAAATCTCAGCTTCCAATATTTACTAGCTATGTGAGCCCGAGAGAGTTAACCTGGCTCAGCTTCCATTCTAATAAAACAGCAAAAATATATACGTTTTAGAGATCTCAAGAGGATTGAATAATACATGGAAAGCATTTGGCCTTAGAAATAACACGATAAATGTCTGCGGGAAAAAGGGGGTGGATATGTTTTTATTGGGTGTGGGAAGGGGCCTGTATTGCTGCCGTTAGATGGAATGTAAAAACAGTAGACTTCTGCCATGGCAGACTTGGCCATGAACCCGGTAGGAAAAGAGGCCACCAAATAGAAAAAGAGACTTGGCAGGAATATTTTATGTGATATACAACTTTGTATATGATTAGGTTTACAGGAGCAAAGTTGTATTTCCATCTAGATCAAGGATTTTTGCCAGGGATCATGCTTGTACTTGTGGTACAAAGAGAATGCTATAGCGTCCCTTCTCCTTAGGAGCTTGTGCACTGATAGAGCTGATGGACATGTGAGCAGAAATTGTCCATAGAATATGGCACATACACAAAGTGTAAAAATTAAAGGTCTATAAGAACACTTGTTCATCTCATTAATAAACACAGAGTGCTAAAAGAATTGAGTAATTTAGCTTCAAAAGACGTGGAATTAATTTAGTTGTGTAGACTGCAACCCTAAACTCTCAAGTGTCATACCAAAGCTGCCTCCCCGATACAGCAGAGGACTCAGTTCCAAAGTTATTAGAGAAGACACCTGCTTTTATTTTTGAAAATGAATTTGAAAGGACAATAGGTAAAAAGTAGACTATTGGATTTATTGTATAATTATATTCAATATTGTTGGAAGAGAAGAGATAGTCACTAAGACATCAGGAAAAATGATTTAAGAATATTCATTAAGGAGTGATGAAGAGCTGGCGCCATGGCTTAGTGGTTAAGTTTGGCACGCTCTACTTCAGCAGCCCGGGTTAGGTTCCCAGGCACATACCTACACCATGCCTTAGTGGCCATGCTGTGGCGGCAAACCACATACGAAAAAGAGGAAGATTGACAACATGTGTTAGCTCAGGGCAGCGCTTCCTCAGCAAAAAAATGAAAAAACCCAAACCAAAACAAAGAAGTGATGAAGACTTGAGATGTTGTTTTTCAAAAAAGCTCTTGGCAGTGAACTTTGGATAAATATATCCATTCAGGAAAATTAGTTGTTGGATTCTTAATATATGCAAACATCGTGCTAACACAAAAATGGCTAACAGGAAAATGACAGCCTATAGGAACGTACAGGACAAAGTGAAATGTAGAAGGCCGTAAAATGAGAAATGTTTCCAAACTGCTGACCTTTATTTGATAAGGAAGTAATAATGAAAGAAATTAAATTTTTCGAATTTTCCTTGAAGTTGGCTGCTAGAGAAGTAATAACGATCTGTAGACGGCGTCTAACCTACTACTCAAGAAGAGGCGGTCAGGCGCCATACTATTTTGTGACTGGAAACTTGAGGACCATGAGGACATTGACTTGCTGTGTGGCTTCCCACTGCAATGGGAGCGTGATTTCCAGCTCATATCCTTTCCGCCCCACTCCCAGGGAAGCTTGGTGAAGGGACACTGTGTGTTCGAGATCCTATAACATGGCACGATTCCTGGCACACAATTGGTGCTCAATGATAAGTTGAAAAAAATGTTGCCGTGACTATTAAGTCTACTGTTGAGTAGAACTGAGCAATAATTGAGCGATCGACTGAAAATGAATTTGATGTTTCGAATTCAATTGCTTAACTACCATGGATGAATGCATTTTTTTCCTTTGCCACGAGGATATTTATTCTGAAACACTTGATCTGAAATTATTTTTGATTTTGGAAGTGCTCCCCACCACTCCCTTCTGTTTCTTTGGGTACCTGTCGCCAATAATCTCACTCCTAAATTACTGCCTGATGAGTCCAAAGTAACGGTGTATTAATCATGGTTTTTAAGTTTTTTGTATCGTATGATGTTTTGACATCTTAAAAAAGACCTTTCTAGCTGGGGAGAGACTGCCCCTTCCAGGGCTACCAATTCTTAGAGGCAGCAAAGGGCAAGCTATTTGATATGCAAACTAACCAACACAGAACCCTCCCTCCTCCATCTGGCCTGTACACCTCAGGAGGCAATATTCCTCGGCCTTAATCATCCCAGGGCCCGGTACCAGGCAACTAGAGACCACCTTTATAGCCCTCATAGGGTTCAGTACACACTACCCCCAAATATGGCACCTTAGCTTATTGACTATTTTAAGCTGAAGGAATTTGAGAAAACAGCAGAAGCAGGAAGATCACTCTGACCTCCTCCCACCTTGCCCTTCTTCCCTGAAACAGGCCGTAAAACCCTCCCGTGAAAGGTGGCCTCTGTGCATACCTGGTGGAAAAGATCATCCTTATCTCCAAAGACAAGAGACGTCAAGAAGAATCCAAACCCACAGGCTTTGCTGTTTCCCCTGGCTTACTGCACCCACCTCTCACTCCTTAACCTATCATATTTCCACACTACCACTCGCTCCTCATCACACCCAGAATAAAAACACACAGGTCTGTTTCTTTGGGTCTTTATTTCTTCGTGAAGACTCTCGTATCACGTAAAACTTATATAAAGTGTATTTGTATGTTTTTATCCTCTTAATCTCTTTATCGGTTTGATTTACAGACACAGCCAAGAACTCTAAGAGGGTCGAGGAAGAATTTTTCCTCCTCACAGCCCAAAGCCTGCTGAAATTATTCAAACTAGCCAGTCTGAAACTGTTCAGCCTGCCCTGCCCCTTCCTTTTCCCAAGGAAACTCCTATAAAAGCTGCTGGCCTAGGCTCTCCCTTTGCTCCTGCTCCTGCTTCTTGTCCTGAACCTGGTGTTCCCGTGTCATCACTCAGTCACCTTTATAAATGAAGACTCTGGCACAGAACAAATGGGAACTCAGAAATGCTTTCCTTTCTTAACATTTTGTTTCTCACCATGACTTCTCCTGTAGTGAATTTATAACTTTACATGTAAGCTAAAATGAACAAATCTGTCCTCTTTAAAGTATGCTTTTTAGACTAATTAACTCTGAAAGGAGCGTTTTTCATTGAAAGGTCATTTTTGGAAGGATCTTTCTAAATTACTATACCTAGTGAATGGCAGTTTCCTTTGAACTTGACAACACTGCAAATCTCAACCATGGCTTTAGGCTTCATATTTCAGCACTCAGCAGCTTGCCTATCAGTGTTCCCCAGCTTAAAACGCTAGGACTCACATTATCTGTTTCACTTGCAAAACTGCCAGGATTGTTTCACCACAATCATTCTACAGAAGATACTGTCATTTTGATGACACTGAAATTTGAGAAGAGTGGTTAAGAATTTGAAGGCGAAGATCCATTGATAAAATCCATCAATAAAATTGAGAGCCTGGATATTTCTCTTTTCTTCTCTGCTTGCAATAAAAGAGAGAGTAAAGGAAGGAGGTTGGGGAGAGTGGGTGGGAGAGAAGAAAACAAAAGGAGAGAAGTGATAAGGGAAAACAACTCGAATTCTTTGCTGTCTCTGATTCCATTGAAGACCCTAACTTGCACAGGATTGAAAAGCACATCTGATGTAGACACAATTAGCCTTCAACTCCTTGCAAAGGCCAGGAGTGGTTGTACTTGAATGCCCTACTTGAGGTGCCCTGCACAAATGTCACTGCCTCCTCCTTCTTGTCCCCTGGCCTCAGATGAAGCCACAAAGTGGTGGGACTGTCTGGGACGTGCCAAATCCACAGTCGGCTATGTACTTGCAGGTTGGGGTAAAAGTCAATAAGATCTTAAAGTAAACTCTGAGGCATTAAATTTCCTGTGAGGAAAAAGTCTTATTTGTGACAGACCTTATTTCTTTATGTCTAAACTTTGTTTAAAGTTGACTTGAGATGGAGCTGCTAAAGTAATTGAAATGATTCAAATTATTATTTTACATTTTTAAGCTCCAATCATTTTAAAAAGTGGAAACGCTTGTATAGTTTTTCATATTATGTTGCTTTTAAATCTTTTTTATCCTTATAAAGTCATTGCCGCTTATGGTAAAATAAGACAAAGTTACACAGCGGACGACTAAAAATCTTCTTCCCTTCTCCTTCGACCTGCGATAACTCCAGGTTATAGTTTCTTGCATATAATTCCAAACATTTCCTAGGAATATGGAAGCAAAGGTGTGTGTATATTGTTAAAAGATAAACTGAGACATAGTCAAAATTTTCAGAGTTTATTTGAGCAAAAATCGATTTGAATCAGACAGCGCCAAACCAGAAGCGGTTAGGAGTGCTTCACCGACAGGAGCTGGGGGAAGACTTGTCCGGAGAAAGTACGGAAGCAAAGAAAGGAAATTATTTGATTGGCTACAGCTTACAGCCTGGTTGGCTGTTCACGATTGATTGTCCTTAGCATTTTGATTTCATAACTTTGAGCATTTACCGCTAAGATTTTGGTTTGCTTATATAGGTCAGCACAGCATCAGAGCCACCTCAGTCTAATAACCTCCTTGTTTAATTAACTTAACAATATATTTAACACAAGTAGGGCTATGGTGTCCCATAATTGTCTATAACTTGCTCTTCCCACAAGATAATATATTTTGGGTGTCTGTCCGTATCAGTACATTTTGTAGTGACCACATTGTACACCACTATACCACTATATGAAACATTTTTTAGAAAGTTCTTACTAACAGACATTTCACTTTCTGGAGATTTTTTTCTCCTCTATGAACAATGTTGTAGTGGGATCCTGTGTACACATATATTTTGGCATACTTTTGGCAGAATGAAATGGAATTGCTAATGCAAAGCCTATATATTTCAATCTAGATAGACATTGCAAAATTATCTTCTAAAAAGTTTGTTCCAATTAAGAATCTCACCAATACTGAATGAGAGGGCCAGTTTTTCTTACCAACACTGGGCGTTATCAAATTCTGTAATTATTGTTCATCCGTAGGTGAAAATGGCTATGGTTCTCGTTTTAAGAACTTGCTTCTTAAATAATAAAGTTGACCTTTTTTCATCGTTTGTTAAGGGTATTCTTTTCTTCTTGCCAAGATTTTTTTCCTTTTTTAAGGGTAAACCTTGTTTTGTTTCTCTTTTATGCACAAATTCTATTTTTAGAAGATTACTGCCCTGTCTAAAAATTAACGTATACTTTTTCAGATATCAATAGTTTTGAATATGAAACAGGAAACCAAAGAGCAAGTTTAAAAAGAATATTTCATTTCTTCTGCCTATGTATTTCTTATATGGATTCAGCTTTGATTATCAGTCATCAAATAACTCTTTTATAAGAAGTAGCTTGCACATAAAGTACCAGTAGTTTTTCATGGGATGCCTAATCCTTGGTGGTGGGATACAGGGAAAGGACAAGCCAGTCCCAGCTTAGCCACCTGCAAGTTGTTGACTTGGGGCTAGTTACCTAGCCTCTGAGTTTGTTTCCTCTATTGTGGAGGGACAGCTGTTGAGAACCTGAGAAAAAATAAAGTCAGCTAGCACAGTGCTTGTCGTAAGAATGGTAGGCACTTGACAAACAGTGATCACTATTTATTTGAGGCTATAGGGGAGGAAGACATTTCCTCTACCCACTGGGTCCTCTGGCTGGGCTATGAATTAAATCGACATGAGACAGAATAATGGGGGAAAACCAAACAAAGGCTTATAAAACATATACATGCGAAAGACTCAGAAAAACTGAGCAACTTGTCAAAATGGCACAGGCTTTCATCTTAAATATCATCTTCAGCTAAAGACAAAGGAGGATGTTGGCGGGGTGGGGGTTTGGGGCTTCCCAAGGGGAAGAAGACAATTCACATAGAAATGGAAAAGCAAATGTTTGGTAAATAAGATTTTGATAAGAGTGGACTTAGCAAGGATCCTCCCAAGTCTACCGGATACCCAGAGTTATCTATGGTGATGGCCTGTCCTGGAGACAGCCTGTATTTTAAATTTCTTTTAGGCAGTTAGGAGAAAAGTCAAAGCTTTTTTCAGAGTCTTTTGCTCTTAAAAATAATCCAGGCAAGGCAAAGAGACACATTTTGGGGTGGCCCATTCTGATCCCCTACAAAGCCTTTCCCTACTTTCCAGAATTTTCCTCTGTTAGATGATTTAGAATTTACATTTGAAATCTAAACTGGCTTAAAAGTTTTCATTTTGAGGGCTAGGATATTAAGTAAAATGTATTTATAATTGCTTTTACTTAAAAGGGGTACATATGTTTAATTTTACTGAAACCCACAAATAATCTAATTTTGGCACAAGGTGCTATTAGACAGATGCACAAACACTATCAGAAAAAAATTAATACCTCTAGGGGTCTCTGTCTTATGCCTGATGTGCTACATCTCTAATTAGACCTCATAAAATTTTAACACACTTTGTTCACTTTTTTGGTTCCCAATCATTTCATTACAGCACATATTTAATAACAAACTTCAAAGTAGTAGGTAGCACATATGGTGTTTGAACTATTCAAACATGTATTACTTCCTCCACACCAATGAACAAATCATTGTGAATGATTTTATTTTTCTCTGATTAGTTTTGATCAAAGACCATAGGCAAAAGAGATTTCTAGGTTAATCATTGTATAAAAGCAGGAAAAAACATTAAGATTGTAATATGTAGTATACAAATGCTTTTGAGAGCTGAGCAGTCAAAAATAAACATACTTTTGTATCCTATAGAAAATTTAATCCTTGCGTGGTGAGAGTTGAGTTCAGTGAGTCATCATTTTGGTGACGTCTTATTATCCATGTGAAGTTGGGGACTAGCCTGGCTGAAATTGTCAATCCCTACTTTAGAACTCTTCATAAATAAGAAGAACTTCTGTTTGTCATTCAACACTTAATTATACGCTTTACCTACAACTTCTCATTTAACTATATTTTTTCCAGATAAGGAAACTGAGCCTTAGATTAAGTGACTTACCGAGGGTCGCATAGGTAGAGCTGAAAGGAAGACCTGGGTGGCTTTGACTCCCAAGCCTGTGCCTTCCACCATTACACAATGCCGCCCTCCCGTGAGGTAATGAAATGAAATAACATCTCGGCACATAGAACTTGGAACTAGTTCTGATTTCTTCTTTCTACTCCACGCTCCAAAACGGCATCTGACCACGGGTGTCTGACAACTACTGAGAACTTCTCCGAGCGCTAGATCATAGGACACAGGTGATCAAGGGAGACTTGCCTGTATATATCTTTTCAATAAATACCTTTTATGGATTTATGGAGAAACTGGCATTCAAAGAAAGAGGAAGCTTAGCTGGGCTACCAGAAGTTTGCATCATCTTGACCTTTCCCAGGCTCGTTCACCACACACAAGGGTGAACTTTGCATTTACAGCAGCAGGGGGCAGTAGGATAATGGTGTCCGTGCCCCGGGCTTCTTGGACAAAAATGTCTCTCTGTCCTTGAAACCTTTTGATTTTGGCAGATGTGATAACTAGTCGCATGCCAGCCCATTATGTCATTAGAAGAAAATAACCTCATTTCTCAAATAAAAAATGGGGTATTAAGATGTTAAAACAGAATATAATGTTGCTGATTTGTAATTGTTTTGGAAGTTATATGTTTTAGAAAGACAGCTTTTGAAAATTTTACTTATAAAACTGATTAAAAAAATTTTACTTATAAAACTGATTTAAAAATGACTTTTGTTTGTTTTTTACAAGTAACAAATTTGATTTTGTGGCTGTTATGGCAGTGAGGGAAATGGTGGGTGGAAAATAAATGATCATATCTTCCCTGTGGTTGTTTCATGTATTCTTAATAGATAATCTGAATAATGTTTTAAAATGCAGACTCTAATATACTAGTTGTAAAACAGCATGGGACGTGTGTGCGTGCGTGCGTGCATGTGTGAGTGCGTGTGTGTGTGTGTGTGTGTGTGTTAGAGAGAGAGAGAGAGAAACAGAGTGTGAGCCTCTAGCGATTGTTGATGTCTGAGGGGGAAGTGGGAGTTGGTGGGAGGAGGGAGTTGAGGATGGAAGGGGAGACAGGAGTCAGATATGAACAGTCTTGTCTTGGCTATGCTAATGAATCTGTAATTAATCCTTTAGGCAGGATTGAAATGGTCAGATTTGAGTTTGAAATCTGTGGAGATGAGTTGAGGAGAAATTGGAGCCTGGAGGCAGGAAAACCAATTAGAAGGCTGTTGCAGAAACGATGAAGTCTTGAACTAGGGAAGTATTAGGGATGGAGAGAAGAGGGTAGAATTAGAAATCAATAATTGACTGACTGGCCGTGGGAGGGTCAAGGGAAAGCAAGAAACCTACTGTGACACTGGGTTTCTCACAAGGGCAGTGTCATCCACTCCTGAGGAAGGAGCGCGGGTGACAGCAGGTTTGGGAGGCTCACTGGAGCATGTTGTACCTGAGGTGTCTGTGGGGTATCCAGGCACCAGGGTTTTCTTAAAGCCCTATGATTTGGAAGTTCAAGGGAAAGATTAGGGCTGTGTCATTAGTAACGAATAATAATAGCCAGAGAGACATAGTATGCCTAATAGTTTGAGAACAAGGTCTCTGGAGTCAGGCTACCTGAGTTTGGGTTCTAGGTCCATCGTTTACTGACTGTGTGAGCTTGGGCAAGTTTCATGACTTCTCTGTGCCTTCATTTTCTCATCTGTTGTGAGAAGTAAGTGAGTCGATACAGCTAAAGCTTTCAAGTCCATACTTGGCATGTAGTAAGCACCACAGGCTTATTTGTTGCATTGTTGTTATTTTTATTTTAGCTGTCATTTATTGGATACTTGCTCCAGGCCAAGCCTGTGCTAGGAGTTTATAGGCAATTTGTTTCTTTTTTTTCTTTTTCTTTTCCCCAAAGCCCCCGAGTGCATAGTTGTGTATTCTAGTTGTAGGTCCTTCTAGTTGTGCTATGTGACACGCTGCCTCAACACGGCCTGATGAGTGGTGCCATGTCTGTACCCAGGATCCGAATGGGTGAAACCCTGGGCCACCATGTGCAGTGTGCAAACTTAACTACTCGGCCACGGGGCCGGCCCCGGCAATTTCTCATGGACCCTGCATAACACCCTGTGATGGTGATACTGTGACTATCTAAAGAAACTCAGACCTCAGGGAGGCTGAGCAACTTTCCGAAAGTAACCTGCTGAGAATTAAAGGGCAGAGCCAGGATGCAAACCCAAGGCTGAAGGACAACAGGACTCCAAGTCCATTTAGAAGATATATGAAACCATGAGCGTGAATGAAACCGCTGGACAGAGCGTGTAAAGGCCGAGGAGCCAGGGACACAGCGCTCCTCTCTGAGCGGGAGTGAGGGCAGAGCAAAGCAACTGAACACGCGCAGTGCAAGAGGTCGGAGGAGAAGCGAGTCAGCAAAGCCCATAGTAACTGTGGCCCAGTAAGAGAAGGATTTCTTTCTCAGTCTGCTCTCCTAAGCCCTCTTCTTCCACTGCCTCTAATATTGAGATTCTACCTTTTACACTTCCCTGCGTGAAAAAAATAACTCAATAGACACGAGAATCTTGAATCCTACACAGAGGCATCTCGTCATCTAATAGATTTAATGTACGATGAAGGTACTTAAAACTTAGAGCCTCAGAGCCACTGATCTCTGGTAGGTCCTACGAGCTTTCTCCTTTCCCTGAGCAGTGGCCACAGCGATTAAAATCACATCTGCACCTGTGCCCCAGCTCAGTGTTTCCTCCAGAGTCCCCTAGCCTGGAGTCACCGGCTTTGCCAGGAGTTTTCTGGGGTTTATTCTGTCTATCTGTACTAGTTGGCTAGGGCTGCCATAACAAAGTACCACGGGCTGGGTGGCTTACACAACAGAAATCTATTTTCTCACAGTTCTGGAGGCTGAAACTCCAAGCTCCATGTGTGGGCAGGGCTGGTTCCTTCTGAGGGCTGTAAGGCAAGGACCTGTTCCAGGCGTCTCTCCTTGCCTTGTAGATGACCATCTCTTTCCATTTGTCCCTGTGTCCAAACTTCCTCTTATTATAAAGACACAGTCATATTGGATTAGGACACGGACACAAGCCACCCTAACGACCTCATTTTAACTTAATTACCTCTGTGAAGATCCTGTCTCCAAACGAGGTCACATTCTGAGGTACTGCGGGGTAGGACTTTGTGAGTTTTGAGGGGACATAATTCAGCCCATAACAATACCAACACTCCAATGACATTTACTTCAATTGTTAAAGACTTTGATGAAACCAGTATAGAAATGCAGTACAAGTAAAGAAAATATACTCTACCCTACCATTTTTTGACATCAACCAGAGGAAAGAAGTTTTGGTTTTACCTCCTCCCAGTCAGATCTTCCTTCTCTAATTCATAAGATGTTTAAGAAAGAAGCTTTCCTCGTTCTCTTGATAAGAAATAAAAATTTGCACTCAGTTTTGGAGTCAAAATCCCTAGGTATCCCTGTTCATTCAGAAACTCTGTCTCTTGTGGTCAGTGTCCTTTAGCGAATGGGAAACCCAGGACTATCGGGACAACCATCCCTGGGGGTTAAGTGCAGACACTCTCCTAGGTGCTGTGGGGACGAGGCAGTTTACAGAGATGGTCCTGACCTCAAGATACTCACAATTCCATGCTCTTCTTCTTAACCTTTTCGGCATCATGGAGCCTTTGGGAATCTGAGGAAAGTTTGAGCTTCTCTTCCCAGAGATATCTATATAATTATAAGCAAAATTCTGTACACAACTTATTTTGTTGTATTGGATCAAAATATTTTATATGAAGAATTGTGCCTTTTTCCTCACCTTTTGCATGCAAAATTAATTTCAGGTAATATTCTAAAAAAATAGAAAGAAGGAAAGAAAGAAATCCACAATGTGCAAATAAAATAAAAAAAAAATAAACTTTGGTTTTGCTAAACAATAAATTTCAATGATAAAGCATCTCTGTCTTGGCTTGAATAGGAAGTGGAAATTACCGAGGGGGTCCTTGGAATGGCAGCACATGAAGTTTCCGTTTTGATGGTAACTGAAATGCTGGGCTCACAACCGCACATTGTATCAGAACAGAATCAAACAGAATCAGTTCATGTTCACAGATGACATAATGACAAGCAAACACCACGATATTCCAAGATTATCTGAATTGAATTTATGTCCTTGAATTTCCATTGGCTTCACGTCACTGAGTTTCATCGCCAGCGAGGGGATGCTGTTGATGTCAGCAAAGGGAGGATTAAGGACTCATGTTTCAATTTTCAGGTTGTCTGAGCAGAAGTACCTTCCAAAGAGTTATGCAGAGTTTCAAGTTGTCTGCGACTTTTACAGATTTGTAAAAAAGAAGTTCATATTCTGCTTTCATTTCAGGAGAAAACGTTTTGAAAAGGCAGGGAGTCAGGGCCCTGGCATTAACAAAGTTGATGCCTTGCTCTAGATAAGCAGGACCATGGAAGGCAATGGGTCATATAGACCTAGTCGTGTAAAGATACTTCCTCTAAGAAGTGTTACCAAGCACCGCAGGTGTTCTGTCTGTTCACAGAGTCCCCAATGAGTTTTATTTGCAAAAAGAACTTCTCAGCATTTCAAAGATGTTGATGGATTTTGAATTTCAAAAAGGCCTTGTTAAATAGGAATTCATTTTTGAAGGCATCAGCTGGCTGCGTAAAGAAGCTTTCAATTCCTCCATCACACGCCTTAAAATATTACTTTTAAAAAGTCAACCATCGTGCAATAATTTCTTTTGTTGAGGCCTCCTCTGCTCCAAACCGCACACTAACTGACCATTTCTGAGGTACACAGCTTTGCCAGTTATCTTGTTGCTATTTTAAGACCAGGCCGCTGCATCAGGGCAGATCAAATTTTGGGAAAGTCTTGCCTTTTCAACCCCAGCTTTTTTTTTTTTTTTGAAAAAGACCTGCACTAATATATTTTCGGGACTAAAAGTATGAGATTCTACTTCAGCATTTTTGGCTTCATGCTCCTTCCCGTGGCAAGAATGTTGTCATGCGACAAGCACTGGGGCTTTCGTGTTCAATCGCACACGGTGAAAGCAAAGCCAAAGGATCTTTGATATTTCTTCTTCATTATTTTATTCGACATTTTCTAACTTAAGCCAATCCTAAAGTAAACAAAGACAGACAATCGTCATCATAATGGCAGGGCACATATTTTTCTAATTCCTACCAGTGGAAAGCTGTTATGACATATCGTGGCAACACTGATGACTATACTGTGCCTGTCAAAAGGAATAGCCATACTAGACATAAAAATAACGTATTCACCAAGATTATTTGGAAAAATCACATCAAATGTTACTGCTGTTTACGTGTGTGTGCATTTCTGTCCACGTGCATGTGTGTGCACGCATCTCCACATGCCTGATTCACAGACCTCCCTCTGATGCCCTGCGGTGGACGTTGAGCTAAGAGCCCTGCTGTAAAGGCGTGGACAGTAGCTTCAACCAAACCCAAAATCCAATATGATGACAAAGATGGATGTGAGCCTAATGGTGGGAGAGACCCACTTGCTCTTGACTTTAAAAAAGGCCTCACAAGGACCCAGTGAGATAACATTGGAGCTGCAACTTGAAGGTCAATTAGTAGTTTATTAGATTGAGAAGAGGAGAAAGGACATTCCAGACAGAAACTAAAAAGGGAGATGCCACAATCTGGGAAATGAGGGTAGAGTAGACAGCTCTAAATTGTATGTTGGAAGCATTCAGCTATGCAGGCAGCACAAACTACTTAGGAATGAATTTGAACTCTCCTATTTATCTATGTGGTCCTGGACAAGTTACTTAACCTCTTTTTGCCTCAGTTTCCTCATTTCTAATTTTGGAATGGCCATTGGGAGGTCACCTCGTGCCAATTATCTTGTGTTTGTTCACATAAAATTTCTTTAATCCCTCTTTGCCATGCCATGAACATCCTATAAAAATGGATACAGCCATCCTCCCCTTAGTGTAGGGTAAATAACAGTAATAGTAGTAGTAATTCCAATCACTGGAATATAGTGAGCCTCTACTCTGCGCCAAGCATTGCGGTACTGTTTTGTAATACAGTACAACAACTTTGTATACATGTTTTACACGTATCATCACATTTCGTCTTCATGACATTGACATAGAGGCTGCCATTGTGTCCATGATGAGGAACTGAGGATTAGAGAGGTTAAGAGACATAGCCAAAGTTTCTCAGAGAGCAGCCATAGAGCCAGCACTTAAATCATGCTCTTTCCCGTTCTGAGTTCTAAATTCCCTCCAGGAGCTGGTCTTCTTTAGTTGTGTCCAGTGAGCTCTGTGCCTGGATTCACTCTCTCTGGCCAGCGCCTCAGAAGGATGCTCCCCTTGGATGGTCTGCTCACATTCGATTAACTTCTTTCCATGAGGCTCAGATCACTCTGGCTGCATATACCTCAGTCTGTGTGTGAGTGACACATGCCCCACTTGACCTGGTTCTGGGGGACACTGTGATTCTGCTAGGGCCCACAGCTGCAGGACCCTGTTTATGTGGAAGAGGAGGTTTGATGCACTAATGAGCTATTGTCAGGCCCAAGAAAAATACTTTCTCCTGGAATGTCCTGAAAACAAGTGCGCTTTACCTCTGAGTGACATGAAAATGTGTGAAGCAAAAGCTGTGACTGCCCTGGGTCTCACTTGTATGTTTAGGAAACTGAGCATAGGAAGGACAGAGAAAGAGAGAAAGAAAAAAAGAACACTCAAAAGAAAAAAACCCAAAGCCAGATTTTTTAAAAAGGTGTTCATGGAGTGGAGGCAAGGTATTTCTCTGGGGTCTGTACACACATTTGCTGGGCTCCTTTTCATTTCTTTTCAGGAATTTTGCCAGATTGCAATCAATGGAGGAGCCCATTCTGCCAGAGGGAAATGATTTCAGCTGGATCTAGCTTGATTTAACAGTTTGCATTTCTGAATTTCCTCCTTCATATCTTTCCCTGTCCAATTATCTTATCCATCCAGCTCAAGGTTATAGGAGGAAAGTATCTTAGCTGACGTCTTATCCATTCGGGCTGCTATAACAAAGTACCACAGCCTGGCTAGCTTATAAACAATAGAAATTTATTGCTCACAGTTCTGGAGGCTGGAAGTCCAAAATCAAGGCACCAAGATGGTCGAACCTTGGCGAGAGCCCTCTTCCTGATTCATAGCTGGTGCCTTCTTCCTGTAGCCTCACCTCATGGGAGGGGCTGGGCAACCCTCTGGAGCCTCTTTGGAAGAACACTAATCCCACTCATAAAGACTCCACCCTCGTGACCTAAGAACCTCCCAAAGGCCCCACCTCCACCTGCCATCATCTGTAGGAATTAGGATTTCCGCACATGAATTTGACAGAGACACAAACATTCTAATCATGGCAGTTGATCTCTGCCTTTTTAATTTATTTAGGTTGATTTTGCAAAGGAATGTGGTAAAGAGTAAAAAGGACTGGAAGCAGAAAATTAAACTAAGGACTTCCCAACCTTGACTTCCTGCCCACCCCACCCCTCTGGAGAAGATCTGGGCTAAGGGTACAGTCATCCACAGCCCTGTCAACTCCCTGGGCTCCTGTCTGATTCCAATTTGAAAACAGTGTCTCATGCTCCCTGCCGCAGTGGATAAATCTTTCCTCCTGCCTAAGATAGTTACATACACTGAAAGTCACACAGATGGACCTTCTGAGGGGCATCATTTGCTTTCCTTAGTATTCCTCACCCAAATTTTGACTATACAATGTATTTTCAGCTAGATTTGCTGTCACTTCAAAGGCATGTTTACAAATATTAATTAGGGAGTGATTTCTTTCAGCCAAATATATTTAAAAAAAGTTTAATAATATGAGAAACCTCTCTCATAACTTACTTTCTTTACCATAAAAAATATTCATACACACCGTGGCATGCATTAACCATAGAGTCTCTGACATGAAAGGCTCTAAATGAGGAAGCCAGGATAAAGAAAACGTTCTATTTATATTTGAAGCACTCTGTACACAAGAAGGAGCTCAGTGCTAATCGTACTTGTGTTACGGTTACATCCGATGTGATGGCTGACCACACTGCAGTTTCGTTTCAGTCTGGTCCTACCTCAAGGAAGTTGTTTCTAAGGCCCAGTCATGAGAGCTTGTTACAGGCTGCCACGTGTACAATGAACACGCGCAGCCACGCTGTCAAGACCTTCTGCTTCCTCTGCCTGAGACCAGGCAGGTTCTCAAAACACTTCAGGGGCTTTGAATGAGTCCTCAAGAATCCCCTGTGAAGTGGGACATTTTCATCTGCATCCAAGCAGGATGTAAAACATTTATTTGACTTGTTTAAGGTCACAGAGAAAGAGAGCAACAGAGAGAGCCAGAGCAGACAGAAACAGGAACTGAGCTCCGGGGTGAACCAATCCCATAAAGTCAAGGAGATGAGCACAGGTGGGAGTGGCAGGGCTGGAGGTGTTCTTCACAGGATGACACTGTGAATTCAGGAGAATGTATTCTATGTGCCTTTCCTCGACTGAGAAGGCATCAGAGAATTGAGTGGGAGGAGAAAGAGGCAGTGTGGGGAGACAGGAAGAAGAAAGCAAGATCAAAGGTCAAATGTCAGGATAAGGGGCAGGGAGAGAGACACAGAGGCCGAATGCAGAGGTGATGGGGTTGGAGGAGTAGAGTCTGAAAAGCAGTCAGAAACAGGTCTCAAAAGAGTGGCAGGCAGAGGTTTGTTTTGTGTCTGGGTCTTAATTTGTGAAGGGGACTGAGTGACAACAGGGAGAGGTCAATACCACTGGAAGAAGAGTTTAATGTTACTCACAGCTGTTCCAGAAACAAGAGGCACGGCTCACCACACATGGACACACGAGAAACACCAGGTTTTGGCCAGGAAGTAGAAGCAGGAGTGGGGGTGATGGTGGGTGGATGAGCGCTTAGGCCGTGGCCTTTATTGGGGCTTCTGTGAGAAACCCAAGGCAGGGCAGGGTAAATAGTTTAGGATTGGCTAGTTTGAATAATTTCGGTGGGCTTTGGGCTTTAGGAGTGGTCTCTAGTTGCCTAGTGCCTGGCCCTGGGATGATTAAGGTGGAGGAATATTGCCTCCTGAGGTGTACAGGGCAGATGGAGGAGGGGAGAGCTCTGGGTTGACAAGTTTGCAATATCAAATAGCTTGCCCTTTGCTGTCTCTAAGAATTGGTTAGCCCTGAAAGGGGCAGTCTCTCCTCAGCCAGAAAGGCTTTTTTAATGATGTCAAAACATCATAACGTACAAAAAAATTAAAAACATGATTAATACAAGATTTGGTTGGCCTAGGAGGTAAAGTAGGGAGGTTAGAATGGATGGGCACGTGGCCGAAGGTCCCTCAGACTGTACCACTTAGTGACTACAATGGAAAAGCCTGGAGTGGGAAATTATCTTCAAAGGACATGGACCCATCTCTGTCATTGATGTAGACTTGCTCCATCCACTGTGAGGCTTTGCTATTTTGTCTGTAGAAATATTTTCTGGCTTTTGTGCAGGTATGACGGAGCTTATAATTCTCAATTTGGAGGAACTGGTATATCTTGGAAAAGATTCTAACTTCAGCCTACGGAAACTACTACCAAGTTTCCCTTTCCCAAACCTGGTTTAATTCTGCAGCACCAACTATATCTTCTCCTTGTTGAGCGTAGACCTTGCAGTTTTGATCTTCCCCATCCTGTCTGGCTTCTCCTACTTTATCCAAACCATGATTCCCAGAGCTGTCCACCAAGCCTCAAGCCTGCCCAAGCTTCACTTCAGAGACCTGTCTGCACTGGCTAACCTCCTTCTACTTTCTGACTCTTCCTTCCCCTCCTGATCCGGACCATTTATCCTGAAGTGCTTTTCTCTTGGTTCTCTGTCTGTTTTACCTTTAACTCCAGCCCAAATTTGCCATGGTCTGTGGCTCCTTAAATGAGTTTCCCCATTCTCTGTATGGAAATCAGATTAAACCCCCCTGCTCCTGCCAGTGGATTTGGTCTCTGGGGTATGTGGAGATGGAAGAAGTGGACATATTTCCAATCAATTCCTTATTATAGTTTCTCCTCTAGCACTATAAGACAGTTATAACAGATCTCACAGCTCCAGAAAGATTATTTATAATCTTTGTGACCTCATAGCAAAAGTGTTCAACTCCCTTTTGAGCAAAAATAGTGAAAACAGTAACAACAGGAACAACAAAACAACCAGCTAATATTCATCAAACATTTACTAAGTCCCGGACACTGTTCTAAGTATTTTACATACTGAGCTCACTTCATCCTCACCACCATACTATGAGGTTGGTACTCTTACCAATCACAATTTAAAGAAGAAGATTCAGGCATAGAGAGCTTACGTAACTTGTCCCATGATGCCGGGGAATGTAAATCCTACTTCCAATCTCTATCCCTCAGCGCCCTTTGCTGTGGAAAAAAGCTGAATCGTTTAGTCACTAGGAAATGGGAATTTAAACCACAATGATATACTCACTAAAATGGCTAAAATAGCAGGCGGTGGTGGAGCTATAGAACAACTGAAACTCTCACACACTGCTGATGGGAATTTAAAGTAGTACTGCCACTTTGGAACACTGTCTGACACTGTCTTGTGAAGTTAAACACACATCTACCATCCAACCCAACCACTCTACTCCTACATATTTACTCTAGAAAAAATAAAAACATATGTCCCCACAAAGCCTTGCTGTGAATGTTCATAATGGTTGTGCATAATAGCTGAAAACTAAAACCAACCCAAATATCTATTAACTGATGAATTTATTAAGTGTGGTATATCCATTCAATGGAATACATTTCAGCAAGAAATGTATTCAGCAAGAAAGAACTAACTACAGATGCATGCAATAACGTAGATAAATATCAAAAGTATTATGCTAATCAAAGGAAGGCAGACACAGAAGACTGCAGAATGTGTGACTCCATTTATATGAAATTCTGGAAAAGGCATAACTATAGTGACAGAAAACAGATTAGTGGTTGCCAGGCGCTGGGGATGGGAGAGAGGATTGACTGCAGAGGGCAAGAAAGACTGTTCTCTTTCTCGAGTGTAGAGATGGTTACGCAGTTGTATACATTTAACAAAACTCATTGAATCGTACATTTAAAATAGATGAATTTATTATATATAAAGTATAACTCAATAGATCTGATTTTAAGAAGGAAAATAATACACAACTCAGTTAAAAAAAAAAATCGAACAGTTCTAGTCCCAGAGCTACAACCAACATGCTCTCTGACTTTAGGCAAATTACTTAGCATTAATGGCAACAATTTCTCCTCTAATAGGAGGAAGCTAATAAATGTTTTCCTAACGTACAAGATTATTATGAAGACAAAATAAGATAATGGATAATAGGTAAGAAAATACTTTTTTTGTGTGTGCATGAGGAAGATTGTCCCTGAGCTAACAGCTAACATCCGTACCAATCTTCTTCTATTTAACGTGGGGTGCCGCCACATCATGGTTTGACAAGTGGTGCTAGGTCTGCGCTTAGAATCCAAACCTGCAAACCCCAGGCTACTGAGGCAGAGCATGTGAACTTAACCACTATGCCACTGGGCCGGCCACGAGAAAACACTTTAAAGAGAGAAAAAGGGGCACTGTTTGGCACAGGGCATCAAAGTCGCCCAGAGAGTGCCCCTCCTCTACTTGATGCTGTCACCAGGAGGCTCTACCCAAGATACAGCAGCCCTTCAACAGCCATCACACAAGACACCTGGAAAAGTGGCCAACCCAACCCAAATGAATGCTATCCATTTTCAGATGGGACTACAGCCGCTTGCAAGTCCATCAAATGAAGATATGTATCAAAATGAAGCAAAATGTGAAGAAGAGATAAAGACGTATGTCTGTTTCTAAATTCTTAGACTTATTCTTGTCATGTAACTAGCCAGCATGGATTGTGGAGTCAGGCAAATGTGGTTTAAGATCTGGATGCACACCTCTGAGCCGTGGATGCTGCATAAGTGTCAACTCATCTCGAAGCCTCCTTCACTGGTAAAATCAGGGAATTGTAGAGAGGATTACACGAGATAAAGCATAAGAGAACTCAGTGCGGTGCCTGGCACAGAGGAAGTGCTTCGTGATGCTAATAAATAAATAAATAATTAGCTGATTTATTGTTATTGCTGGGGTTATTCCTCATTTCATTTATAACTTCTACTTTATCATCGTTAGTAATTTCTTCGCATCGTATTTCCTGGGTGTAGCTTGTTATTCCCACTTGATAAACATTGACTAGGATTAAAGACGTGTATTTTAGGAGACCTGGAAGCCACTACTGACAGTGATAAGGACAAGCTTACTCATCCTCCTTAGGCCTCAGTTCCCAGAGGGTGAGAAAAGTTGCCATCCATCGTCTAAATGTCGATGGGGATGTCATCCACATTCGAAATCTGCTCAGCTGCATTTCAATCTCTGGGAAAGTTTTCCCACTAGAAGCACGTTCTTAACAGTAGATTTGCTTCTTTTTCCAAGATCGTTTCTAACCTGATAGTTTATTAGTTGGTCCCTCTAGTGGTCTGAAAGCAATAAGACACTCCACCAGTAGGTTCCTTGGAGGCGTCCCACAGCCCATGTTTATACCACTGAGGGGCCTCTGAAGGGGACATTTGACCGAGGACTGCCTTTGTTGTTGGCTAATGTGCTTTTATTGTGAAGCTTTGTCTTTTCTTTTATTTTTCCATTAAACTCAAATGAGGATGTAGAAATATGTATTCCTTATAGATGGAAAGTTCTATAGTCTATAAAACTAAGTTCTATAGTCTGTTAAACATCGGAACTACTACATTTTTCAGTTTATGATCAGAGCAGACCACAGAATATAATTCCTACTGAAAACTTTAATATTAGAAAATTAAGCGGGAAAAACCAACTCTGAAGAAAAGTTGAAGTTCACCAAATTGCACTGGACTAGTGGATGTTACAGAGGCAAGGTTAATAAAAATATGAGAATGACATGTTTTAAAAATGAAAAAAGACCACATGATAAACAAAGTAATGGGAATTACTTCAAAAATAAAACAACTTTTACCTAGAAGAGAATTAATACACTAGTAAATGTCCTCCTGAATCAGAAATGTGTCGTCGTGTTAGGGAATTGTTTGAGCTGAAGTTCGATGATTCTTTCAGATCCTCTTCAGCTTGCAACTCTCTTAGATTTGCAGCTCATAATCAATTCCACAATTGAGGGTTATTGATATAATATTTTTTTAAAGATTTTATTTTTTTTCCTTTTTCTCCCCAAAGCCCCCTGGTACATAGTTGTATATTCTTCATTGTGGGTCCTTCTAGTTGTGGCTTGTGGGACGGTGCCTCAGCGTGTCTTGATGAGCAGTGCCATGTCAGGCCCAAGCAATGGAACACTGGGCCGCCTGCAGCAGAGCGCGCGAACTTAACCACTCGGCCACGGGCCAGCCCCTTTTTTCCTTTTTTTAATTATTGTCTTATTGAAGTACAGCCTACATACAGAAAAGTACACAGATCATACATTGACAGTTCAAAGCATTTTTACATTGAATCGCTTTTGTATTTTTCCCAGTTATTCTCCTTTCCATCAAAGATAATTACTCTCTGGCTTTTATCATCATGGCTTTGCTTTTCTGTTTTATAAATTTATATAAACAAAATCATACAGTATTTACTCTTTTGTGCCTGCCGTTCTCTCACCCCCATATTACTTTTGTGAGACTCGTTCATATTGTTGTAATAGTAGTTTGTTCATTTTCATCACTGTATAATATTCTATTGTATGAATATATATATATATATTAATTTGTGTAATAAACCACTCCTACGTTATATGAAGGAGAAACGTATATAACGTGCACCAGAGGACAGATTCCAGAATGCTGATAGCAACACTAGTCCAACCTCAATGTCCATCAGCATAGTTTCTTCCAGTTTGGTGGTTTGCCCTTTTCCTTTCTTAATGATTTCTTTTGAAGAACAGAAGTTCTTAATTTTAACGTAGTCCAATTTATCAGTCTTTTTCTCTAAGGGTTGTGCTTTTTGTGAACTGCTTAAGAAATCTTTGCCTAGACCAAGGTCATTAACACATTGCCTGTTATCTTCTAAATTTATTGTCCTGTCTCTCATATTGAAACCTGCAAGCTGCCTAGAGTTGATTTTCTTCTGTGGTATAACGTAGGGTCAAGGTTCATTTTTTTTCCTATATGGACATCCAATTTAACCAGCACCATTTAGTGATGAGACCATTACTCTTCAGTGTCATGTTTTTCTACTGGTTTTAAATAACACTAACCAAATGGAGAAACACCTGAGACAAACTTTTTTTTCCATTATCTATACATCTTTTTATTTGTGTGAGTATCTGGAATCTATGGTAAAAGATTTCTCTATTTTTTGCTAAGGCAGACTTGCTTTTTAAGATACGTTTTAATAATCCTTAAACCAAGACCACCACCAGATTTGACCACGGTCTTGGATTTTTCCACGGTCTTGAGAAAGCAACCAAAATTGGTTTTTGTTTTGCTTTTATTTCTTTTTGAATAATTGTCATGAAATGAAAGGGGTAATGCTTGAGGTCAAACTTCTTTCCCAAGATAAAATATATGTTTGCTGAAAAAATCTGTGCTTTCATAAAAGGAAAAAAAAAGCAGACTTGTCACTGAAATGTAGTTGGCATCATGGAACTGAAAGATACATGAGTTTCTGGGATTATTGAAGAAATGTAAACATTTTTTTAAAAGTCTTGACTTCCAAGCTTCAGGAAAATCACACACTTGGCTTAGGTGTCAAGAGTGGTAGCCTGATGGGGAGAGAGTTGAAAGGGCACTGGACCAGGAGTCATGTCCCGGGACCCCATTCCCGCTCTGCGGCTCGATGCTCCTCCAACTCTTCTTCATTTTCTTCCTTCATGCAGTTAAAGTGCTCCAGGTCAGTACTCATTGTTTTCTTCCTGATGTGACTGTGTCACATGTGTTTCATTGCACAACCTGTTCCCAGGTGCACGCCTGGGCCACAGTCTGGTCCAGCTCATTAGTTTCATTTCTAGCTTTACCTTGTATTCGGGAAGCTTTCCTGAAGGAAAGAAGATAAAAGCCTACTACATAGCAGTCAGCTTTCACCCTCTGTAATTTGTTAAACCTAATTTTCAACTCATTATTACTATAAGCTCTCTAGTGACCACACTACACCGAGAACTTGGAATAGCCTATAATTCTTCATGGACCCCTCTCATTTTTTTTTCCTCAACTTTCGTAACCCCAAATCCTAGACATTATTGGCTTGTCTTGCGATAGGAAGAATGTTGATTTTTCCAGTAGTGCAAAGGAAATGTGTGGTTCCTCTTACAAGTTCCCAGCTAATTCCACCTTTGACCAGAGGCATGTATTTATTTGCTAAGAGCTTAAAGATTGAAGATAAGTTGTGCCTATGAAATACAGTAAAATTAACTCACAACTTGTAACAATTGTATTTCATTGACTCTAATATATTATCAATTGTAAGATGCATCATTTTGTTAAGCATCAGTGAAAAGGAAAAAGAATGCTCTTAATTAAACCGTGAGATGTCAACCATAAGATACATTCCAATTTAAAAAAAATATTAAAATTCATAAAAATGTCTTGGAATTTATGAAATGCAGTAATCATATTAGTTCTCTAACTAAATGATTTGCAGCATCATATCCAAGAAAAAAAGGTATAGATAGGAGCATGGTAGTCCCCAGACGAACTGTTTATCAGACTACCTGGGGATCTCTGGATCCTTCCCCTTGCCTGCTGAACTGGAATACCAGGTGATAGGTCCAAGGAATGTACATTAAAATAAACCAGACAGCACGTTAAACATTTCCGACTTGGTTCTGCTGGTCATTCATATTTGGAAACGATGGGAACAGAGGAAGCTTATCTCTGAAAATTGGCTTTTCGTCTCTATCACTCGGTGGCTGTTGCCTAATTTCTAGAACCAGCAAAATGGGGTGTCAGTGGAAGAGCTACTTGGAATGTTACATTTTTTTTTTTCTCGTCTATAGAAAGTAAAAGGATTGAGGCCGGCCTCCATGGTGCAGTGGTTAAGTTCTCACGTTCCGCTTCAGCAGCCTGGGGTTGGCCGGTTGGGATCCTGGTTGCTGACCTACCTACACACCTCTTGTCAAGCCATGCTGTGGCAGGCATCCCACATATGAAGTAGAGGAAGATGGGCACGGATGTTAGCTCAGGGCCAGGCTTCCTCAGCAAAAAGAGGAGGATTGGGGGCAGATGTTAGCTCAGGGCTAATCTTCCTCAACAACAAAAAAAAGAAAGAAAATGGATTGATGGTGGTCTAATGCTGTTCATGTTTTCAAAAGCTGGGGTTGTGAGTTCTGTTAATACTGAAATTGATTCCTGGGAAAAAGTTTAAAACAAGTATTAAGCAGACAGTTTGGTATTTTAGAAAGGAATAAGTTGATCACAACAATCATAAGATAAATTTGATACCCAAATTAACTTGTTTTTTCTTCCTTTTATTTTTCAAGTAAGATTATTAGGTTATATACATAGTGTTTTTCAAGTGCAGCAAGGCTCTTGAGAAGCCTCCAATGATATCCTTGAGGATTCGATGATGAATGATGTACTAGATAATATTAAGTGAGTTTACTTCAAGGCTGGCCAAATAAATGAAACAGGGTTCTATCCTTGAGCCTATCTTATTTATTTTTTGGGCAAATTATTTGACTGAAGACATAATAGCACACATTTGTGCAATTTGAATGTGACCAAAGCTGGGAGCGCTTACTAGCACTAAAATCAATCAAACTAACATGGGCTATATGATCTTGACATGCTGGAACATTAGGGGAAAAAATTAATTGAAAAACTGTGAGCTCTCATATTTTAATTAGAAAATTTAATCTGAACAGTTATGGTCTACGTACTGTTGAGAAGTCTGAAAAAGTCTTGAGCATTTCAGTTGATCTGAAGTTTACCGTAATTATAAGGTGCAATGTAACTATTGAAAAGCTAAAAATATTACCATGCTACCAGGAAAGTCGCTAGCTCCCTTAATAGAATAACTTTCTAATTCTCCAGGCTTGGCAGTGGACGGAGTCTCCAGTTATGGAGGAGTGGATGGACCTCACTACTGTTCCCCTACCCTTTAGGAGATCCCATTGGCACCAACAAGCTGTACCCTGTATATTCTTATTCTGGAACAAGTTATAATTTAACTAAAGGCTCCAGGAAACTGGAGGGAATTTCCACACAAAGACTACCATACACAATCAGCCTCTAGGAATGGCACTTCTTAGAGAACAGAACCCTAGCTCTTCTCAGGGTTCCCTGTGGGGGTGACCTCCTGTCCAGCCAGAGGGTTATAGCTCCTTGATAACCATCCATTCGCTTCCCTATGCAGCATCTAATTTCTCCATCACCCAAGAGCCTCCAAACACTTCTAAAGACTCATAGTAGAGTAAGGAAGATGATCCGTTCCTTTTTAATTGTAGACTCCCTTCCAAGTTACAATTCTATTCCCAGGATGTTTCTTTTCCATGGATAACTGACACTACTCTGGGAATGACTACTTCATTACAATGAGACCCCAATTTCTACTCATGTGATTGGCATTTCCTTGGCCTTAATAAGACAATCATGTCATAATACAATAAACTAATGTCGGTACAAGATACACACATATGAGCAGAGCGTGGATGTCCTTTCTATCACACTGTTTTATTACCAGTATTAAGAAATAATGCCTCTGATTTTACAGTATACCAAATCTTTTTTCTTTTTTTTTTTCTTTGAGAAAGATTAGCCGAGTTAACTGCTGCCAATCCTCCTCTTTTTGCTGAGTAAGACTGGCCCTGAGCTAACATCCGTGTCCATCTTCCTGTACTTTATATGTGGGACACGTGCCACAGCATGGCTGACAAGCAGTGCCATGTCTGTACCCGGGATCTGAACCAGCGAACCCAGAGCCGCCAAAGTGGAATGTGCACACTTAACTGCTGCACCACCAGGCTGGCCCACAGTATACCAAATCTTGAATGTTAAATTCAATTCTGCACATCAAAACTCAAGAGAAACTTTAGCAAACTGTTGTGTTTCCCAAACAAGGAGCCTAGATTGAAGAAATTGGGAAAATGAAGCTTAGAGAATCAGGAAGATATCACAGCTCTCTTCAAATTCCATTCAGATGAAGAAGCTCTTGAAGGACGTTCCAACAGTGTAATTTTCAAGGTTCTTTTCCTCTCAAAGATTTCTGATTCTCTGAGTTGTTCTGTTTCATTCTAGATAGAACCAAGACCATTGGGTACAAATGCGGGGAAGCTGACTGGGTCAATATGATTAAAAACAAAACCTCGCAAATACATAGAAAGGTCCCCATAAAAAGGCGGCCTTAGGATGTATGCTGTCTATTGTTTAAAATCTCTCAGGAATTCCACTGGAATGAGTGCTGGCTAGTGAATGGTAAATAGCACAGGGTCTGCAGCTGGATTGTTTGATTCAAATCCTGGATCCACCACTCACTACCTGAGACCTTGGGCATGCTATTTAAACTCTCTGTTTCCCACTTACTTCTTTAGCTGTGTAATGGGGATAACAATAAGGTCGTTAATGGGATAAAATGAATTCTAATTGAAAACTTCATAGAACAATGAAAGGCATATATTAAACGCAATAATTGTTGGGTATTATTAGGTCATTCCAAACACTAACATTCTGTGATTGTAATCTTAGTTGTTTTCATCTTTCCTGACATTTTTTATAGATAAGAAAGAGTTCATTAATATAACACCCAGATAGGGCAAATGCTTGGGTTGATGAGCTTTTTCGGCTGTGTGCTACAGTTTAAAGGCCACTTAGTAGAAATATGAAACAGGTTTTAAAATAAGTAAGTTTATATTGTTGCAAAAACTATTTATAATTTGGTGCTTCTTAGGTGACTTTGAATTAAATTTAATTTAGCATTAATAAGAAAAACTTAAGTACAAGAATAGTAAATACTGAAAAAAATGTAAGCAATGCAAAATTGCCTAAGTAAATGAAAAGTTCTTCTGGGCTAATTTTTAAGCATATAAATAAACATATATAATTTTATACAGTTTACCAAAAAATGGAATCATTCTCACACACTGATTTGAAATTTCCTTTTTTAAAAAAAATTAAGACAATTTTTTTGGAGTAGTTTTAGGCTGACAGCAAAATTGAGGGGAAGGTACAGAGATTTCCCTGAGACCCACTACTGCCACACAAGCACAGCCTCTCCCGTTGTCAACGGCCCCCACCAGAGTGTGCGTAAAAGAAACATCTCAAACATCTTCAAACTCTGAGCCTGTGCCCAGTTGGGACATGAACTGTTTGGTTTTAAGCAACAATGATGCCTTGCCTTTTTAAATAAGAGTAAAGAGTCACTGATTTGGAATATTAACGATGAATACCACATGACAAAGGAGAAAACGTGTCAATGTATGGAGTAAGCGGAAGTTTCTTATGTGTAAACAAAAAGTGAAGGTTGTCATCAATTGAGAGTATTTACCATTTTTCATGTGAATTGATGATGTGAGGTGCCGTTTTCACTGTCTGTTTAAATCCTATCATGAAAGGATTTTTCTATTGGTCTGGGAACAGCAAAGAAGCAAAATTAGTACATCATATTCCTAATAGGTTTGAAATTAATAGAAAAACAGTTAAGTCAATTCTTTTTCCACTCCAGGTTTCCTTTGAATAATGAATTTCTTGAGCATTTAAAATGTGATAGGATTGACTCTAAATCAATTTAAACATGTTGTGACTGGAACAATCCATTTTATAAAACAAGAATAATTTTTCATGTCACATTTCTAAAAAGAAATAAGTATTCACATATGGAAGAGAAGCCATGACTTTTTAAGAAAGATCATACATATGTACACTAAGAGAGAAGTTATATGCACTATAGTGTTCTAGTTTCTAGACATATCTGGAAACCACGTAAAGATATTATTCACATATTAGATTTCCACTTCCTATTAATTTTGACACTGGTTTAATTAAGTCGATTGGTAACACTGAATAACTGATGTGACCTTTGCAGAAGGAAAGTGATAGCTTAAGCTTAATTCTGAAAATGTGCACTATGAAGACAAGACATTGATTTCTACCCAAACATCTCTTATTGGATCAGAGACTTTTAAATTCATAAATGGAAAATTATCTTGCTAATTCTGTGCAAATCATCATGGGAATTGGAAGTAGATCCTGATTTATTCCTTTGCAGGGTCATTCCTATGCTGCCTAGTCACGCACCAAGGTCAACCCAGCTCACTTCTTAGTGCCATAGTTAAGCTCTTTTCAGTGCCTGAAGTATGGACTTGTATAGGATACTAAGATACTATCTTCTATACACTACTATTTCCCTTTATTTTTTGCTTAGGATTTTGTTAAATCTTTGTAGGACATAACTCTTCTATAGGAAGGCATTTTGTAGTCTATGTTGTCTTTAATTCTTTTATTCGACATGTATTAATTGAGTTCCAACATGGCCAGACACTGTTCTAGACAGTGGGGCTACATCTGCGAAGAACAGAGACCAAGATTCCTGCTGCGGAGATTCTAGTGCAGAGAGAAAAAATAAACTATAATAAATAGACAACTTAAATAGAATGTTGGAAGGCAAAAAGTGCTATGGAAAATAGGAAAAATGGAGCAGAAAAAGGGAGGTCAGGAGCTCCTGGTAGAGTTGGGCACAGGTTACAGTGGTAAATGTGATAGTCAGGGCGGGCCTCACTGAGAAGTGATATTTGAGTAAAGACTGGAAGTGGTGAAGGAGCATTTGACAACAACAACAAAGATATGCTTTTCATTAAAACAACATGTTTTTAAAATATTAAGAGAGCATCGCAGATTTCCCTGCGCCCAACCTGTTTTGCTATTAACCCTAGATCTATGGGTTAGCATCTTTATATTTCTATTCCTTTCAGCTGCATTTATGTTGCTTAAATATAGAATTGAGCTTATTATTACATAATTGTTTCCTGATTTTTTTTTTTTAGATTTTGTATTAATTGAAGGCAGAAGGAAATGCTGAAGAAATGATGCTGTATTTTAAGCTAGGAAAGATATTTTGGAAATCCTTTTCTTCTTGATTTTTTTAAGAAAATGTTTCTGATGTGCATAGCATTGCTTTCATCTTCACTAAGAAAATGTAGCATGTAAATTATATAAATAACACTAAGAGCAATAATGAATATTTATTCAGTGCTTATCATATACCAGTAAGATCTGGGGCTTGGTATTTACTCCACATTACTATCCTAACAAAATCCTTATAATAGTCCTGTGAGGTAGCTAACATTATCCCCATGTCACAGGTAAGGAAACCCAGATTACAGAAGTTAGTAAATGGCAGAACTATGATTTTAACTCACATCGCCTTCGATCCAAAATTTTACTGCTTAACTTGCCACTGAACCCAAGTAAACATAGCACAGTTGTAAAAGGCAAGATCATTTTGGATAGCATGGACACGAACAATTTTTATTTTAAGAATTGTGTATTTACATGAAATTGACATTCTCACTAGGTCTCACGAGATGTGAGAGAGAAAGAAAGAAAGAAAGAAAGAAAGAAAGAAAGAAAGAAAGAGAAAGAAAGGGATCCTGACATTTAGAATGGTGACATTTGGGAAGATTTGGAGAAAGCTAAATCTCCGAACTGCCCAGAATCACTCACCTTTTCTCTTTCATATCTTGAGGAAGATATGGAAATCAACCTTTGATTGTTGAAAACAGCTAAACATTTCTCTTAAGAAAGTACTATCTTTTCACTAGTTACAAGAATATGAAATTACAGAGCCTCAGGGATAAAATGCAGATTTAGATTTGGAAAAGAAAAGTTCCAACCAGAATTGACTAGTTTATATCTTTGAAAATTTTAGTTATATCATTTTCTCATTCAGTGTAGTAATTATTGATGAGAAGCTTCTGTGGTGAGGTAACCTGTTAGATCCTGATCCCTTGACTTCAAGAAGATGGCATAACACAGAGCCATTAATATTCCAGCCAATATAAAATGGCATTTGTGACATGTACATCCAAGGAATGGTCTGCTGCTCTATGAACAGCTGTGAAAGGAGGCTTGATTGTTCAGGCGGAAGTCTTCCCTGATGGGTTGGCGTTAACCAAGCAAAGAGGCAGGGACTAGCATTTCAAGTAGGCCAAATGGCATGTGCACCTACTCTATGGTGGAAGGGATAATGTAAGAAGGAGGGACTTTAAGAAGGCCACCATGGCTAAGGTGGAGAGAGCAGTGTGAGCGAATGAGGTACAGTATGAGACTAGCTTTTTAAAACATTTTTTATTTTATTGAGGCCGTAATAGTTTGTAACATTGTGAAATTTCATTATTTGTCAGTCACCATATATATGCGCCACTTTATCACTTATGCCCACTCCCCAACCCCCTTCCCCTTTGGTAACCACTAATCTGTTCTCTCTGTCCATATGTTTATCTTCCACATATGAGTAAAATCATACTGTGTTTGTCTTTCTCTGTCTGGCTTATTTTTCTTGAAATAATACCCTCAAGGTCCATCCATCTTGTTGCCAATGGGATGATTTGGGGTTTTTTTATGGCTAAGTAGTATTCCACTGTATATATGTTCACCATATCTTCTTTATCCAATCATCAGTTGATGGGCACTTGGGTTGCTTCCACTTCTTGGCTATTGTGAATAACGCTGCAGTGAACAGAGGGGTGCATAAGTCTCTTTGAATTATTGATTTCAAGTTTCTTGGATAAATACCCAATAGTGGGAAACCTGGGTTGTATGGTATTTCTACTTTTAATTTTTTGAGCAATCCCATACTGTTTTCCATAGTGGCTGCACCGGTTTGCATTTCCACCAGCAGTGTAGGAGGGTTCCCTTTTCTCCACATCCTCCATCCACATTTTTTATTTTTTGTCTTAGTAATTATAGTCATTCTAACAGGTGAAGGTGATATCTCATTGTAGTTTTGATTTGCATTTCCCTGATGATTAGTGATGTTGAACATCTTATCATGTGGCTGTTGGCCATCTGTATATCTTCTTTGGAAAAATATCTGTTCATATCCTCTGCCCATTTTTTGATCAGGCTGTTTGTTTTTGCGTTGTTGAGTTGTATGAGCTCTGTATATATTTTGGACATCAACCTCTTGTTGGATATATGATTTGCAAATATTTTCTCCCAGTCGGTGGGTTGAATTTTCATTTGTTCCTGGTTTCCTTTGCTTTGCAGAGGCTCTTTAGTCTGATGAAGTCTCCTTTGTTTATTTTTTCTTTTGTTTCCCTTGTCCAACTAGACATGATATTTGAAAAGATGCTTCTAAGATCAATGTCAAAGAGTGTACTATTTATATTTTCTTCTTGGAGTTTATGGTTTCACATCTTACTTTCAAATCTTTAATCCATTTTGCATTAATTTTTGTGTATGGTGAAAGATAATGGTCTACTTTCATTCTTTTGCATGTGGCTATCCAGTTTTCCCGACACCGTTTATTTACTATTTTTTTGCTGAGGAAGATTAGCCCTGAGCTAACATCTGTGCCAATCTTCCTCCTCTTTATATATGGGTCACCAGCACATCATGGCCGACAAGTGGTGTAGGTCTGCACGTGGGAACCAAATCTGTGATCCTGGGCTGCCAAAGTGAAGTGTGCCAAATTTAACCACTATGCCATGGGGCTGGCCCCCCAACACCATTTCTTGAAGAGACTTTCCTTTCTTCATTTTATGTTCTTGGCTCCTTTATCAAAGATTAGCTGCCTGTAGATGTGTGGTTTTGTTTCTGGGCTTCCAATACTGTTCCACTGATCCGTGTGTTTGTTTTTGTACCGGTACCGTGCTGTTTTGATTACTATAGCTTTGCAGCATATTTTGAAGTCAGGGATTGTGATGCCTCCAGCTTTGTTCTTTTTCTCAGGATTGCTTTAGTTATTTGGGGTCCTTGGTTGCCCCATATGAATTTTAGGATTCTTTGTTCTATTACCATGAAGAATGCAATTGGGATTCCAATTGGAATTGTATTGAATCTATAGATTGCTTTAGGTAATATGGACATTTTAACTATGTTTACTCTTCCATTCCATGAGCATGAGATATCATTCCATTTCTTCATGTCATCATCAATTTCTTTCAATAATTTCTTATAGTTTTCATTGTATGGGTCTTTTACCTGCTTGGTTAAATTTATTCCTAGATATTTTATTCTTTTTGTTGTGATCATAAATGGGATTGTATTCGTGAGTTCTCTGTTAGTTCATTATTAGAGTATAGAAATGCAAGTGATTTTTGTAAGTTGAATTTTGTCCCCTGCAACTTTGTTGTAGTTGTTGATTACTTCTCATCATTTTCTGGTGGCTTATTAGGGTTTTCTATGCATAGAATCAGGTTGTCTGCAAACAGTGAGAGCGTCACTTCTTCCTTGCCGATTTGGATAACTTTTATTTCTTTTTCTTGCCTAATTGCTCCGGCCAAAACCTCCTGTACTGTATTGAATAAGAGTGGTGATGGTGGGCACCCTTCCTGTTTTCAGAAGGCTGGCTTTCAGTTTTTCCCCAGTGAGTATGATGTTGGCTGTGGGTTTGTCATATATAGCCTTTATTACGTTGGGGTGCTTTCCTTCTATACTTATTTTATTCAGAGTTTTTATCGTAAATGGATGTTGGATCTTGTCAAATGCATTTTCTGGTTCTATTGAGATGATCATGTGCTTTTTATTCCTGATTTTGTTAATGTGGTGTATCACATTAATTGATTTGCAGATGTTGAACTATTCGTGCATCCCTGGTATAAATCCTGCTTGATCATGGCACAGTGATCCTTTTAATGTATTGCTGTATTTGGTTTACCAATATTTTGTTGAGAATTTTTGTATCTATGTTCCTCAGTGATATTGGCCTGTAATTTTCCTTCTTTTTGTTGTCTTTGTCTGGCTCTGGGATCAGGGTGATGTTGGTCTAGCAAAATGTGTTTGGAAGTGTGCCATCTTCTTCAATTTTTTAAATAGTTTGAGGATAGGTATTAAATCTTTGAATGTTTCGTAGAATTCTCCAGAGAAGCCATCTTGTCCTGGACTTTTACTTTCAGGGAGGTTTTTGATTACTATTTCAATCTCTTTATTTGTGATTGGTCCATTCAGATTCTCTAATTCTTCTTGATTCCGTTTTGGGAGGTTGTATGAGTCTAAGAATTTATCTATTTCTTCTAGATTGTCCAATTTGTTGGTGAATAGTTTTTCATAGTATTCTCTTATAATCCTTTCTATTTATGTAATATCCATTGTAATTTCTCCTCTTTCATTTCTAATTTTATTTATTTGAGTTTTCTCTCTTTTTTCTTAGTGATTCTGGCTAAGGGTTTGTCAATTTTGTTTATCTTCTCAAAGAACCAGCTCTTAGTTTCATTGATCCTTTCTACTTTTTTTGGTTTCTATTTCATTTATTTCTGCTGTAATTTTTATTATTTCCCTCCTTCTGCTGAGTCTTGGGTTTATTTGTTCTTCTTTTTCTAGTTCTGTTAGGTATAGTTTAAGACTACTTATTTGAGATTTTCCTTGTTTGTTACGGTGGGCCTGTGTTGCTTTGAATATCCCTCTTAGGACTGCTTTTGCTGCATCCCATAAGAGTTGGTATGGTGTAATTTTCATTTTCATTTGTCTCTAGATACTTTTTGATTTTTCCTTTAATTTCTTCATTGATCCATCGGTTATTCAGGAGCATGTTGTTTAGTCTCCACATATTTGTCACTTTCCCAGATTTTTTCTTGTAGTTGATTTCTAGTTTCATAGCATTATGGTCAGAAAAGATGCTTGATATGATCTCAATCTTCTTAAATTTATTGAGGCTTTCCTTGTTTCCCAACATATGATCTATCTTTGAGAATGTCCATGAGCACTTGAGAAGAATGTGTATTCTGCTAATTTTTGATGGAGTGCTCTATACATATTTATTAAGTCCACCTGGTCTAGTTTTTTGTTTAATTCCACTATTACTTTATTGACTTTCTGTCTGGATGACCTATCCATTGATGTAAGTGGGATGTTGAGGTCCTCTACTATTTTTGTGTTGCTGTTATTTCTCCTTTTAGGTCTGTTAATCGTTGCTTTATGTACTTTGGTGCTCCTGTGTTAGATGCATACATATTTATAAGTGCTATGTCCTCTTGGTGGAGTGTCCCTTTTGTCATTATATACTGCTCCTCTTTGTCTCTCATTGCCTTTTTTCTCTTGAAGTCTACTTTGTGTGACATAAGTATGGCAACACCTGTTTTCCTTGTTTGCCATTAGCTTGGAGTAGCCTCTTCCATCCCTTCACTCTGAGCCCCTCATGGATTTTAGAGCTGATATGTGTTTCCTGGAGGCAGCATATTGTTGAGCCTTGCTTTTTAATCCATCCATCCACTCTCTGTCTTTTGATTGGAGAATTTGATCCACTGACACTTAGAGTGATTATTGATATATGAAGGCTTAATACTGCCATTTTATCTCTTGTTTTCTAATCATTCCATATTTCCCTTGTTTCTCATCCCATATATTTCCGACTGCCAATTCAGTTTGGTGTCTCTGTATGATTACTCTCATTATTTATCATTTGTGTCTCTATTTTGATTTTTTGTTTAGTGGTTGCTGTGAGGTTTGTATAAAAGTTCTTATAGATGAGATAGTCCATTTTCTGATAGCTTCTTATTTCCTTAGTCTAAGAAGGTCCCATCCCTTTCCTCTTCTCCCTTATTCTGTTTTGTTTTGTATTTGTGATTAAAATGAAGTGATTATATTTATTATTGATGCTTTCCTTCCTTTCACTTTAATATTATAGTTAAATGTTTGCTAACCTGTTCTGATAGAGAGCTGCAATTTTCTAATTTTGGCTGCCCATCTCCTTGCTCAAGGTTCTGTAGACCCCTTCTTTTTTTTTTCTGGTATGAAGGCCTTCTTGATCATTTCTTGTAGGGGAGGTCTTATGGTGGTGAACTCCCTCAGCTTTTTTTCATCTGGGAAAGTTTGTATTTCTCCATTGTATCTGAAGGATAGTTTTGCTGGATAGAGTATTCATGGCTGAAAGTTTTTGTCTTTCAGAATTTTGAATATATCATTCCATTCTTTCCTAGCCTGTAAGGTTTTTGTTGAGAAATCTGCTGAAAGCCTAATACAGGTTCCTTTGTAGGTTATTTTCTTCTGTCTTGCTTCCCTTAATATTTTTTCTTTGTCATTGACTTCTGCCAGTTTTACTAATCTATGCCTTGGTGAAGGTCTTTTTACGTTGATGTAATTAAGAGTTTATTACCTTCATTTGCATGTAATTCTGGCTCCTTTCCCAGGTATGTGAAGTTCTCAGCTATTATTTCTTTAGAAAAAGCTCTCTGTTCCTTTCTCCTTCTCTTCTCCTTCTTGAATACCTATAGTCCTTATGTTGCATTTCCTAACTGAGTCAGATAGTTCTCAGAGAATTTCTTCATTTCCTTTTAGTCTTAGTTGTCTCTCCTTTTCCATCTGCCGTATTTCTATATTTCTGTCCTCTAAATTACTAATTCTGTCCTCCATGATATCAGCTCTGTTTTTTAAGGATTTCAGATTTTTCTTTATCTCATTTACTGTGTTTTTCATCTCCAACATTCAGCTTTTTTTAATAGTTTTAATCTCCTTTTTGAAGAATTCCCTCTGTTCATTAATTTTATTCCTGAGAACTGTCTTTCTGAGTTTTCTTGTAACTTGTTGAGTTTCATCATGATAACTCTTTTGAATTCTCTGTCATTTAGATTGTAAATTTCTGTGACTTCAGGACTGATTTCTGCTTACTTGTCATTTCCCTTCTGGTCTGGAGTGGTAATATACTTTTTCATACTATTTGATGCAGTGGACTTTTGCTGTTGCATAGTGGTAGTATCTGGTCACAGATTCCACCTATCACCACTAGGGGGTGGGGACAGGAGCTGTGTTTTCTGAGCCTGCTGCAACCCCTGGCAGATGTGCCTATCTGTTGGAAGCTGTGCTGACAGGGCCTGTTTTCATTTGCCCACTGGCTGCTGCTGCTTCACACACATAGGTGCAGGCTTTCTGGTGGGGATCCTCTGCTCTGGCCAACCAGCTGAGCTGGTGTGCCATATGGGAAGGGTGGGAAGGATGCTTTGTTTTGCATGCACAATCTTCCGTGCTCCTGTTCTGCACTCACTGTCTGCCTGCCTGGGCTGCTTGGCTTGGTGTGGATGCCCTCATCATTGCTTAGCCACCTTGGTGTGGAGTGTTTCCACAGGCTGGGAGGCTACTCTGACAGTGCAAGCATTCCTGCGGACATCTGTCTTCCCCTTCTCCTCTAAGAGTCGCATGCCATCTGCTGCATGAGGCCCCATGCCCTAGATCACTGCCACTCAGGAGGGAGGGGAAATACACTTACCTCCTTCCACTACCTCCCAGGGGGGTTCAGCACCATCACCTTCAGATATATGGGTATGTGCATCTCTCAGACATCAACTGTGTTGTGTGAATGTCCTCTGTTGGTTTATGAATGTCCTTTTGCTTGTATCTTAGTGGGGAGAGACTAAGGGAAGAGCTCACTTTGCCGTGATGCAGACATTACTCTGAGAATAGCTTTTTAAGGAGTTTTGCCTTTAGCAGTAAATCTTTTCCTCTTCAAATTTCAATTATGACTTTAATTGCGATGCTTTGTTTCAATTATATTTATTTTTTAACGTTATCTTTTTAGTACATACTAGTTTTCCTTTTACTATAGTAATATAATTTTTATTTGACAAGTTTATTTAAAAATAGAGTGAGCTTTGATTTTATAATCATTATTATTACAGATGTGCACAGATTTAGAAAAAACTATGAATGTGGTATGGACATGACTCAAGTTTGAGAAACATAAGACTAGGCCAGTGTTTGGCTACTTATGGCCCTTGGGCCAAATCCAGCTCTCCACCTGATTCTGTAAATAACATATGATTGGAACACAGTTGCATTCATTTGTTTTATTATTGCCTATGGCTGCTTTCCCCTATGCTGGCAGAGCTGAGTGTTTGAGACAGAGACTATATAACCCCCAAATCCTAAAATATTTACTATCTAACCTTTGACGGAAAAAAATTTTCTCACCCTTCCACCAATCTATACTATTAAAGCATTTTTAAAAATTTAACAATCAGTATAATCATGGTGTTTGGAGAGGTTCAAAACAGGAAGCTTGTGCCACTGTGGCATGTGATGTATTTTGAGCTAAAGAAAATCGAGACTCTGTGGGCTCTAGAGAAACTATTATCTCCCCCTTAAAGAATTTAAATTGGGAGCCTTTCTCATAGTAAGAGTTATTACCAGAAATAACTTTTTACGACATATCTATATGATAGGACAAACACCTAATGCCTGAACATCTGCTCTTCTTATTATCCTGTGAATTATCCTTCTCCCTTCTGAGCTCCCAGGCCCCTATTGCATTCTTCAGCTCAAGATGGCATCAATACCTCATTTTACCTTTCTTTTTTCAAACCTCTCGTGTATGGGGGTTCCTGTACATATGAAATTAAATTTTATTTTTTTCCTGTTAGTCTGTCTCATATCAATTTGATTATTAGACCAGCTGAACGAACTTTTGTAGGGTGGTGGAAAATTCTTTCTCTCCAACGTTTTACGAGGCACAGATACATTTAGCAACCAAACTTGTCCTTTCACTATATTGCCCCTTTTCTATATTCAAGACAGTTAAGTGCCTTTCTACAGATCAGGGGCATTCCAGGACACCTGAGGCTTGAGGCCATGTGAGAAGACTGGGCTATTATGAGAGGTTCTTTGTTTACTGTTTGACAGGATAGAGTCTGTCTTCTCCTCAAATTCTGTTTGATCAAAAACACTGATGTAATAACAGGAGCAGATGCATTACCAAGGGCCCAAGGCTCCATTAAAGATTAGAGTAAAACTTACGCTTCAAAGGATCCTAGTATGGAGGGAAGGTCAAAGCTTTGAATTCTAAGTGGGGATGAGGCAAGGGGACTTGGGATGATGGAGGTGGAAAATATAATTTCTAAATGAGCATTTTCAGAGCAGTGTGGAGATTTCTTCATCTGGTGGTGTTACCAAACATAGGTCATTTTTGCCTGTCACTTGGAAAGCCAAACACTGAGATGAATGTTTTAATCACAAGGCAGCCAAGTGAGGAAGCAAGAGAATGAGTCTCAAATCTGCTTCCCTGAAAATGGGGTCTCAGGGATATTTATGGGATAGGGGGCATGGTGGTCTGAAGGATGGAGATAGATGATTGGAGGTGAGGAGAGGTGAGGTAATTGATGATCTGTGCAAGCATATTCAAAATTCATGCTTCTTCATAGGACACGTGTTCACAAAATGGTGGTGTTAGCATCATCTAAGGGTATATTTTTTTAGCCTCTTGATGTCAAAAGATCACTTATGGGCCCAGTAGATGAGTTGGTGGTCTCAACTGACCTGAACTAGACAAGAGGTCCTAATTCCTGAAAACAGTTCAAACACCCATTACTATGGTGACCCAGGTGCCAGGGAGATGTTATCTATAGGAACCTAGTGGGAGTCAGATAGCATATTGCCTAAGCAGCACAGTTAACAACGGGTTAACTATGGGTTTTCTAACAATGGGTGGGTGAACGAATAAAAGCTATAATCAGTAATTGCAAAAAGGAAAAAGCACCTTTAGTCACTAGCTACCTAATCAATGGCTAACTTTTTACTGGTTTCAGTGGTCAACATTCTACCATGCTCTAGTTTCATATTCCTTTTCAGCTTAACAAATACATTCTGACCAAGTCTTCCATAATCAGTATTCTTGCAGAGAATGCTTCTGATTACCTGTGTGTGTCCTGTGAAGGGTGGTAGGCGTATCTCTGCATCACATCTAGTTGACGTTAGGAGCCCTTGCTGTCTTAAGCACTGTTTCTGGTGTTTGACACCTATTATCTCACTTCATCCTTCCTTTGAGCTCATGAGGTAAATACTATTATTATCCCTATTTTAGGGCACAGAGGCATGGACAGATTTAGTAACCTGCTCAAAATCATATAGCTGGTACTTGGTAGACTAGGGATTTTAACCCAGGATTTGACTCCAGTGGTGTATTTTAATTGCTACCCTATCTGCTTCTCTTCTAACCTGGACATCCAGCTGAAGGCACAGTGTAAAGTCACACTCCATGCTTAGGGGGCAGAGCCTCCCTTGAAGGGGAGAATTTTCTTAGTGTCAATCTCTGAAGAAGAGACAGGGCTTTAGGCAGGAAGCTGGGACTAGGAATGCTGGCTTTGGAAAGGCTGGAGAATGAATTCCTGGCCCCACACTTGGTCTTTTTCTCTTCAGACTAGACTTTTAGGGAGGCAAGGGTTTAAACATTAGCCCTTGAAAGCTGCTCGCCACGGTCAGCCCCTCTACTTGGAAACAAGGCATTGAACCTTAGAGAGCAAGTGGTAACTTGTATCCCAAATTATAGAGTTTCAAATTATTTTGTGGATTTATTTTCCGTTTATTAATCTCTTGCAAAGTCTTGTTTAAAGATCCTGGCTTGTGTTAAGGGTATCAAGGGAAGAGACAACGGTCCATATTTAATCAAAGAGAACCATGCGTCTTGACTCTGATCCTAACATGTTGACGCAACAGCACATAGAGACTCATAAGGGGAAATGTGACTTTCCAGAGACGAGTGGAGGTTACAAGTCAGAAACTTCTGCCATGGACGAACGCCCTCAATCACTGGCACTGGATGATATGTGTTTTATTGTATTAAAGCATCCCCTTGCGGTTGTGTGAAGCTCTAAGATAGAAAAGTGATGATGTGGTCCCCATTTTGGGGAAAGTTTTCAATCCATTAGAAAACAAGTGAAAATTCAACTGAGTAAATTTAAAGATCAAATTGGCTTTATTAAACAATTCATGCATCAGCCAGCATCCCATCTAGGAATAGATAGGAGCTGCAGAAAAAGAAAGGTTTTCAAAGGCAGAGAGTGAGTGAATGAAAGGAAATTATTAGCAAAGAATGCATTGTGTTATGCAATGTCGCCCTCCTAGGGAAAAAGGAAAGAGGTCTGTGGGTGAATTACCTCCGAGTGCTGACCAGGAAATCCTATCTTGGCTGGTTAAAGGTCACATTCCCGGGAAGGTTGAAACTACAATTAGGTTAGGTATTATGTCTCGGTTTGCTGCCATGGGGCCTAACATAAGTGACTCACTTTGGGCCCATTGTCTCTTTTTTAACTATAGTATATACACATAATATATATACTAACCACAATAAAATATGCTAAGTTTCATAACGGCAGAATGAAACATAGTGTGTGTGTTGAGAGGTACTATCAGTTATGCCTGGGTGGGGATAGATAGAGCAAGCTGGATGAAGTTGAATGGTAGTTAATCCACACAGAAAAACAGCATGAGGAAGACTGAGCCCAGACTGAGCCCAGACTGGCCTTTGCACCACATTGTAGGCCGTGGTAAGGAATTTTTAGGGGAATCAAGGGAAATGGGGAGGTGTTGGAAATTTTTATTAAAGGAGTAATATGTATGCTTTAAAAAGAAAAAAAAAAAAACCGTGGGACATTGTTGAGGATATATTGGAGAGAGACATGTAGGGGAGCCTCTTGTAGAGTGAAGTACACACTGTTGCCCACCTGCACAGAGGGGGAGCAGGCAGAAGGCAGCGTTGGGGCTGCTGCCACCCTTGCTGCAAGGAGGTCAGGGAAGACAACATTGATTGGCCACCAATTTTTCAACTTGGAGGTCATAGGTGAACTTGAAAGAGCAATATCCATCAGTGGTGGAGACCAAACCTAGTCAGAGTGGATCCAAGACAGAATGAGCAGTGAGGAAGTAGAGATTGACAGTGTGCAAATCTCTTTCATGGAGTTTTGCTGTGAAGGAGAGCAGAGAAATGGGCAGTAGGCAGAGAGTTGTGAAGTCAGGGGACACTTTATCTTAGAGATATCTTTTTCTTAGAGACGGGAGCTATTGATGTATGTTTGTCAGCTGATGAGATGATGTAATGGAGAGAGAAAATGTGGTGATCCAAGAGGTTATAGGATTACTGTAGGAGCAAGATGGCAGATATACAAGAAGTGATTAGACACAGTGCACAAGTGGAGGAGTTGGCTGTATATTGAAACACAGATGTTTACTCTCAAGAATAGGACAAAAGCCAGAATGTGTGAATTTGTAAAGGCAAAGAGTTGGTAGTGTGGTATAGGAAGATAAAGACACTGTTTTCTGATTGCCTTTGTTTTCTCAGTGCATAAGAAGTAACGTCATCATCTGATGTGAGAAGAAGAGAAGGCTATTAAAAGATTTGAGGAAAAAGGAGAAGCTATGTGCAGTACTGTGATGTATAATAAGGTATATATTTGGTCTTTGTCCTGTTTCTGGCACAGAGCTCTTGAAACTCTGGGAATTTCTCAAGTGATGAGATAACAAGCTATCTCCTGTTATGTTAATGAGATGACTTTTGGACCACACCTAAGGATGGCAGCTGGTTGCCAGGAGAACCAGCCATGTGATTAGAGGTTTGCAACTTTCACTCTCATCCCCAACCTCCAGGGAGGGAAGAGGGCCTGGAGGTTGAATCAATCACTGATGTTCAATGATTTAATCAATCACAACTATATAATGAAGCATCCATAAAAACCGGAAAGGACAGGGTTTGAAGAGTTTCCCAATTGGTGAACAAATGGAGGTGCTAGGAGAGTGGTACCCTCAGAGAGGGTATGGAAGCTCCGTGCCCTTTCCCCACACCTTTCCCTATGCATTTCTTCCATCTGGTTATTTCTGAGTTACATCCTTTTATAATAAACCGAAGGTCTAGTAAGCAAAATGTTTCTCTGAATTCTGTGGACTGCTCTAGCAAATCAATCGAACCAAAGGAGGGGGTTATGGGAACCTCTGACTTATAGTGTCAGAAGTACAGGTGGCAACCTGGGCTTGTAACTGGCACTAGGAGTAGGGGAAAGGGGAGCAACTGTGTAGGACTGAGCCCTCAACCTGTGGAATGTCAGGCTAACTCTGGGTAGATAATGTCAGAATTGAGTTAGATTAAATTGAATTCTCAGATGCCCTACTAATGTCTGAGAATTGCTTATGGGTGTGGGGAAGCTTCTTCATCCCCACATGTTGGAATTGGGTCCAGAAACACAAAAGACTATAAAATAGTAATAGAATAACTTGACTAGGGAAGAGTATTTGTATTGCTTGCCAGCACTGAGGCCCACTTGAGTTTTGAGTTCTAAATTTAATGTAAGTCCTCCCAGTTCTTTTCTATCCATCATCAACTGCTTGAGTGAAGGCATGGGATAGGCAGAGAGTGTATTTTTCCAGGTTTGGAATTTTGGAAAGGGTATACAAGAGAGAGAGACAAGCAAGGAAGAGAGTAGTATGTACATGAAGGAAACCAGAATGTGTCACCCCAAAATATGCCCCTTGAATATAAAAATTATTTTAGGCTGAAGGCAATTAAGAAGTAGGAAAATGCAATTAAAGCTCCCCTTTTATGTCTAAAGGTAGGAGGTAAATTCTCTTTTTACTGGAGTAAATTCTCTTTTTACTGGAGACAGACTCTTATCAGACCAGAGACCAGAGAAGTCTGCAAACAAACCTTGTTAAACAAACTCTTACCTTTCTAGTTACTTCTTTACCATTTTCTACCCATAGTCTAAACACCTTTGTCTCATCAGTTCTTCACAAATGTATTGTTTCTTTGTCTAAACGGTGTAAAAGCTTCCTGCTCTGGTCACTTCTGTGAGAGAATACGCTTCTGCTGTTGTAAGCCAGCTAGTTTACGATAATTTATTACAGTAGCCGTACGAAACTGCATGTAGTGACAGTATTATGTATCTGTGGAGTCTTTGTTAGCCTCTCTAAATGGCAAGTGAGTCAATTTTACTACAGCGCATAGTTGAACATGGGCTTTTCTCATGCTCCAGATTTCAGGAGAATGCGTTATTCAGAGGGAATGGACTTCTTGAATGAGGAACAGAGGGTGCAAAATCAGTAATTGAAACACACTTTTACATCTGTCAAAATTTACTTTAGTGGAGACATTTTAAGATGGATTGGAGTTGCCTTTCTAGAGAAAATGCGTTGTTGTCTTGAACCTCGGACTGGGCCAAACCTTTGACTGGGCCAAACCTTTGGACTGGACCAAAATGGCAATTGTTTTACAAGCAATTGTTTGAGAAGTCAGCAGAACAAACATCCTGATCACAAAGGCTGATGATTGTGGGCTTTCTGAAGATTGAATCAGTAGTCAATCATTGTTTAGCCAAGACTAGATCCCTGCCTCCAACTCTAATTAAAAGTCCTTGTAATAAAATCTCCCTTCTTTCCCCTTAAAAGCCCTTGACTAATACTCTCTAGTGGGACACTATTTGGGTTTCTATCTGAAACTGTGCTCCCTGAATTGAAATTATTTAATCCCAGATAAACACTTTGCCTCTTAAACTAGTTTCTGTTTTTGCAGGTTGACACATCCTAGAAACGTCAACAGTTCTAGACATTACATCTTGCAGTCTCATTAGTGCAGATCAGTGTTTTTCAGTTGGAGAAGGTGCTACTGGCTTCTGGTAGGTAGAGACCAAGGAGGTTTAACAATGCACAGGATAACCTCCCACAACAAAGACTTATGTGGCCCAAAATGCCAAAAGTGCTAAAGGTGAGCAACCTGAGGGTAAATGTAAATATAGTGCCATTGTTACCAAGACCCAAGGGACGAGTGACCTGCAAATGGGTCCTTTTGCCCAGAGCCACTCGCACCAATTGAACAAGACCGAGTTTGGAACAGGGGAGCAGAAACATTATTCACTGACCAATGAATGGAGGAGGCAGAGCTCCTGCACTAGAACACCTACTCCCTGAAGGGAAGGTGAGCAGGGTTCTTAGGGGATATGAAGAGGGAAGGGTCTCCGCATCATCACTCAGGGTGTGGCCACTTGGGGCATTCGCAGATCTTCCCTTCTTGCACGTGGCATCCTTTGCACCCATTTCCTTTTGTGCATGGCACCACAGTGTCATCTTGGACCTTTCTGGTTTGGATTGGTTCTGCCGTTTGGCCACTTGGCATTGTTCTGCCTTGGATCTTATCAGTAAGCACAACTTAAAAACAAAGCATTAGACATGGAAAATGTTTTAGGGACTTCCCTGGGTGACAAAATTCTTCCTTTGACTGTGTCCTGCTCCTCATTCTTGAGAGGCAAAGGATGAAGCTCCATCTTCCATAACTACTTCCAGCTGACCAGGGGCATCATCACAGGGGCCCATAGAGGAGAAGAACTTATCTCTAGGAACTTTTAGATGAGTTTGGTTGTCATCTAGTTGGACTCCTAACCTCTCATATCCCTGGTTAACACCATTTGGAATTTAAGTAGTCTTTGCTAACAAAGGAAACCAGACAGTTTAGGATGCGAGGCCCAAAAAGTACAAGAAGCGGAATAGCCACCAGAGGCCCCAAAAGTGGTAGAAACCAAGTGAGGCTGGGAAGAGCCTGTTTAACCCCGTTCTGGATCTTTTTTGTTAAGTCTGGTTGGCCTTTTTCATTTAACCAACTAACATCTCTTTGTAGCCTAGTGGTGCTGTAGAAATAGGCACTCCACGGGGAGCACAGGTCAAGGTGAGGATAAGTATAGTTAAGAGAGATGACAGAATAAGGAGTCTCAGCACCTCCATGGGGGTGGGATGCCAGCCCACCAAGGACTTATATTTCTGTCTGTGGAATAAGAGCTTTAGGTCTGAGAGGGGCTCATAGGAGAAGTCAGGATGGCTTGGAGTTTCCAAGTCTTCTGGTTCAGGGGCTCTCTTGACTCAGCTGTGGTGTACCCAAGGGGTGACTCCCTGTAATTTTAGGGCAGTGTGAGTGGTTAGAATCACCAGATAAGGCCATTCCACATAGGAGTGAGCTGGTCCTGTGGGATCCCAGTTTTCCATGTCTTAAAGTACACCCAATCATGGGGCTGGAAGGGGTGGAGGGCCAGGTCCACAGGGCTGGGGAGGACCTGGTTGCCATATGCTGAGTACCTTCACTGTTTCCCCTTTCTGAAGGGCATACTCTAGTTGTTCTCTTGTACCTCCAGTATTCACCAGTTGGATTTTGGACTGGGAGAATTGGAGTGTTGCATGCTGATTGGCATATCCTAAGGAGGCCTTGATCAATCAAGTTCTTTATGAGAGGGGTCACGCCATTTAAGGCATCTTATCTGAGAGGATATTGTTTGACATTTGGGCACTTGTGCCCAGGTTTTAGTCTGATAATCACGGGGTTCGCTTTGATGACATGCCCACTTTTTCTTGGGCCCAAACTTGGGGATTTACCCCTGGCAGTTCTACTAAGTTTCCCTTTAAATCTTTTGACTCAGGCCCTTTCGTCAGACTGTAAACAGCTGGTGACCAAAGGCTGAGGGGATGTTTACCTCCAATTGGTCCCCCCTTTAAATAAATGGACGCTCCTAATTTATGCAGTAAGTCCCTACCGCTAAAGGAATAGGGCATTCTGGCACATATAGAAATGAATGGGTTAACTGTTTCTCACATAATTTGCAGCTTAAAGTTTTGATAAACCACTTCTTCTTTGGGGCCCCTGATACTCCTACCATATTACATCTCTGGCTAACAAGTTTGGAGATTTGTAGCCAGACGTGAGGAAACTAGAAGAATTTAAGATCCAGTCCAATCTACAGGTAGAAAACAAAAACCTCAAAGCTAATCAATAGAACCAGAATCTAACATCCACAATTATGTATTATAGTTTCTACTGAAACATTTTTCTCTCTAAGATCACCTTCATTTACCAAAGATAGCCAAATTAACACTCATTGGTTTGTGAAATAAGCCTAGTTTCAACAAACTAGGCCCAATTATTTACATAAGTACAACAAGAATAGCAATTGATCCTATAGGCTCTTTTAAATCTGTTCTGCTGGAACTTTTTATAAGGAATCTCATATTGAACTTTAAAAGCCTCTCAAGGCCAGCAAAGCCAAGGACTTGTCATCAGACTCTGCCTGTAATACCCCTAGATTTGGGTGAATTCCTCTATTCCCTTGAAGTTCCCCAAAATATCCTAAGGTTCCTTGCACCTGCCAGAGAAGTGACCTTTTTCTTTTTTCCCCCCAAAGATTGGCACCTGAGCTAACAATTATTACCAATCTTCTTTTTTTTCCTTCTCCCCAAGCCCCCTAGTACACAGCTGTATATTCTAGTTGTGAGTGTCTCTGGTTGTGCTATGTGGGATGCTGCATCAGCGTGGCCTGATAAGTGGTGTCATGTTCATACCCAGGATCTGAACTGGCGAAACCCCAGGCTGCCAAAGTGGAGTGTGCGAACTTAACTACTCAGCCACAGGGCCGGGCCCCCAGAAGTGACCTTCTTACTCATCTGGTAATGCTGCTGGAAACCCTGTAAACAAGGTACCAGGCCAAGATTTCCAGGTGGCTTTATTCCATCAAGTCAACCTTTTTTCCCAAACACTGTCTTGTCGTATCTGAGTCTGCACGTTTTTCTCAAATATGACATTGCAGTCAAATTCCTGGAGAGATCAGGTAGGGAGAAAAAGATAAATGTTCCAATTCTGCTTACAAAAGCATAACTTACCAAATTGCAATGAGTATAGTTAGCTTAAGAGAAAAAAGAAAAAGATTTCCTTAAATCTGAAAAACAAAACATTAAAAAAATCAACAGCATTTCAAATGAGAAGTCATAGAAATTATAACCATTCTCATGAGTTCATTCAGCCCTATGGAACCAACTCTTGATATTTATCTTTTGTTAGCCTTTCTTTCATGAAGTCATCAGTTTCTCTGTTAGAGTTCTGTAACTTCTTACCCAATTCAGTCTTATAATCTGAAAGTTTATCAGAAACCTGTATGCCAGAGCAAGCGTCAGAGTCCTTTCCATGAATCTCTCTGAAAATGAAACATATTTGTAAAAATATCAGAATAAAACAATGGTCTGCAAATAACAAAAATGGCAATTGACAAAGGCACTTGGCTATTTCTGTGACATACAGCACTTTGAGATAATAACTAAAACTGTGACTGACAACAAGGAAAGATCAGAATTTTTGGAATGTTATACAAATTTTAAAAACAGTTATATTAATAATATTTAGCCACACAATAGAACCTAGGAAAGTTTACCATTTGTTTGATAATTTTTCCCACGTAATTTTAACATACTAAATAAATCTAATTAGTTTAACATCTTCCTTTTTATAGAAGAGAGAACAAATCCTTCTTTTTAAATTTTTTTTAAAGATTGGCAACTGAGCTAACATCTGTTGCCAGTTTTTTTTTTTTCTTCTTCTTCTTCTTCTCTCCAAAATTCCCTGGTACATAGCTGTATATTCAAGTTGTGAGTGCCTCTGGTTGTGCTATGTGGGATGCCATCTCAGCATGGCCTGATGAGTGGTGCCATGTCTGCACCCAGGATCCAAACTGGTGCAGCCCTGGGCCACTGAAGCAGAGCATGCGTACTTAACCACTTGGCTGTGGGGCTGGATCCCAGAACTAATTCTTTGAGAAGTCCCAGGGCTGACTGGAAATTCTCAAAGTTTCCTTTTATTTTTTTTACGTCAACAGAAAGACTTTAATTTTGGGGGAAGTTCATCAAAAAATATCAAAAAATTTTAAAACACTTGATGCAATAGGAAATAATGCTTAGTTATCCATTCAAAGTGACAACAGAAACAGTGAAGAAAAAAATCTTAATTGAGAGACCTCAGTTTTTTGAACATAGGAAATTATTTTCGTAAAACATAGATTTTGTCTTTTAGGTAGACTTCCTCAAAAAAAATCTTTTATAACCTCTTTATCAAGAGCAGATCAAAAGCTCAAGAAAATTAGCTTAACAGAGAAAGCTAAATTCTAATTTTTGCACTAGGTTACTTTCTATATTAACAGTCATTTACTTAATTAAATTCATTTCAATCTTAGCCAACTTGACCATGCACAAAACGCCTCAGGTTTTTACTTCCATCAACTTTCTGTTACTTACTTTTACATTCAAAATTTGTCCCATGCTTTCCTTTTTTTCCCTCCTAGTACCTTAGGACAAATTTATCTTTCTTAACAAAATGAACAAAAATATTTCCATTCTTTATACTTTCTTTACTGAAAACATATAACTTACTTTCCTTGAATACAAAGATGTTTTCCTTATTAAATTATTAGTACTTTTTATTTTATTTAATTTATTTTTCTGTAAATTTTGTTTATTTGTTTATTTATTTATTTATTAAAGAAGATTAGCCCTGAGCTAAAATCTGCCACCAATCCTCTTTTTGCTGAGGAAGACTGGCCCTGAGCTAGCATCCATGCCCATATTCTTCTATTTTATGTGGGACACCTGCCACAGCATCGCTTGACAAGCAGTGCATTAGTCTGCACCTAGGATCTGAACTGGCAAAACCCGGGCCACCAAAGAAGAACATGCAAACTTAACCTCTGTGCCACCAGGCTGGCCCCAAGAAGATTTTAATTACATATATTAATTAGAATTCTTAATTCTTACAGACCTTAATTTTTAGTGAAAATTAAAAAGCAAGCAATTACGAACTGCCCTTTACATTAGCATTCTGTGATTTAGCCAACTCATAAATACCTTTTATAATTTCCAGAAACATGTTACCTTTGTTGTTGCAAAATGATCAATAACAGTTCTAAGATAAGAGAAACAAGTGAGTTTTACTTGAACCAGAGTGAGCATTATAACTGGGTAGGTCTTAGAGAGCGTTCAAGACAAGTGTGGTTTTCAGTACAATCTTACATCTTTTTAGAACAAAGAATATACATTAAACACACCCAGGATACATTTTCATCAAAATTTCAAAGGAATATTTAGTTGCAAATTAGCAGGTCAACATGACCCTGATATCCAGGAAAGGGACCAATCTGGACATTACCCATAGGGCGTAGAAGTGGAAACAGGCATTCTTATCTTAAGAGAGTACCTTTTTTACTTTATCAGTTAAAGCAGACGTACAATGTATGTTTGATAGGCCATAAGTCAAGTTTTTTAGTTCAAGCTGATCAGTTTTGAACCCGAATAGTTATCCCATATACCTCAGTATGTGAAAATCTCTTGTCACCCTATAGAACAATTTTTTGATGAAATACAGGACATGTTTACTAATAGACCCACACATCTTTTAGTTTCTCTGTAATAAGAAGCCAGAAGTAGATAAACCTATATTTAATAATTAATGTCTATGTTTTATCTTATTTGGAAATGATCTAGATACTCAAGTATTTTGAAAATTAAAGACAAATAATTTCAGGGACCAAATATAAGGGTTGGACCAAATGAGAGCCTGTAAGTTCTTAACACTGTGTTCCTTTGCCTGGCCTTGGATCCAAATGACACGAGTCACAGCAGAGGTGAAGTTCTCAGGGGGGTGTTGCAAACTGGAAAAGGAACTTAGCTAAGAGGAAGGCCAGGCCTTCCTAACTATTGGATTCTGTTTCTGAGTCATATACATATAGCTGCTTTGTGTATATGCCCCTAGTAAGCTTCGATTAAACAACTTTTGGTGGCTATTCACAGGCTAATTGTCTTCAGAATAATATCCTGTTTGGCAAAATGTAACTTTTCCTTTAAAAATATTTAATACGTTTTTCCGTATGATTATAGAGTGTCATTTTTGAGCCTTAGTTCATTCAACATTTGTGTTACTCCAAGAAAGTGGAGAGTAGTGTCATCCTATTATATTGAACTCAGCCCCTAATCCTAGTCTCTGGTGGGTTGTTTTGTATTCAGATGAGTAACAAACTCTACTCTTCATCTAGCAAGATCTAATCAGTACCATTGGAGAAAGCGCTGCCTTGGGAGCTGCAGGCTTTGTTATTTGGGGAGACATGAATTTAACTTCATCTGAGGTAAGATGGTACCTTGAAGGTATAGTTAACATTATTCCAAGGATTTGCTCTGTTTTCCTATAGAGCTCACTGTAATAAGAGCTCTCGTGGCTTGCACAGTAAACTTGCTTTAGAATAAAAGCTCAAATTAGTGCCTGATGCATAGATGGAGCTCATAAATATTATTAACTTTTGTTAAGAGAGTAATTATAATATTGACATTTGTTGAATATTCACTATATGCTAGGATTGTGCTAAGTGATTTCTTGTTTTGGATTTCCTCACTTAGTGGTCATAATAACCCTTAGGAAGTAGAGACTAGCTTCCTCATTTATAGATAAGGAACTCTATCCAGAGTAACAGCTAGTTAGGCTAGTTAGTGATGGAGCTGACATTAACCACAGACACTTTGACTCTGGAGCCCTTGTATTAACCACAACATAAAATGTGTTATATCCTATTTTGAGAAGTTGAAACAGATGGTGACTTTTTAATCTCCACATTGAACTTATTTTTCTTCTATGGAGTGATTAGCCAAAAATTAATAGCATTTAAAATAAGATTTATATGTCTCCTGAAATTTCTCCCAGCTCAGATATTATTTACTCTGAAGTCTTCCCCAATCCGCATTAATCACGATCTCTTCTGTGTTTCCAGATGTTGTTTGTTTATATCTCTATAGTGTAATACAGTTTGCCTTGAATTATAATATTTGTATCTTAAACACTTCATTTAAATCAAACTTTTTGCAAGTTCATGATGATCTAATACTATTCTTAGAATTTCACAGGTTCAATTTGTCGCTACTGAGATATCATTCATGTAACTATTTGTGACAATATAAGGTTAAAAGTCTCCTCTGTCCACATGTGAGACTTAGGTAGGAATTGTGAGGATCAATCTTGACTCTCCAGTGTGATATTTCCCTTCCAGCACATGTGACATGAGAAGAGCTTCATCAGGAAGCCGAGTGCACAAACCAGGTAGCCTCAGTTTAGAACATAATAGGAACCACAAAATTAATGACCTGGTCAGCCTTCCTGGCTTTCCTGTTTGAATTACATAGAGGATAGAGCCCAGAGCAGTAGCTATTTGAGCACAAGTACCAGGAAAATCCAGAAGGCTATACGTTGTGTCAACAATAAATCGGTAGAATATGACGATTCAGGTTCTCACAAAACCGTGAAGGGTACCACACGTCTGAAAGGTGGCTGGAGGACAGCAGCTCTGGTGTGATTACTAATTTGTTCCACTTTTATTTCACACCCATTATCTTGGGAGCTAGAAGGAGAAAAAAAAGGATGTAAACTGGAAGAAGGCAAGGTCACATATGCTGACTCTGGGACCCACTTGCAAGCTCAGTTGCTTAGCCCTCCTGTACCAGGCTCTCCATCTACTGTCCATTCAGCCACTCACTCTTCCTGATCGGGGTCCCTTTGTCGTAGTGCCTGAGCCTGAGTTCACCAACTGGAACCAAGCCCTTAGGTTTCAATCAAGTCCTAATAGCAGCCTTGTGGGCCTAGATGCTCTAACCCTATCAGTACCAGAAAAAACACTAAAAGCCATTTGTTTCTACATTTCTAGGGCAATTGTACAAAGGTGAAGCAGTTTGTGAGCTCTGATTTAGGGCGCTACATAGTCAACGTGACCCGAGCCGCCGAGGCATGCAGCCTCCACCTGTGCAGGAACAACGGGAGATGCCTGAGGAAGGTGTGGAAAGCTCCTGATTACCTTCATTTGAACCCTGCAAGTTACTACATAGAGGCCTCCGAGGATGGAGAATTTATTGTGGAAGGAAAAGCATCTGATACAGACCTGGCTGTGATGGCAGAGAAATTTTCCTGTCAGTGTTGTCAGGGATACGAAGGGGCCGATTGCAGAGAAATGAAGACAGCTGATGGCTGCTCTGGGCTTTCCTCTTTTTCTGGCTCACTAATAACACTATGTCCTCTGTTTTTAGCAGGTTATCAGAGCATTCAGTTGTGAGATAATTGGCTTTAAAGGGAAGTATGTGGCCTCTAGTCACTTAGGGAAGAGATGAAACTTATGACAATTTTTTTCCCTTACGAAATCTATTGAGAGGTATTATAAGTAGACGCTATATAGGTCACTTAACATAAACAGGAACATATTATTTTATTTGGCTCCAATTTAACTAAGAAACCAGATCCAGGAGTAAAATCAATGCCCTCTCCTTTCTTCTGGAATGTATAAGTGGTATTTAAACCAGAGCTAATATATTTTAATCTTTACATGAACATATATCTGTAAAAGTATACATGTAAATATTAAATTATTGATTTCAAAGACTGGTTTTCTAGCTATCAATTTACTTAAGGACAGATTATTAAGTAATTATCTGATTCAACAGACAGAGTCACCTCCGAGTGTGACTCGATCGCCTAGTTCCCTGAAGAGGGCCCAATGCAGAGTTCCTGTTCCAGCCTTAGGTCCAGGTTAGGCTTCTGCTCCCTGCCTGGGCTCACTGAGCGCAGAACCAGTTCCTGAGGCGACTGCTCATGAGGGCGCAGGAAATGACTCGAGGGGAGATGTAGCCAACCCACTGCCAAAGCATCTGTTCCAATATGGCGCCTCTTTCACCCGCCATGAGTTCTTCCCTTACAGACTGACAATTTAAACTCTGTGAAGGGCTTCGTATAGTATTTATGCTCACTAGTCCCACGTTGCTCTAGATCTGGAAACTGGAGCCATGTTAATAAAAAATGCGGTGGATGTGTTCTGCAAGCAAAAATCATTACTAAAAAAATATTGAATAGGGACCAGCCAGGTGGCATAGTGGTTAAGTTCGCATGTTCTGCTTTGGCAGCCTGGGGTCTGCCAGTTCGGAGCCTGGGTGGGGACATGGCACTGCTTATCAAGCCATGCTGTGGCAGGCAACCCACATATAAAGTAGAGGAAGATGGGCATGGATGTGAGCTCAGAGCCAGGCTTCCTCAGCAAAAAGAGGAGGATTGGCAGCAGATGTTAGCTCACGGCTGATCTTCCTCAAAAAAAATTTAATAAATGACATTAAAGGACCCAGAACTACTTTTGGAAAGGGGTCTGTCAAGAAATATTCGATATTTTGACCCTTAGATAGGAGTTTTGAGTAGTGGTTTTAGATGCATTTTGAATCTAATTTGAATTATGGTTTTACTATCCATCTGGTTGTGTGACTCTTGGCAAGTTATTTATATTCTCCATTTTTTCGTCTGAAACTTGGTAATATAGTTCCTTCCTCAGTGAATTATTCTAAGGAGTAAATGGAATAACACATCCCATGCATACTTTGGTTTTTAATACATGTTGCTAATCTTCAACTATCTTCCCTTGATCAGCAAATTAGTGGAAACGCTTAGGATAAAACAGAGTCTTGGGCACTTTCCTCTGTCTTTCTTTTTTTTTTGAGGAAGATTAGCCCTGAGCTAACATCTGCCACTAATCCTCTTCTTTTTGCTGAGGAAGATTGGCCCTGAGCTAACATCCATGCCCATCTCCCTCTATTTTATATGTAGGACACCTGCCACAGCATGGCTTGATAAGCTGTCTGTAGGTCCACATCTGGGATCTGAACTGGCGAACCCCAGGCCGCTGAAGCAGAATGCGTAAACTTAACCACTTACCACCAGGCTGGCCCCTGATACATGTTCTTGAACAAAACAAAGAGCCTTGCCTTCTTGGAACTTACATTCCAGCTGAGGGAGTCAGACATTAAACATACAAATGAGCAATTTATGTCATATGTTAGCTCTATGGGAAAGAAAATAGAGAGCAGAGTGGGGGAGGTTGGGATTTCCATGTGTTGGGCCTCATTGAGCAGATGCTGTTTGAATGTGAGAGTTCGCCATGAGGATACTTGAGGAAAGGGTCTTCTGGGCGAATGACTCAGCTGGTGCACATTTAGTAGTGGGCCTCGTGGGTTTGAGGGAGAGCAAAGAAGGCACTGGGGCTGGATCCTTCCTTCACCATTGACTTCCCTTCTTTATTCTTTAGTCTGAGCATTTATCACCATCTGACAAAGCATATATTACATATTTGTTTATTTTCTGCCTTTCCTCACTGGGATATAAACTAGGAAAATGAAGACTTCATTTTGTTCACTGCTAGAACACTCCTTGCTACAGTGCCTGGCACACAGTAGGTGCTCAATAAGTATTCTGAATGAATAAATCAATGAATGATTCAAAAGCCTGAATTGGTAGAAGCTATAAATTTCTTATAAGGGTTTTTTTTTTTTAACTCTGCACACTAATAGTGAGTTATTGCAAAGTCATTCTCAAGCATTACTATTCTATTCTTATCCTAGCACACCAGCCTCTGAAATCACATAGTTTAACTCCTCTGAAGAGCTGAGGCCTGAAGAGAATAAATCACTTGGCAAAGTCAAAGAGCCAGTTTGTGAAAGAGCCCAGTCTGGACTCTCAGTTGCCGAGTTTTCTTTCCACCATAGCTCTGATTGTAACAGGATCCAAATATATTCGTTCAGCTTTTGACCACGAATTTGATGCGTTTTTTTATGAAGTTGGGCTACTGCTCCTGGTTCTGTTCAGTCAACCTGCAGATATTCCAGCTACAGATTCTCTGAGGACTTGATGTGGCGCGCTGCTCCCGGATAGGACATCTACCTCCTAAACTGCTTAATGAGCGCAGCTTCTTACGATCTTCCTGACTTTCCTTCATGGAAACAGCAAGCACTCAGCCTCTCTAATCTTCAGTGTTCTCTTTTATGAAAAGGAGATAATAATGGGGTCCTTTGTCCTTTTACACAGATTTAATGATATCAAGTAGGTAACATACTTAGCATAAGACCTGGCACATAAAAAACCCCTAGCAAATGTCAGCTGTCATTAGCAAGTGCTTTCAATATTGGTCCCCATAAAAGCTGTGGTAGGTAATATTATCTCTATTTTGAAGTAGAAGAAATTATGTATGACTCGGAGTAGTAAAATATTTTACTCACTATCACACAGAAGTACCTAGGCTTTGAATCCTTTTCTCTTGAAACTTAAACTAATTATCTGCTGATTAGATCTCAGCAGAAAATACAGGAGACTTGTTTTGTACCAAATTTCTTTTTACTAATTTACAGAAAAGCGTAACCCACAAGTATAGTGATTCTTGTATTAGGCAGTCAGTGCTTCTTTTCACCCCATGGAAGAAAAACTGTTAACGGATCTACTAACAATGTACCTTTAACTCTCCTACTCTAAATATCTAAATATCATTTACCCATAAAAGAAACCGAGCCTCTTAGGAAAATGTCTGATTCCAGGTCTAAGACAGGAAATGTACAAGATGAGTCTGGAATATCTTACTATACTATAAAGCCAGGATACTATCGAGGATCCCTAGGATTGTATCAAAAGTGCTCTCGCACCAACTTAAAGAGTCTCCCACTGCCAAAGAAGGGAACATTCGAGAATCACTAAAGAAATAACTGCAATGGATTGAAATGCATCAAATATATTTAAATCCATGAGGTCAAAACTATGCTAGAGAAAAACCTTTGTTAACCACCTTTGAAGATGTTAAGGAATTAACTCATTACTCTGAAAACTGGTAAATAAAGGGAAAGAATCAACCATGTATTATACGTTTCCTGTGTGAACTGTGCCTCAAGGTAACCAAGTAGTGGAGGAAGGGAAGTTTCTTCTCCTTCAAACCAATGAAGGAAGAACGAATGATGGAACATGACCATTTTGCAATTCCCAATGAATAAATGGGCCTAGGCCCTGATCCTCAAGGGCCGCTAACATCACAAAAAGAGATAAAATCAGATATTACGTACCACCTAAATGAAGTATGTAACACCAGTTTAAGAATAAACCTTTCCAGAAATTGAACTGAAATCTGATCAGGCCTATACCAATGCACAGGAAACATAAAGAACAAAAGAAAATGCAGAATAACATGTCAGGGATATAATAGCCAAAATCCAGATCCTGGGGAACTCTATGGGACAAATAACCTGGTTTTGTCAACAAACAATTTGCAAAAAAAAAAAAAAAAAGAGGAGGGAGAAAAAATCCATATGTATCTCAATATGAGGCTTGTTAAATGAACTGTAGTACATCTGTACAATGGGATAGCATTCGGTTTTAAAAAAGAATGAGGAAGTTCTCATATGCTGATGTCAAAAGTTGTCCAAAATACAGTTGTCTTGTTTAGACTTTATTTTGACTTCTGTCCGATCAGATTGAGGGAAACTCATGATCTTATACATTGGAAATTTATTTCTAATCACAATTTAGAAAGACTTTCTGGAGATGGCTAAATTAATCTAAAGTTTCTCAAGTGTCTGTTGGGTATGGAATTCTAAGGGGTACAAATACAAAAGCTGTAAATGATTGACCAACCAAGCAAAAGGAAATGACAATCTCGTCAAGGAAAGGGAACCAGAAGAAGCCATTGCTAAGCCATGTACATGAAATATAAAGTAATAGTGCTAGCAATTGTTTTAGATGTTTACTTATTCTAAACCTTGAGCAGTAGCTCTATGTTATTATAATTTAAAATTATAAAATAAAATTTAATAATGGCAAAAATAAATATCATGTTAAAGTGCATTTCTGTATTATGCTTTTTGTTTCTATCAGGGAACTAAATATGTAAACTTACTGCTTCCTTTGTCTTTCATGCTAATCTTAAGAACTTGGAAAATTTTTAATGTTTCTGAACATTTGTTTATGAACTTGATACTTTGTTCCTCTGTGTGGGCCCAGGAACCATCAATTTTTCACTTTAAGCATCACTTTGTGAAAACTTAGAAGAAGGTACTCTGTTCTCTCTGTCTGGAAAGAAAAGTCTCAGGTCATCTTTGAGACCACTTAATGTGTTCTATTTTATTACGATACTGAGAGAAGTAATTTTCTACATATTTATTGCTAGGCAAAAGTAACTTACGATCCTCGTGTGAGGCCGAAATCGATGGTAAATGTTGTATTTCTAATGTATAATCCGTTGCACTGGGTACACCTAAGTGCACCAGAGCACTACACTCTTTCACCTGGGGGTGTTTACTGATTTCAGTTTTAACGACTTTCTAAATAGTCATCTTGCTCACCATTTTATTCTTGGGCCAAGCTCAGACCAGGCACACAGGAGGCCTTGAAAATGTTTGTTAAAACAGAGAATAATAACTCAGTGTTTCCTAGCCAGAGATGCATATTAAAATCATTTGAGGAGCCATCCCCAAACAAACACTCCTGCTCCTGCCACCCACTGTGGAGTGAGAAGTCTCAAGCTGATGTGTATTTTGAAAATCTCCCCAACTGACTACAATGTGCATTCCTAGTGAAAAAAATTAAAATACATAACAGGACAAGAAAAAGTAATGTGATCTTTTAAAGAACGTTAATTGGAGTTCCACTTTACATCCTAAGCAGTATCCATAGAAACAACTAGATTAATCTCAGGAGTTTTGAGAGCCATAATATGGGGATGCTTGCCTCTCCTTCCTTCCTCCCTCCCTCTTCTGCTTTCTTTCTTCTTCCTTTCCTTTCTCTTTTTCTTTCCTTCCTTTCTTTCTTCTTTCCTTCCTTTCTTCCTTCTTTCCTTTCCTCCCTCCTTCCTTCCTTCCTTTCTCTCTCTGTCTCTCTCTCTCTCTCCCTCCCTCCCTCCCTCACCCCCCTCTTTCTTTCTTTCCATGTTCCTCTCTTTCTCTCTCTTCCTCCCTTTCTCCCTTCCTTTCTTTCTTCCCCTCCTTTGAGGTAAATTGAATTTCTGTCCAATATTTGACTTCTTTTCATTTAATTTCCCAAATTAAACATCATTATTATTTTCATTGTATATAAACATTGTTTAGATTTACCTACATATTTCCTTTTATTCCTTTATTTTACATTATATATATATATGTCAAACTTCTGTCTAGCATCACTTTCCTTCTTACTGAACTTCATCTTTTAGAGTTCCATTAGTGAAAGTCTACTGGGGAAGAATTCTCTGTGTTTTTAATTAAATAACTTCTTAATTTTACCCTTAATATGGACAGTTTTGATTGGTGTAAAAGCATAGATTGATAGTTATTTTCCCTTAGGATTTTGTAGATCACAGTTTTCTATTGCTTTTATCGAGAAAACTGCTTTCTATCTGTTTGCCTACCTTTGTAAGTAACCTATCTTCTCTGTCTGGCCCAGTTTAAGATGTTGTGTCTAGTTTTGGAGTTCTATAGTTTTGGACTTGTGTCCAAGTGGACATTTTTTTCTCTGCTTATCCTGCTTATCATTTGACAGTCTTTTTTGCTTTATTTTCATCACCCTACCAAAACACTCCAAACCCGTTAGCAGTCATTGTCCATTTTCCCCCAATCCTCCCCACAACTCTAGAGAACCACTAATCTACATGCATACACATGGGCATGCCTGGGAGTGACAGTTGGGAGAGGGCAGCCCTAAACTGATATCGCTCTGTGCCAGAGAAGTGTTTGTCACTGAAAGAGGTATAAGATTCTTTCAAACGCTCTCAGCCTGATCCTTACCTCATAAGATAAAATTTTATTTCATAAGAAGATTAAGAAAAACATTTATTTTTAGTGGAGCCTGTGCATCTTCCAAGAAGAAAATAGTCTGAGATGTTAATGGGAGTCAATATCAGGGGCTATTTTCCAGTCACTCCAGAAATATAGCAAAGATATCCTTTACTAGTAATGAGACAAGACTAAATTCTGTGTTCCTTATCCAAGACCAAGTATCCTCTTTTCAATCCATTACGTCTTTTCATAGACCCCCAAGATCTACACCTGCAGTTACTTACTGGGCCTTCAACTTATTGAAAACTGACTTTCCCAATAACTTTGGCACCATCAGGCCTCACTGGAAATCCAGGAAGAGGTGAGGGAGAGGTGAAAACAAATTATACATGAGTAATCGTTAGTGACTAGGTCAGGGCGGACTAAATTGTCCTGACTGGGTGGATTCCTTCTCTTACCTGTTTTAATAATTAATCACAAGTAAATAATGAGACTTCCACATTGAAATAAAATGCTGGGTTTGAACTTCTGTATTCTTTCCTTCCATTGACCCTTGACTGATGCATTGTTAACAAACACTGGCAGTGCCCACACAGATCCCCCAAGGTCCCTTTTATTGTATGTCCTGCATTCCCTCCCCCAATTCTGTGTGCTTCTCCTCCTCCCTCCTGCCAGGTCAATGTGGTTTTGTTTCCCCACAGCCCTTAAGGGGATCCCCTGTATGATCAGGCTAGTGCTGCCCTCCTCAGGACTTTACCTGAAATTGCAGCCTTCCTTGGCTTCAACCCCTTTCTTCTGCTTTGACCACTTTTTTATTCTTCTTTCATTCTCTTAAGAGTTTTTTCCTGAGAAAACTTCATTAATAAATCACTTGCCCATAAAACCTCATCTTAGAGTCTGCTACAGGGGACCTAAGTCTCACTTATTTTCCAAATATTTAGAAACAAACAAAAAGAAGAAGCTTGCTTCTTGCATGGAAACAATACCATGGACAAGTCAAAACACAAGTCAGAAAAACACGTTTGGAATATGTGACAAAATACTAATTCTCCTTATGCAATATGTAAAAATGCTTAAGCAAATAAATTCAAAACAACTCAAATCTAACATGGAAAAAAATGTGGACAAAAATCACAGGCAAGAAAAACTATGAATGGCTCATTTTCTCAAAATAAGAGAAATTGTGATTAAAATGACAATGAGATACCATTTTTACACTACTCAGATTGGCAAAGACTTTACGAAGTATAATAGTACAGTGTTAGTTTGGGTATGGACAAATAGCACTCTTAATTTTTGGAGAAAGTGGTGACTGATACAATCTCTTTAAGAGTCAGCATTATATATTACACTTTGAAGTGGACAAGTTTTGCCAGTTCAACCCTGATTGCTCTCTTTCTCATGCTTCTTTTAAAATTCTGTAATAACATATGTTACAGTCTGAATGTTTGCATTCCCTCAAAATTCATATTTTGAAATGCTAATGCCCTAATGGTATTAGGGGTGGGGTCTTTGGGAGATGCTCAGGTCATAACAGTGAAGTCCTCATGAATGGAATTAGTGCCTTTATAAAAGATGGCCAAGAGAGTGTGTTAGCCTCCTTCCACTGTGTGAGGATACAACAAAAAGTCTGCAACCTGGAAGAGAACCTTCAATCGACCATGCTGGCACCTTGATCTCAGACTTCCCAGCCTCCAGAACTGTGAGCAATAAATTTCTGCTGTTTATAAGCTACCTAGTCTGTGGTGTTTTGTTATAGAAGCCTGAACTGACTAAGACAGCTTTTATCACTCAGAAATTATTCATTTATTTACTTGCTTATCGTCTATTTCCTCCCACTAGAATGTAAGCTCCATAAGATCAGAGACTTGTCTGTGTGGTATCCTCGAGGCCTGTGGTTGCCATGTAATCAATACTCCATTTTAAATGGTTGAATCAATAAGTTAAGTAGTTGGCACCTATGGTATGGTTTGAGACATACTAGGGACACCAGAGCATCTCAATATCCTTCTGCAATGTCTGAAATTCTAACTCAGGCAATCAGTGAAGACACTGAAGGAGCCTATTAAACTATTATATCATGACAATGTAAACAGAAGTAATGTTAACTAAGGAATTGGAGCAAGAGAGAAATTTTAACTGAGGTTATTTCAGTCTTTTCAATTGAATTAGTGGAATAAGTAAGTGGCATATAAGTAAGTGACATTTAAAATGAATAGTAGCAAAACCAATTTTTAATATAGAATCCAGATATTTTTATACTGTTTGGTGGTTATATATTAGTTTGGCCAAACAGGCTGGTTCTGCTTCTATCTCACAAAAGAGAGAGAAGAGCAGTCACCAAAAATCAAAGAAGCATTGCTTCTCTCAGCATCAAACTTACCCTGTCTATTAGCATGTTAATTACATCTACAAGATATGAGTAGTGATTAATAACCATTATTGTTGTTAGTAGAATAATACACTTTGCAGTAGATTTTAATTATTTGCAAATGAGTATATGGCAGAACTTGGCAGCAGTGTGGGAAGCCTTACCTGGGTTTAGAGATCAGGGCCAAGAGCGTTCTCAAGAGCACAGGGGAGAAACCAGAATCAAAACCAAAGCTGGCAGAGTATTACGGTGTCTATCACAACGCTCTGAGTGGAGAAATGGAGATTCACCAGTTTCACCGCTAGTAGGCATACGGAAGGGGGCAGGGTGGAGGTGTGGAACACTCCCTGTCCCTTCTGGTGGTTCTCTGTGTCATGGTACAGTAGCTGCCAGAGCTACACTCGACCACCGACACCAATGCCACAAGGGACTGCAGGTCCTGAACACAGTGTAGTTTTAGCCAAACCTCTGGTTTGGGACCTTAGTTTCAGCCACACTCCTTTGAACACTTTCTAGAGTTCTCTCCCTCAGATTTTAAGTTTATTCTAAATCCTTAAAGATAGCCAGAAACATCTCATACGTCACCCAAGCCAGCCTTTTGATGAAATAGATCTCCTGAACTGAAGAACCCACCCGGCCTCAATGCAACTCTTTTATTTTCCTCATCCGGACTAAAGCCCTCCAGGACTCTGCCAGTGGAGTAGACACGGTTCTGAAATCTGAATCCAAGGGAGTAGACTGAAGTTTGCTTGGCCTGAGGTCAAAAGAAGTTGAATGGTATCTGTAAAGTAAGAGCAATACTTGTGCCTACTTCATAGGCGTATTATTAGGATTAAATATGTTAATATATGTCCAGCATCTGAGAGAGAGAAGGGAGGAAGGGAGACAGAGGGAAGGAGAGAAAGAAAAATTAAAATATTAGTGACTATTCAACTCTCTTCTCAGATTTGGGGCTGAGGCTAGACTCAAGCTAGTGCCCTTTGTCGTCTGCCCTCATTGTGTTTTATATCACAAAAATACTGATAGGCCCAGGCTTCACCCATTCTCCATTGTATTTTTCTGAGGAAGGTATATAACAAGGCTGTACTTCAGTGAATCTCTGGTGGCAAAGTTAGAAGGTAATGTCCGTTAACCAGGAGATAAAAGACTCCTGTAAATAATTCAAATTTACCTCTAATTTAGGTAAAGTCTTTGTCTCTTAGTTTAAAGGAGTTCTCATTCTAATTTCTTAGGTCCCATGAAGTGGAAAATTAGCAAATATAAATACAGCATTTCCATTTTTCTTATCAAAACTCAGTTAACTACGTCAAAACGTAAAACATAATTGCCACGTTAACATCTCTAATCATTTGGAGTAAATGCACACACACACACACAAACAGCTGAGCAAAAAATTAATAAAAGAAGCAATCATTCTGTTAAAGTTACCTAAACCGAAGCAGGCAGATGGCTTAGGGGTGAGAGCACTGAAGTGGAGTCTAACTAAATGCTTACTTTGAAGATATTTAGACTGAGCTTTAATTCCTCTTTTTCGAGTAAGGTTGATTCTAATAGCAGAGTATGGAGGTTAATTATACAAACAGAAAGGCGTCCATCATCTACATACTGTACTAGACAATTAAAATACTCAGTCTCCAATTGATACCAGCTCAACAGAAGGTTGACATAAGGGAAGCTATATTGTAGAAGAGAAACCGTACTGTAACTTTGAATGACCTCTTACTAACGACCCAGATGGAAATGCATCCTCCAGGAGATCTACCTGCTCTGTAGATTTTATGAGCCCTGCTTGCGTATATACCTCCCAGCTGTGATAAGAGAATAATTTCGTTCTTTTGGGTTCCTTAGGAATGTGATGACCCCCACACAGAGAGTCTATGCTGGTAGCCATCATCAAATGACAACTGAAAGATCTGGTGTGGCGACTCCCAGTCTGTAACGCCAGAGGGGCAACATTCCTAACCACACCCCCCAGTAACTCATTGGCCTATGTAACTGCTTCAAGGTTCTGTGCCCCACTCAGGATGATTCTTTAGGACACTAGTCCCTCCATCTTCCTATTTGCTAGCTTATCATTTAACAAAATGCCCTTTCTCTGCCACCATCTTGTCTCTTGACGATTGACTTTTGTCTTGCGGCGAGCAGATTATGCCCTTTGTGTGGTAACACCTTCTCAGAAAATGTCCTGTGTTTATTTCATATTTTCATCTCCATAATGATAGTGACTTGTCCACTAGAAAGCATTGTAAAGAGCAAGAGATTCAGAATTAGCTAGAACGGGGTTTCTAGCTTCAGGATGGTGAGTAAGTTATTTACTTTGTTCTAATGCTTATTTCTTCACTTGAAAAATGAGGCTCATAATTTTGACCACAGAGTGTTACTGAAACATTTGAATGCCATAATTAATTGTTTACTGAAAATCCTTCGTTGACTTCCTAACTAGTTGTTGATTGCCTGATTTCAGAGATTTGGTTGGAATTGCTTTCCTGTAAATATTGTCTCTTAATGACATTTTAATGAAAGGCTTGCTGTACTCATGTTAACACTTAAAATATAACAAAGATTGCACATTTGGTTAAAGCAGTTTAGGCCATCAATAAATATTACTTATATCTTGGATTTTTTGAACTGTAGCTATTGAATGTAGCTATTTGCATGCTTAAAGCAAATAAGCCATACACGATTGAATAAAGACAATATTTTTTGTCAAAACTGTAAACATTCATTACCAAGCTAAAGTGCTAATTAGCTGCAACCTCGGGAGACTCACTGCCCTGTAATTGTGTTGACAAGTGAGCACGTGCCTTTGAAATTTCTTTTTAACTCTTTAAAGTTATCTTGTTGTCTGTTCTATTTTTTGTCTTTGTTTTTGTTTTTATTTAGCAAAAGAGTAGGTTTTATAAAGATCTTGTCCCCATCCCCCAACCTCGTATTTGCTCCGTCCCCCACCTTCTTACTTGGGTCATCCATCCCCCAACTTCATACTTGGTCCAAATTCTTCCCAAATTCTAAAGTGGAACAGCCTCCAATCATAATGAATATTCCTGGATATTTTCACAGCTGATTTATCCATCCTTTCAGAGTTTCTTCCCTTCCTCTGCCATCTCCCCACTGGTGAGTCTCAGTGACTCTCCCATCTTGTCATATACTAGCCAGATACTTAGTTGCTTAGCACTTTAGCACCGAGTTCCTGTTTCTCTTGTCTCAGGTGAGAACCGTAGGGCACTCCTGTTTTCCTCTGTTCTTGGGCCTGCTCTGCTCATCTATAAGGATAAATGTGCTCAGGTTTTTATGGAGTACTGTAGAGGGGCAGAGATAGCTATGAATATTAATACATCTTTATAATGGCATGAGAAGGTTGACTTTGTAGTTAATTTTTCTTTTTGGATAGCATCTGTCACACATTTTGGTATGTTTATGCAATATGCTAGATGTACTGTTTATTTTACTAACAACAATAATGGTTATTAATGATTACTCATATCTTGTAGATGTAATTAACATGCTAATAGACAGAGTGAGTTTGATCCTGAGAGATAATCTTGTTAACTATTGCTTCTTTGATTTTTGGTGACTGCTCTTCTTTCTCTTTTGTGAGATGGAAGCAGAACCAGCCTGTTTGGCCAAACTAATATATAACCACCAAACAGTGTAAAAATATCTGGATTCTATATTTAAAATTGGTTTTGCTACTAATCATTTTAAATGTCACTTACTTATATGCCACTTACTTATTCCACTAATTCAATTACAAAGACTGAAAACTGTCTAGATAAATCACATTTGACAAGTCAGAAAAATATTTTAATCAGGCTGAGGGAAGATAGTTTGAAGTCTGAGCTTGAATAGACTGTTTGCTTAATGGACTCCCCCAAAGAGACGCAAAGAGGCAGCCAGATCCAGGCAGTGCACACTACGCCTGGGTCCATCTGATCTCTTCAGAAAGTCATGATCCATGAAGACTTTCAAGGGCAGGTTCCTTCTCAGAGTGTGCTGTATGGTCACAGATGCCATTGCTGAGGAACCCTCATCAGGGCTGGCTCTACTGTAGTATGAATTTGCTGAGTATTTCATTTCCACCAGAACAATGCCTTAGGGCTTACATATTTAGATTAAACATTTTTTTTTCTATTTTCTAGGGAAGTTTTCCCTTTTTTTAATGAGGAAGTTTGGGCCTGAGCCAACATCTGTGCCAATCTTCCTCTATTTTTTTGTATGCGGGTTGCCACCACAGCATGGCTTGATGAGCAGTGTAGGTCCATGCTCAGGATCAGAACCCGTGAACCTGGGCTGCCAAAGCAGAGTGTTCTGAACTTAACCACTAGGCCATGGGGCCAGCCCCTCCTAGAGAAGCTTCAATGCTAGCAGATCTATGAATCATTAAACTGTCTTGGGCTTTGCCTCAATTTTTCATGATTTTCCCTGCCTTTCATACAGAAGAGGGTAGAAGCAGGGATGAGATCACTAATAATAATAACAACAGGAACAACTTACATTTATTTGGTATTTACTATGTGCCAGGTATAAGGGAGGAAAAAGAGCTTTCTCTTACCTTTTAGGTTCTGTGGCTGAGGCCTATGAATTGAACTGACAAAAGACAGATTAACAGGAGAAAAACATACAAACTTTATTTAATAGTTTTACATGCACATGGGAGCCTTCATAGGAAAAATGAAGACCCAAAGAAGCAGTTAGGGCCAAAGAATGATAAATTGTGGAGGAAGGACAAGACAAAAGAAAGGGGTTTAAGCTTCTAGGGGAAGTAATTTGTGAGAGAGTGACTAGGATATATATGAGGGAAATCAATGGAAGCTAAGGGTTATTTTAGTAGGTTTGTTTGTACAGATCCATTTTGGTGTCAACTCCCAGTCTCCGGTGATAAGATGTTCTTTTCTTGGCAGAGGGAGTATACCTTTCACATGGGATGCTCTACTGCAGGCAGAAATGGGCAGGTCAGGGAGCCCTTCCTGCATGTGCGTTACAACCAGTTAAATCAATTTTATGGCCCACTAATAGTTTGTTACCTGTAATTTGGAAAAAAAAAAATGCTGGGAATAAGCCTACTCAACATCACTTCTTGAATAATCTTGTTCACAGTTACCCTCCATTTGTGCCAAAATGCATAGAACTACTTAGGTCATATTCAGTTTTTGCTCTGAAATGCTCTTCGTAATTAGATTTTGGCGAGAAATGTCAGCATGGAGGGGCTAGCTGAGCTCTCCTGCAGAAGGGTTGACTGAGTTCTCCTACTTTCTTTAACTAGGAGCATATGGTCTCTGTTGAGGCAAAAAAATCAGTAGCCTGCCAATCTATGGGTAGAGATAAAGAGGCATTTTAATTGTAAATACAACTTTTACTGAGTTTCTGCAATTTGAAGTGAATTTTGCTAGGTATGACTCTTCCTTTTCCCATCTCTCCTTGTTCATTGACCATTCTTTAAAGGAAACTTAGATTACTGCTGATGCGGGGTCGGTGAGCCAAGGAGTTGAAAGAAAGAAAGATTTCTTGGACTCTCAAGATCTGGCAGTAATGCTGTTTTATTTAGAGAATAGTGAGGAATAGCATGGGGACAGGACCCACGGGCAGTCAGAACTGCTGCTGCCACCGGCTGCATGGGGCCAGGACCCATGGGAAGTCAGAGCTGCTGTTGGCATGGGGAGCTGCTGCTGCTGCTGCCTCTGCTGCCAACATTGGTGGAGAGTAAGGCTAAATTTAAGGCACAGGTATGTGAGTTATCTCTTTACAAGACAAAGGGAAGAATATGTAAAAAGAGTTGTTAAAATGACATCAGTGCCAGTAGGGTCTGGTTATTGGGTGGTCCTATAACTTTTAGATAAGAATCAAACCAGATTGAGTAAATGGCAGAAGTCACCGCTTAAATATTATCTTCAGCTAAAGACAAAGGAGGATTTTGAGGGGATGTCAGTTACATGAGGTTGCCAGACAGTAAACAATTTAAGTTCTTGCCTTTGGCATTGATTCAGACTTTCTAGAGATAAGGTCACCTCCCTTCTTCCTGGCACAGAGAGGAGGCATCTTTACAGATGGAGGTTTCCCTTACAAAGGTAAATGTTTCCCAACAAAGGGCAAGCAAACTCCAGTCCTCAGAGCCTGCTTCTCATCTGCAGTTTTAAAATACACCAGCCTAAAATCCTCATCAATTGCTATTACCCCCAAACTTCTCTGTACTGTCAGTATCCATGGTAAATACTTCTTCAGAGTTTTTGGGATAGGAGTCCACAATCCCTACATTATTCTAGAGATGTCCTTAATCAAATTACATATCTTGGCTTTTATGGCTCCTGTAGGTCAAAAACAATTCTCTCCACACCTTAATACAGCTGCTTTTCTTATAGTTTGGGGTAAATGGACTATAATAAGTAAGATTTAATAATATAGAGAGTCTGGGGGAAATAATACCGTACTTCAGATTTACAGAGCTTCTTGTGAAAAATATTTCGTGGTTATCATTTCACACATCATCCCAGCATCCTCAGGAATTAGACTGATCTAAGTATTACGAATACATTTTTAAAGAGTTAAGTGATATCTGAAGAATGAATAATTTGAATCCTCCAGCTGTTGCATAATAGAGTTAAAAATGGAAATAAAGCCTCTGTCCTTTTCTGGATCTGGGCTCCTTAATCCCTTTAGCCATGAGTTGGAGCCATGAGATGGAAGACTCAGTTAAGACAGAATAAAAAGGTTAAAAGTGAATTTAAGAAGAGGAGACGAAAAGATCTTGTAAAGGGAGACACCAATAAATGTTTCCAGTGCTGCTGTGGCACAAGTATTCTAATCTCGGACTCTATTACACCATTAGCTAGAGAGAATGGTGGCAGTTGGAGGCAGTTGAGAGAATTAGATGAGATTAGAATTAGAGATTTTTTAAGTCCCTGCTAATTGTAACCTCTGAGATACATCTTACTTTCCATATAACAAGGTAAGGTTAAAAGTAGCTATTGTTACTGAAGGTTGATAATTGTTACCTTCTCAACTCTTCATCTTGTTAATGTTTAAGATAGGACAAATTGGGTTTAATGCGATACATGAACTTGTGCTTTGGGAGAATGGCAGGAAACTAAAAGTAATCTAGTGAAAGTGGAAAAAAGGAAGAAATAATTTGATCAAGGAATTAACTGATGGATAGACAGTTCACTCCTTCACCCACTGGATTAAGTACTTATGGATCTCCTACTGTGTGCCAGGCACAGTACTGGGAATTGGGAACACAACTGTGAGCTTAGAGTCTAGGGAGGGAGACAGACATGTTTCAAATTTGAACATAAACTGTGAGTAGTGCTAAGAAATAAGTACAATTTTTTGAGAGCCTTGATACCTTTAAAATAGCCTTGGTGGCAATCAGAGATGAACACTTCAATAGTCAGATCTGTTTGGAAAGGCTGCACAGGGGGAACCGTGACTGAGAGATATATCTCTAGACTCCAAATAGAGACTAGAATAAATCTAGGGCAAAGAGATTTATACCAGAGGTACAAGGCAGGATCCCAGCGGAATGATGAGAACCTGCCATCATAAAACTCTTGTTCCTCAAAAGAATAGGAATTTTCATGCGGATAATGAAAGATTTGGGTTTTATTTTTCTTTAGATCCTGTCTGAAAAGCTGGCCTAGACTGAGTTGCCACGCATTCCTTAGAAGTGGAGAAAAAGATGAATATGCTGGGAAGACGTTTGATTGCTTGAGACTTCAGCCATAGTTTTGCTTTCACAAAATGTACATTCTTAAGGTAGACTGCAGAACATGGCTTTTTAGGAAGTTAAATATTAAACACTTAAAACTGACAAGATTTTTGAACCAGTCCTTTAGTTTAAGGAAAAATTCAACCTGCATCATAAGTGCTCCATTATCTCTATAGGCTCCAGATATCTTAAATAGATAAGAGAAGAAATGCCTGGGCTGGCCCGGTGGCATAATGGTTAGATTCATGTGTTCTGCTTTTGCAGCCAGGGGTTCAGCAGTTCAGATTCCGGGCACGGACCTATGCACAGCTTATCAAGCCATGCTGTGGCAGGTGTCCCACATATAAAGTAGAGGAAGATGGGCACAGATGTTAGCTCAGGGCTAATCTTCTCAAAAAAGAAAAAAAAACAAGAAGAAACGTGTTGTTATTATCTTTTGAAACTAAGCTCATATTTTTTTTAAATAGCATTTATCTTCAGCATTATTAAATGTGTTTATTATATTTGATGCGATTGAGTCCCTATTGCCTGTAGACAAAGGAAGTTCAGGAACAGATAGGTGTTTTCTGTTTGTGTTAGACTGTGGTCGCCATTTGGATCTTTGCTATAATCCCGTATGTAGAAGATTTAGTAACTATGACTTTGACAATTCAGAGAAATAAAAACCAAAAGTCAAGCAAAGAGAAACATTGGTTATTGCTAATAGAAGACCAATTGCAAACTCATAGCCCGTGTTATATACTATTATACTTTTGTGAACTTCATTATTCAAGGCACTGGTGATAACAGAGGTGTTTGTTCTTCCTCTTAAACTTTGACTTGATTGGTACTAAGCCCTTTTGCCTATTCGTGCTAGGCAGCTGAGCCACTGCCATTACAGAACTAGGACTGGTCCTGTGTTTATGATGGTGCAATGTTGGGTTGCCTGCAAGTCAGGCATCACTGAGCTCAGCCTGGAGTTTGACCAGTGGCATGTAGACAGCATCACTAGCAAAGCTATTGCTTTTTTAATTAGCCTCTGGAATTCAGAGACTCTTCAGGACTTTATTCAATTATTCAATTACTTAGTTTCAGTCATATCCGGGTGTGTTGGTGCCTCATGCTTGGCTCCAACTTCTGAGTCATGTTTGAACTCTGTGGCTTCAGGATGCTACTCTTCGTTTTCTGTTTGGACATCTTCATTTTAAAGCATCACCATGAACCATGATTTTAAGTTTACTGAAATTCAAAGTAGAGTTCAGATCCTGGGGGTAGACATGGCACTGCTCATCAGGCCATGTTGAGGCGGCATCCCACATGGCACAACCAGAAGGACCCACAACTAGAATATACAACTATGTACTGGGGAACTTTGGGAAGAAGAAGAAGAAGAAAAAAAAAGATTGGCAACAGATGTTAGCTCAGGTGCCAATCTTTAAAAGAAAAGAAAAAGGAGAAGAAACCAAGGGAGGGGGATAATAATGATAATAACAATAAAAGAAGAGGGAAAGGAAAAAGGAGTTGATGGAATGCCACCAAAAATGGTATTAACTTCTCTTGTTGAGTTAAATTTACCATATCTATTTCTCGCCAAGTTATTTATAAAATATCACAGCTTAACAAGAAATTTCCTAGAAAAACATCTTGCTTGAAGGGTCCTTTCTTTCCTGAAAATGTATTTAAATTTTTCCTTTAAGAGAAGAAACTTGCACCTGGATTTTTCTCCCTTGGGGAAATTATGCTGGTCTCTTACTTTAAAAGTTTGCTCAGAACTCAGCTTGGATTGACTGTGCCTTGTAACTGGAGGCAGAAGTCAGTGTTTGGATTGAAATGATAAACTAAGTACTCTGAGAATGATACACCCACTACCTAAGGGGATTAGTGTACAGGGCCTCAGGGCGGTAAATTTGGGTGGGCCTTCTGCTCACTTGGAATTTTGCTTTTTACATTTCATATTAAAGAACGATTCCCAAAGTATCCTGAGGCTTCCTGAGGAGGTGCCATGGGAATGACATCTTAAACTTGGGACTCTCTCCCTTGCCCCTCCCCCCCTCCCTTCAGTAAAGTTATATTCTGGTCACATTTAAAGCACCCTCATCTGACTTTCACCAAAGTTACAATCTTGGCTTTATCAATATTTGTCCATATTTCTGAATTCTCACCTTTATATTTGTAACAATAATTTATATTCAAAATCTATAACAATTTTAAGGGTAAGAGGATTTTATCTAAATTCAATTCTTAATTCCACTGAGGTGATATACACAGAGATTTTTCACAGGAAATAGGAATATTAAGAGGGGATTCTATGGGGCCGGTCCCATGGCACAGGGGTTAAGTTCGTACGTTCCGCTTCTTGGCGGTCAGGGGTTCACTGGTTTGGATCCTGGGTGTGGACTTGGCACTGCTTGGCAAAAGCCATGCTGTGGTAGGCGTCCCACATATAAAGTAGAGGAGGATGGACATGGATATCTCAGGGCCAGTCTTCCTCAGTGAAAAGAGGAGGATTGGCAGTAGTTAGGTCAGGGCTAATCTTCCTCAAAAAAAACAAAAAAAAAAAAGAGTGGATTCTGGAGACAGTCCCATGAGTGACTTCTTTATCTGTTAATTATGATTTTCTAGAAATAAAGTGTTTGTTGTGGAAATAAAGCATTTGTTGTGGAAAAGAAGAGAGAAGAAATAAGCCAAGAAACTTAGTTAGCTCTTTGGTTCAGCTTTTTCTGTCTATGACTCTCTTTTCCTTACCTCAAAAATCTCGATCACCACTCCTCTTCCAAAAACTAAAACAAGAACCCCTTGAACAAGCATCCTAGTGAATAAGAAGTAAGGAGGCGGATGGTTGTTTTTCCTTCCCCAATGAAGAGAAGCTGAGCTTCAAATCTGTTCTGGCAAACAAATTTCTAGGATTAAATTTGATTTTGCTCCCATTTTTAATTTGAGAAACTGGTAGTTGAATGAAAAGAAATTAGAAGAGCAAAATATATAATGGACCCTCAGGAAATAGGAATATTTTTCACATTTCTGGATTTTCTTCTATTCTGTAAGCATGTGCTTAACATTTTTTTTTTTTCATTTCATTTTCATTTCAAGGAAGATTCACTTTGAGCTAACATCTGTTGCCAATCTCCCTCTTTTTTTTTTGCTTGAGGAAGATTGTCTCAGGGCTAATGTCTGTGCCAGTCTTTTTCTATTTTGTATGTGGGTCACTGCCACAGCATGGCTTGATGAGTGGTGTTGGTCTGCATGTGGGATCTGAATCCATGAACCCAGGCTGCTGAAGCGGAGCATGCTGGGCTTAACCACTACACCATGGGGCTGGCCTCGATTGACACGTTTTGGTATATCTCAAAAACTGCCTGTCTTTAGTAGTATCAAGGCAAGGAGTCAGTTGGCCCCTACTAAAGGGGTTCGGAACAGGCCTCCTCAAGATGTATCATTTTGACACGTGGAATATTTTGAACTAAAGGCAATCAAGACCCAGCAGGCTCAAGACACTTTTACCTCGCCCTTAAAGAATTTAAATTGGAGGCCTTTCCCATAATAAGAATTATTACCAGCAATAACTTTTTATGAACTATCTGTATGATAAAGCAAAAATCTAATTACTACTAGGCCAGCCCCGGTGGCCTAGCAGTTAAGTTCGAAATATTCTACTTCAGCAGCCCGGGTTCGGTTCCCAGGTGCAGACCTGCACCACTCGTCTATCAGTGGCCATGCTGTGGTGGTGGCTCACATACAAAATAGAAGATGTTTGGCAACAGATGTTAGCTCAAGGTCAATCTTCCTTAGCCAAAAAAAAAAGAAAAATCTAATTACTGAACATCTGCTCTTCTTTCCTCCTGTGAATTATCCTACTCTCCTCAGAAGCCCCAGGCCCCTATTCTATTCCTTGGCTCAAGATGGCATAAATACCTCATTTTACTTTTCTGTCTCGGAACCTCTCATGTATGTGGCATTCCCATACATATGCAATTAAATTTGATTTTCTCCTATTAATCTTTCTCATGTGAATTTAATTCTTAGGCCAGCCAGAAGAATCTAGAAGGTTAGAGGAAAATTTCTTCCTCCCCTACACTGTTCCTTATTATTTTAGGCAAACATCTTTACATGTTGCTTAATTATCTTTATAACTAGCTCTGTTATCTGCATAAATTCCCTCAGGCTGAAATACTGTATTTATTTAAGTCATTATATCAGCATTAGGTATTGAAGTTGTTTTTCACATTTTCCCATTTCATAGATGGTACAATACATAGTAGAGAATATCTATTCCTACCTATATAGTTTTATTACAAAATAATTTTAGACTAAGCCTCAAACAAGGGATTCCCGGTTCAAAGGATTTAGTTAGCATGTGTTCTGTTGATAAAATTCCTTTACAACAGGAATAAGTTTAATTTAAATAGGATTTTGGATGTATTCAGATCTTGAGATTTTAAGTCTATTTTGAGATAAAAGAATTTTTTTTAAAGGGTGTTATGACTTGCCAATGCTCTAGGAAGACATTAAATCTACAGCCTTCTTGCCTTGCCACTACTGAAGATGAGTTGGGTGCCCGAACTGTGAAAGGGTTTCTAGTAAGTATCATTGTTAGGGGTTGGGGGGATTTCAAAAACTTAGCAGAAGTGCTTTAAGAAGAAGTTATCCAGACAATGAGCAAGGAGGACATTTGCAAAGGGATCAATAGATATGATTGAGTACAGACCTTATACATATTAGTGGAGAGAGAAGGTCAGATGTTAATTATGGGGACTTCAGTCAGATAAGATTTTCTAGGGAGTTGAGGTTCTTGTGTAAAATCCTCTATTAGAGGCTCTAAATAAAAGGAAGATGCTATTTTAGATGCTAACCTCTAGGTCTGCCCCCAATTCCGTGCCCTAAGGCTTTGTCCACAGATGTACACTAAAGAAGAGATAGTTTGTTTCATCAAAAAAATGTATATATATATATATATATATATATATACAATAAATACATAAAAACCAGTATCTTTTACTTAGTGGATTCACCTTTCCTTAGCAAATTCAATAAAATGTGAATTCTCTGAAATATACTCAATGATTCTTTGATCTCACTGATGTTCTTCGGTCCTATTGCTCTTCTTTATGATTGAACAGAATTAAAAAAAAATCATTTCTTTTAGATTTAGATTTCTCCAGATATTTCTTATTATCATTAATAAATCAAAATATTCTCACATGATTTAGGAAGTTAAACAGTATATATTAGTGTGCTTCCAAAGGAAAATAGTTTTAGAAAAAATTTCATTCTCTAAGCACGGAACTGATTTATTGTGTTCCCGTTAGGCATTGTCCATTGAGCTGAGAAGAAGTTTCACATGGAGAAAAAAAGTCAAAGGATAAAATAGTTGAAATGGAGTTGAGAAGTGAGCCCCCCAAATTTAGATTTTTAGATACGTAAGAGACTTTAAGTTATGTATTCCAGAAACCTAATGCAAGAATCATATCTACAAGATTCGGACAAGTAAACATAATTCAGAATTTTTTGAATTGTTTATCTTATGATATTTCACTAGCAGATGTCCTAAAACAAGAGGATTCTAATGACTTTGCCACCATTTTCATTTTTGAATTTTTTTTACTCATACAAGACACGGGGCTTACCAGACGTTATTTTTTGATTTTTTAAACTGCATTTAAACTTCGTGGAAATAGATAGAAAAAGGAGGTGGTGCCAACGCTTTAAGGTTGATTTAATTTCTTACATTTATTTTTGTTTTATTAGTTTAAGAATTAAAATAAGATAAACTTTACTGCTAATATAAATTTTGACACATTTACACATGTATATATTTATAAATGAATATGCTTTATCAGATGTGCTCAAAAAAGTTTAGAGATCATTGGCTAGCAGTTGGATGTATACTTCGGAGTCAGAAACCTGAGTTCAATAACTATATGCCAAAATGACAACACCTTTCATGGCTAAATGTTGGGGATTTGTGAACACATCTGCTGTAAAAGGATTTCTTGTTCAGTGGAATTTTGTTGAAGCCACATCATCAAAATGGTACTTGTTGAGATAAGAATATTTTCTCACATTGAGTGGAACATTAAAAACAAATGAACTTTACCATGTAAAATTCTGTGGGGAAGATAAGACTTTTCCTTTACTCTCTCTGGTTCTGTGGCTGGGCTTGAAAATTAAACTGACCAAAGATAGATTGACAGGAGAAAAGCATAAAAAAGTTTATTTAGTGTTAATATTTTTACACGGTGTGGGAGACTTTATAGAAAATAAATGAAGACCCAAAGAAACAGACAGGCCTGAAAGCTTATATACCATTTCAACAAAGAATGATAAATTCCAGGGACTGCCTGGTGGTGTAGTGGTTAAGTTCATGTGCTCTGTTTTGGTGGCCCAGGGTTCGTGGGTTTGGATCCTGGTTGTGGACCTACACACTGCTCATCAAGCCATGCTGTGGAGGCATCCCACATATAAAATAGAGAAGGATTGCCATGGATATTAGCTCAGCAACAGTCTTCTTCAAGCAAAAAGAGGACGATTGGCAACACATGTTAGCTCAGGGCCAGGCTTCCTCACCAAAAGAAAAAAAAAAGAATTATATATTCTGGAGGCGTGACAAAAGAAAAAGGGTTGTGAACTAGGGGTGGTAAATTGTGGGAAAGTGATGAGGAAATATATGGGGGAAATTCACAGAAGACAAGGGTATTATCTTGGGGTGATTTCCCCACCTCCAGAGATAAGAACGTTCTTTTCCTGGTACTGAAAGGGCATCTTTCTCAGGGGAAATTTTATGTCCTGCTTTTTGGTAGAAAGGGAGAGGTCAGAGAGACCTTTCTGCATCTGCTGTTTTTCAAGTGCCTTAGGCTCAAAATAACCAATATGCCAAAGTGGCATATTTTGGGGTGGAATGTTCTAATCTCCTTCTATTTACACATACACAAACGTAGAAGAAATGACCTCCATGTATTCATCACCCAGTTTCTATAATTATTAACTCATGGCCAATCTTTTTCACCTAAACTCAAATTGTCCCCTTCCTCCACAGGTGCCATGCCACCTTCCCCACCCCCCACCCTGCCCAATTATTTGGAAGCAAATCTGAATGGTACATATAATGACATCTTAAAAACAATTTTTTATGTTTATTTCAAGTGTCTAGGATATTTTACTTTTTTGTTTTTTTATTTTTTTTTTTTAAAGATTTTATTTTTTCCTTTTTCTCCCCAAAGCCCCCGGTACATAGTTGTCTATTCTTCGTTGTGGGTTCTTCTAGTTGTGGCATGTGGGACGCTGCCTCAGCGTGGTTTGATGAGCAGTGCCATGTCCGCACCCAGGATTCGAACCAACGAAACACTGGGCCACCTGCAGCGGAGCGCGCGAACTTAACCACTCGGCCACGGGGCCAGCCCCCGATATTCTACTTTTTTGAAAAAATTTCACATCCATTATCTTCATCGTTACAGCTACTATTACGGTTTTAACTATTCTTCTTACAAATGGAGAATTATGGGTATCAAGAAAGAGGTGAGTGGTTGTCTTTTTGATGTACTTTGGTTCCATCTAGCTGTTCAAGCCAGAAACCTAGGAGTCATAAGTTACCCCCTTCCTTATTCTTTCAAATGCATTTGGTGACCAATGGCTGTCAAATCTTGTCCTCTTCCCGGCACTGTCACTCTTCTACTCTTCTATTTATTTACACAACTTCTACTTTGTCCCTCTTTAATTGTGTCTTGTATAGAGTGGTTATAATAATCATTCTGAAACAAATTTGATCATGTCACTATCCTAACAACATAGTCTTTTGGGCCTGGTATCCCTGATCGACAGCCCCAACCCCTGTTAGATGAAATTTTCTTTTGTTTTCCCCTCACGATGTTAGAACAGTGCCAACATTTAAATGTATGGAGATTTTTTCCATATTTAAAATTGATATGCCCACATTTGGATAACTGACATAGTAAAAATTAGAAGATGTGGCACCATTCCAAATACCTCCAGCAAAATGGCGGATCTATTTTTAGGACAGGACATGAGATTTGACTTTTGCTATAGTCTCACACACGTTGCCTGCCTAAGGGCTGCAAACAGAATTCCTGGTACGGAATCTGAGTCTCCTCATTGCCCACGTTATCTTTCCTTTTCAGCTCCTCCAACTTCTCCCATAATGGATTACCTACTACATCACCGGATCTATTCTTCTCTGTGTCCAATCCTGGCCTCTATCCCCAGCCCCCACTCCTACTTGGGTCTCTCCAACTTAAGTATCATTCTCTGCCTGGAGCCACATCTCGTCTACTCAGGTGTCTTGGGTGTTGGTGCTCATGGTGCTTTCGGCATATCCTAAAACACCATTACTGTGCTCTTCACTTCTGGCTATCAATGTTTGAATTTCTTATACATGTTCACAAGTGTATACTGTCTTCCTTTTTTAAAAAAAAATTACCGTGCTTCCCCAGTACTTGACAAATTCTAGAGGTTCAATGAATGTTGGATGAATGATTGACTGGCTTAAATATCTTTAGACAATAAGACCCAAGAGGATTGAGAGGTGCTCAGGGAAATTAAGATAACAGCCAGCCCAAATATAGTCTTCGCTACTCATGATGGTCTGGGCTTATGCTACTTCCTCTAACTGGGTCTCAGAAGTGAATGTTGAGAATCCCTAAGGTTCTGCTGATGGTCTGAAAGGAATTGATTTAATTCTTTGACTTTAGTCATAAAGCTATGATCTATGATTTCTGGATCTTGCCTTTGTACTTTAGACCTGAAAATGTTTCTGTCTCCTCTCTTCTTTTTTCCCCCTCACTTATATACTAACACTTACTCAGTCTCTCAGCTGTCTGTCTCTTTGCCTAGAGAAATTAAATTCCTTTAGAACCCTTGCCTCTGGGACTCAAACCTGCTTTCAATTTCAAGTTCAAGCAAGTCTTCCTGGCCTGGTGTCCTTTTGACTCTGTCCATGGCCTTGGCTCACACATATACCAACTGTCTCGTTTTGTGTGAAACAGTGATGTTTGAGGAGGTTATATTGATAAGCATTAGGTGGCCCATGGGTTGGAGAATTTGCCTTTTCTCCTTAAACCCTGAAGTCCCCAAGAAGGCTCTATTCCATAGAATGAGTCTGGAAGATGTGGGTTCTGGTTCAGGCTCTGTCACTAGTTTGGTGTTCTCAGGGTTGGGTAAGAGTTACATTATAATGCCTACAGGTATACCAGTCTTTCTCCTGAAGTTGAAACTGGTTTGTGGAAAGAAAAGAGACTTGTAGGAACTATAATCCTTTCTTTTACCCTTGGTGATTATAATGAGTTTCCTAGGGCTGCTGGAACAAATTACCACAAACTTGGTGGTTTAAAACAACAGAAATTTGGGGCCAGCCCGTGGCCGAGTGGTTAAGTTCTTGTGCTCTGATTCGGCGGCCCAGGGTTTCACTGGTTCGAATCCTGGGCACGGACATGGCACCGCTCATCAAGCCATGCTGAGGCAGCATCCCACACGCCGCAACTAGACGGACCCACAACTAAAATATACAACTGTGTACCTGGGGGCTTGGGGGAGAAAAAGGAAAAATAAAATCTTGAAAACAACAGAAATTTATTTTCTCACAGTTCTGAAGGCTAGAAGTTTTAAACTAAGGTGTTGGCAGGGCCGTGTTCCCCCTCAAGACACCAGGGAAGAACTTTTTCTTGTGTTTTCCTAGCTTCTGGTGGCTTCTGGCAATCGTTGGCATTCCTTGGTTTGTAGCTGTATCACTTCAATTTCTGCCTCGATAGCCACATGGCCTTCTTTCCTGCATCTCTATGTCTTTGCATTCTCTCCTCTTCTTATAAGGATACCAGCCATCGGATTTAGGGCCTACTCTAAATCTAGGATGTTTTCATCTCAAGAAAGTTAGCTAGTTATATGTGCAAAGACTCTATTTCCAAATAAGGTCATGCTCTGAGGTTCAGGGTAGAAATGAATTTTGGGGGATACTTTTTAACCCATCAGAGGGTCTATCCTTTGTATGTCAACAGTCTTATTACTTTTTAAGTTAGAAAAATTTAAATTCACAATTTTCAAGGATAGAAGTATCCATTCTTTTTTGAAGAGGTCTGTGGGTAGAGATCTTCCCAATAGGCTCATTCTACCCCATGTTTTTCTTGATAAAATGATCATGTGGAAATTAGATTTGAATGTTAACTTTTTCAATAAGCTGAACATTCTTCCCTGAGACATAAGGAAATCTAATCCTTTCTTTATTCCATTTACTTCTCCCACTCTCTGCCATTCAGGCATTGCTATCAGTAACTGGTAGTTGAAAGGAATTCATTTTTTCTTCCAATATTACTTTAGGTGAAGATTTTCTAGGTGCTGTGTAAGGAAATTTATTAGGGCTTAAACTATAAAAATCTTTAGGTAATTTGCTATGGTAAGGATACACTTTCCTGGGAAGAATGGCCCAATGCCATGTACCTTTACATAGCAATAAACTACTAATCTAACTAAAAAGAGGTTCTTGTTTCCTCCTGGAATCACAGAATGTTTAAATATGTCTTCTTGTAGGTAATTTTTACAAATACCAATGTTAAATAAGACATAGCTTAATTTCTTATCCTTGGCTCAGACCATTTTATTGTACCATAAAATGTGCCATAACTCTTCACTTTGTGACAATCAGAATGATAGCACAATATCACTTCTCAAAGACTATATAATACCAAAATTCAAATATTGCTTTTATTAAGCTAGGCCAGAACCAATCCTCTTAGTGGAAGATGTAAATTAGTAAAATATTTTATTAACTTTAGACATGAGAGTACACTACTTTAAGCTATGACTGAGCAGGGTTCCAAAGAGCGCTCAGACTTGTCCTTTGGTAGGAGATTTTAGTTGATTTAATAGTTTCAAGCAAACTTTTGACTTATTACCTCAGGCAGAAGTTGACTTTTACTTCCGCCTCTCCCTGTTCTCCTTCACAAAAAAGGTAAAACTTTACAATTCTATGAGATTGCTGTTTTCAATATTTAGCAGACCACTAGAGAGTGGGCTTTCAAGAAATAGCAAAGAAGAACGAGAGGTTTGACTTGGACTTTATTTTCTTTCAACAGGCTTTTGGGAAGGCATTGCTTGGTACAGCATTCTGCACAACTGAGAAGGCAAAACGAACAAATAGCTGCATTCACCTCTCTGCAGGCTCACGAATGATTTGGGAAGATGAGACAAACGTGAGCTGCTATAGAATTTGTATCATATACAGGAGGAGATAATTGTATTGATTCAAACATAGGAGGAGGTCCTCCCTCTTCACAAATTGAATTAAACTGGGGCCAGCCTGGTGGTGTAGTGGTTCAGTTCACATGCTTCGCTGCAGTTGCCTGAGGTTGGAGGGTTCGGATCCCAGGTGCAGACCTACAACTGCTTTTCAAGCCACACTGCGGCGATGTCCCACATAAGATAGAGGAAGATTGGTACAGAGGTTAGCTCAGCAATAATCTTCCTCAAGCAAAAAAAGGAAGATTGGCAACAGATGTTAGCTCAGAGCCCATCTTCCTCCCCAAAGAAAAAGAAAGGAAAAGATTGAATTAAACTGCCTACACGTAAAGTTGAGAACTTCGTAAAGCTTACAATCTCTGATACAGAAATGTAGTGTAACAATACATTCTCTATTTCTTCTTTTTTCGGTTATAGATGAAGCAACTTGCAAAACATTCCTGGAATACAACGAAGAATAATATTTAAATGTAAATCATCGTTATACCTCTTTATCCATCAGAGTGGCTTCGTTCGACCCTCTCTCTTCTGTGCTTATATCTTGCATCAAGTATTGGATAAAAAAAGTGTGTAGGAAGAAATAAGTGATTTTCATAGTCATTACTCTTTGCAATGGGAGTGCTAAGGATCCAGCATGGCTTTGTTGGGTCCAGTGGAACATCACAGGTGGTGTTCATGTTCCTTTTGATTCCGTGTTGCTTGACTGTGGATTTCAGAGCACCCCCTATCTTCCCAAATACTCCTTATCTCTGGACCTGGAATGCCCCAACTGACGTTTGTGCTGAGAAGTTTAATGTGTCACTAGATCTGAGCCTCTTCTCTTTAGTAGGAAGCCCCCGAGTAAATGTCACAGGACAAAATATTACGTTATTTTATAGTGATAGACTTGGCTACTATCCTTATATAGAAGCAAAGACAGGCAAACTTGTGAATGGAGGACTCCCCCAGTCGGCATCCTTACCAGGTCATTTGGAGAAAGCTAAGGCTGACATTTCCTATTACATTCCAACAGACCACGTGGGCTTGGCTGTCATTGACTGGGAAGAGTGGAGGCCTACCTGGGTAAGAAACTGGCAAGCTAAAGATATTTACAGGCAGCAATCTATTTTGCTGGTTCAGGAAGAAAATGCACAACTTAACCTCACCGAGGCCACCAAAACAGCCAAAACAATGTTTGAAAAGGCAGGAAAGAGTTTCATGCTAGAGACTTTAAAACTTGGAAAATCACTTAAGCCAAATCACTTATGGGGTTTTTATCTTTTCCCTGAGTGTTACAATCATTATAAAGGATCTGATTACAATGGAAGTTGCTATGATATAGAAAAGAGAAGAAACGATGGACTTGACTGGTTGTGGAACGAAAGCACTGCCCTTTACCCAGCCATTCACTTGAATAGCAAATTAAAGTCTTCTCCACTAGCTGCACTCTTTGTCAGGAATCGTGTTCAGGAAGCCATTCGAGTTTCTAAAGTTCCCAGTGCTGAAAGTCCAGTTCCCATCTTTACATATACACGCCTAGTTTTTTCTGATAAGCCTTCAGAATATCTTTCTCAGGTAAGTGAATCAAGGCATAAAGCCTATGAAAGAGTGTCTACAAATGGTGTTTAGGGGAATTTAACATCATGTTTGAAAGGAATGAAATTTAGTTTTCAGTATCCTTCAGAAATATGCACACAGGTAGTTCTGCATCACTATATGAATGCAAAATAAGAATATACTTCACTTTTAATGTCATCATATAATATCTTAGCAACCATGGAGAATTAGGCAGTATTGAAAAAGTGTTAACTCAGTTCCCTTTTTTTTTTCTTTCGTGGGAATGCTCTCTTGTCAATAGAGGTAATTAAAATAATAATAAGGGGGGAGAGCAAAAGAGGTGATCAGGCTCACATGTGAGGGGATGAACTATCATTAGTTTTTGGGTGGTGAACATGATGTAATCCTCACAGAATTCGAAATATATTAAGATGTATATCTGGAAAAAAAAAAAGAAAAAACACCCCTATGCTTTAAAAAATAAAAATAAATAAATAAATAAAAAAGAGAAAATAATAGTAGAAATCTATTTTTGTCATAGTACGGCAGTGACTATGTAAAAGATAGAAATAAATAGTGGGGAAATATTTAAACTATTGTTGTTGCGTCAGCATGCTTAGCTTGGTGTTACTGTCCTAAGTGTAACATTTCATTGAGTTGTTATCTATTAACTCCTGCTATCACATTTGCCAGGATGACTTTGTGAATACAATTGGTGAAAATATTGCTCTAGGAGTCTCAGGAACTATATTCTGGGGAACCTTCGATTTAAGCAGCAGTATGGTAAGTTGAATTGATAGGAAATGGATGAGAACATTTCTACTTTTAATGTTTTAACAATGAGGATTGTTGTGGTATTGAATAATAAAATAATTGCTGTGCTTGGCACAGACTGATAGGTACTCAATTAATACTGGCTGAATTAAACTATCGTTTGTGTGGTTATGTTGTAAGGCAGAAAATATTGTACCTGTTTTCCAGTGAGGAAACAGAAATTCAGTTAGATTAATTGAAATTCTCTAGCCTATGTGGCTAGTGAGTAGCAAAGACAGGATTACAATCTCAGTTTTCTGAATCGGTGTTTGGTGTTTTTTCTGCTACACTGTGCTGTGTCTCTTCTCAAAAGAGCTCCAGCTAGTCAATATTCATTCATTCATCCTTCCTTTCATTCAATTACTGTTCATTAAGCGCTTATCTTATGTATTAATTTAGTCATTTAGTCTCCATGACTGTTTAGTACAGGAGCCAGCAAATGCTGGCCATGGGCCAGATCTGACCTACTGCTTGTTTTTGTACAGCTCCATGGTCTAAGAATGACTTTTTACATTTTCAAATGGATGAAAAATAAAGAAGAATGGTATTTCATAACACTTGAAAATTATGTAGAATTTAAATTTCAGCATCTATCAGTAAAGTTTTATCGGAACATAGTCATGCTCATTCGTTTAGATGCCTAAGCCTGCTTTTACACTACAAGGAAATAATTGAGTAGTTACAGCAGAGAATGTGTTATCCAAAACCCCGAAATATCTACTAATCTGTTACTTTACAGAAAGTTTGCTAACCCTTGGCTTATTGAACGCCTGTTATGATTAAGTGCTAGGGAGTTGTTTAGGTACTAGAAACATAGCGTTGAACGAAAAGTCCCTTCACCATAGAGCTACATTCTTGTAAGTGGAAACACAACATAAACAGGTATGATATGTCAGGTAGTGATAACTGCAATGAAGAGCAGTGAGGCAGTGTAGGCAGAAATGGAGAGTGATGGAATGGTGCTATCTTACATGGGGTAGTCATAGAAGGCCTCTGGTGGGGCGCTGTTGGAGCACAGACCTGATGGAAATAAGGGACCAAATCTCTGGACACATGTAGATGGCAGTTGCAGTGGCCTTGAGGCTGGAATGAGCTTTTGAAGAAAGAGGGAGAGGTTTGACTGGAATGCCTGGGCAAGGAAGATAGCGGTAAGACGTGTGGTCAGTAAGATAGCAGAGGGTCAGAGGTAGGGCTTCGTAGTCCATGAGGGGGCTTTTACTCTGAGATGGAAAGCCACTAGAAGGTTTAAGGAGAAGAGTGGTAATTTCTGAAGAACATTTCAGAAGAGCTACGTAGTTGAATTGAGAATAGATCTTACAGAGAAGAGAGCAGGAGCAGGGAGAGGAGGCTGTTGATGGCTTGGACCACAGGGGCCAGCATGTATTTGGATTTTGAATATAATACGACAGCAGAACTAGAGGATGGGCTGAGGGGTTGGGTGAGTAGGTTGGATAAGAGAAGTGATTAAAATAATTCCGAGGCTTTTAGCTTGAAGTAGTTGCCACGGAGCTGGCAAAGATTTTAGGGGGAGTGGTTTGACGGGGCAGGGAGGAAAAAGGGCTGGGAGAGGGAGCTGCCTAGGCAATTGGGAGTTGGTTTTGGAAAATCCTACTAAATTGTTCAAAGCTTCCCTAAGGGAGAGGAAAAGAAACCTTTCTTTTTGTCCTCCACAGGTTAGATTTAGTAGTGTCTATTTCAAGTAAAATTTTTAAATAATACTTGTTTTATTAGGAAAAAATGTTTATTTTGTTCTATATAGAATGAATTTTATTCCTTTTCTGCTAACACCTTTTCTTTAGCTCAAAATCCTTTCACTATCATGATCTAACCCTTTTCTCTCTTCCTTTCTTTTCATCCTTGTTTAATTCTCTGTATCAGGCCTTTGTCCCTCACCTCTTCACTCCTTTTCAAGAGTAAAGCTGTCACATGGGCACTGCTGAATTGGAGCTGAGCTTTTCCTTCTCTGATGGATGTGGAATTACTAGTGACGTATGCGCCATGGAGAATGTCTAATGAAGCTCATGGCCCAGGGGTCTGATCCTAGGGTCTATAGCAAAGAGACTTTATACTCTAAGATCAAAAGACAGTTTTTGATCTTTTTCCTTTCAGATAGACTAGCCATATTTTTACTTCATTTATAAAAGTACTTAACAGCAGTCACCTTTGAGACATTCTTTCAAAGTAGTCTAGGCCCTTCTACCTATTTGATATAATTCTATTGTCTCTGGTTTAATCACTAATAAAGAGAAATAACAGAAAATATGAGTTTAGAGAAAAGCGTATGTTCTTTAACAAAATCTTTCATATGTCAGAAAATTATTTAAAAATTATACTTCTAAGTAGATTTCCAATTTTCATTAGTTGTTTTCTCAAATCTATAAACTCCTTTCTCAAGAGTCTTATTAATTCTATGATGGAACCATTTATACGTTCTCCACAATAGTTCCCTTTTTTTTTTAAAGAACTGAGAACTCCACCCTTACTGTGATGAGAATGAATCAGGCATTTCCCAATTAGTAGGATAACGTGACATACTATTTAATTGTCACACTTGTTTTTTTATTGCACTTTAATCTTAGATTCACATTCTTCTACCATGACTTCCATATTATTCATACGGGGACAGTCCATCAACTTTAATATGACTATTTTCTACTTAATGACACTGCCTTGTGGATTCTTTTCTAAAGTTTCTGCCACCTTTCCCAACTTATGATTTTGAATGCTCGTTCTGGCATTCCTTCCACTTTTTTCTATGTCATTTGTAATCAATTGAGTCACGGATTATTTATCCTGTTTCCTCTGATTCATTGACAGCTTGAGAAACTGGTAATTGCAGATTTACTTGCAATGACTGGAATTGACTTAAAACAATTGTTATCAAATGTAAGCAAACCATTTTGTTCTATTCCATTTTATTAGATCCAGGAGTGTGACAGAGCCAGCTCCTACTGGCCCCAGCTCATGAGACCTGACTGTTAAATATTCAGAAATTTTATGAACTGGTTGTAAAACACAGCCATTATTAAGAATTAAATTATAAAAACTTAGAATAAAATAAATTGTTAAAAATAGTAATAAGTACTCAAAATATATCACTTATTTACTTCATTTTACTATTATCCATACTGTTAGGTCATTTACATCTATGGTGTCTATATAAGTGGAAATACTATATAATGGTGTGCTGCTCCATACCATGCTACCATCCTGTGTAATGGTGGGGTACTTGATTCCCAATTCTGCATTAAGTGATGTCAGGTTGGTGGCTTAAAATTGTCCATGGTAGGAGTATTCACACCATGGATATTGACAAATGCTATAACCCAGGCCTTATCCTTTAGAGAGCCACTTTTATTTTGTTTTATTTTTGTGAGGAAGATTGGACCTGAGCTGACAGCTGTGCTGGGCTAAAATCTGTGCCAATCTTTCTCTGTCTTATGTGGGATGCTGCCACAGCATGGCTTGACAAGCAGTGCCAGGTCCACACCCCAGATTGAACCTGTGAACCCCAGGCCACCAAAGCAGAGCATGCAAACCCAACCACTATGCCATTGGGCCAGCCCCTAGAAAGTTAGTTTTACATCTTTCCAAAGACCCTGCCTTATGTAGGCTAATGATTCTCAAACTATTCTCATCCTTTTACTCTTCTTTTTGCCTAACCCCTATTTCTATGAACAACTGCAATGTCATCTGAGCTTGTTATGAATTCTCATATATACTCGGCACTGGGGATTCAGTGTTGAAGAATATGGACAGAGACCCTGCACTCATGGAGCTTATATTAAAGTTGGAGGGATAGAAGTTATACATAAACAAGAAAAATATTTTATGTGATAAGCGCTATGCAGAAAATTAAAATGGAGAGCTGTGAGACAATAGACAGGAAAAGTGTCTGAGAAGGGTATTGTCTAACTAAAGATGTGATCTGAAAGACAAGACAGAGTCAATCACGTTAAAAATTAGTGGAAAGAGCATTCCAAGCAGAGGGAACAGTTAGTGCAGTTTGAAGTGAACTGGCCATGCTGGGGAAACAACTAGTATGTCTAAGGCGGAGTGGTGAGGGAGGACCGTACGAGAGGAAGGAAGGACTGCGCCACATCAGGCTGCATGCAAGTTGAGAGAGGTTGAATTTTATTCTAAAAACTATGCAAAGGTATTTGAGGGTTGAGAAGAGGTTTTCTATCATTGCCATAAAAATTACAGCGAACAGTGATTTAAACAAGAGAAATTTATTATCTTACAGTTCTGTGGGTCAGAAGTCCAACATGGGTTTCAATGGGCTAAGATCAGGGTGTTGGTAGGGTTACATTCCTTTCTAGGGGAGGATCCTCACTTGCTCATTTGGGTGGTCAGCAGGATTCATTTCCTTGTGATTGTGGCAACGAGATCTTTATTTTCTGGCAGGCTGTGGCTAAGGGTCATTTCCAGCTTCTAGAGGCCCCTGCATTCTTTAGCTCATGACTCACTCCTGTATCTTCAAAGCCAGCAATGCTGGGTTGAGTCTCCCTTACCTTTTGATTTGTCGTCCTTCCATTTAATTTTGTTTTTATCCCTGTTGGAAAAGTTTCTACATTTCTAAGGTCTCATGTCATTAGATTGAACCCATACATATTAATTCAGCATAATCTTTCCATCTCATGGTCCATACCCTTAACCATACCTGTAAAGTCCTTTTTACCAAGTAAGATAACATAGTTCTAGGTTCCAGGGATTAGAGTGTGGACATCCTTGGAAGGCCATTATTCTGCCTACCATCAGTGACATCATCTCAAGGAAGGTAACAAGAAATAGATTCAACTGGAAGCTGCCAAGATTCCTCAACTTTCCTGCTGATCTCCCACCACCGCGTCTGTTGGTCAGCTGAAGGACTAGCACAGCCAGCTCACTCAACGGAACTGCTGATCATGAAAGAAAGTGACTGTCTTCTATGTTTTTGAAAGGACAATGTCCCAGTTTTAGAATGTACCAGTCTCAAGATGAATCATTTTAGTTACTCATCACTCGTACTCTGCCGAATAAGCATATTGGTAAAAGAATTGTCATAACCATACTTTGAACTATACATAACATTTAATATAAAGTATACTCAGTTGACCCTATTTAGTTGTTCTGAGCTAGCAATTTAGAAACCACTCTTTCCAATGCTGTTTAAACTTGTGTGACAAATGCGATACTTACTACATTTATTTATAATTTCTTGAGGGCTAACCAATGATGTGGTGGGCCCTGGGCTAAGCACTTTTATATACTTAGTATCTTTTCATCTTCACAACAACCTTATGAGGTAGGTGCTACAATTATCTTTATTTTACAGGTGATGAAGCTGAAGCATAGCCAGGTTAATTAATTTGCCCAAGGTTACATAGATAGGAAACTAAGACTTAGAAAGCTTGAGAGATTCCCAAGTTCACACAGCTGGTCATTAATGGAACTGGGACTCCAATTAGGGCAGATGGATCCATGAGCCTATGCTCTAACTGGTGTATGATCCTGCACCCCTCTCCATTAGTTTCTGGATTACTGAGGAAGACCAAAGCTAGGGTATGTTAAGCCTCAACTCTTCATTTATTCAGTGACATGAAAAGGCATGTGAAACTTACGAATGCTACAAAAAAGAGTTGGAATAATCTTTCTTGTTAAGGTAAAAAAGATAAAATATTTCCTACCTCTTGTTGGGTCTATTTTTTCGAGTTTCCTTAGAAATTGCTTATTGCAGTGAATTAATTCACATGTAAACTAACTTGGACCTTGATATTCTGACCTTCTTATAATTTTACAGCAAACTTGCACGGCCTTAGACAATCGCATGAAGACCACACTGAATCCTTACATTATCAACGTCACCCTAGCAGCCAAAATGTGTAGCCAAGTGCTTTGCCAGGAGAAAGGAGTGTGTACAAGGAAACATTGGAATTCAAGTGACTATCTTCACCTGAACCCAAAAAATTTTGCTATTCAAACTGGGGAAAATGGAAAATACACAATACATGGGCAACTCACACTCGAAGACCTGCAGCAATTTCCCCAAAAATTCTATTGCACCTGTTATGCCAACACCAGTTGTGAAGAGAGAGATAATATAAAAAACATTGGTGCTGTCAATGTATGTGTTACTAACGATATTTGTATAGATGGCTTTTTAAACTCAAAACCCGGTGATCAACCTCCTGGCCCTTCATCCTCTACACCACCTGCCACGGTGTCTCCATGTGTACATGGGAAACATCCCAAGGGGTGTTCCAAAGTCAGGTGTTCCGGGCAAACTATCTCCAACAATGCCCAAGGGGGCCGTCAGAGTGTTTACCGAAAAAATACCTCCAGTCGTTTATGTATTCAAAACAAGATAATTAAGACAACCCCTTCGAGTACAAGTTCAGTGCTTATTAAATTTCCTGTCTATATAGTTTATGTTTTGATATCTTTTCTATTTTTATATTTAATAATTTATCTAGCTTAAATTATTTTTTAGGCAAGTGATAATACCTATACACTGGAAGTTTTATATTTGAAATGTAAGTCAAAACTCGTAGCTAAGATAGCACTTTGGTATTTTGAGCAAAAATTGCTCTTTCATGATCAAATTGAACTTGAAATTATTATTGATTGATAAACAAAGGATGCTGACTAGCACTTTAATTTTACAAAATCGTAGTCAGGACGCTGTTACTACTAAATCCAGTGATGCTACATTTTGCTTTTGAAACTCAAAGTAGAATTTTGATTGTTTAATATAGTATAGAATTTGTTTTGTAAGATGATATCCAATTTTGTATTTTCTAACTGGCATGAGTCTACAGCAAGTATTTCACATACTGGGAATGTATATATAGAACTAAGAGATACGTGTTATATTCTTGGTTCTATCAACGATGATTGTAAGGCCTAAAACACTTGGAGGTCTAGTTTTCTTCTGAGAAGGTGAGCATTTGAATAATGCCAATTTACTGCAAATGGATGTCTTTATAAGTAGTTTTCAATTTGTAATAAAGATGTCAAGAAAATATTAAGGTGAAAAATCTTATCTTTTAAAATGTAATATCCTAAATGTACTAGTCTGCCTCAAGCACTGAACAATGGTTTTAGTTATTTCCTCTTGATAGTTTGTTCAAGTTCTGTTTTATTAAAAGATAATCTTTAAAAAGCGATTATCCTGTCAACTTTTGTACGTGGTTTAATGTCTTCAGAATTCATATATAAACTATTCTAATTTTCTTTTCACTTTTGATCGTCAAATTTGACGATCTTGTGTACCTATAATGCCTTATTTCATCTAAGCATCCATTCATATCCTTCATATAGCATTTATTGAGGGTTTATTCTCTCCCAGCCTCAGTATTAAGGGTCACAGATTCAAGGTGACGTAGCATGTTTCTTGCCATCAGTGAGTTTGTTGTGTAACATTGAAAGTGGAACATTACGACATAGTATGTGATAAATGCTATGAGAGAAGTTCAGCATGTTCTGGCATACAAACGAGAATTTGGGGGTGTCAGAGAAGAATTTCAAGGGTTACATGAAAGAGATGTTATGTCCTTTGCCTTGGAGATTCACTAGCAGTTAGGTAGCATGGAGGCATGAGACAGAAGGGGTGGAACACTGAGCATGGTTATTAGAGCAGTGTACAGTAGATGATGGCCACATGATGAAGCTTTTGTAAACCATACTAACAAGTTTGGACTTTATGAGAAAGACACTCCCAAACCTCTTAACTTGCCCTATTTTTTCCATGCACACACATCACAGCATGATACATTTATGTATTTTTTGCTCCCTCTCACCTCACTATAACATAAACATCATGAGAGCAGGTGTTTGGTCTGTTCTACTTGCTGCTATATCCACAGTGTGATGAACAGTATCCGAGACTTAGTAGGTACTCACTAAATATTTGTTGAAGAAACAAAAGCCACTGAGGAGCCACTAGAGAATTTTAAGCATGGAAGTTGTCATAACCACTTTTCACAGTTCGGGTCCTCTTGGACCAATGCTGCCCTTTTCCTTAGCTCCGTCCTTTGTGCTCCACTCTAATTATGATTCTACTATCAAAGCCATGTTTTCATAAGTAAGCCACAAAAAGAAATAATTTGATAATGATCTGGAAAGGACGCTATGTATGGACTAGTTTCTTTAGAATACACAAATGGCTGTCAGGTTATCAAGACTTAGAAAGCATGGAGGCAGCAGGGTGAATTGGAAAAGGCATGGATTTGAGAGTTGGACGGTATAAGGGCAAATCTCAGCTTCCAATATTTGCTAGCTATGTGAGCCCGAGAGAGTTAACCTGGCTCAGCTTCCATTCTAATAAAACAGCAAAAATATATACCTTTTAGAGTTCTCGAGAGGATTGAATAATACATGGAAAGCATTTGGCCTTAGAAATAACACGATAAATGTCTGCGGGAAAAAGGGGGTGGATATGTTTTTATTGGGTGTGGGAAGGGGCCTGTATTGCTGCCGTTAGATGGAATGTAAAAACAGTAGACTTCTGCCATGGCAGACTTGGCCATGAACCCGGTAGGAAAAGAGGCCACCAAATAGAAAAAGAGACTTGGCAGGAATATTTTATGTGATATACAACTTTGTATATGATTAGGTTTACAGGAGCAAAGTTGTATTTCCATCTAGATCAAGGATTTTTGCCAGGGATCATGCTTGTACTTGTGGTACAAAGAGAATGCTATAGCGTCCCTTTCTCCTTAGGAGCTTGTGCACTGATAGAGCTGATGGACATGTGAGCAGAAATTGTCCATAGAATATGGCACATACACAAAGTGTAAAAATTAAAGGTCTATAAGAACACTTGTTCATCTCATTAATAAACACAGAGTGCTAAAAGAATTGAGTAATTTAGCTTCAAAAGACGTGGAATTAATTTAGTTGTGTAGACTGCAACCCTAAACTCTCAAGTGTCATACCAAAGCTGCCTCCCCGATACAGCAGAGGACTCAGCTCCAAAGTTATTAGAGAAGACACCTGCTTTTATTTTTGAAAATGAATTTGAAAGGACAATAGGTAAAAAGTAGACTATTGGATTTATTGTATAATTATATTCAATATTGTTGGAAGAAAAGAGATAGTCACTAAGACATCAGGAAAAATGATTTAAGAATATTCATTAAGGAGTGATGAAGAGCTGGCGCCATGGCTTAGTGGTTAAGTTTGGCACGCTCTATTTCAGCAGCCCGGGTTAGGTTCCCAGGCACATACCTACACCATGCCTTAGTGGCCATGCTGTGGCGGCAAACCACATACGAAAAAGAGGAAGATTGACAACAGGTGTTAGCTCAGGGCAGCGCTTCCTCAGCAAAAAAATGAAAAAAACCAAACCAAAACAAAGAAGTGATGAAGACTTGAGATGTTGTTTTTCAAAAAAGCTCTTGGCAGTGAACTTTGGATAAATATATCCATTCAGGAAAATTAGTTGTTGGATTCTTAATATATGCAAACATCGTGCTAACACAAAAATGGCTAACAGGAAAATGACAGCCTATAGGAACGTACAGGACAAAGTGAAATGTAGAAGGCCGTAAAATGAGAAATGTTTCCAAACTGCTGACCTTTATTTGATAAGGAAGTAATAATGAAAGAAATTAAATTTTTCGAATTTTCCTTGAAGTTGGCTGCTAGAGAAGTAATAACGATCTGTAGACGGCGTCTAACCTACTGCTCAAGAAGAGGCGGTCAGGCGCCATACTATTTTGTGACTGGAAACTTGAGGACCATGAGGACATTGACTTGCTGTGTGGCTTCCCACTGCAATGGGAGCGTGATTTCCAGCTCATATCCTTTCCGCCCCACTCCCAGGGAAGCTTGGTGAAGGGACACTGTGTGTTCGAGATCCTATAACATGGCACGATTCCTGGCACACAATTGGTGCTCAATGATAAGTTGAAAAAAATGTTGCCGTGACTATTAAGTCTACTGTTGAGTAGAACTGAGCAATAATTGAGCGATCGACTGAAAATGAATTTGATGTTTCGAATTCAATTGCTTAACTACCATGGATGAATGCATTTTTTTCCTTTGCCACGAGGATATTTATTCTGAAACACTTGATCTGAAATTATTTTTGATTTTGGAAGTGCTCCCCACCACTCCCTTCTGTTTCTTTGGGTACCTGTCGCCAATAATCTCACTCCTAAATTACTGCCTGATGAGTCCAAAGTAACGGTGTATTAATCATGGTTTTTAAGTTTTTTGTATCGTATGATGTTTTGACATCTTAAAAAAGACCTTTCTAGCTGGGGAGAGACTGCCCCTTCCAGGGCTACCAATTCTTAGAGGCAGCAAAGGGCAAGCTATTTGATATGCAAACTAACCAACACAGAACCCTCCCTCCTCCATCTGGCCTGTACACCTCAGGAGGCAATATTCCTCGGCCTTAATCATCCCAGGGCCCGGTACCAGGCAACTAGAGACCACCTTTATAGCCCTCATAGGGTTCAGTACACACTACCCCCAAATATGGCACCTTAGCTTATTGGCTATTTTAAGCTGAAGGAATTTGAGAAAACAGCAGAAGCAGGAAGATCACTCTGACCTCCTCCCACCTTGCCCTTCTTCCCTGAAACAGGCCGTAAAACCCTCCCGTGAAAGGTGGCCTCTGTGCATACCTGGTGGAAAAGATCATCCTTATCTCCAAAGACAAGAGATGTCAAGAAGAATCCAAACCCACAGGCTTTGCTGTTTCCCCTGGCTTACTGCACCCACCTCTCACTCCTTAACCTATCATATTTCCACACTACCACTCGCTCCTCATCACACCCAGAATAAAAACACACAGGTCTGTTTCTTTGGGTCTTTATTTCTTCGTGAAGACTCTCGTATCACGTAAAACTTATATAAAGTGTATTTGTATGTTTTTATCCTCTTAATCTCTTTATCGGTTTGATTTACAGACACAGCCAAGAACTCTAAGAGGGTCGAGGAAGAATTTTTCCTCCTCACAGCCCAAAGCCTGCTGAAATTATTCAAACTAGCCAGTCCGAAACTGTTCAGCCTGCCCTGCCCCTTCCTTTTCCCAAGGAAACTCCTATAAAAGCTGCTGGCCTAGGCTCTCCCTTTGCTCCTGCTCCTGCTTCTTGTCCTGAACCTGGTGTTCCCGTGTCATCACTCAGTCACCTTTATAAATGAAGACTCTGGCACAGAACAAATGGGAACTCAGAAATGCTTTCCTTTCTTAACATTTTGTTTCTCACCATGACTTCTCCTGTAGTGAATTTATAACTTTACATGTAAGCTAAAATGAACAAATATGTCCTCTTTAAAGTATGCTTTTTAGACTAATTAACTCTGAAAGGAGCGTTTTTCATTGAAAGGTCATTTTTGGAAGGATCTTTCTAAATTACTATACCTAGTGAATGGCAGTTTCCTTTGAACTTGACAACACTGCAAATCTCAACCATGGCTTTAGGCTTCATATTTCAGCACTCAGCAGCTTGCCTATCAGTGTTCCCCAGCTTAAAACGCTAGGACTCACATTATCTGTTTCACTTGCAAAACTGCCAGGATTGTTTCACCACAATCATTCTACAGAAGATACTGTCATTTTGATGACACTGAAATTTGAGAAGAGTGGTTAAGAATTTGAAGGCGAAGATCCATTGATAAAATCCATCAATAAAATTGAGAGCCTGGATATTTCTCTTTTCTTCTCTGCTTGCAATAAAAGAGAGAGTAAAGGAAGGAGGTTGGGGAGAGTGGGTGGGAGAGAAGAAAACAAAAGGAGAGAAGTGATAAGGGAAAACAACTCGAATTCTTTGCTGTCTCTGATTCCATTGAAGACCCTAACTTGCACAGGATTGAAAAGCACATCTGATGTAGACACAATTAGCCTTCAACTCCTTGCAAAGGCCAGGAGTGGTTGTACTTGAATGCCCTACTTGAGGTGCCCTGCACAAATGTCACTGCCTCCTCCTTCTTGTCCCCTGGCCTCAGATGAAGCCACAAAGTGGTGGGACTGTCTGGGACGTGCCAAATCCACAGTCGGCTATGTACTTGCAGGTTGGGGTAAAAGTCAATAAGATCTTAAAGTAAACTCTGAGGCATTAAATTTCCTGTGAGGAAAAAGTCTTATTTGTGACAGACCTTATTTCTTTATGTCTAAACTTTGTTTAAAGTTGACTTGAGATGGAGCTGCTAAAGTAATTGAAATGATTCAAATTATTATTTTACATTTTTAAGCTCCAATCATTTTAAAAAGTGGAAACGCTTGTATAGTTTTTCATATTATGTTGCTTTTAAATCTTTTTTATCCTTATAAAGTCATTGCCGCTTATGGTAAAATAAGACAAAGTTACACAGCGGACAACTAAAAATCTTCTTCCCTTCTCCTTCGACCTGCGATAACTCCAGGTTATAGTTTCTTGCATATAATTCCAAACATTTCCTAGGAATATGGAAGCAAAGGTGTGTGTATATTGTTAAAAGATAAACTGAGACATAGTCAAAATTTTCAGAGTTTATTTGAGCAAAAATCGATTTGAATCAGACAGCGCCAAACCAGAAGCGGTTAGGAGTGCTTCACCGACAGGAGCTGGGGGAAGACTTGTCCGGAGAAAGTACGGAAGCAAAGAAAGGAAATTATTTGATTGGCTACAGCTTACAGCCTGGTTGGCTGTTCACGATTGATTGTCCTTAGCATTTTGATTTCATAACTTTGAGCATTTACCGCTAAGATTTTGGTTTGCTTATATAGGTCAGCACAGCATCAGAGCCACCTCAGTCTAATAACCTCCTTGTTTAATTAACTTAACAATATATTTAACACAAGTAGGGCTATGGTGTCCCATAATTGTCTATAACTTGCTCTTCCCACAAGATAATATATTTTGGGTGTCTGTCCGTATCAGTACATTTTGTAGTGACCACATTGTACACCACTATACCACTATATGAAACATTTTTTAGAAAGTTCTTACTAACAGACATTTCACTTTCTGGAGATTTTTTTCTCCTCTATGAACAATGTTGTAGTGGGATCCTGTGTACACATATATTTTGGCATACTTTTGGCAGAATGAAATGGAATTGCTAATGCAAAGCCTATATATTTCAATCTAGATAGACATTGCAAAATTATCTTCTAAAAAGTTTGTTCCAATTAAGAATCTCACCAATACTGAATGAGAGGGCCAGTTTTTCTTACCAACACTGGGCGTTATCAAATTCTGTAATTATTGTTCATCCGTAGGTGAAAATGGCTATGGTTCTCGTTTTAAGAACTTGCTTCTTAAATAATAAAGTTGACCTTTTTTCATCGTTTGTTAAGGGTATTCTTTTCTTCTTGCCAAGATTTTTTTCCTTTTTTAAGGGTAAACCTTGTTTTGTTTCTCTTTTATGCACAAATTCTATTTTTAGAAGATTACTGCCCTGTCTAAAAATTAACGTATACTTTTTCAGATATCAATAGTTTTGAATATGAAACAGGAAACCAAAGAGCAAGTTTAAAAAGAATATTTCATTTCTTCCGCCTATGTATTTCTTATATGGATTCAGCTTTGATTATCAGTCATCAAATAACTCTTTTATAAGAAGTAGCTTGCACATAAAGTACCAGTAGTTTTTCATGGGATGCCTAATCCTTGGTGGTGGGATACAGGGAAAGGACAAGCCAGTCCCAGCTTAGCCACCTGCAAGTTGTTGACTTGGGGCTAGTTACCTAGCCTCTGAGTTTGTTTCCTCTATTGTGGAGGGACAGCTGTTGAGAACCTGAGAAAAAATAAAGTCAGCTAGCACAGTGCTTGTCGTAAGAATGGTAGGCACTTGACAAACAGTGATCACTATTTATTTGAGGCTATAGGGGAGGAAGACATTTCCTCTACCCACTGGGTCCTCTGGCTGGGCTATGAATTAAATCGACATGAGACAGAATAATGGGGGAAAATCAAACAAAGGCTTATAAAACATATACATGCGAAAGACTCAGAAAAACTGAGCAACTTGTCAAAATGGCACAGGCTTTCATCTTAAATATCATCTTCAGCTAAAGACAAAGGAGGATGTTGGCGGGGTGGGGGTTTGGGGCTTCCCAAGGGGAAGAAGACAATTCACATAGAAATGGAAAAGCAAATGTTTGGTAAATAAGATTTTGATAAGAGTGGACTTAGCAAGGATCCTCCCAAGTCTACCGGATACCCAGAGTTATCTATGGTGATGGCCTGTCCTGGAGACAGCCTGTATTTTAAATTTCTTTTAGGCAGTTAGGAGAAAAGTCAAAGCTTTTTTCAGAGTCTTTTGCTCTTAAAAATAATCCAGGCAAGGCAAAGAGACACATTTTGGGGTGGCCCATTCTGATCCCCTACAAAGCCTTTCCCTACTTTCCAGAATTTTCCTCTGTTAGATGATTTAGAATTTACATTTGAAATCTAAACTGGCTTAAAAGTTTTCATTTTGAGGGCTAGGATATTAAGTAAAATGTATTTATAATTGCTTTGACTTAAAAGGGGTACATATGTTTAATTTTACTGAAAACCACAAATAATCTAATTTTGGCACAAGGTGCTATTAGACAGATGCACAAACACTATCAGAAAAAAATTAATACCTCTAGGGGTCTCTGTCTTATGCCTGATGTGCTACATCTCTAATTAGACCTCATAAAATTTTAACACACTTTGTTCACTTTTTTGGTTCCCAATCATTTCATTACAGCACATATTTAATAACAAACTTCAAAGTAGTAGGTAGCACATATGGTGTTTGAACTATTCAAACATGTATTACTTCCTCCACACCAATGAACAAATCATTGTGAATGATTTTATTTTTCTCTGATTAGTTTTGATCAAAGACCATAGGCAAAAGAGATTTCTAGGTTAATCATTGTATAAAAGCAGGAAAAAACATTAAGATTGTAATATGTAGTATACAAATGCTTTTGAGAGCTGAGCAGCCAAAAATAAACATACTTTTGTATCCTATAGAAAATTTAATCCTTGCGTGGTGAGAGTTGAGTTCAGTGAGTCATCATTTTGGTGACGTCTTATTATCCATGTGAAGTTGGGGACTAGCCTGGCTGAAATTGTCAATCCCTACTTTAGAACTCTTCATAAATAAGAAGAACTTCTGTTTGTCATTCAACACTTAATTATACGCTTTACCTACAACTTCTCATTTAACTATATTTTTTCCAGATAAGGAAACTGAGCCTTAGATTAAGTGACTTACCGAGGGTCGCATAGGTAGAGCTGAAAGGAAGACCTGGGTGGCTTTGACTCCCAAGCCTGTGCCTTCCACCATTACACAATGCCGCCCTCCCGTGAGGTAATGAAATGAAATAACATCTCGGCACATAGAACTTGGAACTAGTTCTGATTTCTTCTTTCTACTCCACGCTCCAAAACAGCATCTGACCACGGGTGTCTGACAACTACTGAGAACTTCTCCGAGCGCTAGATCATAGGACACAGGTGATCAAGGGAGACTTGCCTGTATATATCTTTTCAATAAATACCTTTTATGGATTTATGGAGAAACTGGCATTCAAAGAAAGAGGAAGCTTAGCTGGGCTACCAGAAGTTTGCATCATCTTGACCTTTCCCAGGCTCGTTCACCACACACAAGGGTGAACTTTGCATTTACAGCAGCAGGGGGCAGTAGGATAATGGTGTCCGTGCCCCGGGCTTCTTGGACAAAAATGTCTCTCTGTCCTTGAAACCTTTTGATTTTGGCAGATGTGATAACTAGTCACATGCTAGCCCATTATGTCATTAGAAGAAAATAACCTCATTTCTCAAATAAAAAATGGGGTATTAAGATGCTAAAACAGAATATAATGTTGCTGATTTGTAATTGTTTTGGAAGTTATATGTTTTAGAAAGACAGCTTTTGAAAATTTTACTTATAAAACTGATTTTAAAAAATTTTACTTATAAAACTGATTTAAAAATGACTTTTGTTTGTTTTTTACAAGTAACAAATTTGATTTTGTGGGTGTTTTGGCAGTGAGGGAAATGTTGGGTGGAAAATAAATGATCATATCTTCCCTGTGGTTGTTTCATGTATTCTTAATAGATAATCTGAATAATGTTTTAAAATGCAGACTCTAATATACTAGTTGTAAAACAGCATGGGACGTGTGTGCGTGCGTGCGTGCATGTGTGAGTGCGTGTGTGTGTGTGTGTGAGAGAGAGAGAAACAGAGTGTGAGCCTCTAGCGATTGTTGATGTCTGAGGGGGAAGTGGGAGTTGGTGGGAGGATGGAGTTGAGGTTGGAAGGGGAGACAGGAGTCAGATATGAACAGTCTTGTCTTGGCTATGCTAATGAATCTGTAATTAATCCTTTAGGCAGGATTGAAATGGTCAGATTTGAGTTTGAAATCTGTGGAGATGAGTTGAGGAGAAATTGGAGCCTGGAGGCAGGAAAACCAATTAGAAGGCTGTTGCAGAAACGATGAAGTCTTGAACTAGGGAAGTATTAGGGATGGAGAGAAGAGGGTAGAATTAGAAATCAATAATTGACTGACTGGCCGTGGGAGGGTCAAGGGAAAGCAAGAAACCTACTGTGACACTGGGTTTCTCACAAGGGCAGTGTCATCCACTCCTGAGGAAGGAGCGCGGGTGACAGCAGGTTTGGGAGGCTCACTGGAGCATGTTGTACCTGAGGTGTCTGTGGGGTATCCAGGCACCAGGGTTTTCTTAAAGCCCTATGATTTGGAAGTTCAAGGGAAAGATTAGGGCTGTGTCATTAGTAACGAATAATAATAGCCAGAGAGACATAGTATGCCTAATAGTTTGAGAACAAGGTCTCTGGAGTCAGGCTACCTGAGTTTGGGTTCTAGGTCCATCGTTTACTGACTGTGTGAGCTTGGGCAAGTTTCATGACTTCTCTGTGCCTTCATTTTCTCATCTGTTGTGAGAAGTAAGTGAGTCGATACAGCTAAAGCTTTCAAGTCCATACTTGGCATGTAGTAAGCACCACAGGCTTATTTGTTGCATTGTTGTTATTTTTATTTTAGCTGTCATTTATTGGATACTTACTCCAGGCCAAGCCTGTGCTAGGAGTTTATAGGCAATTTGTTTCTTTTTTTCTTTTTCTTTTCCCCAAAGCCCCCGAGTGCATAGTTGTGTATTCTAGTTGTAGGTCCTTCTAGTTGTGCTATGTGACACGCTGCCTCAACACGGCCTGATGAGTGGTGCCATGTCTGTACCCAGGATCCGAATGGGCGAAACCCTGGGCCACCATGTGCAGTGTGCAAACTTAACTACTCGGCCACGGGGCCGGCCCCGGCAATTTCTCATGGACCCTGCATAACACCCTGTGATGGTGATACTGTGACTATCTAAAGAAACTCAGACCTCAGGGAGGCTGAGCAACTTTCCGAAAGTAACCTGCTGAGAATTAAAGGGCAGAGCCAGGATGCAAACCCAAGGCTGAAGGACAACAGGAGTCCAAGTCCATTTAGAAGATATATGAAACCATGAGCGTGAATGAAACCGCTGGACAGAGCGTGTAAAGGCCGAGGAGCCAGGGACACAGCGCTCCTCTCTGAGGGGGAGTGAGGGCAGAGCAAAGCAACTGAACACACGCAGTGCAAGAGGTCGGAGGAGAAGCGAGTCAGCAAAGCCCATAGTAACTGTGGCCCAGTAAGAGAAGGATTTCTTTCTCAGTCTGCTCTCCTAAGCCCTCTTCTTCCACTGCCTCTAATATTGAGGTTCTACCTTTTACACTTCCCTGCGTGAAAAAAATAACTCAATAGACATGAGAATCTTGAATCCTACACAGAGGCATCTCGTCATCTAATAGATTTAATGTAGGATGAAGGTACTTAAAACTTAGAGCCTCAGAGCCACTGATCTCTGGTAGGTCCTACGAGCTTTCTCCTTTCTCTGAGCAGTGGCCACAGGGATTAAAATCACATCTGCACCTGTGCCCCAGCTCAGTGTTTCCTCCAGAGTCCCCTAGCCTGGAGTCACCGGCTTTGCCAGGAGTTTTCTGGGGTTTATTCTGTCTATCTGTACTAGTTGGCCACGGCTGCCATAACAAAGTACCACGGGCTGGCTGGCTTACACAACAGAAATCTATTTTCTCACAGTTCTGGAGGCTGAAAGTCCGAGCTCCATGTGTGGGCGGGGCTGGCTCCTTCTGAGGGCTGTAAGGCAAGGACCTGTTCCAGGCGTCTCTCCTTGCCTTGTAGATGACCATCTCTTTCCATTTGTCCCTGTGTCCAAACTTCCTCTTATTATAAAGACACAGTCATATTGGATTAGGACACGGACACAAGCCACCCTAACGACCTCATTTTAACTTAATTACCTCTGTGAAGATCCTGTCTCCAAACGAGGTCACATTCTGAGGTACTGCGGGGTAGGACTTTATGAGTTTTGAGGGGACATAATTCAGCCCATAACAATACCAACACTCCAATGACATTTACTTCAATTGTTAAAGACTTTGATGAAACCAGTATAGAAATGCAGTACAAGTAAAGAAAATATAATCTACCCTACCATTTTTTGACATCAACCAGAGGAAAGAAGTTTTGGTTTTACCTCCTCCCAGTCAGATCTTCCTTCTCTAATTCATAAGATGTTTAAGAAAGAAGCTTTCCTCGTTCTCTTGATAAGAAATAAAAATTTGCACTCAGTTTTGGAGTCAAAATCCCTAGGTATCCCTGTTCATTCAGAAACTCTGTCTCTTGTGGTCAGTGTCCTTTAGCGAATGGGAAACCCAGGACTATCGGGACAACCATCCCTGGGGGTTAAGTGCAGACACTCTCCTAGGTGCTGTGGGGACGAGGCAGTTTACAGAGATGGCCCTGACCTCAAGATACTCACAATTCCATGCTCTTCTTCTTAACCTTTTTGGCATCATGGAGCCTTTGGGAATCTGAGGAAAGTTTGAGCTTCTCTTCCCAGAGATATTTATATAATTATAAGCAAAATTCTGTACACAACTTATTTTGTTGTATTGGATCAAAATATTTTATATGAAGAATTGTGCCTTTTTCCTCACCTTTTGCATGCAAAATTAATTTCAGGTAATATTCTAAAAAAATAGAAAGAAGGAAAGAAAGAAATCCAAAATGTGCAAATAAAATAAAAAAAAAATAAAATTTGGTTTTGCTAAACAATAAATTTCAATGATAAAGCATCTCTGTCTTGGCTTGAATAGGAAGTGGAAATTACCGAGGGGGTCCTTGGAATGGCAGCACATGAAGTTTCCGTTTTGATGGTAACTGAAATGCTGGGCTCACAACCGCACATTGTATCAGAACAGAATCAAACAGAATCAGTTCATGTTCACAGATGACATAATGACAAGTGAACACGAAGATATTCCAAGATTATCTGAATTGGATTTATGACCTTGAATTTCCATTGGCTTCACGTCACTGAGTTTCATCGCCAGCGAGGGGATGCTGTTGATGTCAGCAAAGGGAGGATTAAGGACTCATGTTTCAATTTTCAGGTTGTCTGAGCAGAAGTACTTTCCAAAGAGTTATGCAGAGTTTCAAGTTGTCTGCGACTTTTACAGATTTGTAAAAAAGAAGTTCATATTCTGCTTTCATTTCAGGAGAAAACATTTTGAAAAGGCAGGGAGTCAGGGCCCTGGCATTAACAAAGTTGATGCCTTGCTCTAGATAAGCAGGACCATGGAAGGCAATGGGTCATATAGCCCTAGTCGTGTAAAGATACTTCCTCTAAGAAGTGTTACCAAGCACCGCAGGTGTTCTGTCTGTTCACAGAGTCCCCAATGAGTTTTATTTGCAAAAAGAACTTCTCAGCATTTCAAAGATGTTGATGGATTTTGAATTTCAAAAAGGCCTTGCTAAATAGGAATTCATTTTTGAAGGCATCAGCTGGCTGCGTAAAGAAGCTTTCAATTCCTCCATCACACGCCTTAAAATATTACTTTTAAAAAGTCGACCATCGTGGAATAATTTGTTGAGGCCTCCTCTGCTCCAAACCGCACACTAACTGACCATTTCTGAGGTGCACAGCTTTGCCAGTTACCTTGTTGCTATTTTAAGACCAGGCTGCTGCATCAGGGCAGATCAAATTTTGGTAAAGTCTTGCCTTTTCAACTCCAGCTTTTTTTTTTTTTTTGAAAAAGACCTGCACTAATATATTTTCGGGACTAAAAGTATGAGATTCTACTTCAGCATTTTTGGCTTCATGCTCCTTCCCGTGGCAAGAATGTTGTCATGCGACAAGCACTGGGGCTTTCGTGTTCAATCGCACACGGTGAAAGCAAAGCCAAAGGATCTTTGATATTTCTTCTTCATTATTTTATTCGACATTTTCTAACTTAAGCCAATCCTAAAGTAAACAAAGACAGACAATCATGATCATAATGGCAGGGCACATATTTTTCTAATTCCTACCAGTGGAAAGCTGTTATGACATATCGTGGCAACACTGATGACTATACTGTGCCTGTCAAAAGGAATAGCCATACTAGACATAAAAATAACGTATTCACCAAGATGATTTGGAAAAATCACATCAAATGTTACTGCTGTTTACGTGTGTGTGCATTTCTGTTCACGTGCATGTGTGTGCACGCATCTCCACATGCCTGATTCACAGACCTCCCTCTGATGCCCTTTGGTGGACGTTGAGCTAAGAGCCCTGCTGTAAAGGTGTGGACAGTAGCTTCAACCAAACCCAAAATCCAATATCATGACAAAGATGGATGTGAGCCTAATGGTGGGAGAGACCCATTTGCTCTTGACTTTAAAAAAGGCCTCACAAGGACCCAGTGAGATAACATAGGAGCTGCAACTTGAAGGTCAATTAGTAGTTTATTAGATTGAGAAAAGGAGAAAGGACATTCCAGACAGAAACTAAAAAGGGAGATGCCACAATCTGGGAAATGAGGGTAGAGTAGACAGCTCTAAATTGTATGTTGGAAGCATTCAGCTATGCAGGCAGCACAAACTACTTAGGCTTGAATTTGAACTCTGCTATTTGTCTATGTGGTCCTGGACAAGTTACTTAATCTCTTTTTGCCTCAGTTTCCTCATTTCTAATTTTGGAATGGCCATTGGGAGGTCACCTCGTGCCAATTATCTTGTGTTTGTTCACATAAAATTTCTTTAATCCCTCTTTGCCATGCCATGAACATCCTATAAAAATGGATACAGCCATCCTTCCCTTTGTGTAGGGTAAATAACAGTAATAGTAGTAGTAATTCCAATCACTGGAATATAGTGAGCCTCTACTCTGCGCCAAGCATTGCGGTACTGTTTTGTAATACAGTACAACAACTTTTGTATACATGTTTTACACGTATCATCACATTTCGTCTTCATGACATTGACATAGAGGCTGCCATTGTGTCCATGATGAGGAACTGAGGCTTAGAGAGGTTAAGAGACATAGCCAAATTTTCTCAGAGAGCAGTCATAGAGCCAGCACTTAAATCAGGCTCTTTCCCGTTCTGAGTTCTAAATTCCCTCCAGGAGCTGGTCTTCTTTAGTTGTGTCCAGTGAGCTCTGTGCCTGGACTCACTCTCTCTGGCCAGCCCCTCAGAAGGATGCTCCCCTTGGATGGTCTGCTCACATTCGATTAACTTCTTTCCATGAGGCTCAGATCACTCTGGCTGCATATACCTCAGTCTGTGTGCGAGTGACACATGCCCCACTTGACCTGGTTCTGGGGGACACTGTGATTCTGCTAGGGCCCACAGCTGCAGGACCCTGTTTATCTGGAAGAGGAGATTTGATGCACTAATGAGCTATTGTCAGGCCCAAGAAAAATACTTTCTCCTGGAATGTCCTGAAAACAAGTGCGCTTTACCTCTGAGTGACATGAAAATGTGTGAAGCAAAAGCTGTGACTGCCCTGGGTCTCACTTGTATGTTTAGGAAACTGAGCGTAGGAAGGACAGAGAAAGAGAGAAAGAAAAAAAGAACACTCAAAAAAAAACACCCCAAAGCCAGATTTTTTAAAAAGGTGTTCATGGAGTGGAGGCAAGGTATTTCTCTGGGGTCTGTACACACATTTGCTTGGCTCCTTTTCATTTCTTTTCAGGAATTTTGCCAGATTACAATCAATGGAGGAGCCCATTCTGCCTGAGGGAAATGATTTCAGCTGGATCTAGCTTGATTTAACAGTTTGCATTTCTGAATTTCCTCCTTCATATCTTTCCCTGTCCAATTATCTTATCCATCCAGCTCGAGGTTATAGGAGGACAATATCTTAGCTGACGTCTTAGTCCATTCGGGCTGCTATAACAAAATACCACAGCCTGGGTAGCTTATAAACAATAGAAATTTATTGCTCACAGTTCTGGAGGCTGGAAGTCCAAAATCAAGGCACCAAGATGGTCGAACCTTGGCGAGAGCCCTCTTCCTGATTCATAGCTGGTGCCTTCTTCCTGTAGCCTCACCTCGTGGGAGGGGCTGGGCAGCCCTCTGGAGCCTCTTTGGAAGAACACTAATCCCACTCATAAAGACTCCACCCTCGTGACCTAAGAACCTCCCAAAGGCCCCACCTCCACCTGCCATCATCTGTAGGAATTAGGATTTCCGCACATGAATTTGACAGAGACACAAACATTCTAATCATGGCAGTTGATCTCTGCCTTTTTAATTTATTTAGGTTGATTTTGCAAAGGAATGTGGTAAAGAGTAAAAAGGACTGGAAGCAGAAAATTAAACTAAGGACTTCCCAACCTTGACTTCCTGCCCACCCCACCCCTCTGGAGAAGATCTGGGCTAAGGGTACAGTCATCCACAGCCCTGTCAACTCCTGTCTGGGCTCCTGTCTGATTCCAATTTGAAAACAGTGTCTCATGCTCCCTGCCGCAGTGGATAAATCTTTCCTCCTGCCTAAGATAGTTACACTGGAAGTCACACAGATGGACCTTCTGAGGGGCATCATTTGCTTTCCTTAGTATTCCTCACCCAAATTTTAACTATACAATGTATTTTCAGCTAGATTAGTTGTCACTTCAAAGGCATGTTTACAAATATTAATTAGGGAGTGATTTCTTTCAGCAAAACATATTTAAAAAAGTTTAATAACATGAGAAACCTCTCTCATAACTTACTTTCTGTACCATAAAAAATATTCATACACACCGTGGCATGTATTAACCACGGAGTCTCTGACATGAAAGGCTCTAAATGAGGAAGCCAGGATAAAGAAAACGTTCTATTTATATTTGAAGCACTCTGTACACAAGAAGGAGCTCAGTGCTAATCGTACTTGTGTTACGGTTACACCCAAAGTGATGGCTGACCACATTGCAGTTTCGTTTCAGTCTGGTCCTACCTCAAGGAAGTTGTTTCTAAGGCCCAGTCATGAGAGCTTGTTACAGGCTGCCACGTGTACAATGAACACGCGCAGCCACGCTGTCAAGAACTTCTGCTTCCTCTGCCTGAGACCAGGCAGGTTCTCAAAACACTTCAGGGGCTTTGAATGAGTCCTCAAGAATCCCCTGTGAAGTGGGACATTTTCATCTGCATCCAAGCAGGATGTAAAACATTTATTTGACTTGTTTAAGGTCACAGAGAAAGAGAGCAACAGAGAGAGCCAGAGCAGACAGAAACAGGAACTGAGCTCCAGGGTGAACCAATCCCATAAAGTCAAGGAGATGAGCACAGGTGGGAGTGGCAGGGCTGGAGGTGTTCTTCACAGGATGACACTGTGAATTCAGGAGAATGTATTCTATGTGCCTTTCCTCGACTGAGAAGGCATCAGAGAATTGAGTGGGAGGAGAAAGAGGCAGTGTGGGGAGACAGGAAGAAGAAAGCAAGATCAAAGGTCAAATGTCAGGATAAGGGGCAGGGAGAGAGACACTGAGGCCGAATACGGAGGTGATGGGGTTGGAGGAGTAGCATCGGAAAAGCAGACAGAAACAGGTCTCAAAAGAGTGGCAGGCAGAGGTTTGTTTTGTGTCTGGGTCTTAATTTGTGAAGGGGACTGAGTGACAACAGGGAGAGGTCAATGCCACTGGAAGAAGAGTTTAATGTTACTCACAGTTGTTCTAGAAACAAGAGGCATGGCTCACCACACATGGACACATGAGAAACACCAGGTTTTGGCCAGGAAGTAGAAGCAGGAGTCGGGGTGAGGGTGGGTGGATGAGCACTTAGGCCGTGGCCTTTATTGGGGCTTCTGTGAGAAACCCAAGGCAGGGCAGGTTAAATAGTTTAAGATTGGCTAGTTTGAATAATTTCGGAGGGCTTTGGGCTTTAGGAGTGGTCTCTAGTTGCCTAGTGCCTGGCCCTGGGATGATTAAGGTGGAGGAATATTGCCTCCTGAGGTGTACAGGGCAGATGGAGGAGGGGAGAGCTCTGGGTTGACAAGTTTGCAATATCAAATAGCTTGCCCTTTGCTATCTCTAAGAATTGGTTAGCCCTGAAAGGGGCAGTCTCTCCTCAGCCAGAAAGGCTTTTTTAATGATGTCTGAGCATCATAACATGCAAAAAAATTAAAAACATGATTAATACAAGATTTGGTTGGCCTAGGAGGTAAAGTAGGGAGGTTAGAATGGATGGGCACGTGGCCGAAGGTCCCTCAGACTGTGATACTTAGTGACTACAATGGAAAAGGCTGCAGTGGGAAATTATCTTCAAAGGACATGGACCCATCTCTGTCATTGATGTAGACTTGCTCCATCCACTGTGAGGCTTTGCTATTTTGTCTGTAGAAATATTTTCTGGCTTTTGTGCGGGTATGACGGAGCTTATAATTCTCAATTTGGAGGAACTGGTATATCTTGGAAAAGATTCTAACTTCAGCCTACGGAAACTACTACCAAGTTTCCCTTTCCCAAACCTGGTTTAATTCTGCAGCACCAACTATATCTTCTCCTTGTTGAGCGTAGACCTTGCAGTTTTGATCTTCCCCATCCTGTCTGGCTTCTCCTACTTTATCCAAACCATGATTCCCAGAGCTGTCCACCAAGCCTCAAGCCTGCCCAGGCTTCACTTCAGAGACCTGTCTGCACTGGCTAACCTCCTTCTATTTTCTGACTCTTCCTTCCCCTCCTGATCCGGAGCATTTATCCTGAAGTGCTTTTCTCTTGGTTCTCTGTCTGTTTTACCTTTAACTCCAGCCCAAATTTGCCATGGTCTGTGGCTCCTTGAATGAGTTTCCCCATTCTCTGCATGGAAATCAGATTAAACCCCCCTGCTTCCTGCCAGTGGATTTGGTCTCTGGGGTGTGTGGAGATGGAAGGAGTGGACATGTTTTCAATCCATTCTGTATTATAGTTTCTCCTCTAGCTCTATAAGACAGTTGTAACAGATCTCACAGCTCCAGAAAGATTATTTATAATCTTTGTGACCTCATAGCAAAAGTGTTCAACTCCCTTTTGAGCAAAAATAGTGAAAACAGTAACAACAGGAACAACAAAAAACCAGCTAATATTCATCAAACATTTACTAAGCCCTGGACACTGTTCTAAGCATTTTACATACTGAACTCACTTAATCCTCACAACCATCCTGTGAGGTTGGTACTCTTACCAATCACAATTTAAAGAAGAAGATTCAGGCATAGAGAGCTTACGTAACTTGTCCCATGATGCCGGGGAATGTAAATCCTACTTCCAATCTCTATCCCTCAGCGCCATTTGCTGTGGAAAAAAGCTGAATCGTTTAGTCACTAGGAAATGGGAATTTAAACCACAATGATATACTCACTAAAATGGCTAAAATAGCAAGCGGTGGTGGGGCTATAGAACAACTGAAACTCTCACACACTGCTGATGGGAATTTAAAGTAGTACTGCTACTTTGGAACACTGTCTGACACTGTCTTGTGAAGTTAAACACACATCTACCATCCAACCCAACCACTCTACTCCTACATATTTACTCTAGAAAAAATAAAAACATATGTCCCCACAAAGCCTTGCTGTGAATGTTCATAATGGTTGTGCATAATAGCTGAAAACTAAAACCAACCCAAATATCTATTAACTGATGAATGGATTAAGCGTGGTATATCCATTCAATGGAATACATTTCAGCAAGAAATGTATTCAGTAAGAAAGAACTAACTACAGATGCATGCAACAATATAGATAAATATCAAAAGTATTATGCTAATCAAAGGAAGGCAGACACAAAAGACTGCAGAATGTGTGACTCCATTTATATGAAATTCTGGAAAAGGCATAACTATAGTGACAGAAAACAGATTAGTGGTTGCCAGCCGCTGGGGATGGGAGAGAGGACTGACTGCAGAGGGCAAGAAAGACTGTTCTCTTTCTTGATTGTAGAGATGGTTACACAGTTGTATACATTTAACAAAACTCATTGAATCGTACATTTAAAATTGATGAATTTACTATATATAAAGTATAACTCAATAGATCTGATTTTAAGAAGGAAAATAATACACAACTCAGTTAAAAAAAAAAAAATCAAACAGTTCTAGTCCCAGAGCTACCACCAACATGCTCTCTGACTTTAGGCAAATTACTTAGCATTAATGGCAACAATTTCTCCTCTAATAGGAGGAAGCTAATAAATGTTTTCCTAACATACAAGATTATTATGAAGACAAAATAAGATAATGGATAATAGGTAAGAAAATACTTTTTTTTGTGTGTGTGAGGAAGATTGTCCCTGAGCTAACAGCTAACATCCGTACCAATCTTCTTCTATTTAACGTGGGGTGCCGCCACATCATGGTTTGACAAGTGGTACTAGGTCTGCGCTTAGAATCCAAACCTGCAAACCCCAGGCTACTGAAGCAGAGCATGTGAACTTAACCACTATGCCACTGGGCCGGCCACGAGAAAACACTTTAAAGAGCGAAAAAGGGGCACTGTTTGGCACAGGGCATCAAAGTCGCCCAGAGAGTGCCCCTCCTCTACTTGATGCTGTCACCAGGAGGCTCTACCCAAGATACAGCAGCCCTTCAACAGCCATCACACAAGACACCTGGAAAAGTGGCCAACCCAACCCAAATGAATGCTATCCATTTTCAGATGGGACTACAGCCGCTTGCAAGTCCATCAAATGAAGATATGTATCAAAATGAAGCAAAATGTGAAGAAGAGATAAAGACGTATGTCTGTTTCTAAATTCTTAGACTTATTCTTGTCATGTAACTAGCCAGCATGGGTTGTGGAGTCAGGCAAATGTGGTTTAAGATCTGGATGCACACTTCGGAGCTGTGGATGCTGCATAAGTGTCAACTCATCTCGAAGCCTCCTTCACTGGTAAAATCAGGGAATTGTAGAGAGGATTACACGAGATAAAGCATAAGAGAACTCAGTGCGGTGCCTGGCACAGAGGAAGTGCTTCGTGATGCTAATAAATAAATAAATAATTAGCTGATTTATTGTTATTGCTGGGGTTATTCCTCATTTCATTTATAACTTCTACTTTATCATCGTTAGTAATTTCTTCGCATCGTATTTCCTGGGTGTAGCTTGTTATTCCCACTTGATGAACATTGGCTAGGATTAAAGACGTGTATTTTAGGAGACCTGGAAGCCACTACTGACAGTGATAAGGACAAGCTTACTCATCCTCCTTAGGCCTCAGTTCCCAGAGGGTGAGAAAAGTTGCCATCCATCGTCTAAATGTCGATGGGGATGTCATCCACATTCGAAATCTGCTCAGCTGCATTTCAATCTCTGGGAAAGTTTTTCCACTAGAAGTAAGTTCTTAACAGTAGATTTGCTTCTTTTTCCAAGATCGTTTCTAACCTGATAGTTTATTAGTTGGTCCCTCTAGTGGTCTGAAAGCAATAAGACACTCCACCAGTAGGTTCCTTGGAGGCGTCCCACAGCCCATGTTTATACCACTGAGGGGCCTCTGAAGGGGACATTTGACCGAGGACTGCCTTTGTTGTTGGCTAATGTACTTTTATTGTGAAGCTTTGTCTTTTCTTTTATTTTTCCATTAAACTCAAATGAGGATGTAGAAATATGTATTCCTTATAGATGGAAAGTTCTATAGTCTATAAAACTAAGTTCTATAGTCTGTTAAACATCGGAACTACTACATTTTTCACTTTATGATCAGAGCAGACCGCAGAATATAATTCCTACGGAAAACTTTGACATTAGAAAATTAAGCGGGAAAAACCAACTCTGAAGAAAAGTTGAAGTTCATCAAATTGCATTGGACTAGTGGATGTTACAGAGGCAAGGTTAATAAAAATATGAGAATGACATGTTTTAAAATTGTGAAAAGACCACATGATAAACGAAGTAATGGGAATTACTTCAAAAATAAAACAACTTTTACCTAGAAGAGAATTAATACACTAGTAAATGTCCTCCTGAATCAGAAATGTGTAGTCATGTTAGGCAATTGTTTGAGCTGAAGTTCGATGATTCTTTCAGATCCTCTTCAGCTTGCAACTCTATTAGATTTGCAGCTCATAATCAATTCCACAATTGAAGGCTATTGATATAATTGTTTTTTTAATCTCACTTTTTAAAAAATTTTTTTTGTTAATGTTATGATAGATTACAACTTTGTGAGATTTCAGTTGTACATTATTGTTAGTCGTGTTGTGGGTACACCACTTCCCCCTTTGTGCCCTCCCCCCACCCCCCCCTTTTCCCTGGTAACCACCGATCAGATCTCCTTGTCAATATATTAACTTCCACCTATGAGTGGAGTCATATAGAGTTCGTCTTTCTCTGACTGGCTTATTTCGCTTAACATAATACCCTCGAGGTCCATCCACGTTGCTGCGAATGGGCCAATTTTGTCTTTTTTTATGGCTGAGTAGTATTCCATTGTGTATATATACCATATCTTCTTTATCCAATCATCAGTTTCTGGGCATGTAGGTTGGTTCCATGTCTTGGCTATTGTAAATAATGCTGCGATGAACATAGGGGTGCAAGGGACTCTTGGGATTTCTGATTTCAGGTTCTTAGAATAGATACCCAGTAATGTGATGGCTGGGTCATAGGGTATTTCTATTTTTAACTTTTTGAGAAATCTGTTTTCCATAGTGGCTGTACCAGTTTGCATTCCCACCCACAGTGTATGAGGGTTCCTTTTTCTCCACAACCTCTCCAACATTTGTCATTCTTGGTTTTGGATGTTTTTGCCAATCTAACGGGTGTAAAGTGATATCTTAGTGTAGTTTTGATTTGCATTTCCCTGATGATTAGCGATGATGAACATCTTTTCATGTGTCTATTGGCCATATTCATATCTTCTTTTGAGAAATGTCTGTTCATGTCCTCTGCCCATTTTTTGATTGGGTTGTTTGTTTTTTTGTTGTTAAGCTGTGTGAGTTCTTTGTGTATTATGGAGATTAACCCTTTGTCAGATAAGTGGCTTGTAAATATTTTTTCCCAATTAGTGAGCTGTTTTTTTGTTTCAATCCTGTTTTCCCTTGCCTTAAACAAGCTCTTTAGTCTGATGAAGTCCCATTTGTTTATTCTTTCTATTGTTTCCCTCAACTGAGGAGTTATAGTGTCCGAAAAGATTCTTTTGAAACTGATGTCAAAGAGTGTACTGCCTATATTCTCTTCCAGAAGACTTATTGTTTCAGGCCTAATCTTTAGGTCTTTGATCCATTTTGAGTTTATTTTGGTGTGTGGTGAAAATAATGGTCAATTTTCAATCTTTTGCATGTGGCTGTCCAGTTTTCCCAGCACCATTTGTTGAAGAGACTTTCTTTTCTCCGTTGTAGCCCCTCTGTTCCTTTGTCAAAGATTAGCTGTCCATAGATGTGTGGTTTTATCTCTGGGCTTTCAATTCTGTTCCATTGATCTGTGGACCTGTTTTTGTACCAGTACCCTGCTGTTTTGATCACTGTAGCTTTGCAGTATGTTTTGAAATCGGGGATTGTGATTCCGCCGGCTTTGTTTTTCTTGCTCAGGATTGCTTTAGCAATTCGCGGTCTTTTGTTGCCCCATATGAATTTTAGGATTCTTTGTTCAATTTCTGTGAAGAATGTTCTTGGGATTCTGATTGGGATAGCATTGAATCTGTAGATTGCTTTAGGTAGTATGGACATTTTAACTATGTTTATTCTTCCAATCCATGTGCATGGAATGTCTTTCCATCTCTTTATGTCGTCGTCAATTTCTTTCAAGAAAGTCTTGTAGTTTTCATTGTATAGATCCTTCACTTCCTTGGTTAAGTTTATCCCAAGGTATTTTATTCTTTTCGTTGCGATTGTGAATGGGATTGAGTTCTTGAGTTCTTTTTCTGTTAGTTCATTGTTAGTGTATAGAAATGCTACTGATTTATGTATGTTGATTTTATACCCTGCTACTTTGCTGTAGTTGTTGATTATTTCTAATAGTTTTTCTATGGATTCTTGGGGTTTTCTATATATAAGATCATGTCGTCTGCAAACAGCGAGAGTTTTACTTCTTCATTACCTATTTGGATTCCTTTTATTTCTTTTTCCTGCCGAATTGCTTGGGCCAACACCTCCAGTACTATGTTGAATAGGAGTGGTGAAAGTGGGCACCCTTGTCTTGTTCCTGTCCTCAGAGGGATGGCTTTCAGTTTTTGTCCATTGAGTATGATGTTGGCTGTGGGTCTGTCATATATGGCCTTTATTATGTTGAGGTACTTTCCTTCTATACCCATTTTATTGAGGGTTTTTATCATAAATGGGTGTTGGATCTTGTCGAATGCTTTCTCTGCATCTATTGAGATGATCATGTGGTTTTTGTTTTTCATTTTGTTGATGTAGTGTATCACGTTGATTGACTTGTGGATGTTGAACCATCCCTGTGTCCCTGGTATAAATCCCACTTGATCATGGTGTATAATCTTTTTGAGGTATTGCTGTATTCGGTTTGCCAGAATTTTGTTGAGGATTTTTGCATCTATGTTCATCAGTGATATCGGCCTCTAGTTCTCCTTCTTTGTGTTGTCCTTGTCAGGTTTGGGGATCAGAGTGATGTTGGCTTCATAGAATGTGTTAGGGAGTACTCCATCTTCCTCAATTTTCTGGAATATTTTGAGAAGAATAGGTATTAAGTCTTCTTTGAATGTTTGGTAGAATTCTCCAGAGAAGCCATCTGGTCCTGGACTCTTATTTTTGGGGAGGTTTTTGATTACCCTTTCTATTTCCTTACTTGTGATTGGCCTATTCATATTCTCCATTTCTTCCTGATTCAGTTTGGGGAGGTTGTAGGAGTCAAGGAAGTTGTCCATTTCTTCCAGGTTGTTCAATTTGTTGGCATATAGTTTTTCATAGTATTCTCTTATGATCCCTTGTATTTCATTGGTATCTGTTGTGATTTCTCCTCTCTCATTCCTAATTTTATTTATTTGCGATTTCTCTCTTCTTTTCTTGGTGAGTCTGGCTAAAAGTTTGTCGATTTTGTTAATTTTTTCGAAGAACCAACTCTTTGTTTCATTGATCCTTTCTATTGTCTTTTTTGTTTCAATATCGTTTATTTCTGCTCTTATTTTTATTATTTCCCTCCTTCTACTGACTCTGGGTTTTGTTTGTTATTCTTTTTCTAGTTCTGTTAGGTGTCATTTGAGGTTGCTTATGTGAGCTTTTTCTTGTTTAGTGAGGTGAGCCTGTATTGCGATGAATTTCCCTCTTAGGACTGCTTTTGCTGCATCCCAAATGATTTGGTATGTCGTGTTCTCATTTTCATTTGTCTCCAGATAGTATTTGATTTCTTCTTTAATTTTTTCAATGATCCATTGTTTGTTCAGAAGCGTGTTGTTTAGTCTCCACATTTTTGCACCTTTCTCTGCTTTTTTCTTGTAGTTGATTTCTAGTTTCATAGCATTATGATCAGAAAAGACTCTTCATATTATTTCAACTCTCTTGTATTTATTGATGTTTGCCTTGTTTCCCAAAATATGGTCAATGCTTGAGAATGTTCCATGTGCACTTGAGAAGAATGTGTAAGCTGCTGTTTTTGGATGAAGTGTTCTCTATATATATATCAAGTCCATCTGGTCTAATTTTTCATTTAATTCTATTATTTCCTTGTTGATTTTCTGTCTGGATGCTCTGTCCATTGGTGTTAATGGTGTGTTGAGGTCCCCTACTATTATTGTATTGTTGTTGATGTCTTCTTTTAGTTCTATTAAGAGTTGCTTTACAAATTTTGGTGCTCCTGTGTTGGGTGCGTATATATTTATAAGTGTTGTGTCTTCTTGGTGGAGAGTCCCTTTTATCATTATATACTGTCCCTCTTTGTCTTTCTTTATCTGTTTTGCTTTGAAATCTACCTTGTCTGATATTAGTATAGCGACAGCGACTTTCTTTTGTTCATTATTAGCTTGGAGTATTGTTCTCCATCCCTTCACTGTGAGTCTGTGTTTGTCTTTGGGGCTGAGGTGTGTTTCCTGGAGGCAGCATATTGTTGGTTCTTGTTCTTTGATTCATCCTGCCACTCTGTGTCTTTTGATTGGGGAGTTCAATCCATTTACATTTAGAGTGATTATTGAGATGTGGGGGCCTACCACTACCATTTTATGTCTTGTTTTCCAGTTTTCTTCAATTTCCTTTGTTTCTCGTCCCATGGTTTAATCTGTTCTGATGAAGAGCTGCTACTCTCTGTTGTTATCCTTTTACTTATCTCCTCTGCTCTTGGTTTTGTAGCCCCTTTCCTTTTTTCGATTTTTCAGGAATGAGAGTTTTCCTGAGGATTTCCTGAAGAGGAGGTTTTGTGACAATGAACTCCCTTAATTTTTGTTTATCTGGGAAAGTTTTTATTTCTCCATCGTATTTGAAGGATATTTTCACTGGGTAGAGAATTCTCGGCTGTAGGTTTTTGTCCTTCAGATTTTTGAATATATCATTCCACTCTCTTCTAGCCTGTAAAGTTTCTGCTGAGAAATCTGCTGATAGCCTGATGGGGGTTCCTTTTTAGGTTAGTTTCTTTTGCCTGGCTGTCCTTAGTATTTTCTCCTTGTCGTTGACTTTTGCTAGCTTCACTACCATATGCCGTGGGGTTGGTCTTCTCGCATTGATAAAGTTTGGAGATCTATTGGCTTCTGTCACCTGAAGATCCATCTCTCTCACCAGATTTGGGAAGTTCTCAGCCATTATTTCTTTGAATAGGCTTTCTGCCCCTTTCTCCTTCTCTTCTCCCTCTGGTATACCTATAATTCTTACATTGCATCTCCTAATTGTGTCTGATAATTCTCGGAGAGTTTCTTCATTTCTTTTTAGTCTTACTTCTCTCTCCTCCTCTGCCTGCAGCATTTCTATATTCCCATCTTCCAAATTGCTAATTCTTTCCTCCATATTATCGGCCCTACTGTTCAGTGTATCTAGATTTTTCTTAATCTCCTCTATTGTGTTCTTCATTTCCAGTATTTCTGTTTGGTTCTTCTTTATCATATCAAACTCTTTTGTGACATAGCTCCTGAACTCGTTGAGTTGTCTATCTGAATTCTCTCTTAACTCATTGAGTATTTTAATGATGGCTGTTTTGAAGTCATCGTCATTTAGGTTATATATCTCATTTTCTTTGGGATTGTTTTCTGTGTATTTGTTATTTTCCTTCTGTTCTGGAGATTTAATGTATTTTTTCATATTGCTTGATGTTGTAGATTTGTGCCTCCGCATAGAGATAGAGTTTAGTTGCTCCTTCCACTTGTTTCTGCTGGTGTGGTGGGGGAGCAGCTGTTTATATTGCACCAACCAGGAACCCTATCCACAGTTGCTAACTGGGCCTGGGCCCCTCCTTATAGTCACAGTGGTCCTTTGGATTCCCTCTTCTGCCGTGGGGGCTGTCACGGAGGGGCTTCAGGCTGCTGGTGCCTACTGTTGCAGCCCACCTAGACGTGCTCCCTCCTTGGGGTCTGCAACGGTATTATGGGCTTTTCCAGCGGCCAGGGGTAGGATCACTTATATTTGCTGCTCCGTCACTGTCGGCACCCACAAAATCTCACTTGTCCACTATGGGTCACAGCAGAGCTATTGGCGTCTTCTACAGTCTGTGGTTAGCTCTCCTAGCTATGCTACTTTTGTCCCAGGGTCTTCCAGCCTTGTGGCTCCTGGATGGGTGCTCTCTACTAGTGCTGTGCAGAGGCTTTCCCTGAGGCTGCTGTGAGCCTGTAGGGTTTCCCCCTAGGCTATGGAGCTGGGTCACTGGAACTCCACCCAGCCCCAGTCCTGTTCCCCAGGAACTCGGGGAGCCCTTTGCCCTGTCTGGGGGATAGCCGTAGATCCTGATTTAAGTGGTAGCTGGTCAGCTGCTGCCCTGCCTGATATTCTCCTCTCCGGGACCCTCCCGGTGTTGTGGATGCTGGGCGTGGCCCCCGCTGCTAATGGCAGACAGAGAGTTTTGTCTGCTGCCCGGGCAGAACTCCGGAGCTTCCCCTCCAGGCCGCAGAGCTGGCCTCTGGAGCTTCGCCCAGCCCCAGTCCTCTCCGAGATCTCCGGCAATCCCAAGCCCCAAGGGGCGGGCAACGGCAGCTAGGGGTCACCTCACCCTCTGAGATTCTCTCCGGGACTTTCCCGGAGTTGTGAATGCTGGGTGTGGCCCCTCCGCTAATGGCAGACAGAGAGTTTTGTCTGCTGCCCGGGCGGAACTCTGGAGCTTCCCCTCTGGGGCACAGAGCCGGCCTCTGGAGCTTCACCCAGCCCCAGTCCTCTCTGAGATCTCCGGCAATCCCTTTCCCCACTGTGCAGGCAGTGGCAGCCGGGGGGCCACCGTACCCTCTGTGATTCTCTCTGGGACCCTCCGGGTGCCGTGAACCCTAGGCGGGATCTCCCCGTCAATGGCGGGGCGAGACTCTCCCCGTGGGCTCAGATGTGTAACTCTAGAGTTTCCCTCTGCATTTAGGAGTAATTGTGGGGGGTTTAGGTAGGGTTCTGGTCACCTGTTTCCACCGTCGCTCCTCTGGTTTGTGCTTGCTCCTGCCCTAGGTGTGTGTTGATCTTCTGGGGGCGTCCGTTGGAAGAAAACCGCTTGCAGGTACTAGGCTGTTCGGTCGGGGTCGGAGAGTTTTCACCTATCTCCACATCCTCCCGGAGGGAAGTCCGTCCGCCTTCTGATGTATAGTCGCGTGGGTCTCTCAGACGTCCTAAGATGCTATCTGAATATCCTTTGTTAAGCGATGAGTGTCCAAATAATTGTAGACTTGAAGGGGGAGAGACAAAGAGGACTACTCACGGCACCATCTTGGATCTTCTTCCTATTGATATAATTTTTAAATTTTTTTTTAAAGATTTTATTTTTTTTCCTTTTTCTCCCCAAAGCACCCTGGTACATAGTTGTATATTCTTCATTGTGGGTCCTTCTAGTTGTGGCATGTGGGACACTGCCTCAGCATGGCTTGATGAGCAGTGCCATGTCCGCGCCCAGGACTTGAACCAATGGAACACTGGGCTGCCTGCAGCGGAGCGCGCAAACTTAACCACTCGGTCATGGGGCCAGCCCCTTTTTTCCTTTTTGTAATTACTGTCTTATTGCAGTACAGCCTACATACAGAAAAGTACACAGATCATACATTGACAGTTCAAAGCATTTTTACATTGAATTGCTTTTGTATTTTTCCCAGTTATTCTCCTTTCCATCAAAGATAATTACTCTCTGGCTTTTATCATCATGGCTTTGCTTTCCTGTTTTATAAATTTATATAAACAAAATCATACAGTATTTACTCTTCTGTGCCTGCCGTTCTCTCACCCCCATATTGCTTTTGTGAGACTCGTTCATATTGTTGTAATAGTAGTTTATTCATTCTCATAACTGTATAATATTCTATTGTATGAATATATATATATTAATTTGTATAATAAACCACTCCTACATTATGTGAAGGAGAAATGTATATAACGTGCACCATAGGACAGATTCCAGAATGCTGATAGCAACACTATTCCAACCTTAATGTCCATCAGCATATTTTCTTCCAGTTTGGTGGTTTGCCCTTTTCCTTTCTTAATGATTTCTTTCGAAGAACAGAAGTTCTTAATTTTAACGTAGTCCAATTTATCAGTCTTTTTCTCTAAGGATTGTGCTTTTTGTGAACTGCTTAAGAAATCTTTGCCTAGACCAAGGTCATTAACACATTGCCTGTTATCTTCTAGATTTATTGTCCTATCTCTCATATTGAAACCTGCAAGCTGCCTAGAGTTGATTTTCTTCTGTGGTATAACGTAGGGTCAAGGTTCATTTTTTTTCCTATGTGGACATCCAATTTAACCAGCACCATTTAGTGATGAGACCATTACTCTTCAGTGTCATGTTTTTCTACTGGTTTTAAATAACACTAACCAAATGGAGAAAAACCTGAGACAAATTTTTTTTCCATTATCTATACATCTTTTTATTTGTGTGAGTATCTGGAATCTACGGTAAAAGATTTCTCTATTTTTTTTTTTTTTTTTGCTAAGGCAGACTTGCTTTTTAAGATACGTTTTAATAATCCTTAAACCAAGACCACCACCAGATTTGACCACAGTCTTAGATTTTTGTCACGGTCTTGAGAAAGCAACCAAAATTGGTTTTTGTTTTGCTTTTATTTCTTTTTGAATAATTGTCAGGAAATGAAAGGAATAATGCTTGAGGTCAAACTTCTTTCCCAAGATAAAATATATGTTTGCTGAAAAAAATCTGTGCTTTCATAAAAGGAAAAAAAAAGCAGACTTGTCACTGAAATGTAGTTGGCATCATGGAACTGAAAGATACATGGGTTTCTGGGATTATTGAAGAAATATAAACATTTTTTTAAAAGTCTTGACTTGCAAGCTTCAAGAAAATCACACACTTGGCTTAGGTGTCAAGAGTGGTAGCCTGATGGAGAGAGAGTTGAAAGGGCACTGGACCGGGAGTCATGTCCCTGGGCCCCATTCCCACTCTGCCACTCGATGCTCCTCCAACTCTTCTTCATTTTCTTCCTTCATGCAATGAAGTGCTCCAGGGCAGTAATCATTGTTTTCTTCCTGATGTGACTGTGTCACATGTGTTTCATTGCACAACCTGTTCCCAGGTGCAAGCCTGGGCCACAGTCTGGTCCAGCTCATTAGTATCATTTCTAGCTTTACCTTGTATTCGGGAAGCTTTCCTGAAGGCAAGAAGATAAAAGGCTACTACATAGCAGTCAGCTTTCACCCTCTGTAATTTGTTAAACCTAATTTTCAACTCATTATTACTATAAGCTCTCTAGTGACCACACTACACCGAGAACTTGGAATAACCTATAATTCTTCATGGACCCCTCTCATTTTTTTTCCCTCAACTTTTGTAACCCCAAATCCTAGACATTATTGGCTTGTCTTGCGATAGGAAGAATGTTGATTTTTCCAGTAGTGCAAAGGAAATGTGTGGTTCCTCTTACAAGTTCCCAGCTAATTCCACCTTTGACCAGAGGCATGTATTTATTTGCTAAGAGCTTAAAGATTGAAGATAAGTTGTGCCTATGAAATACAGTAAAATTAACTCACAACTTGTAACAATTGTATTTCATTGACTCTAATATAGTATCAATTGTAAGATGCACCATCTTGTTAAGCATCAGTAAAAAGGAAAAAGAATGCTCTTAATTAAACCATGAGATGTCAACCATAAGATACATTACAATTTAAAAAAATATTAAAATTCATAAAAATGTCTTAGAATTTATGAAATGAAGTAATCATATTAGTTCTCTAACTAAATGATTTGTAGCATCATATCCAACAAAAAAAGGTATAGATAGGAGCATGGTAGTCCTCAGATGAGCTGTTTATCAGACTACCTGGGGATTTCTGGATCCTTCCCCTTGCCTGCTGAACTGGAATACCAGGTGATAGGTCCAAGGAATGTATATTAAAATAAACCAGACAGCAAGTTAAACATTTCTGACTTGGTTCTGCTGGTCATTCATATTTGGAAACGATGGGAACAGAGGAAGCTTATCTCTGAAAATTGACTTTTTGTCTCTATTGCTCTGTGGCTGTTGCCTAATCTCTAGAACCAGCAAAAGGGGCTGTCAGTGGAAGAGCTACTTGGAATGTTACATTTTTTTTTCTCTTCTATAAAAAGTAAAAGGATTGAGGCCGGCCTCCATGGTGCAGCGGTTAACTTCTCACGTTCCGCTTCAGCAGCCTGTGGTTGGCCGGTTGGGATCCTGGTTGCTGACCTACCTACATACCTCTTGTCAAGCCATGCTGTGGCAGGCATCCCACATATGAAGTAGAGGAAGATGGGCACGGATGTTAGCTCAGGGCCAGGCTTCCTCAGCAAAAAGAGGAGGACTGGGGGCAAATGTTAGCTCAGGGCTAATCTTCCTTAACAACAAAAAAAAGAAAGAAAATGGATTGATGGTGGTCTAATGCTGTTCATGTTTTCAAAAGCTGGGGTTGTGAATTCTGTTAATACTGAAATTGATTCCTGGCAAAAAGTTTAAAACAAGTATTAAGCAGACAGTTTGGTATTTTAGAAAGGAATAAGTTGATCACAAGAACCGTAAGATAAATTTGATACCCAAATTAACTTGTTTTTTCTTCTTTTTATTTTTCAAGTAAGATTATTAGGTTATATACACAGTGTTTTTCAAATGCAGCAAGGCTCTTGACAAGCCTCCAATGATATCCTTGAGGATTCGATGATGAATGATGTACTAGATAATATTAAGTGAGTTTACTTCAAGGCTGGCCAAATAAATGAAACAAGGTTCTATCCTTGACCCTATCTTATTTATTTTTTGGGCAAATTATTTGACTGAAGACATAATAGCACACATTTGTCCAATTTGAATGTGACCAAAGCTGGGAGCACTTACTAGCACTAAAATCAATCAAACTAACATGGGCTATATGATCTTGACATGCTGGAACATTAGGGGAAAAAATTAATTGAAAAACTGTGAGCTCTCATATTTTGCCTGGAAAATTTAATCTGAACAGTTATGGTCTACGTACAGTTGAGAAGTCTGGAAAATGTCTTGAGCATTTCAGTTGATCTGAAGTTTACCATAATTATAAGGTGCAATGTAACTATTGAAAAGCTAAAAATATTAGCATGCTGCAAGGAAAGTCGCTAGCTCCCTTAATAGAATAACTCTCTAATTCTCCAGGTGTGGCAGTGGACAGAGTCTCCAGTTATGGAGGAGTGGATGGACCTCACTGCTGTTCCCTTATCCTTTAGGAGATCCCATTGGCACCAACAAGTTGTACCCTGTATATCCTTATTCTGGAACATGGTATAGTTTAACTAAAGGCTCCAGGAAACCGGAGGGAATTCCCACACAAAGACTATCATACACAATCAGCCTCTAGGAATGGCACTTCTTAGAGAACAGAACCCTAGCTCTTCTCAGGGTCCCCTGTGGGGGTGACCTCCTGACCAGCCAGAGGGTTATAGCTCCTTGATAACCATCTGTTTGCCTCCCCATCTAATTTCTCCATCACCCAAGAGCCTCCAAACACTTCTAAAGACCCAGAGTAGAGTAAGGAAGATGATCCATTTCTTTTTAATTGTAGACTCCCTTCCAAGTTACAATTCTATTCCCAGGATGTTTCTCTTCCATGGATAACTGACACTACTCTGGGAATGACTACTTCATTGCAATGAGACCCCAATTTCTACTCATGTGATTGGCATTTCCCTGGCCTTAATAAGACAAACATGTCATAATACAATAAACTAATGTTAGTACAAGATACACACATACAAGCAGAGCGTGGATGTCCTTTCTATCACACCATATTATTATCAGTATTAAGAAATAATGTCTCTGATTTTACAGTATACCAAATCATTTTCTTTTTTTTTTTTTGAGGAAGATAAGCCGAGTTAACTGCTGCCAATCCTCCTCTTTTTGCTGAGTAAGACTGGCCCTGAGCTAACATCCGTGTCCATCTTCCTCTACTTTATATGTGGGACACCTGCCACAGCATGGCTGACAAGCACTGCCATGTCTGCACCCAGGATCTGAACCAGCGAACCCCGAGCTGCCAAAATGGAACATGCACACTTAACAGCTGCACGACCCGGCTGGCCCACAGTATACCAAATCTTGAATGTTAAATTCAATTCTGCACATCAAAACTCAAGAGAAACTTTAGCAAACTGTTGTGTTTCCCAAACAAGGAGCCTAGATTGAAGAAATTGGGAAAATGAAGCTTAGAGAATCAGGAAGATATCACAGCTCTCTTCAAATTCCATTCAGATGAGGATGATCTTGAAGGACGTACCAACAGTGTAATTTTTAAGGTTCTTTTCCTCTCAAAGATTTCTGATTCTCTGAGTTGTTCTGTTTCATTCTAGATAGAACCAAGACCATTGGGTACAAATGCAGGGAAGATGACTGGGTCAATATGATTAAAAACAAAAACTCGCAAATACATAGAAAGGTCCCCATAAAAAGGCGGCCTTAGGATGTATGCTGTCTATTGTTTACAATCTCTCAGGAATTCCACTGGAATGAGTGCTGGCTAGTGAGTGGTAAATAGCACAGGGTCTGCAGCTGGATTGTTTGATTCAAATCCTGGATCCACCACTCACTACCTGAGACCTTGGACATGCTATTTGAACTCTCTGTTTCTCAATTACTTCTTTAGCAGTCTAATGGGGATAACAATAAGGTCATTAGGGAGATAAAATGAGTTATAATTGAAAAATTCGTAGAACAATGGAAGGCATATATTAAACACAATAATTGTTGGGTATTATTAGGTCCTTCCAAACACTAACATTCTGTGATTGTAATCTTAGTTGTTTTCATCATTCCTGACATTTTTTATAGATAAGAAAGAGTTCATTAATATAACACCCAGATAGGGCAAATGCTTGGGTTGATGAGCTTTTTTGGCTGTGTGCTACGGTTTAAAGGCCACTTAGTAGAAATATGAAAAGGTTTTAAAATAAGTAAGTTTATATTGTTACAAAAACTATTTATAATTTGGTGCTTCTTAGGTGACTTTGAATTAAATTTAGTTTAGCATTAAGAAGAAAAAACTTAAGTACAAGAATAGTAAATACTGAAAAAATGTAAGCAATGCAGAATTGCCTAAGTAAATGAAAAGTTCTTCTGGGCTAATTTTTAAGCATATAAATAAACATATATAATTTTATACAGTTTACCAAAAAATGGAATCATTCTCACACACTGATTTGAAATTTCTTTTTTTAAAAACAATTAAGACAACTTTTTGGAGTAGTTTTAGGTTCACAGCAAAATTGAGGGGAAGGTACAGAGATTTCCCTGAGACCCACTACTGCCACACAAGCACAGCCTCTTTCGTTGTCAACAGCCCCCACCAGAGTGTGCGTAAAAGAAACATCTCAAACATCTTCAAACTCTGAGCCTGTGCCCAGTTGGGACATGAACTGTTTGGTTTTAAGCACCAATGATGACTTTCCTTTTTAAATAAGAGTAAAGAATCACTGATTTGGAATATTAACGATGAAGACCACATGACAAAGGAGAAAACGTGTCAATGTATGGAGTAAGCGGAAGTTTCTTATGTGTAAACAAAAAGTGAAGGTTGTCATCAATTGTGAGTAGTTATCATTTTTCATGTGAATTGATGATGTGAGGTGCCGTTTTCACTGTTTGCTTAAATCCTATCATGAAAGGATTTTTCTATTGGTCTGGGAACAGCAAAGAAGCAAAATTAGTACATCATATTCCTAATAGGTTTGAAATTAATAGAAAAACAGTTAAGTCAATTCTTTTTCCACTCCAGGTTTCCTTTGAATAATGAATTTCTTGAGCATTTAAAATGTGATAGGATTGACTATAAATCAATTTAAACGTGTTGTGACTGGAACAATCCATTTTATAAAACAAGAATAATTTTTCATGTCACATTTCTAAAAAGAAATAAGTATTCACATATGGAAGAGAAGCCATGACTTTTTAAGAAAGATCATACATATGTACACTAAGAGAGAAGTTATATGCACTATAGTGTTCTACTTTCTAGACATATCTGGAAACCACGTAAAGATATTATTCACATATTAGATTTCCACTTCCTATTAATTTTGACACTGGTTTAATTAAGTCGATTGGTAACACTGAATAACTGATGTGACCTTTGCAGAAGTAAAGTGATAGCTTAAGCTTAATTCTGAAAATGTGCACTATGAAGACAGGACATTGATTTCTACCCAAACATCTCTTATTGGATCAGAGACTTTTAAATTCATAAATGGAAAATTATCTTGCTAATTCTGTGCAAATCATCATGGGAATTGGAAGTAGATCCTGATTTATTCCTTTGCAGGGTCATTCCTATGTTGCCTAGTCACGCACCAAGGTCAACCCAGCTCACTTCTTAGTGCCATAGTTAAGCTCTTTTCAGTGCCTGAAGTATGGACTTGTATAGGATACTAAGATACTATCTTCTATACACTACTATTTCCCTTTATTTTTTGCTTAGGATTTTGTTAAATCTTTGTAGGACATAACTCTTCTATAGGAAGGCATTTTGTAGTCTATGTTGTCTTTAATTCTTTTATTCGACATGTATTAATTGAGTTCCAACATGGCCAGACACTGTTCTAGACAGTGGGGCTACATCTGCGAAGAACAGAGACCAAGATTCCTGCTGCGGAGATTCTAGTGCAGAGAGAAAAAATAAACTATAATAAATAGACAAGTTAAATAGAATGTTGGAAGGCAAAAAGTGCTATGGAAAATAGGAAAAATGGAGCAGAAAAAGGGAGGTCAGGAGCTCCTGGTAGAGTTGGGCACAGGTTACAGTGGTAAATGTGATAGTCAGGGCGGGCCTCACTGAGAAGTGATATTTGAGTAAAGACTGGAAGTGGTGAAGGAGCATTTGACAACAACAACAAAGATATGCTTTCATTAAAACAACATGTTTTTAAAATATTAAGAGAGCATCGCAGATTTCCCTGCGCCCAACCTGTTTTGCTATTAACCCTAGATCTATGGGTTAGCATCTTTTATATTTCTATTCCTTTCAGCTGCATTTATGTTGCTTAAATATAGAATTGAGCTTATTATTACATAATTGTTTCCTGATTTTTTTTTTTTAGATTTTGTATTAATTGAAGGCAGAAGGAAATGCTGAAGAAATGATGCTGTATTTTAAGCTAGGAAAGATATTTTGGAAATCCTTTTCTTCTTGATTTTTTTAAGAAAATGTTTCTGATGTGCATAGCATTGCTTTCATCTTCACTAAGAAAATGTAGCATGTAAATTATATAAATAACACTAAGAGCAATAATGAATATTTATTCAGTGCTTATCATATACTAGTAAGATCTTGGGCTTGGTATTTACTCCACATTATTATCCTAACAAAATCCTTATGATAGTCCTGTGAGGTAGCTCACATTATCCCCATGTCACAGGTAAGGAAACCCAGATTACAGAAGTTAGTAAATGGCAGAACTATGATTTTAACTCACATCGGCTTCGATCCAAAATTTTACTGCTTAACTTGCCACTGAACCCAAGTAAACACAGCACAGTTGCAAAAGGCAAGATCATTTTGGATAGCATGGACACGAACAATTTTTATTTTAAGAATTGTGTATTTACATGAAATTGACATTCTCACTAGGTCTCACGAGATGTGAGAGAGAAAGAAAAAGAAAGAAAGAAAGAAAGAAAGAAAGAAAGAAAGGGATCCTGACATTTGGAATGGTGACATTTGGGAAGATTTGGAGAAAGCTAAATCTCTGAACTGCCCAGAATCACTCACCTTTTCTCTTTCATATCTTGAGGAAGATATAGAAATCAACCTTTGATTCTTGAAAACAGCTAAACATTTCTCTTAAGAAAGTACTATCTTTTCACTAGTTACAAGAATATGAAATTACAGAGCCTCAGGGATAAAATACAGATTTAGATTTGGAAAAGAAAAGTTCCAACCAGAATTGACTAGTTTATATCTTTGAAAATTTTAGTTATATCATTTTCTCATTCAGTGTAGTAATTATTGATAAGAAGCTTCTGTGGTGAGGTAACCTGTTAGATCCTGATCCCTTGACTTCAAGAAGATGGCATAACACAGAGCCATTAATATTCCAGCCAATATAAAATGGCATTTGTGACATGTACATCCAAAGAATGGTCTGCTGCTCTATGAACAGCTGTGAAAGGAGGCTTGATTGTTCAGGCGGAAGTCTTCCCTGATGGGTTGGCGTTAACCAAGCAAAGAGGCAGGGCTAGCATTTCAAGTAGGCCAAATGGCATGTGCACCTACTCTATGGTGGAAGGGATAATGTAAGAAGGAGGGACTTTAAGAAGGCCACCATGGCTAAGGTGGAGAGAGCAGTGTGAGCCAATGAGGTACAGTATGAGACTAGCTTTTTAAAACATTTTTTATTTTATTGAGGCCGTAATAGTTTGTAACATTGTGAAATTTCATTATTTGTCAGTCACCATATATATGTGCCACTTTATCACTTATGCCCACTCCCCAACCCCCTTCCCCTTTGGTAACCACTAATCTGTTCTCTCTGTCCATATGTTTATCTTCCACATATGAGTAAAATCATACTGTGTTTGTCTTTCTCTGTCTGGCTTATTTTACTTAAAATAATACCCTCAAGGTCCATCCATCTTGTTGCCAATGGGATGATTTGGGGTTTTTTTATGGCTAAGTAGTATTCCATTGTATATATGTTCACCATATCTTCTTTATCCAATCATCAGTTGATGGGCACTTGGGTTGCTTCCACTTCTTGGCTATTGTGAATAACGCTGCTCTAAACAGAGGGGTGCATAAGTCTCTTTGAATTATTGATTTCAAGTTTCTTGGATAAATACCCAATAGTGGGAAACCTGGGTTGTATGGTATTTCTACTTTTAATTTTTTGAGCAATCCCATACTGTTTTCCATAGTGGCTGCACCGGTTTGCATTTCCACCAGCAGTGTAGAAGGGTTCCCTTTTCTCCACATCCTCCATCCACATTTTTTATTTTTTGTCTTAGTAATTATAGTCATTCTAACAGGTGAAGGTGATATCTCATTGTAGTTTTGATTTGCGTTTCCCTGATGATTAGTGATGTTGAACATCTTATCATGTGGCTGTTGGCCATCTGTATATCTTCTTTGGAAAAATATCTGTTCATATCCTCTGCCCATTTTTTAATCAGGCTGTTTGTTCTTGTGTTGTTGAGTTGTATGAGCTCTGTATATATTTTGGACATTAACCTCTTGTTGGATATATGATTTGCAAATATTTTCTCCCAGTCGGTGGGTTGAATTTTCATTTGTTCCTGGTTTCCTTTACTTTGCAGAGGCTCTTTAGTTTGATGAAGTCTCCTTTGCTTATTTTTTCTTTTGTTTCCCTTGTCCAACTAGACATGATATTTGAAAAGATGCTTCTAAGATCAATGTCAAAGAGTGTACTATTTATATTTTCTTCTTGGAGTTTATGGTTTCACATCTTACTTTCAAATCTTTAATCCATTTTGCATTAATTTTTGTGTATGGTGAAAGATAATGGTCTACTTTCATTCTTTTGCATGTGGCTATCCAGTTTTCCCAACACCATTTATTTATTTATTTTTTTGCTGAGGAAGATTCTCCCTGAGCTAACATCTGTGCCAATCTTCCTCCTCTTTATATATGGGTCACCAGCACATCATGGCCGACAAGTGGTGTAGGTCTGCACGTGGGAACCAAACCTGTGATCCTGGGCTGCCAAAGTGAAGTGTGCCAAATGTAACCACTATGCCGTGGGGCTGGCCCCCCAACACCATTTATTGAAGAGACTTTCCTTTCTCCCTTTTATGTTCTTGGCTCCTTTATCAAAGATTAGCTGCCCGTAGATGTGTGGTTTTGTTTCTGGGCTTCCAATACTGTTCCATTGATCCGTGTGTTTGTTTTTGTACCGGTACCATGTTGTTTTGATTACTATAGCTTTGCAGCATATTTTGAAGTCAGGGATTGTGATGCCTCCAGCTTTGTTCTTTTTCTCAGGATTGCTTTAGTTATTTGGGGTCCTTGGTTGCCCCATATGAATTTTAGGATTCTTTGTTCTATTACCATGATGAATGCAACTGGGATTCCAATTGGAATTGTATTGAATCTATAGATTGCTTTAGGTAATATGGACATTTTAACTATGTTTATTCTTCCAATCCATGAGCATGAGATATCATTCCATTTCTTCATGTCATCATCAATTTCTTTCAATAATTTCTTATAGTTTTCATTGTATGGGTCTTTTACCTGCTTGGTTAAATTTATTCCTAGATATTTTATTCTTTTTGTTGTGATCATAAATGGGATTGTATTCTTGAGTTCTCTGTTAGTTCATTACTAGAGTATAGAAATGCAACTTATTTTTGTAAGTTGATTTTGTCCCCTGCAAGTTTGTTGTAGTTGTTGATTATTTCTCATCATTTTCTGGTGGCTTATTAGGGTTTTCTATGCGTAGTATCAGGTTGTCTGCAAACAGTGAGAGCGTCACTTCTTCCTTGCCAATTTGGATAACTTTCATTTCTTTTTCTTGCCTAATTGCTCTGGCCAAAACCTCCAGTATTGTATTGAATAAGAGTGGTGATGGTGGGCACCCTTCCTGTTTTCAGAAGGCTGGCTTTCAGTTTTTCCCCAGTGAGTATGATGTTGGCTGTGGGTTTGTCATATATAGCCTTTATTACGTTGGGGTGCTTTCCTTCTATACTTATTTTATTCAGAGTTTTTATCGTAAATGGATGTTGGATCTTGTCAAATGCATTTTCTGGTTCTATTGAGATGATCATGTGGTTTTTATTCCTGATTTTGTTAATGTGGTGTATCACATTAATTGATTTGCAGATGTTGAACTATTCGTGCATCCCTGGTATAAATCCTGCTTGATCATGGCACAGTGATCCTTTTAATGTATTGCTGTATTCGGTTTACCAATATTTTGTTGAGAATTTTTGCATCTATGTTCCTCAGTGATATTGGCCTGTAATTTTCCTTCTTTTTGTTGTCTTTGTCTGGCTCTGGGATCAGGGTGATGTTGGTCTAGCAAAATGTGTTTGGAAGTGTGCCATCTTCTTCAATTTTTTAAATAGTTTGAGGATAGGTATTAAATCTTTGAATGTTTCGTAGAATTCTCCAGAGAAGCCATCTTGTCCTGGACTTTTACTTTCAGGGAGGTTTTTGATTACTATTTCAATCTCTTTATTTGTGATTGGTCCATTCAGATTCTCTAATTCTTTTTGATTCAGTTTTGGGAGGTTGTATGAGTCTAAGAATTTATCTATTTCTTCTAGATTGTCCAATTTGTTGGTGAATAGTTTTTCATAGTATTCTCTTATAATCCTTTCTATTTATGTAATATCCATTGTAATTTCTCCTCTTTCATTTCTAATTTTATTTATTTGAGTTTTCTCTCTTTTTTCTTAGTGATTCTGGCTAAGGGTTTGTCAATTTTGTTTATCTTCTCAAAGAACCAGCTCTTAGTTTCATTGATCCTTTCTACTTTTTTTGGTTTCTATTTCATTTATTTCTGCTGTAATTTTTATTATTTCCCTCCTTCTGCTGAGTCTTGGGTTTATTTGTTCTTCTTTTTCTAGTTCTGTTAGGTATAGTTTAAGACTACTTATTTGAGATTTTCCTTGTTTGTTACGGTGGGCCTGTGTTGCTTTGAATATCCCTCTTAGGACTGCTTTTGCTGCATCCCATAAGAGTTGGTATGGTGTAATTGTCATTTTCATTTGTCTCTAGATACTTTTTGATTTTTCCTTTAATTTCTTCATTGATCCATGGGTTGTTCAGGAGCATGTTGTTTAGTCTCCACATATTTGTCACTTTCCCAGATTTTTTCTTGTAGTTGATTTCTAGTTTCATAGCATTATGGTCAGAAAAGATGCTTGATATGATCTCAATCTTCTTAAATTTATTGAGGTTTTCCTTGTTTCCCAACATATGATCTATCTTTGAGAATGTCCATGAGCACTTGAGAAGAATGTGTATTCTGCTAATTTTTGATGGAGTGCTCTATACATATTTATTAAGTCCACCTGGTCTAGTTTTTTGTTTAATTCCACTATTACTTTATTGACTTTCTGTCTGGATGACCTATCCATTGATGTAAGTGGGATGTTGAGGTCTTCTACTATTTTTGTGTTGCTGTTATTTCTCCTTTTAGGTCTGTTAATAGCTGCTTTATGTACTTTGGTGCTCCTGTGTTAGATGCATACATATTTATAAGTGATATGTCCTCTTGGTGGAGTGTCCCTTTTGTCATTATATACTGCTCCTCTTTGTCTCTCATTACCTTTTTTCTCTTGAAGTCTACTTTGTGTGATATAAGTATGGCAACACCTGCTTTCCTTGTTTGCCGTTAGCTTGGAGTAGCCTCTTCCATCCCTTCACTCTGAGCCCCTCGTGGATTTTAGAGCTGATATGTGTTTCCTGGAGGCAGCATATTGTTGAGCCTTGCTTTTTAATCCATCCATCCACTCTCTGTCTTTTGATTGGAGAATTTGATCCACTGACACTTAGAGTGATTATTGATATATGAAGGCTTAATACTGCCATTTTATCTCTTGTTTTCTAATCATTCCATATTTCCCTTGTTTCTCATCCCATATATTTCCGACTGCCAATTCAGTTTGGTGTCTCTGTATGATTACTCTCATTATTTATCATTTGTGTCTCTATTTTGATTTTTTGTTTAGTGGTTGCTGTGAGGTTTGTATAAAAGTTCTTATAGATGAGATAGTCCATTTTCTGATAGCTTCTTATTTCCTTAGTCTAAGAAGGTCTCATCCCTTTCCTCTTCTCCCTTATTCTGTTTTGTTTTGTATTTGTGATTAAAATGAAGTGATTATATTTATTATTGATGCTTTCCTTCCTTTCACTTTAATATTATAGTTAAATGTTTGCTAACCTGTTCTGATAGAGAGCTGCAATTTTCTAATTTTGGCTGCCCATCTCCTTGCTCAAGGTTCTGTAGACCCCTTCTTTTTTTTTTCTGGTATGAAGGCCTTCTTGATCATTTCTTGTAGGGGAGGTCTTATGGTGGTGAACTCCCTCAGCTTTTTTTCATCTGGGAAAGTTTGTATTTCTCCATTGTATCTGAAGGATAGTTTTGCTGGATAGAGTATTCATGGCTGAAAGTTTTTGTCTTTCAGAATTTTGAATATATCATTCCATTCTTTCCTAGCCTGTAAGGTTTTTGTTGAGAAATCTGCTGAAAGCCTAATACAGGTTCCTTTGTAGGTTATTTTCTTCTGTCTTGCTTCCCTTAATATTTTTTCTTTGTCATTGACTTTTGCCCGTTTTACTAATCTATGCCTTGGTGAAGGTCTTTTTACGTTGATGTAATTAAGAGTTTATTACCTTCATTTGCATGTAATTCTGGCTCCTTTCCCAGGTATGTGAAGTTCTCAGCTATTATTTCTTTAGAAAAAGCTCTCTGTTCCTTTCTCCTTCTCTTCTCCTTCTTGAATACCTATAGTCCTTATGTTGCATTTCCTAACTGAGTCAGATAGTTCTCAGAGAATTTCTTCATTTCCTTTTAGTCTTAGTTGTCTCTCCTTTTCCATCTGCCGTATTTCTATATTTCTGTCCTCTAAATTACTAATTCTGTCCTCCATGATATCAGCTCTGTTTTTTAAGGATTTCAGATTTTTCTTTATCTCATTTACTGTGTTTTTCATCTCCAACATTCAGCTTTTTTTAATAGTTTTAATCTCCTTTTTGAAGAATTCCCTCTGTTCATTAATTTTATTCCTGAGAACTGTCTTTCTGAGTTTTCTTGTAACTTGTTGAGTTTCATCATGATAACTCTTTTGAATTCTCTGTCATTTAGATTGTAAATTTCTGTGACTTCAGGACTGATTTCTGCTTACTTGTCATTTCACTTCTGGTCTGGAGTGGTAATATACTTTTTCATACTATTTGATGCAGTGGACTTTTGCTGTTGCATAGCGGTAGTATCTGGTCACAGATTCCACCTATCACCACTAGGGGGTGGGGACAGGAGCTGTGTTTTCTGAACCTGCTGCAACCCCTGGCAGATGTGCCTATCTGTTGGAAGCTGTGCTGACAGGGCCTGTTTGCATTTGCCCACTGGCTGCTGCTGCTTCACATACATAGGTGTAGGCTTCTGGTGGGGATCCTCTGCTCTGGCCAACCAGCTGAGCTGGTGTGCCATATGGGAAGGGGTGGAAGGATGCTTTGTTTTGGATGCACAATCTCCCATGCTCCTGTTCTGCACTCACTGTCTGCCTGCCTGGGCTGCTTGGCTTGGTGTGGATGCCCTCATCATTGCTTAGCCACCTTGGTGTGGAGTGTTTCCACAGGCTGGGAGGCTACTCTGAGAGTGCAAGCATTCCTGCGGACATCTGTCTTCCCCCTTCTCCTCTAAGAGTCGCATGCCATCTGCTGCATGAGGCCCCATGCCCTAGATCACTGCCACTCAGGAGGGAGGGGAAATACACTTACCTCCTTCCACTACCTCCCAGGGGGGTTCAGCACCATCACCTTCAGATATATGGGTATGTGCATCTCTCAGACATCAACTGTGTTGTGTGAATGTCCTCTGTTGGTTTATGAATGTCCTTTTGCTTGTATCTTAGTGGGGAGAGACTAAGGGAAGAGCTCACTTTGCCGTGATGCAGACATTACTCTGAGAATAGCTTTTTAAGGAGTTTTGCCTTTAGCAGTAAATCTTTTCCTCTTCAAATTTCAATTATGACTTTAATTGCGATGTTTTGTTTCAATTATATTTATTTTTTAACGTTATCTTTTTAGTACATACTAGTTTTCCTTTTACTATAGTAATATAATTTTTATTTGACAACAAGTTTATTTAAAAATAGAGTGAGCTTTGATTTTATAATCATTATTATTACAGATGTGCACAGATTTAGAAAAAACTATGAATGTGGTATGGACATGACTCAAGTTTGAGAAACATAAGACTAGGCCAGTGTTTGGCTACTTATGGCCCTTGGGCCAAATCCAGCTCTCCACCTGATTCTGTAAATAACATATGATTGGAACACAGTTGCATTCATTTGTTTTATTATTGCCTATGGCTGCTTTCCCCTACGCTGGCAGAGCTGAGTGTTTGAGACAGAGACTATATAACCCCCAAATCCTAAAATATTTACTATCTAACCTTTGACGGAAAAAAATTTTATCACCCTTCCACCAATCTATACTATTAAAGCATTTTTAAAAATTTAACAATCAGTATAATCATGGTGTTTGGAGAGGTTCAAAACAGGAAGCTTGTGCCACTGTGGCATGTGATGTATTTTGAGCTAAAGAAAATCGAGACTCTGTGGGCTCTAGAGAAACTATTATCTCCCCCTTAAAGAATTTGGGAGCCTTTCTCATAGTAAGAGTTATTACCAGAAATAACTTTTTACGACATATCTATATGATAGGACAAACACCTAATGCCTGAACATCTGCTCTTCTTATTATCCTGTGAATTATCCTTCTCCCTTCTGAGCTCCCAGGCCCCTATTGCATTCTTCAGCTCAAGATGGCATCAATACCTCATTTTACCTTTCTTTTTTCAAACGTCTTGTGTATGTGGGGTTCCTGTACATATGAAATTAAATTTTATTTTTTTCCTGTTAGTCTGTCTCATATCAATTTGATTATTAGACCAGCTGAACGAACTTTTGTAGGGTGGTGGAAAATTCTTTCTCTCCAACGTTTTACGAGGCACAGATACATTTAGCAACCAAACTTGTCCTTTCACTATATTGCCCCTTTTCTATATTCAAGACAGTTACGTGCCTTTCTACAGATCAGGGGCATTCCAGGACACCTGAGGCTTGAGGCCATGTGAGAAGACTGGGCTATTATGAGAGGTTCTTTGTTTACTGTTTGACAGGATAGAGTCTGTCTTCTCCTCAAATTCTGTTTGATCAAAAACACTGATGTAATAACAGGAGCAGATGCATTACCAAGGCCCCAAGGCTCCATTAAAGATTAGAGTAAAACTTACGCTTCAAAGGATCCTAGTATGGAGGGAAGGTCAAAGCTTTGAATTCTAAGTGGGGATGAGGCAAGGGGACTTGGGATGATGGAGGTGGAAAATATAATTTCTAAATGAGCATTTTCAGAGCAGTGTGGAGATTTCTTCATCTGGTGGTGTTACCAAACATAGGTCATTTTTGCCTGTCACTTGGAAAGCCAAACACTGAGATGAATGTTTTAATCACAAGGCAGCCAAGTGAGGAAGCAAGAGAATGAGTCTCAAATCTGCTTCCCTGAAAATGGGGTCTCAGGGATATTTATGGGATAGGGGGCATGGTGGTCTGAAGTATGGAGATAGATGATTGGAGGTGAGGAGAGGTGAGGTAATTGATGATCTGTGCAAGCATATTCAAAATTCATGCTTCTTCATAGGACACGTGTTCACAAAATGGTGGTGTTAGCATGATCTAAGGGTAGATTTTTTAGCCTCTTGATGTCAAAAGATCACTTATGGGCCCAGTAGATGAGTTGGTGGTCTCAACTGACCTGAACTAGACAAGAGGTCCTAATTCCTGAAAACAGTTCAAACACCCATTACCATGGTGACCCAGGTGCCAGGGAGATGTTATCTATAGGAACCTAGTGGGAGTCAGATAGCATATTGCCTAAGCAGCACAGTTAACAACGGGTTAACTATGGGTTTTCTAACAATGGGTGGGTGAACGAATAAAAGCTATAATCAGTAATTGCAAAAAGGAAAAAGCACCTTTAGTCACTAGCTACCTAATCAATGGCTAACTTTTTACTGGTTTCAGTGGTCAACATTCTACCATGCTCTAGTTTCATATTCCTTTTCAGCTTAACAAATACATTCTGACCAAGTCTTCCATAATCAGTATTCTTGCAGAGAATGCTTCTGATTACCTGTGTGTGTCCTGTGAAGGGTGGTAGGCGTATCTCTGCATCACATCTAGTTGACATTAGGAGCCCTTGCTGTCTTAAGCACTGTTTCCGGTGTTTGACACCTATTATCTCACTTCATCCTTCCTTTGAGCTCATGAGGTAAATACTATTATTATCCCTATTTTAGGGCACAGAGGCATGGACAGGTTTAGTAACCTGCTCAAAATCATATAGCTGTACTTGGTAGACTAGGGATTTTAACCCAGGATTTGACTCCAGTGGTGTATTTTAATTGCTACCCTATCTGCTTCTCTTCTGACCTGGACATCCAGCTGAAGGCACAGTGTAAAGCCACACTCCATGCTTAGGGGGCAGAGCCTCCCTTGAAGGGGTGAATTTTCTTAGTGTCTATATCTGAAGAAGAGACAGGGCTTTAGGCAGGAAGCTGGGACTAGGAATGCTGGCTTTGGAAAGGCTGGAGAACGAATTCCTGGCCCCACACTTGGTCTTTTTCTCTTCAGACTAGACTTTTAGGGAGGCAAGGGTTTAAACATTAGCCCTTGAAAGCTGCTCGCCATGGTCAGCCCCTCTACTTGGAAACAAGGCATTGAACCTTAGAGAGCAAGTGGTAACTTGTATCCCAAATTATAGAGTTTCAAATTATTTTGTGGATTTATTTTCCTTTTATTAATCTCTTGCAAAGTCTTGTTTAAAGATCCTGGCTTGTGTTAAGGGTATCAAGGGAAGAGACAATGGTGCATATTTAACCAAAGAGAACCATGTGTCTTGACGCTGATCCTAACATGTTGACGCAACAGCACATAGAGACTCATAAGGGGAAATGTGACTTTCCAGAGACGAGTGGAGGTAACAAGTCAGAAACTTCTCCCATGGATGAACGCCCTCAATCACAGGCACTGGATCATCTGTGTTTTATTGTATTAAAGAATCCCCTTGCAGTTGTGTGAAGCTCTAAGATAGAAAAGTGATGATGTGGTCCCCATTTTGGGGAAAGTTTTCAATCCATTAGAAAACAAGAAAAAATTCAACTGAGTAAATTTAAAGATCAAATTGGCTTTATTAAACAATTCACGCATCAGCCAGCATCCCATCTAGGAATAGACAGGAGCTGCAGAAAAAGAAAGGTTTTCAAAGGCAGAGAGGGAGTGAATGAAAGGAAATTATTAGCAAAGAATGCATTGTGTTATGCAATGTCGCCCTCCTAGGGAAAAACGAAGGAGGTCTGTCGGTGAATTACCTCCGAGTGCTGACCAGGAAATCCTGTCTTGGCTGGTTAAAGGTCACATTCCCGGGAAGGTTGAAACTACAATTAGGTTAGGTATTATGTCTCGGTTTGCTGCCATGGGGCCTAACATAAGTGACTCACTTTGGGCCTATTGTCTCTTTTTTAACTATAGTATATACACATAATATATATACTAACCACAATAAAATATGCTAAGTTTCATAATGGCAGAATGAAACATAGTGTGTGTGTTGAGAGGTACTATCAGTTATGCCTGAGTGGGGATAGATAGAGCAAGCTGGATGAAGTTGAATGAAAGTTAATCCACACAGAAAAACAGCATGAGGAAGACTGAGCCCAGACTGGCCTTTGCACCACATTGTAGGCCGTGGTAAGGAATTTTTAGGGGAATCAAGGGAAATGGGGAGGTGTTGGAAACTTTTATTAAAGGAGTAATATGTATGCTTCAAAAAGAAAAAAAAAACCGTGGGACATTGTCAAAGACGTATTGGAGAGGGACATGTAGGGGAGCCTCTTGTAGAGTGAAGTACACACTGTTGCCCACCTGCACAGAGGGGGAGCAGGCAGAAGGCAGCGTTGGGGCTGCTGCCACCCTTGCTGCAAGGAGGTCAGGGAAGACAACATTGGTTGGCCACCAATCTTTCAACTTGGAGGTCATAGGTGAACTTGAAAGAGCAATATCCATCAGTGGTGGAGACCAAACCTAGTCAGAGTGGATCCAAGACAGAATGAGCAGTGAGGAAGTAGAGATTGACAGTGTGCAAATCTCTTTCATGGAGTTTTGCTGTGAAGGAGAGCAGAGAAATGGGCAGTAGGCAGAGAGTTGTGAAGTCAGGGGACACTTTATCTTAGAGATATCTTTTTCTTAGAGACGGGAGCTATTGATGTATGTTTGTCAGCTGATGAGACGACATAATGGAGAGAGAAAATGTGGTGATCCAAGAGGTTATAGGATTACTATATGAGAAAGATGGCGGATATACAAGAAGTGATTAGACACAGTGCACAAGTGGAGGAGTTGGCTGTATATTGAAACACAGATGTCTACTCTCAAGAATAGAACAAAAGCCAGAATGTGTGAATTGTAAAGGCAAAGAGTTGGTAGTGTGGTATAGGAAGATAAAGACACTGTCTTCTGATTGCCTTTGTTTTCTCAGTGCATAAGAAGTAAGGTCATCATCTGATGTGAGAAGAAGAGAAGGCTATTAAAGATTTGAGGAAAAAGGAGAAGCTATGTGCAATACTGTGATGTATAATAAGATATATATTTGGTCTTTGTCCTGTTTCTGGCACAGAGCTATTGAAACTCTGGGAATTTCCCAAGTGATGAGATAACAAGCTATCTCCTGTTATGTTAATGAGATGACTTTTGGACCACACCTAAGGATGGCAGCTGGTTGCCAGGAGAACCAGCCATGTGATTAGAGGTTTGCAACTTTCACTCTCATCCCCAACCTCCAGGGAGGGAAGAGGCCCTGGAGGTTGACTCAATTACTGATGTTCAATGATTTAATCAATCTCAACTATATAATGAAGCCTCCATAAAAACCCGAAAGGACAGGGTTTGAAGAGTTTCCCAGTTGGTGAACAAATGGAGGTGCTAGGAGAGCGGTACCTTCAGAGAGGGTATGGAAGCTCCGTGCCCTTTCCCCACACCTTTCCCTATGCATTTCTTCCATCTGGCTATTTCTGAGTTATATCCTTTTATAATAAACCGAAGGTCTAGTAAGCAAAATGTTTCTCTGAATTCTGTGGACTGCTCTAGCAAATCAATTGAACCAAAGGAGAGGGTTATGGGAACCTTTGACTTATAGTGTCAGAAGTACAGGTGGCAACCTGGGCTTGTAACTGGCACTAGAAGTAGGGGAAAGGGGAGCAACTGTGTAGGACTGAGCCCTCAACCTGTGGAATGTCAGGCTAGCTCTGGGTAGATAATGTCAGAATTGAGTTAGATTAAATTGAATTCTCAAATGCCCTGTTAATGTCTGAGAATTGCTTATTGGTGTGGGGAAGCTTCTTCATCCCCACATGTTGGAATTGGGTCCAGAAACACAAAAGACTATAAAATAGTAATAGAATAACTTGACTAGGGAAAAGCATTTGTATTGCCTGCCAGCACTGAGGCCCACTTGAGTTTTGAGTTGTAAATTTAATGTAATTCCTCCCAGTTCTTTTCTATCCATCATCAACTGCTTGAATGAAGGCATGGGATAGGCAGAGAGTGAATGAAGGCATGGAATAGGCAGAGAGTGTATTTTTCCAGGTTTGGAATTTTGGAAAGGGTATACAAGAGAGAGAGACAAGCAAGGAAGAGAGTAGTATGTACATGAAGGAAACCAGAATGTGTCACCCCAAAATATGCCCCTTGAATATAAAAATTATTTTAGGCTGAAGGCAATTAAGAAGCAGTAAAATGCAAATAAAGCTCCCCTTTTATGTCTAAAGGTAGGAGATAAATTCTCTTTTTACTGGAGACAGACTCCTATAAGAAGAGAGACCAGAGAAGTCTGCAAACAAACCTTGTTAAACAAACTCTTACCTTTCTAGTTACTTCCTTACTATTTTCTACCCATAGTCTAAATACCTTTGTCTCATCAGTTCTTCACAGATGTATTGTTTCTTTGTCTAAACGGTGTAAAAGCTTCCTGCTCTGGTCACTTCTGTGAGAGAATATGCTTCTGCTGTTTTAAGCAACCTAGTTTATGATAATTTGTTACAGTATCGTAGGAAACTATATGTAGTGGTAGTATTATGTATCTGTGGATTCTTTGTTAGCCTCACTAAATGGCAAGTGAGTCAATTTTACTACAGCGCATAGTTGAACATGGGCTTTTCTCATGCTCCAGGTTTCAGGAGAATGTGTTATTCAGAGGGAATGGACTTCTTGAATGAGGAACAGAGGGTGCAAAATCAGTAATTGAAACACACTTTTACATCTGTCAAAATTGACTTTAGTGGAGACATTTTAAAACGGATTGGAGTTGCCTTTCTAGAGAAAATGCTTTGCTGTCTTGAACCTCGGACTGGGCCAAACCTTCGACTGGGCCAAACCTTTGGACTGGACCAAAACGGCAATTGTCTTAGAAGCAATTGTTTAAGAAGTCAGCAGAACAAACATCCTGATCACAAAGGCTGATGATTGTGGACTTTCTGAAGATAGAATCAATAGTCAATCATTGTTTAGCCAAGACTAGATCCCTGCCTCCAACTCTAATTAAAAGTCCTTGTAATAAAATCTCCCTTCTTTCCCCTTAAAAGCCCCTGACTTATACTCTCTAGTGGGACACTATTTGGGTTTCTATCTGAAACTGTGCTCCCTGAATTGAAATTATTTGATCCCAGATAAACACTTTGCCTCTTAAACTAGTTTCTGTTTTTGCAGGTTGACACATCCTAGAAACGTCAAGAGTTTTAGACATTACATCTTGCAGTCTCATTAGTGCAGATCAGTGTTTTTCAGTTGGAGAAGGTGCTACTGGCTTCTGGTAGGTAGAGACCAAGGAGGTTTAACAATGCACAGGATAGCCTCCCACAACAAACACTTATGTGGCCCAAAATGCCAAAAGTGCTAAAGGTGAGCAACCTGAGGGTAAATGTAAATATAGTGCCATTGTTACCGAGACCCAAGGGACGAGTGACCTGCAAATGGGTCCTTTTGCCCAGAGCCACTCGCACCAATTGAACAAGACCGGGTTTGGAACAGGGGAGCAGAAACGTTATTCACTGACCAATGAATGGAGGAGGCAGAGCTCCTGTACCAAACACCTATTCCCTGAAGGGAAGGTGAGCAGGGTTCTTAGGGGATGTGAAGAGGGAAGGGTCTCCGCATCATCACTCATGGTGTGGCCACTTGGGGCATGCGCAGATCTTCCCTTCTTGCATATGGCACCTTTTGCACCCATTTCCTTTTGTGCATGGCACCACAGTGTCACCTTGGACCTTTCTGGTTTGGATTGGTTCTGCCGTTTGGCCACTTGGCATTGTTCTGCCTTGGATCTTATCAGTAAACACAACTTAAAAACAAAGCATTAGACATGGAAAATGTTTTAGGGACTTCCCTGGGTGACAAAATTCTTCCTCTGACTGTGTCCTGCTCCTCATTCTTGAGAGGCAAAGGATGAAGCTCCATCTTCCATAACTACTTCCAACTGACCAGGGGCATCATCACAGGGGCCCATAGAGGAGCAGAACTTATCTCTAGGAACTTTTAGATGAGTTTGGTTGTCATCTAGTTGGACTCCCAACCTCTCATATCCCTGGTTAATACCATTTGGAATTTAAGTAGTCTTTGCTAATAAAGGAAACCAGACAGTTTAGGATGTGAGGCCCAAAAAGTAGAAGAAGCAGAATAGCCACCAGAGGCCCCAAAAGTGGTAGAAACCAAGTGAGGCTGTGAAGAGCCTGTTTAACCCCGTTCTGGATCTTTTTTGTTAAGTCTGGTTGGCCTTTTTCATTTAACCAACTAACATCTCTTTGTAGCCTAGTGGTGCTGTAGAAATAGGCACTCCACGGGGAGCACAGGTCAAGGTGAGGATAAGTATAGTTAAGAGAGATGACAGAATAAGGAGTCTCAGCACCTCCATGGGGGTGGGATGCCAGCCCACCAAGGACTTATATTTCTGTCTGTGGAATAAGAGCTTTAGGTCTGAGAGGGGCTCATAGGAGAAGTCAGGATGGCTTGGAGTTTCCAAGTCTTCTGGTTCAGGGGCTCTCTTGACTCAGCTGTGGTGTACCCAAGGGGTGACTCCCTGTAATTTTAGGGCAGTGTGAGTGGTTAGAATCACCAGATAAGGCCATTCCACATAGGAGTGAGCTGGTCCTGTGGGATCCCAGTTTTCCATGTCTTAAAGTACACCCAATCATGGGGCTGGAAGGGGTGGAGGGCCAGGTCCACAGGGCTGGGGAGGACCTGGTTGCCATATGCTGAGTACCTTCACTGTTTCTCCTTTCTGAAGGGCATACTCTAGTTGTTCTCTTGTACCTCCAGTATTCACCAGTTGGATTTTGGACTGGGAGAATTGGAGTGTTGCATGCTGATTGGCATATCCTGAGGAGGCCTTGATCAATCAACTTCTTTATGAGAGGGGTCATGCTATTTAAGGCATCTCATCTGAGAGGATATTGTTTGACATTTGGGCACTTGTGCCCAGGTTTTAGTTTGATGATCACGGGGTTCACTTTGATGACATGCCCACTTTTCCTTGGGCCCAAACTTGGGGATTTACCCCTGGCAATTCTACTAAGTTTCCCTTTAAATCTTTTGACTCAGGCCCTTTCATCAGAGTGTAACCAGCTGGTGACCAAAGGCTGAGGGGATGTTTACCTCCAATTGGTCCCCCCATTAAATAAATGGAGGCTCCTAATTTATGCAGTAGGTCCCTACCACTAAAGGAATAGGGCATTCTGGCACATATAGAAATGAATGGGTTAACTGTTTCTCATATAATTTGCAGCTTAAAGTTTTGATAAACCACTTCTTCTTTGGGGCCCCTGATACTCCCACCATATTACATCTCTGGCAACAAGTTTGGAGATTTGTAGCCAGACATGAGGAAACTAGAAGAATTTAAGATCCAGTCCAATTTACAGGTAGAAAACAAAAACCTCAAAGATAATTAATAGAACCAGAATCTAACATCCACAATTATGTATTATAGTTTCTACTGAAACATTTTTCTCTTTAAGAACACCTTCATTTACCAAAGATAGCCGAATTAACACTCATTGGTTTGTAAAATAAGTCTAGTTTCAACAAAATAGGCCCGATTATTTACATAAGTACAGCAAGAATAGCAATTGAGGGCTGGTCCAAGATGGCGCCGTGAGTAGTCCTCTTTGTCTCTCGCCCTTCGAGTCTACAATTATTTGGACACTTATCGCTTGACAAAGGATATCCAGACAACATCTCAGGACGTCTGAGACACCCACGCGACTATACATCGGAAGGCGAATGGACTTTCCTCCGGGAGGATGTGGAAATAGGTGAAAACTCTCCGACCCCGACGGGCAGCCTAGTACCCGCAAGCGGCTTTCTTCCAACGGACGCCCCCAGAGGATCCACACACATCTAGGCCAGGAGCGAGAACACAACAGAGGAGCGACGGTGGAAACAGGTGACCAGAACCCCACCTAAACCCCCCGCAATTACTCCTAAACGCAGAGGGAAACTTTGGAGTTGCACACCTGAGCCCGCGGGGAGAGTCTCTCCCCGCCATTGGCGGGGAGATCCAGCCTGGTGCTCGGGGCGCCCGGAGGGTCCCAGAGAGAGACACGGAGGGCACGGAGATCTCCCAGCTGCCGTTGCCCGCCCCGCGGGACTAGGGATCGCCAGAGATCTCGGAGAGGACCGGGGCGGGGGGAATTTTCAAAGGCCGGTCCTGCGACCCGGAGGGGAAGCGCCGGAGCTCCGCCCGGGCAGCAGACAAAACTCTCTGTCTGCCGTTAGCAGAGGGGCCACGCTGAACATTCACGGCTCCGGGAGAGGCCCGGAGAGAATCCCAGAGAGCGGGGCGACGCCCAGCTGCCGTTGCCCGCCCCGTGGGGCTAGGGATTGCCGGAGATCTCAGAGAGGACCGGGGCGGGGGGAAGTTTCAAAGGCCGGTTCTGCGACCCGGAGGGGAAGCGCCGGAGCTCCGCCCGGGCAGCAGACAAAACTCTCTGTCTGCCGTTAGCAGAGGGGCCACGCTGAACATTCACGGCTCCGGGAGAGGCCCGGAGAGAATCCCAGAGAGCGGGGCGACCCCCAGCTGCCGTTGCCCGCCCCGTGGGGCTAGGGATTGCCGGAGATCTCGGAGAGGACCGGGGCGGGGGGAAGTTTCAAAGGCCGGTCCTGCGACCCGGAGGGGAAGCGCCGGAGCTCCGACCGGGCAGCAGACAAAACTCTCTGTCTGCCGTTAGCAGAGGGGCCACGCTGAGCAGTCACGGCTCCGGGAGAGGCCCGGAGAGAATCCCAGAGAGCGGGGCGACCCCCAGCTGCCGTTGCCCGCCCCGTGGGGCTAGGGATTGCCGGAGATCTCGGAGAGGACCGGGGCGGGGGGAAGTTTCAAAGGCCGGTCCTGCGACCCGGAGGGGAAGCACCGGAGCTCCGCCAGGCAGCAGACAAAACTCTCTGTCTGCCATTAGCAGAGGGGCCACGCCCAGCATTCAGGGCTTCTGGCAGAGGCCAGGAGAGAAGCCCTGAGGGCGGGGCGACCCCCAGCTGCCGTTGCCCGCCCCGTGAGGCTAGGGATTGCCGGAGATCTCAGAGAGGACTGGGGCTGGAGAGAGTTCCAGAGACCCAGCTTAGTAGCCTAGTGGGAAACCCTACAGGCTCACAGCAGCCTTAGGGAAAGCCTCTGCACAGCACCAGTAGAAGGCACCCAGCCGCCAGCCACAAGGCTGGAAGACCCCAGGGCAAAAGCAGCATAGCTAGGTGTACTAACCACAGACTGTAGAAGATGCCAATAGCTCTCCTGAGACCCATAGAGGACAAGTGAGTTTTGGTGGGTGCAGAGAGCAACGGAGCAACAAATATAAGTGATCCCACCCCTGGCCGCTGGAAAAGCCCATAACACCGTTGCAGGCCCCAAGGAGAGAGCACATCTAGGTGGGCTGCAACAGTAGGCACCTGCAGCCTGAAGCCCCCCTGTGACGGCCCCCACGGCAGAGGAGGGAATACAAAGGGCCACTGTGGCTACGAAGAGGGGCCCAGGCCCAGTTAGCAACTACGGACAGGGTTCCTGGTAGGTGAAGTATAAACAGCGGCTCCCCCCACCACAGCAGCTGAAACAAGTGAAAGGAGCAACTAAACTCTATCTCCATGCGGAGGCACAAATCAACAACATCAAGCAATATGAAAAAATACATTAAATCTCCAGAACAGAAAGAAGGTAACAAATACACAGAAAACAATCCCAAAGAAAATGAGATATATAACCTAAATGATGACGACTTCAAAACAGCCATCATTAAGATTCTCAATGAGTTAAGAGAGAACTCTGACCGACAACTCAACGAGTTCAGGAGCTATGTCACAAAAGAGTTTGATACGATAAAGAAGAACCAAACAGAAATATTGGAAATGAAGAACACAATAGAGGAGATTAAGAAAAATCTAGATGCTCTGAACAGTAGGGCCGATAATATGGAGGAAAGAATTAGCAATTTGGAAGATGGCAATATAGAATTGTTGCAGGCAGAGGAGGAGAGAGAAGCAAGACTTAAAAGAAATGAAGAAACTCTCCGAGAATTATCAGACACAATTAGGAGATGCAACGTAAGGATTATAGGTATACCAGAGGGAGAAGAGAAGGAGAAAGGGGCAGAAAACCTATTCAAAGAAATAATGGCTGAGAACTTCCCAAATATGGTGAGGGAGATGGATCTGCAGGTGACAGAAGCCAATAGATCTCCAAACTTTATCAATGCAAGAAGACCAACTCCACGACATATAGTAGTGAAGCTAGCAAAAGTCAACGACAAGGAGAAAATACTAAGGACAGCCAGGCAAAAGAAACTAACCTACAAAGGAACCCCCATCAGGCTATCAGCAGATTTCTCGGCAGAAACTTTACAGGCTAGAAGAGAGTGGAATGATATATTCAAAAATCTGAAGGACAAAAATCTACAGCCGAGAATTCTCTACCCAGCGAAAATATCCTTCAAATACGATGGAGAAATAAAAACTTTTCCAGATAAACAAAAATTAAGGGAGTTTATTGCCACAAAACCTCCTCTTCAGGAAATCCTCAGGAAAACCCTCACTCCTGAAAAATCCAAAAAAGGAAAGGGGCTACAAAACCAAGAGCAGAGGAGATAAGTAGAAGGACAACAACAGAGAGTAACAGCTCTACATCAGAACAGATTAAACCATGGGACGAGAAACAAAGGAAACTGAAGAAAACCGGAAAACAAGACACAAAATGGGAGTGGAAGGCCCCCACGTCTCAATAATCACTCTAAATGTAAATGGATTGAACTCCCCAATCAAAAGACACAGAGTGGCAGGATGGATCAAAGAACAAGATCCAACAATATGCTGCCTCCAGGAAACACACCTCAGCCCCAAAGACAAACACAGACTCAGAGTGAAGGGATGGAGAACAATACTCCAAGCTAATAACGAACAAAAGAAAGCAGGTGTCGCTATACTAATATCAGACAAGGTAGATTTCAAAGCAAAACAGATAAAGAAAGATAAAGAGGGACAGTATATAATGATAAAAGGGACTCTCCACCAAGAAGACATAACACTTATAAATATATACGCACCCAACACAGGAGCACCAAAATTTGTAAAGCAACTCTTAATAGAACTAAAAGAAGACATCAACAACAATACAATAATAGTAGGGGACCTCAACACACCATTAACACCAATGGACAGAACATCCAGACAGAAAATCAACAGGGAAATAATAGAATTAAATGAAAAATTAGACCAGATGGACTTAATAGATATATATAGAACACTTCATCCAAAAACAGCAGGTTACACATTCTTCTCAAGTGCACATGGAACATTCTCAAGGATTGACCATATTTTGGGAACCAAAGCAAACATCAATAAATACAAGAGAGTTGAAATAATATCAAGCATCTTTTCTGATCATAATGCTATTAAACTAGAAATCAACTACAAGAAAAAAGCAGAGAAAGGTGCAAAAATGTGGAGACTAAACAACACGCTTCTCAACAAACAATGGATCATTGAAGAAATTAAAGAAGAAATCAAATTTTATCTGGAGACTAATGAAAATGAGAACACGACATACCAAATCATTTGGGATGCAGCAAAAGCAGTCCTAAGAGGGAAATTCATCGCAATACAGGCTCACCTCACTAAACAAGAAAAAGCTCACATAAGCAACCTCAAACGACACCTAACAGAACTAGAAAAAGAATAACAAACAAAACCCAGAGTCAGTAGAAGGAGGGAAATAATAAAAATAAGAGCAGAAATAAACGATATTGAAACAAAAAAGACAATAGAAAGGATCAATGAAACAAAGAGTTGGTTCTTCGAAAGAATTAACAAAATTGACAAACCCCTAGCCAGACTCACCAAGAAAAAAAGAGAGAAATCGCAAATTAATAAAATCAGGAATGACAGAGGAGAAATCACAACAGATACCAATGAAATACAAGAGATCATAAGAGAATACTATGAAAAACTATATGCCAACAAATTGAACAACCTGGAAGAAATGGACAAATTCCTAGACTCCTACAATCTCCCCAAACTGAATCAGGAAGAAATGGAGAATCTGAATAGACCTATCACAAGTAAGGAAATAGAAACGGTAATCAAAAACCTCCCCAAAAACAAGAGTCCAGGACCAGACGGCTTCTCTGGAGAATTCTACCAAACATTCAAAGAAGACTTAATACCTATTCTCCTCAAACTGTTCCAGAAAATTGAGAAAGATGGAGAACTCCCTAACACATTCTATGAAGCCAACATCACTCTGATCCCCAAACCTGACAAGGACAACACAAAGAAGGAGAACTACAGGCCGATATCACTGATGAACATAGATGCAAAAATCCTCAACAAAATTTTGGCAAACCGATTACAGCAATACATCAAAAAGATTATACACCATGATCAAGTGGGATTTATACCAGGGACACAGGGATGGTTCAACATCCGCAAGTCAATCAATGTGATACACTACATCAACAAAATGAAAAACAAAAACCACATGATCATCTCAATAGATGCAGAGAAAGCATTCGACAAGATCCAACACCCATATATGATAAAGACCCTCAGTAAAATGGGTATAGAAGGAAAGTACCTCAACATAATAAAGGCCATATATGATAGACCCACAGCAAACATCATACTCAACGGACAAAAGCTGAAAGCCATCCCTCTGAGGACAGGAACAAGACAAGGGTGCCCACTTTCACCACTCCTATTCAACATAGTACTGGAGGTGCTGGCCAGAGCAATTCGGCAGGAAAAAGAAATAAAAGGAATCCAAATAGGTAACGAAGAAGTAAAACTCTCGTTGTTTGCAGACGACATGATCTTATACATAGAAAACCCCAAAGAATCCACAGAAAAACTATTAGAAATAATCAACAACTACAGCAAAGTAGCAGGGTATAAAATTAACGTGCATAAATCAGTAGCATTTCTATACACTAACAATGAACTAACAGAAAAAGAACTCAAGAACTCTATCCCATTCACAATTGAAACGAAAAGAGTAAAATACCTTGGGATAAACTTAACCAAGGAAGTGAAGGATCTATACAATGAAAACTACAAGACTTTCTTGAAAGAAATTGACGATGACATAAAGAGATGGAAAGACATTCCTTGCACATGGATTGGAAGAATAAACATAGTTAAAATGTCCATACTACCTAAAGCAATATACAGATTCAATGCTATCCCAATCAGAATCCCAAGAACATTCTTCACAGAAATTGAACAAACAATCCTAAAATTCATATGGGGCAACAAAAGACCGCGAATTGCTAAAGCAATCCTGAGCAAGAAAAACAAAGCCGGCGGAATCACAATCCCCGATTTCAAAACATACTACAAAGCTACAGTGATCAAAACAGCATGGTACTGGTACAAAAACAGGTCCACAGATCAATGGAACAGAATTGAAAGCCCAGAGATAAAACCACACATCTATGGACAGCTAATCTTCGACAAAGGAGCAGAGGGCCTACAATGGAGAAAAGAAAGTTTCTTCAACAAATGGTGCTGGGAAAACTGGTCAGCCACATGCAAAAGATTGAAAATCGACCATTCTTTTTCACCACACACCAAAATAAACTCAAAATGGATCAAAGACCTAAAGATTAGGCCTGAGACAATAAGTCTTTTGGAAGAGAATATAGGCAGTACACTCTTTGACATCAGTTTCAAAAGAATCTTTTCGGACACTGTAACTCCTCAGTTGAGGGAAACAATAGAAAGAATAAACAAATGGGACTTCATCAGACTAAAGAGCTTCTTCAAGGCAAGGGAAAACAGAATTGAAACAAAAAAACAGCTCACTAATTGGGAAAAAATATTTACAAGCCACTTATCCGACAAAGGGTTAATCTCCATAATATACAAAGAACTCACACGGCTTAACAACAAAAAAACAAACAACCCGATCAAAAAATGGGCAGAGGACATGAACAGACATTTCTCAAAAGAAGATATGAATATGGCCAATAGACACATGAAAAGATGTTCATCATTGCTAATCATCAGGGAAATGCAAATCAAAACTACACTAAGATATCACCTTACCCCCGTTAGATTGGCAAAAACATCCAAAACCAAGAACGACAAATGTTGGAGAGGTTGTGGAGAAAGAGGAACCCTCATACACTGTGGGTGGGAATGCAAACTGGTACAGCCACTATGGAAAACAGTATGGAGATTTCTCAAAAAGTTAAAAATAGAAATACCCTATGACCCAGCCATCCCATTACTGGGTATCTATCCTAAGAACCTGATATCAGATATCTCAAGAGTCCGTTGCACCCCTATGTTCATCGCAGCATTATTTACAATAGCCAAGACGTGGAACCAGCCTACATGCCCAGAAACTGATGATTGGATAAAGAAGATGTGGTATATATACACAATGGAATACTACTCAGCCATAAAAAAAGACGAAATTGGCCCATTCACAACAACGTGGATGGAGCTCGAGGGCATTATGTTAAGCGAAATAAGCCAGTCAGAGAAAGACGAACTCTATATGACTCCACTCATAGGTGGATATTAGTATATTGAGAAGGAGATCTGATCGGTGGTTACCAGGGAAAAGGAGGGGTGGGGGGAGGGTACGGAGGGGGAAGTGGTGTACCCACAATATGACTAACAAAAATGTACAACTGAAATCTCAAAAGGTTGTAATCTATCATAACATTAATAAAAAAATAAATAAATAAAAAAAAAAAAAAAAGTAGAGGAAGATGGGCACAGATGTTAGCTCAGGGCCAGTCTTCCTCAGCAAAAAGAGGAGGATGGGCGGCAGGTGTTAGTTCAGGGCTAATCTTCCTCAAAAAAAAAAAAAGTGAAATGTAAAAGGCAAATCTCCAACAAGGAATAGTACCTTGATTCCAACCTACACCTGAAATGCTGCTTCTTTAAAACAAGCAAAAAAAGACAACTTGCTCCCTGTTCCTTAAGGATGAGGCTTGACATCGATGTTAAGAACAAGAGCATTCTCCAGAAACCAGACCAATCAACCAAGTATTTGCTAACCAAGGGAGGCCAGGCAAAGCTCTTGGGGATGGTGGTGTCAGGTGATACCAGCAGTGGGAGCCAGAGGATCAAGACTCACCAGAACTCCCCGTCTCAAAAGAGAACCTAAGGTTGGTGTCAGAAAAAGAAGGCTGAGTTTCCTCTCCTCCTCATCTCCACTTCATCCCAAAATGACTGACATCAGAGAGGCTAATGATTCTGAGGGGCATGGGGTGGGAAATCTAGACAGGGCTCCATATTTGGGGAGGGGAGGGGTGGTCAACCCGTATGCAGGTGGGATCCCCAGACTCGGAGGAGGGGAGGGGAGCCTGGAGGAGCCGTCAGGAGCCCACCAGCTAGCTGGGCTTCAGGGCTGACACAGATCTCAGGGGGACAGCATTCCAGGCAGAGTAACAGGTCAGAAGCAAGGAGTAAAAGATTAAGAATTAGGACTTGGGGCCCACATAACTGTGCAAAGATTGTTCCGGAGTCCCAGGGGCCCAAGACTTATTAACAGCAAGGTATTTAGCATTAGATCATTCATACGTTAATTTGTCATATATTACTAAAGGCCTCCTGTCCACCAGGAGTGTGACTGATGAGAACACAGCATGGTCTTCACCCCTTGGAGTTTAGTCTATGGGGAGTAAACAGCAATACAATACGAGGGAAGCAGAGGGACCGTGGGAACCCGGCGGAGGCAACTAACCCAGCCTGAGGATCAGAGGAAATGTGGGGAAAATGGACTTGGGTATCTAAGACTAGATACCATGTAATCTCTCCTTTCACTTTACAGGAGTCAACTTGGAAAGTTCCATTGGGAACTTTGGCTTCCAACAGTCAAAGCTGGAGGACAAATTGAGCAACATATTAACAGTGATACTAACGGATTACAAACCAAACAATAAAATATTCATGAGTCCATAATAATGCAAAGATTGAATAAATAAATGGAGGAAAAGGGAAAAATCTTCCTTACAGAAGAATTGCAAGAAATAAACGTAGAAGGAATGAGGGAAATAGAAAACCACCGTTGGAAATCCATAGTAATAATTGCTGCAGGAAAGATTCGCCAATGAAAGCTATGTCTCTTGCCTTGAAATTGGGAGCAATGATAGCATTGCAGCTGATTTTGTTCCAAATAATAGTCACTATAAATTTTGTTTTTTAAAAAAAAAAAAAAAAAAAAAAGAATAGCAATTGACCTTATAGGCTCTTTTAAATCTGTTCTGCTGGAACTTTTTATAAGGAATCTCATATTGAACTTTAAAAGCCTCTCAAAGCCAGTAAAGCCAAGGACTTGTCATCAGACTCTGCCTGTAATACCCACAGATTTGGGTGAATTCCTCTATTCCCTTGAAGTTCCCCAAAATATCCTAAGGTTCCTTGCACCTGCCAGAGAAGTGACCTTTTTCTTTTTTCTCCCCAAAGATTGGCACCTGAGCTAACAATTGTTACCAATCTTCTTTTTTTTTCTTTTCCCCAAAGCCCCCTAGTACATAGCTGTATATTCTAGTTGTGAGTGTCTCTGGTTGTGCTATGTGGGATGCTGCATCAGCATGGCCTGATAAGTGGTGTCATGTTCATACCCAGGATCTGAACTGGCGAAACCCCAGGCTGCCAAAGTGGAGTGTGTGAACTTAACTACTCAGCCACAGGGCCGGGCCCCCAGAAGTGACCTTCTTACTCATCTGGTAATGCTGCTGGAAACCCTGCAAACAAGGTACCAGGCCAAGATTTCCAGGTGGCTTTATTCCATCAAGTCAATCTTTTTTCTCCAACATTCACTTCTCGTATCTGAGTCTGCACGTTTTTCTCAAATATGACATTGCAGTCAAATTCCTGGAGAGATCAGGTAGGGAGAAAAAGATAAATGTTCCAATTCTGCTTACAAAAGCATAACTTACCAAATTACAATGAGTATAGTTAGCTTAAGAGAAAAAAGAAAAAGATTTCCTTAAATCTGAAAAACAAAACATTAAAAAAATCAACAGCATTTCAAATGAGAAGTCATAGAAATTATAACCATTCTCATGAGTTCATTCAGCCCTATGGAACCAACTCTTGATCTTTATCTTTTGTTAGCCTTTCTTTCATGAAGTCATCAGTTTCTCTGTTAGAGTTCTGTAACTTCTTACCCAATTCAGTCTTATAATCTGAAAGTTTATCAGAAACCTGTATGCCAGAGCAAGCGTCAGAGTCCTTTCCATGAATCTCTCTGAAAATGAAACATATTTGTAAAAATATCAGAATAAAACAACGGTCTGCCAATAACAAAAATGGCAATTGACAAAGGCACTTGGCTATTTCTGTGACATACAGCACTTTGAGATAATAACTAGAATTATGACTGACAACAAGGAAAGATCAGAATTTTTGGAATGTTATACAAATTTTAAAAACAGTTATATTAATAATATTTACCCACACAATAGAACCTAGGAAAGTTTACCATTTGTTTGATAATTTTTCCCATGTAATTTTAACATACTAAGTAAATCTAATTAGTTTAACATCTTCCTTTTTATAGAAGAGAGAACAAATCCTTCTTTTTAAATTTTTTTTAAAGATTGGCAACTGAGCTAACATCTGTTGCCAGTTTTGTTTTTGTTTTTTTCCTTCTTCTTCTCTGCAAAATTCCCCTGTACATAGCTGTATATTCAAGTTGTGAGCGCCTCTGGTTGTGCTACGTGGGATGCCATCTCAGCATGGCCTGATGAGTGGTGCCATGTCTGCACCCAGGATCCAAACTGGTGAAACCCTGGGCCACTAAAGCAGAGCATGCGTACTTAACCACTTGGCTGTGGGGCTGGCTCCAGAATTTAATTCTTTGAGAAGTCCCAGGGCTGACTGGAAATTCTCAAAGTTTCCTTTTATTTTTTTAAGTCAACAGAAAGACTTTAATTTTGGTGGAAGTTCATCAAAAAATATCAAAAAGTTTTAAAACACTTGATCAAATGGGAAATAATGCTTAGTTATCCATTCAAAGTGACAACAGAAACAGTGAAGAAAAAAATCTTAATTGAGAGACCTCAGTTTTTTGAACATAGGAAATTATTTTAGTAAAACATAGATTTTGTCTTTTAGGTAGACTTCCTCAAAAAAAATCTTTTATAACCTCTTTATCAAGAGCAGATCAAAAGTTCAAGAAAATTAGCTTAACAGAGAAAGTGAAATTCTAATTTTTGCACTAGGTTACTTTCTATATTAACAGTCATTTACTTAATTAAATTCATTTCAATCTTAGCCAACTTGACCATGCACAAAACTCCTCAGGTTTTTACTTCCATCAACTTTTTGTTACTTACTTTTACATTCAGAATTTGTCCCATGCTTTCCTTTTTTTCCCTCCTAGTACCTTAGGACAAATCTATCTTTCTTAACAAAATGAACAAAAAATTTCCATTCTTTATACTTTCTTTACTGAAAACATATAACTTACTTTCCTTGAATACAAAGACGTTTTCCTTATTAAATTTTTAATACTTTTTATTTTATTTAATTTATTTTTCTGCAAATTTTATTTGTTTGTTTGTTCATTTATTTATTTATTGAAGAAGATTAGCCCTGAGCTAAAATCTGCCACCAACCCTCTTTTTGCTGAGGAAGACTGGCCCTGAGCTAACATCCATGCCCATATTCTTCTATTTTATGTGGGACACCTGCCACAGCATGGCTTGACAAGCAGTTCATTAGTCTGCACCTAGGATCTGAACTGGCAAAACCCAGGCCACCAAAGAAGAATGTGCAAACTTAACCTCTGTGCCACTAGGCTGGCCCCAAGAAGTTTTTAATTACGTATATTAATTAGAATTCTTAATTCTTACAGACCTTAATTTTTAGTGAAAACTAAAAAGCAAGCAATTACGAACTGCCCTTTACATTAGCATTCTGTGATTTGGCCAACTCATAAATACTTTTTATAACTTCCAGAAACATGTTACCTTTGTTGTTGCAAAATGATCAAGAACAGTTCTAAGATAAGAGAAACAAGTGAGTTTTACTTGAACCAGAGTGAGCATTATAACTGGGTAGGTCTTAGAGAGTGTTCAAGACAAGTGTGATTTTTAGTACAGTCTTATATCTTTTTAGAACAAAGAATATACATTAAACACACCCAGGATACATTTTCACCAAAGTTTCAAAGGAATATTTAGTTGCAAATTAGCAGGTCAACATGACCCTGTTATCCAGGAAAACGACCAATCTGGCCATTACCAATAGCATGTCGGAGTGGAAATAGGCATTCTTATCTTAAGAGCGTACCTTTTTTACTTTAACAGTTAAAGCAGATGTACAACGTATGTTTGATAGGCCATAAGTCAAGCTTTTTAGTTCAAGCTGATCAGTTTTGAACCCGAATAGTTATCCCATATACCTCAGTATGTGAAAATCTCTTGTCACCCTATAGAACAATTTTTTGATGAAATACAGGACATGTTTACTAACAGACCCACACATCTTTTAGTTTCTCTATAATAAGAAGCCAGAAGTAGATAAATCTATATTTAATAATTAATGTCTATGTTTTATCCCATTTGGAAATGATCTAGATACTCAATGAATTTTTATCATTTAATTTAACCTAGCAAAACTTCAAAGTTTCAAGTTACCAAAGAGATTTTGGAAGCTGTTTTAGGTACTCACATCATAAACTATAATTACTGCTAAAAGTTAATCTATAAACTCTTATCTTACTTACATGTAGACTATTCATTTGTAACAATCCTATTTAAATTACTCACAAAAAATTTATGTGACGTTAAAGCAGTTAGCCAACATCTAACGTTGTTTTAAGTACATACATCACAACACATGATCACTGTTAAAACGGTTCCCCCAAAACTTTTACTGTTTTTACATTCACTAAGTTTACCTGTTTCCAATAATTATTTAGATTGCCCGTAAAGACTTTGAGACATCAGACAAAATCGGTTATCATTTAAGCTATTATTTTGCTCACAAATTTGTAACAGGAGTGCCATGAGCTTATCTGACTAGTAAACGTGTGTTGCATGTCTGCATTGTATCCAATGCTGGTAACTCTAAGGACATGCTCATTGTAATCAAGCCAACAAACTTAAATAAGCTCTTATTCACTGAAGCTTATTTCATATCACATTAACTTGAAAAACATTTGGGATCGTTTCTATTACATTTAGAGATGATTTATATAAGCGCTTATCTTAAACCAATTAAACAGAGCTCTTAATTTTGGCCATATCATCCAGAGGTAGAACAATATTTCACACTTATAACATATATATCTGCACAACACATAAACAACAGGCAGATTCAACAAAGATTTTAGAGCCTCTGTTTTAAAATTTTTCCTTAGATTTTTTTGGCAAGGGTGTTTTCATAGCAGTCTGTGTCTCCAAAAGCTGCTTTTCATGTTCTTTTTCTTTCTTTCAGTCTTAGGGATCTGGGATGGTCTAGATAATAGCTCCCAGAGAGGTCACAAGTTTTTGAGATTAACAGGGGTGGTTGTTACTTATTAAAGGATTGACACACCCATCCAATTACTTTATCCTTAATTTGCTTCTTTCTCTCTGAGTACATAGTTTTATCTTATTTTAGGGAAGAAGGCCAAAAAATTTCCTATCAGGTTTTAAATGTCAGCTTCTGATTTGGCCAAATTTCTGATCATAAATTACTAAATCCTTTCAAATACCTTGTCAAGTTTCAACTGGGACAGATAGTAATTATTGCTGACATCATTAAACAACTCCATTAGGTTTTTAAAAACAATTTAGTTTCCCCTTGACTGTTTAAGGGTAGCTGTTTCCCAGAAAAATCTCTGAGCCTCTTTAACCCTGGGAGGTGCTCATATTGGGTCCTCTTCCAAAAGTAGAGTACAGGGGTGTCTGTAAAAGCCATGACTTAAGTATACTTCTTAAATGATCTTACCTAATGGGAACATCCCTTTTAACAGCCAATGTATAAGTTCTGAAGGCTCAAAAAAGCGTCAAAGTGTCGACTGTAATTTTAAATTATCTGGGTTGCCTTTATCCAAAGATCCTTTCCTTTTGCAGCAAGGATCCTTTTTATAGCTATTTTTGAAGTCAATTTGATCATTTTAAAGTGAGATCTCCTTTACAATGCTTAATTAATATTGCCCTAAGGGTGGATTTACACACCCTCACAATAACAGGCAAAGGAAACGTTTCCCAGAGAGACACAATATTTATCTCGACAAAATAATTCAAAATACAATCAGGCATAAGAGATGTAATCATTTTATACAAAGCCCATCATTTCTGGCTGGTTCTTTTGGAAGAACATTTGTGCAAAGACAAAAACAAAACAGAAAGCCTGAACGGTGCTTCTTACCTCCTTCTGATACCACCTTGAAGCCTCCCATTGTCACATCTTGGCCATGAGGGTTGGGTGCCTCCACCTGTGACCTGGGGTGATCTAGCATCCCTGATTCCTTTCCCCAGTCTGTCTTTCACCCACTGGGTACTCATTCTTGGGAGAGGGGCTCTTAAGGGAATGCAAAACTGTTCCTGGGGAGAGGGGCTCCCTCAGTCCATTCCTGGAGAGAAGCCCCATTCACCTCAGTCCATTCATGGAGAGAAGCCCCTCTTCTCCCTCCATCCTGTGTGCATGCACACACCCTGTTCTGATGCTAAACCAAAAGTAGGCTTTATTTTGGCTCATGGGAGATCCCTTGACTCAAACAAAGTGGCAGAAGGCAAAAGTCTAAGTGTGGCCACAGGTGCCAGTTTGGTAAGAGTCAGTGGGGAGAGTCCAGCAGCCAAGCACCAGGCAGGATAGTCCTGGTCCCCCTCCCTTCACAAGCCTCCAACAACATAGGTGAGTCAGCCCAGGACATGCTGCTGCAGCCCACTGCTCCACCTGATGGAAGTCAAGTGGCTGGGATCAAGGGGAGGAGCCAGTGAATATTCCAATCCCACCAGAGTTGTCATATTTTGTTACTGAGCACCAAGGGACTGGTGACCTGCAAGTGGGTCTTTTTCTCCAGGAGCTGGCCACCCCAACAGGATGAGACAGGATTTGGAATAGCAGAGCAGGAACATTATTCATTGATCAATGAATGGAGGAGGCAGAGCTCAAGCTCTAAAACACCTTCTCCCTGAAGGGAAGGTGAGCAGGGTTCTTATGGGATGTGAAGGGGGATGGGACATTGAAGCATGCACAGATCTTCCCTTCTTGCACATGGCACCTTTGTACACGTTTCCTTTTGCACATGACACCCCATCACCATCTTGAACCTTTGTGGTCTGGATTGGTTCTGTGGTTTGGCCACCTGGCATTGTTCTGCCTTGGTTCCTATGAACAAGCACTACTTAAAAACAAAGCATTAGGCATGGAAAATAATTTAGGGCCTTCCCTGGGTGACACCATGATTTTGCCTCACTCTTCTCTTTCAATTTAGATGTAACACAATTTTTGTTTATGTCAATGTTCAACATTTACATTATTATGACTGTTTACTGTTGAGCCAAGTAACTTACTACAATCATATTTCCTTTTTATACAACTTTTGCTTTTCATGAAGGTAATCATTTTTTTCATTTACTTACTTTTCTTTGTAACTACCATTAAATCCTCCTACATCCTCCATTAGTCTCTCAATACAATTTCCACATTGTCAAACTTACCAATTAGTCTGAAGTTATTTTTCTCCTAGAGAAACTGCTTTCCTGGAGCATTCTGTCTTTATGTTCCAAGTGAGAAAACGCGGTGACACAGGCTCAGAGAGGTCAAATGTGCAAAGGTCACACAGCTGGTGTATAACAGAGCTGGAACTCAAACCTAGGCAGGCAGTCTGTCTCTTGCAGTTCTTATTGGTGTCTGTATTGATTATCTATTGCCAAAATAATGCCGTGTAACAAACCACCCACAAACTCAATGCCTCAAGAAGCAGTTATTTATTATATCTCATATGTCTGGCGTTGGCTAGGATTGGCCAGGGAAGCCCATCAGAGGGAGATAGACTCCATTTACCCACTGGATACCCCAGGCATGTTCTCCTGGATTCAGCAGAGGTGCAGGAAAACAAACTCAGATGGGCAAGTGCTTTTCAGTCTTTGATTATCACATCCTCATAATGTCCCATTGATCAAAGCAAGTCACTTGGCCAAACCCAAATTCAAGGGTCAGGAAAGTTCTGAGACAGGAATCAGCCTAATGACACAGGGCCATCTGCAAGACCCCTGGCCTAACAAGATAAGGCCCCTAACCAATCTACAAGCTAGGAGAATCAGATAGAGACTACCAAGATCCACATTCCACAGTTTTTGGACTTTGCTGGGTTTACACATGCATTTAAGCACCCAGGAGTCCACTGAAGGTTACCCTAGCCCTATTAGCATAGTAAAAATCACACCCCAGGGTGGAGAGCTAGGGTGTTAATGATATACACATCACATGTATCAGTAGCATGCTACATGACAGCACAGGCACAAGCACAAACCCACCTCTACACACCATGACAAGACACTCCTCCCCAGCCTTTGCTTAATAAAAGCCCCATAATCCAGTTCCCTAAAAAGCTGGTCATTTGCCCCTTTCTTTTCTTCACAGGTTCCCTTCTGCCTGTCCTGTGCACAATCTAATAAACTTTTACTTTTCTACTTCTACTTGTTGTCTCTCTTAATTTCCATCCTGGGGGACAACAAGAAGCCATGTGTCAATAACAGTTCTTATGTAACATGTGCCAATAACAGTAACTTATGTGTATGTAAGGAGTGGGGAGAGAGAGTGAATATTTATTAACAATAGTTGGATCTACCACATTGACTAACTAGTAAGATATATGAATGACATGCAACTGTAGGGGAGGAAGACATTTCCTCTACCCACTCTGGGTCCTTCTGGATGGAAATCAAACTAAATTGACATGAGACAGAATAACAAGAGAAAATTAAACTAAGCTTTATAACATGTATACATGGGAAAGGTTCAGGCAAACTGAGCAACTCATCAAAATGGCTGAAGCCACCACCTTAAATATGATCTTCAGCTAAAGACACAGGAGGATGTTGGGGGTGGAGGGAGTCAGTTATGGGAGATAACCAGACAAGCACAGTAAACAAGAGTCAGGTTATTAAGCAGATTTAAGTCCTTGCATTGCGCATTGATGAGAGTTTCTAGAGATAAGGTCATCCTCCCTTCTTCCTGGTACAGAGAGAGAGATACCTTTCCAGATGGAGAGTTCCTTTACAAATGTAAAAGTCTCCTAACAAAGGGTAACTAAATTCTACTTTTCAGAGTTTCTTTCCTGTCTGCAGTTTTTAAAAGTAACCAGCCCAAAATAATCCTTATGTCAAAGAGGCATATCTTGGGGCCGGCTCCATGGCCGAGTGGTTAAGTTCGCGTGCTCTGCTGCGGCGGCCCAGGGTTTGGATCTTGGGCGCCGACATGGCGTCACTTGTCAGGCCACGTTGAGGCAGCGTCCCACATCCCACAACTAGAAGGACCTGCAACTAGGATACACAACTTTGTACCAGGGTTGGGAGGGGGGGGTTGGGTTGGGAAATACAGCAGGAAAAAAAAAAAGATTGGCAACAGTTGTTAGCTCAGGTGCCAACCCTTAAAAAAAAAAAGGAAGATTGGCAGCAGTTGTTAGCCTAGGTGCCAATCTTTAAAAAAAAAAAAGAGGCATATCTTGGGGTGGCCAATTCCAGTCCCCCACACAACAAAACATCTAATGATTAGTATACATGAGTCAATTTATCTTGAGGTATCTCAATTAGTGGCTTTTTGCTAAAGCATAAGCAATTTCTTTATTCTACCCATGAATTTTTGCAGAAAATATGTATTAAAAGCATGTTTCAAGGCAGTATTGAATATATCAAAACACTTCAATTTGATTTGTTTTCTTGCTTTCTTCTCATTCTCTTTTTTGAATTTTGTGCCATAGAAATGGGTAGATCCATTTGAAAAAAGAAATGTCATAAAATATAAAATCTAACTAACTTATTTGAACCTTAAAGCAGAGCATGAAAATATCTTGCTCTGAGACTACATTGATATTTGACTGATAAAAATACACCAATGAATTTTATTCCTAATAAATATTCCTGGAGTGAAGTAATATCCATATTTCACAAATTTTTAACAAGTGTTAGGAAAGAAACAACAGGTCCAAGACGGACTGTGCTTTTGTCACTGTGCTAAGCACCACGTCAGCAAACCAGGACTTAATGCCTAACCTCTTTGCAGTTCAGGCTCTCCCGGGAACGTGACCTTCAACCAGTCAATCTGGAATTACCTGGTCAGCTCTAGCGAGGTAATCTGCCTGATAGACCCCTGCCTTCCCCCATAGGAAGGTGACTTTGCCTGAAACAATCCTCTCCTTGCTAGAAACTTCCTTTTTCTGCCCTCTTCTGCATACAAAAGCCTTCCGTTTAGAACAGCTCCTCGGAGCTCCTTTCTGTCTGCTAGATGGGATGCTGCCCCATTCACGAATTGTTGAATAAAGCCAGTTAGATCTTCACATTTACTCAGTTGAATTTTGTTTGTTAACATAGGGCATAACGTGTTAATTTAATCATTCTTTAGGAGCCACTGAACAATAAATACATTCAAGAAAGCAAGGACATTTTAAAAGAGGAAAGACTTACAAATTTCTGTTTGAAAATTTTAAGCAAATTACCTTAAGAAATGCTTGTCTGTTAAAAAATCTAAAAGAGTTGAGCTGTATAAATCACTTAATAAACCTTGCAAAGTAATCAGCAGAACCTCCAGACTAATATAAGAAGGCCGTTAATATACACTTATATGCATTATGTTTATATTTACCATTTATAGGTAGTATTATAATAATACAATTTTATTTTTCTGTGATGTTTTCGTTTTAACCTGAATATCTTTTAACTCTGAGATAACAGATAAGACAAGTAGAAAACTGCAGTGTTTACGTACAACCGTAAATCCAGTCTGAGGTATTCTATCACTAAATTCTTCCCTCTTTTTTATTTGCACTTCTATAGCCTATGGCTAAATGGATTTTTCACTTTTTGTTTGGGCAATGTGGAAACAGGTCAGGTGGCAGGGCTCTCCCTTCTTAGAACTCCCATGCAGGTTGGTAAATTGTAGCACAGATCTGTCTGTAACAGGCTCAGAGTCAGATCATACGCATACTCTCTGGGGTAGAAAAATAGGGATCCACTGAAGGATTTGCAGCCATTAGACCTGGGGCTTCACCCAGCACGTCTGTGCCTTCCTGGAAGTGTCCTTAACATAGCTCTCATCATAGTGCCTTCTTGCAAGCTGCAATTAGGAGGGGTATCTTACCTCTCTTGCTAAAAATACACACTGTGAAACCCAGACTGCAGGAGCCAGAGGGAAGATAATAGGTGGTGGGGAAGAAACAGACTCTGTGCCTTGCTGGGAAGCACTGTTTCTGCTTATTTTCTGACCCCAGGTCCTGGAACTTGCCAGCGCCAATCTTTAAATTCTGTTATTTCCTCCAGGGAACAGATTGAAATTGCCCAGACCTGCATTGTGTTTCGATTACTTCTAAGGCACTTAATTTGCAATTGCCAGTAGTTGCTTTGTGCCTCTCAATTGGTGTGAAAATATTAGGATTATTGTGCTAATTAAAATACCTTTTGACAGCTGCACTTTCTGGGGAGTGGGCCAAGGAAAGGCTCCTGGGCATCCCAGTGCCCCTCCAGGGAGCAGGTTTGTGACCTCAGATGTCCCAAGGTTAGTCAGTTTCCATTTAGACACCTTGAGGTGCTTCTCCAATCTCACCTCACCTTGAATAATAAGTTTACAAGGTTGTTAGGCACTTTTGTTAGGTCCTTAATGTCACCCAATATATATAAAGCATTTTTAAAAGAGGAGGCAAGCCAGCATCTGGCAAAGTGAATGCTTACTAAAATAAAAAAACAAGAAAAGTAAATCATGCAAGCTATCTGTTTTATGTAGAATACAGTAAAATCATGGGAATTTTTTACATGTGGCAGTTCTGTCAGTCTTAACACTACTGTGTTTTAAGACAAAAATATAAAGTCCTGGGGATGTAATGTATAGCATGGTGACTTAGTTAATAATATTATTGTGCATATTTGAAAATTGCTAAGAGAGTACATCTTCATCACAAGAATTTTTTTTGTAACTATGTATGGGGACAGATGTTAACTAGACTTACTGTGGCGATCACGTCACAATATATACAGAGAGCAAACCATTATATTGCACAGTTGAAACTAATATAATGTTGTATGCCAATTTTACCTCAGTAAAAAATATATAAATATAAAGAAAGAGAGAGAGAGAGAAAAAAAAGAAAGGAAAGGATGAGTATGATGCGGTGTTGGATTTGCCACAAATTTATGACTAAAAATCTTGGCATCACAGTCCCTGCCACCCCTCTTTTGCCCTATCCTGTAAATCTCCAGAACCTACTTTGCAAATAACTCTCCCGTCTACTCTGCCACAGCCTCCACTCAGATCCTCAGCACTGCCCACCTGGATTATCACAGCGACCTCCTGGTTTCTCTGTCATGTACTATTCTCCCCCTGCTAATCCGAGTAATCTTTCCAAAATCCGTGTCTGCTTACAGATGGTTCGCTCTCTTGTTTCAGTTAACACTCAGTATCCACGGGATAAATCCAACCTTGGCACAGAAAACACATCTCCTCACAGTCTGACCCCTATTCCCAGCTCACCTGGCAGCCACTCTGGCCTTGGTTTCCTACCTCCCTGCCTCTGACTGGAATGTCCCATCTACTCTCCATTCTCATCCCAGTGAAGTGTTTGTCCACATGCTCCATCAAGGACAGAATCTGTGAAGGATGCAGTCACCTATCCACTTGTGGTTACAGAAAAAGGGTACTTAATACCTACTTTCACCAATGAAGCTGGAAGTTTGGCATGATTACTGTCAAATTTTAAAGGAAGTCTTATGATTGTGGAATTTTGTGATAAATAAATGTGTTACTTATCTAGTGGTTTTTTTTTTTTTTTACAAAAACCTAACTTCAATAGGTAAAAGTGTACTTAAAAGTTTCTATTAAGAAGTGCCTCCTGGTACTTAAATTGAGTTAGATCTGGCCAGCTGGGTGGAGGGGAGGAAGGAGGATGTCGCAGTTTCACACACAATTGAGAAAACACACAGCAAAGGCTAATGCCATCGTTAGTGTGCCTTATGGAATAATTTTTTTATCCCTGATAAATCCTAGCTAAGTCTCCCTCTCTAATTTGAGGCCAGTTTTTAATGGAAAGTGAACTGAAGAGTCAATTTACACATTGACACACTAGATCTTAGATTTACCTATGCAATCTCCGTGTGAAAACTTTATATCACCATTTATTTGATCAATTCAAGGAGGACTGAACACAAAAAGATAAGGTTAATTTACATTTGAATTTATGTGGATGCCAACAGGAACTGATTCCACGGGAAAAGGTCATTCATTAATCAAATAGTAACTGATCAGGGTGGAGCCCAGGGTTGGTACTGTATCTACATGCGTGAATTCCACAGAGAGCACATGAGAGGGAGCAGGGAGTGTAGAAGGCCAATAACAGAAGAAAGACTCTAAAAGGAAAGAGGTGAACGAGGTTATGGGACTCTCAACAGCACCATCAGACGCAGGGAAGGCACATCCTATTCTTTCTGAACAACACCGGCTTTCTTCACACCTTCCCTTTTGCTTCCTCCCACACACCCAAGGATATGTAAAACTTTGCACTACACTTGCTTCCTTCAAATACACCAGATCTCACATTTGAATTTCAAAGTTTTGGTCTCTCAAGAGCTTTACCATAAACTAATACAGAGGACGCTGCTTTAATTTCAAACTTACACAGTTTATTTTTATCACTCTTTTATTTTCCATTTCTCCAATTTCCTCCCAGTTTCATAGGGAGAATTAGAAATGCAATGGTGTTAAGAAGAGCATTCCACAGTGCTAAGCTAAGGCCGGACGCACAGATGTATCTCCATCGGAAACCGTTTTACTCTTTGCTTAAAAGATTTATTTAGGTAAAGCTGCAGCTCAAGGTATTAAGATCGTCTGAAAAACAGGTTATATCAAACTGTGAAAACTGCAGAACCATGTTTCTGAAGCTTACATCACAAACTCCCATTAAAGAGAAGAATCTTATCATGGATATAATTTTTATTATGAAACTGCTTAAATAAAATGAGCAAACAAAAATAGGAATGAAGCCTTGTGTTTATAGCTCTTACACAACTATAAAACTGAAACAAATCTATGCATTAATATAAAGCAAACCATGAGACAATAACATTAAAATTTTAATTTAATAGCCTGGATGGTGTTGTTTTGCTGGAAGTGGATTACAGTTATTAGGTACAGAATAAGAAGATGTAGCTCCTGATATTGTGCTCTGTTCCATCTGTTTCTATCCACTTGTTCACAAATGTTGTATTTCCATAACTCACTAGTATTAATGCCTCTGAGAATCTTTTGATGTTATTGTTTCCCCAGGATAGCCAAATCTACTGAGTGATTACAAAAGCCAATTTTAATGAGATGGTACTAGATAACTCTATAAAGATATTGTTTTCTTCCCTTGAAAATAAATTTAGCATTTAGCGTTAACTAAATCTACTTTGGTTGGTCATCTAATTCAATCATTACTGCTCTTGGGGAGGGGAAGGTATTTTGGGTGCTGATGAAGTGAAGTGATTTGGCACTTCAGCGTGTAAGATGACTATGGTATACCTCCTCTGGGTTCAGTTCCCCTGTATTACCACGTACATTGTGATAAATCAATTTTCCAGTCATTTTCTTCATGTGCACTGTTGGGAAAACTTAATTTGTCTATTGTACTTTAAAGTCATTGACCTTCCACCTGGTATAGCTGCAATAGCAGCCACAATAATGACTAGAACTATTAATACAGGCAATGATATGGCACTGCAGGACTGTGAGTATAGGATACAGGACTTAGTTACATCACTAAAATGAAAGGCAAAAATTAAAGAAAAAAACAAACTAGCTTAGAAACTAGTGGATCCCCAAGAATAGGCCCACATTTTGGTGAGAAATACAATTGGAGAGGAACAGAAATGCTGCTAAGGGAAGCTCTTGTGATATAAACTTATGCATTACGATTTAAAATTACATCGCTCAATATTTATCTGATGAGAGATAATACACCGGTTGTAACTTTACCCCAAGCAAACTTTCTTATCATGGAAAAAGAGCCACATGGTTTAACTGTGGCAAGTTGATCTTTTTGTGGATGAGCCAAAAAGAACTCTGAAGACATGGCAACTGCCATGGGCTGAATGTTGGTGTCCCCCTAAAAGCCGTGTTGAAGCCTGTTAAAAGATAAACTGAGACATATTAAAAATTTTAAGAGTTTATTTGAGCAAAAATTTATTCCAATCAGGCAGTGGTAAATTGGAAGTGATTAGGAGCACTCCTCCAACAGGAGCCGGGGGAAAGACATACAGAGAGAAGGGAAATTACTGATTGGCTACAGTTTAAAGCCTACGTGGCTGTTTGTGATCGGTTGTCCTTAGTGTTTTGATTTCATAGCAGTGAGGCATTTAGAAGTGTAGATTTTGGTTTGCTTATGTAGGTTGCCAAGGCATTAGAGCCACCTCAGTCTAACGACTTTCTTGTTTGATTAATTTAATAAGCCCTAATTCCCAATGTGTTGGTATTTAGAGGAGGGGCAATTGAGTTTAGATGAGGTCATGAGGGTGGAACCCCCATGATGGGATTAGTGCCCTTACAAGAAGAGAAAGAGCCCACAGCCCTCTCTGCCACATGAGGATACAGCAAGAAGGCAGCCTTCTGCATTGCTGGAAGAGGGCTCTCAGCAGAACCCCAGCCATGCTGGCGCCCTGATCTCCAGGACTGGCAGAAATAAATGTATGTTGCTTATAAGCCACTCAGTCTATGGTATTCTGTTGTAGCAGCCTAAGCAGACTAAGAGAGCAACTAACATCCTTTGGAGAATTTTTTAAGAAGGGCAGTTAGAGAGATGAATCCAAGTTTAGCTGATTGGCATGTAATAGCTGCTTCAGAGGAGCCCCAGAGTTTAAAGGAGAAAATAGATGTCAGAAGAAATGGTGGGTCTGTCGTTTTAGGTGGTAACCACCAATAGTTCTGGGAAAGAAAGTCAAAAGCAGATAGAGAAACCTGTTTGGACCTCTAGGGGCTTTCCTGGGAAGTGTCTGATTCCAAGCCAACTGATTAGGCTGTCTCTGTTCTACTCTGGCTCCAGGACAAACCAAGGTTGATAAAGCAATAATTGATAATGTTAGGCATTCAATGAACAGTCAGTAAGTAGTAACTAATATTATTTTCCATGAGACTTTTAATAAAGAGCTGCTTTAATTTCTCCTTCAATGTAATGACATTGGTATTTAAATAAGATTAGTTTAGACAGATTGGATTGTATAGAAATTAGGGCTAGAGAGATGAAGTATAAGACTGTTAAATTAGATTTCTATTTCCTCTGGAGGCTGAGGGATTGAAAAGAGAGGAAGATAAACTACAATTCCAAAGGAGATGTGAGAAGAATTGATTATTTACTGCAAATAAGGTATGCAAGAAGGAAGAACCCAAATTACTCTTAAATTTTGAGACTTTTTGAATAAATTTAAATCCTGGGCAAAAAGAGTGCTTTTGTTGTAGAGTTACCAACAGTAAGAAGCTTAGAGTGAATCACGGGATAGGCTGAATGTTAGTTGATACATTCAGGGAACTGTTTTCCCAAGCGTACTTTTGAGAAACCAAAACAAAGCAAAACGAACACAGCTCAAGAAATCTGTTTTGTACTGAAAAAACTGGGGAAGCACTGTATAGTATACACTGTAAACTCTTGGAAGCTCAAGGGCAGTATTAGCTAATAAAATCTTGGACAAGTTCTACAGTAAAGAAACTTTTTGATGCTGTTTAAATCAGAGTTTTCTAGACTTATTTGAATGTGAAACATTTTTATTCTCAAGTGCTAACTTAGGGAAAAAGGAGCAACAAGTTCATTTTCTCTGGGGAACTAAAGAGAAGAGGATTTCAGTAAATTAGTTCTCGATGTAAAGGCTTTGAAAGTAAAAACAATCTTATGTACTTTCTTGTAGTAGTCCTTAGATATCAAAGCACTTTGTCTAATAATTTGAGTTATCCTAAGATATTTAAAACATCTTTAGTTCTGGATTTTTTTTCCCTGAATTAATTTTAATTTTGTTTTAACCGAACTCAACTAAAGTATTTTGAATATTAATTAAAGTAGAGCCAATAAGGAGATCACAGACCTAATTTTAAATGGGAGCCCTTCAGTGACCTTAACTATAATAAATAGCTTAAGAAAATATTTTTTCCAGTTTTTAATTTTCAAAGAAAAAATACGGTTTTATGGGTTGAATTATGCATCCCCCTCCCAAAATATGTTGAAGTCCTAACCCCAAGTACTTCAGAATGTGACCTTATTTGGGAGTGGGGTCATTGCAGATGTAAATAGTTAAGATGAAGTCATACTGGAGTTGGGTGGGCCTTTAATTCAATATAAAAGGTGTGCTTATGAGGAAACGGGAGTTTTGGACACAGAGACATACAGAGATAGGATGGCCAAGTGATGATGGGGGCAGAGATTGGAGCAATGCCTCTACAAGCCAAGAAATGCCAGATTGCTGGCAAACACCAGAAGCTAGAAGAGGCTGAAAGAACTCTGCCCTACAGATTTCTGAGGGAGTATGGCCCTGCTGACACTGTGATTTCCAACCTCCAGCCTCCAGAATTGTGAGACAATAAATTCCTGTTGTTTTAAGCCACTCAGTTTGTGATACGTTTTTATAATAGCACTAGGAAACTAAAACATATGGCATAGAGCTGTGTTATTCCATATAGAAGCCACTAGCCACATGTGGGTATTTAACTTTAACTAGTTCAAATTAAACATAATTTAAAATTTAGTTCTTCAGGTAAACTAGATACATTCAGGCTGTTCAATAGTTACATGTGGTTAGTGACTGTCATATTTGACAGTGTAGATATAGAACATTTCTTATTGCAGAATGTTCTATTGGACAGCACTGGTACAGAGTAAAGTTGACTATCAAATTTTATTTATCGACATGTAACTGATTTAGTGAATGGGCCTATTCAAGAAAATTTGGTACTGGAAAAGAAAGCGGTTTTGTAGAAAGGCCTTTTTGAATAGATAACTTTAATCACTGACATTTTCCATTTTGAGAAGTTTTTATCGATGTCTTTGAACTATTTGGGGGCAGCAAGTTGACCTCTAACAGAATTTCTTACCATTAAGGTAACCATATTACCCCAGTGATACAATTTGTGAGGTCAAGTCTAAAAGTCTGGAATTTATTTATCTTCAAAAAGTCCACCTCATTGCTTCAACAAGTTTTCACTCAGACTATTTTTAGTATTTTTGGAAGGCTGATGATTTCTAACACCAGGGGTGACATAAGGGATGTGTCCCTTTGTTGTGTTTCAATTGAAGAAGGAACACACTGAACATTTAAATCTCAAACAGCAGTTCCTAAGGAGGCCACCATTTCCTTCTGATATTGTCTAAATAACCTGATTTGCATGCAGATTCCAAAATAATACACAATTTTCTGGATTAAAAAATTTTTTTTCATTTGGCTATGAAAACTAAGCACCTTGTTATCTATGTTTTCTATTTTATACCACCAAAAGCAGAACATCACATTGACAGGCATATCTGGAGTTATTTATAGATCATCTAGAAATAATATTAAGAATTCATGTTTCTGAAATGGAGATAAACACCCTATAAACTTAATGAAAAAGTGGTTACCCAATAACAGTGCTAATACATTGAAAATTGATTCTGTACTCTTGAGTAACACTGGTCAAATATTTTAAACACTAATCTCAAAATACATTCTATGAAATTGAGTGACTTTGTTCTAAGTATAGTTACCCTCTAAGGCAACACTTAACTCTCAGAAAGACCCGGAGACACAGTGTCTGTGATCAGATGTTTCCAGAGAGCTAATTTTCTGAGTAACAAGTAGGCAGACTCTGAAGAAAAAAATGAAAATGAGGGTGGGGGAGGACTCACTTAGAATCTGTGTCCGAATGCCAAGAAAGGTTAAAATCAGGCATGGGTCAAACTAGAACTCATCCCTAGAGAGAAGCAAACCCAATGACGCCTGGATTATGTCGCATTAGAGAATAAAATGAAGAGGATGCTCCTTCTTTCTTTTTCAGATCTTCTCTGCTGTCTCGTGATACAGCCCTGCACTTTCTGAGAGACAGAAAATGTTACCTAAAAAGTATGCTGAAGTGGGTCTCATTAATGTCCTTTTCTAGCTGTGTGGCAGATAAGTGTCATTGACTTCATCTATGAGCTGTAGATAATAATGATGATAATAATAATGATAAAATAATAATAACTATTACAACCATACAGGGTCATTGTGGAAATTAAAAGAGAATAAGTGCTATGGACTGAATTGTGTCCCCCCCAAATTCATATGAGACTGCATTTTTAGACAGCGCCTTTACAGAGGTAATTAAGGTGAAATGAGGTCATGAGGATAGGGCTCTGATCTGTCAGAATCAGTGTCCTTTTACGAGGAGACACCAAAGAGCTTGCTGTCACTCTGCCATGTGAGGATATAGCAAGAGGGTAGCCATCTGCAAGCCAGGAAAAGAGCTCTCACCAGAAACTGCTCCTGTTGGACCTTTATCTTGGACTTTTAGGCTCCAGAACGATGAGAAAATAAATTTCCATTGCTTAAGCTACTTGGTATATGATATCTCCACAGTGCAGCCTAAGCTGACTAATAAAATAAGGTAGGGTATCAAGGATAGAGTCCACATCAGATTTGCTCATTTTTTAATCCTAGAGCATTCTCAGTGCCTGCTAATAGTAGATGCTCAATAAATCTTTACTGAATAAATGAATGATTGAGTCAATAATACAAAAGCTCGTCATTACATGTGGATTTGAATTATTTCTGAGTAGACCTGACTTCAGAAGCTTCCTCTGGGTTCTTTAACGGATTGAATAAATTGGGCAGACTGCAAATTCAGTGTAGTGCCAATCCGAGGTCCTTTTTCCCTCTCTACCCTTCCCTGTTTCCTCCATGTGTCTGTGAAGGTGTTTAGAGACTGCAACTTGGGATCCAGACTTTCTGGAGTCCACATGATGGCCCTACCACTTACGGCCTTATGCAAGATGGTAAACTCTCATGTATCAGTAATAGCATGTGTAAAAATGGAGATAATCGTAACTCCTTCCTCACCACATTGCTGTGAGAAGTAAACAAATTGATACTTAGGCTTAGAAGGCAAAGAGTGAGCTCTCATCAATGTTAGTAGTTAGCAATCATGCCTAATCATGCTTAAACCTGAGACCTTATATCCCCTTCCTATTTCATACCTTCAACCTCTGTCTTGGCTCCTTCCCACCAAGATTTGTATACAAACAAATCTCCCAATTACGAAGATAAAACTTCTTCCCTCACCCCTTACCCCTCTTTAGCTACAGGCCAGTCTTTGCCCTCTACTTCATAGTCAGACTTTTCAGACAAGTCATTTATGCCATTGTCATCCATTTCTCAGGTTGCACTCCTTAATATACTTCAGTCTGACAGCCTCTCATCTCTGCCTACCCTCTGCCTTCCTGAATATCTTGGAATACAATGGTCATTGATTCTTATCTCATTCTGCTTTAATTTTAAGCTGAATTTGATGATACTGAACACGTCCTCCTCCTCTTTCTCTCTTCTTATCGGCGATACCGCATTCTCTGGATTCTCTGGTTCTCCTGCCTACCCGACCATTTATTCTCACATCTCTTCCAGGCTTCCCTGCTTCACTTACTTTGGGAGATCCTCGAGGCTTGGAGTCTGCATTCACTTCTTGGGAAATTGCATCAGTTTCTCTCCCTCAACTTGTGCAATCATCCTGTCACCACATATCATCTATTCTGACACTTAAACATCTCTCAAATCTCTGTGTTTTAGTCCATCTTTACCATCACAATCCTTGTCTGGCTCACCGTCATCTCTCACCTGTTTCATATAACAGCCTCATAACTAACTGGTCCTTTTCTGCCTCTAATCTTATCCTCTCTGATCTCAGTTTTCATCAAAAAACACAAAGTGGATCAGTCCTTTGCCTGCCGAAACCCCTAAGTAACTTGGCAACACTCTTGGGAAATGGTCCCCAAACTCTAGTGTGCCCATAATGCCTCAAGACCTGCCTTATGCCTACCCCTCTGGCTTCAGCTCTCTCTCATCCTTCCACCTCTCCTCCACTAGACGCAAAGGGCTTTGAGTTACTCAGTGCTCCCTTGCCAGGACTTTGGGCATGCTGGGCCTCCACCTAGAACCTCCCCACCACGTTCTCCAGTCTAGGTGGTGCCCTCTTATTTCCTCCAACAGCATCTTTCTGTAACACTCATACTGTTATTTTAAAATCTGTATCCTTTGCTCCATGAGAAAAAGAATTACCTGTATCTTATTTATCTTTTAACACACAGTACACATTCAAATATTTGTTGAATAGATGAATGAATAAACTGTCTTCAATTTTTCTTATGCTCATTTTTACTCCATTGGTTCAAATGCTTTGATCTGTATGATGGTTAGTTTTGCGTGTCAACTTGGCTGGGCCATGGGATGCTCAGATATTTGGTCAAACAATATTGCGAGTATTTGGTGAGGGTGTTTTCAGATGAGTTTAACATTTAAATCAATAGACTGAGTAAAGCAGATTGTTCTTCCTAATGTGAGTGGGGCTCATCTAATTAGCTGAAGGCCTAAACGGAACAAGAAGACTGACCTTCTCCGAATAGGAGGGAATTCATCCAGCCTGACTGGCTTAGAACTATGATATGGCCTTTTTCTTGTCTTCAGACTTGAACTGAAACATCAGCTCTTCCTGGATCTTGAGCCTGCTGGCCTTTGAACTGGAACAATACCATTGGTTCTCATGATTCTCAGGCTTTTGGAGTAACTGGAACTACATTGGCCCTCCTGAGCCTCCAGCTTGCCCACTCACCCTGCAGATCTTAGGACTTGTCAGTCTCCATAACTGTGTGAGCCAATTCCTTATAATAAATTTCTTTAATATATATATAAATACACACACATGCTATTGGTTCTATTTCTCTGCAGAACCCTGACTAATACAATCCACCAAATAATATTTGGAGTTGGAAATCTAGCAAGAAGTGAATCAAATTCTTATATAATAAAACATAAATATTTACTACCTGCCACTAGCAGCAATTTTCTAAACTTAATTAATTTTATATTTTATTTCATTTCTCTATTCAGAAGTTTCCAGAATCCAGAAGGTTATCAGCAAAAATAATGATGAAAATCAAGAGGCATCAATAAGCCGTGGAAGGGACAAATCCGTTTTTAGGGGAGTGGCATGTAGTTACATGCTGCCAACTAGTTCATGTGCATGTCAGTTTTTTAAAAATCCATATTTCAGAAATACTGTTTTAAAGAGTAGTTAGGTTCCCCGAATAGCCCAAATTTTCAAACCCATAATGTAGCTAAACTCTCCTAGAGAACTTCCTGAGTTCTGTGCCTGATGAAAGAAATTGCTGAGCAGAGGAGGGAAGAATGTGGGAAGATTAAGCAATTCCTACCTCTTTTTCTAGGCACATGGTGGGTCTTATTTATGTTCTGTAAATAAATGTCCACTTGAAATCTGGCGGCATTCCTAATTCCTGCATCCACTGTAGAATTATAGCTGACGTGAGAATTGAGACAAGTTCAACACAAAAATGTTTGAGCACCGCCTCTTTTGGTCGGTTCTTTGCTTAGTGTCAAGAAAACACATATGTCTGCTCCCAAAAGAAGAGAGTAGAAAAATAGGAGGAACAAAAGAAATGAAGAGTGAATTCAGTGGCAACTTTTCTGTTCTTCACTCTCCTTGCCTTCTTTTCTCTCTAACTCACTTTCAGGTCCTACTCAGGGGAGCATGGGAATAGCGCAGATCCATGCCAATTATTTTTATGTGAATGTTCAGGTGCTTAAAGAGGATCACCGGCTTACTGGCAGTTTAAAGGAAAGAGACTTAGGGCATTTAGAGAAATGAAAATTCAATGGAAATAATGATGTGATTGAGCAGGTAAAAAAGCTAACAGTGCTCAATGTTTTTTCCCAATTGCAGAAATAAAGCGTCTAGATCAAAGCAGAAAATAGTTTAACCATTGTATACTTTGTTATATATTGCTGAAACATCTTGGAGATTTAGACTGGAGTAAGACAGTTAAGACAGAATTGGAAGCTTTCCTCAAACCTTTGGTCCTCTGTTTGTCTATCGATGGAAAACCTGGAAGAATGAGTGAAAGTTACGGATGTCGTCTTACTGTCAAGAACTTTCTAGCAACCAAAGCTATAGAATAAGGAAATGGGTTGGCCTGGGACATCTCAGTAAGTATAATGATCTCTGTCATTGGAAGTGATCAAGAAAGGATAGGACGTCTGTCAAAGATAACATAGAAGGAATTATTCTATTGGTTGGAAGTTGAATTAGATGACCTTTGGTTATCTCCTCAAGATCTAAACTATGATTTTAGATTTTAATAAGTGGTACACTGTTTACCTGTGCATTGGGCAGACACTTCAATGACACATTATTAAAATTTTATATCATGTCCAATAATATCATGACACAAAAAATAAACTTAGAAATTTTGATGAATAAATATTAACACAATAAAGTGTACATTTTGGTCCCCAACCAAGCCCAGGATGTGCAGTATTTCATAAATATAAAATTTTCTTTGTAATTCAAATCTTATATGGTATAAAGACCTAGAATAACATTCATAACTCTGAATTATTTTAGCCATAGAGAAACAATGCATGGGCTCTTTAGGGCTATTTAACACTACTCCTTTCACTATACAGTATCTTCTGTTTCTGCCTTTATTATTTTTTTGTTTCTGTTTTGTTTTGTTTGCTGAAAATATCATCATTACAAGCAAGTACAACAATAAATTTTGTTAAACTCTTGCTTTTAAGTACTTGGAAACTGAGTGCTTGTTCTCAAGTACTCCAGGGAATTCTTTTATTTATTCTTTCTTCCTGTCCATTCATTGTTTCTAATAAAAGGTTAAGACTAAAATAATTCTCCTTCAGAAATGTACAAGAGCATATTTAATTTAGTTTTCCTTCTCAAAATTTAATGGGTAATCAAAACGATATGACAGAAACTTTCTGCATGTTACTCTCAATATTATTTTTCTCTAACAACGACTTTTCAAATATTTAAAGTTCCAAATCTGAGATCTTGTAAGACTAGTTTTATTTTCATCATAGATATTAATAATATGTTAATAAAATATCTTGTATATAATACAAATGTCTGTTGGAATCCCATCAAAAGTGAGGCTAGTTTTTTCCTTAATATAGTAAGTCTAAGGTTTTTTTGGATGAGAGAGTTAATAATCTATGGCATCTTTCATCCTTCCTGGCTAGTTATTTGCTTCTGTGACACCTATGGCCTCTCAACTCCTTTCTTGATGCAGCTGTTGAGGTTGGCCAGGGGAAGCTCCCAGGCAGCTCTCCCAGTTGATATTCTGTGGGTAACCCTGAGCAGCAGCCAAAGGCCCTTCCTGAGTTGAACCAGGTTGGCACTCAATGACCCAAGTCGGTTTCCTACTATTTAATCTTTTGCTTCTATACCTGCAGCCAATTTTTTTTTGTCTGAAGTAATTTTAATTACTCTCATCGTTCTCAAAGGCCCACTGCTTAGACTCAGTGAAGGAAGCATCATCCAAAAAGATATGATAAGCAGACCATAAGTATCATGGCAAAAGAATGAAACACTGATTTTTTTTTAATGAAAAAAAAAAGTTTCTTTGAAAATGTTTCCTTGCGGTAAACAAGCAGGATGAGTGGTATATACGAGCTCCTGAAAGCTTTGAGAAGCCTTCCTTCATGGGTTGACAGTGAGGTTCATCAGCTCAGCTGTCAACAGGTTGTCCCTCACTTAGTCTTTGAGTGAAAAACACAATTAATACCATCATGAATAGTCCACACTGAGTTGAGAAACCATCTATCAGAGATGCAAAAATTCCTGCTTTGGATGGAAGGTTGGATGTTATTAACTTTCATGGTTTCTTTTAACCCTTAATTCTCCTTAATCATGGTAAAGATAGATTTTTTCTAAATGAGAAAGTTGTCCATGTGACTTTTGGATTCTAACAGAATTGTTAAGAAGTGAGATGAAATTAAACTGTTCTGTATTTCAAAGATGAGCCTCTCTCTCTGCCCCCCCCCCCCCACACACACACCTCTCTCTTTAGTAGCTAACTGATAAGTCGACCATTTCTGCAAAGGGAATTTTAAAATTAATGAAAAAAGTCTCTATATTTATGTTCTCTTTATATTAAGAGAAAAAACCTCTCTATATGCATCACAGGTTAATGCACAATTTGGGCTGCTAGTGACTGGAAGCCATTGCCTGTGTGACAGCTTCATGCCTCAGTGTTAAAAATTAGAATGAGGCCAATTCTAGTGAATAGAGGTCCACAAGGACAATTGCTGTTTTTGTTGGTTCCTCTGGTACCAAGTCTAAGAATAGAAAAAACCTGGCAACACAACAGAACCGTCTTTTACTGCCATCTTTCCCTTCAGCATAAACTGGGGCTTGTGTTTACGGAGGGAGGTGAAAGGTATTTCTTCTTACTGTCCCTCAGTAAAGGAGCTTAGATCAATTACACTGGTGGAACATATATTGGAGGTAGTATATTTAAAATTAATTTAAAATGTAAAAGGTTTTTAATGCCTTTTAATATAAGCAAAAATTGATTTGTTAAAATGCTTTCAGATATTAGATACAATGATTTATCACTCCGAGTCTGTATTATAACTTCCTTCCCAAGTATATTGATTTTTTATGCATTTTGAAAGAGGAAATAGAACGAAAGAGTTTACCAAAATTCTTCCTCACCATTCTTCTTAAACAGAATTGGGTTCATCATGTGAACAGAGACTATTTCAAAACAGTAGAAATTTTTTTTCCAAAGTGGTAGGATTAACAAATTAGAAATATTTCTTAAACAACAAAGGACAGGTCGTATTTTTCTAAGCTCTGTTTTGCTGGATTGAAACATGAAATGTCAAATATTTATAATATTCAAGGGGCTGGCCTGGTGGCATAGCAGTTAAGTTCCTACTTTTGTGGCCCTGGGTTCGCCAGTTGGGATCCTGGGCACAGACATATGAAGCCATACTGGGGCAGGTGTCCCACATATAAAATCAATGAAGATGGGCACAGATGTTAGCTCAGGGCCAATATTCCTCAGCAAAAAGAGGAGGATTGGCAGTGGATGTTAGCTCAGATCTAATCTTCCTCAAAAGAAAAAATAGTACTATAATGTTCAAAGTTAATTACACTGAGTTATTAAAATATCGGAAATATTGAAATGGATTATGAATCTTATTTGAGATTTTGTATAACATAGGAACTTCTTCTTCTTTTTTTTTTTTGAGGAAGATTAGTCCTGAGCTAACTACTGCCAATCCTCCTCTTTTTGCTGAGGAAGACCGGCCCTGAGCTAACATCCATGCCCATCTTCCTCTACTTTATATGCAGGACACCTACCACAGTACAGCTTTTGCCAGGCGGTGCCATGTCTGCACCCAGGATCCGAATCAGTGAACTCTGTGCCGCCCAGAAGCTGAACGTGCGAACTTAACCGCTGCACCACTGGGCCAGCCCCTAGGAACTTCTGTATTTGTTGTTAACACGAAAAACTTAAAAGGTGTATTTCACTTTAGATTCAGAGCCCGAATAGAATTGATTTAAAATTTAAAGCACTTCTAGTTAGAAATTTCAACATTGTATAAGTTAAAAATGGAGCAAAAACCATATTTGTTACTCTTTTTTCTCCATGTTTTTCTATTAAGAATTTTCTTATATTCTAAAGTGTTTAATCAAACTCAGAATAAATGTCTCTGTGAAAAATTTAATTTTAATTTTGAGGCTGGTTTGCTCTTACAGTCACTCATTCTGAGTACTATACTAAGCGTATAACAATAATTATATGTATTTTTCCTAGCTTGTGATATGAAGTATCTTGCATTTTGGTGTATTTTCTTGTACTCAAGATTATCTGACTTCAGATGAGGAACTCTATTTCAGCTCCCCCTTTGAATATAAAGACCATCATCTGAGGATTAGAACTAGGCTGGCTGTCAGTTATACATCTGCTATTAGCGCCCTTGTTATTTTCCATGGAACAAAAAGGCAACATGAAAGAGTGTTTTTGCTACTAGTGTCTGGCTTTTATACAGTTACCGTTGTAACTGTGATAGTGGAAGGGAAGAGCAATACAGGCTGTATGGTGAAATCCACAGACGACCCAAAATCCCAGTGGTCTGTAGACAGAGGCAGGGCAGCATTGCTGTTAAGAACAGACACTGGGGTCCAGCGTACTTGGATTCAAGTCTAAATGCTCAATAGCTGTATGACTTGGGCGGTTCATTGTTCTTTGGGCATCAGTTTCATTGTTCTCATCTGTAAAATGAGGGTTGTTAGAGGTGTAAGTAAATGTGTGTGTGTGTATACATATATATATATATATATACACTTAAGGTGTATATATATGTTAAAGGTATATATATAATATATGATACGTATATATTACCTTAAGAGAGAGAGATATTTACTTAAGATTATACATATATCTACTTAAGATATATATGATATATATATTTAAGATATGTATGGATATATACACATATTTACTTAAGATTTTTATATATATATAATAGAGCAGTTATTGGCAGGTGGTAAGAGCTACTTAAATATTAAGTATTATTATGTTGCCTTATCATTTCTATATCTGAACTACTACTGAGTAACAAAATTGATTGATCTGATGGTGCTTTCCTTTCTCCGCTTTTTCTTTAAAGGTTCAAAGTTGCAACAAAATGTCACTTTTAAGAGGTTGAGTAAACACAGAGCGAGGAGCCTTAGAGCAAGGTGCCGAGTTAATAGAGGGATCATCACTTCTTGAATACATATGAACCAGCTCTTTGTAGAACTAGCAGAGGGCCTGTTAATGGGCTTTTGTTTTAAGGATGTGGATTGATATTCTAGGGAGAGGACTGATGAGAGCCCTCCTAACAACTACTACTAAAGCCTATTACTAAAACAGTAGCCTTGCAAATAAGTAGACTCTGAAATAAATCAAAATGCTAGAACGTAAGCTTCACGTAGACAGAGATTTTGTCTGTGTTGGCTCACTACTCTATCTGCAGAGTCCAGGCAAGTGCCTGGCAAATAGTGGGTGCCCAAGAACTATTTCTTGAACGAACTGAATGAATGAAAACCTTGTCCTTTCTTTTGAATAGGATTAACATTAAAAGCAAAACACACAAAAATATAGCAGGATTTCCCACTTCCTGACAGATTTCTGGCCTGAGAATGCTGGTAAGCAGGTGGGCAGGGCTGAGGAGCAGCATGTGACAGGCATGAGTACAAATCCTTACATGTAGCAAGTATTTAGAAGTCATGAATTTGGTTAAGTAGCCACAGGAACGTGTGGTGTGGAGTGGAGCCACACTTAACTCAGATTCATGCGCATGTCACATGTGAATTACAAATATTCTGTTGAGCATCTGCCTAACTTTAATGTCTACACTCACACTTTTTTCTCCCCAGGGTTTTCAGAAATCTTTTACCTGTGATCAAATGTCATAAAGTGACACTTTTCTTAAGTGATATTCTCTGCATACATTTAGCTTACTTTTAACAGTTTCTACTCAAGCTTTGATGGGGTAAAATAATGTTTGACATGATCCATTTTACAGATGGGGTTGATTACACAACATTACTTATAATTTAACTCACCTCAGATAGTGGATTAAGATAATATAACATTCTTAGAACTATGCCTGATTTAAATCTAAATACATATCTGTGTTTACTGCCATAGCAAACATTCTTTTAAAAGACAAAGAAGTCCCTTTTTATAGCATAGGCGAGCTAATAATTTGAATAAGAAACAATTCATATTACACATTGTAAGTTCTCCTAATTATCTTTGTAATGAAAACTGAGAAGCTATTAGTCATCCTTAGCTAAGCCATACTCAATTCTACTTGTTTTTTCTAAACATAATAAAAACAGCAAACAACCTTAAAGTACATTATTAATTGATTAGACATGTTTTCTTAAAATGGTTTACATTGCCTCATTTAACTTTGGAGCTTCCAGACGTTAATAATGAGTCATCAAAAAGCTATCATTGATTTATAATTCGCCTTACCACATCAGCCTTGGCCCAAGAACTCTGTGTGGGCCCAGAAGGAAAAAGAAAAATGTTTACAAGTGAGCCATGGCAGAAATATGCTGAAAACATATATCTGTATTCACAGAAAACAATTAGGCCTAACACAATTAGGGCGAACATTCAGGTTCATTTTATTCCAAGGAACGTTTCTACTCTTGAAGCTCCCTGTGGAAAAGAGTCCTTACCCTTAGAACACTACTGAGGGTGCTATAATTTCGCTTGGCCCTTGGACATGTAAGGTAAACGTTTTACATTATTGCACAGTAACAAAAATTGACAGCCATAGAAAACACAGGATCTGATCAACGTTAACACAATGGATGCTTAAGGCTAAACCACACTGGAAAGTAATCATTTCCACATGGAGATCAAATATCTTAACACAGTGTCATCTGTCGGAGTTGCTAGAAAAGGTTTCTTACGTAAAAATGGATTCGTAGGATGTCTTTTCACATTGGTCAGTTTCTTTTCACATGTGTGCTAGACGGAGGCACTTTAAGAGCTATTAACTGTAGTTTCAGGAGTACTCGACACTGAGTTTCAGCAGTTATTGGGAAATATGGCAAGGAATTAAAATGAAATTGGATTAAAAAGAAAGTCAACAAATCATTAAGTCATAAAATTTCCCCAAATCTTGTAAAAATCACTAGTCTCTGATTCGAAGAACTTCCTCACCAAAAGAAAAAAAAAAAGATTAGTAGCTATCACCCTCCTATGCCCAAGTAAGTGAACACTGCAGCTTTCCGATGTTAAGGTATAATGGTCTTGCTGTTTGGGTTCATAAGTGTTTTAAATATTGACGAGTTAAGTACTTTGAGTTACGTTTCGAGTAATATTTCAAAGTATTATATTATGCATAGGTTCCAAATAGTTAGAAAACTAAAATGTCGAATAAAACATGGAAGAATTTAGTAAAACGTAGAAAAATTAAAAGGCTAAAAAAACCATCACTCCGTTTTAAACGTGTAAAAATAAGTCGCATTCATTCGGGGGAATCAGTGACCCTTTTTTGGGGGTCTCAGTTAGTTGGTAGGTACTGCACCCCCCACAACACGTTGGAAAGTAGGTCCTGGTACACGCTCAGGAATATCCAGCCAGGTAAATACATCAGGGTGATGAGGCCCATGAAATTGAGCGGGTAGTGCGAATAGTCCCAGGAACAAGCGCCGCAAGTGCGGAGTCCCAGACCCCAGGACAACTCCCACACGTAGATGAAGATCACGTAAATGGGCACCCGCTTCCAGGTGCCCCAGCCGCGACTGTAGTGGAGGTGGACGTAGAGCTTGTCCACCAAGAAACTGCAGCTGCCGTACATAAAGAAGGACCAGAGCGACGTGTGGCCGCTGGCTGCCCCGTCCCCCTGCCCCAGCACGTTAAAGAAGAAGGTGAAGAAGATCTCATCCAAAAAGCCGTGCATTCCGAAGAAAAGAAAGCGGAACAGGTCTGGCAGCCCCTGGCCGGGGGCTCCCCTGGCGCCCCTGGGGCCGCGGGGTCGTCGCCGCCGGCCACTGGCCGCCGCAGGGGCGCGGGTGCCCAGAGGGGCGGGGGGCGCGCCCCGCCGCTGCTGCGGCTGCTGCTGCTGCCGCTGGTACCGCAAGCGCAGGAAGCGCTTCAGGAACACTTGGCAGTGGTAGAGCGCCAGCACGTACTGCAGCGCCAGGTCCAGCGGCCCCGGCGCCGCCGCGCCCCCCGGCCCGCCGCCCAGGCTGAGCAGCAGCGCCTGTCCCGCCAGGGTCTGCAGCCCCACGTGCGCCGAGGGGTACAGGAGGAAATTGAAGACGAAGGCGCTGGGGCAGCGCCGCTGCTGCAGGTAGACCTTCTCCAGGGCGAAGTGGGTGAGCGAGTGCAGGAGGCAGCGGTAGGGCGAGGAGAAGCCCAGCATCCGGAGGTCCGGGCTACGGGCGAAGCGCCGCGCCGAGGACTCGAGCACGTCCAGGGTGATCCCGTGCATCCCGTAGAAGTAGAGGCGCATCCAGGCGGGCAGCGCGGCGCCCTTAGCCGGAGCTTCAGCGGTGGACAGCGGCTCCGGGCGGCCGGCCGCTGCCTCGCCTCCCCGCCCGCCGGGGGCCCCCGGGCGCCGCGCCGTGCCGCCCCTCCGCGCCGGACCCTCGCTGTCCGCGTCGCTGCCCGCCATGGGCTCGGAGGCTGCCCGGGAGCCCGAGCCCGCGCCGCCGCCCCCGGGTGCGCGGAGGTGCGGGGCCGAAGGGCCGAGCCCCGCGCCGCCTCCCGGCCGCTGCCGGCCCCCGGGGGGAGCGCAGGGAGCTCCGTCCCGGCCGCAGCCCGGCGGCAGCGGGAGCTGGTGCGCTCGGGGGCCGCGCGGGCTGCCGGGCTCGCCGAGTCCCCCCGCCGCGGCCCCGCCGCGCCCTCCCCTCCAGTCCCAGGCGAGGTCCCGCCGGCCGGCGCCCGCACTCACCCTGCGCGGCCTAACGGGCGCCGCGGCCCGGCGAGGGGCGGCGGCGCGGGGGCTGCGAGCAGAAATGCAGAGGCCGGTGCAAACCCCATCTCGGCCGCGGCGCAGCTCCGCCGCCTCGGCTGCGGGCTCTGGCAGCGTATCGCCGGCAGAGACGCCCCTTCCCCGGGCCCTCCCCATGCCCTCGCCGCCCGTTTCGACCTCTCCCGCCTCGCAGCCCCTCCCGGCCGAGTCCCGCAGGGGGTCCTCTGAAGACAGCCGGCCCTGCTTCTCCGCCCCCTTCCGCCGCTCTGCCCGCGGATCCTGGGCTGTGCGGGAGGCGTTTGCCGGGGCGGAGGCACGGAGTGGAGAAATAGCTAACAGGTGTGACTGCGAGCTGCTGGGCATGCCCCGTATCGCGGGGACCAGGGCCTGGGCCTGGCTGGCGGAGACGGATGGCCGAGTGCCAGACCAGAGGCCAGGCCGGAGACCAAACTATGGTGCTGTATATTTAATATTTTTATTCAAAACCAGCTGTGTCCCAGCCACAGAGAATAAACCCGAGACTCCACGCCTGCCCGCCCCAGCGTTCCCCTGCATCCGAGATGTTGCCGCGGGGCCTGGGCCACTTTTTCAGTCTCTCTCCCGGCCAGTCGGCTTTCCTCGGTTAGTTTACTCTGGGCCAAGGACAGAGATTCAAAGTCCCCCAGAATTTATGAAATGATTTGAGGCCAGTTGGGTCGGGCATCCTTCTGGGGGTCTTATATCAAGAATAGTACCTTCGCTCATACTGACACACCCCAATGCTGCTTTTTCTCCTTGCAGAACTAGGTCATCCCAGAAGTGGAGCATGGAATAGAGGGCGAGGATTTTTCTTTTGGAGGTGGAGAGGGTGTAGGAATCCAGAAATTTGGTGTGTTGGGCTCTGCTTTTTTCTCCAGTTTTGAAACAGGCTTAGAATTGGAAAGAACCTTAGAGGTAAATTATACTGTTTACCTCCCCCCCAACAACAAACAAACCACAAATCACGTCTAGGCAGAAACAAGATAACAGTTCAAGGAGGCTATCTGATGTTCCCTGGTAAGAAGAGATCAGGTGTTCCCTGACTGGAAGGCCTTCTGGGGAATTTTTTTTTTCTTCTGGAGAAGAAATATTCTCGTAACTGAGCTAAAAGGGGCTCATTCTGCTCATCCGGTGCCAATCAATTGCAAACAAGTCAGTGGTTGAGAAAGGAAAATTTATGTGATTAGTTAGCATAATCTGAAGATGGCAGACTAGTGTCCTGAAGAAGCTTCTTAAAATCATACAGAATCTGGAGGCAGTTATATAGGGGAAATGGGCAGGGAGGGAGAGGGGTTAGGGATGTCAGCCATCTGGTGTGACAAACTTCAAGGTGCCGCATTATCTCTTTCTTCTGTCCTTTGTGATGGGTACCAACGCAGAGTTTTGTTTTTCTTCTTCTGGAGGTCATCATGTTCCTGGGGAACTCAGAGAACAAAGTTATCGTCTTATGACAGCTGGGAGATATATAGCAAGCAAGAGTCATAGAACTAGCAGATCAGGTATATTGCAAAAGCGAGAGGTGCTTAATTATCTAGGCTAGGTGTAGGCTAGAACATGTTCACAGAGACTGGTGAGCCAGAGTCATAGTTACAATATTACTTCTTTTCTCTCAGATGACTTCCCTCATGCTAACTTAAGCTCTAGATGTTACAATTTCCCCACTGTCAGTTGTAAATTCATGATCATATGAAGTACTCAGGAATAAAGCCGTTGACATCTTCTGGCTACTTCCTGCTGATGAGGGGTGCTGCAAGGGGGAAGTTTCTGGAAGCTTAAAACTGACAGTGTGGATCTAAGCATGCCTTTTAAATTGTCTCATTCTTTTTTGGAACCGAGGGTTAGTTCTGACCTTCATTAAGGTTGTTTTGATGGGGACTGACAACATCAACGGAGACACCAGCCACAACATTTTCTACATTTCCAACAAAGAAAGAAAAGGAAAATGATGGCACATACCAGGACAATGGTTCCAATGGGGGTAGATGGTGAAGTTGAGGCAGCAGAGAAAAAGCAAGTCACGCCACTTGTGAATCCTGTACATGTATGTTCATATTTGTTGATCAACTGGACAATTTTCTTTCCCCTATTGTCTACTGTGGTCTGTACTTATGATATACTTGACTACTTTGGTTTAGGGCTGCGTTAATTCTTCCTTCCTTACTCACTTTGTAAGATTTCTGGGAATCCTGTAAGCAAGGTACCAGGCTGATATTTCCAAGTGGCTTTGTTTCATAAAGTCCAATCTTTGTTCTTCAAAAACTATCTTGTCATATCTGAGTCTGCATGGTTTTTTTCAAATATGACATTCCAGTCAAAGCCTTTGCAATATAACCAGTGTTTCCAATTGTGTCCTGCCATAAGGAGAACAGATTCTTATTGAACTTATGCAACTAACTATATTGCCATGAATATAAGAATACTCACTCATCAAAAGTTTTTAAATTCTGGAGGGATCAGATAGGGAGAAAAAGATAAATACTTCAATTCTGTTTACAAAAGTATAATGTATCAAGTTGTTATGTCATAGTTAGCTTAAGAGAAAAGAGAAAAACTTTTCCTTAAACCTGAAAAAACAAAACATTAAAAGACAGCAGTATTTCAAAGGAAAAGTCATAAAAATTATAATCATCCTTATCATTTCATTTAGTTTCATGTAACCAACTTGATATTCTGTGAGCGGTTTCATCAATTTTTCAGTTACAGTTGTGTAATTTCTTACCCAGCTGGGTGTCATAATCTGAAAGTTTATCACAAACCTGCATTCTAGAGCAAGTGTCGGAGTCCTTTCCATGAGTCTCTCTTGAGGTGAAACATACTTGTTAAAAAATAAAAAAAAAAAAGAATAAAACGACAACTGTTCATAAATAACAAAACATTCAAAAATGGCAATTGACGAAGACACTTGGTTATTTTTGTAACATACAACACTTTGAGATAACTAGAATTATGACTGGCAACCAGGACAGATCAGAATTTTTTGGAATGTTATATAATTTTTAAAATAACACTTATATTAATAACATTTACCCACACAATATAACCTAAGAGGGTTTATTATCACTTATTGGATAATGTTTTCCATGTAACTTAATATACCAAATAAGTCTAATTAGTTTAATATCTCCCTCATTATGGGAAGAGAGAACAAATTCTTGAGAATTCCCAGGGCTGATAGGGAGTTCTTAAAGTTTCTTTTTTTTTTAAGTCAAAAGAAAGACTTTAATTTTGGCAGAAGTTCATCAAAAATATCAAAAGCTTTTAAAACACTTGGTCAAAGAGGAAACAATGCTTAATTATCCTCTTAATCAAGGTGACAACAGAAACAGTCAAAGGCAAACAGACAGTTAGAACAGTAACTCAATGGATAGACTTCAGTCCTTTTGAATACAGGAAATTATTTTAACAAAACATAGGGACATACACATTGTTGGTTCTCTCTTTTGGCTGTCTTTGGGAGTGACTCTAGATTTTGTGAAGGTAATATCTTTTCTACCCTCTTGGAGGTGTCTGATACTGCCAAACATATTTACTGTTTGGCCCAGTCAAAAACTGATGAGATATTTAAAAGAAATTTTTAAGTAGCTCTGTAGTCAAAAATTGGCCAAATTGGAAGCTGATATTCAGAGCCTGATAGGAATTTTTATTTTTTTTAGGCCTTCTCTCCTAAGCTAAATAAAACTATGTACACAGAGGGAAAGAAGCAAATTAGGAAAGATGTAGTTAGATGGGTAGATCAACCTATGATGTCACTTAGGTAGCAACCCAATTTTTTAAAGAATTGACAGCAACTGTCCTGATCTTACAAATCTTTGCAAAACTAGAAGTATGCTCTAGAGAACTGAAGGAAAAAGAAGAGAAAAAGAAGTTATTTTCAAAACTACAAACTGTTTCACAGTTTGTACCTGTCTCATGGCTAAAATTTAAAACAAAACCATAAGGTCTCTGTTTACATCTCTCTCTATGTTCATGAATGTCTGTGTATATATGTTATAGATATGTGATATTTTCTGCCTCTGGATGGTATTGGCAAAATTAATTTGTAAAAGAGCTCTATTTTGTTGACTTACAAAGAAACAAGAGTTTATATGGATTGAAGAAATACAACAAAAACTAAACCAAATGCTAAACCAAATGCTTTTCAAGTTCCCCTGATCTAGGATCAATCTTGAGTAAATAAAAGTTAGTTTAAGTTTGTTGATTTAATTAAAATAGACAATGTGTTTAGAGTTATCAACATTGAATATAATCAAACATTTCTGTCTTGTCAAAATAATCACCTGTGTTCCATGTTGTTTTATATCATGCCTTCAATTACTTAAGAAAACATAATCTCTGTTAAAAAAAAGCTAAGTTTTTGGGCCAGTTTGGTGGTGCAGCAGTTAAGTTCACGCATTCCACTTTGGCTGCCTGAGGTTTGCCGATTCGGATCCCAGGTGTGGACCTACATACCACTTATCAAGCCATGCTGTGGCAGGCATCCCATATATAAAATAGAGGAATATGGGCATGGATGTTAACTCAGGGCCAATTTTCCTCAGCAAAAAACCAAAACCAAAAATAACCGTGAGGAAGATTGGCAGCAGGTGTTAGCTCAGAGCTAGTCTCCCTCAAAAGTTTTAGGTCCGGCTCCATGGCCAAGTGGTTAAAGTTGCATGTGCTCCACTTCGGCAGCCCATGTTTGCAGGTTCAGATCCCAGAGGAGTACCTACTCCACTAATCAGCCGTGCTGTGGAGGCATCCCACATACAAAATAGAGGAAGATTGGCAAAAGTGTTAGCTCAGGGCTAATCTTCCTCAAGCAAAAAAAAGAGGAGGATTAGCAATGGATGCTAGCTCAGGGCAAATCTTCCTCACACACATACATACACCACACACACACACACACACACACACACACACACACACCCCCCAAAGCTACGTTTTACTTACAACGATTTAACTGTCTGTATTTCCTAAGTCTTTGTCTCCATGTTAAAAGGATAACTAAATATTGTTTTACAATAAGCCATGATCCCATTTGACCAAGTGTTTTAAATCCTTTTGATATTTTTGACAAATTTCCCAAAAATCAAATTCCAAATGAAGTCTTTTTGACCTCAAACTGACTTTGGGATTTTCTAGAGAGCCCCTGGAACATCTCAAGAGGTTTGTTCTCTCTTTTTATGAAAAGGGAGACGTTAAACTAATTAGGCTAATTGGTATAGTAAATTCCGTGGGAAGCATTGTCAAATAAGAGGTAATATTAAGCCTCCTTTATGTTGCATTTGTATAGGTGTATGTTATAAGTGTTCCATAAATTCTATGAAATTCCTAAAATTCTGGTACGTCCTGGTGTAATGTTATCAGTCATAATTCTAGTTGTTATCTTGAAGTGTTGTGGGTCACAGAAATAACCAAATATCCTTGGCAATTGCATCATAACAAACTCTCATCAGATCCTTCACCATGACCATTTTTAACTCTTTTGTCATTTACAGTTATTGTTTTATTCAGATGCTTTTGCAAAAGTGTTTCTATGAAATTATTTCATCTTCCAGGAGATTCATGGAAAGGACTTTGACAAGTACAGGATTCTGATAACTTTAAGATCATAAAACTGAATAGGGTAAGGATTTCCAGAACTGGTGGAAAAACTGGATTCAAGTAGAACAAGAATTAATAACATTGGACTGAATGAAATGAGGAGGATGATTATAATTTTTATGGCTTCTTGTTTGAAACATTGCTGGTTCTCTAATGTTTTGCTTTTCCAGATTTAAGGAAACTCTTTCTTTTAAGCTATCCATGACTTACAGCAATTTGGTAAAATATACCTTTGTAAACAAAGATGAAACGTTTACTTTTTCTCCCTACCTGATCCTTCCAAAGTTTGGAGACTCTTTAGTATTCTTTTGATGGCAATATAGTTATTTACATAAGTTTAATAAAAATATGTTACACAATTAGAAACATTGGCTATGTTACCAAGGCTTTGACTGGAATATCCTATGTGAGGAGGATATGCATAGACTCAGATATAACCAGACAGCTTATATTGTCAATCACTATTCCTGCTGCACTTATGTAAATAATCAGGCCAAGTCTAATGCAGAAAAATTAGTTTTACCAGGATTTCCCTTGAGGGAAAAAAATGGAAATAATTGTAGAGAGAAAAAATTATGTTTGCACATTTGTAGATCTTAGATTCTACCCCCGTTAATTGTCTTTGAGGTTTTGTTACATACTTATAAACTGGACTGGATCCTCAATTCTTCTGTTTTCTCAAGTATCGGGCTATGACTCTTCAAACTAACATTTCCAATTTCTCTCACCCTTTTGATTTGGCATCAGTAAGAATAAGGACTACCCTTGAATTTCCTTGTAAGGCACTATACCAGGTCCTCCTCACCATCCAGATGGCAGCAAAGCTTTAGGCACTTGAGCCTTTGATATATATCTTACAACTGAAGAACGCTTCACCTGACATTCTGGTCCTGTACAAATCTGGAGACCTCCAAATCAAATTGACTAGGAAGAGAAGTAACTGACAGGTAGATAGACTGCTTCCTCCCAAAATGTAACATCAAGACTTCATACTTTAACTAAACATGAAACCCTTTTGTTCCCTTCCCTTTCTTTCTTTACTCTGGCATTGGCCTGGAAAGATAATGCCATCACCCTTGTTTCCCAGTCAATTGCTAAAGGGGTAAACTTTTCCTTTCAGACTGCATTGACATTACCTCCTTAACAGGAATGGTTTGTGCCCTGACAGGATTTATCTCTGCCTGTGGTGGTGATCATTGTCATTGGGCCTATAAATGCTTAGATGACTGATGCATAACTGGGCAATGACTCTTAGGTTATCTAACTGTTCACAAACAGACTGAGACACCTCACTTGTCAACTCTCCTGAATTTCTTAATAATAGGATAGCCCTTGATTATCTTCTATTTGAGCAAGGAGGTATCTTTTCTGTGGCCAACACCACTTGCTGCACCTGGATTAATAGTTCTGGGGAAGTTGAAACTCAGTTACATAAGATCACTGAGCAAGCCACTTTGCTTAAAAAAATGACTCCTTCAGCGAGGACTTTCTTTGACTTACCTGATTCTGATTGGTTTGGGTCTTGGGGACGACAGCTCCAAAGTGCATGCCAAACATTGGGAATTATCTTGCTTAATATAAACATAATAATCTTCCTTGTGTTGTATTCTCTCAAAAGCTTTAGATGCATGTTTACAGCTGTTAACCACCAAGCCAATGAACTCCCTAAGACTGGAATATCAGAGAAAGAATGAAGAGAATGATAGACTTAAAGCTGGTGAACTTGAAGCAAAATTCTGTGACTATCAGAGGCATTAAGCAAAAATGTCATGACCTATGGTACCACACAAAGGATAGACAAAGCTGTGAGAACTGCAAAGTGGTAGCCGATAGTGGCACTAATGCCTTAAATTTTGATCACCTCTCTTTTAAGCTGAGAGTCTGATCCAAAAGGGGTAATTGCTAAAAAAAAAAAAAAAAACAAAACAAAACAAAACAAAAGCCAACAGGCCCTAAATGGAGTCACTGGTGCTAAGAAAACCAAGACTTAATAGCTAACCTAATTGCTGTTACAACCTTCCCCAGGAAAAGTAGTATTACCAGACAATGTGGAATTTTCTAATCAGCACCAATGAGGAATTCTTTCCATTCCTCCAAGGAAGATGAGATACTTTTCCCCTTCTGTCCCCCATAGGTAAGTTACCTAAGACTGAAATAATTTTTTTCTTTGTGACTTCCTTGTCTTGCTTTGCAAAACTTGTCCCTTTCTGTAGCCCTTTGGAGCTCCTCTCTACTTGCTAGATGGAATGCTGCCTGGTTCAGGAATCATTCAATAAAGTCAATTAGATCTTTAAAATTTACTCAGTTGAATCTTTATTATTTAAAACTGGATGACCAAGTTTGCACCAAATGGATACAAACTCTAGAGCCAGGGTAGTGTGACCAGGGAGAGATTTGAGAATTAAGAAAGGGTTCTTCTAAGGATTGTGGTCATCTTTAGTGAGTTGTTTCCTGGTGGCCATAGGTTCAAGGTTGCAGTATTTTAGATGTATGGAATACCTGAGACCTTTCATTGCACACGAAAAGAACAAAAGGAACTTGCATGGAGAACACAGCATTTAATAGAAAGCTTAAGGTAAGTTCAATAGAGTAAGGCATGAATGTAATGACAGAGAAAACAGTAAAAGGCAGCAGTCATGTTAGCAGTAAAGATAAAAACATTTTTTTACGGATCAAATTACACACACACACATCTCTTGTATCCTGATATACTGAAGGGGAGAAAAATTTTCCTTCCACTCTTCTAGGTTGTTTGGCTGGCTTAATAATTAAATTGACATTAGACAAATTAACAGGAGAAAGACAAACCAAAGTTTAACAGCAGAAAAACAAACATGTGTACTTCCAGAATACCTGGGAGATGCCTAGGAAAACTGAGTAACTCTCAGAAATAGCCAAAGCCATTACCTTAAATACCACCTTCAACTATAGCTTTGACCACCTTCAGTCAATAAGCTTTGAGAGTATATGGTCTTGGGTTTGCATAACCTAATGGTGAGGACCAGTTTGGAATCCAAGAGAGGAATAATTTGAGTAACGACAGGTAAAGATAATGAAGAAGCAAACTGGTGTTGAGTTTAGCTAAAATATGCTCATCCTCTGTGTGTGGAGGGTGAGAGAAGGGAGAGAGGTTGATTGACAGTTGAATAAAACCACACCCATGTAAAATATTTGTATGCATATGTTTACAGTTTAATTTACTTTATGTATACTCTCCTTTCTTAATTACAAGCATACCTAATTTTATTGTGCTTCGCTTTATTGCACTTTGCAGATATTACATTTTTTACAAGACCCTCCACCAGCAAAAAGATGATAACTTGTTGAAAGCTCAGATAACGGTTAGCATCTTTTTAGCAATAAAGTATTTTTTAATTAAAGTGTGCAGTTTTTAAAAGAAATAATATTTCACTTGATAGACTACAGTATAGTGTAAGCATGACTTTTATACGCTCTGGACAACCAAAAAAATTGCATGACTTGCTTTATTGTGGTGGTCTGGAACCAAACCTGCAATATCTTTGAGGTATGCCTATAATATTTTTTGTTGTATATGTGGGGAATAAAAAATAATTTTACCTCTACCCTTCTAGGTTCTTCGCTGAGATACCAATATAATAAGAGAGATTAACAAGAGAAAAGCAAACAAAACTTTAATAATATGTATACCTCTTGAATACATGATAGATACCCAGGAAAACTGAATAACTCCCTGAAATGGCCCAGGACACCACCTTAAATGGCATTTCTAGCTACAGACAAAAGAAGATGTTGGGGAGGATAATAGTTGTGGGAAGTTACCAATAAAAGTACAGTAAACAAGGGTATAGTTGATTATACAGATTGAAATTATTGCCTTCTGCATTGATAAGAGTTTCTAGAGCTTTAGAGTCATCCTTCTCTTCCTGTACAAAGAGGGAGACACCCTTACGAATGGAGATTTTTCTCACAAATGTAAATATCGCATATAACAGGGTAAACTTTACTCAGTTTCCAGAGCTTATCCTGTGTCTGCAGTTTCTTAAAAATTATCGGTCTAAAATTATCCTAATGCCAAAGAGGCATATTTTCAGATGACAAATTCTCCTCCCCTTTATATACTAAATTTCCAGATTAAAGGATTCTTTCTATGTTGTTGTTTAAACATCAGGGAGAGCAAATAGACCTTAGGAGGCAACTATTAGTGCCTGTTGCCATATGCAGAAATATTGTATAGGAGCATGTAAACTTTTTTGAATATGACAAACTGTTAGGGGATCATCTTGGAAATCTGCCCTATTGTCCTATGTCTTTACAAAGCTCCCTCTTTTTAACTACACTTTTACTCCTGAAGGGGTTCAGAACAGGTGTCCCCAAGATGTGCCACTTTGGCATGTGAAATACTTTGAGCTAAAGGTAATCATGACCCTGTAGGCTCAAGAGAAACTTTTACCTCTCCTTTGAAGAATTTAAATTGGAGACCTTACCCATAACAAGAATTATTACCAGAAATAAGCTTTTATGACTTATCTGTATGGCAGGGCAAACCTCTAATTACTACTGAACATTTGCTCTTCTTATCATTCTGTGAATTCTCCTCTTCTCTGAAGCCCCAGGCCCCTATTCCATTCCTTGGCTCAAGATTGCATAAATACCTCGCTTTACATTTCTGTCTTCAAACCTCAGGTGTATGTGAGGTCTTTGACCGTTTCATGTATGTGGGGTTCCTGTACATGCAAAATTAAATTAGATGTTATGCTGTTAGCCTGTCTCATGTTGATTTGCTAATTTAAATCAGCTGAAAGAACCTTTGAAGGGTAGAGGAAAATTCTTTCTCCCCAACAGTTTTGGCAAGCCAGCCAGCTTTGGCAGGCAGCTAAGTAGGCTGTGGATCTCAGCATAGGAAATCTAAAACAAAGGGTGAATTTTTGGCTTAGTAAGTCACCCTATTCTTTTCAAAAGAGGGGAAACACATGATTCCCTGTGTTTTGAAATGACTGTTTCAAAACAGGGCCCTTTCGAGATACTATCCTAGGCTATCTTTGGGATGAACTTTTGGATCATGAGGGCTCACTCTTTTTTGGGATGACTCTTACATCTTTGGTTAAACCATAAAAGGGCTTATTGGTTTGCATCACCATTGAGAAGATTCTACACGTCAATGGCCAGTTGATGGATCCCTTGTATTGGAAAAACTTCTAAATTGAAAATTTCTGAAGAATGTTCATCCCAAATAACTGTTTTATTGGTAACTATGGAAAGACCAAATTTAAAAAGTAGATGCAAAGAAATATAACAGCTAGGCTTAAGAACTCCTTTAATAAGATAAAAGAACAGAAATTAAATTTAGAACAAAATTAAAATTCACATCCAATGTAAATCCCCTTCTTAAAATTTGGCTCCATCTGCTTATTTTAGCTTCCCTTTTCCTACAAGATTTTACAAAGAGTACTCCAGCCTAATCTCTAGAGTATACAGGTTACTCATGTAAATGCTGAAACCAGGAAATGAAATTAGCAGAAACACCTGGGACAGACAGTAGGGCTTGTTTTCTGGGCTCTATAATAGGCTCTGCCAGCTTCGGACCTTCCTGTGCAATATCTTTTGTTAATATATCCTAGACGCGCACCCAGAGGATTTGTGTCTGTGGGACAACAGCAGATCTTTTGAATTATAAAGCGCTTTTGACTCTCCTCTACCATATATATTAAAAAAAAAATGATGGCCATTCTGTAGTGTCCATTCAAGAGAAGAAACTAAAATTCTGCTTTGTCCCTTCCTTTCCAAATCCAGACCCATAGATTATTGATCCTTTCTCCCCCAGGGATAACTATTGCCTTCTTGCTTGTCTTATTTTGTGTCCTCAGAACTGGCTTGGCTTTCTGCCTGCCTGGAACATGCAAGTTGTTGATTCTCTCTTTTGGCTATCTTTGGGAGTGACTTTAGATCTTGAGAAGATATTATCTTTTGTGTTGTCTTTGAGGTGTCCAATACTGCCAAAAATACTTACCGTTTGGCCCAGTTGAAAACTGACAAGACATTTAAAAGGAATTTTTAAGTAGCTCTGTAGTCAAAAATTCACCAAATTGGAAGCTGACTATGTACCCAGAGGGAAGGAACCAAATCAAAGATAATGTAGTTGGAAGGGAGGATAAATCTATTATGTCATTTGAGTCACAACCCAATTCTGTGAGGCCTTATCTTACAAATCTTTGCCAAACTGGAAATGCAGCTCTGGAGGTAGTTCAGACTCCTCCCATTTCTTTTCACCAATTCTCAACCTCCCCTGTTTATCTCAAAAGGCTTGTCACCTCTCCAGGAACTCTAATCTAGACCATCCCCAATTCCTAAGACTGAAGAAAAAAAAAAGGAAAAGAGGCTTTTTGAAAATACAAATGGCTATAGAATCACCTTTGCCCACAATCTAGCTCAGAGCTTCCATAAAATTACTTGCCAAGAACAAATACAAACCTTAAGTGTCCACAAATATTAGTAGAAAAAGCTTTAGCCATCTAAGCAAGTAATGTACTTTATTTATTTAATTTATCCCATCTGCAAGAAACAGTTTGAATTCAACTATTCCTTTATAAATTAGTGACTTTGCATTATTGTATTTGTCTCATGGCTAAAATTTTTAAACAAAAACTGGTTAAGGTCTCTGCCTACACCTATCTATGTGGCTATAGATGTATGTTATATAGATGTGATATTTTTCTACCTCTGGATGGTATTTCCAAATTAATTTGTGAAAGAGGTCCATTTAATTGGCTTAAAGTTAAGCTCTTACAAATTAAGTATTCCTAAAGTTGTCAGAAGTATAATAGAAACTACTGCAAATACTTTTTAGGTTCATGTGATCTAGGAAAATATTCGATATTAAAGCTAATTTAAGGTTGCTGTTATGATTAAAATAGGCGTGTCCTAGAGTTATCAACATTGAAAATAGTCCAGATATACAATTTTTTATTCTACTTGGGTTTATTAGTAAAATAAGCTCATGTTATCTCTGTTATAAAATTTGTCAACAAGAAATAGCTTGGGACGATGGCTGACTTTGTCTAAGGTCTCATGAAGTTTTTGTTGGTAATCTAAATGTAATTGTTAAGAACTAAGAAATTAAATAGATGTAAGTGCACAAAAAGATTTTTAGGTGAACTTTTTTAAGCAATAATTATGTGGCATGGTATATGTATTTAAAAATAAGTTCTAAAATATTTTCTGTAACTTGAAACCTAAGAGTTTTGCTAAGGTAAGTTAAATGATGGAAATTTATTGCATATCTAGATAATTTCCAAATAAGATAAATTAATGAAACATTAGCTACTGAATAGGTTTATCTACTTTTGGTTTCCTATTGTAGGAAGACTAAAGATAAAAAATTGAGCCTGTTGGTAAACATGCCTTGTACCACAGTGAAAGATTGTACTATTAAAAAGTGGCACATACTTCTAGAAACTATGAAATATATTCATAAAATTTGCCAATGTAAAGAATGCTGGTGCAACACATGGCTCACAATTGCTTACTTCTTAGTTTTCACTAGAAGTGAATTCTAATATATCTGATGGAAATTACTAGAAATAATAAGGGAAATGCTCTGTAGCTAAAGAAAGATATGTATTTTTGGTTAAAGAATGTATGAGAAATAGAGATGCATTTTTGTTGAGGAAAAAGAAAATTATGGAAGGTTTATGGAAAAATGAATCTTTCAAAAGGAATTTTGTTCTTGGTTAGAATCGGCTAAGATTGGAATGAGTGGGCTTTAATATCAAAAGTAAGGTGGTGCAAAATTAAAATTTAGTTTTCTTTCTGTGAAAAAGACAAAGTTCTCTTAGACTATTGGTCTGGCTTTTGATAAGACTTTGTGAAAGGCTTTTCTTTACCTCCTTTCAAAATAATCTGCCTAGAAAACAAGGATGCTGTGTTTTGTCAAAATAATTTTGTGTGACTGAAACTTCTCTGTTAAAAGAGCTAAAGTTTTTTTGTTTTTGTTTTTTTTATAACTATTTAACTTTCTGTATTTGCCTTCACCACCTTTTATTGTCATTTTGGTTAACTTGATAACTAAGCATTGTTTCACAGTGACCTATGATCATACTTGAGCAAGTGTTTAGGGAGCTCTTGTATTTTTGATAAACTTCCCAAACATCAACTCCCAAGTGAATTCTTTTTGACCTCAAACAAACTTGGAAAATTTCCAGAGATCCCCTGAAACATTTCAAAAGATTTGTTCTCTCTCTTTATAAAAGAGAGATGTTACACTAATCAGGCTTACTTGGTATGTTAAAATTAAATGGGAAGCATTGTTAAATAAGTAATGATAAACCCTCTTAGGTTATATTGTGTAGGTAAATGTTATTAATATGTGTTCAAGAAATTGTATGGAATTTTTAAAATTCTGATGTGTCCTAGTAAAATGTCATCACTTGTAATTCTAGTTATTATCTTAAATATTGTCTGTCACAGAAATAATTAAATCACCTTATCAATTCCATTATAATGAACTGTCAACAGATCTTTAATAATGGCCATTTGAAGTAATTTTTTTGTGATTTACAAGCAGTTATTGTTTTACTCTGATGCTTTTGCAAATATGTTTCATCTTCAGAGAGAATAATGGAAAGGACTCTAACACTTACTCTGGAATACAGGTTTCTGATAAACTCAGTTCACACTGTTGAACTGGGTATGAATTTGCAGATCTCTAATCTTTCATATCTTCAACATTTATAAGGTACAGAGAAAATCTCCCTCTGACATCGGTCCCCATCCACCCATTTTCCTTTTGGGGCAATATTACTAGAATAATATTAGTTCCTTGGCTGTCCATCCTGAGATACTCTGTGCATATACAAATGAATGGAAGCCTTCTCTATCATTTTTTATGCCAATGCCAGCATATTGTACCCTTTATTTTACACGTTATTTTTTTTTACTTGTTAACTATGTATGGAAATCATTCCAGATCTTTACACAAAGGACTCGTCTTCAACTTTTGTTTTAAACAGCTAAATAGTATTGCATTGTTTGAGTGAATTATTATTTATCTAACCAGTCCCTTATTGATGGGCATTTAAATGGTTTCAAATCTTTTGTCATGGAGAAATACTATGATATAAAAGCCTTGAACATAAGTCATTTCACTCATGTGGGAGTATATATGTTAAGGATAAATTTGAAGAAGTGAACCTGTTAGGTGAAAGACTGTGTACATTTGTAATTTTGTTGGATATTGCCAAATTCTTCCAAGAAATTGCATCAATTGCACTCCCACCAGCAGTTATAAAAAAGCCTATTTCCACACAATCTTGCCAATGATGTTTCATCACACTTTTTTGAGAACTACCAATCTGATAGTTGAAAAATAGTATCTCATTGTAGTTTTAATTTTCAGTGATTATGTTATGAATATAGCAGGAAATGATGTCAAATGTAAAAGAACTGTTTGTATTTCCTTTTCTGTGAAATATCTTTCATATCCCTTTCCTTTGGGTTGATAGCCTGTTTTTATTTATTTGCAGCAGTTCTCATTTAGTAGGGAAATTTGTTGTTTGTGTGATGCATAAGCCTTTTGGGTCTAAATTTCATGTTCCCATCATTATATTAAATAAACAAAATATTATTTCTAATGATAGTCTCTCCAGAACTTGCAAATCTTTTGCATTATTTGTCTATTTGCCTACAAGAATACTTCCTTGTGTTTCTTTCTCCATAAGATTATTTTTTTCCTGTAATTAATTTACAATGTGGATGAATTTCAAGTTCCCTCTAATTTTCCTTATTTCTAAAGCATCTTTAGGGTAGCTTCCAAATTTCTGCTGAGAATAATCTTATCGCTAAGAGTGCTCCTTCTTACCAAGAGGCATTTCCCTCTTCTGAAATATTTTACCCAAATATCTGGAAACAAATTAACTTCTGAACTTCTAAATTTTAGAATTTCGCAGTAGCCTAGATCTCTTTATTGAATCTAAGCATTTTGAGCACCCAGATTTTTCTGGGTGTGTGAGATAGCAAGAGGTATTCCCTGAACTCACTTCTCGTATCCAACCCATGGCAATTGTCCTGCTCTGAATTTACCTCTCTAGGATGGTGTACCCCTCCCTCTCTGCTGATCCATTGGTCTGTCCCAGAAAGAAACTACTGCACCACTCTTTCCCATGACCTCCACGTCCACAGATGAATTTTAGTGGATTATGGTTAGCCAAATACAAATTCTGAAAACATAAAGGACAGATTGTAATTGACAAACCCTTTGTTGTCAAGTTATTCATGTGGCTTTTCAGCAATAAAACAAAGCTCTCTTTGTCTTTGAAAAATAGAAAGAACCTCTTAACTCACCAAGTATTTAAATCTACTCAATATGATGGGTGGGCTAATGCGTGAATCCTGGCCTAGTACAAAGGAAGTGCTGTGAGAAACTCATTCTTAAGCCATATATGCTGCTAAATTTGTAACCACAGATAGTACTTAGGTGAAAGATTGAGAGGAATTAAAGAATTTTCAACAATTTACAGTGGGAATAATTCAACGGGTTGGGAAATTAAGACTGTAAAGAAAGGCAAAAGGACCCAGGGTTATGTAGCTTGCAAAAGAGAAGTCTCTAGAGTATACTAATAATGTTTTTCTGGGTCATAAAATAAACATGGAAAGGATGGTGTCTATGTGGTCTTTTTCTGGGAATAAGGGAAAATGATCACACAAAACATGAGGAAGAATATAGGTTAGAAATAAGATAGAACTTTTATTGAATATGTTCCTCATTTAAAAATAAGACTGTGCTCTTTTCTCTACATGTATAAAAGTTTAATAGAAAGTAAAAAAAAGAAAAGACTGATTTTCATCTGCGTGGGATAGCTTTGAAATGGTCAAAGAGCCAGATGGTTTCCTACAGTTTAGTGATAATGAGCATGGCCTCTGCCATCAGATTACTTGGACTAAATCCTAGCTCTGTTGCTTCTATTTGGATGACCTTGAGCAAATCTCTCTCTTCACTTTCCTAGGCTCATTTCTCACTTCTAAAATAGGAATAATGATAGTGCTGTTATGAGGATTAGATGAGATATGTATGTGCCCTGGTTATGATTTGGTTTTGTTTTAAAAGGCAGAACATCCAAATATTAGTGGTCTAGCCAAGAGGCAAGTTGTTTTTCTTGCTCAGCTAATTCCCAGTAGATGTCTGGGCCTGGTGTGGTGCTATACAGTTCCCAGTATCCTGGTCTTAGCTCTACTTGTTGCTCTGCCATGCATGACTTCCACTCCTAAGCATAAGTCCATTCTAGCCATCTAGTCATTGTCTGCATTCTAGGCATCAGGAAGGATAAAGAAAAGGCTCTTTCTTGAAAACATTTCCTAGAAGTTGCACTTCCATTTCCAGGATATTGACCAGAACTTATTTGAATGGTGACTCCTAGCCACAGGGTTATTGGGAAGCATAGTCTTTATTCCAAGTACAGTATTCCCCCTTATCTGCATTTCATTTTCCGAGGCTTCAGAAACCTACAGCCAACCGTGGTCTGAAAAAATTAAATGGAACATTCCAGAAATAAACAATTCATAAGTTTTAAATTGCATGCCGTTCTGAGTAACGTGATGGAAACTTGTGCTCCAGAAGTGAATCATCCCTTTGTCCAGCATACTGTATATGCTACCCACTTGTTAATCACTTAGTAGTAGCCTTAGTTATCAGATTGACTGTCACAGGTATTGTAGTGCTTGTATTCAAGTAACCCTTGTTTTATGTAATAATGGCCCCAAAGAGCAAGAGTAGTGATGTTGGCAATTTGGATATGCTAAAGAGAGGCCATAAAGTGTTTGCTTTAAGTGAAAAGGTGAAAACTTTGGACTTAAGAAAGAAAGGAAAATAATTGTAGGCTGAGGTTGCTAAGATCTTGGTAACTTTTACTACAATATATTGTTATAATTGTTCTATTTTATTAGTAGTATTGTTGTTAATCTCTTACTGTGCCTAATTTATAAATGAAACTTTATCATAGGTACGTATGTATAGGAAGAAACACAGTATATATAGGGTTCGGTACTATCTGCAGTTTCAGGCATCCACTGGGGGTCTTGGAACATATCCCCTGTGGATAAGCAGGAACTACCATAGCTATGTATCCAGCCACAAATCAGGGGTTATATTACTATAGGTGAAAGGGAATATAGTTGTCGAGGGACAAGATATATTTATTTATTTTTGTCATTATTATGAAATCCTCCCTTTCCTTCCTTTTCTCCTCTTCTCTTTCATCTCCTTCCCTCCTATCAACTTCTACCATATCATTTCTCCTTTTGGCAGCAATGGCTTCTAAAGGCATTGTTGTCAACCTCAATAACTTCTCAGACTGGCATTCTGAGACTAATGGGTTGAGGCAGCAATTAGGAATATAAGAATTTCACTTTTCTAAATAAATTTCCAGCTGCCAAAATCCATTAGGTTAATTAAATATTGTGTCTGTTTTCTTATTGATCTGAAATGCAATAATTGTCAAACACTGGATTTTTCCTAACATTTTACTTTGAGTATTTTCAAATCTACAGAAAACTTGAAAGAATAATACAACAAATACTCAAATACCCTTTGCATACCTTATATGTCAATGCTAATCATGTGCCAGCCACTTGACCAAGCACCTGACATGTAATAAGGCATTCAACATATGCAGAGCCTTTACGAGAGGCTTCCATTATTATCCCTCCTTACAGAAAGTAAACCAAAGTAGAGAAGGGTAAGTGTCTTGCCCAAGGTAACACGGTAGGAGTCAGCAGAGCCAGGATTCAAACTTTCACAAGACTTTGAATCTAGAGCTTGGAATCTGAATTATTGTTCTTCTGTCCTAGTTTCTTAACCCAACAGTGTTTTCCAAAAGGCATTTCTATTAACTTAGAGGACGTGGGGCAGACTCTGGCCATCTAAATCTAACTAGGTGAGTATAAAGGCTAGGTTGCTTCAGTGGTTAGACATTCAGGCTCTGGAGTTGGAAAGCTTTAATTCTAGCTCCATCGCCTCCGGGTCATGTGACCTTGGGCAAGTTCCTTAGCACCTTGGTGCCTCTCTAAAATGGGGGTTAGATTAGTTTTGTATCTCTCTCAAAGGCTTTTTCCTTTCTTTTCTTTTCTTTTTTTTAAGATTAAGTGAATTAATGTATGCCAAGCTCTTAGACCAATGCCTGGTTTGTAGCAGATACACAATAAATAATAGCTTTTATCAATGCGATTGTACAAGCCACTGCTTTCTGCTTCCAGTGTTTGCTTCTCCATCCTTGGTAGGATCTCAGGTGCGTAACCTTTGAGCTCTATTTTAGGTTGTCATATGAAATACGTACAAGATACTCATAAAACACTATCAATTGGCATTACTATTCTTCCTGAATTTACAGATGAGCAAATAGGCTCAGGATGCTTAGAAATTTTCCCAATGTCTTGGAATAACAAAATGGTAAAGCTGGGATTTGAACCTAGATTTGTCTGTCTCCCTAATGCTGAATGTTTCTACCTTTCTATATCATCAGACACATGGAAATAAAGGCTTGAATTTAGTTTGAAATTCCAATGGTTGTATCTTCAGGGGACTAAGAGATAAAATGTCAGCTGGTGTTGAAATTGGCATCTGTTGAATTCTTGAATGCTTGAACTCATTCAGGTTCTTCCCTTCTCCCTTCTCCAAAACAGGCACAACTAAAAAACTTAGAATTGTAATCAAGCTAACACTAAATTGCTTCCTTTCTGGGTGATGGCCAATCCTTTCCCTGATAATAAAAAAAAGTCTTTCAGTCTCTGATTTCTCATTCTTTGTTTTTATGCTGTATGATGTGGTGGCTGTTAATATCATTATTCAAAATCCAGGTCTATCAATAATCAAACAATTACATTTATTATGTACATATTATGTGTCAAAATGTGCTAAATTACCCATATATAATTTCATTTAACCCACTCAACAATCTTGGAAAACAGTGGTTCTCAACAGAGACAGTTTGGCCCCCCAGGGGATGTTTGGCAATTTATGGAAAGAATTTTGATTGTTCCAACTGGAAGATGTACTGACATCTAGTGAGTACAAGCCAGGGATGCTGATAAACATTCCACGATGCACAGGACAACTCCTTACAACAAAGAATTATCTGGTACAAATGTCAATAGTGCAGAGCCTGAGAAATCCTGCTGTAAGTATTATGACCTCTGTTATAGATGAAGAAAGCTCACAGAGGTTAAGTAACTTGCCCAAGGTTATACAGCTTGTAAATGACAGAGCCATGCTTGGAACCTAGATGTATCTAGCTCAGAGTCTGGGTTTCCCCCATAGAGAGGCAAAGAGAATTTCAGTTTAGAGAAGGTGAAGATTAGCACATATGTACCAAAACCATAAAATTATTTTAAGGAATAATTAAAGAAAAATACATCATTGTCAAATGGAATGTTTAGCAAAAGCTTCTGACCTTGCTATGATACCTGAAGTTAATGTCTAGAGTACTTGATATAGAGAAAGAAAATTGTAATCATGTCAGAAAAAGGGAGTCATTTTTTCTTTCATTTAATTGCTTTATTTTTTATTTCTGAAAATGTTGTTGCTGAATGTTAAAGCTTGAAAAAAGACATAGGCAAGCTGTAAAATTATTCAGGTTTCTGGGAAAAGAGGATCATCAAAAAATGTTCCATAATGGCTGCACTAAAAATAGACACATTATAATGGAACTCAAATTGATACCAAGAAAGTCTTCACATTATAGTGGTAAACTGCCTAAAATGCTAAACAATCTTTTAAATGAGTTAATCGCAGTTTAGAAAATATAAATAGAGCCTTTGACTTGTTAAAAAACAAGACTGCCTGCTTAGTGGGCTTATTTTAAAGAAACTGCTTTGCATTTTATTCCCGATTCAGTGAAATATAATGTACTAGGGGATGTACTTACAATCTTATAAATATTCTCATGTAAGCACTTTATAGAGACTGAACCCAAATATTTTAGATTTTTGTCTGTGAAGAGGAAATAATACTTCCTCTGAACTATACCCATAGTATTTCCATAGTAGAAAGTGTTAGAATATGGCAATGAAAGTATATGGAAAGTGAAGGACAAGTCAGATGTTACCCCTCTATTTTGAAACTTGGGGGACATATGGAAGGGTGATATTTTTAACTGCAGGGCTGGGTGAGGCTTCGAGGATGATGTATTTAGACCAAGAAGACTTGAAAAGTAATTCCCTGATCTCCCAGACCAGTTTATGGTGCCCCTATCAAGCACTTCTAGAACACCTGATAACTTGCTTTTCAGAGCGTTTACCAACATCGTTATTTTTGTTTATTATCTGTTTCCTCTAGACTGTAAGCTTTGTGAGGACAGGGTTTGTGTCTAACTTCTGCAGTATTAGATATTTCCTTAATGAATTCCTGAATGTACAGGAACTTTCTTTTTTGATACAGGTAGTTTAGTTAAATATGATCTACGGATAATACAAGAGCACCTAGATGGGAGAGGGAGTAGATGGATAGTTTGTGTACACAGAGAAGTAGGAATGGAGAGAATAGAGGAGAAAGGATGTAGACTGAAATCAGAAGTGGAATAAGAAGCTAAGGACAGATTCCCAAGGAGCATTCAGAGGGAAAGGCCACAAGAAAACAAAGGGCCCTATCTGAATATGTTTTGAACCCAACAAAGTCCATAGAATGAGGTGAGCTGGGATCACAATGCTTTTCCTTTCCTCTGCCTAAAGTATGCTGTTCTCACCTCCTCTAATCGAGATGTACTCAAAAAAGAAAGAGGACTCTCATCTGCCTCCCTCCTCTGCTTTTAAGGATCTTGTGATTCCATGGAGCCTACCTAGACAAACAAGGATAATCTCCCCATCTCAAGGTCTTTAACCTTAATCAAATCTGCAAAGTCTCTTCCTGCCATGTAAGTTAACGTATTCACAGGACATGGTCATCACTGGGGGGCCATTATTCTACCTACAACTGTCCTTGTAGTTAATATTACAAAACAGTAAAAAAAATTAATTGGATCTCTGGTGGTACATTTAAAAATTACTTCAAAGTAATATGTGCGCATGGCTAAAAAAATAAAATGGTACTGAAGGGTTCACCCTACCACCCAAGATCACCCTCTAGAAGTGACCACTTCTGCAACTTCAATTTTTAGTTATTCTGTGGTTAGCTCCACATCTCCAAACATTTGATGTTATTTCTTGACTTATCAACCTTGAAACTTTCTAGCGATGCTTTCCTATGAGTGATGAGGGTTTACCTCTCACTACTCTCACACCTGTCACCATTGCTCTTGCACCCTCCTAAAAAAGGGTTTAGGGAGGTAAATTTGTCAGTTCATTAAGACTGGAAAGTTCTTTATCATTTCCTCCCGCTTGATTAATGGTTTGCCTGGGTAAAGAATTCTAAGTTGAAAAAACCTTCCCACAGATCCTTGAAGGCATTGCCCAACCATTTGGTGTTGCAAATAAAAAAGAATCAGTGCTTGTGATTTTAATTCCTGCCTACATGATCTTCTTTTCCCAGCCCTCTCTGGGAACCTTTTAATATCTTTTAATCTTTGGAGTTCTAAAGTTTTATAATAATGTGCTCAGGTGCGGTTCCATTTAAATTCACCCCGTTGGTGGCAGGTAGACCCTACCAGTTTGGAGACACACGTCTCCTTTTATCTCTGGAGAATTTTCTTGTTTTAATTCTTTGATAATCCCTCTCTTCTCTTTAGAATTCTCAATAATTGGACTTTCTATGTTGATTCTCCATTGTGATGCTCTTTTCTCTCATATTTTCCTCTCTGTTTTCTTTTGTTTTTAACCTCTTGAAGAGTACCTGTTTTTATCTTTCAAATTTTTGATTAATTGTTTGATTTGGGAAATCATTCAATTAATTTCCAAAAGCACACTTTTGTTTTTTGCTTGTTCTTTTCTAATGACTTTGTGTTCTTGGTCTTTGGATACGATATTTTCTACCCAAGGATACTAAAGTTTTACTTAAAGCTCTCTTCTGCTTCCTGAATATTCTTTCTTTGTTTAGGGGACAATTTTTTAAATTTGTCTTTGTCTTTGTTTGCAGCCTTCACTCAGTTTTCTGGTGATCGTTCGTTGTCCATTTATATTTAAGACTGTGGGAATGATAAGGTTGATGGTGAGTTCTGTGTGTGAAAAAGACTTATTGGCTGGAAATTTTACACTATAGTGAGAATGAGGTGAGCCAGCTGTCTTTTCTTTAGACAAATACCAGAAGGGGAAGGGCTTTGCTTTCTGGCACCAGCATGAAATTCCTGACTACTGGTTATCCTGCATAAGAAGATAGGTGTCTGACTTTCATATACAGGTCTTCAATTAATCTCATTTTCAGCTCTACTTTCTCTTCCCTTTCTTCTACCTGCAGTCTCTAATCTCAAGAATCTCTGTATTTTCTGCTTGGCAAGTTGTTTCCGTTATCTGTTGTATCCCCTTCTCTCTTATTTTGGGCTACAGCTTTAGCAGATGGCATTCTTTCTCAATTTCCATGTTCTAGAAATGTGTTGAAGTACTTGTTTTTGGATGGTCCTACTCTTGTTCTTTTAATTACTGTGCTTTTGTAATTTTAGATAATACTTTATTATAGTCTTATTGGGGTCCACAGAGGAAATGAAGATGAATAAATGGGCTGAATCTGCCATTTTGTGCTGAAATCTAACAAACAAAGTTTAGTTGGAGTTGGTGGGGGAAAGTATAGGACTGGTTAGTTAAAATTGCTTATGATTCTATTTATTCCCCTCCTATTTCATTTATCTTAGATCACTATCTTTTGGATTTTATCTGGAAAGGAGAGAAAGGGATGAGAACACATATAAATACCATCCTTAAGTCATTTGGAGCCATTAAAATTCATGGGTGACACCTTGCTTTTCAGTCATGCTATTGTCCTCACTTCCAATCAAATTAAAACTTTTTGAACACATCTAAGAATATAAAAGTTTCCTTGATTCTAATTCTTTGACCTTTTAAAACCTTTTATTTTTTCTGTAGAAATGTCTCAAATCTGGTGTTACAGTTTGATCAGGGAGAGAGAACCACTATTAATGATATGGAATAGATTTATTAGGGGGATTAGATCATACAAAGCTGTGGGAGCATCTGGAGACACAAAAGTCCAAAAGGTGATAGTTGGAGAATCAGAGAAAAGTCACTAATCATCAAGAAGGGGGCCTACTGAAGTGTTTTCTGGAAGGCCTGTCTGCATATGGTGGTGGGCCTGAAGTCACTGTCGGTCAGCAGGACAAGTAGTTGAGCAAGAAATCTGGACCTGAAGTGGGGGAAGGAAAGTGCAAACTGGAACCCATGGGGACAAAGTGGAACTTGATAAGATAAATTGGAACTCATGTGGGCACAGGGAACCCTGTTTGACTCTCATGGCATCTAAGTTGGTCAACACAGGTGACCTGAAGATGAAGCTGGTGCTTTTCACCTGTTCTTGCACATGCACCTCGTCTCAGAAAATCTAGACGAGCTCTGATGGGAGTTGAGTTGCTGTGGATCTGCTGCTGCTCCTTGTCAAGGAGGTGAGCAAGCAGGTCAGGGACAAGGTGCATGAGCTACAACAGAGTCTGGAGCACAATCTTAGCTCAGGCTGTCATTAGTTATCAATTAGACATACTGACCTTGATGTTTCTGTTGGTTGTCCATGTGGACATGTTGGTTGGAAGTTGATGATTATGAACAGAGAGTATAATATTAGAGTCCTAAGGTTTTGAAGTAGAGGTATTCTGTATTGATAAGATTCAGAAAATAGAGAGGGGATTAAGATTACTAGATTTTAGGAGATTAAGAAACTACGAATCTAGCACTTTAGGCTATTGGGCAAGTCATCCGAATGCACATTGAGTCATACAATATGTTGATGAATATTATGAAAGACTGGTACCAAAACCATCCAAGTTAAGTATTGATCAATGGCAGTAGATGACAGAGAACAGGGGCTAGATAGCATGTCTCAAAGAGGAGAAGTTTGTTTGCTTTTATTAGAGGAAGATAGAGAAAAGACAATTTAAAACTAACATGAGGTGCTAGGGGAATGCCATTTCTCCTGTGGTAGGTATTCTATTTTGTCTTTCTTTGATGTTATGAACTTCATGTGGTTTAGAGGAGCTATCAATTTCGGTGTCCAGTCTCTCAAATCAGTAGAGTGTATTGTCATGGCCCAGGCTGGGCCAACAGAACAGTATCCCCCAGAGATAGTAATTGAATCAAAGAATCATTATCCTATGCTATTTCAGCTAGAGCCCTTCTACACTGCAGATGTACTGCCTGTGAAGAGGGTAAAGATGATGTGGTAACAGGTTATCAGCAGCCATCTTGCCCACTGCCTAGAAGAAGATTGCAATAGGATCCTGAGAAAGCTAATTCAAGTGGAGACAAGTGGAAATGATGGCTGAAAGTTGGAGGGATATTTCTGATGTTTGTTTGTGTCTTTGAGAATACTTCTCTTCTCTTTCCTCTCCAGTTTTGTAAGTCTGTAAATAACTTTAAAAAAAAAATTTTACCTTAAGCTACATTTAGGTTTGGGTCTCTATTACTACCAACCAAAAGAGTATTAATTAATTACTTCTTCCTATACCCCATTACCACAGCCTTGGGCCATGTGACTTATGAGAGAACAAAGAGCCTCCTAAGAAGACTGTAGACAGTGGGGGATCCTCCAGGGAAAGTGAAGTTTCAGTTAAGACATGGAGCTACAGGAAGCTTGTTTACAGTGGGACGAGGTTTTAGAGGCCATGATGGAAAGGCTTGGAAGAGTGGGATGTGTGAGAAGTAGGGTGACGGATGACAAAGTTCTCAATAAAGAGGGGCCTAAAATATATGAAACTTCTTTGAAATGATTAAAGTGCTATATATATAAGGTATAAAATCATCACTGTCATGACTTTTGTGACTGCATACATAATAAAAATGTAGTTCAGATTTTATTAGAATTGCCACTTGAGTGAGGTATTTAAAATAGTCAAATTCATAGAAACAGAAAGAACGGTGGCTACCAAGGCCTTGGAGGAAGGGGAAATGGGGAATTATGTTTAATGGGTTATAGAGCTTCAGTTTTGCAAGATGAAAAAGTTCTGGAGATATGTTGTGTAACAATGTGATTTAAAATGGTTAAGATGATAAATTTTATGTTATTTTTTTAAACCACAATTTAAAAAATAATGAATTAGTTGAGCCAACGAAACTTGTATAACACTATGAAGAGTTAAAACATTGAAGAGTACCTGGAAATAAAGAAAATAATCAATTGTACCTAAAAAAAATACCAATGAGAAGAAGCTACATTTTCAGAGCAAGTACAATACTTGTTACTAAATATTGAGTTGTAGGTAGATTCTGCCTCAAGGAACTAAAATCTAAATTAGAGATGGAACTAGATCAAAGGTCAAGGAAGGAGACAGGAGAGAAAATATCACAGTTAATGACTAGCTGATGCCTTAGTAAAACAATAAAGAACAGACAATTGGAATCAAAGAAGTTGGACTCACTCTGGAATTTCAATGAAGGGGAAAGGAATGAATGGTTGAATGAATAATAAAACAGAAAAAGTCAGCTCCTGAGAAGATGATTGCTTCTTTAATATAATTGTCTCCATGAGAGTGTCCCCTTAGCAAACTCTAAGGGGAAATTTTGGGGACAATGTGCTGGATGTGAAGAGTGTCTGATTGCTAATCTTGCTGAGCCAGATAATATATATTTTTTGCTTATAGTATTAAAATAAACTTCAAGAAATTTCTAGATTGTTTGAGCTGGATCTGCTCCAAGACGTCCATCTCCCTGTTTTACAAGTGAAATTTTACAGAACCTTGACTTGCTGTGATCTGGCCTTGATTTGTTCAAGTTCACCCAGCTGATGAATGACATAGTTAAATCCCAAGTCTTTGGATGTTAGTCTTAGTACTCTTCCCAAGTGTGAGTCTAGCTATCTGCCATGTTGTATTCCTGGAAATCATTGTTCATCTTAGCACCACCACCACCGCTACCAGCAGCAGCAGTAGCATCATGGTCCTTGTTATCAAAAATTGCCAGCAGATGATAGTACAGGGGTTATTATTAAAGTTATAAGTAACCTTAGCACAAAATTAGGCAATCATATATCTTTTAATTTTCATATATTCTTGGATTAGAAGAAGGAATATTATAAGAGAAAGGGTACTATCCAAAATGATGAGTGTTGAATATCACTTCAAGAATTTATCTCAGAGATTCTCACAGTTTCGCTCAGTTCCAAATACCTTCTTACTCTATGTGTTATTTTGATTCTTGGAAAATATGCCATATATTATTGAACTGCCAGATTAGAAGCAGGCATGTAGCAGATTGAGTGATAATGCAATCTCTCCTACCTGATGGTTACTCTCTTTTCATGAGCAGGAGACCAAATATTCTTACCTGCCTTTCTGCCCTTCTCCCTTTCTTGACCCCTCTACCCTCTCCACCTAAGAACCCAAGTTGCCTGAGTTTAGGTTGAAGAAGCAAAACCATTCTATTTCTTGTGTTGTCTCCCAATTAACCTAGTGGATAGGGTGACCATATAATTTACCACTTACACTAAGATATTTTGAGTGAAATGGGAGCACTAATAAAATTACACTGTAATTATTGGCATAAGCAGTGATTGTCCTGGACAAATGGAATGTATGGTCACTCTCTTTGTACAGCAAGACAAGGTTTAATCTAACTCTGAGAGCATCTTTTCAGATCAAATCTAATCGTCTGTAAACATATGAAACAAAATGATGCAATTATGTTCAGAATTCTCAGAGATAGAATATTCAAATATTTGGCAGTGGGTCTGTGAGCCGAGTTGTATTTCAGAGCCACCATTACTTCTAGAGATCTGGATGAAATTCACGTGGACATCATTAGTTAAGGTTTTTAATGTTTGTTTCGGATGAGCATTTAGATGTTTGCTTGTTAAATATTGTTATTGTATTTTTGTACAGCAAATAAGTGAAATAATTTGGGAACATGCTTAAGTATAAATAAGCAAGTAATACTTCTAATTCTGAAATGAATTCATATCAGAAAACCTACAAATGATTACTGAATTATGTTTCTTATATTTACCTAAAAATTCAGATATTCAAAAATATTCAAAATAAGATTATTCAAATATCTTTCGAAAATCAGGTTATATCAGAATTATCCTTGGAAATGACATTTTAGAAATTATCTTTTGCCTTTGAACCTACAGATAGAGTAAATTAGGTTTTGTTAATAATTCCTAAATTTAAATCTTGTTGAATAAGAAACTAAATATTTTCAAGCTTCCATAGTGTAACATGTTTTTAATCCACTTTGGATCCAGAAAAATTACAGTTTAATCTTCAGTGCTTACTGTGATATTTTAATTTAGGGCATCTTTGGTACATAGGGAAGGAAGTCTTCCCAGATTCAGAAGGAATACCATTGACTTTTGGTTTTATTTGATGTTGTAGATGTGCCAAAAAGTTTAAAGAATAGAGGATTTTATATTTAGTTTAAAGTTACAGTAACACCTTGCCAGTAATCTCTTTGGAACAGAGCCCTGAATTGGTTTTATGTGGAAAAGGTTTCTAAGTTCTCTAAACAATTGTCACAAAACCTCTGCGCTAAATGTACGCCCTTAACAATTACTGATTCCACAACACTAAGCTTACTGACTTTTGCTTTAATATGTGTGTGTGTGTACCTTTACACACAAAACTTCATCTGTTTTCTCTACAAATAGAAAATTAGGAACAGAAAACTAGAAGGCAAGGAAGAATAACAGTTAACAACGGAGACAGACTTAGTCTACATACATTCTTAATGAGATCGATTCTTAATGAAGACTCTGAATCAGCAAGAAAAAATTAAATGATATCCACTAACCACTACTTAATAAGGGTATGATGTAATTTCTCTTAGAAAGAATTTCATTAAAATCAGCATATATGTTTTAAAAAAATGTTGGTATTTAAAGTAGTAGGCTTTACTATTGGGCAAAATTCACTGCCATTGAACACTTCATTCTTCCCTAAAGCTAAAATGGTTTTATAATATAGTTTATTTGAAAGATAGCATAAAATTATGCATACTATGTGATAAATGAGTATATAAAAATTTATCCTGATATAATTTCTCCCCAGAATGTTATTGCCTGGTGGGGTTCTCTGCTCACTGCAAGACATGCCAGTAGTCAGGAGGCAAGGTGGTAGGAGAGAAAGGGTTTCTTTATTATAGCTTGCTAGCAAGAGGGAAGATGGCTGACTCATGACAGAAAAAACTGTCTTGCAGAACAAAGACTACAGGCCAGTTATATAGGGGCTGGTCTCCAGGTGGGGGAGGTGGTTGGTCTCTGGATGGGGCCTCCATGTGATCTCCAGGTGGGGGTAGACATCTGGTCCCAGTTCCTGATAGTCCTTTCTTTTACTGGCTATGCATCAGACACTGGAGCAACACTTATACCCGGCTCTTTCAGTTGTCATTGATGATGGCTGTCAGCATAGACTCTCTGCCTAGGGGTCATCACATTCCTAGAGAACTCAAAAGAACAAAGTTAGCATCTTTTTGAAGCTGGGAGGGGCCATAACATCTACAGAGCATGTCTGGGCTAATTAATCAGAGGTCGTTTAAAGCTACAATATAGTTTCTTTTCTACAATATGGCTTCCCTTATGTCAACCTTGTGTTGAGCTGGTATCAAGAACAGGTCTCTTTGGACTTGAATACTTAACACTGTGAGTCTGAGTGAGAGAGTGGGAAAATACAGTGTAATTCTGGTTCCCTTGACCCCAGTTTTATAGGACTGTTTTCAGCTGCTGCTTATTTGATGTGATATGTAATGTCATTCTGCATTACAAGATTCCAGAAGTGCTGTTTCAACATCACGTCCAAGTATATTTCCTCGTGAAGTTGATGAGGTTGAACTGGAGAACAGCTGTAGGTATGTGGAGGAAGTGGTAGATTAGCTGTTAAAAGGTAATAAGGAGACTGATGATTCATCTAGGTTTCAGTATTAAGAAAAACAGTACACTCTCCAGAAACAAAGAAAATAAGGAAACTGCTTTGTAAGAAGTAACAAGAGATTTTCACATATTGAGGTATGTAGGGTCACTTGTCAAGTTCAAAACTGATCAGCTTGAACTAAAAAGCCCAATTTATAGCCTATCAAACATACATTGTACATCTGCTTATCCATTAAAGCAAAGAATGTACTCTCTCACGATAAGAAGGCATGCTTCCTCTCCCATGCCCTTTTGGTTATTGGTAACGCCTGGATTACTCCCTTTCCTGACGTCAGGGTCATGTTAATTTGCAACTGAATACCTTTTAGAAATTTCGGTGGAAACATATCCTGGGTGTGTTTAATGTATGTTCTTTGTTCTAAAAAGATATAAGACTGTACTGAAAAGTATACTTCTCCAGAATGCCTTTTAAGGCCTTCCCGGGTAATAATCCTCACTCTGGCTCATAATAAACTCACCCCAATTTTGATTTATAGATTGGTTATGGATTATTTGTGTCCACAGAAGTAACATATTACTGTATTATCCTCCCCATTCCCCCATTAATTTATTGTATTATTAAAATTGAGTTTTTAAAAACATTCATCTTTGAGATGGTGAAGAGAACAAGACAATATTGAAATAACTCTGGCCTGGGGCTAACACTGCCAGGATTCCATACTCCACACCAAACACTTTCTGGTTGACAAACCTCTTTTCTCACTCAAATTATGAATGAGTCATTGAGTTGTTGGTATACAACACTCTGAGTCATTTTGCTAGTGTGGAAATATGCAGTTCAGAGTTGTTTACGTTTTCTCCCTCCATTTCCTTTGGAGACATAAGCAAGCTGGACCGGGCTGGGAGGAATCTGTGGCCAGACATCTGTTTCCCTCTGCTGAAGCTAATCGCCTTGTGCTAGGATCGTTCCTTGGCTTTATTGCTATTGAGGTTTTAGCAGGAGATCCACTTGGCCAGGTGCTTGAGATTAATGAACACAGTCTACACGAAAGATGGAATATGCTTCCTTCTTTCAAGTGCGTCAGGCCCTGGGGAGCTGTGTGTAACCTAAGTGCCAGGCTTCAGTCTCTGACGTAGAGGTGGTGGTAATTCATTGACCTCCCAAAGAGCTCGGCACTTCTTTCAGGTCTTAGGTCACAGAGTAGGTGTTGTGACCTCCCTGTTTTGCAAGGTGTGGTTCTTGCCATCATTTGTCTTTCATCTTCAGGACACACAAAAAGAGAGGAGTAGGGGTGAGGGGGTGGGGATAGGAAAGAGATTGCAACGTATAAAATAACACATTCCTCTCTCATCTGATTCTTCATGCGATAGGGGTGGAGCGATCTGAGAGGTTCATTTGTGGAAGTATTTTCAAATCCAAAGCATAACTCATGTCTTTGAAATGATAAAGTACTGCTTTGTAGATTATTCATTTATTTATTTTTGGTAAGGCACAGGGCATTATTGCTAATATTAGCCTCTTTCTCACTTGCTTTCATTTCATTACCATTTCTTGAGTCAGGAGGAAAGGAATATAGTTACAGTTAATACGCTGGGAATTTCACTTCTTGTTTTATCCATGTCGCAATCCTTAAGTGACTAACTGTTACATAACTTTGCCTGAGATGTCCTTCACTCCTTCTGTGTCTGGAAAAAGAACGTCTTTTTATCCTTTAAAGCAGAGACCAAGTGTCATTCTCCCAACCGGGGAGAACTTTGCTCTCACTTCTCGGCTCTTGAGATCACAGTGATGCTGCAGGTATGATGTTTATCACCTTAAATTTCAGTTAGTTACATTCAAATCCCTCCTTCTTACTAGAGAATGAGTCCTTCAAAGGTAGAGGCTCTGTTTTCTTCATTTGTACATCACCAGGGCCTCGAAGAATATCTAGTGCTTAGTAATGCCCAATAGATATTAGTGTCAGAACCAGAACTGGTGTTCAGTTCGATATTAACACTAATTACACAATTAATTAACATTAATTACACCAAGTTATTTCTGATATAGAAACCAACCGACAAAACGAAAAACAAACAAATAATTGTAGTCTTTATCACTTGCCTAATCTGCAACCTTTACTTAAGCATAGTTTTGTGTGTGGGTGGATGGAGCAAGACGGACGGGATAGCACATGTTTCTGAGTTTACTTTCTGATTGTTCCTCAGACTTCAGTGTAAGTCTCTTAGGTCACGGACACCTGCATCATGGATACTGTGAAACCTTTAAATGTAAAAAATACAGGAGTTTCAGATGGAAGGTGTGAGTTGTTGGGATATTAATGAGATAAACGGAATGAATTATGAATTTTGAAGGTGTTATGTGTTTGTCAAAACTCTGGCTAGAGGAATCAGAAAGAATTTCTCTCTGTCTTTATATAAAGCTATCTACTATTTATTGTATTTCTTCTCCTTTCCCTCCCACCCCTCCTTCTGCTGCTCTTTCTCCTCCTCCCTCTCTTCTTCCTCTTCCTTCTTGTCTCTACATCTGTTTTATATGCTCCCCTTTTTATTCCTAGAGGTTCATTTTTAAGAAGTTAGCAATGGTGAGGGCAAGTCAGCGAATCAAATAAGGGAATGATTATGGGGAAATTAGTGCAATTCACATTATAGGAAAAAACTATTTCTCACTTGGTTTTATTTTTCTTGCTTCAAAAAATGCATTTATTTATTTTGACTAGGCAATATGGTCACGTCTTTCAAAATTCAAAACTAGAGAAGGGAATATAGAGAAAAATTTTCCTTCTGTGTCTATCCCCTAGCCACTTGGTTCCCTTGGGACAGAAAGACAAGCTCAAGTTTCTTCGATCTTTCCAGAGACATTTTCTGCATATACAAATAAACACACAAACACAGACATTCTTTTTCTCCTCTTTTACATAAATGAAAGTACATATTTTGCACTTTAACTTTTCTACACATTACTTATTTTACTTTAATGGCTATGAGGCATTCTACCATATGGATGTACTGTAATACATTCAACCAGTTACTTATTGATGAATATTTGGGTTGTTCCCAATATTATTTTGTGACAAATTATGCTAAATAAATTACCTTGTACATATGCCACTTCACACATGTTCAACTATTTCTTTATTCAAAAATGAAGGACCTATTCTAGGTCAAAGGGAATGAATGCTGATAATTTTGATGGATCTTGCCAACTGTCCTCTGCTAACCCTGATCCGTGAGTGGTGGGTTTTTAAGCTTCTTGATAGCTCCCAGTCTGATTCACAGAGTTTCTTTGAAGCATGAGTATAATTCTTTTTCTATTAAATATTCCATTAGCTAGTTATTAAGACAAGAAGCATTTGCTTTTTATGCTTTTATGATGTTTATTAAATTTTAATAAAGTAATCAAATGAAAGAACTGAATGTATGCTGCAGACTATGTCCAAATGAACAGTAAAAAAAGATAAGATTCAACTGGTTCTTTTATTTATATGGTATGGAACCGCTAATTGGAGGGTTTCATTTTACTGACTTGGCAAAATTAACTTATCATTTAGGCTTACACGGAAGTTCTTAATTTCAAAGTGGTCCAGAAAAAAATATTATTTTATGTAGGTTTATTTTCATAGTTGTTTTCTATTTAGTTCAACAAGCATTAACTACCAAAATGTGCTAGACTCTACAAAGTTGGGAGAGGCAGAAACAAATATGACAGTCCCCCAAATTAGGGGCTCATGGTCTAATAAATGGCATTTCAACAGGCTTCTAAAACTTACTTTAGTCAGAAGATATTGGAAGGATTTGCTTGTAATTTTAAAGATATTATTAAGACTATCTTTATATCTTTCAACGTCATAATGAAGTGAAGAAAATCTCAACCAGGAAACTCTCTCTGTTTCAATCAACCAACTGATAATTAGTCATGATTCTCTCCTTGGCATTTTGCAAATTGGATTATCTCTTTCAGTAGAACAACATAAAATGTGAGCTATAAAACTTTTCACTCCTTTTGACCTGGTAATTGTTACAATTAGGCAATTTTCTTATAATTTTGAAATAGTCAGTTGATTTAGCTCAATCAATGAAATTAGCTACTTTTGAAGACAAAACAACTAGTTGAAAGAGCAATGTTTTTAATTTTTATGTTGTAGCCTTGCTCAGACCCTGCATCATCCTATTTATGAATTGATATTTATTGTATGATCAGATTGTAAACAGAATCCATGGACACTTGAAATTTATATATTACTTAATGTAAATTGATATTGATCCACTTAACTTAAAGTTTTTGTGAAATCCCTGTCTCTTGATTTTGCAACATTAGATTTTAATTTCTTATTCGATGACCTGTTTCCTCCATACTACTTAGTATCAATTTTGTCTCGCATTTACCTTGTAAATAGAAATCACAATATCATGATTTTGATTGTCTGCCGTTGTTATTGTCTTGCAACTTTGATTTTAGTACTATGATCTACTAGGGCCAGTTCAGGCTTCTTATTTTATAGTTAATTCATGCATTGAACAAATAATAATTAGGACTTACTATATGTCAAAATGATATGTGGATATTGAGATGGTAGCTAGATCTTGGGTTATAGAGCTTTTGTCATAGTGGAGAAGACAAAATAAACAACTAGACAAATAAGATAATTACAGATTTGAGTAGCTATTATAAAGGCACAACTATGAGACAAGAAATAAAGTACTTGAGGAAGCCACTAAATGGTCAGGGAAGACCTCTGAGGAGTTCACAGTTGACCACAGACCAGGAGTTTGAGAATGAACGGGCTCTGCAATTATCAGGAAGAGTAGTTTAGGCAGTGTAGACAGAGATAATAGATGTTAAGGCAGGAAAAAGAACTTGGCCCTTTCTGGGAAAAAGGTGAGAGTAAATGACTTATCTGGAGACACACGGTTAGTTAGTGTTAGAAGTTGTAGGTCTCAGTCTGTATAATGTGGTCAAACACATCTGATAGAATGTAGAAGTGATTCATCATTCATTTATTTAGTACACTCCACTGGAAATACAAAAATCAGAATAGCAAAACCACTGCCTTGACATCTGATATTGTCAGTAATTAAATTAATTTTTTTAAAGTTTATATTCTTATCATTTTCTTGATATTAAAACATTCACTTTGCCAAGGATAAAACACAAGATGAAATATTTGATCTTTGAATAGTATTTTTCCTAGGTACAAATAAGATTCCAATTGCCAATAGGTCATACACTTTGACTTTTAAAAATGCTAATGTATAAACTGGAAATCACACTATATATTATGCTTTACTTAGCCCCAGCTGAATGAGAGGTGGATATCTGATCCATGATGTGCCAATCAGATTGTTTAAGACTGAGAGACCATCACTTACGTGATGAAGGAGCTTAAACTGAAAGATTCAGTAGAGTGGGTGAGAGCCATTACATGCCAAAGCAGCAAAACTAGCTGAAATTTGGGGGGTAGTAGAGAAACCATATAAAGCACATAAAGCCAATTTACAGAAAGAAGCAAGATAATACAGCAAAAATGCAGAGAAGCAGCAATAAGACCATGTGGCTCATTGAGAAATAGAGTTGTGTGCTTCCAGATTTTCTAATCCTTATGTTGAGGATTGCTGCTAGATGCAGGCAAGAGGGACTCCTGCCACAGACCCTTTAAAGTACATGGGACCCGCATATTACAAACTCACACAAGAAAAATCAATTTGCTAAAGAACACAAGGACACCTCTGTCATTTGGTAGCCAGTACTCCACACTGGCACAGCAAGACCCCATATTCTGAACATCAACTCTTGTGACTCAACTCAATCCTAAGGGAAATGCTTCTCCACATCTCCTGCCCTATATCCTCGAAACTGTGTGAAAGCAGCTGTGCCGGTTGTGGTTGTTCCTCCTTGGTGTCAGGGATGGGTATTGTTTCAGAGTGTAGGGGAGGATTGGGCAAGTAGAAGCTCTTGGTAAGGGAAAAGACCAATTTACTTGTTCATTGTTTCTCTCAGTCAGTATGAGTGCAATAGATGTTTGCACAATAAAACGTGATTTACAATAATGTAAGATGCATATTTTCTTGTTTCTCTTCAAATGCTCCAATTTGTGACTCCCAAGGAATTCACAAATTAGTACAGTACTAGAAACAGTTGTGCATGGTGGGAAAGGATTATTTAATAAAATTAAGCAATTCATATTATTTATAAATGTATATAAATGTGAATTATAACATACATGATACTGATTCTTTACATGACTGAGAGCTTATAGGTATTATTGAAAAAGATAATAAAAATCAAAATAGAAATGTTATGGATTGACATTATAGAGTTAGTATGTTTTATAATATTTTCTGTGGAATTATAATTTTCATAAGCAATTCTATTACATTTTAAATTATAGTAGATGAAATCCTTGGTTATTTCTGAGTTATTGACAGTTTTTGTTGTCTCTGCCTCATAAGAACAAAGTTTGTCCAAACTGAAATATACAAATATTTTATTTAAGAACTACAGTGACTGAAGTGTGGTTGTCTAATTTAGCATTACATTGATAAAACACAAATTAAGTGGACATTTTGACTGTAACAACATAATTAGCAATTTTGCTGAAACGAAAACAAGAATAAATTTTGCGGAATAAATGTATTATTTATTGCTTGCATGTGTCTCTATTTTATTAGTCATCTAAATATGTGCCCTATCAGCAGGATACCCAGCTATGTACAATAATAATTAAACTAATTTGTCCATGATATTTTGCTAACCTTCAGTTATAATGAACCATAGGTTTACATTAAAAAAAATGATCGTTTGTTAAGTAGGTGGATTGAATATATTTTATTTACCAATTTATTATCTTATCACTTTCTCAATATTTGGTCCTACGGTATCTAAGGTCTCCACTGTACTCTTGTGCCAGGTGCTATGGCTATCAGGGCTGGGCCTGCTTCTGTGACCTGCTTTTACTTTGTTTTTCGTTGAGATTTCTATTGTGTCCTTTTAACAATTTCCCATTTTTTTGATTTGGGCCTATTCGAGTGGGTTTCAACTTTTTGCACTAAAAAGTTTTATCTAAGACAGTCACAGAGGCACATACAATTTTGCCTGTAAATGAAAAAATAAATTAATTCCCATTTAAATTAGAAATCATGTAAATCTTAATCTACCAAATTCTGATTTCTATGTCCTGAGCCTTTTTAGAAATCAGGACTTTTGAAAGAGACTAATGCTCCTGTCAAGTTTATCAGTATACATGCTTCTGCTTCTCTGGATATTTAGACTGATTTTGAGTGTACTCTAGGAATGGAACAGATACAAAAAACAACAATTTTACTTTGAATTAAGCTCCATCAATTTAACGGAAGAAAACAGTCAGCCTCATGTAGTAAGTGCATGAAGGACCAAATTGATGTTAGTGGTATTTCACTAGTACTTCAGACAGAAAACTAAACATTAGTAGAAAAGAACTTCGTGTAAAACGTTAATGCTATTCAAAAAAGAAATCTCAACTCTTGTTTTTTAAAAAAATTTAAGCACTAATTTCAAGGTGAAAATCCAAGAGAAACATTTGTTTTATTTGTTTTTCTGGTCAAAAGCACATTGTTCCGTGTTTGGAAAATATTCTCTAATTTAGACAATTTAGAGTCAGATAATTCTTAGACCTGACAAGTTCTTTATTCAGGTCTGTGAGTCCATCCCCTCCTCTTATAGATGAAAAGATTGAGGCCTGGACTGCTAGACTGATTTGTCCAAAGTCACTCAGACCATGAATGGCCGCTTAAAGTCTCCTTTTGTTTGGGTCATTAGTTCTATTTTCTTTCCCCTACAGAATACTTTCTCTGTAGCTTCTTTAAATAAAAGAAATTGAAAAAGGAAGTGATTATAATACAGAAGAAACAGGGCTAATGACCAATTTTAGAATCTATTCTGACCTTAATATTCATGAGGGCATTACCCTGAAACAGAAAAAAGAAAGTTTAAACAAAGGTACCTGGCATTAAATTCAGGTTTAATTATATTTTGATTCCACCTAATTCTATGCATTCATTCAGATGTGTTGCAGATATTCAGATTCTGTCATTTGGTGCCTGAATGCACGGAGAGTCAATCCTGATATGAAGATAGGATAGAATTTTCAAAGTTCTATGAAGTTTTGTTTTCCTGTGAAGTCACTATTTCAACCTCTTTCTTTTCCCTTCCTTCTCAGGGGAGTTGACCATTTTCTTGAACAGTTTTATCACGTCCTTCTGTCCAAGGTGACTCCTTGCACTTACACTTTGAAAGCCATTCACGTCTACGTTTTCAGGGACCTCATTTTTTTCTACTTTCTGTTTGTCTCTCCCTGGAAGCTCTTTCTCATCAACATTTAAATGTACTTACATTTCTCATATCATTAAATGCAAGCAACCAACCAACCTCCTCTATCCCACCAAATGGATATTCCCTCCCATCCGTCTTCACTCTCCCCTTCTCCTGGGACCAAGCTATTCTAAAGACCAATGTCTAATCCCTGACTCTCCTTTCTCATGCCCCGTTTACTCCTTAATGCATTTCATCTCAAGTTGGCCCTCTCTCACCTAGCTCTAACCCCTTATCCAAAATTCTTCATAGAAATTACTCTCTACTGTTAACACTGGCTGTCTGCTTGCTAAATCCAAAAGAGGTTTTCAGTCCTTATCTTTCTTGATCCATAGAACCACAGAATGTCACATCTGGAAAAAATCCTCCATCTTCCATCATCTACTCCAGCCCCCTCAAACTATGGAGGTGAAAACTGGTGAGCAGAGAGTCAAGGCATTCTCCTTCCCAATCACTCTCAGCAGTGTCTCCACAGTCAAGGGAAAGAAAGGAAATGTCATTTTGCCAAAATACTCTTCATTCTCCATCTGCCCATTTCTCTACTGGGATAGCAATGAAAATTCATGATACTGAAGTGAGATGCTTTCAATAAGCGGTCAGGGTAAAAAGGACTTGTCTTTTGCATGTCTCATGAGTTTCATTTGTGAACTTCCTGGTAGCCAGTACTTTTTAGAAAGTGTGCCAGTAATTCTAGAATTTTAACATTATTTATTTTATGAAGAAGAATAGATATTGAAGAGCCAAGAAAAGTTTGACAGGAGTCAAACCTCTTTCTTAGAACTGATAACTCTCCTAAGTGGGTAATGCTGATATATCTGCATGAGCTAATTTTAATGATTTACACAGTAAAGAAGTAAGGATGCCTCTTGTTGCAGATGCGATCTCTCAGCCAGCTAGATAGGTTTCTGCTAGAAGAGGAAGAAGCTGTCTTCTCTGCCTCCTTCCTCCCTCCTCATAAAGAAGAGAGATGCTATCATTAACCTCTACTTGGGCCAGCCGGGATCTCTTCCTGTTAAAAGTCAAGTGCTTTTAAGTTCCACACTCATCTGGTGTTTCTCAGCTTCAGAAATTAGGTCAGCATTTAAATATAGAGCAACTCACTATTTAAAAGTTGAGAAGCTTTGGGGCCATGTCAAGCCTCGTCTCCATGAAGCATTCTTACTAGTTCTTACTAACATTATTTGATTAATATTATTTGAAATTTCCTCAGCATTCACGTATTCAGTTTGTACCTCATATCAAATGTCAGCCCGCATGTTGTCCTTGGAGCTGCTTTCTAGTTTTTTCTTTTTTTTTTCAGGTATGTTTCTTTGCCCACTTATCTGGTTGTATCCATGTAGAATTTGGAGTCCTTCCAACTAGGTGAATAAATATGGGCAATTTACTTACCTTTCCTAGAGCTTAATCTCCCCAGTGAGAATACTGTCACCTGCTTCACAGAGTTGTCAAGAGGATTGTCTGTTTCCAGCATGCTTGGCACATGGCAGGAATCTAACACATATTGATTTCCTTTCTTATCTCCCTCATTTCCCCCCTTCCCTCCCTTTCTCTCTCACAGAACCTATAGCCAAGTCACCTGTGGTCAGATGCTTCTTTTTACATCCTCATTGAGTGAATGAGTGTTACCATGGGCAGGTTAAAGTGGGGACTTACTTTGCATGGTAACATTGATAACTGCGTGTGTAACTTGGGACGACTTGTTCTTTATGGTTCAACTGACTAGTTATATTATGCAATGTTTTCAAATAATATAATGAATTATTAATCTAAATTAGAGAGTGGTAGACCGGAACCCTGGATTTGTGCCCAGAGAATAGCTCTGCCACATTATAGGCATATGGTCACCTAGCTGGGACAATGACTTTTTGTACACGTGCCATATGAAACTTTACAATTTCTGTTGACATTCTGTCCTTCCTTTGTTTCTCTATTATTAATGACTTTTCTGCTCTTTTTTTTTGACATATTTTATCTTAACTTATGCCCAATAAAACATTTCTGGAAAAATGAGCAAGATGAAGGAGTAGGTATATCTTGTTAGATGGTTTCATTAAGTGTTAAAGCTGGAGCCCTCTAAAGGGCTGTCCACAGTCAGGATTCACAGCCTTTTACTGAAAGCCCAGTTTTGTCTCCATTCCTGTTTATAGAATATGAAATACCCAGTAAGGTAGACTTTGGGCATATATGGAGTGTGTGTAATCTCAGGGGTTCAGGAAGATTCTATATGTCCTTGAACACAATAAATATTTGCCATTCAGCTCCCGCAGGGCTGCTTTCCATATATATCTGGTTTGAAATTCCTGGTAGTGAAATCCTCAGTAAATTCCTAATGATAAGTAATTTGTATCTATAGGGCTGCCTAAATTTGAGACACGACTAGTGATCTAACTTCTAGGTGAAAGTTTAGAAAGCTGTACTAATCTTCTCAAATATTCCCAGATGCTAAAATTTTGTTGGTTAGAATCAATGACACTTTCAAAAAATATTTGTCTACTTAATAAATTATGTAATATGATCTAAATTATGAGAATATATATTTTGACCATTGAAGGTAATTCAGTTATTTTCAGACTAAATGGAAAAGTAAAAGGAGTCTGTAAACATTTTTTATTCAAATGAACCCTCATGCCAGTTGCTTACCATGGGGCTTAATAACAGGCCGGAGATTACTCTATGAAGGGTACACGGAAACCCTATACATATGGGAAAATTTATTTAGGACTTTTTCTGAGCACATTTGCCTGGTTAATGGATCGGATAGCGAGCTGCCATTTTGGACTCCTTGGCAGGATCAGATAAAGGATTGGTGAGCTTCAGTGGGGAAGGAGAGAGCAGGACCACAGCAGGGAAGGGGTTCGGTGAGGGCCTGGGAGGGGCAACAGAGGAGCTCCAGATGCTGGAAATTGGCCTATGGCAGTGCACTAGCAGAGTGGGGAGGAAAATTATCTGGGAGACAGGAATTAGGGCTTGCTCCGGGCTCTGCATTAACCAGCTGTGTGATTTGAGATAAGCCACTAGCATTTTGGATAAAGCTTCCATTTCCTCGGTTATAAAATAATAGAGTCAGACCACTTAGACCATCTGTTCTACTGGTAACAATCTATGATTTTAAGAGTAGCTAATCCCTAGACCATATTCTCTATGTAACGAGAATATTTCTCAAATGCCTAGGTAGAGCTGAGGAAATATCTATCTGTTGTTGTCTTATGAATATTGATCAAATTTACTTTCAAGTTCTGATTTTGAGTTTCTAAGTTGACTAGTAGCTCTATGTCAGTTTCACTTGTATCTACCTCTTCGTTGATGAGACATGATCTGAGGGTATTAAACATGACATAAATATTTTTGGAAATATACTGCATAATATTAAAACCTCCCTGTTTGGTAATTAGAAAATGCATATTAGAATTCTATTAACAATGATAAATTCTGGCCTCCATATTCTTAAAAAAAAAAACTTATGTTGTTTTTATTGTGCATTATATTATACTTTCTTTTAATCTCATAATGCATGTTTTCACCAAAAGTGATGATAGAATAATAAGTGGTACAATATTATACCAGAGAATTTCAACACAAACACTTTTTCCTATTTTATGGTTATTAAATTTCTTGTTCTTTCTGTTTGGTTTGATTAAATAAATATTACTCATATTAAGAATTCATATGCAGTGCCCTGGCTGTTTATATGATATGATTCCATATTAAAAATTATCCCTGAATTGAATAAGAAAATTCAGAGTACACATGTCAAATATTAACTTAGAGATGAAATGCATTAAGTATGAAATTCAATCAAAAGAGAAGTGAAATAGATATAGAAATCTACATGAAGTGAACATATGGAAGATTCTAGAGGAAAATGCTATAATTTCCTAAGCTGGAAGAAACACCAGCAGCTGGTTGTGCTACTGGCACAGATGGAAAGAGATGACATTTTTCTAATAGATTGAAATATTCAAAGTCATAGAAAATTCCAGTACATGAAGGAACCTTATAACCCATAATCTAAACCTGGTTAGAAACCATTACAGAGCTTTGAGAGAGAAAATGCAAAAGGAATTGGTCATAAAGAGTTACAGAAGCTGTTAGCCAAGTTTCCGGGCTCCATGGAAGATATTTCCTTTGACTACACTCCTGAACAGAAATGATGGATGAGGATTTCAACTGAAACTGAGCTCTACCAAGGGAGTGTGAGTGAGAGTAGGGCAGAGTTTTTAGGAGTTCAGCCCTCTTCTCTCTGAGGAATTAAGAAAAAAGAAATTGCAAGTGACCTGAAATTCAATGAGACAATGTGACTGTTTCAGTGAAAAAGTTCATCTGGTTCACAATGGAAAATAACTGAAATGGGATTTTTGCTGAAACAAGCAACGTTTATAACCACACAAGGTATTTAAAAAGAGCAAAAAGAAAAGCATTTTAAATAATTCTAGGAAAGTAAGATGTAACCGGAAAACCCAAGGCAATTCTTTGCGCGTTCCTCCTCAGGATGAGGAAGTTGTATTGCAGCAAAGAACAAGGTAACCAAGAAGGACCGTTGGAAAGTGTGGAGGGGCAGAGGTGCTGAGCCCTCTGCTCCTTTCCTGACCGTGACGTTGCAGCCTGGACGGAAGGGAAGCAGTTAGCCCAGCAGACATCCGGTTTGGAAACAAAAATAATAAGACACAATTATTTTGAACTCCTTCTAGTCCAAACTCTTCTGAGGTCAGAGATTAGTGTTTTATAGGTGTCAGGAAAGGCAGTTCCAAAGCGTTCAGGAACTGTTGGTTAGAGCACGAGAGATTTAAAAACAAACAAATTCCAACAGTCTACTTAACATAATGAGGTTATCGGCAAAACCAATGTTTTTCTTTCTTTAAAAATTATTGTATTGAGGTCATATTGTTTTATAACATTATGTAATTTCAACTGTACATTATTATATATCAGTTTCTGTATAGACTGCCTCTTGTCACCACCAATGGTCTAGATTTTATCTGCCACCATACACACGTGCCCCTTTAGCCCTTTTGCCCACACCCCAAACCCTCTTCCCCTCCAGTAACCACTAATCTGTTCTTTTTGTCCGTATATTTATCTTCCACATATGAGTGAAGTCATATGGTGTTTGTCGTTCTCTGTCTGGCTTATTTTGCTTAATATGATACCCTCAGGTTTCATCCATATTGTTGCAAATGGGACGATTTTGTCTTTTTTACAAGTGAGTTAGTCTTCCATTGTATATGTGTATACCACATCTTCTTCATCCATTCATCATTTAATGGGCACTTGGGTTGCCTCCACATCTTGGCTATTGTGATTAGTGCTGTGATGAACATAGGGGTGCATAAGTCTCTTTGTATTGTTATTTTCACATTCTTTGGATAAATACCCAGCAGTAGGATAGCTCAGGGATATGGTATTTCTATTTTTAACTTTTTGAGAAACCTCCATACTGTTTCCCATAGTGTCCACACCAGTTTGCATTCCCACTGGCAGCGTGTGAGGGTTGCCTTTTCTCTGCATCCTCTCCAACATTTGTTATTTTTGTCTTATTAATTATAGCCATTCTGACAGGTGTAAGGAAATATCTCATTGTAGTTTTGATTCGTGTGTCCCTAATAATTAGTAATGTTGAATATCTTTTCAAATGCCTGTTGGCCATCTGTATATCTTCTTAGGAAAAATGTCTGTTCATATCCTCTCCCTCTTTTTTTTTTCTTTGGTGAGGAAGACTGGCCCTGAGCTACTATCTGTTGCCAATCTTCCTCCTTTTGCTTGAGGGAGATTGTCACTGAACTAACATCTGTTCCAGTCTCCCTCTATTTTGCATGTGGGACACTGCCATAGCATGGCTTGATGGGTGTTGTGTAGGTCTGTGCCAGGGATCCAGAATCTGTGAACCCGGGGCTGCCGGAGCAGACCTCACACACTTAACCACTTGCCACTGGGCTAGCCCCATCCTCTGCCCATTTTTCGATAGGGTTCTTTTTGTTTTCTTGTTGACCTGTGTGAGTTCTTTATATATTTTGGAGATTAACCCCTTGTTAGGTATATGATTTGCAAATATTTTCTCCCAGTTGGTGTGTTGTTTTCTCATTTTGTTCGTGGTTTTCTTTGTCTTGCAGAAGCTTTGTAGTCTGATGTAGTCCCATTTATTTATTCTTTCTTTTGTTTCCCTTGCCTGAGTAAACATGGTATTCGAAAAGATCCCACTAAGACTGATGTCAAAGAACATATACTACCTATATTTTCTTCTAGGTGTTTTATGGTTTGTCATCTTTCATTCAAGTCTTTAATCCATTTTGAGTTAATTTTGGTGAATGGTGTAAGACAATGGTCTATTTTCATTCTTTTGCTTGTTGCTGTCCACTTTTCCCAGCATCATTTATTGACAAGACTTTCCTTTCTCCATTGTATGTTCTTGGCTCCTTTGTGGAAAATCAGCTGTACATAGATGTGTGGTTTTATTTTGGGACTTTCAATTCTGTTCCATTGATCTGTGTGTCTTTTTGTGTCAGTACTATGCTGTTTTGATTACTGTAGCTTTGTAGTATATTTTGAAGTCAGGGATTGTGATGTCTCCAGCTTTGTTCTTTTTTCTGAGGATTGCTTTGGCTATTTGGGTCTTTTGTTGTTCCATATAAATTTTAGGATTCTTTGTTCTATTTCTGTGAAGAATGTCATTGGGATCCTGATTGGTATTGCATTGAATCTATAAATTGCTGTATCAGGTATGGACATTTTAACTATGTTCATTCTTCCAATCCATGAGCATGGAATATCTTTCCACTTCTTTATATCTTCTTCAATTTCTTTCAATATTATCTTATAGTTTTCATTGTATGGGTCTTCTACCTCCTTGGTTAAGTTTACTCCTAGATATTTTATTTTTGTTGTGATTGTAAATTTGATTGTATTCTTGACTTCTCTTTCTGCTTGTTTGTTGTTAGTGTATAGAAATGCAACTGATTTTTGTAAGTTGATTTTGTACCCTGCAACTTTGCTGTAGTTGTTGATTATTTCTAACAATTTTCTGGTGTATTCTTTAGGGTTTTCTATATATAGAATCATGTTGTCCACAAACAGTGAGGGCTTCACTTCTTCCTTGCCAATATGGATATCTTTTATCCCTTTTCTTTCCTAATTGCTCTGGTCAAAACCTCTAGTATTATGTTGAATAGGAGTGGTGAGAGTGGGCACCCTTTTCTTGTTCCTATTCTCAGAGGAATGGCTTTCAGTTTTTCACCATTAAGAATGATGTTGGCTGTGGGTTTGTTATGTGTGGTCTTTATTATGTTGAGATACTTTCCTTCTACACCCATTTTACTGAAAGTTTTTATTATAAACGGATGTTGGATCTTGTCAAATGCTTTCTCTCCATCTATTGAGATGATCATGTGATTTTTATTCCTCAATTTGTTAATGTGGTGTAGCACATTGATTGATTTGCAGATGTTGAACCATCCCTGTGTCCCTAGAATAAATCCCACTTGGTCATGGAATATGATCCTTTTACTGTGTTACTGTACTCCATTTGCCAATATTTTGTTGAGGAATTTTGCATCTATGTTTATCAGTGATATTGGCCTATAATTTTTCTTCTTTGTGTTGTCCTTGTCTGGTTTTGGTATCAGGGTAATGTTGGCATCATAGAATGAGTTAGGAAGTGTTCCATCTTCAATTTTTGGAATATTTTGAGAAGGATAGGTATTAAATCTTCTTTGAATGTTGGGTAGAATTCTCCAGAGAAGCCATCTGGTCTTGGAGTTTTGTCTTTTGGGAGGTTTTTGATTATTGTTTCAACCTCTTTACTTGTGATTGGTCTATTCAGATTCTCTATTTCTTCTTGATTCAATTGAGTCTAAGAACTTAGACATTTCTTTTAGGTTATCCAATTTGTTGGCATATAGTTTTTCATAGTATTCTAATATAATCCTTTGTATTTCTGGGGTATCTGTTTTCATTTCTACTCTTTTTTTTTTTTTTTTTTTTTGCTGAGGAAGACTTGCTCTGAGCTAACATCTGTGTCAATCTTTTTCTATTTTTTAATATGTGGGCAGCCAGCACAGCATGGCCACTATTGGAGAAGTGTAGGTCAATGCCTGGGAACCAATCCCAGGCTGCTAAAGTGGTGTATGTTGAAGTGAACCACTGGGCCACCAGAAGTGGCCCTCTCCTCTAACCTTTTTAATTTAATTTATTTGAGCCTTCTCTCTTTTTTTTTGTTAGTAAGTCTGACTAAGGGTTTGTTAATTTTGTTTATCTTCTCAAAGAATCAGCTCTTAGTTTCATTGATCCCTTCTATTGTTTTTTTAGTCTATATCTCATTTATTTCTGCTGTAATTTTAATTATTTTCCTCCTTTTTCTGACTTTGGGCTTTGCTTGTTCTTCTTTTTATAGTTCTGTTAGGTTTAGTTTAAGATTACTTATTTGAGATTTTTCTTGTTTGTTGAGGTGAGCCTGTATTGCTATAAATTTCCCTCTTAGTAACCACTTTTACTGCATCCTATAAGAGTCAATCTGTTGCATTTTCATTTTCATTTGTCTTCAGATATATTTTGATTTCTTCATTGATCCAATGGTTTTTCAGTAGCATGTTGTTTAGTCTCCATGTATTTGTGACTTTCCCAGCCTTTTTCTTGTAGTTGATTTCTAGTATCATAGCCTTATGGTCAGAAAAGATGCTTGATATGATTTCAATCTTCTTAAATTTATTGAAGTTTGTGTTGTTCCCAAACATGGTTTATTTTTGAGACTGTTTCATGTGCACTTGAGGAGAATGTGTATTCTGTTGCTTTTGAATGGAATGTTCTATATATATCTATTAAGTCCATCTGGTCTAGTATTTCATTTAAGGCCACTGTTTCCCTGTTGACTTTCTGTCTGGATGATCTATCCTTTGATGTAAGTGGGCTGTTGAGGTCCCCTACTATTATTGTGTTGCTGTTAATTTCTCCCTTTAGGTCTGTCAATAGTTGCTTTATACACTTTGGTGCTCCTGTGTTAGGTGCATATATATTCATATGTGTTATGTTCTCTTAATGGAATATCCCTTTTATCATTATATGCTGCCCCTCTCTGTCTTCCATTGTCTTTTTTATCTTAAAGTTGGCTTTGTCTGATATAAGTATGGCAATACCTGCTTTCTTTTGTTTGCCATTAGTTTGGAGTGTCATCTTCCATCCCTTCGCTCTGAGCATACGTTTGTCTTTAGAGCTGAGATGTGTTTCCTGGAGGCAGCATATTGTTGGATCTTGAATTTAAATTCATCCAGCCACTCTGTGTATTTTAACTGGAGAATTCAATCCATTTTCATTTGAGTGATTATTGATATATAAGGGCTTAAAATTGCCATTTTATCTCTTGTTTTCTGGTTGTTATATATTTCCATAGTTTCTTTTCCCTTGTATTTCTGACTGTCATTTCAGTTTGGTAGTTTTTTGTGATGGTTTTCTCAGTTTTCTCTTCATTTATGGCTTGTGGCTCTGCTCTGATATTTTGTTTAGTGATTTGGTGACCATGAGGTTTGTACAAAAGATCTCATAGATGAGCTAGTCCATTTTCTGATAGATCCTTGTCTCCATTAGCCTAAGTAGGTTCTATTCCTATCTTCTTCCCCTTCTGAGTTATTGTTGTCACAAGTTGTTCTTTTTGTGTTGTGAATTTGTGACTAAATTGAAGTGTTTATTGTTATTTTTGATGCTTTTCTTCCCTTTATCTTTTATGTTATAGTAAAGTGTTTATTAACTTGTTCTGATAGAGAGCTGCAGTCTTCTGATTTTGTCTGTCTATTTATCTCCTTTCTCAAGGTTTTGTAAACCTTTGCTTTTTAGTTTCTAAAAAGGGAGGGCTCCTTTCAAAATTTCTTGAAAAGAAGGCCAGTGGCAATGAACTGCCTCAGCTTTTGTTTATCTGGGAAAGTTTTTATTTCTCCATTGAATCTGATGGATGGTTTCACTGGATAGAGTATTCTTGGCTGGAAGTTTTGTCTTTCAATATTTTGAATATATCATTCCATTCTCTCCTAGCCTGTAAGGTCTCTGCTGAGAAATCTGCTGATAGCCTGATAGTGGTTCCTTTGTAGGCTATCTTCCGTGTTGTGGCCCTTAATATTTTTTCTTTGTCATTGACTTTACAAGTTTTACTATTATATGCCTTGTAGAAGGTCTTTCTGAATTGATGTAATTATAAGTTCTCTCCTCTTCATGTACTTGTAAGTCTACTTTCTTACCCAGGTTTGGGAACTTCTCAGCTATTTATTTTAACAAGCTCTCTGTTCCTTTCTCCCTCTGGAATATCTATAACCCTTATGTTGCTCTTCCTAATTGAGTCAGACATTTCTCGAAGAATTTCTTCATTTTTAAAAAATCTTAGTGCTCTCTCCTGCTCCATTTCTATATTTCTATCTTCTAATTCACTAATTCTGTCCTCCATAAGGTTAGTTCTACTTTTTATGGTTTCTAGATTACTTTTTGTCACATTAATTGTGTTCTTCATATCCAGAATTTCTGTATAATTCTTTTTAAGGTCTTTAATCTCTTTGGTGAAGTATTCCTTCTGCTCATTAATCTTATTCCTGAGCGTATTGAACTGTCTTTCTGAGTTTTCTTGTAATTCATTGAGTTTCTTTATGACAACTATTTTGAATTCTCTGTCATTTAGGTTGTAAAATTCTATGACTTTAGGATTGGTTCTGGGGACTTGTCATTTTCCTTCTCCTCTGAAGTGTTACTGCAGTTCTTCCTGGTGTTTGATGAATTGATCCTTTCCTGGCACATTTGTGGTAGTATCAGGTAGCAGATTCCACCTGCCACTGCTGGGGGGTGGGGCAGGAGCTGTGTTTTATGATCCACCCTGTCTGCTTGTAATTGTCCCAGTTGGGTCACTGTGCATTTGTGTGGGCTGGCTGCAGCTGCTCAGCAGGCTGCACTCACGTGGGCAAGGCTTCTGTGCTTGGCAGGCAAGTCACACATGTGCCTGCAGGTCCTCTGTGCTTGGCACGTGGGTTGCTCTCTTGCTGGCAGGGCTGGTGTGCTCTGCAGGGGACTGGCTGATCTGCTGCAGTGGGTGGGAAGGGTGCTTTCTTTCACATGGGCCGGCACTGGGGTCATGGGCAGTTCAGCTGAACTGCTGTGCTTCATGGGTGGGGCACCTTCACCAGGGCTGAGCTGCTGCTACTCAGTGGGGAGCGCTTCCCTGGGCGGGGCTGCTGCAACACAGTTGGTGCTCCTGCGGCCCAGCTACCACTCAGAATGTGTTCATGTGTTGGCTGGGCTGCTCCACCTCCACTTACAGTTGTGCCAGCTGCTGTGTGAGGATCTGCGACTTGAAGTGCTGCTGCCAGGGGGGGAAGGATTCATTCACCTAGTTCCACTGCTTCCCGGGGATCCAGTCCACCCACCTTCACTTGTATGGGTGTGTGGATCTCTCAGGCATCCTGTTGTGGTGTGTAGGGAATTCTCTGTTGGTTAACAAATGTCTGTTACTTGTAACTTAGAAGGGTGAGACAAAGGGAACCACTCACTCCATCATGGTGCTGACATCATTCTTCTGGCTTTCTTTCAAAACTAATTTAAAAATTTTTTTTAGAATAACTTAAATATTCTCCCTAGTAAGTAGAGGAGCTGGGACTTAAACCAAGTAGTTTGGCTCCAAAGGCCATACTCATTACACTGCCTACCTTTTACTGACCATCTCTTAAACATCAACCTTCCTCAGGGTCCTGTGCTGGGCCCTACTTTATTCTGTATCCAGACTCTTTCTGGGAAATCCCATGCACCCCAGCACTTCAGTGACCACATGTTGATCATCTTCATATCTATATTTCTCTCTCAGATCTATCTCATGAGCTTTAGAGCTAAACATCCAACTACGTACTTGACAGCTCCTCATGAATGTCCCACTGGCAACTCAGACTTAACATGCAATAAAACAAACTCTTCATTTAACCCTTCCAAGCCCGTTATCAGATTTATAGCTCCTTCTGTGCTGCTGTGTGGGATCCCTGGTTATCACTATTTTGTTTTTCTTCCTTGTTCCATATATTCCTTTCCAATGTAGTGTATTTCTCTGATTCTGTGCTTTTAAATTTAGTTTTTACTTTTCTATTGTTTGGATATTTTGAAAGTCACCTTAAATCTGTTATGGAACAATAATAAATGAACTAATAAATAAAATAAAGAACAAAAGCAAAATCTCCACGCAGAAGTGAGGGAGGATACATCCACAAGTTGTTATGATCTCTCCAGGAGATGGCGCTCACAGCGTATTTTTGCTTTTAGGTTTTCAAATTGAGAAAAATTTCACAATTTCCTTATATGGATAATTAATTCAAAGCAGTATGATGTTTCATGTTTTATCATCTTTCAGATGGTCCTCTGGGCTACCAAAACGTGACCTAAATTCTTTGTGTTCTTATTTTACAGATGAAGATAGCGTTTGGGGGTAAAATTGCTAGAAGGAACAAAGTTTATGGTGAGAGGGTTTGTGTTATGAGGTGAGAGGAAGCACATACCTCAAAGCCTTTGATACTAAAATTCCAATCAACAGAAGTAATAACCTTATTATTATAGGATGGGAAATGTATAAGCCGGAAAGTAGAAGGGAAGATAGAGATTTTGTGGAGAGAGCTAACAACTGGACATATGTCTAGGGTTATCTGAAAAAATAAAGGTAAAACCCCATTGTAAGGGCCAGTACATAGTGTAGTCCTGGCACTTCACTTGTAAGATGTGTGATCTTGGGTAGGGTTTCTTCCCTCTCTGGAGTTTAGGTTACATCTCTTTAGAATCACAAAATTTGGCTGGATAATCTCTATGGATACCACAGTTTTAAAATTCTGTTTACCAACAGAACTGCAGAGTAAGGGGGAAAAGTAATTGCAAGTTCAACTGGTGAAAGATATAGGCTAAGAGAGCTTTCATGGCCATGTGAAAAGTTAGCTTACAAATTCTCGCACAGAACCAGTTTGTTGATGGATAGTAATTCTGGGTCAGTATTACTAACCCTGGCTTTATATAATGTTCACTGGGGAGAATTTTAAGTTATAGTAATGGCTGGGCCCCACCCAGAGCAACTACACAGAATCTCTGGTGGGTAGGGCCCAAATCTCAGTAGTTGTTAAAAAGTGCTCCTGGCACTTCTAGCCCACAAACAAGACTAAGAGCCACTGATTCAGATAATTTGAAAGACCATTAAAGCTTAAAACCTTTATTAGGGATAAACAATGTTCTTAATACTAGCGAAAGGTGTAAGCACAAGCCTGGAGGGGAAAAGGATGCAAATGAAAATAGAGTAAAAGAAGAAAGAGAGAGTAGAAGACATGGGGTATAAATTTGGGAAGAAAAATATACAAGAACAGATGGTCACATGGTAGGGATACTGCCAAACTCAAGTTGTTATTATATTTTGAAAATTTACTCCAATGAAGACAATTACTCCATTAGAAAAAGAAGAAGAAACATTTTCCTTCACCCTTCATTCCATACCTTCACTCCATTGTCACTGCTGGGAAATGAAAATCCTGAATGAGAGAAAGGTTGAGAGTAAGAAGTAACACAATCACATTTTTATAACTTATATCATGTTCTCTGAAATCTCTCCTCTCCTCTTTCCAGATGGAAAAGGCTAAGTTTAAGGCACCTCTTTGCAGACAGAGTGATCTACCTATGGTCTCCTCCTTATTGAACTCTTTGTTGAATTAGATTGCAGGTGACTTTATGGTTCTCTACCTGATTTTAGTGTTATGTCCCAAATAAGTCTGCAAGGTTTTTGAGTAAAAGGATCATTTTTTTGGTTTCCTTCTCTCAAATTGCTTAGTTCAATCCTGGGTGGAGAGACTCTATTTGCTGCTTCATTCATTGAACTTGGAAACCTTAATAAAAAAGAAGAATCATATTGTGTGTGTGTGTCTTTCCTTGTAAACACATAATATTGCTCTGTTGGAGAATCTCATGCTCTAGAAAGTTTGTACTTGAGTGAGAATGCAGGGGAAACCTGCAATAATTTCTCAGAGAAAATAAGGGAAAATGCTGCTTCATTCATTGAACTTGGAAACCTTAATAAAAAAGAAGAATCATATTGTGTGTGTGTGTCTTTCCTTGTAAACACATAATATTGCTCTGTTGGGGAATCTCATGCTCTAGAAAGTTTGTACTTGAGTGAGAATGCAGGGGAAACCTGCAATAATTTCTTAGAGAAAATAAGGGAAAATGCTGCTTCATTCATTGAACTTGGAAACCTTAATAAAAAAGAAGAATCATATTGTGTGTGTGTGTCTTTCCTTATAAACACATAATATTGCTCTGTTGGAGAATCTCATGCTCTAGAAAGTTTGTACTTGAGTGAGAATGCAGGGGAAACCTGTAATAATTTCTCAGAGAAAATAAGGGAAAATAAAAATTCTGTGTAAACTACATACTCACACAAACACAGAGTTTTATATATAATTTTTAAGGGGCTCATAATAGTCTTGAAGCCCATCTGTGGACTTCTATTGGGCCCTGGGTCACAGGGTATACCCAAGAGGGATCTGGATTGGATGTACATACAAGTTTAGTGGCTGTCTTTGACTTGTTGAGTGAGTATACACTTAAGCGGTTTTGTATGTTTGACTGAATTTCTGTTGTGAAAGACACAGAAGCAGATTTGGACAAATGAAAAAAAATCGCCTGTTCTTGGGCAGGATGACTCAACATCATAAAGTTTGTCAGTTCTCCCTAAGTTAATTTAGAATTTTACTGTAATCCAATAAAAATACCAGCAACTATTTTTTAATGGAGCTAGACAAATTGATTCTAAAGTTCATATAAAAAATTCAAGAATAGCCATGAAAACACTGAAAAGGTAAAACTACAAGAAGGACTAGCTCTACTAGACGTTAAAACACACCACAAAGTTGCTATAATTAAAACAGTGTGATACTGGCTCATAAATAGTCAAACAGACTAGAGGAGTAGAACATGAAAAAAAAATCCAAAAATAGACACAGCACATGTGGAAATTCAGTACAAGATATATGTGGTATTTCAAATTATTGTAGGAAAGATGGACTTTAAAGTAAATGGAGCTGAGGCAACTGGGTAACAATTTGGAGAAAAAAATAAAACTAGATACATACCTCATACTATACACAGGAATAAACTCCTGTACTAACCTAAACATACTATAGACAAGAATAAACGTGACAGGAACATAAATGTAAAAAAAACCCCACAAACCCTACAAGTAATGGAAGAAAACATAGGTAAATTCCTCTTTATCCTCAGTGTAGGAAAAGGCTTTTCTACTATATTCAAAATCTAGAAACAATAAATAAATTGGTACATTTGACTACATAAAAAGAAAATTATTTGCATGCATAGACTACCATTAAAAAATTAAAAGATAATTGAGGGTGTTGCATGTAAGGAGATTGGTTGTTGATGCTCGGTCCTAACAAGTAAAAAGCTGAACAGGGTGAAAAATCAATCACTCTTCTTGAATCCTTCAGAGAAGTGAGGACACAGGGCAAACTTCCTCTCCCATAACTGGAGAGACAGACAGGTGAATACAAGGAATCATAGCTTACTGGAACAGACTCACAGGACTGTTTTCTTAACAAGGCCTTCCCTCAGGAGAAATTAGTTAGCCAGAGGCTCAGGTTAATATCCTACTGGGGTATTATTAGAGACTAACTGACTTGGGGGAAAGGAAATACCCACTCTAGCCATCCTCTGCTACCTAAAAGAAGGGGGAAAAAAACCCTGAGAAACACTTGTGAAGTTCACAGTCCAGAGGCACATGTTCACTAAAAGACGGACCTCATCACAGGATTATAGAACACTTCTTTTCCCTTCACATTTTACCACCATAATACTAAATGCTTATTTACAGCAGTTCCTTTTATCCAGTACCTCATGTCTGGCTATCAAGAAAAAATTACAAGGCATACCAAAAGGCAAAAAAATAGAATTTGGAGAGATGGAGTAAGCATCAGAACCAGTCATGGCAGGGATGTTGGGGTTATCAGTAGGAAACGTAAAATAACTATGATTAATATGCCAAGGACTCTAATGGATACAGTATACTGCACGCAAGAACAGATGGGCAATACAAACAGAGAGATGGAAAAACTAACAAAGAACCAAAAAGAAAGGCTAGAGATAAAAAAAAAAACACTGTAAGAGAAATGAAGAATGACTTTAATGGGCTTATTAGTAGACTGAATATGACTGAGGAAAGGCTCTCTGAGCTTGATGATATCTCCACAGGAATCTCCAAAACTGGAAAGCAAAGAAAACAAAGACTGGAAAGAAATAGAACAGAATATTCAAGGACTGAGAGACAACTACAAAAAGTATAATATTCATATAATGGGAATACCAGAAGGAGAAGAAAGAGAAAGGAACAGAGGAAATATTCGAAGTGGTAATGACTGAAAATTTCTTCATTTTAATGTCAGACATCAAACCACAGATCCAGGAAGCTCAGAGAACACTAAGTAAGAGAAGTGCAAAAAACTGCAGCTAGGCATACCACATTCAAACTAGAGAAAATCAAAGATAAAGAAAAATCCTAAAAGAAACCAGAAGAAAACAACACCTTAACTGTAGAGGAATCAAAATAAGAATTACATCTGACTTCTCCTCAGAAAGCACGCAAACAAGAAAACAGTGGAGTGAAATATTAAAGTGTTGATAGAAATAACCCACCAACCTAGAATTCTGTACCCTGCAAAGTTATCCTTCAAAAGTAAAGGAAAAATAAAGAATTTTGTGGACAAACAAAAATTGAGAGAATTTGTTGCCAGTAGACCTCCCTTGCAAGAAATATTAAAAGAACATCTTTAGAGAGAGGTAAAATAATGCAATCAAAAACTTGGATCTGCATAAAAGAAAGAAGAGCATAGAAGAAGGAATAATTGAGGATAAAATAAAAACTTTTATTTTTCTTGTTCTTATTCATCTAGCAACAGTTTGTTCAAAATAATAGCAACAACATATTTAATTATATACTTATGTATATATCATATATAGGTTTATATACGTTTATATCTAAGTAAAATGAATGACAACGGTGATACAAGGGACAGAGGGAAGAATTAAGATTACTCTGTATTATCATAAGATGCTCACACTGCCCGTGAAGTGGTATAGTGTTATTTGAAAGAGGACTTTGATTAATTGTAAATGTATAATGCAAACTCTAGGGCAACCAGTAAAAAAAATAAGGTAGAACTGATATGCTAAGAAAGGTGAGAAAATTGAATGATATAAAATGCTCAATTAAAGCAATAAAAGCCAGAAAAATATTGGAAGACAGAAATAGGAACAAAGAACAAGAGCAACAAATAGAAAACAGTAACAAATATGGTCGATATTAATCCAACTACATCAATAATCACTTTGAACATCAATGGTCTACGTGCACCAATTAAAAGACAGAGGTTGTGAGAGTGAATCAGAAACAGGACTCAGCTGTATGTTGTCTACAAGAAACCCACTTTAAATATAAAGACACATATAGATTAAAACTGAATGGGTGGAGAAAAACAAACTCTCGGTTTTGATAACCGTACAATGGTTATGAAGGTGCTAACATCTGAGAAACTGGGTGAAGGGCATATGTAATATGTTGTAATATTTTTGCAACTTTTGCTATGAGATTATTTCAAATTGAAAAATTAGAAGATAAAAATAATTAATGAAATAATTAAATATATCTGCATAACATGAAAATTTTTTTAATATCCTGTTGCTTTTTGAAGCTTATTAAACTGTGCTAACATTTACAATGGTTCACTTTAAAAATATTCTCAATTTTAAATGAAATAATTTAGAAAGTTTCAAGCACTTATCTGCAAATAAAAAGTTAAAAAGGTGAATTTTTGAAACATGTAATCAATTAATTAACAGGTTGAAAACAAAGAATGTATATGTTCTGAAAGAAACCTGAGGAACTTGGTAAATTTTGGAAAAAAGATTTTTGTCTTCTAAAAGTATCCAGTAAAATCAATGAATTACATGGTATAAATAAATGTTTCAAAAATGTCTTTTCTTTTAGCCAGAAAATAACATTTTGTAAAACATTTAAATGACAGTTTGAACACCTCTACTTAGGCCATTTCAAAGGCTGTTTTCAATTGAACACAGCTGTTCAAATGGTCCCAATTAAAAAAGAATTGCAGCTGAAATGAGCCAATTTAGCTCTGATAAATATTGTTTTCAACCCGAGACGTGTTAAACTTGTCGATTTTAACAGCAGATTGCCAAATTGATGCAATTATGTGGTCACTGTAAATTACTTATAAAAAAGAAAAACAGAGGTGCATTCGCTGGGAGAACATCTCTGAAAAATCCATCAAAGGATTTTCATTTTTCTCTGGTATGATATTTGGATGCCATAATATGCAGTTATTTGGGAGTTTTTTGGATTATCAAGTATAAAGTTGTTCTGAACAGCTTTGCCTATAACTAGAATTTATAAGCTCTGTCTTGACATCTTTCCTGTAACACATATTTATTTGAAGACAGAGTACACTATAACTAGCGACTAATAGGAGGCTTTGTCTTTCTTCTGCTTCATTCTTTAATTACAGAAATAGTTATAATTACAACTGAACATTGGAAACTTAACAAATAGTGGTTTTATTTATCCTAGAGGCACACTTAGCCTTCTACATCCGTGCAGTAGTCCTAAGGGTGAATTATCCTCTTTTATTTTACTTTCTCTCCTCCTTAGTGCCTCAATTGTTGCTGCTTTTACTATTTCATGGCTCAGTTTTAGACGTTAAAGACTGTCTTTAACCTATGACTCCTGCCCTTTTGACCAGGCATTTCCACACATATTCTGTCTTTGCCCTTTAGTTCCCTGTGAAGGACTCTGGTTTGGCTTCATGTCATTGGCTATCTTAGAATTTATTTGGATTACATACTTGCAGTACTAAACTGCTCCTTGAAGTCCAAGTTGGTCTACCTTAGCCATGATAAAGGGAAGATTCTGACAAGCAGGGTGATTACGGAACCATCTAAATAGGACTTTCTAGAGCACGGATGTCAGGTTGGAAAAAGTGGATCTTCATTACATCGTGAGCCTCTTCACTAGGATAGCCTCAGATTGTGTAACCAATTTAAAGGCATAGCCTTGGTACTGCTCTATCAGCCCTCACAAAGCCAGATGCTCTATAAAAGCTATGCATTTTCAAGGCAAAAGGTAGGAGGCCCCAAACTCCAACTATCAAAGTTCCCCAGCTGGCGCTTTTGAGGTAGACAGTGCCATTGCTGCAATGGTACAATGTCAGTGGAAGCCACTCCAGATCTTCACTCCAGAGCCAATGCATTGTCCTGGAGAATCCATATCCCATTTAATGTTGTCTTAGGTCAGCAGATCTGTATTCCTGGAATTCCTAAGGGCTAATGAAGGAGCCAAAAGGTATGAACCAGAATAGAGACTCATTCACTCTGGCCTAAGAAAATGCAATTGAGATATTCACAGTGTAAAAGAAAAATTGCACTGGATACTTGTTAAAAACAGCAGGAAAGTCTCTATTCAAGACTATTGCAATGGGGGTCAATTGAATTCAACCCCAGGCCATTTGTGTTTGCTGATTTACCCAGGTAGGCTTCTACTCTCAGAGACTGGGAGACAGAGGAACTATCTTCCTAGGTGTTTACATTTCTGTGAAAAGATTTACATTTCAAAGGCACAGAGAAAGAATTTACAATCTCAAATTTTCTAAAGTAAATGCTCTAAGTAAAGGGAAGTCAAGGGCCTATAGTCAGGAAGAAAGTGTCTAAAATTAAGTCAAGCCGAGAGGATCATTAGGCCATCTTGGTCAACAGGGGAGAGGAGTCTCCAGGGAACCGTGAAAGTACCCAGGAGAGAGGAAGTTTCACACCCTTGCTAGGCCCAGAGAAGACCAAACACTAGTCAATTAAGAACTTCTTGCCTGCTTTCTTCTTCTCTCTTGAGAAAGAGTTGATGTTTTAACTGTTTTGACCCAATTTTGAAGAGTCTGGCCCAGAAGGCTTCTCAATGGAAGAGGAAGTGGAAAATCATGCCAAGCATCGAGTTTGCTGTGGGCCAATCCTAAAATGTTACCCGAGATGGCTTCTTTCTCACTTCCATTTATATATTTTCAGATTGAATCTCACCTCTTTGTTCTTCCAACCATCTTACTTGTCCTGGAAGTCATCCAGCATCTCTCCCTCAGTCCACTCTGTCGAAAAGAGAAGGGGACACAATTTGAATTAATTATTTATTAAGGGTAAGAATTCAGTGAAGACAATTGAAAAATAAAGATAAGACATCACAACGCTAAGAACTCAAAGAAGCTTCTGGGAAGCAAGACTGACAGCTTGTTATTGCTGGGGTAGAGTGTGAGAATTTGGTGACTTTCAATTCAACATCACATGTTAGATCAATAGCAACAACCACCTCCTGTGTTTGGTCTTCCGGCTGTTGGTAGTTCACCCTTCTTTTTCGAGGGAACAATACTGGATATTGAGAAAGCCTAGTAAAATATCCAGTGCCTTCTGAAAATAGTCTAGCTTGTCAAGTAGCTATCAGGGTATTAAAAGAGAAGGTTATTGATCCTTGATCCAGTTCTTTTCTGAAGAAACAAAGGCCAACTCTGGGCCAGAAACAGGAATAACTTTATAAGAATCCTCTCACTTAGTCCTATCAACAATCATATAATGTTGACTTTATTATTATTCTTATTTTATGGGTGAGAAAATTGAAACTTGGCAAGGGAAATATTGTGTCCAATGCAAATGCTGTAGTTGGGGTATGAATCCAATCAGATTATTTCAGAGCCCCAAGAGTAATCACATCACCATCCTTGGTCAGACACTGTCAAAGAAAAAAATTGTACCATACCCTTGTAAAAATGACAAGGAAGATTTTATTCAAGACTATTGTAGTAGAGGAGACAGATTGAACTCAACTCTGAATACAACAGGGACAATGGGGATGTATAGCCAATGGGTAGGGCAAGGGAGTGGAAGGAAAATTACTAAAAGGAAGTTGGTTAGGTGCCAAAGGTAAGAAGGAAGAGGTACTTGTTGAGATATCAGGAGGGAGGAAAAGGAACTTGAATGGATATCAAGAGTGGAGAGTCTCGATAAACTGGTTTACGAGAGTTCTTTGCCAGAATTGAGCTCCCAAGGCCCCGGGGCAAGGGAGTGGGGAGAGGGAAGGACTCAAGGAGCCTGAAAAAATTTTAGTCAAAGAGAGAGTCCTTGTCAATGCTGTAGTGAATTAAATGGCTGAAGACATTAGAGTTTGGAATGGGAAAAAATATATATAAAATTGTTTTTGAGTTTTTTTTAGATAGAAATTTGGTTAATTTGTACATTCTGGTTTATGGTGATAGGCTTGTGAAAACTCTTGGGCCTCATTTCCCAGTGGTCTTGTGCTGCTTAAGTTACTCACATTCACAAGAAACCCCAATATATCAATGTACATTCTGATAGTCAGGAGGGGGGTAAAGAGGAATAATATGGAAATTTCACATTTTTCATTGCAGAGTTTAATATTTATTTCTTTCATTTAGGTACGGCTTCATTATTTGGATTTTGTGAGTCTCTCTCACACTTTTCACTCTCCTTCCTTCCCATCCAACTCAATCCTTTTCTTTTTATGGCGCCTTCATTTCCTAAATAGAGGGAAAAGGACATTGTTTTTCTTTTTATATCTGGAGTCCTACTTTCAATTTTATTTTATTTTTTTCTCATAATTTTTATGTCCTTAAAATGTTGTTAGTTACTTTGCCTCCTTAAAATGTAAATGCTCTAGCAAGAGATGAAACATACTCAACTATTTTAGGATATATGCAACCCAAAATTATCTCTGAAAGCCACATGAGTTCTGGAAACATTGGTATGCAGGAGCATAGACTTGAGACTATTCGGTTTCCAAAGGTCCTTCATAGCATCCAGTCCTGAAACAACAAACATCCTTTTGCTCTTGAAACTGGTTCAGAACAGAATAGAAAGAACAAGGCCTGCTGGTCCAAGCTTTGGAGGTAAGCCGACCATTTGCTTAACAAAGCAAGGCTTCACTCTGCCTCTCCGAGGTGCCTTTCATCTGAAAACTGGGTTTGGAACCAAGTAGAAACAGCTCTCTCCAGTGGGATTCATCACTTCCTGGTTTCAGCCCAGTGCAAAGAATAGACTCTTGTGTTTGCCTGCTATTCACATTTTCAGTCGAATATGAAACTAGAGGTGTGCCTAAATAATAACAGCTGGTACACATTTCCTTTTCCCCAACTGAAGATTCAGATTCTTATTTTCCCAGAGCAAGGTGAAACTGCTTTTCAACTCGGCTCACTAAAAGCTGGTGCAAAATAATATGAAAGGAACAGTCTTTCATAATGAGAAAGATAATTGGAAACATCCAGTCTCTGCTGCCCTCTCTCAATGCCCTTTACATTTTTTTTCTGGCCTTTAAAAACTGTGGATTTCTTTTCTGAGGGCAGGAGGTAGGGAGGGGAACTCTTTAACTGTACAGATACTGTCAAAACCAGATAATTTGGTCTACCGTGCCTTTCAGAAAGCCATTTGTTCCCTATATTCCCATTTTTGTGGGATTAATGAGAAGATTGAATCGATTTACGCCTGCACACACTAGAAGTTTGAACGCAGTGTCAATCATGAGCACAGACAGTTTCATCTCTGTTGTCTTTTAAGAGCTGTCAGTCTCTTTTGAAATAGAAAAAAAGAAAAATATAAACTAAAACCAAAACCAAACCACAGGCAAGAACTGTTTTTGCCTCCAATGTCCATAACTGTGAAACTACATTTATTGATCTGACTCACCCTTTCACCAAATCCTGGATGTTACAATCACAAACGCACATTGTTGAAGTTCAGAAATGAGTCTGGTCACCTGTCCTTTCTTCAGCCGCCTAAGCTTATGGGGAAAATGTGTGTGGATTAGAAACTAAAATGTTTTGGGCTAACTCATGCAAGGACACTTTTAAAGACCATTAAATTTAATTTTCTTTGTAATGTAAGAGCATAGGAACAATATTCTTCTATCTATGCAAGGCCTCTTCTTAAAAGACAATAGTTGAAAAAAGAAATACTGATGTTGCAGGTGGGCATTCACTTCTTTCTTATCACAACCTATTAGAAATAAAAATCTAAAGACTGAGTCTGAAGAAGAAAACAACCAAAAATATAAGAGTGAAAATAATGAAGGACAGACTGGTAGGTAGGTAGAAATCTAAACATTCAGTGAATAAGCATTTTATTAAGTGCTGTATAAGAAGGTAACCAAGTCAACAATACATTTGCTATCTGTGAGGACCTGTTGCATTCTAGTTACTAGTACAGATCAGAGGAAGTAAAAGCATAGCCTCATTTGTTATTGTCAAATGACAGAATTAAAACAATTCAGTAACGAGTTTGATGTCCTTTAATTAAGGAAAAACAATCCATGGATTGGGGAAGTACGATGCCTCACAAGCAGTGGTACACTCTTCCCCAGAGATTTTCGATGAAAGTGACTTTTACAGAGCATTAGAGAGGCAATGAGAAAGACGGCATGATTGGCTAAGAGATGGGGTCAGGTCAACTAGCTAAAACTGAGTTGGAGGATTGTGATTGGTGTGTGTTAGGTTTTCTTGTCAGTGAGGTGTTTCCCATAAGTGCAGTCTGACTTAGGTTAAGATTTGTGATGTGGGCTGGGCCACTCGGGTGGCCTCCATTTTGTGGGTCTCCATATATGAATTACCTTTATCATTATCAGTCCTGAAAAGCAGATAAAGAGTAAACTAGAATTGTTCATTCTCTCTTTATCCCTTTCTCAAAATCTAGTTCCCTGCACTCTTTGGCCAGAAAAATCACGTAGCTGAGCTCAAAATCAAAGAGAAGGGAAATACATTTCAAATGTGGTGATAGGGAACAAAAATTTAAATGACAAAGGGCATGGATACAAAGAGAGGTGAAGAGTTGAGGCAATTACACACTCTACTACATTCTGTTAATGTGGTGAATTACATTGATTAATTATTCATGTTAAATCATACTCACATTCCTAGAATAAACCCAATTTTATCCTGAAAGATTACATTCTTTGTATTTTGCTGGGTTTGTCTTGTTAATATTTTGTTTAAGATTTTGAATTTATGTTCCTGAGAGACTGACTGGTGTTTTTCCTTTCATATAAATCTTTGGTATTAAGATGTCTCTGGTCTCATAAAAGGAGTTGGAAAAGTTTTCCTACTTTTCTATTCTCCGAGTGTGTATAAGGAGTGTACTGTCTCTCTCTTAAATGTTTGGTAGAATTCCTAAATAGGCTATACATACCCGGAGATTATTTTTGTGGGAAGGCTTTTAACTACAGATTGAATTTTTTACTACTTACAGGATTATTTATATATTCAATTTCTTCTTGTGTCAGTTTTGTTATTTGTGTTTTTCTAGAAATATTCTATGCCAAATTTCAAATTTATGGATAAAAGTTGATATTTTCTTATCTTTTTGATGTCTGTAGGATCCATATTGTGTTCCCATTTCCATTCTTCATATTGATGTTTTCTGCCTTTTGTCTCCCCTTCTCTCTCTTACACTTCGCTGCCTCCTATGGTTAACTAGTCTCTTTGACCTTGGTGTTATGCATTTGCTTTACAGAGGTACTGTTTCAGCCAGCGTTTTACATTCAAAGCAACATATTTTGTCATATTTTTCATTTGCTCTATGGCAATATTTTTGTGGTGAGTGTTCTTCATCTGTCTTTGTTTTTCTTATTCTTTTCTCCCAATATTCTTATAGTGTCCTTTTAAAAAAGATTTTCTGCTGGCTTCGTTTTGATCACCCATCTTTGAATAAGTGAAATTGATTTCCTGTACCAGTGATTTGAGGAGTATGGCCTAGAGCCATATTCCAAGATTGTACACATCTTCCTTATGTCCTTGCATTTTTATAAGCAAATATTCCTAGTCTTTACTTTTCCCCAATCAACAGACTTCAAGAGCTGGAGGTCTGCTTATCATTCAAAATTTCTCTTCTCTCCTTACAGGAGGTCACCTGTTCTTGCAAATATGGTTTATCTATATGATGCCATATTTAACTCTCTTTCTTCTGCTTATTAGATCCAAATTGGCATAACTGAAGCTCTCATCTCTAGTATGCTTGCGGTTTTGCTAATTCTAGTTTTATACCCAAGGGTGTACACATCAAGATGCACTCTGGAGATGTCCATCTTTTTTCTGCAAGGATTAGATTCTTGTCGTAACTCTTCCTCATAACCCAACTGCACCTTACTGCCTTTGACACCTCTTCCACTTTGTTCATCTTGTTAAATTTGGGGGAGATTCATTGTTTTGTCAATTTTCCAGTGACGCATATTGTTTCTCTTTCCTTGTTCTTCTCGTTGCATTTGGCCTTCTTTCTAAAAGGGTAAAAGAAAAATACCAATTTTACAGAAGTAATAAAAATTATGGACTGTGATGATATGTTTCTGATTTTGTTTAAAGTAACCTTTTGTTGGTGCCCTTGAGGTCAAATCCTGTGCTCTTTTCTCTTTAAGGCACAGCATTTGGTCTCAGGTGGATTAGGGAGCAACTGTTTGTGAGGATCTGAACAAATCCAAATCCATTTTTGAAAATCAATTTAAAATGAGTGTTCCAATGATAAGAAACATCATTTTTGCATTTGAAGAATTCTCTCAATCTCTAACTAGCTACAAAATATAAAAAGAACACAAATCTTTTACAACCATGTGGTAATAAAGAAAAAGAAATGGGTGTTCATGGATAAATCATTAAATATATATTGGTTGAAATCCTAGTGTATACAAGAAACTATTTGCTGTAAACTTGAGGAGGAGAAAATATATAGAGATGGTACCCAACCATCATAGAGAAATGGTATGGAGTAGCTCTCAGTACTAGGACTAGGCTATCTGGGCTCTAATTCCATCTCTGCCCTTTATTAGCTGTGCAGCTTGAGCAAGTCACTTACCCTCTCTGTGTTCTCATTTGTAAAGGTGGACAGATAATAGGATCTCCTTGATGGAGTTGTTATAAGAATTAAATGAGGGGCTGGCCCCGTGGCTGAGTGGTTAATTTTGCAAGCTCTGCTTTGGCGGCCCAGGGTTTCACCGGTTCGGATCCTGGGCAAGTACATGGTACTGCTCATCAGGCCATACTGAGGTGGCATCGCACATGGCACAACCAGAGGCACTCACAACTAGAATATACAACTATGTACTTGGGGTGTTTGGGGAGAAGAAGAAAGAAAGAATTAAATGAATTAATACATGTGAAGAGCTTTGAATAGCATCTGGAGCTACTACGCATTCAATGCTTCCTATTATTTTGTGACAGTTGACCTTACGTAAAGCTTTCCACAAGTCAGAATAAATTCTTTTTGAGATATGTATACATTTTCCTCAGCTAGATAGCAGTTTTGTTTGCTTGAAATGAAGAATAAATTGACAGACTTTTATAATTTTTTCTTTTGTTATACTTTTGCTTTGTATATTACTTTAGAGATATTTGCTCTCAGTCTCTCACAACTTAAAAGTAATTCTGATTTACATTAAAATGGCTTTTTTTAAGTTTTCAAGAATAGAGATCTTATGCCAGTCAGTCACCGTATATGAAGAGTTTATTCTCTAGTGTTCAGAGGGTCAAAGAGTCTGTTCCCTAGTCGGGGCATACCCACCCTGACATTGTTCATTGAAAGCTGCTTCCACACCCAAGAGACCCAGCTCTGTGTTTCTCCTTCAAGAAACTTTCCCTAGTTCCTGCAGGCTTGTGAGTCTCAAAATACTCGTCACACTTACTTATAGGACTCCTCTAGCTTTCAGCTGCAAATAAAAGAATCTCCTCATAAAGTAGATTAAACCATGGTGATACTATTGCCCACAAAAATTCTGGAGAGATCCCACTCCATATTTGATTCAGCAGCTCCCTGCTATTATTGAGAACCCATCCTCTCATCTTGTCATCCTCGTAGTATTACATGGGTCTAAGGACCCTGAGGAAAACGGCTAGGTGCCAAACCCAGATTGTCCCTACTCTATTTCTTTTTTTACTAACAGAATGACAGTTATATATGTACAGGTTACATACCCAGCTTAAAAAAATATCAGAGGGTGTGGAGAGAAGGGAACCCTCATACACTGCTGCTGGGAATGCAAACTGGTCCAGCCACTATGGAAAACAGTATGGAGATTCCTCAAAAAACTAAAAATACAACTACCATATAACCCAGCTATCCCACTACTGGGTATCTACCCAAACAACTTGAAAGCAACAATCCAAAGTAGCATATGCAACCCTATGTTCATTGTAGCACTATTCATAATAGCCAAGACATGGAAACAATCCAGGTGCCCATTGACTGATGATTGGATAAAGAAGATGTGGTATGTATATATATGTCATGATATATATATATCATGGAATACTACTCAGCCATCAAAAAAGACAAATTCATCCCATTTGCAACAACATGGAAAGACCTGGAGAGAATTATGTTTAGTGAAATAAGCCAGACTGAGAAAGACAAATGCCAGATGATTTCACTCATATGAGGAATATGAACAAGCACATGGACAAAGAAAACAGTTCATTGGTTACCAGGGGAAGGGGGGTGGGGGGGTGGGCACAGGGGTGAAGGGGAGGTCTGTGTGGTGACAGACAAGAAATAACGTACAACTGAAATTTCACAATGATGTAAACTATCATGAACTCAAATAAAAAAAAAATACCAGAGAACTCCCCTTGAATGCTACTGCCATCCAAACAAATTCTATACATAGCACTGCGTTTTTTGAAATGTCCAACGATATTCCTTGGCACATTTGGAGGGCTTTGACTTCATTATAAAAGTGATTCATGCACAGAGTTAAAAAATATTAGGATAAAAAGTCTTAAAGTAAAAATTAAAAATTTTCTCCCTCATCTACCCCCACACTCCTAATTTCCACCCATCAGAAAGACATATCCTTTAAAGCATTTTTTATTTACTGCATCATTTCCCTCCTAGCCTTTTATTTTTCCATTAAAACCACCCTAATTCCTCACTTGTCTATGTTTTCTGAAGTAAGCAGACTAGAAATTACTTTAAAAACCCTACAGAGAAATTAGCTTTCTTCATCAAAAATAATATGTTCATTTAGGAAAGGAATTTGAGTTCACAAGACTCCCTTCTGAAGCACTAAGCCATGTGACCATCATAGTCTGAATAATGATGGTCAATGATGGTGTGCGTATGTGCATTTTTGTGACTACACCACTGTTGTTTCACCCCAAGATTCTTCAGTGTTAATAACTATCGCAGTGAGATGTGCCACATATTTTGTAAATGGTCTGCCCTCTTCAGTGGTAAGTAATATTTTATATCTTATTTTAGCACAAAGTATATGATATCTTTTCATTGAGACACATAGAACAAGGTACAAGATTTTGAAAATGCTCAGCATGTCATGGATACATATGCTGGAAGATTATGAGAGAGAAAAATGACCGAGGCTAATGCATTTGAAGCTTGCTATAAAATACAGTACCCTTTAAGATAGGACTATTTTGGATTTCTTCCAAGCCTATAATTTCTAAAGAACCATAAGAACCTTATTAAATAAGACTTACTCTGGACAATGTTATGATGTCCTTGTGAGTCTCTCTAACCTAATTTTCCACACAGTTCTCCTTTTCCCTCTGAGAATATTTTATCCAGTCCTTCAGGATCTCTCATACTGTTTCTCCTTCCCCTTACTCCAAAGGTACTAGTATTCATTTACATCTTGAGCCACTATGTTAGGATCCTATCTCTAATTCCAAATAGACAAGATGTCTTTCACTTTAATTAAAGGAATATAAAGCATTCTTGAATGAATTGGGAGTTTCTGAGCCCCTTAAATTTTACTTCATAGGCTGAGAAGAAGAATGATCCTTAATTTAATATGATGTCATCTCAAAGAGAATCTCACAGGTAGCATTTTAGTGAGGTTCTTTATTGATTTTATAGGTCTAAGAAATTTTGGTTATAATCAAGTAACTTGGTAAAGAACACCAAGGATGATATCTTTTTTTTTAAAGGCAGGATAGACTTTGGTTTTGAACATTCCCTCACACCAAGTCTCACTGTGGTTGACTACTTAACTTTCTGTGTCCTACTTTGAAGAGAAGAAGTCCTCTCTGCCACAATTTGAACCTTAAGTTGTTAAACGTGCTATATTAGTGACTTGGTGGTAAAGCCACATCCAAAAATGCTAAAGCCTGGCACTGTGATGACTCCCAATCCTGACACCCTGATCTAGTCTTTCAGACTGTGAAATAATTTACAATTTAATTCACAAATAAGAGGCAGTGGAAAGTAGTGTCATGAAACTAGAGACATAATGATAGGGTGTCTCAGCTCCTCCAAGGAGAGCTGTCACTGCTGTCATGTATCTATTCTGGGCTTGAGATACACTAGGTATTTCTTTAGGATCTATAATTCCATTGATGACATTTATGATTCTTTCAAGAACTTCTTAAAGTACTTGAACTAACTGGTAAGCTGACTTGTGGGAAACTATTTTCTTGTTATCCATCCAAAGCCAGCCTGATGCTCTTTCAATATGTATCTTTGTGATTATGTTTTGAGAATTTAAAATGCTATTTCATAACTCTTATTATTATATATAAACATTCAATTGAGTGTCAGAAAGGTATTTAAAAGGAGAACTGATGATATAAAAAGGGAGTTAGACAGCTGAGTGACTCCACCAACTTTTAACATTTGGTGAAAGAGAACACCCCAGTGTTAAAGTGTGCTTTACTCGGTGTTAATGAGAGAGGCTCAATGACAGAAGCTGTATGAGAGAAGCTCACTCATTAATCCTATCTTCTTATCTGGTAGATTGTACATTGAGATGCTAAACACAAATACTGTAGTGTGGAATTCAATTTTAAGTACAAAAAATGCCATTGAGAAAATGTGTTTATATGTTGACCCACTTTTAAGTTCCTTTATTCAGAAGCTTCCTTTACTTTTAGAATAATAATCACTCATTTGTGAAACCAAATTCATTGCTGAAGACAACTTCAGTATATCTTTCATTGTCAAAAATCTCTTTTTGTGTATGAAGGTAATAAAAGTGGTTAAAATAAAGATTTACCGAAAAGAAACAAAAGAAGAAAGTTCCCATGCAAAATCTCCATTAGACCTACTTTTTTTCAGTTTATAATTATAGCAGATGTTACCCAGAAAATATCAGTTTTTGTATTTTAATCCAACCAATATCTTTGGGAAGAAATGTGGCCTCATTGACAGCAAAGAATGCTAATGGTTGACTGTAATGGCAGGTTTGCAGGATGTTTCCCAATTTAACCTTTGCTGAGTGAAGAAGCAGCCATGTTTTTCTGTCATCCTGGAGAGTTGACTGATCCAAGACTATTAAAGCAACCAATGAGTGAATATTGGCCCTCCTAGAGAAAAATCTGTGTCTGATTCAAACAGAAGATTACTTGGACTAAGAAAATACTAGCAGTGGCCAGAGTACCATTTTTTAATTACTTCCCCACAAAGTATCTCATTTTTCAGCTGGTAGAAGGCCTATAGCTAAGTAGTTGTTACAAGAAACAACTTCAAACTACTGTTAAATTAATTAAATGAGGAGGCCAAGAGACTGATGTGGCTCTAATGCCATGGCAGCCTACACAAGCAAATAAAAATCTAAGCCTATAAATGCCTCAAGGTTACAAAATCAAAACACTAATGACAATCAATCACAAATATCCAATTAGCCTCTAAGCTATAGCCAATTAAATAACTTTCTTTGCTCCACACCTTCTCTGGATAAGTCTTCCCCTGGCTCCTGTTGGCAGAACACTCCTAACCACTTCTGGTTTTGCGCTGCATGTTTGGAATCTGTTTTTGCTCAAATAAACTTAAAATTGTTAATATGCCTCAGTTTATCTTTAACATTACCTTAAATCCAGGAGGGTTTGATGGGGACAATTAAAAATACAGGGATTTTCTAAGACCCAATTGCAATAAGTGCAGCTGGTCCTCACAGGAGCTGGAAAGGAGGAAGTAATCAAGCTTCTTTCTGTCTCTCCCTGTCTCTGTCTCTCTCTTAGACACACACACAAACTCACACACATCCTTCACCTTGGATGTACATCGGCTTCATTCTTTTGTTTTTACAGATTGGCTGTTAATGCTTAATTCCCAAGTCTGTTTGATCTTTTAGTTCAAGTTTTCATACTAGCTAATGAAATTTCTGTCCCTATTTTTAGCTTCCAAGAAGAATCATTTTGACCCTGGATGTGACAGCCACGCTGAGTCCAGAGCCCCTCAGTCTATAGTGGAAAACAAACTGAATTCTGGCACAGACGACCAGCTGTGTGGTCTTAAACATGTCACTTCAATTGTCACTTCAACCTCTTCCTCTTTCCTCCATCTGCCCTTTAACAACAGCCTGAGGAGTGCCAAAGATAAACTCTGGTGCATATAAGAGACCATGAGGAAAGGCTGAAGGGCAGGAGGAGGGTTAGAGGCCAGCCCAAGCCTTGAAGTCTGACTCACACCACAGGGAGAGGCAGCCTCGTTGCTCATTTCTCTGGTAACTTTTATTAGGCTTGTGGAAATGGGCAAATGCCAGTTTTGACCAACTCTGCTTTATTATTCTGGTGAATAACGTAACTCTACCTAATTTCTAGGCTATACTAATGGTGGTGTCTAAAACAACCAATTTAAATTATTAGTCAAAATGAGCAATAAAATAAATACCTCTTACTCGTTTAAGAAATATAGTAACCCAAGTTGATAATATAGTATTTTTGACTGAGTGCTGTTAATTATAAGAATTCCATCATTAGGAAATAAAGTCTACCTGTAGTTTGAAAGACCAGACTATCTGTATGTATACTCTTTGATACTCTTGTTTAAAAAGAAATTCATCTCATTCTTTTGTAACCGTACTCTATGCTCATTTGCCTGGGCCAGAATCAACCGCAAAAGTCAAAGCTTTGTAGGTAGAAGTGATTCCAAAAACAGGACTTACAGAAGAGTCAGGGAGTAGCAGAAGCATTTACGTTTGTGTCTTTCTCTTCAATGTCCAACTCCACAAATTTAAGGCGCTTTAAGAGTCTGCCCCATATCTCCTTTTCCAGAACCATTTCTCCACTTGTGTTCAACTGCAACCAAATGCATGTTCTGTTGTCTTGCTGTCCTTCACTTTTATATATTCAATTAAGAGCATCTGGGTGGGAAGGGATATTAAGGGGTAAGGATTGCTTAAGGGGGTCTGGAGTCCTTGTCAGCATCCCTCCCCAACATAGAAGGGGCCAAAGCAAGCTCCAGAGCACTAGGCTTAACTTTCTCTCCTCTTTTCAGACTCTCTGGATCTATCCCGTACTTGGTTCTGTGTCTCTGCCCTGTGGATTTCAGGTGGACTCTCCATGGCTCCACCTGTGATGTCATCCACCTTTCCTCTTACCACGTTGTAGCTATTTCTGAATTCTCCATCTGCTGCTTGATGGCCATGCACCCGACTTACTCCGCAAGTGTGTTCTTCTGGGCCCCCGGCCTGGGTAGGATGAGTTTGGGCCTGAGGCTGACAGAACCTTGCTTTTTTTTTGGTAACTGCACATTTCCTTTCTTTTGTTTTTATTTTTTTCATTTGTGCTTTTGCCTTTTACCTACTTATTAGCTAGTGTTCAATTTGCTTTTAACAGAAATGGCTTATGATCCAATTTTATCTGATTTAAGTTTACATTCTTGAGAACACAGACTAATGGCACATTTGCAACAGAAAGAAATGTAAGTTAAATGTCTTATAGATCTCCCGAAAATGTTTCTTCTAGAAAATTCCCTATGAAATCTAATGACATCATATTAACACTTGATTTGATTTCTCACCGGAATAAAACATCAGTGGTGCCTCTCCCAGACTCATGGCTTGACGATTAATTACTCAATAATGCAAAGAAGCTCATGTGCTACTTTCTTTATTAGATGTTCTTATTATGGTATACTGATATGGACCTAATTTATACTGCATTCCAGGCTATGTTCACTTCTGTGATAGTGAGACTGCCATACTTTATTTATTCTACCAAGTATTTATAAGATATTCATGTTTATATACTGATACATATACCAAAGGAGTCTATATTCAGTGCTAGTATTCAAAACCTAGGAGACAAAACGATTCTCTTAGTATTTCATTTTTTAAATGGTATATACTAATTAGTAGATAGTGCTATATGCTGTTTTGTAAGCAGAAACTGGAGAAAACTGGGTAATGCATCCCTTTTGCTATTGCATTCATCCATGTAGAATGTGAAATCAGCTTTAGTGTCTCATATTTATTCATTTATTTAAAAGAAAAAAAACAACCCTGTGATCTGAAACAAGTTTCTTCCTGGCAGGGACTGGATTACAGTAAATAAAGCTTATTATGCTGTCCAGTCTATCTACAGGCAGATAATTCATAACATTGACTCTCTGATGATTAGAATGATCTGAATTTTCTATGGCCGGAATGCAAATTGCTTCTTTGTAACACTAGGTGGTGATATGTGTAAAGCCACTTAGGATTGGTGGGCGCTGACTTGAATTTATTATGTGAGATTATTTGTTCAAATTACCTTTGAATGAGGACAATGCAAACAAATGTTTTAACTGCCTATGAGACTAAGGCCTATCAACCATAACGACAATGCAATTAGTGTGACTTTTAAAAAAATGAATCTATCTGTATTAGTCTAGTACTTTGCAAGGGCGTATGGATAAACCACTTTATTTCAATAATTTACAAAAAGAATTAAATTTCAATGCTAAGAGTAAATGATATTCCAAATTGGTGAAGGAAAGCATTCAATGTAAATTCCTTTTTGTTTCAATACACCAGAAGAGGCCAAGAAAGGAATAGGAAAATAGCCACGAGTTGTGAGCTTCATATCCTCACATGTGTAACGAAGGAGTTGGACCATGAGGTGATCCTGAAGGCCTTACCAGATGTTCTCCTGTTCAAGGGTTTGCAAAGACCCCGGGGGCTTCTATAGTCAGCTTCCATTAGCAGATTCTTAGAGGGCCTGTTACAGAACTTGAGCAAAAGAAGTCTGGCTTTGAAAGCCTTAGTCCAAAAACAAAGTTGCCTTTTTTTTCCCTTTGTTTGGAAATGTGATGTGATGAACTTTGGCAAGGAAGCTTGTTCTTCGCTAGAGAACTTTGTGGACACATCTTCTTCCATTAATGTTTCAATACAGTAGCATGAGTATCATCCAAATTATTAAATAAATGAAAGCAATTTCCTAAGGGCGCTGCCATCTGCTTTGTCCACTAGTCCTGGGGGGATTGAGTGTGTAAAATCATGCATTGAATAATAGCTGAGAAAATGAATCAAGAAACTGCCAATCATAGAATCCAGACCATTGACTTCTTATGCAAAATACTGAAATATATTTAAAGTTCTTTGCTTTAAACCTTTGCAAATAATTTAAAAAGTATTGGCTAAACAAAATGGAGTTTTTTTTTGTTTACTAGACAAGATATGGATTTCTGATTTTGTGAGAACAGAAAAAATAATGTAAAACCATTCTTGGCTGTAGTTTTTCTCCCTTGGCTTTCTTGAGCCTTCTTTAAGGCCAAAGGATGGATTTCTCACTCAATACTATAGGTTGTCTTCAGGGGCTGCCATCAAAAAGAAGTACAAAATGGCTACAAAGCACTTTGTGAATGTGGAGGCTGCCCAAAGGCTAAACGAAAATCTATAGCAGAAAACAATAAGAAAGATTGCACTGCAAGTGGTAGGCACATTATTTTTATAATTGAATAAAATTGTAACACATAAGTAAACACGTTACTTTTCTAATTTATTGATGGTCGCATAATAGCTGCAATAGGAATGGATGATTTAAGAATTCATGAATTATTCTTCTGCTTAGTCTTTAATTCCTGAAGCTAAATGTTTAAGTCACGCTTTAGGCTTTCAATCGTGGAGTTATATAAAAAGAACTCTTCCTTCAGGCCTAAAAATCTAAGTGTAATCCAAACACATTTTTCATCATTAATGGCCACAATCAGTCAGTGATGAAGGCACAATTTGCTATTTAAATACACAATTCAATGTACATCTTTTGAGTTGGAGAGTTGTATGTTAATTCAAGGAAATTACCATTGGATTCTAGTCCTACCAACTGTTATCTTTCTTGGAATATGTTTTTCTACATTTGTCTTATAGGATTGTTTTATATAGTGACCATATCCACCACTCAGTGATTATATAGTAATTTAAAGTCAGTTACTCACACGGCATATGTAAGTCATGGATGCTGTGGTATCCACGTAATCGATGTTTACTCGGCTGTCCTAAGTGTTACTAAATGAAATCTGAGTTCCTTGTTTGACTTCTGAATGCAAAACACAGGCCCTATGGGTGAGAGAAAACGCCTTCATTCGCTTCTATTTTAGGTGGAGTGGAATGCTCTTGACATTCTACTTTAACCCCATCTTTTCTAAATCCACTGAGGGTTCGTTACATCCTGGGCTCAAGTTTGCTTACTTGAGCATTGTGCTCCTTGATAAAATGGATCAAGTTTTAAGGGGCTACTTCTAGACACATCATGGGAAAAATGCTAGAAAATGATTGCTAAAATGTAGGTAACAGGCTAGTGAGCTCACTGCTAAGTTAACACTAATTTTTCTGAATAAGAAAACTTTAATAGTAAATAAAAAACTATGCATTGTGGAAAACAATAAAGATATAAATGACTCTGCTACAGAAATGAAATAAAATCCTGGCTGATCACTTAATTTACTGAGTGACCTTGTGAAAATTACTTAACTTGATGCCTGTACTTCATTGTCCTAATCGGCCAAATGGGTGTAACGATACATCCTTCATAAAGTTGTTGTGAGGAATGGGGCTGGCCCCGTGGCTGAGTGGTTAAGTTCACGCACTCCGCTGCAGGCGGCCCAGAGTTTCGTTGGTTCGAATCCTGGGCGCGGACATGGCACTGCTCATCAAACCACGCTGAGGCAGCGTCCCACATGCCACAACTAGAAGGACCCACAACGAAGAATATACAACTATGTACTGGGGGGCTTTGGGGAGAAAAAGGAAAAAATAAAATCTTTAAAAAAAAAAAAAGTTGTGAGGAATAATTGAGATTATCCATGTAGAGACCTTAGTACAGTGCCAAGCTGATAGACATCCCTCAATATTGATTAATAGTAATAGTAATGTGGTATTAGCACAGTGCCTAGCATGGAGTAGTATTTTAATAATTGTGCAGATGGTGCATTAAAGAAGCATGATGGTTAGTCCGTAATCATAATGAAAAGTTATTTTCGTCTCCGACTGCTCCTTTACAATTTACTCAGCAAGAAGAGCTTTTCTCTTGTCACTATATGAAAATGAGCCACTCCATGATCTTCATGTTCATTCTCAGTAAAAGTAAGAAAAAGTAAGCACAGAATTATGGTAACTTCATGGTACTAAATACTCCGTCAAGTCATAAATCTAGTATTCTGTCTAAGGTTTGCATTAACATTTTACTCTTCCATCAAAGTTACAATTTCACCTCCTCTTTTTTGCTCCTTCAGGGGTTTGCGTCGGTGGACCATGCGCCTGAGGACGGAAAGTGTTTCAGAGACATCGCAGTAGTCTTTTTACTTTCCCATCTGCCATGTGTCAGATCCCACACCAGGGATGACTCAGGGGAGGGAGGAGAGAATAAGGGACGGAACAGCCAAGTTCTTGCTTGACTGATAACTGAACCTGGCGTGAACTAGTTTCTTTTCTGGCTCCAGGAGATGTTTAAGCCTGGTTCTTTCTCCAGTGGACTTCCCTTCGGCTGGCTGCTACTCCGTCAGCCAAAGTCTCTGAGGGCATATTCTGTACATGCCTTCTCCCTGTTGGAGTCCCCATCTCACTTTCCCAGGTGGTCATCCTAGCAGAATTTGAAATGGCTCCAGGCACCAAATTTCTCTTTCTTTTAGCCCACATTTAATCTATGAGGGGAAATCACTGACTTCTTTCCCCCACCATCCATGGGAGTGTAGTTACTTCCCAAACGCTATTCTCTACCTTTCCCTGTCTAGTGCACCTGTCAGGTGTATGCCAGGAATCACAGTCTCCCAATTGCAGGCAACAAATTCCAAGCTCTCCAAGTGGTTCCACGGGAGTCTACTCTCTTTAGGCTGAATGGAAGGAAGAAACACTGGTCCTCGGTCACTTCCTCCCTCTCACAGTGCAACTTGTTGCCCTCTTGAAGAAGGGTTGAGACCCACTCAGGGGAGCGGCTCCCTCCAGGGGATCTCTTCACAAATCTCTTTCAACACTTCTATATTTTTAAAATAGATAAGGAGAGATTAAAAAACCATGGGGTAGTTTTATGTTATCTACTTTGGAATTTCTGCTGGTGGTAGAATGGCTCTATATTATTCTGGAAATAATGGTACTCACTACCATAATAATAAATAACATTTATTGAATGCTTACTATTGCCAGATAGTGTGCACATGCTATTTTATTTCATCAATTGAAAAGAAAATCCTGCCATGAAGCAGATTCTAATCTCTAATTTTAAAAAAAAGGATATTGAAGCATAGAGAGTTTTAGTTACAAGTGCAAGGCCACACAGCTAGTGAAGGGCATTTTAATTCTAAGACTTAACCACACTACCACTTGCTTCTTCATTACTGTTAAATGAATCAGTGGTTATATTAGTCTCACTCTCCATTATCCGTTAGTATAGTTCCTGACAGTAAACAGGCTTCAAGTTTTTATTGAATGAGTGAAAAAAACAAGTGACAAAAGTCTAAAGATTCTATAAAATAGATTATAGTCTTTCTTAAGGTCAAAACCTTTTTTCAACAATTGAGTCCACATACGAAATTTGAGGGGACACAATTTGGCCCATAACATGGTAATAATGGTTAACAATTTCACAACATGGATTGACAACCTCTATTTATAATATCCTCCCAGATTTGTGTTGTTAACTGACTGGAGGAAAGGGTGATGGTGTTTTTCAATGCAAGATGTTTAACTGCAGTTCAGCTTACCTGGGAGAAACACATGCTCCAAATCAATCGACCTTGTTTTATGAACAGGTTTGTCTGTGGAATCTGCACTCCTTCTAATTTTCGGGTGACTAACAACACTCGTGTAAGAAATGAGATCAGAGTCTACGTATTCCGATCTTCTAGGACAAATTATTCTCCAGGAAACTGAGGGAGCAGCAAGTCTCAGCAGGGTCAGCAGTGGACAGAGTTCCCCACAGAAATGAGAAAGGAGACTTGGAATCGGACTTATCAGTCCCTTCCTCTGCAGATTCCTTATTCGTTTAAAAAGAGGTCAGAGGCTCAGCTCCGTTTTTCAGTTCTGCTAAAGCTTACTCTTCTTTGCAGAACTCTTCTTTGATTTCTAAGTTTTCAGAATTTTCTTGGCAGGGTTTGCTAGAGCTGCTCTTAACATTCTCCTTAATAACCAGTTTTGGAATTTTCCATGATAAGTGCTTTCCACAATTGGTGATTGTAAATACCGTATGCCTTCTGTTTATTTAATTCTTCTCAAGCCTTTGTCAAATCCAAATTTTTACTTTAAAGAAAAGTTTAGCACTATGGAATTTATACTTTGTAAAGAAAGATGAGGCATTTTCAGAGCCCGGGCTCTGTAGCCAAACTTCCTGGGTTTGAAATCTGCCTCCCCAATTTATAAACAGCATGCCTTGGGAAAGTTATTTAACTTCTCTGTGTCTCAGCTTCCTCCTCTGTCAAATGCGGATAAAATTGGATGTTGTTAAGATTAAAGACATTGGTTTATTGGAAATGACTTACTTAGAATAATGCTTTACACGGAGAAACACTCAGTAAATGTTAGCTATCATTATTCTTGTTATTCTTGTTTTTATTGAGTAGTTGTGGATGTCCCTTGGGAATGCCATGTTCCCTCTCCTCATTATTTAGAACCAGCTGCCATTGGAGCTCATGGCCAGGTTCCAGGAAGACCCAACCTCTGAAGGGCTGCACAGGTGGACTCTGGGCTCCTGGCTTTGCCCTTGTCCATTCCTTTCAAACTAGGGACACAATATAAGCAGTGTAAGATAACCTTTCAAATCCCCTACGCCAGCCTACTCCCCACCCACTAGCTGGTAGTAAAGATAGCAGATTTGTGCATGTAGCTTTCTCTTCACGTGTAGGAACATGGGCTACTTTGGGAAGCACTGGGAAGCCATTAAGGTTTATTTTAGCTAATGTCTTCTCTTCTCTTTTTGTACTTTCTGTGACAGTTCCATCCACCATCAAGAGATCCCTGAGTGTCCCACTGCCCAGCATTCTTCATGTCCTCAAGGTGCTCAGAGCTATCCTAGGGGAATCCTCCTGGGCTAGTCTCCTCAAAGAGCATCAGAAATTATAGCAAGTTTTAAACTTGAGAAACTGCCATGATGGTGAGACGATAAACAAAAACAGGGAAAAAACACAGGAGGAGAGACAGGTTGGAAAATTAAGTCAACCTGCCAGGGAGATGCTAGCTTCACAGCTGGAGACTTTGAGGGTATTCTACTTGACAGCACAGACTTTGGGATAAGTCAGAATGATTTGAGCCATTGAGCAGGTTTCTCAACTTGACTAAGCTTCAGTTTCCTGGGTGTAAAATGAAGTTAATTATAGTTCTTACTTTATAGGTTTGTTGCTGTGAAGATTTATTATGTTTCCATCTATTGTCTCTATCTCTATCTATCTATCTATCTATCTATCTATCTATCTATCTATCTATCTTTTTATCATCTCTCTAGGTATAACTTCATCTGGGCCCTAACACAGTGTAAGTATTCAACACATATACTGTAAAAAAAAAAAAAAAAAGAAAGAAAGAAAGAGCAGCATATCTCTACTCAAAGCAGCTAGGCTGGCCTGTCTCTGTTCTCTCTTTACTTACACTAAGCAGTGGCCACAAGACATTTGTGCCTACACCAAAGCAACAAATTTGGGGAGGTGGGTAGTCTCCCGGTACTGCCCTCTTCTAGTTGAGGGGCAGGGTGCAGGCTGGGAGGAGGAAGGAAGCGGAGTGGAACAGGTTGAGGGTGAAAATGATGAAGTGATTTGTGTTCATGGGAGAGGATTAGATATGGTCTGCAGGATTCATTTTCAACTTCCTGAGAAAACGTGAATGTTAAGAAGAACATTTGGGAGATAATGCTGCTCTTCAGATTCTGATTCAACTCTGAGGGTTATACTCTACACAGTGTTAGATACATTGTGAGGGACATTTGTCTTTGTTATGTCATTTGTAGTCTGATTAAAAACAGTGACAGAGATGGGGCCCATTTTAAGGCAGACATTTTCCTGTGGTGTCCCCTGCCATTGCCCTGACAGGATACTTAACTGCTTTCTTGCATATATAACCAGCCCTACTTTATGACTTTCCAGATGCTGTAGCCTGTGAGCATTTCGACTATTCTAGCCTTACCCCACCCCAATTCTATCTGTTCTGCTGTTTATCAGTTCGTGTGTGTTCTGTGGCCCTGTCTTCCAGTAGCACTTATTACTGTTATCAGTGATAAAATCAGGGTTTCGCTGGTTTTTTACATGAGAGGGAGCAGGAAAAACATCAATGTCAGTTGAAGCTGATCACAGATACTGGCCAATTATGGAGTGTTTCCAGGAGCTCCAGTCTAATCTTTGAGTGAAGAACCCTGATAAATTAGTAAAAATTGGCAAGAGAATGGTTTCAGAAATTCAAGAAAAAAAAAAGCTCAGTTAGGTTGTGTGTTTTCTGTCTTGCAGAGACGACTTCCATCTTCTTCATCTTATAGCTTTGCCTTTTTCTTCTTATTTTTCCAGCCCCCTTTTGCCCTGGCAGCACCTCCTTTCAGAAAAGTTAAGAAACTCATTCTTGGTTGTAAATTCAGTTATCTATTGAGTTGCCCAATTTGTGTAGAGCCAACATCCAGCAGGTTAGTGACACCTTTTTCCTGCACCCCATAAATGGACATTACAAATTTAGTGGGAATTTGATGAATGAATTACATAAACTTAGAGGGATTTTCTAGCCAATGGGTTTACACTAATTAGGTATCCATGCCTTATACAGAATATTAAATAGAATTTCAGGCTACGTTAAGCAGGTGAGATCTATCATGGAGTTAGGAGGATCACCCTAAAGATCCTGGAATCAGTGAACCTGGGTGCTCTGTGATTCCAAGAGGGCCGTGATGGCTCCTGGGACTGATGGTTTTCCTAGACAGTCAACTCCATGAGAATAGGCACTGTATCTGTTTTGTTTATCACCATATCTTGGGGTCTACTTTAGGAACATCATGCATTTTTATTGATTGATTGTCTTGGGAAGACAAAGAATTTTACAGGCTGTTCTTGCAAAGGAAAACAGGGAAGGAGAAAAAGTAACTCCCTTTAAGGTACATTAAGAGGTTAAGCACAAATTCATATATCTAGTGACCACGAGAGTTTGTTATTACCAAATACTCCACGTACATGTGTCACCAACTTCTCCTTTTTGTTTTATAAAAAACCACAATGGCAGTTGTATAGTGACTTCTTCTTCCTCTCTTTTTCTCAAAAGGACTTGAAACAGATAATCTTATAAAAGTGGAGCATCATAGAGCAGTCTCAGAAATCTTGGTTTGGGCTATTGTTGCCTTTCCAAATAGTTCAAACTCTCACTGAAATCTCTAGTGGTTTTTCCTGTGGTCTCCCACACTGTTCTCCAGGTCAATGTATGGAGTTAGGGGCATCAAATGTCAGAGACACCCCTATTCCAGGGTGGTGTCTCGTCTCCTTTGTCTCTGTTTTATTTATTCTGTTTATACTGCCTCTATTCCATGGTCTCTGAGCAAAAGGAATCCATCCTTCTAGAAGATGCCCTTCATTTGACCCTCAAACTCATATACAGATGGCCATATTTTATGGTCAAATAATTGTATATCTAGTTTTATTTGTTGAGTTATTTATATGAATGTCACTATATCAGAAAGGTCTTCCTTGACCATGTGATCTGAAACAGTTGCCCATTCCACCCCACCATAGCACTCACTATCCCTTATCCTGCTTTAGTTTTCTTCTTAGCGTTTTCAGCACCAATGACATGTATTTATTAGTTCATTTGTTTTCTATCTATGAGCTTAGTTTTGTATCCTCAGTGCCCAGAATAGCACTGGGGGAACAGGTACTCAATCAGTACTGAATGAACAAATGAATGAATGAGTGAATAAAATATAAAGATATAAAATTTAAAAGTCATATTTTAGGCAACTATTCAAGGTATTTATCACTGTAGATAATAAAAGTACACTATACCATGCTGTGGCTGTTGAAGACAATGGACTTTGGAAGCATGGGGACCTGAGTTTAAATCTCAATGAAACCATTTACTAGCTCAGCCTTATTAATCCTTTACTTATTTAAAAATGAGGCTAATAATATCTTCTTTTCATTAGTTTTAATTGTTTTAAAGATTAGAAATGATGTATACAAAGTGCCAAAGGCTGCTCAGTTCATGATAATTGCAGTAATCACAAAAGAGAGAGTTGTAATTTCAACAGCTAGAACAGCCACCACAACTAGAACGCCTAGGATGTTTATTATAGTTGTGAGAAGTTCTTACAATTTTATGAGATTATTTTTCAAGTGGTGTCAGGTTGTTGGCCACTTGTTGCCTGCTACCTGTTATAACGGACCTTTCAACTCAAAAGTTAATGCTATTAAACATATCAAAAAATAAAAACTTTTCAGGCTTATGCTGTGTGTACATATAGAAGATGAACAGTGAATCCGTTTTTTTCCCTCGTTTTAAAACAGCATTATAAAAATCAGGATACCCCAATCTCTTTTGAGTAGCTATGTTCCTTTGGGATTCTGAGATTATACAGAGAAAGGAAAACAAAAATTCTGCTTTATAGAATTCCTAGTGGTTAAGAACCAAATTAGGGCCCAGCTGGAAGTTACCCTGCTAAGGGAATTGCAAGTGAGAGATTCCCCAGATCAGCGCTGAAGGTGTGGGTGTCTCTAAGTGTCCAAGAAACAAAATCTCAGATTTAAACGTTTCTAAAGTCCAAAAAGCTGACACAAGATCACCAGCGCTGTATCAGTTAGAGAACTTTTCTGTTCCCTTAACTCTGTGCTTACCCCAAACTTGAACTCTTAGGACCAGGCATCTTAGTGTGCAATACTGGGAATGAGGAGTAGAAGCTAAGATGGGAAACAAGAGAGAGTAAGTTGATTACTCCCACCTGCCCTGACTCCCACTTACCCCATCTAGCATTTTACAGGAAGATGGACATCATACAATTACATGGTCATGGGCATTTTAATTACTAAGTGAGTCTCTATTTTGTGGTATGGAAGAACTGGGTACAGTTTGCTCTACTCAACAATGAACAGAAAAGTCAGGGGACCTGTCTGAGTTTTCATCTGGAGAGGTAAGAGAGGAAATGATTCTACTAGTCAATATCTTTATTCTCTTTCCAGATAATACAATGACTTTAGAAGAGTAAATTGCCCATGGACAAGTCTCTGTTTTAAATATCTTAATATTATTGCATTATCTGCTCCCTTGTAGTTAGATGGGATTATGTGACTAATTTTGGCCAATGGGCTATGAGTGGAAGTGGTGACATACACAGGTGTATGTATATGTATATATATATATATATATACACACACATGAGCAAATGTATATATATACATATATGTATATATATATGAGCAAATAAGATCCCCATGTGCTCTCTTCCCCAACCCTAGCTTCTTAAGAGGCTACGTCTTTTAAGTATATGGCTACATGAGGGGGAATCCCATTGGCCTGTGTCCCACAATGACCAGGTGGAGCAGATTCTCCATGTGACTGTTGTTGGTTATGTAGTTTGAGTGGGAAACAGACCTTGCTGTGTTAAGACACTGAGCTTTGGGGATTAATGTACTATCATAGTGTAACCTAGACTTCTGAATTATGAATCCACAAACGTATCATTTTTTGTGCTCTTCATTCTATCTTGCATCACAGACCTTCCATCTGGGATTGTTTTCCTTTTCCTTGAAGTACATCTATTAACTCCTTCTGTGTATATTTATTGTTGGTAACATCTTAGTTTTTATTTGTCTGAAAATATCTTTAGTCCTTCCTTGTGCTTGAAGGATATTTTTGCTGGATAGATATGTGTAGGTTGGCAATCATTTTCTCTATGCACATTGAAGATACAGTCTCACCATTTTCTGTCTTTCCTTCTTGTTGATGAGATGTCAACTGCTCTCTGTTGCTCCTTTGAAGTTAATTTGGTTTTTTTCTCCAGTTGCGTTCTTTGGCTTTGTTTTGATTGATCTTTAATTTTCCTTTGGTTTTGTTCAGCTTCACTTTAGTATTTCTAGAAGTAGAGTTCCTTTCATTTATTTTACTTGAATCTTTCTGTCGGAATCTTTCATTAGTTCTGGAGAATTAACATCATTTCTTCAGTCATCTTCTCAGTCATCATCTCTTCAAATATTTTCTCTACTTCATATTTTTTTCTTCTCTTTCTGGAACTCCAATTAGATGTATATATTGCAATTTCTCACTTGATTGATTGATTAATTTTAGTCAATAAATGTTAATTGAGCACCAAGTATTTGTGTTAAACCCTCTCAAGTTTTTAATTTTACTTATCACTTGTTTCATTTCTTGAAGACATATTTAGTTTCTTCTCAAATATTCTTGGTCATTCTTTATAGTTTATTGTTCATTTCACTTATTTTCAAGTTTGTTTAAGCATATCAATAGCTATTTTATAGTCTTTTTGCTAGTACCAGTACTTTAAGTCATGATTTTCTGTTTCTGATAGTTGCTTTCTTTGCAAGCTGGTGAATTTTGAAGGTGAGTACATATTTGGTTGATCTTTACATACAGAAAACCTATTTGATTAAATCGAGGATATTATTTGCATCCAGATAGTATTTGAGTTTGCTTTCTCTGGAGCCAGGGGGCCATTCCTCATCTGGAGCTTCTTCAGTCCCTCTACCATCAATGTTTCAATCCCAGAATTTTAGGTTTTGTGTTTTCAGCTAATCAAAACTCACAGCAGCATTTGCCTTCAGGGCAGCCCTGCTCTTTGCATGTTCTCAAAGCTTACCTCTTTGGTTTCAGTTCATAGATTGTGTTTATTTTATTTGCACTTAGATGATTTCCCTTACTTATTGTGAAAAATAAAAATATGTTTTATCCAGGATCTAGCTGTCTTACAGTAAGAGATTCTTCAAAAGCATCTACTTCTCCATGCTGTTTGAAGTACTTCTAGAAATTTTGTGATTAAAAAAATTATTTGATCATATATCTTTGATCCATCTGGAACATATGTAGGTGTAAAGCTGTGCTTCCATTATAATGATCCAGCACTCTATCCTTCTCCTCTGTGTCTGTATGTCACTAACATTTCATACTTCTTATATGAGCATGTGCCACTTGCAAATGTGTTAGATACATGGATTCTACAGAGTTACTATGCATATTTTTTGTGCTTTCTTAACCAGTAGCTTGTGTTGTACATGTATTTTCGTTCGTAACACACATCTAGCTGACTGTCATAGCAGTAATGAGATTTGAAATCTAAACGGACTAGAACATTTTTCACGAACTATTGTGGTTGCTGTCAGGGAAACTCTTTTCCAAACCACATACGGGCTTGTCAATATACATGTGCCTGTATTTTTAAATCCTGAAAATGTTCCAGAATTCCAAGATGTGGAGATGATATCTGATTTATACCTGACAAATTGAGACATTTCTGAAACCTAGTAAATATCACAGCTGAGATTTGACGCACATGGCATCAGACTTGTGGTAATGTTTAAGACTATTTTTGGAGTTCATTTTGGTGCCCAGATAGGAATGCATAGAGCACTATTTGGGGAATATTTCTAACTGCTTCATATTATTCAGGAACGTTAAGATTGTTGGATGGCATTTGCTCATTTTACATCAAGATAATATTTGACAGAACATGTTTAATATTTTTAGGAAATCTTTAAAAACCTGTTTGAAATTCAACATGTTGGCTCCATTGGAATTTGCTGGACAGGTGTGGACCGCACTGTTGCTAGATACAGCCTGCCAAATGTTCTTGGTTTCTGCCCATCACTTTCTCTCCCTCTTCCTTCCCAGTGTCCCCTAACTTGGCCTACTGACTTCTTTCCCCACAGACTCAACTCACCTCCAGTTGCTAGGCCAATTCTAACTTGAAGCATTAATATTGAATGTCCCTCCTTATTCAGAAGATTTAGGACATACTGTTCAACACTGACCCCTGTACTCCAAAATGGTGCCTTGAATCCTCCTTTTTCCAGCTTAGCTATTGCGTGATGTTTCTATGCTGAAAACTCAGAGCCTACCTTTTTCTCTAAGTGGCAGCCTGGGCTTCTCTCTTCTTGGACCCTGAGGGATTGCTAGTAAACACTGATGAGTCCTTTTGCTTGGCAAACGCTTTAGTTTGCATTCTAAGGAATTTAAAAACATACATTTCTTTTAGATTAATGTATTTATCTTACACTTTCCAAATCATGTTTTACTAATAATAGGAGTTTCCCAGAACCCCTCCAAAGACTGGTCCCTGCTTCTTGGGGACAGATTTCTCTAATGCTGGTACTGCCTGGATTTCTGAGCACTGCTCAGCACTATTCTTGTCGCCAACCTCCTATCACCTGCCCACTGTGCCTGTATTATTTACCTTGGATCCATCATGCCAGCTCTTTACTGGACTTGAGAGCAGAGTTTGCTGAACATCTTAGGCTCTAGATCTTTGTCACTTTAGTGGCTGGGTCAATTACCAGGCTCTAGTTTTTCCCTCTCCTCACTTTACCTTTATCTTTTTGCTCTACATCTTTGAGGAGGATAAAATATGACTTATTTCTGGGCCCCACTGGAGAAATAACTGATTCAAAAATTGATAAAACATGAATTTCTAAAAACTGAGAACTGAAAAAGTAGGGATTTTTACTTGCCCTGGTGCAATATCATATGTTAATTCTCTTTTGATACATTAAGCCCCTTGATTCCTTTCTTCTTGAAAAATATGTAATAGGTTAGATGAAGGGAATTCGGAAATCATTTTGTAAAGTGCTTTCAATTTACAGGTAAGGAAATATAGACTTGTCACTTTGAAGTGGCCAAGATCCCGTAGAGAGAAGCTAAGGCTTGCTATGTCTTACCTGAGAGAAAGTTAGAGAGACTGATTATGTTGTACAAACTTTAGACTTTATTTACCAATGAGTAGCAGCCTTTTTATTTCAATGCTCAGCTGATTGATACCTGAAGGGTTCAAGTAGCCTTTACATTTCAAAGGAACAGACCATTGAACTAAATCAATGCTGGAAAGAAGCTTCAGAGAGTTTCAATTTTGCAGACTTAATTGTTTCAAAAACTAAGAGAAGTCATCAGCTTTGAGGCTTACATATTAGTAGTGACTAAGACAATGTCAGTAGGGGGCAGCCAGCTACTAAAATTTAGAAACATGCTTCCTTTTGGCTTTTCTATTCATCTTAAAGTTTCCAAATCAGATTTTGTAAAATACCTATATGTCTGACACAGCAGTGATAATTTTTATTAAAAATAGTAAGAATTTATTCTATTTCTGCACCAAGTGTTCCAATGCCAACTGACATACTGCAAATCAATTCTGACACTAACTATCCAGAGGTAGTGTCAGACTCCTCAGGCTTAGGGGCAAAGTTCCCAACGAGGCCATCCCCACTTCAGGTGACAGCCACAAGTTCAAGGGGGTCCCTAGGCCACTCACATTTTTGACTGACTGGATGTAAAGCTGGGGGTTCCCACGGCTCCCTCGGGTTTGATAATTCACTAGAATGACTCACAGAGCTCAGGAAAGTGCTATACTTACCATTACAGTTTTATTAGAAAGGATACAAAGGACCAGCCAAATGAAGAGATGTACAGGGCAAGGTCTGGGAGGGAATGCAGATCTTCTGTGTCCCTCCTTATGGAATCCAGGTGTGTCATTCTCCTGAAATCAATGTGTTTATCAATCAGAAAGCTCTACTGAGCTTTTGTGTTCAGAGTTTCTGTGGCAGGTCGGGCTGATATCACTTGGCTCACAGACCCAACCCTTTAATTATGTGATTGGCCTTTCCAAGACCAGTTCCCATCCTGAAGCTATGTAGGAGTGCACCATGAACCATCTCATTAGCATAACAAAGATACTCCTAAAACTGGGGATGTCCCAAAGATTTAGAGTCTCCCTCCTAGGAGCCAGGAACGAAGGCCAGTCAAATTTTCTTTATTTTACAACAGAATCACACACACATATATACAGCCAATTTTGTCAAAGAATACTAGGGTTTGGTAATAATCTCCCAATTATCATTATCATTCTTATCTGTTGTTGTTTGTTACTAAGGGACTAAAGAAGCACAAGTCAGTGATACATTGTAGACTTTTTTGTCATGAAAATATATACGGAGAGAAATAAGAAAAACATTATGTTATTTAGACAATAAGAATACTTCTTTCCTGATTAAGTATTTTTGAAGTTTTTAAATTATGAGGGACTGTATTCTAAAGTCTAGATTCATATTCAGTTCATGTTGATGATAGATATTGGGGAAAAGTGAACAAATTATGGATAAATCAACAGAGAATACTGGAGGAAAACGGCTGAGTGAGTGGGTAATGTGGTGATCTTAATCAGGCACAGGGAAACCAGAGTCATGACACTTTGGCTCCACCCCTACTGGCTGTATTATCTTGAAATTCTACATGCTCTGAACCTCTCTTTCATTTTCGAAATGTAGAAATCATATGTAATTATATTATAGTTAAAAATACACTTTCCCATTTAAAAAAAAAATACGTCTTTTATCAGAAATGGCCAAGCCCCTAATATCAAAGTGGGACTAAGGCCATTACCACACAAGGTGCTGACACCTAGAGCTGGCCGTGGGGGTCCATATTTCAGTGCCTCAGGGAAAAATAGACTGAATATACTCCATGTAAGGCAGGGGACTGGAGAATATATTTGCCCATCCATAAAGGGAGGCCGTAAAACCTTTATTTTCCTGTGTAATGTTGCATACAGATACAACTGTTGCATGCATGGTGAAGGAGAAAGCAAAGAATCCGAAATGATTAGAAACTAGATAAATGGTATGTATTGGCTTCAGTTCTGAAAGTGTGAAGCCCCTGAAGAGATATAAAATATGCTTCTGATTTGCAGGCCCCTCGGAGCTGAGTTGAGACTACTTAATGCCCAAGAAAAAAGGAGAAATTGGAGAGAGAAAGAAAAATAAATCCACGGAAAATAAACATACCAACAAAACTTACAAAGTACCTGACAAAATCCAACTCCATGATATGGATTGTCCCTCACTGCAAGCACACAAACACACAAACAACAACAAAAAGCAAAACCAAAAAAATAATAATTCACTCATGAAAATATAGAAGTAATTAAATAATCTAGGAAGTACTTTAAATGAAAGTTTAAAATCCTTGAAGAAATATCCATAAAACAAAAATAAGGAGCACTGAAACAAAAACAGGTACTTGTGAACCATGAGCCAATTCTATTCTTTGGATGAAAAAAGTAATTAAAATGGGAACCACAGTAAATATCATGCTTGGGTCAGTTGAATAGGAAAATTCTAATGGAGAACTTTGAAAATGATCTAGAACATAGCTTAGAAAGATAAAGAAATAGGGGCTGGCCCAGTGGCATACTGGTTGAGTTCTTGCACTCCTCTTTGGCAGCCCAGGGCTCACAGGTTTGGATCCCAGGTGTGGACGTAGCACCGCTCATCAAGCCTCACCGTGGCGGCATCCCACATAAAATAAAGGAAGATTGGGACAAGATGTTAGTTCAGTCTCAGTCTTCCTCAAGCAAAAAGAAAAGATTGGCAACGGATGTTAGCTCAGGGCCAATCTTCCTCACACACACACACACAAAAGATAAAGAAATAGATAATATAAAGTAAAGTTCAGAGAAATAGAACATAAATTTAGATGCTCTAATAAAATCTAAGAGAGAGATAGAGAGAGGCCAACAATTTACAAAATTGGGGAGTGATATAAATCTTTACATTGAAGAGCTCCCTAAATTCTGTGTATACCAAACAAAAGATCACTTAGATTGGATAGATTAGATCTTGTATCATTAAGATTACAAAAATCTATATCCAGCTAAACTGTTGAACAAAACGAAGGTGAAAGAAAAGCATTCTTGGACATTTAAAGACTAAAATATATTATTTTTGTCCAAGCCATGCTGTTGATAAATATCAAAGGGATTTTTCTGGCATGTGAGTCTGACCATATCAGTTGCTTTCTTCAAGGCTTTCAATGACTTTCACTTTCTACAGGATGATAATAAAGCCAACCAAATTCACAGAGCACTAGCTATATTTCGGGAACTCCTTGACTATTTTTTTTTTAAAGATTGGCACCTAAGCTAACAACTGTTACCAATCTTCTTTTTTTAAATTTTTTTCTGCTTTTTCTTGCCAAATCCCCCCAGTACATAATTGTATATTTAGTCATGGGTCCTTCTAGTTGTGGCATGTGGGACGCTGCCTCAGCATGGCTTGATGAGCAGTGCCATGTCCGCACCCAGGATCTGAACCGGTGAAACTCTGGGCCGCCGAAGTAGAGTGAGCGAACTTAACCACTTGGCCACAGGGCCGGCCTCCTCTCTGACTATTTTATATGTGAATGTAGCTCATTGAGGCCTTACGCAGCATTATAAGGTGGGAACTATTTTAGCCCCATTCTGCAGATGATAAAATGAGGCACAGAGGAGTATTTGTCCAAGCTTATACAGCCATTGAGTAGCAGAGCGGTGATTTGAACCAGGATCATAGAGGTCATACTTCTGACTAATTACATTGTATCATCTATCATAAGAGACATTTTGATTTCCAAAATTTTATTTTCAAACCCCTGCGTATGCTATCACTGCATTTCTTGTCAACCTCCAACACACACTGTAATCTCCCCACAATAGACCATTGAACTTACAACTTCCCTTTTCTTTTTTCTTTTCTTTTTTGTTGAAGAAGATTTGCTCTGAGCTAACAGCCACTGCCAATCTTCTTCTTTTTGTATGTGAGGCACCACGACAGCAGTGGCCACTGACAGATGACTGGTGTAGGCCTGTGCTCAGGAACTGAACCCGGGCTGCTGAAGTAGAATGCACTGAACTTAACCACCAGGCCACGAGGGCTGGCTCTGGTTCCGTTTTCTTAGGCTGAAATATCCTTCCCATCTAGTCTGCTTTTGAACGTCCTTCAAGATTCAGCTCAGATGTCACCTTCCCTGAAGCCTTCTCTAGTTTGACCAATTAGAAGCAGTGCTGACCACAAATGGAATGACTCTGTGGTGCTTGTGGGCTGAATAGCAGACCAGCTGGCTCACTCCATCCCACTTCAGGCAGAGGCGGCTCCTCACTTAGCTGTGCCCTCCATCAATTCATACAGAGATGTTATACTGGCGCCAGGTATCAGTCTTCCCCTGGAGGTTGTGAACTTCTCCAGGACAAGAACACTGTCTTATTCATATTTATATTGCCAGTGACAAACACAGAACTTGGCACATACTTGGTGCTCAAAAATATTTGTTAATGGCATGGAAGAAGTAATGAAATCACTTAGCTTTTCAAGAGTCTCGATTTCCTTAGTTGGTACATTAAGAAATTTAGACTAATTGAAATATAGGCTTCTTCCAGGAAAAAAAATCTATAAACTAAATGAATTTTATGAATTATGTCAGCTGACAAATACTGATTAAATAGTTTCAGTGTAAAAGCATCTCAAAGAGAATGCTCTCTAATTAGACATTCTGCAATATTAAATATTTTCGGCAGAACAATTGAAACTTTATTATATCTACATTAAAGGCCAGTTAAGGGGCATATACTAAACCTCTCATCAGCTCGTAGTATCTTATTACTTGAAAGAAAAAGATAGTGAAAAAAAATCCACGAAAATATTTGGTTAGCATTTCATAGAACAAACCTATTTCATTTTAGTAGACTTTGAAACATTGCTGGCTAATTAAGATAGCAAGGAAAATGGAACAGGAAGTGCCCAGAATTGAGACATTCAGATCTACAGCACACTGGATGAATGGTAGGGGACATGAAAACTGCTTCTTCCTTTTCTTTCTTGAGGCTCATTTATTTGTCAGTTTAATGAGAGTAGCTTCTACGCATTTGATTTCCAGGAACATCAGGGTCAGAATTTAAGAAGAGAAGACAAGGTTTAAGTAGAGAAAGTGATGGGAAAAAGAAGAAAGCAAGACTGGGAGTAGAGAAGGGCTGGGTAAAAAAAAGAGCAAAAAAGTGTTTATGATTGGATCTAAAATAAGAAGGAGTTAATTTTCATCGAAAAAATGCAGACGAGATGTTTCCACCATGGCATGAGGGTGACATGAGAGGGCAACAGGGGAGAAGAAAGGCACAGCCTTCACAGTGGGAATATCCTGTCTTGTATGTTTATATAAATAAGAATCTGGCTGATTTCACACAAATGAGTTGCCAAATATGCAAGTGGAATTAAGTAATGTATATACTAAGATATGAAGAGTTGGGATCAGAATACACCTTCCTATTGGAGGGGAGAAAAAAAATTCTTTTCCTCTAATCATCTTAGGTTCTCCAGCTGGGGCCCTGTAAGTTAGACTGGCAAAAGAGATTGATGAGAGAAGAACAAATAGAAATTTATTACCATGAGCATCACAAATGCGCATGGGAGCACCCAGCGATGAGTAACCCAAAGGGATGGTTAGAATTTGGGCTTATATACACCATCTTGGGCTAAAAAGGAAAAGAGATTTTGGGCTTTGGGGCAGGAGAGAGAAGTTATGGGAAGGTGATCAGGAAAAGCGTGGTAAAGAAGGATTGTTTAGTAAGGTTTGTTGTTCAGATTTAAGTGCTAGTTCTCAATGGCCTTTAGCTCAAAATAATCCATATGCCAAAGAGGCATATTTCGGGGTGGCATGTTCTGGTATTCTGTACTCTCTACCCTTGTTTGATTGAAAACTTAGTGAGATGAAATCTCCAAAGATTTACTACTACCCATTGTATTCTTTTTGCCACCTTACACAGAGGAAGGGAATTTCCCAATTCTGTCAACAAACTAAAACAGAATGGGGGATGATTATCATTTAACTTTTGCACTGTAGTCCGATTTTACAAAATTGAATTTTTAGGCCCATGACATTTTTGTTTGCATGTGTTTTATAACTACTGCTTTTAAAATTCTCTTTTAAGTACCAAATTATTAGTCTAACTCTTAATTGCCAGAACCAAAATTAAGTCACCAAATTACCTTTGGCAGTTCATGTTAGATTAATAATTTGATTCTTAGAGTATTATGTTGAGCTTCAATTTGATAATTACATTATAACATTGAACCTATTAGATTATTAAGCTTTGTTTTTTTAATTATTAATTGGTAGCTGTTTGATATATTCTGTGGTCTTATGTACCTTGAAAAAAATCTTATTTAGAGTAACAAACTTTCTTCTCTTCCAGTTCGTGGCTTTTCACATGAATAAAATAGAATTAATATTCCAAAGTTGAGTATCTCCTTCCCAAAGTTATACACCTTTCAGTGCCACACAGTGGAGAATTGCTTCTTTACGGTTTACGAATCAGTTGTTTTTTTTACCCCATGCTATAATTTGTTTCTTGCCACATTAATATTTTCAACGTATTTACATAAAACATTAATTTAGTTAAGTTGAGAACAATAGGGGTCATTGAATCATTTGCGTTAATTTGTAACCTAAACATAGCCAAATCTGAGATGTGGATTAAACAGATCACAGAGAATATTTACATTTGGCCAAGTCACCAATTTTATGTTGCAGTGTTTAAAGGACATAGCTAGTCTGTTGAAACAGAATATTATTTATATGGTACGTTGCAAATGCTGTAGATGATCTTTTTTTTTTTAATCAGTACATAAAAGCTACTTCAATGAAAAATCAAAATCTAGACAGGGGCCAGCCCCATGGCCCAGTGGTTGGGTTCGAATGCTTCACTTCCGTGGCCCAGGGTTTCACCAGTTCAGACCCTGGTCTTGGACATGGCACCGGTCATTGGGCCAGGCTGAGGCAGGATCCCACATGCCACAGCTAGAAAGACCCACAACTGAAAAAATATACAACTGTGTACTGGGGGGATTGGGGGAGAAAAAGCAGGAAAAAAAAATCTAGACAAATTGATAATGAATTTCAGTGCTAATTAATCAAATGGACCACTTCTCCATTATGTGAATTGGTTGCCAGACTGTTGTAGAACTCTGAAGTGAAACTCTCCAATATTCATATCCCATTCTGGAGAAGACTATCAAGATAACATTGTTCAACTTACATTGGGCATGAACTCTAAGAATGGGTGTTGGTTGTAGCTTCATTTGTGATGCTTCCAGGTGTCAGGCAATGATATCCTTGTAGCCGTCAGCAGTGGAAGACCAGAAGCTGTCTGTTTCCTAGGTGTTCTTGTTTTCATTTTATTTTAACAGCAATCTGCTCACTGCTTCTAATTAAGATGCCATCACCCAGTGCAATTTGAGAAGCACAAATTGCATTCCTGTGAGTTGTCTTGTGCAAAGGTTGCAGTATAAATAAAAGAGAAGCAGCCTTTTTATTATTTACTTCAAGTGGAATAAAACAGAGACAGTATTTGCCTTGTTAATATTACAAAATAGACTTTGCTCTCATAATACATATGACATCAAGATATTTTCTTTGTTCTCAGATTCCAGGAACTCATATGTAGAATAAATCATATATAAAATATGTTGTAAGCCCCAAACAATTAAAGCTCACTAGAAAATTTCTGAATTATACGCTCTTCATATTGTAGCACGAAAGACTTAAAGTAGTACTGTTATGTTGTAAGATAAGATGGTTAAAGAAAATTTCAGGGATATTAATTTGGAGTGGGCTGTAAAGAAGAATTGGAAAGTGGACCGACTGGAGTCAGGGAGGTAAATTAGGAAACTGTACGAAAGTTTGCTGTGGAGTGACACTTATGGTTATAACATTTTAGGCTGAGAAAAGGGCTTTAAGTGATAATCTAGTGAGGCCCTCCCTTTACAGGTGGGAAGCTTGACCAAAGGTAATCAGTGGCAGCATGAGCTAGCAATCCAAATTCTCTGACACCCACTTCTGTCCAGTACGTATTTTTGTTATAACACAAGCAGCTTCTAAGATTTATTGCTGAGAACTAGCAGAGTCTCAAAACTCTAATATTGGGACTTGGGACTGGTGGTGAGATTTATGCATTGAAGAAATTGTTTGCTTTTTCCCAGGTTAAAAAAAAAGGAAGAAGAAGGAAATTATGGAGTAGGAGTTAGGCCACTTGAGTTGACTCTCAGATTTTTCCAAAAGCTTGGTGATATTTGACAGAGGTTTTACCATGAAGTTAACACAACATGAGCTTCAGGAGCATCACGTCCCCAGGCCATTTCAAGTGGGCCCTAGCAATGTGTTCACATGTTTGATAATATTTATAAAAATAAAATATTTGAACACAGTCAATACCACAGTCTCTATTAACAATTCTGACCTCCACTCAGTTGTATGTTGTCTTATGTGGGTGGCATTGGAGTGACCGTGGGCATTTTTGGCATCTGCCTAAGGGAGACTTAAATTGATAATACGTTTAAGGTTGGGTTTAATGCGATTATTTTTATGTAGTTTGCAGTCATATTGCATACAGGTGATTTTTAGCTGTCCAGATAAAGGAATGGCTTCCAAGAAGTGTACATTCCCACTAAACCAACGAATTTCATGATGCCAACAAACTTTCCATGAGTGCTGTCAGAGTACTTAAAAGTATTCACAGCACAACAAAACTTGATATGCCCTAAAATATTACAGCTTGTCTATTCTTTAGAGTTTTGTCCTGTATATGAAAGAAACTTGATAGAAGATTCCCCAAATTTGACAACAATATTAAAAATTTATGTGACATGAGTTGTGAAGCTAAACTATCAATAATAAATAATAGGTAAATTTCCATCAACCATGCTAGAGGAAAAATTGAATTACTTTCCTATTCTTTTTGTAGAAAACAATTTTACAAAATTGATCTCTATGAAGAGGTAATCAAAGAGCACGTATGCCCAAATGTAACATAGAAGTGTGTAAGGCAGTTAATTAACTCAAATAGTACATTTCTTTTCTAGATATTGTGACATTTGTGTTGTTTGTCGACTTTTTCAAATTTGTAATTTTTTATATCTTCTCCACAACACATATACACTCATTCTAAGACCCAATTTTGTATCAGTTTTCTTAAAAAAGCATGCACAAATTGTGTATGACTAGGGTCACACAAAATCTGGATTTCTCTCCACTAGTTGAGTCCTTAAGCATCCTGATAAAGAGAATTAAAAAAAGAGAGACGAGAGATACTGGGCATTTCATCACCTCAGCCCTTTGGGTGGTGGTCTTAGGTAAGGGCGTACACGGTTAAACATATACAAGATTATCTATTGGGATATAGGAAGAAAGTACTTCAACTTCTGTATACAATTTTTTAAAAAACTTTTACTTACATATACATAAGTGTGCATAGACTTAATGTAATATTTTTTTTGTAACCATTGTTTTTACCTGTTTCCAAGTTCTTCCCCTAGTTTCCTATTAAAGGGAGTTGTATCAGTTAGAGTTTGATCAGGGAAGCAGAACGACCATAATTGATACAAAAAACCATATTTATTACCGGGATTAGACCCAGTGCATTTGTGGAAGCTGGTGGAGAAGTCAGTGGAGGGCTGTTACTTCTGCATACGGTGAGTCTGAAGTTGAGGTAGGTCAAGGGGCCAGTAGTTAAGAAGAAATGTTGGAAATGAAGCAAGGGAGAGTAAAGAAAAACTGAAAACTGTGAAGACCAACTAGAATCTGTGAGATCGACCTGGAACCCACATCTGTCTATCGTTGCCTTTAACCTTGAATTACTTTCCTATTCTTTTTGTAGAAAACAATTTTACAAAATTGATCTCTATGAAGAGGTAATCAAAGAGCACGTATGCCCAAATGTAACATAGAAGTGTGATAATGAGCTTTCCTACTCAGAGTTTGGGCCAAATTACCCAGTCCGCTATTACCATTGCTGGTGCCTGGATCTGAAATTTTAATGGCACTCATGCTTAGAATGAAAACATTATCAGTAACATTGGGGTTTCTGAGTGGGTCTTCCAGAAATGGCATCCCTCTCCTCCCTTTGGGATTAACAACTTGAGAAATAAGACCAAGAGTAAAAACTGTGTCCAAGATAACTCCCTTATTAATGACAGAGTCAACGTTGTAGGGATAGCTTAGCATGAAAGTCAGCTTGGCCTGTTAAATGAAACCCAGAATCAGGCACATGGACCCAGCCAGTTACAAGCCATGCCTCACAAGGCAGTCTCTTCATGTTCCTGTCCTGACCATAGGTCGAGCAAGAGACAACTTTAGCTCTCGACGTGCTGGCCTGTTTTCTGGTCAGAAATGTGTCAACTACTGAAGGTGGAGCAAAAGAATGACAGAGGTGTGATGGTGCTTGGGAAAATCCCTCCTTGTGGACCCCAGAAACAGAGAAAAGGCATTCCTTCTTTAAAGATAATCACAGCAATTTAATTCCACTAATTGAGAAAGATTCTCAAGACGGCTAATATTTCATATTTATATATGGCTTAGTATAACCAGCTATGGGCTTTTGAATGGTTTAATATTCCTAAATACTGAATACACCAATACTTGGTACTTCGATTTTTTAGATTGTGTGACTTTGGACAAATCACTTAACTTGTTTGAGCCAATGTTTCTTCATTAGTACAAAGGGGATAATAACCTCTTTTTAGCTAATGGTGTTTTTTTGTCTTAAAGCCTAAATAAGATGATGTTTTAAAGTACTATATGAAGAGTATAAGGAAGTACAAGGTCTGCGCTCAGGTATAAGGAGATGCTCTTAGTACTATTTTCTGTGTGTGCTTAGTATTTTCAATGTTTCCTGAGGGCTGTCTCCTGGGCGATTCTTCTTATTAGGATGTTTGTCCGTCCTCTGTCCTCCTGTCAGTGCTCGGAGGGGCCCCTCATCTTTTCTTAGTGCAGTGCACATTCACACCTTTAAAGCCTGGCTTTTAATTTTTTCCCCAAGCACAGATGAATGGCAGGTGTTACAGATCTTTTCTAACTTAATATTATGTTTCTGGTGAAAAACACCTTTCCAATTGAAAACTTCTCCCAAACCCTGAAGGTTATTCCCTTCTCTCAAGATATATTCTTGAGTTCTCAGGTATGCTAGTATTAAATTGCAGCTCGGCTCCACGTGCTCCAGTGGAGAAAAAACTGCCAGCTTTCATTTCCTCTAATATATGTCTCAGGCTTTAATCAAAATATAAGCAGAGAAGTGTCAGAATATATAATACAGTATAATGATAATAATATGATATGGTATAATATAAATAATTTTGTGTTACCCCTTACTGCAATCAAACCCAAAATTTCCTCTTCATGCTTCTATAAATGTCACAGAGAATTTTGAAATGTGATTGAGATTACTACTGGGTTAAGTTTAGCAGAGATTTTTTTTTCTCCTAGGAAATTATTTTGTCATTACAATCTAAGACTTTAGTAGAAAACTTTGGTATGTTAGCTCTCTTAGCTTATAAATTATGGAGAGAAAAATGCATTTTTTAAAGATTCTGTTGCTTAAAGTTAAAATGCTTTCTTCTAAAATCCTAATGCTAAATTCAGTTCCATTATTAACCTTGGCTCGTGAGATACTTTACATAGCTGGCTTATGAAATATTTGATTTTTCCCTTAAGTCTGCTAAGTATCCTCTAAATACCATCTCATTTTTGGCAAGCTGCTGCTCATCCATCCCTGGCCATTGCTGGTTTTATACCCTCTTTCTTCAATTGAGGTCTCAGACCTTTTTAACTCCAGAGATGTCTCCTGCCTCATTCTGGCATCGTAAGCATCCTTCCACTGTGTTCCATCACTAGCATCTATATTCATTTAGTACCTGAGAAAGCTCTCCCATTCCTAACTAGAAATGCTTCACCCATCTAACGAGGGTTGATTAATCTCCCAGAATTCTCTATTCCCCTATTAGCAAAAGGAACTCTGACCTTTGGTTAAAAAATATTTAAAATTATTTAAATGTTTTATTTAAATATTTAAATATTTAAACTATTTAAAATTATTCTTCCAAAATGAACAATTCTGTTGGAAATGTTTCAGACTAGGGCTGCCTAGGGTTTTCCTCTGCTGGCCAGCATGCATTTTTCTCTGCTGAATATATGAAATTGTCCTTTAATTTTTATTCTTGAACCATTTATTTTTAGACTGATGCTGCTCAGTGCCAAAGTACCATGGTTTTCTATAAAGTAAATGTCATTTGGACAAAAGAATGTAAGCTGTGGTTTAAAACAACAAAACCAAGACCAACACCTGTGCCTCCTGATAGGCCTGGCATGGGGGAGCATCAGATTAACTTTTGTATTTGTTTCTTGGCAGCGTGGGCATGAATTTTTCACTTTCATGTCTGTGTTGCATAGACAAGATCTGCGCTCATGTCTCTGCTCATTTACTTGATTTATCACACTTGAGGTGTCATGTGAGACTGTCCATCCGTCACAGAAGAATAAAGATGAAGTGATAGGGGAAAACCCCTGTGCTGTATCCTACTTGATTATTTTAAAGAAAATATATGAAGATTTTGGAGATGCTTTATACTTTAGAGTTACCTTTCCTTGAAATTGATGAATTGTGTTCAGAAATGATTTCAAGTTTTATATACATCCTTTTAGTGGCTCTGGGGGCTTCCAGATTCAATGTTGAATATCCTATCATAAGGCATTTATTTTCTATATGTCTATTCTCCACATTTCTCAGGTATTAATTCTCTTTGAAAGGATTAGAGCATATTTACTATTAAATGCCAGGCCCCTATGAAACTTGTTGAAGCTTAAGGAAAATTATTTCATTAATCTGCAAGTTTGAAATTACATTTAGCAGCAAGAAACATAGGTGTCACCAAAGCTTCAGAAACAAGCTTAACATGGAAAATAATCAGAAACAACTCTCATATCTTCATTGTAGTATGAGGAATGATATAAATCTACCTGTTTGCAAATTTTATTTTAGCTAGTAACCTTTTTTTTAAAAAAAAAAGTCTGCTCGTACCTATTAAGACAGTAATCAGGAATATGCTCTAGTCTCTATTCCAGAGGTATTAATAAAATGACCACAATGCACTGCAGAAAGGAGAGAAAGTGTAGATCTCAACGTTTCTCAACACAAAGCCAGTAAAGTGTGTTTTGCTCTCTTTAACCCTTACTGTGATTTATTTCATTTCATATAATTTTAGAGCTAAAAAGAGCCTTTTAGTACGTGTACTGATGAAGCGAGTGCTAGAAGTTGCCTTAAAGTCCATCTGCTCATCTTCCTCTTTCTGTACCAAGTAAACTGAGATCCAGAGTTGTGACTTGGCCAGGATCTCCAACCTCTTAGCAGCAGAGCTAATACTTGGGTGTTATGAGTGATAGAACAGTATGTTGTCTGCTAAATCTCAGTGTGTCTCCTTGCCTTATTCTCCTTTCATTTTTAGACATATGATCTGGCTCAGCTGTAATGAAGGAGAATTGAAGAAAAACAAAATCCGTAAATATTAAGGTTGAGAAATTAGAGTTTTCGTTTTGAAAAAGTACAGACTAGAAGGCATAGTCTATTTAGATACAGGCAAATGTAGAATTTTAAAATGTCATCATCTAATTTTTTATATATCTGAATCAAAGTGACAATTCTACATTGGACTTTTAATCTAGATCAACAATTTCAGACTGTGATTCAGGAGAAAAAATTTTAATGGATGTTCTCCCAAATGGGGTAAAAAAAAAAATTGAGAATTCCAAGTGAAACAAAGCTAATACTTTTCTTTTTTGTAAGACTTTTCAAAACCATTGCCTTGATAATAAGCGTGAAATGTGAACCCCCCCAAAGCGGGTAGAGGACTCAGTGTTTCCCAAAATCCATATAACCAGGAACTGCTTTCTTCAATTAAATATGTTATAATACCTGTGGGACCTCTAGCGTGTTTTCAAGCAGTTTGGGAGACGCTTTCCATCCAGTTCCATGACTTTAAATTCTATCTGAATGCTGATGATATTCATATTTTTATCTCTGGCTCTGATTTCTTCCTTGAGGTCCAGAATCACATAGCTAACTGTCTTTATATTCCTATTTGGATATCTAATAGGCATCTTCAAACATAACATAATCAAACAGACTCTTCCTGTCCATCCCTCACATTCATACCCTCAACCTGTTTTTCTCAAAGTAATTCTCATCTCAATAAATTGCACCACCATCCATACTGTTGTTCAAGCCAGATTTAAACTAGCTGTCATCCTGGAGTCTTTTCCTTTTGTCACAGGTTGGATTCTCTGGAAGCATATGCTGAGATGAAGTTTGGCATGCAAGATGTTTATTAGGGATCAATACCTGTGAAAGAAAGCGGGTGGAAGCAAGATTAGGCAGAAGAGAGGTAAAAACGTGCAAATGAATCCCAACAGTGCTTCAGCCAAGTGGCAGGGAGATCTGGAGTGAATAATGCCCGACAGAGATGTACCACGTTAGAGAAAAATGGCTGCTCCTTTGGGCTCCTGCCTCAGTCGTGTCAGTCATCATATCAGCTGCCCAGGGAAAGGCCTGACCCAGCCTCACAAGCCTGTGCTAATCAGCACTCTGCTGAATTCTGGAGGTGGACTCTACGTATCTGTGGAGTTCTCTCTCTGGGCAGCTTTCTTTGTCTTACAAACTCCGTCTGCCTTGGTCTTCCAGGAAGTTCAGCTCTGTCTGCTCTACTCAGGTTACTCTGTGAGGTTCTGCCTGGGTTCCCTTTTCTTGATCCATGACCTGGGATCTCTTTCAAGCTATAACCTTGGGCAACTGTAGGATTTACTTCCTTTATTTCCTAACTTTCAGAAACCTTTGTCTTTTGTTTTCTGATGTCTAGTGTCTTGAAAATAGTGGTTTCATATATTTTGTTTGTTTTTGTTGTTGTTTGCTTCAAAGAGGAAAGTGAGTCGGTCCCTTGATACTTCATCTTGGCCAGAAGTGGAAGTCCTTGGAGTTTATCTTTTAAACCTGTCTTTGTACAGTTGGTTTACTTTTACAAGGAAGTATTTCCTTGCAAGTTTCAATTATGTCTTGCATCACCCCCTCCATCCAAAACAAAGCCTGTGGTAATTACCCTTGTAGGGGTGCAGAATTTGCCACTTCAAGATGTGTCTCTTTGGTATCAGGATTATTTTTGGCTGCTTATTTTTTTAAAAACTCCAGACACGGGAAAAGCTCTGAAAACCAGGTAGAAGTTACCATTTGTAAGAAACATTTACATTTGTAAGGGAAATCTCCATTTGTAAAGATGTCTCCCTCTCTGTACCAGGAAGAAGGGGATGACCATATCTCTAGAAATTCTTATCAATGTGAAAGGCAAGGACTTAAATCTGCATAATAACCTTACTGTTGTTTACTGTGCTTTTTCTGGTAACCTTGTTACCGAACCAGGTTCATTTTTGCCCACCATCCAGAAAGCCAAACACCAAGACAGTGAGATTGCAGCAGAGAGAGGGTTTAATCACAAGGCTGCCATGTGTGGAAGCAAGAGCATGAGCCTCAAATTTGCTTCCCTGAAAATAGGGACTCAGAGATATTTATGGGATAGGGGGCAACGTGGTCTGAAATGTGGAGAGAGGCAATTGGAGGTGAGGCAAGGTGAGGTAATTGAGGATCTATGCAAGTATAGTCAGACTTCATGCCTCTTCATGCCTAGGACCCATGTTCACAAAATGGTGGCATTAGCATGATCTGAGGGTCTTTAGCCTCTTGATGTCAAAAGGTCACTTATCAGACATCTCCGAGGGCCCAATTGATGAGTTGGTGGTCTCAACCATCCTGAAGTGGACAAGGAGTTCTAATTCCTGAAAAACAGTTCACACACCCATTATCATGGTGACCCAGGCTCCAGGAAGATGTTATCTATAGGAGCCTAGTGGGAGTGAGACAGCATATTGCCTAAACAGCACAGTTAACAATGGGTGGGTTAAACAGCTAACAGCTATCATCAGTAATTGCAAAAAGGACAAAGCTTTGGTTCCTAGCTACTTAATCATCAATAACTAACTCCTTGCCGGTTTAATCTCCCATAACCAACTCCCCCCACCCCTGAAATCCTCCTTTGTCTTTAGATGAAGATGGTATTTAAGGTGGCAACCTCAGCCATTCTGGCAAGTTGTTCAGTTTTCCTGGGTTTCCCCCATGTACACATGTCCTAAAGCATTGTTTGATTTTCTTCTGTTGTTCTATCTCATGTCAATTTAATTCATAGCCCAGCCAGAAGGACTTAGAGTGGACAGAGGAATTGTCTTCCTCCCCCACACCCTCATTATAGTTCGAAAGGCTCTTCTTGCTCTTCCTCTCTTTTTTTCCCTTTATTTCATCCCTCCTCTTCTTTTAAGAGAGAAAACATCTCACACACACACACACACACACACACACACACCACTTGTTTTCATTTTGGTATTGTTATAGATCTTTAAAACTGAGAGTAAGAACATATCTTACTTCATCTCACCCTGTCCAAAATAGCTTAGAGGGGCTCTGTCCAACTGAACTTTCTGTGATGGTGGAAATGATCCATATCTGTACTGTTCAAGGCAGTAGCCAGTAGTTGCACATGGCTATTGAGCACTTGAAATGTGACTAAAGCCACCAACAGACTACATTTTCCATTTTATTTAATTTTGATTAATTTGCATTTAAATTTAGATCCCATGTGTAGCTAGTGGCAATCGTATTGAACATTGCAGGTATAGAGATTATTTTCTGCCAGAGGTAAATATCAGTTTAGAATGTTGTAGCTCATATCTCCCTTATCTACCAATTTTTTTCTAAGCAGTTCACCTAATGATAGGTTGAATTGCCATGGTGTAAGGTTAAAAGCCTCACTCTTCTATTTACTTTCAACTGCCAATACTTACTAATGTTGACACAAATAACCCATAATCAATCTACAAATCAAAATTGAGGTGAGTTTATTATGAGCCAGATCTGAGGACCATATAGCCTTGGAGAGTCCATTCACAGAGGAATGGAGCAATCCAAAGAAGTCGGGGTATACACAGTGGTTATATACCATCAAAGAGCACGTGTCACATGTGATTGTAATGTCCCTTCTACAATATTCATGAGATGGCCTGCTGGCACAGCATTTCACACAGCAATTGATGAACACAGCAGGTCTCAGGGTCTGTGGTCTCAAGGTGAATGCAGCAGGCCAGCAATCAATTCCTAGCCTGGGGAGAGATGCTTATCCTTAAGGAAATGTAGGTGTGGGGGAAGTTACATCTTTATCTTAAAGGGCATTGTTCTTGTCTTTGGGACACAGGAAATACTTAAAGCAGATATACAAAGTATGCTCAACGGCCACGCCAGGCCCTTTTGGAAAAACAAGGTCAGGCTGAATTAGTTTTACACCAAATGGCTTCCTTATATACTCCAGGATATCCTATTGCTTGCCATTTATTTATCAATAACAATACGTGTGATAACATTTAACCTCCCTGAATTTCAATTTTCTGGACTAATGGGGTTAATGACACCTCCAAAGAGGTCCTAATAAAGTTTATGTAAGATAATGTGTGGTGCAGTCATTGCTCAGTAAACGTTAATCTTTTTCTTTCCCTTTTCTGATGTATCTCCTTTTAAAAATAAGAATATTTCTGAGGGCTACAGGATATTAAACCACTCAAACCTAGTATGATTATGTTTAATAAACACCTTTCCTCTGGTTTTATTTGTGCACAGGGGAAATACTCTCAAAGAAGGAAGGAAAGAGGTCATTAGGTTTTCTGAGAGGGGGTAGGATGCACCCAGGCAAAGTTCATCAATTTGAAATGTCAGCAGAGTGGAACAGCAAGAGAAAACCAAAAATAATTCAGCCTCAACAAGAGAGCTAGTGTCTTTTGACTCCCAGGTTATATGGGCACCTCTGTAGTTACTGAGAGTCAACAAAATTTCTTTCAATCTGTTGTTCCCTGAGAACACTTCATTCACAGCGATCTTTTACCTCCAACACTCCACGTTCAGTTAACGAGGCTGGATTAATGAACTGGTGTAGCAGCTTGCAGCTAGGAGCCCCAGAGATAACATTCAAACCAACAACAATGACAATGACAACAAAACACATCTAGCTTGTCTTTTAAAAATAACACCACAGGCACGCTAGAGACAATTTCGTTGTTCTTCCCCTGTTCAACTCATCTGGTGTAGAACATGACAGAGAGCTCTCGACTAACGAGGAGCTTCTCTTTTCACAATGTGACCATTCTACAAGACTGTTTTTCTGTTAAGTGTGAAACCGTATGCCAAGTTTTCTAGTGGCGATCACAAATGTCTGTCACATGCAAACCCAGGACTGCATGTTTGCAAAGTGTTAAGACGATTTTGGGGGCATGAAACCACGTGTCAGAGAAGCAGGAAGGAAGGAAGGAAGAAGTGAGGAAGGAAGGAAGGAAGAAAGAAAGAAAGAAAGAAAGTGCTAACATGGGGGCTATAGAACTGTTCAGGGTTGTTGTGTGGATAAATGAGATTAAAAAAAATGAAAAGGGAAATCTGAATGGGTTATGCAGTTCTTATTTTCTAGAACTATGGCATTCATTTAAGCTGAATTCCCAGAATCTCAGATGATTTGAAGTGTCTATAACATGCCTGATTATTTATTTTAAAATCTTTTTTTTTGAGGAAGATTAGCTCTGAGTTAACATCTGCTGCCAAACCTCCTCTTTTTTTGCTGAGGAAGACTGGCCCTGAGCTAATGTCCGTGCCCATCTTCCTCTACTTTATATGTGGAATGCCTGCCACAGCAAGGTTTGGCAAGTGGTACATAAGTCCACACCTGGGAACCATTGAACCCCGGGCCACCAAATCGGAATGCGTAAACTTAACCACTGTACCACCATACTGGCCCCTTAAAAATCTATCTTTAAACAATTTTAAAAGTTTAATCAAGATTGACACTTTCTCAATAGGTTCTGTACCAATTTCCACAAGTTGGAAACTACCAGTGCATTAGTTTGTAGTGTTAGGCTAACTGGTTTTGGGGCAGATCTAAATAAAAAGAAGACTTTTCCTGCCAACACTGAATTACAAAGACTGTAGCTGTATTAGAAGTCTTAAAAAGTCGAGCCTCCACATAGCCACTGAGCCAAATTTGTACTAGCAAGGACCCGGGAGGGCACACACCCAGTGAACTTTTATTAAAATGTCAGACAGAGCTCAAGGGCATCCTCTGGCCGATGCCTACTTTCTGCTCCTGCTGCTGCACTGCGGACCACAAGCCACATGCAGAAACTCACAAGGCACTTGGAGATGTGAAAATATAATGACATTTATTGGTACTTGAGATTTAAATTTTATAGCAAAAAAAAAATTACTCAAGTCCTCGATGTATTTATACAGTGAAATTTTATAAAACGTTTCCGTTCTCCCTGCTAAGTTATAGTATCATCTTGAAACACAGCACTGTAAGCATATAAATGAGGTTCTCCATTTCTTTTAAAGATAAAATTCTGGGAAATAAATTGAAATCTGACAATGAAAAGGTACTTTTAGCATAGCTAAATATTACCACTTGGTAGTTGAGGAAATGGAACACACCAGTGAGGAAAATCTCATTAAAGTGTGTGCTAGTGACACTGAAGCAGGTATGTTATACGAGCGTCCATTGAACAGCGATTACTATTGTCTCGTAAATATAGTTTGGAGAAGCATCTAAGCATGCATGGATGGTGCTGATGGCAAATTGTCTTCTCCACTCTCTCTTCTCTTCCCTTCTTTGTCCTAAGAGAGAAACATGGCTCCTTGCTAGGCACGGACCTCCACAAACAAAAACTGCATTTTCCAGCCTTCTTTTAACTAGGTGTAGTCATCGAAGCAGAAACGTTACATGGCAGATTCTGGGAGTGCCTCTGTCCTTTCTTGCCCCTTTCTCCACTCCCACTGGCTGGGACATGAATGTAACTACTGGAACCCTGGCAGCAATTCTGCTTGACTGAGGAATGGTGGAGCAGTGTCTCTGCTGGTTTTCTGGAGCCACCTTAGCAGCCCTGAGCTGACTATTAATGGATTCTTTAGTATGAAACAAAATAAATTTCTGTGTTGGGAAGCCACTATTATTTTATTTTTTTGTCACATTCAGTTATAAAAAATACTAGCTAATATATACACCTACTTACTTGAATACAGAAATTATGTAACATTTTTACAGTTCTAGTGACACCAAAAGCTGTAGATTGTGCCACTTGATTTTTATGCCATATATTCTGGGGAATGAATACAAGGAAGACTTGCTACTTTTAAAACATGTGACATACATATACATAACAGGAGAAAAAATTTAAAAGCTTAAGATCAATATTTAACACACTATTAAATAAAGTGGCATCTAGTGACCTCTGTGCTGATAGAGTAATTGCAATAGCAGAAAACCGTTCGGGTGAGGTACCTCTTATAATGTAATAACCAAAATGTTTTCAAGAAGTTCTTGCAAAGTATAGCAGCATCTCCCACAAGAAGTAGGTTCACAAGTTAACATCTCTGGCAAAAATCCCATCTAGTCAGTATTACCCTTAGGATTCTCAGAAAGTTAGAATGTACATCGTTTTGGGATAGAGCCCTATTCAGATTTCTGGACAATCAAACATTCTTCATTTGTATTAATGGTAAATTCCCTAATTGTGAGTGGACTACCGGGGAGAAAATTCCAAACTTCTTTGCTTTCCTTCTGAGTTTACTTCTGATTTATATATTGTACTTCTAAATTCCAATATACGCTAATACATTTGTTTGTTATGGTGGTGATTAAATAAGATAGGGGAGTTGCGTTTCAAACTGTACTCAGTTTCAAAGTCAGCTTGTGATGTTACCTGTTTAGGAAGTGTCAGCGTCATAGGCTGCTTATCTATCCTCCAAGTGTCGAGCAGGTACCAACATCTTTCAAGATACCATTGGTGAATTTTCATACAAAATGTCAATTTTTCTAAGATACGTTGATTGTAAACTTTTCAAAATTATTTGTAATTACGTGGGCGATGAATTCCAGAATTTTACTTTTTTTATGTTCAAGTTCATTTGCAAGGTGTTGGTATGAATAATTCACCATATATGTGACTGATAAGAAAGTATATTCATTAAAGGTTTTTAGAAATATATTTGCACCATTTTTGTATCTTGCTGGTGTTTTTAATCTACTGAATGAACCTAATGTGTTGAGGCTGGATTGTAGCTATATTCTGTTGATACAATCTCAGGAGTGAAATAAAACTAAGTTTGGACTGCCATGAAAAAATAAAGTAAATAGGATTCACTTGTTGCTTTAAAGGTTTGACAGAAGTGAGCACTGAAGAATCTTTTAATTTTAAATTAATTTTTATTTGTTACAAACTATCATGGGAAAACAATTTAAAAAGTCTTATAGTGCCAAGAGTTATGGAAAGCATCAGTCTCCTGTTCCCTTCCGAAGCCTAAGCGACTCCCCACAGGCAACTCTCAATTCTTCGGTTGTTACTTTTGATATTTATCTCTAGGTACGCCAATTACATTGGTTGTTGCTACCTGTTGATTCAGCGATTCTAGACACATCATTTGATTTCCATTTTGAGAGATGAGGATTTGGATTCATTTAGTGCTTTCCCTGCCAATCATGCTTAAAATAAAATTTTGGTAAAACCCACACATTTTTTTCTTGTTACAATATAAATATTATTTACTTTGAGCAAAATAATATTCTATAATTATATTTTGGTCCCTGAACAACTTTCTATTTGTTTCCTGGAGATAATTGGTATTTTTACATTTACTTAATTCTCTTGGAATATTTAAGCTTTATGCACCCTTGAGGAACTTGGAAATTGTTTTCTATGCAGTCCAACCTCTCAGACCATTCATCAGGTGCATTTCTGCTCTAGAGAATCTGCTTCTGGAGGCCTCTGCCGTCCTGCTACATCAGAATTCTTTGCTCCCTGGGCTTGGCACAGCGCTGATGACTGTGCTGCTAGACAAGACTTCCTTTTGACTCTTCCGTGTATCGGGTCCCCAGGTTCCCAATTCCCAGGTCTTTCCTTTTTTTTTTTTTTCCGATTTAACCCTGCATTTTGGTGAAGCACATCTTCCAATAGCTTCGTGAAAAATGGTGCACGGGAGAGAAATTTTTGAAATTTTGCATGCTTAAAAATCGCTTTATTCTACCCTCATATTTGGTTGACAGTTCTGTGGTTCTATAATTTTAGGTTAAAAGTCATTTTCTCTCAGCACTTTAAATGGAAAGCATTGTTTACTGTCTTCCAGCTGCCAGTGTTTGTGACGAGCAGTCCAATGCCATTCTTACTCCTAATTTTTGTTGGCTTCCCTGTTTTCTTTTCTGGAAACTTTCAGTATTCTTTCTTTATTTGGGGGGAGTAAGATGTCAGTATTATCTGTTCAATGCAACCTAACTAAGATCATATAGGTTAACCTTTATTTGTTTCTATCAAAACTGCTTTGTCAAAGAGGGAAAGGCTAAGAGTGTCATGTGGAATTAATTCACTTTCCAAGCTCCAGGTCTCTTCTAGGTAGTTAGCATTATGTGTCCTTCTGAGTTTTATTCAGAGAAGTCTCTTCATCTGCCTTTGCCATGACCCAATCCTAGGGAAGGTGGGTTGTGACCTTGAGTGTCTACTAAGGTCGTTCAAGGACCAGGCAGCTACTTTTCTTTTGCAATGCAGGGTGCAAGCATCTACAACAGCCAAATTATTGTGACATTATTGAGATAAGCTGCACTTATCCTGGCTGAGATTCAGTATAGATGGCTAATGTCTTACAATGGGAAAATTTACATACTTTGTTTTACTGTATTTTGTTTATTTTTCATTATATTTTTAAATTGTTACAATAATACATATTGAATACAGAAAAATCAGGAAAGAAAACTTACTCGCCATTATAGAGATTGTAAATATTCACATTTGAACACTTGTTAGAGAGAATTGTATGTGTTGTTTTTCACTTTAACAGTGTATCAGGAGCATCTCCCTGTGTCAACAAATATTACCGCATATATTGTACAGCATGATTTTTGATGGTTCCTTAGTGTTTCATTGTATGAACTTGCCATAATGTATACAACCATTTTCTCAGAACTCAAGACTTCAATTTTTTGTTTTTGTTTTTGCTGTCTTAAATATGGCAGAACCCCAAATGGCTCAAGTTTCATCAGCCTATAAATGAAAAAGGAGCCACTCTAACATTAATTTTTGAATTAAGATGTCTCATAGCCCCTTTCTGCATGATTCAATCCCATCAGTAATTTCTAGAAGGCCCTGGAGAAGTCTTACTTGTGGACAGGGGTAAGTCAATGTCTACTCTTTCCCTCATGCATCTTCAAGGGATCCTCAACCACAGACATTTGAGGAGGGGTCTTGACTCCAATGCTAATGCTGGCACCTTCTAGGGCGAGGCTGCTTCTCAGCGGGCCACACTGAGCCTCTGTATGTGCTTTGCAGTACTCTCAGACTTTACTACAACAGGGATCTGCCAAAGAAATAGGCAGAATCTGCCTTTCCCCATTTAGAGCTGGAGTTGTTTTCTAGGTTCTAAGGCAGCAATGCTTATGCCCAGAGTCTCACCAGGCATTTCATGAAAACAGTCTTTCAGGTTCTGACTCAAATTCCTCCCTCTCCAGGGCAGTGGTTCTGCATCCTGGCTGCACATCAGAGCCACACGTGGGACTTTTAGAAGATGTAGATGCCCAGGTCATACTTCAGATCTGATGAAATACTTTCCCGGGTGGAGCCCTGGGCTGTGCATTTCAAAGTTGATCAGATGGTTTTGCTATATGTCGTAGATCTTTTTGGTGCTCTGTCTAGATCTCCTCTCCCTCTGAGTTGTAGCCCTCTCTCAGCTTCTGCAAATGTTGTGCCTAACGGCTTGTGCTTGCAATCTTTCCCAGAGGACTGCATTTGCCGTTTTGCCCAGAGATGCCATCAAGGTTTCACCAGCACTATAGAGATGTTATTGGAGAGCACCCCAAATTCCTTTCACAGTCTCTCTTTCTAGGAAATCTGACCTAAGACAATGTGAAACCCAGCTACTCCTCCAGAGGCTTTTGAACAAGGGACAGACATCATGTTATTTCCAACACTGGTCTGTTTTCTCTCTTTCTGCTCTGGGGTACACCTATTCATGAACATGCACATGAACACATATACACACATACATACACAAACACACACACATGGGGAGAACTCTTCTGTTCTCTTTTTAACAGAAAAAGAAAAGTCTCATGTATGTCAACTCATCTACTACTGCCTACTACGACATTTATTGGTCTGTCTTTGGGCATATCTTTTTAAATTTCCCAAGTATTAACAATTGTAACTGGAATTGCTGGGCTGATCGTAAGGCTTTTGATTCATACTACCAGTAGTTTCTCTGAGAGTTTATTCTCATTTACTCTAGAGCAAGCAATGTACAGGTTTTCATCCTCCTAGGGCTGCCTGGCTTTCTACCCTGGTTTCCCTGGGAAAGGGAGGCGTTAGATGGACACAAATGGTGACAATATTCTATGGTTGGTAAAAGTGTAACTGAATATAGATGGGGATCAGCCTAGAGGTCTGGGAGAGAGAGGATGTGGAATGAGATCGCTTTACGACAAAGACGATAGCATGTAAAATGACCTGGATTCTCAGCTTGAGAAGGAGAGACTTGGGTTTTATCTAAGCCATGATGAAGAATGTGTGTTCTTTGAGGAGTATTTGCCTAGAGGTTTTTCAATCACTATATTCCACCTCTATAAGGAGGGAAAGGGCTGATGCAGTTGAGTTCTGTCCAAGGACAAGAACTCCGTCATGCTATTATGGAATGCACTGGCAAAAGGAAGACAGTGACTAGCCTTTGCATGGATCAAAACTCTTTTCTCCTCCTTCTTTGGAATACTTCCCCCTGTATTTATTTTTCTTTGGCATTGAGCTGTAAGGACACTTGGAAATATGAATTTGTGATTTTGTGAGATTTGGGTGTAGAGATAAGAAGTAACTTTATATATAAATCTATTAGCTCTATAGGGTTTCAAGTCGGCCAATAATAACATTCTACTTCTTCCATTGGTAAACAAATAAAAAACTTCCAAACACTCATTCTGCTAATTACAGGCACCTTCAAGGGAGGTCAGGAACTAACTTGATTCTCTGATATTAGAGGCCCTCTATTCTGTATTCTGATTATTTGAAGATTTATAGACCTAGATTTTTGAGAAGAAGGAAAGCACAATCCGAAGAAAATGTTTTTTTGAAGTAATACCAATTCTAGTCATCTTTGCCTTAAATCTCCTGAGGGCCGAAATCTGGGAAAACTTACACATGAGTTACTATTCTTTTAGGTCCTGGCCCTGAAGGCATATGAATCAATTTATTAAAATTTATCTTGGAAGTAGGTTAGCATAGAAAGACTTTGGTCATTTGTATATTGTCCCTCTGTGGTCTCTTCTTCCAAAACATCTTTTTAAAAGATTTCACATGACCTGGCTAAGAATCAGAGAGGGCCAGATGCATGTCCCCAGGTAACACTCCCTGCTCAGAAGTGGCCACAATCAGGGCATTGTGTATAGCAGGGACCTCGGATTCTGTGCCCAAATGTCTTCACTGAGGCGCTGAATGGTCCTAGAGAGCCAGAGAGGAGCTTTGTGCCAGCAACTCCCCTAAGCTGTCTTTGAAACTGCCCTTATTAAATTTCTGCTGGGGTAATTTGCTCTGGGGATCTCCTAAGTTACTTGAATGGATAAAAATAAGCTGTCAATCTTTGACCTGACTCTAGTTAGTAGAACAGGGGTCGTGAGGGGTTGGCAGGGCTTCTGCGTCAGGCTCCAGGGAAAGCTGATGCAGGGTTAATGTGATGCTAAAGGCTTCTAGTTCCTCCTGCCTGAGCCACAGATTCCTTCTCATCTGCCCCCTCTTGTTATCTCCTGTCCCCATTTGAAAATGCCAATTTGTGTTAATAGAAATAAGGAAAAGTGACTAATATATTATTTTTTCCCTCTTTTGCCAGGGAGCACATGTGTTGGGGACCCAACTTGGCACAACTTCTTTCCAAAACTTAAGGCTGTGGCTGGGTTTCCTCCTTTGATTTGACCCGAACATATTTACACAGAATATTTCTCAGCCTCAGTCACTGACATTATTCTAGCTACTCACCCAGGATGCCCCTCTTACCCTGTGCCTGTCAATGGCTGTAATGCACACTTGATGGAGGCAGGTACTCTCTGGATTCACACAGAGAATCTGCAATTAGACTGAACCAGGAGAAGATCTGATTAAAAGAAAGCATATTTAAGGATAAAAATGTGCCTAACAAGATGTGGAACAAGAATAAAACAATGTGTGAGCACACAGCCCTTGGGCTGACATTCCCATTAGGGTCAAATGAGTATCACTAGATAGAGACTATGGTGGATATAACTGGCCATGTCCTCTACAGGCCAGGCTCCCCTACAGGGCTCTCTGTAGGGTTACCTGGAAGGATGCCCAGGTGAAGACACATGGAACCTGGAAGTGGTGAGGACACCTGGAAGAGAGACCAGGTGGAGAGTCCAAGGTCACTCCCATCTGGGAACATGTACAACTTAAGCAAGAACTTGCAGGAGCTGTCCCAGAGCCACTCTGGACCCTGTGGTGAAGCCAGGCCTGAGAGCACAACAGCAGGCCCAGGGCAGGCCCAGTGTCTCTCCTGTCCTGCCCTACTTGTGGATGGGCATATAAAACCACATCTAAATCAGTTGGTGGGCACAGAAGATTGGGGAAGGAACCAGGCTGACAATTATGCAGTTACTGGAAGGGGGCTTAAGTGAGGAGAAAAGAAAGTAGGATGGCTATCGTTCTGCCATCATCCTAATGAACATTTCTTGGGTTAGAGGAGAAAAGGGTAAGAGGAAAGAAAGAGAGGAGAGGCAAAGCAGTAAAGAACAAAGAATAATCATAATGGCACAGTGAGGGGCATGGAAGATGGTTCTGGAGAGTCTTTTCCCCATCAGAGGATGCAGAGTAGGGAGAAAGCTATTTAGCTCTGCCATTTAGCGTTTCTGGATCTGGGGAAGCAGTGGCATAAAATTCAATCGAATTAACAAGATGAAAGGGGCTTTGATATATGCCAGACACTATGTTTCATTCTGTGAGGGATAAGAAAATGAGAGAACAGTTCCTCCCTTTTGAGGGTAATGCAATATGGCAAGGGAGATGACACATTCGGAAGAAACAATCATTCACATCCCACTGAAGTAAGATCTAAAATAAAGATGAGAACAGGTCGCAGCAGGGAAACAGAAAAAGCGAATGCTTCCTTAGGAAGAGCCTCAGAGAGCAGACGTGAGTATAAAGGACACCTAGGACGCGGAGCAGACACAGAGCAGGGAAATGGCCTTCAGGCTGAGGAGAGAGCTTGAATGGAATGAGGCATGGAGCTGGGGAAGCCTGCTTGTGTTTGGAGAAGGGTGAACTCTCTCACGACAGACACTGGAGCTAAGGGTGGACAGTGAGTGGTGAGCCTGCATGGGAAGGCTCGATAAAGAGTGTGCAGATCCTATCATGTCAGGGTGAGGATTTGATGTTTGATTTGATGATGTGTGGGATGGGGATTCCTTGACAACTGTTAAAGAAGAGACTGGTGAGATCACAACTGTGCTTAAGGAAGATGAATCTAGAGATATTATGCTCGAAGTGTTAGAGCTAGAAGACTGGAGACAGGGAATATTGCACAGCAATCTCTCAAGTGTCTCTTGGATTTATGCATATCTTCCAAACAAAGGCACTGCCTTTGTTCTGAACTATCTTTTCAAGGATTTTTTTTTTTTTTTGGTGAGGAAGATTGGCCCTGAACTAACATCTGTGCCAATTTTCCTCTACTTTACATGTGGTACTCCACCACAGCATGACTTGATGAGCGCTGTGAGGGTCTGCGCCCAGGATCCGAATCTGTGAACCCCAAGCTGCTGAAGCAGAGCATACGAACTTAACCACTACACCACTGGGACACCCCTTGAAGATGTTTTTTTTAAATGAGCAGCTTTGGAAGATGGAGCTAGTGTCTCTCTTCAGAGCAGAAACAGGCAGGCCTACTGTCTGTTACAAAAGATTCAGTTTCCCTAAGCTCAGGGCTTCCTCTCATGCAATGCAAACCACTGTATATGCAGGAATCCATCTGGGCCCATCTTCAGTGCCCCTGTGGTACTTAGAAGTAAAGACAACTGACATTGATGTGTTGTTTATGTTGCTTGCTGTGCTGTGAGAAATAAGGTACTTTGTCTCTGACCCCACAGTCTCATGTCTTCTGCCATAATCCATGAAAGCATGGCAGGCTAATGTGTCACCTGCAAGTAGTGTAAGCATTTCAAATTCGCCATAATTTTTGATGGAGAGGATACTGTTAAGAAGCTATTTCAGCAATCTTAATAGTAAAAGCTTGTTTTAGGGTAGAGATATAATTTTGTTTTATTTGTTTTTTACACAGGTGCCTGACTTTTACATATGACTGATTTTATAATGTCTAGAAACTACTGTTTCTTTATTTCAAAGATAACATGAGCACCCTGGTAATAGACACCCTGACCCAACATCATCCACGATCATCAATTCATCCCTCACTTTTCTCCGGAGTCTCAGCCACTAGAGTCTCAGAGGGGAAGCAGGGCTCCTGGAGGGGTTGGGTATAGTGTGAGCCCTGACAGTTGGCTTTTCTTTTTGTAATGCAGGTGCCTGACTTAAGCTTTAACAAAGGCTATCTTGAATCAATACATTGCCAGCCACGTGATTCCATAAAGAGCCAGGACACATGCCCCCAACACCACCCAGGAGGCTCCTTTGTTTTAGAAATCTGGTTGATTTAGATAACTAGTGATTTGGGCCACTTGCTTTTTTTTTCTTTTTCTCTCTCCCTGCGCTTTCAATTCCCACTCTTATGTTTTAAATTTGCCAATAAAGAGTGAGCCAGCAAACCCTAGACCCTCGCCCTCCACCTCAGTAAAAGCAGGACCCCAGGATCTGTAAGTGAGCATAAGTGAAGTCATCTTGTTACATTACACGACCCCCGCCCCTCCTCTGTGTGACTACTCGCTGCTATGCCCTTATTCTAAAAACCTTCATATGCTCTCCTGATTTATGCCCTCCACTTACATATGTACTCCCCTATAGCTTGATAAATTAAAACTTTGTTTTATGAGTTTCTCTCCAGGAACGAGCTGACCACAGGTGGGAAACACACCTACAAGGTATCCTTCACTGTGACAGAAGAATGGAAGAATGTGATGTCTGGAGCCCATCATGGCTGGGTACCAACATCCCTGGACCCTCTCCTCACTGCCCATTTTCCCTGTATAACTGCCTCAAGATTCTGTAATCCTTGAAGACGGTTTTTTGAGACATTAGTCTGCCATCTTCCTGATTATGCCAGGAATTGAAATAAAACTTCCTTTCTCGATCCTTAACTTGTGATTAATTGGCTCAGATCATGGTGAGCAGAGCAAGCTGGGTAACAGCCCGTGCTTTCTCTCTCTTTCTCCCCACAGACCTCGCAGTGTGGCCCCAGATGTGCTTTGTACACTCCAGGGCTTGTAAGCAATAAACTCTTTTTTTCTTCAAAGTTTCATAACGGTTATTGCTGAAGGGCATCTTGCAATCATAGTAAGAACCAAAAGGGTCAGTCCAGTCTAGTCGTATGTAACATTGGTTTGGAAAGGGGAGATGTCTGTGGAAGCTCACTGTGATGGGGGGCGGGGCGGGTGAGTGCTCCCAGGCATTTCTAGCTGAGCGGCATAAAACAGTGGGTATTAGGGGTTCCTATTATGTGTAGAATACTTTTATACTTTGAGTTTGCTCTTTCAGTCTGCCTAAATGAAGCCAAAATAGCTGTTCCAAAACATCTTCCTCATCCTAACTACCCAGGTGTTTAGCCAGTAGAGCCTGAAAGAACAAGTGAAATAAAGTCATTGAGATTCAAAAATAGAACTAGTTGGGAAATTCTTGTCTTTAAATTGCCTACCCCAATTTCAAAGATAGAGTTGTGTTTAACTTTATTTAATTCAATATCTTTATACTATGACCAATACTAGATATTTTTTAGGAGTGGCTCTACCACTTACTATTTTTGCGACCTTAACCCTCAGTATTCTTACCACGAAGTGAGAGGGTTGGGCTTGATTATCTTTAGGCTCTCTTCTAGCATTGGATTCCAAGAAGCCCAGTTCATGGAGCTGAGTAGGGATGTAATTTCCATCTTCTTTTTCCTTGAAAAGCATGGTCAGAGAAGTTATTTTAATTGGAAAGAAGGAAAGATGAGCAATTTGAGTATGTGAGTATGTTAAATAAGCTTCTTAGCTTCTTTTGCTAATAATAGCTTTCTGGACCCCTTTTTCGCTTTGAAGAAAACCCAAAAGAAAGGGCAGCAATTTTTTAACGTTTGAATAGGTTCTTAGTACAGCTCTTCCTCGACTTACATTGGGGTTATGTCCAATAAACCAAAGTTAAGTTGAAAATATTGTCTAAAATGCATTTAATACATCTAACCTATGGAACATCATAGCTAAGCCTAGCCTAACTTGAACATGCTCAGAACACTTGCATTAGCCTATAGTTGGGCAAAATCATCTAATACAAAGCCTGTTTTATAACAGTGTTGAATATTTCATGTAAATTATTGAATACTGTACCAAAAGTGAGAGACAGAATGTTGCATGGGTACAGAATGGTTGTAAGTGTATTGGTTATTCACCCTTGTGCTCGAGGGGCTGACTGGGAGCTGTGGCTCTCTGCTGCTGCCCAGGATCATGAGAGAGTATTGTACCACATACTACTAGTCTGGGAAAAGATCAAAACTCAAAATTTGAAGTACAGTTTCTACTGAATGCGCATCACTATCACAGTATTGTAAAATCGAAAAATTGTTGTCGAATCATCAGAAGTTGGAGAAAATCTATATCTTTAATCTCTTTCAAAGATAACAAAGAATGGGTTTTGATAAGGATTCTTTCACATGGGCATAAAAGTGGTGATATTCTCACCAAAATGTAGAAACAGTTTCAGTACTGAGACGTTAACTGTCATCCTTATTATTTGCAACTAGTAATTAGCTTTTATTATTTGCTAGAGGTGTGAAAAATCAGATAGGAAAATTTTTTACTGTCAGAAGGAATGGCCTATTGTGATTGCGTAAAAAACACCTCAAGTGGCACTGTTTCTCCTGCCAACTGTAAAGATGAACAGATGGCTGGGTAAACTCAATTGGTTGGGCCACTGTGTTAAAGAGAGCAAGGTCATGAGTTGAAGTCCAATATGGGCCAGTCAGCTCTGCTCTCTTCCGCCCTGCCAACCATCTTACAAACAGAAACCTAACTGGAAGTCAGACCCTGTTGATGGCATGTCAGTGATGACTTCACACGTGATGAATAGTGAAAGATTATCACTTTTCTGCAGTCCACTCTGTTCTGTCTGCTTTGAGTTCATCATGTCTTTATATGTCAATGCAATTTAATTCAACAATTATTAACTGCTTTAATGTGCTTGCAAGAGAGTTTGACCTGACAGTAGGGTATAAAATCTATTCTGGAGAAGCTTATAGTCTTGAATAGAAATAGACACTCATGAAGCAGTGAATCAAATCAAAGCAAATCAAAATAAACTAGAAATAGTATAGAATAGTACATGGCTAAATCTCTGGAGTAATAGTTTACACTCACATTTTCTTGAAGTAATTTTATTCAAACTATTCATATGCATGTTCAGCATTAGTGACTGCAAATTTGTAAAAGTGCTTTTTGAGTCAACTAATGTTTACCCGGAGCAAATCATCTTCACTTCCAATTAAGCTGTTTGTGATATCAGACTAAAAGAATCTGTGCATGATTCTGTTCATGAAAATGTTATCCTGAGCATGAGCACTTGTTTATGTAACATTCGGACATTAAGACAGTCTCTCTCCCTCTGCCATTCATCCTGTATTTGTACATTTTTTATCTTCACAATGCAATCACTTACCATATTTCTTTTTAAAATGATCTTTAGAAGGTTGGTTTTCAATGATATTCAATACTGAAATTGTGAAATCACACCTTCAGGAATAATGATCAAATCTTCCTATCTCTTTTTTAATACAAACATTCATTCTTTACTCCACGTATTTACCTGAGCTGACCTGACTTCCTTAAATTTTCTCCCCATTCCTTTACTTCTCCACACACATCTGACTTCTTTATTTTCTGGCTTACTCCAAAGAACGTTCTAAGATCTAACCCAGACTTGTACATAAATTCTTTACTTAGCAACTTTAGTTTTTCCTGAAAATTCTGCTAGTAAGTGAAAAGTTGTTAAATTAAAAAGCATACCTTTAATTTGAATGAGAAAGATCATGATGTATTCTATCTCAGCATAAAATAACCAACCAATTTTCACAGATAGAAACATTTAGCAATAAAACAATAAAAGCAAGCTCATATAAGCAAAACATAAGTTTGCAAGTAAAGAAATGTAGATTGTACATGAAATGAAATGCGCTGAAAATTGATTGTATGCACTAAATGAGAAACAGAAGACACGACGGTTTTGGAGATGGAAGGGTTTGAGACAACCATTCTTTGAATGTAGATTCCTTTTTCTGCACTGTTTTCCTCATCATTTTTTTAAAACTGCACTTAAAAGAAAAGTTGTAGTGCAGAAATATCTCTTTTAGAGCAAAATAAAGGTTAAACACAAGAGTGCTTTGAAGTCTACAGAAAAAGTGCACGTACACATTTTCTATAAAAAGTTACATAAAGTTAAAACTTTTCATTCCACACATTTGACCTACATCCCTCCAAACATGTTTTGAGTTCACCTAAAGATGGCATACTATTCAAATTTGTTCCATATGATCGTCTCTGGCTACAGACTTTTCTGTTGAGTAAATATGTGTGTCTTTGCCTGAAACTATAATTTTAAACTATTACTTCCTAGGGCGCATTTATTTACTGTGGTTTTGGATGAAAAACTCATTATGAAAAAGGAAAAGAAATCATCTGAAAGGCAGTATAACTTTTTAAGAGTTGTTATTATAAAAACTTACTAATGTAAGTAACTGTGTGAAATGAGTCTCTAGTCATGGTCTCAGAGCCCATCTGTGGACATCCAGCTAGGTGAAGCGTTCCTTCCCTTTATTCTTCTCTGTGGAGCCCTTTTCCATCTCTTCAACATTGCTTTTAAAGATCTCTTTGTATATTTCCCCTACAGTATCACTTTTTGAGGGAAGACCATGATCTTTTTGTCCCTAACACTTAACCGTATACCTGGCCCATAGTTCTTGAATAAATCAATGAATATGTAAGTCTCCACATTCACTTTAACTACCTCCCCCCAAGTTTCTGTGGTACCTACTCAACAGACTACTGGAAATGGTTGTCAATCTTAAATTATCACAGATCAATAGAGCATTTCACGTCTGAGAGAACATTTCTCTCTACCAAAATCATGCCTGATAACTTGGGTGGAAAATTACTCTAGTGATCAAAGATTTATCTTTTTTTCTTTGGATTTGCCTAAATTTTAGTTGGAATAGAATACTAAGTTTCTGTTTTAGTGATCTGAGACTATTTGTTCTGGGTACCAGATGGATTTCTCTTCACTTGAGAATGAAAACATCTGACAGACTTTGTTAGGGCATATGTCAGTAATGTTATTCATGGGGAAAGTCTTCCAAATGACACGCTTGTCTCTGAGGGCGTTTATCTAGAGCATGTGTTATGTCTTCAGACGCTTCAAGTTCACACATTAAAGACATTAGTTCAGCTGTAAATTGTTTCAGGTCTATAGGCTCAATGCCTGAAAGAAATCATATTCTCGGAAAATGAACATTTTCACTCTTCTTTTTCTTTTCTAGGGTTCTAAAATACATTTATAAAGTGTAAGAGAGAAAAATTCATACTTCCTTAAAAACTATTCACCTTGAACTGATTTCTTCTCATACTGACAGCCAATTAAATTTTCCTCTTTTAGCATCTGCTAAGAAATTGTGCCTGGGAGGACATTAAGACTATTTTCTGCCAGGCCCTGCCCCACACTCAGTAATGGACACCCATCAACACATCAGGTGGTGCTGTGACGATGAGTTGACGTCTAGCATACAGACATCACTGCTGACAGTGCCATACAATGCTTTTAATAATGAAAATAGGCTTTGGTTAAGTCCCCTTTCTCTTCCACCTCATATGACAGCTGACAGCCATTAGAAAGACAAGTGTCTGGAGGTAGAGATTGTGATCCTGGAAGAGTTTGTCTCTACAATTCTGATAACCCAACCTTGGCTTCATTAGCACTGCGTTTATACCTCAGGGAAATAATCATTTGACAAATCATCCTTTCAATGTCTAACTCCAAGAAGAAGAAAGAGGAAGAGGAGGGGGAGGAAGAGAAGAAAGAGGGAGGATTTCTTCTTATGGAAATAAAGATTTATTATAACACTATAATAATTAAGATAGTAAAAAATTAACAAAGGGGTCAAGAAACTGACCAATTTTTAAGAAAAAGAACCATGTATATATACGACACTTTGCTATACAACAGAAGAAGCATGGCAAGTCACTGGGGAAAGGAGGGACTGTTCAATAAATGGAGCTGAAAAATTTTGTTATCCATGTGGAAAAAATAAATTTGGATCCTTGTTTCAGAGCATTCAAAATCTAAACACAAGACATATTGAAAACATAAGTATCAAAAGCAAGGGAAGGGTCTTATCCATAGGGCTTAAACTTCAAGGGGTGGTAACGAGAGTCCAAGGATTCTGAAGAGATTCCTAGTCCCACTTCCACTACCACCTGGTGCAAGTGCCATGGGTGACATGATAGCACCCTGAAAATTCTTATAAATAGCCTGATATTTGCAGAAAAGTGACTGTGGTGATTTTCTCATTGTTTGTCCACTTCAGATGAGGGAGAGTAGAAATAGCCGGTGAGGAGATGTAGACAGAGACCTCTCACAAAAGACTCCAAAGTTAGTAGGGGGAAAGACTTGAACTCCAAGAGTACCCTGGACATTTCACCCACCCCAGAGAGGAGGTAGGCAAGTTCCATCAACAAAAGTTTCACACAGCTTCAGAAGAGCCTTTTCTTCTCCGTTCCCCACTCTCACTTCCCAGAACTATAGAATACAATACACCAGGAGTATTATAGCCCAGGGGCGATGATAGATAATTTATCTATATTATATTGGAACAAACAGGAATTTTAACAAAGAATCCCATATTAAGCTTGGGCAAGATAATAAGAAATGGTATGAGTAATGTGGAAAATATATGGTAACAAACACGATCCATGCGCAAAAGAAAGTTGTAGAACTTTCTGAATAAAAGTCAACATAAAGAAAACATTTTTATTTTTTTCCAGCTTTGTTGAGATATAACTGACATATATCATTGAGGAGGTCTAAGCTGTACAACATGATGATTTGATGCAGCTGTATATTGTTATATGATTACCACATTAAGGTTACTTAACACCTCCATCATCTCACATAATTACCCTTTTGTGTGTGTGGTAAGAATACTTAAGATCTACTCTCTTGGCAACTTTGAAGCATATAATGCAGTACTGTTACCTGTAGTCATCATGCTGTACATCAGATCCCTAGAATTTATTCATCTTATAACTGGAAGTTTGTACCCTTTGTTGACCAATGTCTCCCTATTTCCCTCACTCCCCAACTCCTGGCAACCACCATTCTACTCTTGGTTTTTATGTTTTTTTTTTTCAGATTCCACATATAAGTGAGATCATACAGTATTTGTCTTTCTCTGTCTGACTTATTGCATATTTTACTTAGCACAATGCCTTCAAGGTCCATCCATGTTGTTGTAAGTGGGAGGATTTTTTTCTTTCTCATGGCTGAATAATATTCCATTGTATATATATACATTTTCGTTATCCATTCATCTGTAGATGAACACTTAGGTTGTTTCCGTACCTTGGCTTAAGAATAATGCTGCAACGAACATAGGAGTGCAGAGATCTTTTTGAGATAGTGATTTCATTTCCTTTGGATATATATCCAGAATTGGGATTGCTGGATTATAAGATAGTTCCAGTTTTATTTATTTTTTTTGGTGAGAAAGATTTGCCCTGAGCTAACATCCATCGCAAATTCTCTCTCTCTTTTTTTTCCTTGAGGAAGATTAGCCCTGAGCTAACATCTGTGCCAATCTTCCTCTACTTTGTATGTGGGATGCCTCCACAACATGGCTGATGAGTAGAATAGGTGCACATCTGGCATCTGAACCTGCGAACCTGGGCTACTGAAGTGGAAGGCATGGAAATTTAGCCACTTGGCCATGGGCTGGCCCCTACTTTTAATTTTGAGGAACCTCCATACTGCTTTCCATAGTGGCCGCACCAATTTACATTCTCACCAACAGTGCACAAGGGTTCCCTTTTCTCTGTATCCTCAACATTTGCTATCTTTTGTCTTTTTGATGATAGCCCTTCTATTAGATGCAAAGTGAGATTTCATGTGTTTTTTATTTGCATTTCTCTGATGATTAATGATGTTGCACGTCTTTTCACATACCTTTCGGATGTTTCTATGTTTTCTCTGGAAAAATGTCTATTCAGTTCCTCTGACCATTTATTAATTGGACTGTTTACTCTTTTGCTATTGAGTTGTATGATTTCCTTATCTATTTTGAATATTAACTCCTTATCAGATATGTCATTTGCACATATGTTCTCCCATTCCATAGGTTTCCTTTTCATTCTGTTGTTTCTTTTGCCGGACAGAAGCTTTCCAGTTTGTTGTAGCCGCACTTGTTCAGTTTTGCTTTTGTTGCTTGTGCTTTTGGCGTTAGATCCAAAAAAAATCATTGCCAAGATTAATGTCAAAGAGCTCTTTCCTTGTGTTTTCTCCTAGGAGTTTTGTCATTTCAGGTCTTATGTTTAAGTCTTTAATCTATCATGAATTAATTTTTTGTGAGTGGTGTCAGATAGGAGACCAATTTCATTCTTTTGCATGTGATTATCCAGTTTTTCCAGCACCGTTTATTGAAGAGAATACCCTTTCTCCATTGAATACACTTGAATCCCCTGTCAAATACTATTTGACTGTTTATGCAAGGGTTTATTTCCTGGCTCTCAATTCTGTTTCATTGGTCTGTGTGTCTATTTTTATTCCAGCATCATACAGTTTTGATTACTATAGCTTTGTCACACAGTTTGAATTCAGGATGTGTGATGCCTCTAGATTTGTTCTTGTTGCTTTGGCTATTTGAGGTATTTTGTGGTTCCATATGAATCTCAGGATTTTTTTTTCTATTTCTATGAAAAATGCCATTGGAATTTTGGTAAGGATTTTTTGAATCTATAGATGGTTTTGGGTAGTATGGACATTTTAACAATATTAATTTTTCTTTTTTTCTTTTTTTCATAGGAAAGAATGGCCTTGAGCTAACATCTGTTGTCAATCTTCCTCTTTTCACTTGAGGAAGATTGTTGCTGAGCTAACATCTGTGCCAATCTTCCTCTATTTTGTATGTGGGACACCATCACAGCATGGCTCGATGAGTGGTGTATAAGTACATGCCTGGGATCTGAACCTGCTAACCCTGGGCCACCAAAGTGGAGCAGGTGAACTTAACCACTATGCCACCAGGCCAGTCCCAAAGTTAATTTTTCTCAACCATGAATACAGGATATCATTCCATTTATTTGTGTCTTCTTCAGTTCCTTTCATCAAAGTTTTATAGTTTTCAGTGTATAGATCTTTCACTGTGGTTAAGTTTATTCCTAAGTGTTTTATTGTTTTTGATGCTATTGTAAATGAGATTGTTTTCTTTTTTCTTTTTCAGATATTTCACTTTTAGTGTATAGAAATGCAACTGATTTATGTGTTTTGATTCTTCTTTCTGCAACTTTACTGAATTTGCTGGTTAGCTTTACCAGTTTTTTGGTTGAGTCTTTTTTTCTATATATAAGATTACATCATCTACAAACAGAAAAAACTTTACTTCTTTTCTGATTTGGATGTCTTTTATTTCTTTTTCTTTTTCTTGTCTAATTGCTCTGGCTAGGACTTCCAGTACCATGTCAAACAGGAGTAGTGAGAGTGGGCACCCCTGCCTTGTTCCTCATCTTAGAGGAAAAGCTTTCAAGCTTTCACCGTTGAGTATGATGTTAGCTGTGGGTTTTTCATAATGGCCTTTATTGTGTTGAGGTACAATCCTTCTATACCTAATTTGTTGAGAGTTTTTTCCTTGAAGTGATGTTGTATTTTGTCAATGCTTTTTTCTGCATCATTGAGATGACCATATGATTCTTTCACTATATTAATTTGTTATGTAATTTTTATTGATCCGCCTATGTTGAACTATCCTTGCATCCCAGAGATAAATCCTGCTTGATCGTGGTGTACAATCCTTTTAATTTTTCTTCAATTCATTTGCTAGCATTTTGTTGAGGATTTTTGCATTTATATCCATCAGGGATATTGGCCTATGGTCTTCATTTCTTGTACTGTCCTTATCTGTCTTTGGTATTGGGGTAATGCTGGCCTCATAAAATGAGTTGGAGTGTTCCTTCCTCTTCAATTCTTTTGAAGAATTTGAGGAGGATTGTCATTAATTCTTCTCTAAATGTTTGGTAGAATTCCTCAGTGAAGCCATCTGGTCCTGGACTTTTCTTTAAGAGAGTTTTGATTACTAATTCAATTTCCTTTCCCGTTATTGGTCTGTTCAGATTTTGTATTTCTTCCTGATTCAGTCTTGGTAGGTTATTTGTTTCTAGAAATTTATCTATATTTCCAGGTTATCTAATTAAGTGTTGTCATTATGAGTTCAAATTCCCAACTATAATATACTCCATGTAAAATTACAAAGTATTGGTCTAACTTTGCCCTGATTTGGTGGGCATTCTTCAGCCGTAATAAAAACCAAAAAGTCCTTGATATCTATTTTTATATAGAGATATTTTTTTCTTTTGTTAGCTAAATTCTGAAAAAGGAGAAACCTAAGATATTAACAGGAGAGATTCCATTTCATTATTTTTCAGTAATACATTTATCTTTTGGCCTTGTTAGAGAATTACGCAATAAACAAGTGATTTGCTATTAATCTATTAAAAATGAAGGAAAATTGAAAAAAATCATATTTCAGTTGTTGAGCATCAAAGATCATCTTGTGCTCAATGGAAAAAATGTAGAATAGAAATTGTCATTTTGTCTCAATATGCTTAACTTTATGTTTATTCATTCATGAGTTATATGTATACCTTATAATAAAAAATGTGAGGTTAAAAATACTAAATAATATTTATTGAATGAAAGTTGAATGGGTAAAGTCAATTCAGTATTCTTGTTTTTTTGTAAGGGATGATTCAGCTTGCAGTTCAGCCAACATATTCATTCACTTAACAGATGTTTATTGAGCCCTCACTCCTCAGCAGGTACGCTGGGAGTAGAGCATTGATGAATAAGAGAACACTCCTGCTGCATGGAGCTTACTTTTCATCAGGAGAGAAGCCAAAGCAATTAATTGTGCTGTTTGAAGTTACTGGAAACTTAAATGGAATTGAAATTATTGATGTTGTTTACATCTAATGAAAGATTACATGGCAGGGAGATCTAAGGAAAAACAAATGTAAAACCAAACCCAAATTACATTACAAAATAGGACATATATAGAACAGAAAGTAAAACAAACAGCAACAGCAAAACCTTTATTTTGGATGATGTTCTATATTAAAATGCTTTATTTTATGAGCTATTTCTTTGAAAAGTCCAGTTACAGTTATCTTAAAGATGATATGTTTATAGGGACTTACACAATAATTAGTTCCCGAACCATTTTCCAGTCGTAGAAATTTGAGGGTCTATCTTGAAACAACTAAAGATTCTAACTTGGTGATCATTTAGATTTAAGCTTGTGAGTATTTCAGAACAAAAATATGTTAAGGAAGGAAGGTCCTCTACCAGCCACACCTTTCTATGTTTTATTTCCATAGACATTGTCAGGAAAATTTGTCAGACTTGGAAATGGGCAAGAGATTCCCAGGTGTCCTTTTGGTGAATGGCTGGGTATTACCTGGTGGATCTTGGGAAGTTATCTGATTCTGCAGGGATGTGCAGCTCTGGCTGTCTTTCTATTCAATAGAGAGATTTACAACTCTGTGGGAGTAAATTATTAAGTTGTAGGAAACTGAGAGTATTGCAAATTATTCTTGTCCAGGGTGATTTATATTCTGTAGAAAAGATGACTCCAAACTTTATATTTTATTACCCTATGGGATATTAAACTGATTTGCATTTATTAGCAAATGTATTTCAGCATTTCTATTTGCCTTTATATATATACGTCTGTTCTTCAAATTCTCTTTAAATTGGTTCTAAGATCTTACTGGTTTCTTCACTAATTAATGAACTAAATAAAATCTTTGATTCATGCTCATTTTATATTTGTATGAGAGTCATGACTTAACTGTTTTGAAAATCGTATGTAAGCAATATAAAAATTGACCTAAGTAATATCTGCATTTTGGGGAGATGGAAATTATTCTTTTTATTTTATTTTATTTTAATGACAACAACAAAAAAGAGATATTTCAGAAAAGTGCATGTACTGAATGTAAAATTCACTTTAAAGGATTTATTTTGTGGGTATTTATATCTAAGTTTGTTTGAATTACTCTTAAAATTTTTACTCTATTTGAAAGGCAAATAAATGAGATCTTTGGCCTTCAGCTTTGGGCACATAGAAAAAATTGGCAGTAAATGATTAATAGACCCTCAATAATATGAAATGTGGTACATTCTTTACGATTCTACCCAAATAAGCTAATCAACCTTGAATAACAGTATCAGCACTGAAATAAAATTTGCAACTCCTTATTATTGTTATACAATTCTAAAAGCACTCCCAACTTACTATTTTATTTGTAATTTTAACACCATCAGAGGCAAATGTGGCAATGTATCACATTCTATATTTTAAAAAAGCACCAAGAGGTTAAAAGGCTTGTATTCCCATAATTAAACAGTGAAGAGCTTGCCATGCTCTGAACAGATCTCTGGGCTTCTGTTACATGATCGGACTGTGCAGGTCTCTTTTTACTATAATATATGCTGAAATCATGGATGAAATATCACTCCCACCCTTTTTGGTTTTGCTCAGTGAGTACAAGCTACTTGGCTCAAGTTGGTGAGAGGATTCTTTTTCACTAAATAATGCAAGAGTTGCTAGTGACGCAGAAAAAAAGACAGGGAGCTTTTATTTTACCAGCATAGTTTACAGAGAATTTGGCTGTTGTGTAATCTAAACAAATTTTAAATTTAAACAAATTTCAAAATAGCAGCTTTGTCTTTAATGTGTTCCTCCTTTTGTGCACTTGGGGTCTTTCTGGATCTAATTCAAATTTTAGTCTTTTTGCATTAAAGAGTGAAGCAAAGAGCAGGGCATTTCCAACAGCTTTGTGAAGAGAATCTTCTTTCATTCCACAAAGCCTTGAGATCTTTGGGTACAGGGGATAGGAGAAGGTTAATAAATAATATCTAATAGTTTCTTCCTTCTGAGCATCTGAGCAAACTTCAGAGGAAAGGACATTTATTATTCTATTGATTCAATAAATTATATTTTCTGAATGCCTTTGGTGTCAGCCATTGTGATAGGTCATGGTGGTAGGGAGTACGATATGGACTAAGATTTGCTTCTGGAGTGTAAGGAAATTATAGCATGGGAAACAGAGAACAAACAGCAAATAAGAAAGGGAGATAGTAGCTTGAGAACTGCCCCAGATAGAGTACTCACAGAGCATATGGAGCACAAGAACAGAGAACCAAGCCAGGTCCTGGTGAGCCAGAAATATGATGGCTAAGAGGTAAGGGATTTGTAAGAAATGACTTTACGTTATTTGGCCTGTTATCTCATCTTTAAATTGTCAACTAATATGCTCCTGCATGGATCTGCTGTGCAAACCAAAAAATTTATGTATAGTGCTAAGCACATAGAAGTGCTTAATAAGTGATAACCATTATTATTACTCTTATTATGACTAATAATAAAATAGAGTTTGAAGCATGAATAACAATATCCTTTAGAAAAAGGACAAGAAGTGATTTCATATGCAAAGGCCCAGAAGCAAGAGCAAACTTATTGTAAATTCTTCAACATGACTGGCTCTAGAGCAGATGAAAGAAGTGCCAGAGATGAACTGGAAGATCAGGGAAAATCCAGGTCATGTAAGGCCTTGCAAATCACCTTAGGAATTTGAATTTATACTTAAGTCCACGAGGAGCCATTAAAGGATTTCAAGCACAGGTGTGACACGTACTGGTTTCCATCCCACAAAAATCAGTTTGACTAGTTTGGAGACCGTGTTGCATTGGGGAAAGTTTGAAGGATATAGGGAGATAATTACAGAAGTATCTGTGAAAGATGATCTTGTCTTGAACTGGACTGGAGACAGTGAAAATGGAAAGAAGTGGAAGGATTTGAAAATCATTTAGCAGATGGAACCCACTCTTTGGAGACCAGAAGTTAAAGACAGGAGGTTGGGAATGAGTCAACGAAGAACTCAGTATCTTCCTTGGGAAAAATGAGTGGCTCGTAGTGTAATTCACTGGCTTTGGGATGCAGAAAAGGAAGAAGAAAAAGAAATGGAGGAAGAGGAAGAGGTTTTAGGGGAATTTAATAAGTTTAGCTTCGGACATGTTGGGTTCTGAGACAACTGAAGAAGGGTCTTCATAGGTGGCTGGATCTACGGTCTGGAGCTTAGGAAAGATATCAGGTTTGGAAATACAGATTTGATAGTTGTCACTATTTATATATATATAAAATATGTCTATAGATCCATGGACCATGTTACATATTCTTGGAAAGATGTGTCACTTGCAGAAATATAATCCAAACAGGAATTTCAATTTGTACTTGTGTCCATCCCAAACATTCAAATCGTCCAAAAACAAGTCCTCAGTAACTTCTTTTAAAATCTCTTGACTGGGTCTGTTCTCTAGAAAATATTGAGAGTTCCCTATTTTCTCACTCAATGAAAGGCTGCTTTTTAATGGGTCATCCACACTGTACCATCCTCTTTGCCCTTACTGCATGTCATACTTTGGACTTGTCACATCCTTACAATGACATGCTGCTTTCCTAGAAATGCGGTTCTTCCTCTCTGACTGCCTGTCTCACAGACATTATGGACATGTATCAGCCACACTTTTGAGGTCTTCTCACTTATCCCGACCTAATGGTCAAGGACCTTTCAACCACAAATGAATATCTTTAGGCAATAAGCTTTTTATTCTACGTCTTATGGATAAAGGTAGATTAAAAATGAAAACTCCAACCACAAGTAAAACCTGTGTTTGCCCCTGATTATTTTGTGGGGTGTTCTATGGAGAGGATTTTCTTTTAAGCCTCAGAAGGAAATTCAAGTGGCAATAGCAGTAATTCCATCTTCCTGAACTCCGAGTATCGGGAGTTGTACTGAACAGAAGTCCGTTTCAGGTTCTGGACCACAGGATATCATTGATTTCACTGGTAATAAGCACAGCATAAAAATGCCTGAGAATGCTGAGAACATGTCACTATACTAATGAATATGAGGTAAAATTTGCTCTGTAGCCGTAATCCAAGTTACTGTATTTGAATTCATTACATAAATTATGCAAAAATAAACCAAAAACTTAAATAAACAAATATTTCTCTCTTCATTTATTGCTAATTTGTGGGGAAAATATTCTCCTTTTTCCCACTTTTAAATCAATATTTTTATTACACAACTTTGACTTCTTTTTTTATTGAAGTATAATTGACATACACTATCCTATTAGTTTCAGCTGTATATCATAGTGATTTGATGTTTATATACACTATGAAATGAACAACATGATAAGTCTAGTTACCATCTGTCACCATACAAAATTATTACAATATTATTGACTATACTTCCTATGCTGTACATTACATCCCCATGGCTTATTTATTTTATAACTGGAAGTTTGTACCTCTTAATCCTCTTTGTTTATTTTCCCCTCAACCTCTCCAGCCTCTGCTAACCACCGATTTGTTTCCTGTTATCTATGAGTCTGTTTCTGTTTTGTTTTGTGTTTTAGATTCCACATATGAGTGAATCACATGGTAGTTGCCTTCCTAGATCTGACTTATATTACTTAGCACAATACCCTCTAGGGCTATTCACATTGTCACAAATGGCAAGATTTCATTCTCTTTTTATGGCTGAGTAGCATTCCATTGTACACATATATCACATCTTCTTTATCCACTCATCTATCCATAAACACTTCGGTTGCTTCCATATCTTGGCTATTGTAAATAATGCTACAATGAACACAGGGGCACATATATCTCTTTGAATTAATGTTTACATTTTCTTTGGATAAATACCAAGAAGTGGAATTGCAGGATTGTATAGTAGTTCTAGTTTTAATTTTTTGGGGAATCTCCATGTTGTTTACCATAGTGGCTGCACCAATTTATTTTCCCACCAACGGTGTACAGGGGTTCTCTTTTCTCCATATCTTTGCCAACACTTGTTATTTTTTGTCTTTTTGATAATAGTCATTCTGACATGTGTGAGATGGTATCTCATTGTGGTTCTGATTTGCAATTCTCATCGAGCATCTTTTTGTGTGCCTGTAGGCCACCTGTGTGTCTTCTTTGGAAAAATGTTTGTTTGAGTCCTCTATCCATGTTTTAATCAAGCTGTTTATTTTTTTGGTATTAAGTTGCATAAATTCTTCATATATTTTGGATATTGACTAACCCCTTATCAGATGTATGATTTGCAAATATCCTCTCTCATTCACTATGTTGCCTATTCATTTTGTTGATGCTTTCCTTTGCTGTGCAAAAACTTTTTAGTTTGATGTAATCTCATTTGGTTATCTTTGCTTTTGTTGTCCTTGTCTGAGGTGACTAGTCCAAAAAAATATTGCTAAGGCCAATGTCAAAGATGTCTATATTTTCTTTAAAAATGTCAAATACCCTTAACTTCATACTTCCTGTTGTTTTAAATACTGAAATTTATTTGTAGCTTATAATCATCTATTTAATCATTTGAATTGTCTTTTGAATGGGCTGTTTTAGAGCCTTTCCTGTGTATTTTGGATCCTGGATATCAAAAATCTTCAAATGCACCTTGCCATTCACTACTTAGGAATTCATTTCCATGGCAGTCAGTTGGTCATTTGGGTTGAAGTGTTTGGGAGTCTTCAGTCCTGGTTACTTTTATCTCTGTCAAGTGGGGAGAAGGAGCAACAACAAAGAATGTTGTCCTTATAGCAATTAGTCTTATGCTTTTGACATCTGTCCAACTTATTCTATGTAAATTTCTCCTGATGATGTACATACTAGGGATGTGGCCTGCAATTTCTGAATTTCCACCATGAAGTATATGTATGGGGATCAATATTGGTATGATCACAAGCTGGTTTGTACACTCTTGGAGACCACTGTGGTTACAGACCATAACAGCCCCAAGGTCAGAGACAAGTATGGATGAAATTAAAAGCTCTGGGTAGAGTGCTCTGGATATAACTATAATTTTTGATTCTTTGGGTTGTGGTCATTAAACAGCATTTAAATATGTGAGTACATTTGAGTCAATATGTGGAATTTCGTTCATTCATTCTCATTGATCCATTCATTTTTGTTGAATACAGTCTTGTGGGAAGTGTTTAATTGCTATAAGTAACATTAGTGTTCCATTGCTTTTCAGAGGAGAAATTTGTGCTGTCTTATTCTCTCTCATATTTAACAAACAATATTTATTTGTTGCAAGCCTTGATAATTTTTGATGTTGAGAAATTCATAAACCACCTAGAAGTAATCAGTTTGTCAGCAAAATTGAGGATTAACCCTGTTTTTTTTATTGAGGAAAATTAGCTCTGAGCTAACATCTGCCGCCAATCCTCCTCTTTTTGCTGAGGAAGACTGGCCCTGAGCTAACATCCATGCCCATCTTCCTCTACTTTATATGTGGGACGCCTGCCACGGCATTGCTTGACATGCAGTGTGTAGGTCCACACCTGGCATCCAAACTGGCGAACTCTGGGCCCCTGAAGCGGAATGTGGGAACTTAACCGCTGTGCCACTGGGCCAGCCCTGAGGATTAATCTTTTCATAAAACATTCCCATTTTCAATTAAGGAACTTAAATTTTAATATTTTTAGCTTTTAGAATTTTTTACAACTCAAATAGTGTCTCCAGATCTCTCATACTGATTTTTATTAGTGATAAAAATGAAAATTATTTCACCTGAGAGACCAAATGAATGTCATGTAGTCAGAACTGTCGGGAATGGACAACCACATGCCCAGTTTTACTACTTCATATAATTCACTTCCATTCACCAAGCTGTGTGACATGGTCTATTCATCCAGATTAATTTAAGTAGCAATTTGATAGTCTGGAATGAAAAAATCTCTAAGGAAGAAAAATAATCACCAAGAAGGGAACAATATATTGGGACTCTTCATCCCTTCTAGACCCTTAGGTTAGAGAAAGAATGAGAAGGCAACTGTGCAACAGAGGAAGATAATTCAACAACCTCTGCTTAGCACATCTTAGCACATCTGATGCGAAGTGAAGAAGACGATGTCACCGGTGTTCCTTTTTTGATGGTTAAGATCAGTTTGTGTACTGAGAATCCTGGGAGGATTATGAACAAGCCTAGGACAAGACCTTGGAAATGTCAAGCTTTTATGCTGAAATGTCATTTTCTCTGCAGGAGGTTTTCCTCTTGGGGAGCCCAGAGAATCGTATTTCTCCCAGGTAGCAATGAGGCTCTCTTTAAACTTCTTCTTTTTAAATTGTCTTATTGCTGTAAGGTAACTAGTACTCAGCTTCTAGAAACAAGACAAATATCGTTCCGTTAGTAAATAAAAACAATATTGTTTTCAGCTCGGCTCAGCTGAGTGTCTTCTCTGACAGTATGTTGGATTCTCTTCTGAATTAAAAATAATCATACTCTCAGTGCATGATCCCTGATCTTAAATCAGGACCAAAGCAAGATACAAGTGGAAAGTTATTGATATTTATTTTGTATTTTATATTATGAAACTTTCTGTGACATAGGCCCTTGTGTATGAAATATGCTAAATATACATTTTCAGATGATGAAGTATGGTAGAGGGGCATTTCTCACTGTGCCTTCAGAGGCTAAAAATATACCCTTCCTCATGTGATTAGGTAAAGTCCATTAAGATATTCAACACAGCTTTTTTGTTTTTTTAAAGATTTTTTTTTTTCCTTTTTCTCCCAAAGCCCCCTGGTACATAGTTGTGTATTTCCAGTTCTGGCCTGTGGGATGCCTCCTCAGCACGGCCTGATGAGCAGTACCATGTCCTTGCCTAGGATTCCAACTGGCGAAAACCTGGGCTGCGGGAGTGGAGCGCGAGAACTTAACCACTCGGCCACGGGGCTGGCCCCACACAGTTTTTATTTATAATTAAAATTCCATAAAGAGAGAGTCTGTGGTTTAATCTTTCACTGGTAAAAAACTGAATAAATTGGTTTCATTTTCTACAGAATTTCTGTGGGGTAAGTGAACGATGGAAGTAAGACCACAGGATCTTTAATCTTAAGAATACAGATGATGCTCAGGGCTGGCTGGTGGCACAGCAGTTAACTTCGCACATTCTACTTCTCAGCCGCCCAGGGTTCGCTGGTTCAGATCCTGGGTGCGGACATGGCACCACTTGGCACGCCATGCTGTGCTAGGCATCCCACATATAAAGTAAAGGAAGATGGGCACAGATGTTAGCTCAGGGCCAGGCTTCCTCAGCCAAAAGAGGAGGACTGGCAGTAGTTAGCTCAGGGCTAATTGTAGTCAAAAAGTAAAAAAAAAAAGGAATACAGATGATTTTCAACTACTTTTGATATGATCACTTATACACCCTTGATAAAGTAATAGTTACACTATTAACTGAAACGAAGTCCTCACAAGGCTAACAGCCTAGGAACTACTTTTAGGAATCAAAGTCTCTTGAATTTTCTCATGCCCTTTCCTTTTAGCTCTGGTGTCTTCCCGAATGAAAAATACCTAAAAATGACATGCAGTTCAAGTTAAATACCCTCCACTAAGCCCTAGTCATCATCAATGAATATTGTTTATTTCACCACCTAAATACTGAAAACATGATTAAAGACCAAAACTGATGAATGAATTCAGCTTGACAACACATATAGAAGGTTACGTTTTACATTTTAGCCTCTTTTTTCATTTGGACTATGGTGGAGCATGGCTGACTTCATTTAGCAGCCCTCTAATTGTTGGTTTTATTAAGATAGCCCACAATGGAATGACTTAAGAAACTCAGCTAAAACACTGTTTATTGGCTCTACCATGGATGCATGGAAAGATGGAGGATGGCCTAGAATGCCAAACCTTTGTATGCTTTTATAACATTACAAATTTAATTATTCGATAGAGTAATGTAAGAGTTACAAGCCAGCAGCACTAGATAAATAAACTGTAGTCATTAAAAAAATAAACAAACATAGATATACCGTCTCTACTGTATTTATAATAGTAGAAAGGCTATTATCCACAGGGCGTGAAACTACCAGAGCAGAGCCTTCCAGCACGGGCAATATGCTTTCTGAATGGTTTTCTTTTCATTGACATTTGGTTTTATTATTAATTCTACTGTGTGACACCTATAAAACTATCAAAATTGTTTTTGTGAAGAAAACCAACTGTGACCAAAAGAAAAGTTGCATCACATTTTATTAGAACTATTTATTAATACAGTGTAACTAAATTGTTAATGAAAAAAGCAACTTCAGACAACAAGTTAAGGTCCCTTCACTGTTTTTCACTATGGAAGAAAGTTATTCAATTTTCTCATAATGACTATTGGTGGTTCTTCCCCCAAACTCTTCTTCTGTCAATGCTCCCCATACCTTCCCAACAAAGAATACTTTCTAACTCCCTGACAATTCCAACCTTAGAATGCAAATTTTAAGAATCCTTATTCTTCTTCTTCTTTTTTTTTGTGAGGGAGATTGGCCCTGAGCTAACATCTGTTGCCAATCTTCCTCTTTTAGCTTGAGGAAGATTGCTCCTGTGCTAACATCTATGCCCCTTCCTCTATTTTATATGTGGGATGCTGCTACAGCATGGCTTGACGAGTGATGTGTAGATCCACGTCTGGGGTCTGAACCCGAGAACCCTGGGCCACTGAAGCAGAGCACATGAACTTAACCACTATGCCACTGGGCTGGCCCTTAGGAATCCCTCTTCTTATTTGCAGATTATATTGTTTACTTACGTTCACAAAACATGCTTTTTAAATCTAGTCCTCTCCTCCCCTAATACTGGTTTGGGGCTGACTCTTCTAGTTGGTCTAATATGGTTCACCTGGGGATCAAGAGCATGCCTTGATCATATGATTGGTGAGAATCCGGAGAATTTGGTTTAATGTCTTCACTCCCCTTCCTTGTTCCAAAATTCATTTAACACAACTTATAGAGATCCCGTACAGAACACCATAAGAACAGAAGGTTAAAATTTAGAGGAATCTAGGCAAAAGGAAAATAAGTTCAGAGAACTAAAATGAAGCCAGGAGCAAAGTTATTGCACCAAGTTTCTGGGGTGATATCCCACACTCTTCTTGAGGTAGTGCAAAAACCTGATTCTCACTTTTCTAGCACCCACAAAGTGGGGGAAAGTACAGAAATTACGTAATGCACAATGACTGTGACATAAGTAAGGCAGATATTCAGGAAAAGCACAACTGCATTAAGAACAGAGATGCATTTCTTCTTATGGGACAAACTGTGTGCCATATTAAATGACAACCACAATAGCATCTTGGAGTAAATAAAATAATGTCCCGCACAGAGCTCTTCCTATCAGGTCCTATGATGTGACATCATTTAAACCACGGGTTAGTAAAAGCATTTTGTTGGGGTTGGCCCGGTGGCATAGTGGTTAGGTTCATGTGCTCTGCTTCGGCGGCCTGGTTTGGATCCTGGGCAAGGACCTATACACTGCTTATCAACCCACGCTGTGGCAGCATCCACATAGAAGAACTAGAAAGACCTACAACTAGGATATTCAGCTATGTACCTGGGCTTTGGGGAGAAAAAACACAAAAAGAATCATTTTGCTGTTTAGGAGGATGGAGTAGAAGATGGGAGGGAGGGCGTCTCTGGCGCTCTGATCTCTCAATGATAGATCCTAGTGTGGGTGAGTCACACCATGAGTCCTATTTCTCTTAACTTAATTTCTGATAAGACCTGGGCCAGAGTAGCTTTGAGGTTATACCCCTCCAATTAACAAATGTCCTGAGTACAGCGACTCAGTGTTGCCAGTGAAGGGAAAGCTATAAGCTTTCACAATCAGGGTTGTCCTCCCAGACATAAGCCTTACTAGAAGGCTGCACCACTTCTGCCTTGGCACGAGCTGAGGGAGTTACTTATCTACTATCCCAAGGTATTCCTCAAGAGGTCATTTCGGATGTATTCTAATATGCATTTTCAAAGGAGCGATCTTGGTTTCAAGCTTTTATGCTCCAGTCTGGCTATAACTGTTTTAACCTGGAATATTTAAAAATGCATATAATTTGATGGGCATATTAACTACGGTCTGCTGTTTAGTAAAACCTTCAGTGCATATCTGGCACTGAACCATGTCATTTATCATTTAATCTCCAAGATAAACAGGTTATGATGTGTAAATTTCAGCTGCAATTACTAAATGTGACTTATTTTACTACTTACTAGGCATAGTGCAAATAGTTGAAAATGGAGACTACAACAGGAAGAGAATCTGCCGGGAAAAAAATTTTCAGAAAATTTGTCTATAATCTTTCCTTTTAAATTTTATTATTGTTTTATTACAGAAATCATTTATGTTCTTGGTAGATAAAAAATATGAGTAAAAATAAAAGGCACATATTCCTATCAACCAGAGAAAACCACTTATATTTTTGTCTGTTTTCTTCTAGGCATTTTGTATACTAATTTATACTTCACAGCCCATTTCTATTCACAGAACCAAAGCTGAAGGAAAACCACAAAATGTGTCAACTAGCTTTTTGTATTTTTTCCAGATTTTTTAATGAATTGTTAAAAATATAACATTTTGATAGAAGAAATACTGTACCTGTAACTTAGCTCCCAATGCAAACCACTGATTGGAGAAGCCTCAGTTTTCAACTCGTCAGGAAGCAAACAGTATACGTTTTATATTAAATGTCTGGTAGGTTAATGGGCCTATAATTATGAGAGAGGAAAGGAATCCATTTTAGAAACTTAGATAAACTGTATTCTTTGTCTAAGCAGATGGAGACTTATCTGCAGAAATAAACAAGTTAGCAGTGATGAGGACAACCATTCAGAGCTGTCCTTGAATAATTTTGGGACAGGAAATATTTCTCATCTTTAGACAAACTGCTGTTTCCTCTAATTTTCCCTGAATAATGACTGCATTTTACCCTTACAGAGATTTAAAATTCTAGGTAAAATAAGGCATTCATCACGTAAAATAATGTATGTAAAATACATGTAAAAATAAGTAAATTAAACATGGCCACAAACTCTTTGCTACTCCACCTATTGAAAGGTTGACTCTGAGCTGAATATATTACTTGATCAATAGAATAGAATAGAATGCAAGAAAAAATGTAAGAGAAATAGCATTCTGGGCCTTGTGAGACTAGAAAAAGCCTTGCAGTGTTTGCTCTGGTCTTGTGGAACACTCATTTTGGGGGAAGCCAACATCCATGTAAGAAGCGCAACCCTAAGACTCCATGTTGTGAGGAAGCCCAAGCTAACCTCAAGACAACCAGCCTCCAGCTGTTCATCTCTCTCAACCCGGGTACAAGACGTGAGTGAGGAAGCCTTCAGATGACTCAACTCCAGCATCAGCCACTACATGGCTACAAGTTTATGAAGCACCCCAAGCTGAGCATACCAACCCACAGAATCATGAGTGATAAAGAATGAAGCTACTAAGTTTTGGAGTAGTTGGTTACGGGGTAGTAAGTAGATAATTGGAACACCCAGGTTATGACTAAAAAGAACTAGCCCATAGTCTACTTACCAGTTTCATAGAAGGAACATAAAATATCCTTTAAATAAATTCTGGAGAGGGACCAGGAGACCCAGCATGTAGCCCTGGCTCTGAAACTGCAAGGTGTGTGCACTCGGACAAGTCAGTTAACCTCTCTGGGTCTTGGTTTCATCATCTATAAAATGAACAAGTGGGCCAAAATGATTTCTAAAGTATGGCAGAGATCTAAAATCCTATGAGTTAATAAACCGGAATCAGTAACTAGTAGTCCTTGGTTGCTTCTACTTCTTAATTCCCTTAGGCTCTTAAAGCGCCACCATGAGCAAGAGAAGAGGAAACAACAAAATGATGAGCCTCATTGAAAGTGACTCGACTGTTTCTTATATTCCCTCTGAGAAATTTTTGGCTATGTGAGGATAGCAGCCATGTGGTGGGAAGATATTTTGCTGAATCATAATACCTTAGTATCAGGAAAATTCACGAAAATTCATGCAGGACAGGCAAACCTACATTTCAGATGTTTTCCAGAATGAGGCTGTGATGAGAGTTTTTACTACAAAAGAATTAGGTAACAAATACGTTTTTGTCTCAGAAGTCTGAATGCTACATAGACAACATTTTAAAGGATAAAGCACAAAAGCCATGACTGAGTCAAATTTTGATTTGCTGCAGGTAATGTGAAATTCCCTTTTATGCCTTAGGCCCCATCACTAAGGACTATCTAAACGACAACCTCTGAGGACTTGAACATGAACAATTCTCTAATGAAGGCTTACCTAAATGTACCATAATCACTGAATGCAGCTAGATGAAAGTGTAAGACACATGTTTTCCTTTCAAATTGTTTCTAATCCCTCAGGGGAGACACATGTAACAAGAAATATAAGTAACAATAATGAAAGAAAGTGAGGTGGACAATGCTGATAATGGTTAGTCATATAAATAACCATCTTTGGGGGTTTAGACTCAGACTCTGGTATACCATATTGTGGACTACCTTTAATTTATTCAAGAAGCATGTTTGATGGTAGATTCCTATATGAATCTAGAGGTAAGAGACTAGAGGAGGAAAGAGAAAATGGGAGAAAGTATGGGAGACACATTCCTGAGAAGTTTTTACCTGTTTAGAAGAAGTGGGAGCAGGATTACGCGCGCACACACACACACACACACACACACACACACACACACAAATATATGCAATATGAATCTTCTTTTTCCTCCTATTTGAAATGTTGAATTGGTTATTGTTGCAGAATTCTGTTCCCCAATATTACTTCTATTACTGTTTATCTGGCAAAAATGGAATGGGAGTAGGGGAGTTTTTCCACTCTGCCCCAAATGATTCAAAATGCATTCACTCTTCACATCACCCATAAAACAACAGAGGAGACCAGACTGGGTATTTATATAATTAAACAGGATTTTTAGCTCTCTCCACTCGGGTCTAATTTACAGCCAGCTCTACCTGAACATCTCTGGAAAGCTAGGAAATTAGGCCTACAGGAAGCCTAATTTGCATGAGGATCAAGGTACCAGGTGATGACTAAATTAAGGTGTTCCTGGAATGCCTTTTTATTTTGGGATGAGTCACCCTTTAAGCAAAGTGCATGTGCTGCATACCCGTGAGGCGTTGCTGAATGATGGGTATGTGAGCTTGAACATCTCGTAGTTCAACACTGCCTAATTTGTATCTGAGCTCCAGCCATACGTGAGTTTAGTTATACCCTTTGCCTATATTACAGCCCTACATACTAATTATTTATGCTCTTGGCCTATACATAATTAATTCTTTACTTATCCCCTTCATCCTATACTTTCAACCTATAGTGTTCCAACTTTCCCACCTCCTTCACTTCCCCCTAGTGTTTCCACTGCTCATCCTCGAAGAAACAGGTCAAGTATCATCTCCCCAAGCAAACTTTGACAACCCCACTGGCCTGGATGAGACACTCCACAGCACTCTGCAAATCTTTCCTGTCCTTTGCTAAATTGTTCATGGTTGTTTCTACACCCCCACTTAACTGTGAACTCCTTGAGAGCAAGGGCTATATTTTTATATCTATGTGTTCAATATCTAATTCAGTTTTCTGAATAAATAAATGAATGAGTGGTAGACCTAGAGAAAACTGGAAGAGGATCTTCTGGGTGAGCAATACTGGAGGTAATTCAACATGTCTGTATTAGGTTCCTACGGCTCTTATAACAAATTACCACAAACTTAGTGACTTAAAACAATACAAATTTATTACCTTATAGTTCTGGAGGTTAGAAGTCTTAAAATCAAGTGTTGGCAGGACTGCATTTCTTTCTTTCTCTCTCTTTTTTTGTTTTTTGCTTTTTCTCCCCAAACCCCCCCAGTACATAGTTGTATATTTTAGCTGTGGGTCATTCTAGTTGTTGGACTGCATTTCTTATAGAAACTCAAGGAAAGAATTCATTTCCTTGCGTCTTCCAGATTCTGGAGGCTGCTTTTATTCCTTGCCTGGTGGCCCCCTCTTCTTACTTCAAAGCCAGCAGTTTAGCATCTTCAAATCTCTCTGATTCTCACCTCCTTCTACCACTTATAAAGATCTTTGTGATTATATTAAGATCACCTAGATAATCCAAGATAAATTTACCATTTCAAGATCCTTAAATTAATCCTATCTTCAAAATCCCTTTTGCCATGTAAGGCAACATATCCACAGGTTTTGGGGGTTAAGACATGGACACCTTCGATGGGGGCATTATTCCGCCTACCACTATGTCTATTTAGCATGTCCATTAGCAAAGGTGGTCTAGTGGAAGTTGCGCTGGTTAAGACTGGAAGGAAGAGGTTCATAACCTGACAAGATAAAGCTGCATCTTTCACTCCACCTTTAGAAGTTTACCTTCTAAATAGGGGATAAACACAGTTCTTCATAGATATATTGGAAAAATTTTTGACATAATGATCCCTGTCCTCATATTGAGGAAGCTTTCCTCTAATACACTAAATATGATTTTCCAGCCAAATGATAATAACTATAACAGCAATATCCATTGTTACTTCTCTCCTTGAAAGTAAGAATCATTGTTGCACCAAACAACCTTATCTATCCTAGAAGAGTGGCTCTCAATTGCACATTTATATCACCTAGGAAGCTTTCTAAAACGTACTAATACCTTGGATTTCAACCCCTGCAAAGATTCTGATTTATTTGGTCTGAGGTGGGTCCTGACTTTAAAAATCTATCCAGGTGATTTTAATATTCCAGAGGTTTCCATTGTCATGCACATATCGTGAGGGATGCATTATAAGTTATTAAGCTGGTAGTTACTCTGGAGTCATTGAAAGGATGAGGAACTGTGCAACTTCAGCTTGACTAAACCGTATTAAATTCTTCTAGATAATTTTCTCACATTTCAAAAAGGAGCCATAGTTCGAAATTTGAGATGATATGCATTTATCTGTAAGTTCATGAATCTCACTTTACTGGTGATATAGACACCAGAGATATATTTCAGGAGGAATGATTTAAACGTGTTCAGGATACGGTAGGGCCTGTGGACATATAAGCAAGAAGAAATTGAGCAGTGATCTTAGTTTGTTCTGAAAGTGGATAAAAGAGGGAAAGAATACCTCATTAATTTCTTCATAATGGTTTTGTCCAAAAAGCAACGTAAGGCAACGAGGACAGGTGGGCTTTGGATGCATCTGAGCAAACCAAGGTGATTACAAATCAGGAGAAAGGCTCAGACTATTTCTGGGTAAGGAAAAGGCTTCCCAATGCATCACTGCTTTGGTGATGTGGATGTAATTATATTGTTCTTTAAAAACTCACTGCAAGATGCGCTACTTGTCACAATGGTGGCCACTTTACTGCTTAAATCACAATCACCAGCAATTTTATTTGAGAGGTACTATCTTCTAAACTAGTGGTTATAAAGTCAATATCTAAGTTGCAAGATAAGCTTATTCTTATCCAGTGCACCCAAATCACTGGATTCCAAATACAGTACCTGCAGATTTGATTATGTATCAGTATGATTTAACTTTTTTATTTTTGGTGATGATGTTTAAAGTTTTAATCCTTGGTTGGGCAGTTGGACATAACAGAGGCAATTCAAGAAATATTCTAGCTCTTAGTACTGATATTCCTGCTGAATGTGACTGCTTTAAGAGCTTGGATATCTGGCTCTTTGTTGACCGGGTGTTGTCAGTTCAGGTAGTTACTCCTGGCACACTTTAAAAAAAAATGGCAGCGAACTCCCTGGAAACTCATAGCACTGTAACATTGTCATCTTTTGCAGGCATAATTTTTAATACCCTTCAACATAGTCCTCTGAACTTTTCATTTCAGTGTCTGCTATACTGCCCATGGCTCAAGAAAAGAAGAGTCACATCAATAATTTGAGATAACAGAACCTTAACAAATATTCATTAGGAATAGAGTGTTCTGTGTGCTAGAGGAACCATCTTTTTGATGTTCAGCATCTTTTGAAAAAAGACCATTTGATTAGGTTTTTTGCCTATTTGGGTAAGTCACTTGGTTTAATTGCTGTACAAAGCATCTTTGCTAACCTGGATTTCGACATTTAACATAAACAATACCTCTGTGAGTTTTCCTATAAATGAATGAGCAGATATCAGACAAGTGCCATTTTCCAGATTTAGTTCTGCATTGACATTCAAGAGATTTTTTTTCTTTTAAGAATCTGATATATTTTAAAAGATGCTCCACTTCTCTTTCATACTCTCTCTGTTAAAAACATTGCTGAGGCATTTTTTGCTCCCATTGTTCCGCAGGCAGTGAAGCAGAATTGCACCATAATTAATACCCTACATGTAGTTAAGTGAAAAATATAACACATGTCAGACACAAATGGCCCACCCCACAGATAAGATCTTTCATGTACATTCTCCCTCTATTTCCAGTTCATCAGACTTTGGCCTATATTAAAAGGAAAGAAAATGTTTTTATTTTCCTACAATGCAGCCACTCTAAAGGGCTGAAGTGGAAAATGGAATTGGTCTTGAAGCTGCTTTTATCCTTCTGCCTAATTGTAAGCCATAGTAGAGGTGAAAGCACAGGTCAGGGATGAGGGACACCTTCCATTTCTCTAATGTGCCACAATTGCAGGACACGATCGTTTGCCACTCTAGTCTCAGTGGTTTTATCAGGAAGAAAAGAAAAGTGCTCTAATGGTGTCTCCCGGGCTTGAGAGTAAAGCTTGTCAAAAAGACAATGCCCTGTCTTCCAAACAAGGAAGGAGACTTTATTCTGTTCAGGAAGTGTCTTTATGCTTCCTTATGAACAAATGGTTATTTATGTGTGCCCTTTCACTGTAAAAGGTTTAAAGCTTTGACACCAAAGCAAACACAGTTAAAGGCACGAGGCCACCTCCTTGAACAAATAAAGGGAGGCAAACAGAAAAATGGGGCTTCCCTAAGTTGAGGGGGCAGTTTCTGGAGCACTTCCCCCTACAGCATCACCTAGTCTTCAACCTTCAAAACTCCTATGGTTTTAAATTTTCTGCCGTTATTTTTTCCCTGGAATCCTTGTCACATATTCTGGCATTGAAAAATTAATGAATAAAGGCATTCTTAAACTTGGCTGCTATACTGCTGTGCATACTGAGGCACATCCAGCTATGATCATAATATCAAGTTCTGATGCTTGTGTGTTGGCAGAACCATGTTATTTTAGAATTACAACAGACCTGGGAGATAATCTGGTTCTAGTCAATCATCTTATAACTGGAAAACAAGAAATGAAAAAAGGAGGCCCTCTAGTGAAAGATTTTCAACGATGTTTGTAACTTCTGAATGTGATTTTGGAAACATAAACTGAGCTAGGTGATGGCCTTAAGTGGCTCTCAGGGGTTCTTTTGGCAGAAACTTCTCTAAGGCAGAAATGTGCAAGTACACTAAAAAGGCCCTTGGTCTGAAGCACAATGACTGGAACATGCATTTGTTGATTGAATTAATAAAACAAAGCATGATTCCTGATAGACCGCCTGAAATGGCTACCGATGGAGAGATTCTATTTTGAATGGAGACATTATATTTCCAAGCACTCCTCTGTAAGAGGTAACACATAAAATTAACAGATAACATGGCGGAGCATTATTCTGAGCCTGCTACTATCAGAACCCACATTGCTTAGAGTGGCACTTCCCTAAAACTGTCGGAAGACTGGCGTTAATTCACAACAGAGTTTTTTGGGGAAGATTACCCCTGAGCTAACATCTACCACCAATGCTCCTCTTTTGGCAGAGGAAGGTTGGCCCAGAGGTACCATCTGTGCCCGTCTTCCTCTATTTTACATGAGAGATGCCTGCCACATCATGGCTTGATAAGCAGTGTGCAGGTCCTCACTCAGGATCTGAACTGGCAAACCCCCGGCCACTGAAGCAGAGTGTGTGAAAGTAACCACTGTGCCACAAGTCAGCCCCCACAACAGAGCTTTTATCAGTCCAAGGCTGAAGGAAAATTTCATAATGTAGATAAAAAGGAAAGAATTTTAAATTCTCTCAGTTTAAAGTATAGTCCTTTTTTCTGAGATGAACTTCTTCCTATTTTTCTGATATTAAAATATCTACTGTTTATGAAGTAATCATGCTACTGTATGGTGGGTTTTTTTTTCTGTCATCTTTACTTGAAAAAAAAATTGACAACATTATATTTAATTGGTCCATGAGGCCAAAAGTTTGTAATTCTTGACTTCCATATTCTGAGTGGTCTTTGACCTGTTGAGGAAGGGGCTAGTCGGCATGCAGGAAGGCTGTGGCCTCACTGTGGGGGCTGACAACCAAGACGTTACCACTGTAGAGAAAAATAGTGGGTCACTATTAGCTGCCACCCTTTGCCACAAAACTGTTGCCTTTGATTGTCCATAGCACACACAATTCCCAGATTATTCCTCTTCTGCTACATCTTATGCAACATCCTTTATCTTGCATACTCTTCGTGCCATTCTGAGCAGTGGAGGTTAATGTCCAAGGTGTGAATCAATAGATAATTTTATGCTGCCTGTCTGACTGCGACATCCTATGTCTGAATTTCTAATTCCAGCTTCATTACTCAGCATTACTTATGAAACTGCATGAAACTCACTTAGTTTCTTTAAATCTTAGTTGCCTCTAATCTAAGTGGAAGTGATATTAATAACCAATTTATAGGGTTATGGAGAGGACTGAATAACATTATATACATGTTAGTTTCTGGCACATAGTAGCCCTCAACAAACGGTAACTTTCTCTCTCTATAAGATTATATATGAGTATGTAGGTATATATATATATATAACACACATATAGTGATACTGTCATACATATGTATATAAGACACTATACATGTGTCATACATAAGTGCACGTATCATATATAACAGTTGCACATACTATATATCCTACATAGCATATATGTATTATATATACTGCACACTATGTATACAGCTACATAGTGTATATATGCTACATATATGTCTGTATATGTGCAAACATAAATGTATATATGTGTGTATGTAATGTATATACATACATGACATGTTAAATGATAATACCAGAAAAATGGTAAATTGTACAGGATTAAAGGAGGGAGAGAGAATGTGACACAAGTATATAAGTATATAGGAAAAGTTTCACAGACTAGTAGGGGTTCTTGCTAAGCCTTGAAGGGTGGAAATCAGGAGAGAGGAATGAAGTAGATACTCAGAGACAGATGAGACGTTGTAAAATGAGCACAGGATTTGAAGTTGGAGGTCTTACACTTAATAATAAACGGCTGACATTTACTCTTTACTAAATCTTGGCACAGCACGAATAACCAAGAACCTTTTCAAAACTAAGCTCTTCTCAATTATATTAGTGAAAAATTTAAAAAGATAAACTGCTTTTATGCCATAGATTTTTCTTTTCCTCCCAAACATTAAAGTCCACAGACCTTAGTATGAATCCAAAAGGCATGTTTTAAGCCCGTGTTATTAAAAGAACAGATGCCATATTCGTTGAAGATTTGTGGTAGTTAGTAATACACAAATGCACCTGTTTTGCATTTCAATAAGGGCATCCAAGGCACTTTTGCAGGATTTTCTGATTTTTTCATTTAGCTTTTGATATATTAAAAAGCATTTGGAAATGAGCCTTTGAGAATATTTTAGGCTAAAGTGGCAGGATATAGTTAAGGTATTTCCTTGGAGATTGATTAGACTTTTGTTTGAATGATGCTACTTCAAGATCTTTTCTAGAGAGTCATCATAGTGTTAAACTTGATTTTGACTCCATTGTGTGATGGAATCTTCTTGAATGTTTTCTCACCACTTGTATTTCGTGGGTTATGAGAGCCCATCTCTTTCATTATGTGTTTAAAGAGGTAAGAACTAGGAAATGCATCCTCACCCAACGCTGAACACCCACTCCTCTGTATTAAATACTCGTCACTTTTAGAGCATATTCCTTTGCACAGGATCATCTACTAATAGTAGTTTGAGGCCAGGAACCTACCACAGGGTCAGTCTACAGAACTTGAAGTTTCAATCATTCTGTTTCAGAATGAACAGCAGCTCTCTTATCTCTCACTCATTTTTATGCAGTTAGCTATAGCTTCTCACCCATTCACTCAAAATTGAACCTCCTGATATGACATATTATTTCTAGCCTTCATTGTATTTTTTATTACTGTCTTCTGGGCTTTTCTACTCATTATTCTATTATCATTCCAATATTTATTGCCTAAAGCTGAATTTATATGTTCTCCTTTCCAGAATACCACCAACCAAACCAAACCAAGACAAAGAAATAACTCTAACTCTCCATCTTAATTATTCATTTTGTCAATAGAAACATCTTTTCTCACAGGCTAGAGACCTCCAATTCTTTGCTATTTCCCTCTCCTGTATAGTCCTTGGAAGTGCCTTTCCGATTTCACCTATCCTTCCAATAGCTTTACGCCTCCCTTACGTTTAATCCCTTAGAAGGCAAGGTGGATCTTTTGAAGGCACACTCTTCAGCCTGCCTTGCTTAAGTGTTTAGTAACTCTTTTTCTTCATCCATAGATTCATATTCCTCTGTTTGATTTTAAAGGTCATTTTGTCCTTTTTTCCACCCCATGTATCAACTCAACTTACTCCCTGCCCCAGGCCATCAAGCTCACATACATGAATACCAAGCATCCTACTCCCTTCTTCTGTACACGCCACACTCAGCTTTTTCTCCATTCATTGATTCACACTATTGATGATCTGGAAACATCCTCCCTTCCCTTCTGCTGTGTGAACATCATGACTCAGTTTGTGGCTAGTTCAAATATCAGGCCAGTTCTACGTCTTTGATGCAGCTTCCTTGAGTAGCCAAGTTCATTTTCATTTCCTCCTTCCTTGAAATTGGTTTGCAAGTAAAGACAGAGACCACAAACGATTACCTAATTGTTCTCTGGTTGTTTTATGTACATTATTGAGTTCTGGGACCTATTTTCTAACAGGGAATAGTAAGTACTTATTTTTGCACATAGTAAGTACTGAGTTTTTGAGGAGTTGATTGATTATGGCTCTCTTTCAGGACTTAAATACTAAATTCAGGTTCTTGGTAACCAGTATTCTCACTCACTCTAAAATAATTTCTATAAAAAATGATTCCTTTAAAAAATTTTTCAGACTAAGTTGATCCTTTGAGAAGCAGAAGTGGGTTTCAGCCTGGGTCTAAAAATCATCACATTCTTCCAAAAGTTATATACGAGAAATTCTGAAGAGAGTGCTTTAAAGGCAATGTAATAAAAATTCACATTTAAGCTTTCATCTTTATCCAGATACATCAGGGCTGAAGAGACAAGACCATAAATAGAAAGAGGCCCTGGAGGAAGCAGCTGCAGATGCGAATAAAGAACAATGTAAAGACAGTAAGAAAGGGACTGTGGGACCACATGCGGATCATTTGAATCCAATTTTCAGTTACAGGAGAGCAATTCATGTCACAAATACTTATTGAACACTTATATGAAGAGAACTCGCTGTCCAGGTATTATGGATTGCATAAAATAAAAGATTATGATAGAATGCAAACAACAGAGACAAGTATCTATCTATATTTTCAATCAATTTCAATTGATTGAAATTTTTCAATCAATTAATGCAATACCTACTATTCCTTGGGGACCCACCATGTGCCATGCACTGTGCTTCACATACATCATGACATTTAATAGTCACAGAAATCCCAAGAAGCAGATAGTTTTTCTCCTATTTAAGAGGCTTAGAAAATTTAGTTTTCTTCCCCAAAGTTACACAATAACTGGTGGAAGCCCGATTCGAGCCCAGTTCTGACGGACTTCAAACCCCACCATATATTGCCTCCGGAAGCAGCAGTGAAGGAGTTGCTAACTCTGGGAGATAAGGAAGGCTTCTCAGGGAAGGGGGCCCTTCTCATGTGTTTAGAAGGAACAGTAGTACTCTGGCAGATAGAGGCGGGCGTAGAGGAAGTATTGGAGCAGTTCTAGGCAGGGGCAGCAGCATGAGAGAGAAAGCAAAAAGGCAGGAATCCATAGAGTGTATGGGTCCGCTGTTTGGGGGTGGGTGAAGAGAAATTGAACATAAGGGCATATGTTCACAAGACCCAAATAGTTTGAGAGGAAGGAAGTGGAAGGAGAGAGGAGTGAATTTCAGGTTGGGAGCTTCCATTTGTGATTTTATCCTAGGCCCCACAGACATTAGGAATGAGCCTTCTCATAGGGTACTGGTTTGGGTAATTGGGTGGATTGTGAATACAGGAGGAGAAACTGAGCTGAGGGAAATGAACCAAATACAGTCATGCATCACTTAATGATGAGGATATATTTTGAGAAATGTATCATTAGGTGATTTTGTTGTTGTGCGAACATCAGAGTGTATTTACACACCTAGATGGTGCCGTCTACCACACACCTAGGCTATATGATACTAATCTTATGGAACCACCGTTGTATATGTTATCCATAGTTGACCAAAACGTCATTAAGCAGAGCATAACTGTAACTTAGTTTGAGATATGTGTGAGATATCCAGTAATGGTGCCCTCTAGGCATTTGGAAAAAAGGGTTTCGTGTTGCTATTTTTGTCTACCTTTGTTTGTATGTATAATAAAGAATGTGATTCAGGGGCCAGCTCCGTGGCAGAGTGGTTAAGTTTGTGCGCTCCGCTGCGGCGGCCCTGGGTTCGGATCCTGGGAGCGCACATGGCACCGCTCGTCAGACGACGTTGAGGTGGCGTCCCGCATCCCACAACTAGAAGGACCTGCAACTAAGATATACAGTTGTGTACGGGGGGGGGTTAGGGAGACAAAGCAGAAAAAAAAAAAAAAAAGATTGGCAACAGTTGTTAGCCCAGGTGCCAATCTTTAAAAAAAAAAAAAAAAAAAAAGAATGTGATTCCAATTTTGATGTTTGACTGATGACAGCTTTCAAGCCCAACTACTTCCCGTACTCCTTCTGCAGCATGTCTAGGTAAGCTGATAAGAAAGCCCAGGGTTCCCTCCTTTGGTATCAGCAGGAAATTCAAACCTTCCAAACTCTGGCCCACACAGGGAACCCTCACCCCAGTCCCCCTTCCAACCAGGATAAAACTCCAAGCCAACTGCCCCTCTCTACTGTCTCTCAAGCCATTTTAGGACTGCTTTGGGTCTTACTCTATTCTCCCAACACAGCTTCATTATGGTCATAATAAACCTTTTTATGCCCTCTTGGAGCATATGTGATGTTATCAATCTTGACATCCAAACCATATTTTGAAGGGGGAATCCATGCTGGCTCTGCGTGGTGGAAACAACAGTGTGTTTCTTCAAAAGTATTCTACCATTTCTCTGATGGAGCTTCCACTGATCTTCTACAAAAATTCCTACCTCTTTAAGAGTGTCTTAGTGCTCAGTGCATTGTTCTCTCTTCAGAATATTTTCTGCTGGCTGGGAGGACCATTTTAGAAAGACTGGAACCATCAAGAACCGAGGCTTTGCTGTTCTGCACAACTGTTTTCTGGAATGTTGTGCCCTATTAAGATTTGAAGATTGAAGTTAGGATCTTGAAAACCAATTTCAAGATGAGATAGTGATGAAAGAAGTGGGCATCACCACGATTAGTTTCTTAAATGCACAGGAGTCGAAAAACATATCTTGGTGTTTGATATTTGATAACATAATCTACACCTCCCGGTGAAATATTTGGTTGAAGTATCACCTCAATTCCTTCCTTGAACTTAATTGGCTGACAGCATTCTTTCACAAGTATCCTTGGCCTTGTTTTTTGTTTGTTTTCTCTTTTTTCCTCATCCACAGGCAATCTCTTATGTTAAAGGCTTTTAATATGGTTTTTAATCTTATGTTAATCTCTTAGTGGGAGCTTTATCAATGAAGAAATATTGGAATTTAGTTTCAGCTTGTAAGAGCCAGTAGACCAGGTAAGAAGTGGGGGGAGGGAGAAAAGGGGAGATGTTGGTCAAAGGGGCCAAAGCTTCAGTTCTGCGAGAGGAATAAATTCTGGAGATCTGATGTGCAGCCTGGTGACTGTAGTCAATAATTCTATGTTGTATACTTGGAATTTGCTGAGAGGGTAGTTCTTAAGTGTTTTCACTTAAGTTCTTTCACTCTTGTAATAATTTTAAAATTTATCCATGATGTAATGTGTATCGAAAGTTCATTCCTTTAGAATAATATTTTTATTTTGTAATAATTTTAGATTTACAGAGAAGTTGCAAAGATAGTACAGTAAGCTCCTTGCACTTTACTCAGCTTCTCTGAATGTTAACATCTCATATAACTGGTACATTAGTCAAAACTAAGAAATTAACATTCTCACAACACCAATGACGAAACTGCACACTTTATTTGGAATTCACCATTTTTCCACTAAATTTTTTGTGTGCAAGAATCCAATCTAGTTAACCACATTGCATTTAATCTTCTCAACTCCTTAGTCTTCTCTGATAGCTGACAATTCTCAGCTTTTTCTTGAGTTTTATGACTGTAAGTTTTTAAGAATACTGGTCAGATATTTTGTAGAAAGTTTATTTCTTTTTATTCCCGAGTTGTGTTCCATTATACAGACACATCACACTTTGTATATCCATTCACCCATTGATGGAATTTTATGCTGTCTCCAGTTTTTGCTATTACAAATAAAACTATCAAGAACATTCATATACAAGTGCTTGTATGGACATATGCTTTCATTTATCTTGAGTAAATATCTATTAATTGGTTAGATGTGGCAAGTGTATGTTTAACTTTTTAAAAATGTGCCAATCTGTTTTCCAAAGTGGTTATATCTGGTTAATGGTTAACATTTCTACCTGTGAAGCTGAGTACCTGAGGGTTACCGTAAATATTCAATCAGAACATGATTACCTTTGGACCTTGTTAGCAACACAGACATTGATGAAAAGAAGTTAATCTTGCCAATTTTCTGTTTTCTTGTTTAACCTGAGGGGTGACTCAAGGATCACAAGGATTTAGGAGCTTGTTTTACAGAAGAAAGAGAATGCCTTCAAGGAAGTTATGATCACCAGATAACCAGCCTCCAGCTGCCATTGATGCCCAGAAGTCAGATTGCCCAGGGGCTTATCTGGAGTGAAAGAAACATGGACTATCCCTTTGTTTCTCCAAAACTCCTCCTGCCAAGGCCCTTAGCTCTACACAACCCCTTACTTTCTTCTCTTGTGAAGGTGGATTTGAGAGAACCCATCCCTCTGCTTTCTCATGTTGGTCAACATGAATAAACCTTTCTCCATCTCCAAGCACCAATGTCTCAGTGATTGGTTTACTGTGCATTGGGCACATGAACTTGAGATTAAGAGGTTCAGTATCACCAGCAGTGTATGAACCTCCAGTTTCTTCACATCCTTGCTAACACTTGACATCATCAGACTTTAATTTTATCTATTCCAGTAGAGGTGTAATAGTATTTCATTGTGATTTTATTTGCATTTCCCCAATCATTATTAATATTGTGCATCTTTTTATGTGCTTATTTTCCATCTGTCTATCTTCTTTGGTGAAATGTCTATTCAAATCTTTTGCCCATTTATTTTTTATTGGGTTGTTTGTTTGTTATTGTTGCTTTTTGAGGTTTCTTTATATATTCTGTATACTAGTCCTTTATCAGATATATGCTTTGCAAACGTTTTCTCCCAGTCTGGTTTGCTTTTCATTCTTATATCTATCTCTTCAACTTCACTTCTGTCTGTATATTTATGTGCCAGTATCACACTGTTTTGGTTAGCTTTATCATGTTTTGATCTATGAAGAGGCTTGTCCACCACAACATTCTGTAGTCTCAGAGCATTCTTGGGTTCTCTTTCTTGTTTAATTGCTCACACTAACATTAAAATTAACTTATATATAATTTAAAAATCTTATTGATACTGTTAGTGGGATTATATTACACTTTTGATTTACTTTAGGGAAACTTACATCTTCTTAATCTTGAGCGTTGTTTTCTAATAACACGTCTCCAATTGTTCAGGTCTTCTTTTCATGTCCTCATAGAGCATTTTAAAGTTTTATTCATATTGATCTTACACATTTTTACATTATGTTTTATTCCTAGGTAATTTATCTTTTTTGGATGCTATTGTAATGGCATCTTTTCTTCCTATATATTTTCTTTCTTTTTTTTTTTTGAGGAAGATTAGCCCTCAGCTAACTGCTGCCAATCCTCCTCTTTTTGCTGAGGAAGACTGGCCCTGAGCTAACATCCATGCTCATCTTCCTCTACTTTATATGTGGGACACCTACCACAACATGGCTTGACGAGCAGTGCCATGTCCCCACCCAGGATCCGAACCAGCGAACTCTGGGCTGCTGAAGAGGAATGTATGCACTTAACCACTGCACCACTGGGCTGGCCCCCAATATATTTTCTAATTTCTTGTTTTTTGCACATATGAGAGGTATCAATTTCTGCATTTTAACTTTTAACCTATCCACTGACTGAATTCTCTTACCGCTTCTAATAGATTTTTAGTTGATTCTTTTGAGTTTTCCAGGAAAACAATTTTACTTTCTTCTTTTCAATTTCTACATCTATAAATCTTTTATCTTCTCTAATTGTGCTATTACTTCCAGGAAAAATATTAAGTAACAGTGGAGATAATGGCCATCATTTTTGTTTTTAATAGACTTGTTTCAAATATTTGACTGTGAAGCATGATACCAGCTTTGAAGTAGAATTAGACTTATTTTTATCATAACAAAAATATTACTAATTTTTAACTTGCTGCTAAAATGCATGGTTTTGGGGTGGAAGAGAGAAGAGTAATCTGGGTCATTGTGCAGCTTCTTCTCAGAACAAGTACAGGGGACCAGCCCTGTGGCCAAGTGGTTAAGTTTGCGTGCTACGCTTTGGTGGCCCAGGGTTTCACTGGTTGGGATCCTGGGTGCGGGCCTAGCACCACTCATCAAGCCATGCTAAGGAGGCATCTCATGCAGCAGAACTAGAAAGATCTGCAACTAAAATATACAACTATGTACTGGGGGTCTTTGGGGAGAAGAAGAAAAAGAAAAGAGGAAGATTGGCAACAGATGTTAACTCAGGACCAATCTTAAAAAAATAAATAAATACAAAAGAACAAGCACACAAAATCTGTTATTTGTTGTTGTTGTTATTGAGGAGATAGTTTTTTCTTCAGTTTTTGGTATTCAAGAGTTGTAGCTTACACCAAAACTCTTTAAGTCACAGTATCTCCCATCATCTCTCCTTCACTGTGCTTTTATTCAACAGCCCCTTCACCTGGGGCTGGGGTGTAGACTATAGGAATGACATGTGGTCATGAGTTCTGCTTCAGTCTCACCTTTCCTGATGCTCTGTGCTATCACATTGGAATCTCCAGTGACATTTCTTGCTACACTCGTGCTGGCTTATGACTCTACGTCACAGCATTCAAATCAATGGATGGCCAGAGGTTCTTATTTTGGGCTATCTAAAAGTCTAAGTTGCATGTGTTGGTTTTCAGTTTCTGGCTTCATCTTCTTAGTCAGATGTGCTTTTCAGAATGAGGTTTGGAGTTCCAGCAAATGACATATAAACCTTATTTATAGTATTTTTTTCTTTAGTTTTTACACTCTGTAGGTGTTCTCTGGGTATAGGATGAAGAAACTAGATTTGTCTATATTTATTCTCTTATTTTGATTCAGAAATCTCTTGGATTAGCTTTCAGGTAAGTAAAATGTACATGTTGCCCTTCAGAATAGTTACTTTAAAAGAGAATGTGCTAATACTAAGGATGTTTATATTTTGCAAAGGCTTTTACAAAACCCCTCCTTTGGAAACAAGTTGAGGATTAACTTTTGTGACATATAAAATCTACCCAATTACTTAACAATCACACTGTAGTTTTTAATGTAAAATGATCCCACTTAAACATATACCTCACTCTTCAGTCACTGAATAATTCTAGACCATATTTGAAAATTAAATTAATCACCAAATGCTGAAAACTTAACACTATTAAAAGATTTTCAAATAAATATCTGAAGTAGTCTCCTTCTTTGCTTTTTTCCTTAGATAGCCCAAAAGGTATACTGCTTTTTTATTTTCCCTCTGGGTACAACTGTTTCCCTTAGAATTAAAGTTAGGCATTTTTATCCATTCCATTTTTATGAGTTATTCCATTTCATGAATATTTTCTGAGTTAGAAACTTGTCACTTACCTTTAAAAATCTTTCAATATTTTCAATTTTCCAAACTTTTTCATCACAGAGCTGTATTGAGGGTAGTTTATAGATGATACATGAAAAAAGTCCCTAATGGTAAATAAGTTTGGGCACTACGGACAAACAAAGTTAAGCAAATTTCTTTGTTTGAGTACTTCTGAGGGTCTTTTAAATGCTAATATGCACTGGGAATATCCAAGACAGACATAGTACACAGCATTTCCCAGATCAGGCTTGCTAACTGGGTTTTCTCTTTCCTTTTTTATCATTTATTTTCCATCCTTCCCAAAGTGTGTAATATTCAAGTGCATTAATATATAATGCAGCAAAGATATCTCTTGTCCCTTTTCTCTATTCGTTTCCTTCTCTTATATTAAATCATGATCTAGTACAGAAACTCAGTGCAGAGATAGAGAGACACAAATATATGAAAATTCACATCGGCTTCTCTAATGTTTTTTTTAAAATTGCTCTATAATGCAAATTTGCTCCTACCTCTCTTCTGCTTAAAACCCCTCAGTAGCTATTTATTACTAAAAGAATGAATTCTATGCCTGCCTTTTGTATTTCTGGACTCATCTACCACAATAACTCATGTGCCCTGAATGTTCCAGCAGCACCAGACAGCTTGCAGATCACCTAACAGGCCAAATATGCCAGGCTGCTCTGGTATGACCACGTGAGGAGCTCCGTGGACCTGCTCTCCAGTGAAACTGGTGAAAAATTTTTAAAAATCATTTTAAAGGCTCTAAAATGGCCCTAAGGGAAAACAGCAAATGAAGAAACATTTATTTATGAAAACTCAGTAAGAAAAGCATGAGTCTGTGGTATTTGAGCCAAGACTGCTCTCTTCTCCCTCCTCTCAGCTTGGTGAGGCAGACACTCCATTCCAGACTTGTGCAGCCGAGATTAAAGGGCTCTCTCACTCCAGTGCCAGTCAAAGGGCTTTTTTCTGGGGAGGAACAGGACATGAGTATTTCTCATCCTGCCCCCAGCTACTTATTACCAAGATTAAGTTTCAGATGAGTCTGGTTGTGAGGTGGGGGCTCCCTTCTGCCCAGTCACCACTCATGCAATAAAGGCTCTACCTAGGGCAAAGAACAGCTGACAATATCGGGGTATCAGTCACTGTTGCCCTGGCTCCAAGGAGATGCAAGCTGAGAAGAACTCAGGCTACTGGTACCCCTCTTTCCCCACTGAGTACTCAGCTCCTAAAGTAGGAATGTTGCTCAGAGAAAAAGAAAAGGGCAGAAAAAGTATTCTAAGAAATAATGGTTGAAAACTCCCTAAATTTATTGAAAAACATTGACTTACACATCCAAGAAGTTCAACAAACTCTAAGGAGGATAAACAAACTTCAAGCAGGATTTATAAACAGACATATCATGGTAAAATTGCTATAAGTCAAAAATGGAGAGAAAATCTTGAAAGCAGCAAAAGAAAAATGACTTGTCACTTATCAGAGAACCCCAATATGCTTAACAGCTAATTTCCCAGCAGAAACAATGGAGGCCTGAAGGCAGTGGGGTAACATATTCCAAGTGCTCAAAAAATCCCATCAAAACTGCTGACCACGAATCCTATAAAGAACAAGGCTATCTTTAAAAAATGAAGGCTAAACCAAGGCATTCCCAGATAAAGAAAACAGAAAGAATTTATTGCTAGCAGGCCTGTCGTATAAAGAATCCTAAAGGAAGTTCTTTAGGCTAAAAGCAAGCCACTCCAAATGGTAATTTGAATCCATCCACAGAAAAACAAAGAATAGAGTAAAGGTAATTGTAATTATAAAAGACAGCATAAATGGATATTTTTCTCCTTTCTTCTCTCAACTGACCTAAAAAGCAATTATATAAGATAATATATATATATGTGTGTATATATATATAAAATATATAGTTGAGCCAATACCATACAGAAACGTAATGTATTTGCCAATAGCAGCACAAAGGAGGGGGGCAATTGAAGCTATAATGGGCTAAGAAATGACTACAGATGGCAAAGTAATAATCAGAACAATGTATTATTGGGTTTGTAACATTAATTGATATAATATGTATAACAAGAATATGACAAAAAGGAGGAAGAAGGAATAGAGCATGGAGAAAGGTTCCTATGTGTCAGTTCAGTTAAGCCAGTCTAAAGCTGAAGCTGATTCTGATAAGTAAGATGTATATGGTAAACACTACAACAACAACTTAAAAAAAACCCAAAACAAAAACATAACCTGCAAAGAATATTTTAAAAAATCATTTAAGAAATTAAAATGATACATTAGAAAATATTCATTTAATGCAAAGAAAATAAAGGAAAAATAGAGGCACAAAAAGTAAAATGGCAGATATAAATTCAACTATATCAATATCTATATAAGTGGATTAAATAATCCATCAAAAGGCAGAGATTGTCAGACTAGACAAATATGCTAAGCTGTTTCACACCTGCATGTATATAAAACTCTACCTCAAATGTCTTGTCTACCTTGTTCACCTCCCTCACATCATTCAAGATATAATAACAAGAAAGCCTATCCCTGGCATTTGCCCGGCCTAGGGAAAAAGTTGAAATGGAGATCTAAATGTCATATTAAATAGTTATTAAATATTTTTTAAAGATGAATATTATTATTATAATATATAATATTATAACATTATAATAATAATATAATATAATATTATTTAATATTAAGTTAGAAACGAGGATGACAAATTGTCAGATAAAATATGACCTATCTTCCAACCATCATAACAACCTAGATTTGAATTTAAAATTCTTGAATTTCTTAGAGTTCCATTCCAGAATAGCAGTAAGACAAGACTCATCCCCCAGTCCCTGGTTCTTGGCGTCTCATTCCCAGGACAGGTTTTGGGGCGTCTCAGGCCCAGCCTCCTTTCTCTTTCCATCCCTGGCTCCATCCCACATTACAAAGGATGTAACCAGAGCCCCATCTTCAAGCCCTGTTTCCTGCTTTCCTGCACACAGTTGCCTCTTGCCACTCCTTGTGCCATATAAGCTGTCATGACCATTCTCTGGAAGGTAGTACCGCTGAAGATAACCACCTAGGCTCTGGAACTGTATGGGATGACGTGGACAGAGTGTTAAAGGGTTCAGTGCACTTGAAGCTTGCGAGTTATGTCTCCATGTGCCCTATTATCTTAGTCCTACAGCCTTCTCGTCCTGTGAGGTTGGATATGCCTGTGAGGGAAGAATATGAGCATCTCAAAGCACAGCACCAAGGAAAGGAGCACATCTCACCCTGGTAAAAGGATACTGGTAATATATTACCTGAATCAGTCTTAGGATCCTACAAGTTTCAGCCTAGGTGACATGAAAAGAATACATAGTGCACTTGATAAAGGCAATTTGTAATTCTCATCTTTCGATCTTTGGTGCTCCTTTTAGAACATTAAAAAGGTCCAATTGACAACACACACCTCTTAACATTTCTTTCATTGTTCCAACTGATAGTCAAATCTCTTACATACTACAGCTGTGCCTAGATCTTTCTTTCGTCACTCCTCATTTTCAACTCTCAATTGAAAACTCTTCCTCTTAATTCTGCTTTTTCCTTATGCGTCTACTAATTTTTCTTTTTCTTCAGGAGCCTTCTCTCTTTTTTTTGGCTCTTTCTCTACAAAGTACTGAAATTATCACAACAAGGTCTAAGAGATATTAATAAGGGGGGAAATCTGAACAAATATTCTAGATATTTCCCTGGGATAAGCGTAGAAGTGTGGGTAACCAGGTTATTAAAACCAATTTAGGAGTCATCTTGGGCCCTCATTTCCTTTTACCTTGAATATCTGGTAAAGTACAACATCTTGATGATTTGGCCTTCTAAATGATGAAACATATATTCAAGAGTTTCAGGAAGAAATACCGTCATATAAAATCATAGTTAACCTTAGCAAGAGCAATTTCAATGGAGTGGTGTAAGTGGAAGACAGTGCAGTGTTGAGTAATGTGTGGAAGGATGAGAAAGCGGAGAAGAGTAGGTGAATGTAGACAACATTTTTGAAAAGTTGCATGAACAGTGTAGGAGAATAAATAAAAGTATAAGTGAATGAATTAATGTACTAACAGTGTTGTGCCTTATTATAGTTACAGAATGTTTTACTTCCAGAGGCAACTTTACCAGTTATATTAAGCTTATTGAATTCTTATTGAGGATGGATGTGCCAAAATTCTGGATTTCCAGAAATAATATCATCAGTCCAAGTCATGAAATAGCTTTTTAAAATTTTTATTTTTTTATTTATTTTTGGGGGAAGATTAGCCCTGAGCTAACATCTGTTGCCAATTCTCCTCTTTTTGCTGAAGAGTATTGGCCCTGAGCTAACATCTGTGCCAGTCTTCCTCTATTTTATATGTGGGACGCCTGCCACAGTATGACTTGATAAGCAGTGCATAGGTCCATGCCTGGGATCCAAACTGGAGATCCCCGGGCCGCCCAAGCAGAGCACATGAACCTAACTGCTATGCCACTGGGCCAGCCCTGTGAATTTGCTTTTTAAGCCTCCGGTTTGGAATTATAGTTTTTTATGAACAGACTAGCAACTTGATGAAGAGCTTATAGGGAGGTTAAAGCATCAAGTGGGTATTTTACGTAATAATAACCTTTATGATCTCCTTCAGTTCTGAGATTCTACTATTTTATGGTTTAAATGGCCATTCAGGCGTAGAATCAATTTTGCTACCAAAATTTATTGTCATGCTAATCACATTCTCAAGTCATAAAGTGGTAATACTGTTGCCTGATTTACAGACTATCAAGGTTTATTTTACTTGATTGAATATATTTCATAAAGTGGAGTTTAAGAGTTCTAGTTTAGAAGCTTTAGACTTGGATACCTGAAAGAAAATTCCAGACTGTCTAAAAGTATCTTATAGTTCTTGGTCTTTAAAAAGCTTACATTGCATCAAGTTCTGTGGCAGACAAGATTATATTGCTTGAAACATTACATTAACAATGCATGAAACATTTAAGTCAGTAATTTTTGAACTTTTAAAAGTAGCACAGTTCTTTCTCAATTAAACATTATGTCATATCCTAATACATTTAGAAGGTAAAAGAGGAACTGTTCTAGTTAAGGCAGGGGAAATGGGCCCAGAGACCTTCCCACTTCACTCTATCATTTAAACTTTCCCTCTAAACACACAGTCACACTATATACACAAAGCATACACATATTCACACACACACCTCTCAAGGTTCTGTAGAACATCATTTGAAAATAACCAATTAACACTAAGTAAACAATGCAAGATAATTTGTGATTAACTCCCCAAATAAATGGTATCTTTCAGAGATGGAGGCATAGGAACATTCTATGGAATGTATATAAGTTATCTATTGCTGTGTAACAAATTGTCCCAAAACACAGGGGCTTAAAATAACATTTATCATCTTACAGTTTCTGTGGGTCTGGAATCTGAGCATAATTTAGTTGGGTCCTCTAGATCAAGGTCAATCTCTTAGAAGGCTCCAGGTTATAGGCAGGCCTGTAGTCATCTCAAGCTTCTGTTGGTGCAGGATCTGCTTACAAATTTTCTCTGTGGCTTTTGATAGAATTCAGTTCACTGCAGGCTCTTAGATTGAGGACTTCAATTCTTCTCTGACTGTGGGCTGGGGGCCACCCTCAGTTGTCTGTCATTTGGGCACATAGACAGCTCAGAACTCGGCAGGTGGTTTCATCAGGGCAAGGGATAGGGCAAAGGAGTATGAACAAGATGCAAGTCACAGTCTCAAGGAATCTAAAAAGATTTATACATTTATAATCAATATTACTTAAGCTCTTAAACCTGAGAAATGTTTTTCTAGTTATACTGAATCAGATGTTTGGTTCTTTAAAAATTTTTAGAACTTTTCTTCTCTTAAACTTTTTTTCTCGAGAAACTTAATGAGCATTAGCATTTATTTTTTAAATACCGCATTTCAAATGCCTAAGTTTATGAAATATTCCATAATCTCAAGTGTGTTTTTGGGAAGAGAAGCAGGGAGTTAATTGGACACGTGATGATGTCTCCAGACAAAACTTAACATCCTGATGTCTTTAAGATTAACCACATTGCTCTGTGTGAAGGCGTAGTTGATGCCTTTATTCCTGCCATAACATTGAACTCCACGATCACAGACAGATGAAGAGTCAGAAGCAATGTCAGAGGTACTTGTCACTTCAGAACAAATTACCGCAAAACCAGAAAGCCAGTTGCTATGAATTGTATGTTGATATGGCATTTAGTTAATGTGGAATGAGCAGCTGTGAGAAAGAGGATAGGTGATACGAAGTGAAGTGATCTATATGAACATCATGCAAACAAGGCACATTTTGAAAGTGAGCTTTCTCCTGCATATCTCTTACTCAGTTCTACCCAAAGGAATTCTAAATGCAAGATGATGGAATTCTTTCAGAAGCGCTTCAGTAATTGTGCCTCATTTTCTCAAGGAGACAGAGAGCAAAGACAGAAAGTTGTATTTTCCTAAAATAAAGAAAAGAAAACCCCCGATAAATTAAGGTTTTGCTGCTTCTTATCTAATATTGCTCTGGAAACATCTGGAGTCACAAAGCTGGAAAGTATTGCTAGGCTTTAAAAGAGTTTTGCCTCTCAGAGAAGGAGTCTTTTTAAGAACAGGAAAGACGAGGGATGAGGAAAATCCAAAGCACAGGACTCCTCAGGCTGCCTCACGTCCCCAAGAGCTCTTCTCATGTTGTATGGGACCAGCCCACAAATTTTATCAACAACACTCTAATCCCACTTTTTATCTGAGTTTACATCCTGTTTTCCTCAATTTAGGTCCTTATAATTCCATCATTCATCCCAAATACATCCTGGCTACTACTGATTCCACAGGCATGCTGCTGCTTAATGGACGAAGCCCCACGCTCCTCTGGCTGGAGACCACGTCACTGCTTCCTCTTTGCTATACCCATCACATAACACCCACTCCACCACCATCCACATCACGTCAAGGGCTCTCCATCAGCTTTCTGCGGGATTCTCCAGAGATCATTGCAGCTCCTTATATCTGCACCATACTGAAAATTGCCCAACTATGAAGGCTATTTCCCTGTAAGCCTGCTCTGCCAAGGACCAAATGAAGTCCCCTAAAAGAGTTCTCCATTTTTACCCTCCTTTGGAAAACTGACAACAAACTTTCATAGTCACTCTACTAATTTTGCCAGTGATGTATCTTCCCAGCTCTCTAAAATCTCCTTGCTTGAGAAGGCAAGGCCATTAAATGTTACAACTTTTTTGTCCCTCCCTGTGTGTACAAGGTTCAAGATCCTGTTTAGGGGTGGGACTGGGGAAATGATTTTAACTTTGTGTACAATCACTTTCTAAGGCATGGCCCTCCAGTTGTTGGGATAGGGGACATGCCAGTATTCCCACCAATCTCTGGGTTCTGTGTATCTTACACTACAATTACCTAAATTCTCTTGGAGAAGAGTCCAATTTTAAGTTACTAAAATCATGCTTCCTACTGTCCTCAGAGTCCTACAATGACACTGTTTGTACAATTAATTCCTAGAGGATTAAGTCACCCAGGCATCTTCTATAAGCCTTAATGTCTCTCTTTCATCTTAAAGAATAAACCTACAGAATTAAAAACTATATTGAGTGGTTCAGGCAATTAGAAAATGCTGGGAGATGAAAAAGGAGTTTGAGAAGGGAGTTGAACATGAGCTGTAGCCAATAGGAAAACGTCATGGTCAAGGTGAGGCTTGAGATATGCTTCAAAGGAAGAGAAGCTGAATGGGAATAGCATAGGGACAGGCAGGAGGGATAAATAAGCATATACATCCATGTGATTTGGGTCCCCAATTATAGGCTAAAAACACTGATCCTGCCAATTTGTAATAAAAAGAAAATTTTCTGTCTTTGTTCTTAGATAATTAATGGCTTTACAATTATGCAGTTTGTTTACATTGTTGAGTTGAACACTTCATAGTAAGAGAAGATAAAATTAGTTCATGGGGCTGGAGCCATGGCCAGGTGGTTAAATTCACACACTCTGCTTCAGCGGCCTGGGGTTCGCTGGTCTGGATCCTGGGCGTGGACCTACACACTGCCCATCAAGCCGTACTGTGGCAGCATCCCACATAGAAGAACTGGAATGACTTACAGCTAGGATATACAACTATGTACTGGGGTTTTGGGGAGAAAAAAAAAAGAGGAAGATTGGCAACAGATGTTAGCCCAGGGCCAATCTTCCTCAAAAAAACAAAGTTAGTTCATGACTCAAGATACTAATTTAAAGGGAAATTCGATCTTTTTCTATACTCCTTGTTGTTATGGTTTTTGAAAGCTGTATCCAAACAATTAAAAAGAAAAAAAAAAGTTTAGAAGGGAAGACACGATGTTTTTACCTATTCTTTCCACTTGTAGGTATATATAATTTTTGACACTCTATTAGTCAGGGTTCTTCAGAGGAGCAGAACCAACAGGATGTGTATACATACGTATATACAGAAAGAGAGAGAGAGATTTATTTTAAGGAATTGGCTCATGTGATTATGGAGGCTGCAAGTCCAAAATCTGCAGGATGGGCCGGCAGGCTGTAGACCCAGGGATGAGCCGATGTTGCAGTTCAAGTCCAGCAGCTGTCTCCTGCAGAACTCACTCTCCTTTGGTGAAGTTGTCTTTTTGTTCTATTCAAGCCTTCAACTGACTAGATGAGGCCCTCCCACATTATGGAGGGCAATCTGCTTTACTCAAAGCTCACTTATTTAAATGTTAATCTTATCTAAAAACATCTTCACAGAAAAATCCAGAAGGACGTTTGACTGCATATCTGGGTTTGGTGGCTCAGCCAAGTTGACATATAAAATTAACCATCACTGACACTCAGTTTTTTTTCCTATGATCCTAGCAACAGTGGATAAGCCACTCATTTAGTCTTTCCAGCCCTGTCTTTTATAAAATGAGGAGAGAGGATTTCTAAGTTCCTTTTCATTCCAATCTCATAATATCCTTTTCCCTAATGTAGTGTCTTTCTCATTTTTCTATCCTTCTGCCCCACAAATATATTTTTATAGATATATAACTATACAAGCAGAAGCAATTGATGATTAATTGATCCATGACACCAATAATTGCCTATTTTTTCTCTGTAAAGATAGCATTCCCATACACTGTTAGAAGAATATTTGAACCAAATTGCTCTTTACTAGTGCTGACAGGTTTGAGCTCTGTCATCCTCATTTTCTCAGCTGGTTTAACACATGATAAGAAAACTTGCTATTATTTCAGTGCGGACTGTGCCCTTAGGACAAAGGTAACTGGCTTCTGGGGATTTAATGACTTTATTCACATTAGAAATGTGCTCTCTAATCAACCAAGCCAACTAGGCTAATCATCTAAGGTTTCGTCTGCAGAGCTAACACACTAGGATCCATGAGGAAACGTCTTGCTAGTTAAAATACCAAACTCAAATGGCAAAATGATGTTAAACAGACCCGATTAAGATTTCCAATTTAAGGCTTGGTTAATACATGCAAAGTTACTGGGAGGGCTTGGCTTTCTAGAAGGATGGAACAGTAGGGTGTTAAGAAGTATAGGCTTATTAAAAGTTCGCCATTACTGATACATAGCTGTACCTTTCTAGTGTATGCAAATAAGTTTCTACTGTCAGAAATGGTCATAATCAGAATTTTAAGAAATAAAGTAAAACCTTCTTCGCAGAGTGCAGTGGCGCTCCAGAAGACTTGGTCAGTGATGCATAAGTACTTGGCTCTGGAGATTTCCCTAAGACTCAGCCCTGTGTGGACATCCTTGGATTCTCTGTCTTCAAAAACAGCTTAATTGCCATAGAGGGGAGGCATGTGAAGCAGCTTAAATGAGACCATTTCTAAAAACAGTTTATCAATTGACACAGATAAACCAGATATTTTAGAGAAGACTGATGTGGCCACACCCACAATACACCCTTAAGAAAATTACTATGACATGGACAGTTTCCAGTAGAAAATAATTTAAAAATGGATATGTTTTAATTTCATAAATAAGGAAATCCAGGCTCCAGTCATTATAGAATTAATTTAGCTAACTTTAACTAAATGGTCTATATGATAGTTTTGAAAGATGTATGAAAAGAGTCTTCTGTTGAAGCCATTTATCACAGAGCATTAGAACATTCTAAAAGTGTACCTAAAATTGACTTAGCAAAACTCAGGAGGCTTAAGTAAAACCGATTCTAAAGAATAAATGGATGGGTTAAGAATATCACGTCAAATGTGTTTTATGCTGTTAGAGAATAAATCTTCACAATGCAACTGTAGTCTCTGAAACATACTCATTTCTGTAAAAAAAAAATATATATATATATATATAATGTGTGTGTGCGCTGCAAATACACTCTTTGATAAGGGCAGCAACATCAAATATACTCACAGCAAGAACTGTGTTTGAGCTATCAAAATTCCCCTGTTTAACCTAACATTGCTTTTGAGTCTGAAAATTTTCTTAATACGTCCTATGGATAACAGGCATTTTAAAGTCTATATGCAAAGTGAGTATTCAGTTAGCTGGTGTGTAACATGTGTTAGTTATCTAACAGATCTGGCTAAATAAATTCTCATATATTATCTAAACATTGATTTGTTTCCCTGGAAAGTTATGTCCATATGATCACCAAAAATTGTCTTTAAATCCAATCCAATGAGCATTTTTAGTTTTTTTCCCTCCAATAACAAATGGACAAATAAGTGCCTAAACTGACTACAGCACTAGTGACTGCTCTCTGTAGGATGCCGCTTGAAGTTGTCTTGAAGTTCAACTTCTGCATAGGCATCTAGCGATGCCCTCATTTCTGTGAGTGTTATTTGTGTCACTCTCCCTCCAGGTTTCTTCTTTCTGTAATGAACTGCAGGGGTTTCTTTTCCCCTAGATTAGGTGACCTCTGCATTCCTTCCCTTTGGAACCTTGTCTCTTACTTGGATTCAGAAATACAGAAATGACTCCTTCATCCAGCTCTGTCATCCTGATAAGCTACACTTTCTTGAGTGCCACATGTTTTGCTCTCTATATGACTTTACGCACATATGCTCTGCTATAACTGAAAAAAGTATATTGATAACCAATAAAGAAAATCCAGACTTACAACAAATAATTGGTTAGTATTTCTTATATTTCAAAACTCTGCTGCAGGATCCTTTAACTATGGAATTTCCACAGCAATTTGTTTTCATTTCTATCATTTCATTCACTCATCAATAAATTTCCTAACACCTTAATTAGGAACTTACTTATCACCAACTCTCTATATAGAATCATAGATACAAAGTTTTAGGAACTTGTAAAAATTAAAGATAAATAATAATGACAATTCAATAATTTGCTAATTAAGAAGTACTCTCCGACATCACAATAACTACTTCGATTTTCTCTGTGCAGTGCACAAAATGAGGATAAGAAACAAGGTGAAGTTGGCTTTTTTACGTAAGAAGGTAACTCATGTCTTACAGCTAGCACAGGGAATTGGCAGAAAGGGCCGATGATAAAGGCTGACTCATCATAATGGAAGCTGATAAATCACTGGCTGATTCCTGGGAATGTAATACAAGCTCCTTTAATGGAAAGGGAAGAGCTGTATTTTATCTCTTCTACTTCATCTTGTCCCATTCTTGAACTTACTCCCTCTGCTCCAGCAATACCTTCTGACAGTTCCTCATATCGTCCAAGCTCCTTCTTGCTTTAGGGTGTTTGCACTTTCTATTCCCTCTGATTGAATCACCATTCCTCCCCACTCCTCACCTGGAGAATTCTCACCCCATACTTCAGGAAGGCTTTTACTCATCCTTCCAAGCTAAGTGAAGTCCATCTTATTCTTCTCTTTCATTGCATCCCGTTTTTTCCCACTTTAGCTTTTTCTAAAACATCATATATTTCTTTGGATGTTTATATTCTTCTAAACTGCAAATTCCTTAAAGCCAGGGAAAGTCTTTTACCTTTATAACTGTAGTGTCTAACACATTGTAATTGCTCAGTAAGTATTTATTGAACGAATGAAAAAGTTGATAATCATGGAAATTTCAACTCTACAAATAGCTCTTGCAAAATGGTTAAAGTGGAACACAGGATAAAATCTTGACTCCCTTTTCTGACAACATCATTCCTCAAAGAGTAGGTGAAACAACATAGGGAGCCACCTTCCTTGATTTAGATATGATGAGTAAGTACTTTATAGTGATAAGAACCTTGGAGAATATAGTAATAGAAAAAAAGAGACTATTAAACATTGTTATAAAAGTATATTCACAGGGGCCAGCCCTGTGATATAGAGGTTAAGTTTGGTGTGCTTGCTTCAGCAGCCCGGGTTCACAGGTTCAGATCCTGGGCATGGACCTACACCACTGGGCAGCCATGCTATGGTGGTGACTCATATATAAAGTGAAGGAAGATTGGCATAGATGTTAGCTCAGGGCTGATCATCCTCAAGCAAAAAAAGTAAAGAGGAGGATTGGCAACAAATTTTAGCTCAGGGCTAATCTTCCTCAGCAAAAAAAAAAAAAAAAGCATATTCACAGATTTATCTGTAGAATGGGAACAAGACCCATCCTGCTTATATTCTGGATTCTCTCTGAAGGTCAAATAGGTTAGGTCTATCAGAAGACACTAGAGACTGTAAAGCCTTCGACAACTATAAGATGGTAGTAATAATATGCCAGTTTTGGGAGATGATATTTTCTATATTCAAATAAATAGATATAAACCAAATAAGGAAAAGGGCTTCTAAAAAATATGTCAAGCAGATTTAGGCACTTTATTTTAACTCTAAAATAATAAATGCTAATTATAAAAATGTATACAATTAAGAGAAGAAAATAAAATTTCCCTTAATTTTATCCCTTGGAAATAATCGTTTTTAACACTTTGTAGATATTTTGACATTTAATTTTTGTTTTTATTAACAAAAATGATGTAATTTTATAAAGCTGCTTTGTAATTTTTTCACCTAATGATAAAATTCTTAATGAATGAATGGATGCTGAGCTCCTCATTCATTCTCACATCTGTTCACTGATACAGTAATTAGCTACTGAGCATCTACTCTATGCAAAGTAGCATGTCTGGCACAGGGAAGACAGTGGTGGTCAGGACAGAAAATAACCGAAAATTACTGTGTTAAACATTTCGTTCTGGTATTGATAAATGCTGGGGGATGGGACCACGCTGCGAGTGCATTTAGTAAAGTGTCTCACTGTTGGGGACTGGCAGGTCAGAGAGGCATATTTTGAGCTGGGCTTTGAAAGACGAGGAGGAGTTTACTAAGCAAACAACCAAAAAGCTGACATCTGCAAAGACCTTACTGGTGGAAAGTACATGAAAATAAAGTGATTTTTGGATAGGAACAGAGATTGGAGCATCATTAAAAAGTGAAATTCTGAACATACTCTTGAAATTATTCCAATTAAGGAAAAAAAAAAACAGATGAGAGGCATTAAAGAAACCAAAGAACAGGAAGTTTTTTCACACTCAGATTTTAGAAGAATACCTAAAAACTATGAAAGAAAAGGCATAGAATTAAAAAGTCTAATTCAAGATGGTGTTCTAGTGGTTAAGATTCAGTGCTCTCACTGCCAAGGCCCAGGTTCATTTATGGTCAGGAAACCACACCACTCATCTGTTGATTGTCATACTGTGGTGGCTGCATGTTGCTGTGATGCTGAAAGCTATGCCACTGGTATTTCACATATCAGCAGGGTCATCCATGGTGGACAGGCTTCAGCAGAACTTTCAAACTAAGACAAACTAACAAGAGGGACCAGGCCACCACTTCCAAAAAATTGGCCATGAAAACCCTCTGAATAGCAGCAGAGGCTTGTCTGATATGGCAGTAGAAGGTGAGAGGATGGTACAAAAAGACAAGGCAGGGTTCCCTCGGCTGTACACAAAGTCTCTAGGAGTTGGAATTGATTTTGTGGCAGTAATAACAAATTACTCAAGGAGCAATTCAAATGTCCGAAAACTTGGGCCACCTTCTCTGATCTTAAATAATTCAGTTGAGATATCAGGTTGAGCTTGATATAGTACAGTAATTCCCTGCCTATTGGAAATATATCCTGACGGACTCATTGCATAGACCCTATGAACCCCAAGGCTGTACCACACACTGCCTTCATAGATGTATTTCTCTGAATTACTTTTCACTTGTATGTAGATGGATGTTATGCTTAGTAAAATGCAAGTACTTTTAAAAGCACACTTTACCTTACAACTATCCCATCCTCTTCTCTGAGTTATGTCACCAATCCGTAGGCCACTCCCCTCTCTTATGCTTAGTTCCAGGCTCATTGTCATGCTTTCCAATTTTATCTGTCATGATCCTTAACGAAATTCAATCTCCATATAGAGAATCCTTTTAATGTCCTAATCCCTTGGTTACTTGACCTACCTTTCCCCAGTGATCATATCTTTCATCTCAACACTGCCATTCACTCTTTATCCTTACCAATAACCAAATGTCAATCAATCTCAAACTCTCAGATCCTTCCACGATGGAGAGATCTCCACAGATACACTATTCCCTTTTGGAATATTTTTAAGAATTAATAAACATATACATTTAAGTTTATGTAGTGATTTATGACTTATAAAACATCCTCTTCTGCATTATCCCTTAGATCTTTCACTAGACATCTTTCTTGCAGTCCCTTTTGCAATCCTGATAACTGATGACGTTGATGTTTTAGTTCATATCTCTGGATCCTAATGATGTTAGATGGCCTATAAGATCACTAGAACCTTACTCATATATCGAAACTTAGAGAAAAAATTTTCTGGGTATTCCATGGGAGCCACAAAAAACAACATTTTTGCCAGAAAATCATGCAAAAATTAGACTTTTCTGCCTATTTAAGTGTAGAGATAAACCAAAGAAAGCGTAGAAGAGAGGGGGTCTTGAAAAGTAAGAAGACTATAATTATAACAGATGACACATATATTGCTAGACCTTTTTTGTGATTTTGTGATAAGCAGTTAATATTTTGCTACTAAACTTGTTATACTGTTTTGTAAACGTTAAGACATGACTCAAAGTGCCGAACTTCTGTTCTGCAATCTCACTGGTTTAGAGCCAGAAAACTTTTAATTCACAGAGTTAGGCATTTAATAGATTCTCCATAAATATTGATTAGTTGGCTGATTTTTTTCAAGATTCAGCTGTTTCAATAACAAATGTCAAAACAGGATATTGCATAAATTAATTCCTGCATAAGGAATGAAGTTTAATTCTAATGGCAAAGAGATGTCCTGAAACTCAAGAAAACATTGAAGTTGAGTGTATGTGTGTGTCTTCTTTCTAAGGCACAGACTGATATTGTTTCAGTGCCAGTCTGCTAGCAATTGACTCATTCATTCATTCATTCATTCATTCATTCATGTACCACATGTTTATTGGGAACCTTACTTTTTCCCAGGCACTGAGCTAAGTTCTTGGGATATAAAGATGCAAAGAGACATTCTTAGCTTCCAGTCTAGGGTGGTTGGGAGGCAGACAATTCAAGCAGGAATGGCATCACAGAGCTATTACTCCTATATTAGAAGTGTTATAGAGAAAAAGCATGAACAATAGCTAGCCTCATGAATTCAAGGACAAGCTTCAAGAGAAAGGACATATCACCCAAGACCTAAAAGATGAGTGTCAGATAGCAAATCTAAGACAGGCCTTAGGAGTGGGGAGAGGAAATCATATCTCAAAGTGGAGCCAGCCTGTGAGAACAAGGTACCTGCGACCACAAAGCTAATTTGTCTACAGCACAATGTTTATGGAAAGGCAGGAGGTGAGATAGAAGAGGCAGAAGGATATTGAAGAGTCTTAGAAGCCTTATTAAGGAGGGCTCATGGGAAGAAGTCATGGAGTTTTAAGCAGGAATTTGGCAAGATCATTACTGGATGCGTTTAAAAATTCCTACTGTCTTGTTTTTCTTACGTGTTTATTTGTCGCTGTATTGATGACCAGGTCTAGTTCAGCTAATCTTGCTGATTCCAGATATCTCCCTCCTCACTGCACACGCTGTATAGTGCATTTATCATAGGTTTTTAAAAGTCTTTGTAGACATTTCTTAATGACTTCTCCTAGGAATTTTGTATTTATTATTTAAATATTAATGTTGGAGTAACACAATAGACTTCAAAGTAAAATGACTCCGGGGGAAGAGGCCAAGAAATAAAGGTACCAGCTAATTTTGCCTAATTAGATTGGCCCAAGCAGGCTGATTAGTGTAAAACGTGAAACCCTCTAGGCAGGAAAACACGATGGGCTGCTAAGGCCTCAGAAATTGCAAATCAAGCATGTTTTAGAATTTAGATAATAGAGACTCTGACCAAAAGGCTGTTAACTGATTTCAAAAATGAGAACACAAACTCAGGAGTTTAGCTTTGCTGTTATGCTAAGGAGCTTGGGGTTTGTTGTCCCAGGAGACATTTAATTTCGCAAGCCACCATGGAGTCTGGCATGGGAACAATGCAGAGCACTTGACGCAGGTCACACGAGAAACAGCAGTTCAGTATATTACAACCCACACCCAAGTGAGCACTGGAAGCTGGGCAGTTCCCTGCTGTCCACTTCAAGAATAATTGCACCTCTCAATCAGTTCAGTCATAGCAAGGATGAGTTTCCTGGAATGTCCTGTTCCTTCTTCTGAAACAGAGAATTTCCCACCATGCCAACTGCTCCTGACTTTCTATCTCTATCAATGGTATATTCTTTTTTTCCTCACTCAGAATTGAAAGTCCTCATGCTTTGGGGGATCTTTAACTTCCTTCACCCTCATATCTAAGAAAAGAACAGAAATGGCTCATTTCCATTCTTCCAGGAGTTATTTTACTCCCAAGACTTGTTAAGTCACTCCTGAACTACTGCAGTGGCTTCCGGATGGACGGAAAACATAACAGCTATCTTTAACTATCTCAAGAGCTGTCACGTAGAAGCTGCTTCAGATGGCAGTGAGAAGACTGAACATCCAAGCTACTCAGCGGAGCACTAGGTCCCACATCAGAGAGCCTCAGGAAGGAGTGAATTTCTATTTCTTCCTTCCAAGCAGAGTCCAGATGACTTTGTCAGAGAAGAGGTAGAAGAGATTTCTGCACTGGAAATGTAGCTGGATTTAAATATGATAGTCTATGATTATTTGATTCAAGCATTAAAGACCTATCTATTGCTATTATTTACCAAACTTCTCAACAGATTGTAGCAAATTCAGAGTAGAATTAAATATATAAAAGGAAAATATGTAAACATGTTCAATGACACTTTTAAATAACATTTGGCTCAAAGTGTCTTATTAGGTACTTTCTTTAGTACAATTAAAATTAAGCACATATGTTCATCCATCTGCTTTATAATGTTCTGGTAATAATACTCAGCATTTACATCAATTTTAATTTAGTTAATCCCCATGTTCCCATTTTACAGAGGATTGCAGAAGAATGGCATATGAATGATGACATTTACTCTATGATATTTTGCAGACACATTTTTATCGAGACCTTGTGAAAATCAGCAGAAGCCTTGAATATCAAGATTGTCTGAGAATTTTTGCACCATTCTGAATTGATACGCGATTCTAAATGTCAGGTGAGATGTTACGGTCAGGGAAGCCAAAGTAGATGAAGAAGAGGCTTGTGGTCAGTAATTGAATATTCGGCTGTGTAGGGGTTGTGAAAAGGAATGAAAATAAACAGAAAGTAGTTTCTGACTCCCTCTTCATCAAAGAATAACCCTTATCACCTTTTAGAATTTTAAATTGCTTAAATTGTACAAAGGTAGTGCACAGATTGTTGTTGTGGGAGAAATTTATGTTCTAGTTTACTTATTTGATTAAAAAATATTTATTGACTACCTACCATATACTAGGGTATACAAAGTAGATAGAGAATTCATTACCTTCTAAGTGAAGTCCTGAAAAAACTTTCTGGACTCTTTCCCTGCCTCCAGCAAATGCTCCGTCCAGTCCAGCCCCCACACTACCGCCAGTTATTCTTTCAAAACACAGGTCAGGTCGGATTACATCACAGCCCCAGCTAAACTTTTTAACGGCTCCTATTGGCCATTGACTGAAGCCTAAACACCTTTCCATCCTCTGCTTGCATTTCCAGGCTTGCTTCTAACACTCTCCTCTGTGTTCTGTTCCAGCCATCGTGAATGACCTCCTAGAGATTTTGGCACAATTATTCTTCCAGGCCTTCACACATGCTATTTCCTTGATCTTAAATACACTTTCCTCCTTTTTCTGCTTTTGCTCTAAGCAGCGGAATATATTCAGAAGACACATCCCATTGCTTACTTTTTTTTTTTTTTTTTTAAAGATTGGCACCTGGGCTAACAACTGCTACCAATCTGCTTTATCTCCCCAAACCCCCCCTGTACACAGTTGTATATCTTAATTGCAGGTCCTTCTAGTTGTGGGATGTGGGATGCCACCTCAGCGTGGCCTGATGAGCGGTGCCATGTCCACGCCCAGGATCCGAACCCTGGGCCACCGCAGCGGAGCGCGCAAACTTAACCACTCGGCCATGGAGCCGGCCCCCCATTGCTTACTTTTTATTTCTCCTAAAAGTGTCTTTTTTGAAGAATAAATAAGTTGCTCCTTAGTGTCCTACTTTTGATAACCCAGCTTGAGTTCATTCTACTAATACCCTTCACTATTTATGGATCCTCTGGTGAGGGTGCTGGGGTCAGAAGAGACGATAGAGGTAAGAGAAGAGAAAGGATGTGGAAGGAAGTCTTTATGAAGAGGATTCAACCAAGAAAGCTAACAGAACATCAGCTTCCCTAAAGGAGGGCAAGAAGCCCTCAAAGGGGCTTAGAACTTTCGCTGCCACTGCTGACTGATCCCACCACTCAAGAGGTTAGATAGACAACTCCTCCTTAGGTTGAGACCTTATACATATTTCTACCTCTTTTAGTCTTCCACAGCACCTGTCTACCATAAAGAGTCACGAATAATTGTCATCTAGTATTTTAAAATTAGTGTCTTATATTTCTATCTTCCTCACTAGCCTGGTCTTTCTTGAGAATAAGTAGCTCATAGCAGGCTCTTGAGGTATTTCATTGAATGAATAGCAGAACTTGCTTCCACAGAAACTGATTAAAGAAAATAATAATGGCTTCCTCTGTGTCAGACATTGCAACAGGCACTGGGCTGTGAAGGAGAACAAGATAGTTAAGATCCTTTCCCTCATGGAGCTTAGAGTCAAGTGCATGTGTGTTGGAGGTTGGGCAGACAATTTTAATGAGGGAGGACCTCAGACAAATACTACTTGTAATTAGAATATAATATGATGACTGTAATTATAAAGTTATATACAAATGCTATGCATTCAATTAACTGTGCCTTTAGGAATAAGTAGGTGGATAAAAAGGAATAAGTAGGTGGATAAAAAGGAATAACTAGGTGGATAAAAAGTCAATATAACCCATGGAAAAACATGTATAAAAACATGCAGATGTAAACGCATATGTGTCTTCTGACCATGGTACAAATTCACTGTGGCTACAGTGAGGTCAGCAGAGGGGATATTAACTTAGTGAAGCACTGCAAGACTAAGCTCCACGACAGGAGGGACTGTGTCATTGCCTTTGGTGCCCTAATGTCTCACAGCATGCTTAGGCGCCTTGACACTAGAGTTACATTTCCAGTTCTCTCTCACCTGGCCTGTGGGAGTCCTTCTTGATGAGCAATGACACCCCACAGGTGCTGATCTGTAGTCACTCATGTCCTGTGTGTCTGAGAAGACTCTTAACACATATTTAAAATCTGGGGATTTGAAGAGAGGATGGGAACTTTGCCTTTTTCCTTCATCTGGCATTGATTACTCCAGACATTGTGAATAAGATAAGTCAAGAGTCTGTTCTTACATATTAAAAACCCTTATTTTCCAGGAAGCTGGATGTTGGTCGATGCCAAGAGTTCAAGGCTAGGGAGATCATCTTTCCTACAAAATATATAAATTTCAAACAACAGGCTTTTTTCTGTGGCAGAGAAAACTGCTTTGTTTAAGTAAGAATGTCATCTGTTCAAGAAATTGAAAAACGCTTGGTTTTTATCTTTGATTTACCAACATAATAATTGAAAAGAAACTCTCAATACAAGTATAGGTTACACTCAAGTCAACTTGAGTACCTATATTCCATTTTAATACTCATTTAAACGAATGTGCTTTTTAGAGTTCTGACAATTTTCACACTAGCATTGTCATTCTCCTCTCTCTGCTATTCACGTTAGTTAAGAGAAAATATTCCTTTAAAAGTATAATAGAGCATCAAGCAATCATACAAACAAGTTATATGAAAATCACTGAAAAATTAATATAAAACTTAAAGTACTCAGGGGAAACATTTGTGGGGTAAACACCCCCTTGTCATTTGTCCTTTGATCAGCCCTGTCACCAGCATGTGTACTCAGGTCCTCATTGCCTAAGCAATCTTTGCTTTTCTCATACAATATCAAACACTAATGATCTGTATTTCAAGTTGATATGACTTCCTTATGGAAAAACATTTTTCCATTCAATCCATGTGTTTTGAGTCTGGATTGCTATATTCACTATATTTAGAACCAAGATAAATGCAGGATATCCCCAAGGGAGCTTTATGAAGCCTCTTAGACATTACAGCAAACAGCACTCCAAAGACAAGCCTGCCTTCCTGGGGTTAAAACAACTTTTCAGTGTAAGTGGGCATGACCGGGAAAAGAGAACTGCATGTTAACATTAAAACGACATGGCACTGCCCTTCCAGGATGAGGCCCAGAAAAGTCATTTTTTAAAAGCAAATCCCACTCATAATGAAAGTTTAAAAATTCAGCAAGTTGCTATGTGGGTTTTGCTGCACAGACTTGGGCATAATCAGAAATTCTAATCCTAAGAGGCTGAGAAAGTATTATAACTGCAGAAGAGGGAGGGCCCCCATGTGTCCAACTCTCAGAAGGGAAATGGAGATTTACCACCTCAGCCTCGAGGCAGGTGAAAGATGAATGGGGTGGCTTAGTGTCACTCCAGTGAATTTAGTGAGTAAGTGAAAGACAGACTTTGGGGGGGTTGTATCCAGAAAGAGCTGGGATTTATGAACAGAAATGTGTGTTATAATGGAATGGATTTCAGCAATCTTACTGTTGCTCGAGTCACAGCAGCAGCACTATGGCTGAGCCCCAAACAGTGTTTTTTTTGTTTGTTTTTTGGGTTTTTTTGGTAAGATTGGCCCTGAGCTAACATCTGTTGCCAATCTTCCTCTTTTTGCTTGAGGAAGATTGTTGCTGAGCTAACATCTATGCCAAACTTCCTCTACTTTATGTGGGACACTGCCACAGCATGGCCTGATGAGTGGCGCTAGGTCCATACTCGGGATCTGAACCTGTGAACCCTGGTCTGCTGAAGGGGAGCATGCGAACTTAACCACTATGCCACTGGGCCAGACCCTCAGACAGTGTTTTAATGAAATCTTTCAGACCAATTGAATGTACATTATCTTCATGAACCTCCACATAGAATGGATCTGTGAGCCTTTCAAATCTCAGGTTTAGGCCCGTGTGTTCCAGGAAGGTGAAGATCTAATCACACATTATGCTTCCCTTCTGCCAGTACAGATATTTGCTAAATAACAGGTTAACAAAATTAGATTTGTTGTCATTTGCTTCCTGAGCTCATGTAGCTCTATCTATACTTAATTATGTGCTATGGCTGGTTGGAGGCAGTCACGTCAAAGAGTAAAATGCCCCCAAGGGAAGACTAAGAATAAGGAGCCTCCTGGTTTTGCCCCCACCATTTCTTGTCCTGGGTATTTCAAAACCACAAATTTGTAAGGTAAGCATGTTGGATTTATGATAGATAAACTTCAAGGTCCGTCTTGTTCTAGGATTCCATGAAATAAGAAAGGATCTATGATTCCATGTCATCCCCAAACTACAGACTGACTCCATATTTATTATGAAATATAAAACCAAATAGATAAAATAGCAACAGAAACCTAACACCAAATCATAAACTATCAAAACAATAGCATGCAATACAAAATAACAAGTAGATTTATTGATTTTTGTTATATTTGCTTATGTGTCATTTTGCAAGTATATTCTATATCTACATATTTGAGGTGAAAATCACAGTGTCTCTGCCTATATTAAAAATATTTTGTTAGTTACCCAATAGGATGTCTATTATCAAAAAACCCCCAGAAAATAACAAGTGTTGGTGAGGATGTGGAGAAATTGGAACCCTTGGGCACTGTTGGTAGGAATGTAAAATAGTGCAGCCACTGTCGAAAATAGTATGGCTATTTATCAAAAATTAAACTTAAAATTACCATATGATCTAGCAATTCCACTCCTGGGTATACACCCAAAAGAAATGTAAGTAGAGACTTAAACAAATATTTGTGCATCTATATTCATGGCATCATTATTCACAATAACCAAAAGGTGGACAAAACCCAAGTGTCTATTGATGGACAAACAGACAAGAAAAATATGGTGTGTACATACAATGGAATGTTATTCATCCTTAAAAAGGAAGGAAATTTGACACATGCTACAACATGGATGAAGCGTGAAGACATTATGCTAAGTGAAGTAAGCCAGTCACAAAAGGACAATATTGTGTGATTCCACTTACATGAGGTACTTAAAGTAATCAAATTCATAGAGACAGAAAGCAGAATGGTGGGTACTGGAGGAAGGGGGAAATGGGAAATTATTATTTAATGCATATAGAGTTTCAGTTGGGAAGATGAAAAAATTCTGGAAATGGATGGTGGTGATGGTTGCACAACCATGTGAACATACTTCATGCTATTGTACACTTAAGAGTGGTTAAAAGTACATTTTGTGTTTTATATCTTTTACCACAATAAAAAATATTCTATTAACATAAAAAATTAATACAGAAGTCCCAATTCTTTTTTGGAAACTTAGCCATTTTAGTTGGCTGTCTGTTCTGACCAGATTTGGGGGCAATAGATCTTTCCTTTTTTATTACAAGGGAAGCTATTGCTGGAAAGTGGGGGAAATAGATGCTAAGTAAACAAAAGTGGCAAATGCCACCTATGCCACGACTAGGAAGCAGGATGCAGGGCTGAAATACTTGGAAAAGCTAAAAAGACCAGTCAGGAAGTTAACATCAGCCAATCAGAGGAGTTTGGAGGATCAGGAGGGCTTTGGTAAATAATGAGTTGAGTCTTGGAATCTCCTTCTCCAGCCATAAAATGGCTGACTCACCAGATGTTGTTTTTGAAATAATTTCTATCATCATCCATTTTTTTTTCCTTCTACCAATTAGTTTCACACACTTTTGCTTCTCCCACTGCGTTGTAATATCTCTAGAATACAATTGATGCTATATTTATTCTTAACTTCCTTATAATTCTTAATAATATTTTCTTAACAATGAATGAATGAATGAAGGTGAGCTAAGTAATACAGTGCCTGTCCTGTCAGAATTTATAGTAGAGGGCAATGCTGATTTGTTTGTCAACCAAACAACTGGAATATATCTTACTTTACTGGTTGAGCCACCTACTCAATTCAGGAAAACATGTTCATAAGATTTTCTTAGCCTGCAATTCCAGTACAAAATATAAATTCTGGTGAATGGGAGCTGCCACAAAGTAACACAATGCATAGAGAATGATAAGTTAAGGCAATAAAAAATCATAATAGTGACTATTTATTTAGCATTTGTGAAATGCCGGTCTCTTTGTTAAGTGCTTTCCATGGATTCTCTTATTTAATTGTCACAACAAACTTGGAGGCATTTATTTTTATTTTATATAGAGAAGAATCCAAAGAGATAAGGTTAAATAAGTTTTCCAAGGCCACATAAAAAAATTATTAGGTTAATTATTTAAATCCAGAGAATCGAAGCCAAATCCTCCAGGATTTGAAGACAGATGTATGTTTCCTGACTGGTGCAGACCAGGCACACTCACTTTGTGCAAGATGAGGCCACCTAGCACAGAGATTTGTGCTGACTACACCATGACTGTTGGGGAAATCCTGAGATCCTTATTAGTAGTCACAGAGGATTAGGGAGCTTTTTAAAAAAAATTTTTAAAGGAGTGAACAGTTTAGTTGTTTTCAGTAGTAAAATAGTCATTTAAGCTTTGTCAGGGAGCATCTGCAAGCCTGGGGCTTTTTGTGGAGTGCAAAGTGAACAGACACATATTTAAAATAAAAGTGACAGGCCTATTTCTGTAAAGAAGAAGCTAAAATATTTCATTAAGGACAAGATCGAGTTTTAAAAAAAGAGTTAAAAGTAACTAGTTTTTAGTAAAAGAAAATGATTTAACCATTTAAAATATATTAGTTATTATGCCAAAGAATTAAGAATACTTGAGCTTCCAGTTTACATGCTCATTTAAAAATATATCTTGCAAAGCATGGCTCTACAGAGTATCCAGTTTTACATGTGGCTTTTCAATATGCTAGACCTACATGATGTGTCTAATACCTCTGATCAAATGTACACTCATTGGTAATTACTACTTCATCTGTTTTACTCCTTTGCTTTTAGCGTACTACTACTAAGACCCAGCCTACAGCTGCATGGCCCCAAAGGCCACTTAGTTATACACGAAGAAAATATAGCTGCATAAGCATTATTCACAATAGTCAGGACTTGGGAGCAACCTAGATGCCCATCGAGGGATGAAGGAATAAAGAAGATATGGTATATAAACAATGGAATACTACTCAGCCATAAGAAATGATGAAGTCTGGCCATTTGTGACAACATGGATGGACGTTGAGGATATTATGCTAAATGAAATAAGTCAGAGGGAGAAAGTCAAATACCATATGATCTCACTCATAAGTACAAGATAAAAACAACAAACAAACACGGAGTCAGAGGCTGGATTGGTGCTTACCAGAGGGGAAAGGGGAAGGGAGGAGGATGAAAGGGTGTGTGGCACAGATGTGTGGTGATGGATTGTCATTAGTCTTTGGGTGGTGAATATGATACAATCTACACAGGAATCAAAATATAATGATGTACACCTGAAATTTATATAATGTTATAAACCAATGTTACTGCAATAAAAAAAGAAAAAAGAAAAGATAATCAAGGAATATCATAAACAAACAAAAAAGAAAACATAGCTGCACAGAGCCATTCTCTACACCTTTAACCCAATCTAACTCTTGTCCAAAATGGTCATGTTGTGTTGGTCAAGTCAGTCTCTATTGTGAAAACAAAATACAACTAAATAGAACGAACAAGGACAGCCACCTCACTCTCATCAGGCAACCCAAAATATATGCCCTGATTTATCAGTAATATTTTTACTTTATTTCAGCTTTATTTCCGTATGTTTGATAAAGTCATCAATTTAATCATATTCTATTTTTAAAGTTGTTTTATTGCAGAATAATAGACATGCAGAAAAGAGAATATATGATTATACATCTCAATAACTAATTACAAAGGGAACATTCCCATTTAATCACTCCCCAGGTAAGCATGATCCTAATATATAAGATTATAGTCTGGTTTTTCCCCCAGCATTTGGCTATTAATAATAAATGTATACTCACACTTTTGTTGGTTTATACTAAGGGATGGAAATTGGTGCATCAAAGGGTAAGCTAATGTTTAACTTTAAAACGTAACTTTTAAAGTTAAAATGTAACTGTTTTGCAAAATTGGGTTGTTTATTTTACACTCCTACTAGTAGTATGTAAGAGTTCCCATCACCCACATCCTTGCTAACCTTCTTATAAGCAGCATGCGCCTGAGTTTTATTGTTGTATTAGTCTGACAAATGTTTTCTATTCATTGGAGCATTTCATACACTTACATTTAACATAGTTATTGATACTTTGTGATATACACCTATGATCTCATTGTTTGCTTAATATGTGCTCCACCTACCGCTTCCTCCAGCTCATGAGTCTGTGAGATGCTGTGCTCTGCTTCCTTGCTTTTCAGCCTCCTCTTTTAGCTTCATCAGGGACCCTGGGGTGAAAAGCAGCCCCAATTATAATTTTCATAAGCATTCAATTATATATGTTCATATATCAGTGCCTTTTATGTTCTAGATATTTTATATATCTTATCTCATTTTCTCTTCAAAAAACGTTTTCTTTGAGAGAGAGAGAGAGGGAGAAGGAAGGGGAGGGGAGAAGTGGGAGGGGAAGGAATCAGAGGGGACTTAAGTAATATGGCCAAGGTCAGGCTCACAGATTGAGGAAGCTGGAGAGGGTGCAGGATCAAATTTGTTTAATCCCAAAGTCTATAACATTTTCAAAGCATCACAGTGTCTTTTTGATAGCAGACTACTGACATTCACTTTTTAAATATAAAGGTAATCATAAACCTAATAGATTTTTATAACTCTCCTTAACAAATGGCTATTTCTTTCTCTAAGAATATTAAACTATAGTTCTACAAATTCTTCCAATCAGGAAACCTATGTGTCTGTCCACACACACACGTGTGTATATACCTACAACACGTATATACATATATATACACACATAATTTGGAATGTCTTCTTTCCCCTTTCATTATTTATATATATATGTAGTCTTATATATGTATATTTTTATGCATATACATATAAAATTTAGAATATATTTTCTTCTCCCTTTTCTCTTTTTTAAAAAATACAATGATATAAGTCAACAAATCATAAATACCTATTTTAAATTCCTTCTTAGGTAAAAGATTTCTAATATAAAATTAAGGAATTTTAATACAACAATAAGGAGATTTCAGGAAATTTATAACATTTTTAGTAAATAGTATCGACTTTATTTCTTAAAATATTTAACTACTTTCACCATGGCAAATGTTAACAGAAATGAAATGATTCACATGATTTGGGATATATGATGTTGCTACAGTCCAATATCTGAAAATTGACCACATTAGCCAGAGTAATCTGATCATTTCAAACTTTAAAATAGCCAGTTAATATTGGTACTTCTATTTTTCCCTAGCATTCCACCTTTACATATCTACATTTTCTTAGTGTTTGAAATAGTCATAAAAACATTATTTCATCAATTCCAACATTACTTTGTTTCCTATGTTGAAAACCTTAGTGTTGTCTAGATTTAATATTACACCTGAGAGTGAAATAATTGACTACCATTCTGAATTTGAGTGAAATATTTCAGATTTTGTTATTTTTTTTGTTCAGCACAGGCACCCACAGGGTATTAGAAATCACCAGGATACTCTTAGAGAATCATTAGCAGTCCAAGGTCCAGGAACAAAACTCTCAAAGTAGTTACCATCACCTCTGTTTTACAGACAATTAAGTGGGTATTCAAGAGAGCAACTATCATGATTTATAGCTAACAGCTAGCGATGAGGAGGTCAGAATCAGACTCATGTGAGTCTGCTTTCAGAGCCCCTGTTCTTTTCACAAAAACATCTATCTTGCCAGACTTGTAACTAATGTTGATGTCTATTAATACACAGACAAATAATAAAATAAATCTATGCAAACAATTTTTTCTAACCTGTTTGTCTCCATGCATGGGAAACAGGATGGCATAGTGGTGGACAAAGGCACAATTTTAGTTGTCAGGCTAGCGTAGATTCTAATCTTGACTCTAATACCTATTAGAGTACTAAACTAAACGAGCCTTTGTTTTCTCATGTGTAAAATGGGATTAATAACAGCATCTCGATTGTAAGGTTGCTTAAGTTTTAAATGAGGCAGTGAAAATTAAGTGCTTCACAGTACACAGCATATAGTAAGAGTGTCAATATATTAGCTATCATTATTAGTGTCTAACATGAACTTTAACACATTTAAAAACTGTTTAAAACAATCTGCCTATTAATTGCATTTAAAAAAAGTCATGATTTACCACTGTGCTGGATCTAAAAAGCATATCTGTGATGGTCTGGCAGTCACCAATAAAGGGATTTTTCATCATTTAAAAGAATAAGTAATCCTTAAATTGAAAATGAAAGTGTCAATTCAATTTCTTATCAAAACAATTTCATTTGCTGATCATTAATAGAATTTTGACTGATAACTAAAGACTTAAAATGTTCATTTCCTTAAATCTTTGCTCTAATATTCCTCTGCATCTGATAAGATTTACAAACCAGAATATCAGTTGTGAAATCATCCTTCATGAAATCCAGGTGCTTACCTAAGAGTTAGAACTACTTGTAATTGTTTTGTCTGGAGCCTTCTGCAAACCGGTGATGTAGGAGGAATCTCACAACGTAACAGCTATAGCGATGAATTGTAAATAAATAACTGCAGATACAAAGAACAAAGGGACTCATCAAGTGTAGTATTTGATTTCAGTTCAGCCGTGATACAATTTCAAGCTGGTGTCATTGACTAAGATTGAGTTTATAGGTTGTCATGACCACGATTCCAAGCCCCGAGTTGTTTTCAGCCTGCTCATGCAACACAGCAGGGGTAATTTTCTTACCATTAATTTTAACTTCCTTTTCTCTCTTTTTGGCCTGCTTTGCAAAGGGACCTACAGAATGTGTCACCTCCTCAACTCTACCTAGATCACACGCTGAAGCAGAGAGAGATGTCGTATTACATTTAGTCTGTAGAAAAGAAAGGTTTCCAAATCCTAGGAAGGAATGGGAAGCCTGATGGATCCAATCTGGCTTCACAGTGAAAAGCGATCATTTTACCCTCAAGATTAACCATTTAAATCAAATATATTATACATGAATGCTGACTTTTTTTCTTCCCCACGTGAATACAAGTCTTGTGGAAATATTTTTGACAGTGTAACAAACTATTTTTGGATTTTATCAGCAATGTCTTACATAGTAATTTTATGTTTAGTTTACATTTGTCAGTTATTCACAGAAGAACCCTGTGACTTAAGGAAGTTATTACCATGTCCTACACTGTTCCCATGAGGGACAATACTTTACAAATGAGCAGGCCTCTGTTCCAATAAAACTTTATTTATGGGCACTGAAATTTGAATATCAAATACTTTTCACGTGTCATGAAATATTCTTTTATTTTTTTTCCAAGCATTTAAAAGTGAAAAACATTCTTAGCTCATCTACCATACAAAAACAGTGGTGGGCTGAATTGGGCTCATGGTTTGGCTGTGTTGTGCTGACTTCTGCACCAGTGATCGAATTGAAAGAAGGACATGCTATGCTATTGATTTACAGAAACAAAGTGTATATCTATGAATATTTATCTTAATTGTGCAAAGATACCTTGGTCATTCACTGGAAAGAGCATTCCCAAACTCTTCCACTAAAACTAACAGTGCAAAAGCCCGCTTGAAATAGTAATTTTTTGACAAAATATAATTAAATCATTTTTTGGAAAGTTACATAAATATAGTCTGATAGGAAAGTATTTTTATTTATGGTCTACATTCTTTAAGGATACTAATGTATATTTATTTTGATTTACAAAGACAAATTCATATTCTGTCATTAATAATATTGAGTGATTCATTCATTAGTCTAAATCATACTACTATGCCTATGTATCAAATAACTATAAGAATAGATTTGCCCGATAGCTGAAAACTGATATGTTACTGGAATTTGAACATTTACTAAAGGAAGTAAATACGTCTTTTAATTTTTGAGGTGTCATGGAAGCTCACTTTTGAAAATAACCAGATGATGATGTTTTATAAAGTCAGTAACAGTGGCAATAAAATATGATGAGAACCCTAACCTCATTTGTTAATCTCTTTGGGCCTCAACATCTTCAACCATTAAAAAATAATAATGTGTTTTTCATGGCTTTATGAAAGCTCTTACTAGAAAAACATAAAACATTACTACTTAAATAAGTTACCTATTTCAAAGTTCAAATTGTGAGTATATATACGTATAACTTTTAAGTGAAACATACATAGATGGTTATTGAATTTATTTAAAATTTGGAATTCGGTATTGGAGATAGGAATTTCTTTGAATGGGTGTGTGTTTGTGAGTGTACATTATAAGATAGATATGCATATATTTGCAGGAAACAAATTTACATTTTGAACATACAGTTTCAATGAATTTGCTTAAAAGTTTTTTAAATCTAACTCCTTCCATAGGAAAAGATATACATATAAAGTTGCGCTAGGGAATATGACCCAGTTTCAAATTAGCATTCATGAAATTTGGTGACTGAGTCTCAGCAGAATGTATTGAAAATGTAGCTCTAATTGTTTACAACCCTCTTTGCTCCTACGTTTTTTAGTATCAGCATTCAGAAAGTCCCTAAGGATGCATTTATCTGAATTAAGAGGACCTACAATCACACCGTTAGGTGACTGCCTTTTCTTTGCTTTGAAGATTTATTGTCACAAAAACAAGTTTATATTTTGTCATTGCTTTAAATTATAAAATTAATGTGTTCATTTTTAAAAAAATGACAACATTGAAAGATACAAAGAAGACAAAAATTCATGCACTCTCCCACTTATCAAAATAAAATTGCAGTTAATATTTTGGTAAGTTTTAGATCCACTTACATTTAAACTAGTGAAATTTAAATTTACATAAATTTTGCATACTGACACTTTTAGCTTAATATTATGCCATAATCTTTTTTTCAATGTTGTCATACAGGATGTAAAAACATCACTGTAGGAGTCAGGGCTTGATCAAAAGATAAAATAAGAAAGTGTTTATTATGAGGATTTAATCTCATGCAATTGAGAAAGCAGGTTAAACAGTCTATGTGAAGCTGTTGTTCCTTGTCTGGTGCAAGAACCTGAAGCCAGCTGGGCAGGCAATCTAGAAAGAAGGATAGCCATGAAGTAGAAGAGGAGCAAGCACAAGCTAGAACCTATGAGGATGAGCTGGGACGGATGAGGCTGGACTGGAACTAACACTGGTTTCTCATGGCCTCCAAGTCTCCTACTTTGATGATGGAGATGACTTGCAAAGAGAAGCAGGCATCCACATTCGACAGCAAAATACACACCTTGCCCAGGAGCTGGAGAAGCTGAGGAAGGAGGACCACTGGGAGCTGTAGGAGCTGGCCTGACGGATGACTCATGCCAACAAGGAGACCAGCAGATCAACAATGACCAGCAGGAGGTGGAACAGCACAAGGTACTCTGCACTGCCCTTCCCCATGAGAAAAGAAAATGGATGCGTGGCTTTACTTAACCTTCCACATCTCACACCAAATGCCTTCTCCGGCACTTTTAACTCAGAACCATGCAGAGAAGGGAATTCTGGGAAACACATAACCTGCTTAAGTGAGCACAACACCTATCCACCACAATCAGTTTCAGTTTAATGTCTATAAAATAGTCCATGTAGTAGATGTACGATAGTCGGTACCACTATACGACATTATTGAATATTTGGGAACATTGAGATGCCTAAGAGTATTTATATATAGTTTCTTTTTGCATATTTTCGGTTTTAATTTCTGCCCAAACTACTAAGTTCTTAAATAGTTAAGTAGATTTAACTCAGTTTTTTTGCATTTTTGTTACCAATGACTCATCCTTTTCATCATTTGATAATATTTTTGGTTCTGATGAAGTCAGCTTTTTAAGAAGTGTGATCAGAACTTATTCAATATCTACTCATTTCGCTCACCTCCTAGGCCCTGGCAATCACCATTCTACTCTTTGTTTTTATGAGTTAGACTTTTTTAGATTCCACATATAAGTGAGATCATGAAGTATTTATTTTTCTGTATATGGCTTATTTCACTTAGCACAACATCCTCCAGGCTTATACATATTTCATAAACGGCAGTTTTTCCTCCTTTTTTTAAGGCTGAATAATATTTCCTTGTCTACATACACCATATTTTCTTTGTCCATTCCTCCATCAACAGCTTGGGTTGTCTCCACATCTTGCCTATTGAGATTAATACTGCAATAACAATGACATGGGAATGTAGATATCTCTTTGAGATACTGATTTTATTTCCTTTGGGTATATACCCAGAAGTGGGATTCCTGGAGCTCTAATGTACAGTATGGTAGCTATAGTTAATAATACCATATTGTATACTTAGAAAATTTGCTAAGAGAGTTAATCTTAAGTTCTCTCACCATAAACACACACACATACAGACACAATCATAACTATGTGAGGTGTTGTATATGGCAGTTAGCTTGATTGTGGTAATCATTTCACGATGTATACATATATCAAAACATCGTATTGTATACCTTAAATACATGCAATTTTTGTTTGTCAAGTATACTTCAATAAGTCTGAACAAAATTAAAAAGTGTCATCAGTAGGCTTAAATTTGAATTTTTCTTGTATTTGCAAGCAACCAGAGGTGAATCTCAAAATAAAATAGAATACTCAAATATCACTGGTAAAATTTTGATGGATCTAATAAAAACAGATGCATTCTCAATAATAAAAGATAGCTTAATCACTTCTCTTTCTTGCTGAACGATTTTATATTCGGTGGGTTCTAAGTTTTAAGATAGGTAGCTATGATTTCAAGTGTTGTCCTTTTTTAGATTTGCTCTTATAGTTGAATCTCACTGCGTTCTCCATCTCTGACAGTTAGATTCCAATATCACTTATCTCTGTCAAGCCAGCTGCCCTGAGACTGACAGTCAGGCGATGGTTATGCACTGGCAATGATGAGGTGAGCCACTGCCAGAAGTGCAGGCTGTGCCTGAAGATACCTATGGCCTTATATCTTGTTCTTCCTCAAATTTTGGATCTTTGTTTCTTAAGGAACAATTTTCAGTAAATGCCTTCGCCATTGACCTTGAATAAACAGCTTAGCTTACCCAATTATTGAATAATACACCAAGATTTTTGATAGTGTTCATACCTACTGTATTATTTTGCTGATTAGATTTAAATGAAAAGCAATATATGAGAAATATTGCTCCTTGGATTATAGACATTTGAAATATTATCTTTGTCGCTTTTATGTTCCTTAACATATTTGTGCTTAAGCTTATTTAAAAATTTTTTTCCCTTAGAATAGGAGAGCTTATAATTCAATGGTCTATTTTATTCTTCCCGCGTGGTTTCACAGTTCCTTCCTCATAGACTGAGGGGGAACTCTACTGTTAGATTCATTTCATTTCACTGTATGAAACACCTTTCACCTGTCTGGTACCTCAGAGGAGTAATATTCAGTTCTCAAAAACTAAGCAGCTGATTTGCAGCTTGTAAAAGGACAGGGAGGAAAGAGTCAAGACAGCTCATGATTGTGGCTATTTCAGAGTCAAGCATTTTCATCTCCAGGGCCAATATCTTATTTCTTTTTTTTATCCCCAACACATAGAGCAAAGCCAAGAACATAGAAGACGATAACTTTTCAAACGAAAGAAAGGGTAATAGTGTCTGATAGAGAAATAGGCACTACATTAAAAAGAAACCCACAGCTGATATTTCTGGAATATGGGTCAAATATCCTATTCTTGAATGTTGGTACTATATATGGGCTGGGAGACAAGAGACACAAAAAGATGTCATTTACTACAGTCTGCATCCCCTTGCCTGCCGGGCAAAAGTTGGAAACAGCAGAACACTATGAACCCATCGGTACTTCCCAATGTGTGTAATTGGTGCTGCAGATCCCGCTCCTCTTCTTCCTCCTCTGACGGAAAGCATAAGCTAAAATCCCTGCAGGTCTCATCAAGCATCCCCTAACTTCAGTGGTTCCACTTAGAGTTAATGGTGTAAGAACAGAGTCCTATAAGTGCTGCTGATCTGTACACTATAAACTCGAGGCAAGGAGACACTGTGGCCCAGTAGCGGAGACAAGGAGAAAAAGGGGAATTGGACATGAACCTACATGTGTAATAGAAGTACTGAGCCCTTGCTTTACCTCCCCATCAGTTCATAGGACAGCAGGGGAAAAAAGACGGGGCCTCCCATTTGGTTATTTGATAAATTTTAACTAAATGCAAACAGTATTATTCCCAATTGTAAAACCTATTTCCAAAGACACATTGAATATACTGCTTTATTAGATTCTGAGTCATTCCAAAAACAAGTTCGATTTGGATTGCACATGTACATATAATACAACCACATAAAAATATGATGAGTGGTAAACTAGGAGAAAATTGACAACAAAGTTTAAAAAATAAGGTGTAACCTAGAGTAAGGATAGTCCACAAGCAAAGAATAGGACCACACAATAAGGTTTTTTATGGAATTGTTAGAACTGATCAATAATGTAGGCTCTCATCTTCCCAGTGGTTAGGACCTGCAGCTCCACAGAGTGAATGCATATGGATTACTGAGGAGACAGACTTCCTACTCCTCCTGGTATTGAAACTTGTAAGAGATTTTTCCTGTGACCTCTTATAAAGAAGAGACAGTATAATGTACTTCACATTTCCATGACAAATATAATAGTGAGCTTCAAATAACTGTTCCTCAGTGAAGGCCATTGTCATAATGCCAAAGCATAGTTCAGTTAAGGCAATTCCATGAGAGGCTAAAGAAAATTGGCCCCCAAACACCCTTTTCGAAATCTACATTGACCCAAGAATAAATTCAGTCTGTAGTATGATGGCTCTCAACACTTAGTATGGTATTCCACACGGGTAGACAAATAGTGGAATATTAAAGAGTCCAAAAATAGATCTACACTTATACAGACAATTGATTTTTAACAAAAGTTCTAAGGAGGAACGAAAGCTTTTTGAACAAGTAGATATCCATCTGGAAAAAAATGAACTTCAATCACTACCTCGCACCATTTACAAAGTTAATTTGTGATTGATCACAGACCTAAACTTCAAAGCTAAAACAACAAGGCTTCTAGAAGAAAATCCAGGAAAGTATCTTCCCAATCTAGGATTAGATCTAGATTTATTCATGTCGTTTAGTCACTGACAGAAAAGGACTTACTATTGCCACTTGGCTAATTGTTTTCTGTCTGTAGCTTTTCCCCCCTCTTTTCCTCTCTTTCTATGTTTCTTTGTTATTCATTTATTTTTTTATTGACATGCTTTGATTCTATTCTCATTTTCTTTTTTTGTATCTTCTATAGTTGCTTTCTTTGTGCTTATCATGGGGCTATATAAAACATCTTGCAGTTGTAGTAATCTACGTTAAGCTGATAAGAATCTCAATTGCATACAAAAACTGTACACTTTTACCTCCCCCACACACACTTTAAATTACTGATGTCACAAATTATATCTTTTTATATTGCGTATTCATTAACATATTGTTATAGACATATTTTTTAAAGACTTTATTTTTCTAGAGCAGTTTTAACTTCACAGCAAAATTGAGGGACAGGTACAGAGTTTCCATATACTCCTCTGTCCCAAACATGCATTGCCTCCCTCATTATCAATGTCCTCCACCAGAGTGGCACATTTATTACCACAACTGATGAAGCTCCACTGACATGTCATAGTCACCAAAGTCCATAGCTTACATTAGGGTCCACTCTAGGTGGTGTCCATTCTCTAGGTTTGGACAAATGTATAATGATATGTACCCATCATTATAGTATCATAGAGATATTTTCACTGACTTAAAAATTCTCCATGCTCTCCCTACTCATACCTCCATCTCCTCCGCATGCTCCCCAAGTCCCTGGAAACCACTGATCCTCCTTCCATAGTTTCACCTTTTCCAGAGGGTCATTGAATTGGAATCATACAGCATGCAGCCATTTCAGATTGGCTTCATTTACTTAGTAATATGCCTTTAACCTTCCTCCAGGTCTTTTCATGTCTTGATAGCTCATTTCTTTTCAGTGTTGAATAATATTCCATTGTCTGGATGTACTATAGTTTATTTGTCCATTCACCTACTGAAGGACATCTTTGTCGCTTCCAAGTTTTAGAAATTGTGAATAAAGCTGCTATAAACATCCTTGTGCAGGTTTTTGTGTAGACGTAAGTTGTCAGCTCCTTTGGGTAAATACCAAAGAGCATGATTGCTGGATCATATGTTAAGAGTATGTTTAGTTTTACAAGAAATTGCCAAACTGTATTCAAAGTGGCTGTACCATTTTATGCTCTCGCCAGCAATGAACGAGAGGTTCCATTGCTATACATCTTCACCAGCATTTGGTGCTGTCAGAGTCTCAGATTTTGTCCCAGATTTCTACTAGGTGTATAGTGGTATCTCATTGTTGTTTTAATTTGCATTTTCCCTGAAATTCTAGGGGCATCTCAAACCTTTTTTGTGGATGTGTCTTCTCTGGACTTAAGGCATGCAAATTCCAAATTAGAGGGATTTGCTGGTTTCTGTTTTCAGGAGTTTATAATCTCTTGTTCCCTCTGGTGTCTGTCTGCAATACTGCAGGTTCTCTGGAGCTGCTCCACACCGCCCAGCCCTCTTGTATTTTTGGTGGCCCCAGGCTTCTAGAGCATGCCGGGATCTTTCAGTGGTCTAAGTTGAGTGTGACAGAAACCAGTTCCTTGGACAGCCCACTGAAAAGTCTGAACACTGGATATATGTTCATGTCTTGGATATATGGTCAGATCTTCTCTTTCTGTCCCCAGGCAGAAGCTGGGAGCTGAGAATTTTCTGCTGACAGTGTGGTGCTGAGCTGGGGGAAGAAACTAAGGTGAGTGAAATCCGTGAATTTTCCTACTGGCTTTATGAGACTGGTGTCATGCTCACCTGGGGTGCAGGAGCCTCTAAACTGGTTTCTGAATTTCTCACAAAGAGCATTGGTCCATGTGTCATTGTTGAGTCAGTGTCTGTGAGGGGAAGGGTGGCTCTCCTCTGGTCAGAAGTATCGAGTGCTCCCTGGGCACACAGCACTGTGGCCATGTGGAAGAGGATGGCCTACTTTTCTGGCTATTTGATTATCACTGTGAAAAATTAGTGGACCCAGTTTCATCACTTTATTCTCATGCCATCCAGATCCTTACTCACATCTGTGAATGAGATTAGAGAAACTGGAACAGCTGAAAGTATTGATTAACAATTATGGCTTCATCTCAAAGTACAGGGCCAGGTTTTAGATGTGAGGGCAAGTACATTTCTCTTGGGAAATCACCTGTTTTTATCCTCACCAGATGTGATCAGGTTCTGATGAGGCCAAAGCGAACAGCTGTCCTTTATACTTCTTTTATTCAATTTTTTTAAAGCGCCTTTATAGGTCATGTAAGGTTGTTTCTGGTAAGAACATAATGGATCTATATAGGATAATTTAGAGGGACACTATGTATTCTAAACTATAACCTTGAAAAACTAAAATGGCTTGTTATCTGCTTTTCTCTTTTCAGTCCTTAGATCTATTGACAGCTCAGTCAGTAAATGATTGAGCGACAATCAGAAATCAGGGGAATAACATTTCCTGTGAGAACTTGAAGGACACTGCAGATTAGCAGATGAAATATATAGGTCAGATAAATATTTGTTTGTTTTCCAGAAAATTTCCTATTTAACACATCTGAATTGGTAACATATAAGTTTTAGCAAGATTTGCAACATATCAGGGAAAAATTTTAGAAAGCCAGAAATAATTTTGATATCTTTAGTCATTTAAGAAAAATATATCTGCACACTTAAGTTAAGCTCAGAAAAATGTTTTGCCAAATTGCTAAAAAATAAATGGAATTTGAATGTCATTTATTTAAAATTTATCTACTATCATTTAATAAACATTGCTTGAATCGTGTGTAAAAGAAGTTGTGAAAATGATTTGATGAATAACTTTATGATTCATATACAAATGCCCATAATAAAATGCCTTGTGAAATTAGTACCATGGGAAAGATAGAATATGTTACAGAAATTCAGAAGATGGAGTAACGTTCCATTGGAGTGAACAGGCTATTAGCTCCTGAAGGAAAGAACCAAGCTTATGTTATATGGTATCACTAGTGCATATCTTGGGCTTTGGGGATAATTGAATGAATGAATTAAAATGTACTTCTTTGATAAGGTAGTTCAGTTTAAGCTGTGTCATGACATACAGAGAAAGAAAGAGGAAGCACTTCAGGCAGAGTAAACAGTACACCTTGAGCCACATTAGAAGATACTATACAACATATTCTGGAAATAATTAATTGAGTTTAAGGGCAAATTATATATGATTAGGCTGGCAAAGTAGAGATCCACTTTCTAGAGGTTCTTGTTTTTTTTCTTTTTTTGAGGAAGATTAGCCCTGACCTAACATCTGCTGTCAATCCTTCTCTTTTTGTGGAGGAAGACTGGCCTTGAGCTAGCATCCATGCCCATCTTCCTCTACCTTTTTATATCTGGGATGCCTGCCACAGCATGGCTTGACAAGTAGTGCGTACGTCCACACTCAGGATCCAAAGTGGCGAACCCAAGGCCACTGAAGTGGAACCTGCAAACTTAACTGCTGTGCCACTGGACTGGCCGCTGTAGACGTTCTTTACCACTAGGAAATTGGGTTAGAAAGGTATTTGAGCAGGAGAGTAACAAGAGTAAATATCCTTTGGAAAAATTAATCAGATAGAATTATATGGGATAGACTAGAGGTAAAAGAAACTCAAGATAGTTGCATTATTTATGGCAAGAGTTAATAAGGGTCTAAATTAACATGGTGGCAATGGAAGAGAAATGAGGGTATATATGAAAATATATAATGGAGATAGACTTGTTAAGACTTCATAACCAAAAGGATATAGATAGTAAAGATAAAAGAGGAGAGAAAAGCTTAAGATAATTTCATTTTTCAAACCTGATTAAGGTAGGAAATTTTGCCATTATCAGAAACATTGAAGACAGAAAGAGGGGCTAGTTTGAAAGAAGGAAAGATGTCACATTTACAACTCCAACAGGACATCAAAGTGAAGTAGTACACAACATAGCTGGAAAAAGAAATAGAATGGTAGGAAGGTGTTAGAGATCCAGACTGAGAAATCACTTACCCAGAAGTAATAGTCAATTCTTTAGAAGGTGATGAAACACTAAAGGAAGAGAGGAGATCTAGAGCAAAGGGAACACATAAGTGCTTTGGAGAATGTTTTTGTTTAAGAAGCTCTAGGAGTAAATACAGCCCGCTCTGTACAGAGAAGGAGGAGGAATCAGAAATGAGAGATGACTCAGGTTGTTTGTGTCACAAAACCAGACGTGAATATGGGTTATTTTGGGTGTAGGTGAGGAAGGTTGGCCCTGAGCTAACATCTGTTGCCAATCTTCCTCTTTTTGCTTGAGGAAGATTGTTGCTGAGCTAACATCCGTGCCAATCTTCTTCTATTTTATATAGGATGCCACCACAGCATGGCTTGACAAGCAGTGCTATCTCTGGGCCTGGGATCTGAACCTACGAACACCAGGCCACCGAGGCAGAGCACGTGAACTTAACCCCTATGCCACCGGGTCAGCCCCTGAGGATGGTTTTAAGGCGATGGTTAAGAACAGAATCTACATTTTAAAGGGCAAAGGAATGACTCAATGGTGAATGGAGAAGGGGAGACAATTATCAGTGAAAGGAGCGAGAATCTAAATGATATAACCGTAGTAACAAGAGTTCATAAGGGGAATGTTTTAGGACAGGGTAGACATATCATTATGTCAAAAAAGACGAGTGAGTAGAGAAGGAAGAACCGAATATTCGAAAAAGAAAACAACGTAAAATGCTGTACCAATACTTAGAAAGAGGGTTTAGGGAATCAAAAAAGGGGGTCAAGGTATCATCCTTGAAAAGAGTTACTTCTGATTCAAGGTGAAAGGGAATGATGAGTGAAGATGCACAAAAGTTAGAGAAGTTGAGGGAGTTCATTGTGCAGGCTCTGGATCTTCGAACAGAGATGTTTGGAGGCCGAGGCAATGGAATAGCTTCTGTGTAGCCACTCTGAGGATGGTCAGAAGACCTCCAGATGATTTGAGTGAAAGGATGGCTGGACACGGGGAACTACATGGCAAGGAGAGTGGACCAGATTGATATGTCAGTAGTATTTGACACACTTGGCTGACAAAGACATGGATTCCATTAACTTTAAATTAAGCAAATTATGCTGGAAACAGTGGATCCACATTGATTGAAGAACATCACTTTAAATATTAAACAGCTTGGTGGTTTGCAATGACAATGCACTTTGTTTTTGTTCTTTGATGTAAATATTTCTTTGGGAGATTGTGTTATAGACTATTTTCTTGCTAAAGAATGAGGAAAATTAACACTAACTCTAAGAATCCTTACAGTAAACAAATCTATGCAATATTGCTCAATCCAATGTTTTTCAGATTTTTTTGACCTACATGTTAGAGGTGTAGATTAGAGATTGATTTGGGCTATAGCACTTGAGTGCTTACATATAATTACAAACCTAAGGGTACTTTTTTCCTTAAGTGTATTTGTATTTGGAGCTCATGAAGATAAAGCATTTTTAGTATAGATAACATTATGCAAATTCATCTAACAGACTCTTTTTGTTAGATCATTTTTATTTTTTATTTTATTTTATTGTAGTAAGAACATTTAACATGAGCTCTACCCTCTTAACATGTATTTAAGTATACAATACTTTATGGTTGACTCATGGTACAATGTTGTATAGCAGACTCCTGGAGCTTATTCGTCTGGCTTGATGAAACTTTATGCCCATTGATGAATAACTCTCTCTTTCCCTTCCTTCCCAGACCCTGGCAAACACCGTTCTAACTCTTTGATTCTACAGATTGACTATTTTGGTTACCTCACATAGGTGGAGTCGTGAAGTATTTGTCTTTCTGTGACTGGCTTATTTCATTTAGCATAATGTCCTTAAGGTTCATCCATGTTGTCACATATTGCAGCATTTCTGTCTCCTTTTTAAGGCTGAATAGTATTCCATTGCATGTATATACCACATTTTCTTTATTCAAAGGATTTAGCTTTTACAGAAACAGATAAAAAATTTCTAAAATTTATATGGAACCACAAAAGCCACACATAGCCAAATCAATCTTGAGCAGGAAAAACAAAGTTGAAGTCATCACACTTTCTGGTTTCAAAATACATTGCGATGCTACGATAATCAAAACAATATGGTACTGGCATAAAGATAGACGTATATCCAGTGGAACAGAGTAAAGCTTGCAGATAAAAGTCCATACATATATGGTCCACTGACCTTTGACAAGGGTTCCAAGAAATATACAATGTGGAAAGGATAGTCTCTTCAAGAATAGAGCTGGAAAAACTGGATATCAACATGCAAGAATGCAATTGGACATATAGCTTAGACTATGCACAAAAATCAACTCAAAATGGATTAAAGACTTAAAGGTAAAACCTGAAGCTGTAAACCTCCTAGAAGAAAACATAGGGGAAAAGCTTCAAGACACTGGTCTTGGCAGTGATGTCATGGATATGACACCAAAAGCACACGCAACAAAAGCAAAAATAGATAAATGGGACTAAAGCAAACTAAAAAGCTTCTTGATAGCAAAGGGTATAGTCAACAGAGTGAAAAGGCAACCTATGGAATAGGAGAAAATATTTGCAAATCATATGATATCTGTTAGGGGTTAATATCAAAAATATATAAAGAACTCCTACAACTCAATACCACAAAATAAAACTTCAAATAACTCCACTAAAAAATGGGTTAAGGACTTGAATAGACATTTCTCCAAAGAAGACATACACATGGCCAGCCTCACTAATCATCAGGGAAATGCAAATCAACACCACAATGATTTCACCTCATACCTGTCAAAATGGCTATTATTTAAAAAAAAAAAACAACCACAAGTATTGGAAAAGATGTGGAGAAATTGGAAAACTTGCACACTATTGATGGGAATGCAAATGGTACAGCTGCCATGGAAAACAGTACAGGAGTTCCTCAAAAATAAAAAAAATAGTATTACCATATGATCCAGCAAGCCCACCTCTGGATGTGTATCCAAAAGAATTGAAATCAGGATCCTGAAGAGACATTAGCACTCCTATGTTTATTGCAACACTGATCACATTAACTGACTATTTTTTAAAGGATGCTTCCATTCTTCCATATTTGCATATCTCAGAATTTATTTTCATTGTTGTGGAATTGAATTTTCTTTCATATATATCTCCCAAGTTTACTACTGAAGCAATAACTGTTTTTCTTTCAGCTGATACTTCTATCCTTAAGAAACCTAACACAAAAGTTAACGTCAGGGAAATATCTTCATATATTTAGCCCGCTGTAACAAAAATACCATAGACTAGGTGACTTACAAACAAAAGAAAACTATTCTCACAGTTCCAGAGGCTGGAAGTCCAAGATCAGGGTGCCAGCACGGTCTAGTTCTTCCAGCTGTAGACTGCTGACTTCGCACTGTGTCCTCGTGGCAGAAGAGGTCTCTGGGGAAGGTCTCTATAGGGTTTCTTCTATAAGGGCACTAGTCCCATTCACAAGGGCTCTGCCCTCATGACCTAATCACCTCCAAAAGGCCCCACCTTTTAATACTATCACATTGGGGGTTAGGATCTCAACATAGGAATTTGGGGGGGACACAAACATTCAGGCTTAGTAGTTAAGGAAGCTTTACAGTCTTTTTAAACATGGCAGCATGATGGCAACTTAAGGTCTCTCCCTTAGTAATAGTGTGGATGGGCCCCCAAAATCCCAAAGAAAAAGCTACAGGACACTGAAAAGATAGGCTAAGTTCCAGCAATAATGCGGGTGTTTTTACCCTAATCAGGAACAGTAGTTCCCAAACTTTGCTGCTTGTTAGAATTATCTGGGGGAGCTTTTAAAAATCTCAGTGCCCAGGTCTTATCTTATAGTAATTAAATGAGAACATATAGGGGTAGGAGCCAGGTTTTAACATCTTTTTAAAGTACACCATGTCATCCCAAGGTACAGACAAATTTGGGAATCACTGCCCTGAAATAAGATTTAAAGAAATACTGATATCTCGGTAAATTCTTTGACTAAATTGAAAATGTTAATAGTCTCTACTTAAGCTAGGTCTTTGGCTTTCTTTACCTAGGCTAAGAAGGAAATAGTTTTTACCGCTAGGAATTCCTTCCAGGGACTGAGGTTCAGGACCAGGCTCATTGCTTCATGGTCTCAGAGTGGAGAAACCCAAACCGAGGGCTGGTTTGCTCTCCTTTCCTCGTTCACATAGCCTGTCATTAATTACTTGAACTGATTGTCCTACATGAGAATGATTTTGCATGATTATTTTCCTGCACTAATTGTCTTCTTTGGTTCTGTTTCTTGTGATCTCTGCAAAAGTGCCCGAAGTCCAGCATCACACTTGCCGAGTGGCTTCTCCCACTTCGTCTCATCAATTAGGAAAATGTTACCAACAGCAATGACTTCTAGCCCCTGCAGTTTACTCACAGTTGCTGCCTATCAGTGCTTCATTCACGTGGAATTATCTTGTGTACTAACCTCTGACATAGGTCATTAAGTCTCTGTGCATGATTAAGGATCCTAAATAGACAAAGCAACTGTTAGATGCTCGTTTCCTCCTGGTGTGGCTGTGTAAAGTAAGATGGAAGCTCCTCAAGGATCTTTCTTCTTGAAAAAGTTGCTGCTCATTAGTGGTTGGTTACTCCATTAGAGTTTTCATTAGGTTGCAAATATCATGTATTTCTTTATATACATATTTCTAAATGTGATGAAGTATTTTATTAAACTGAATTCCTATGGCATTTTTTTCTTGTCTCAGTTATATTCCAATTTTAAAACAAAATATTAACTCACAAGGTGATAATTTGACATCATCCAAAAGTTTATCTACAGTTACCTGCATATTAATAATTATATCTTAACAGTTTTTTATCTAATAAAAAGGATAATTTTACTGTGCATTTAACAACAATGCACAGTCATGTGCTGCATAACATAATGATGCTTGAGTCAACGACGGCACCATCAGATTAGTACCATATGACCTAGGTGTGTAGTAGGCTATACCATCTAGGTTTGTGTAATTACACGCTATGATATTTATCAAACAATGAAATCACCTAATGACACATTTCTCAGATTGTATCCCCATCATTAAGCGATGCGTGACTGTACTGAACATATTGCCATTTCAGTTATGATCAATTCATCAAAAAGAGGGTATTAGAATTACTTTTTCATTTAAAATTCACATACCTGGATATTTACAAGAAGGATTTCCATGACACATACAGCAGTGTCCAAAGACAAATCATGAAGAGGATGTGAAATGGCAGAGGAAGGAAGGAAGTAATACTCAAAAACACTGACCTGGAAAAGCCTCTGTAATTGAAACCAAAGCTTTCCTATGAATTTTGTAGTAGTCAAATTAAAAGAGAAGCAATATTAAGTACAATAATCTCATTAGATAATAAAATAAAGCATGACAACTCACTAGAGAGCTAACATTTCTACGGCTTCTGATGTCTAACAGAGATGTCATGATCTTCATATAAAGTACCTTTAATCATAATTATACAGAAGATGTGCAGGGCATTCATACAGCCAAGTTCATATAGCCTTTCTAATATCAGCCCTTAATGAAAGTCAGGAAAGAAAGGTTAAATCACAATTGTGCCAAGGCAGTCGCAATGCACTTTAGCAAGCCATCCCAGGTCCAAAGCTGTCTAGTATCTTGACATTATACTGGGGTAAGACTCAGAGAACTCCATTCTAAAGGAAAATATTTTAACAAGTCTCTTTGTCTATTCTTTTATACCAGATTGTTTCAGACTACTTTCTCTCATCCTGTTTTTCAGTGTAGGTATTTTTTTTTCTATCTACAAAGTAACCATAACCAGATTTGTGGCCATTAAAGCATTCACACACATAAATGAACCTTGCATATAGTACTGTGGCCACATTTATCCACTAGGATAAGAGGATGGATATAAAACGTAACGAAAGAAACTTGCATTAGGATAAGACACAATTTTTTGTTGTAGGAGTTATCAAATAATGCAATGAGCAACTAAATGGGCAGGAGAACTATCCAATTTTCATAACCTGAAAAAGAAATACATTCAGTTAAACGTGTTTGGGTATAGACTTGTGTGTCAATGGCACAACCAGGTCTTCTCCTCTCTGAGACTTATTAGGATTTGTTTATTTCTTAGAGTCTATTGTCAAAGATAATCATAATACTTATCACCCAAATGGGGACTTTGGGGACAGCAAGGGGCTTTTATTAATTGTGATGCCAGGGAAATAGACATAAATTGGAATTATCCTCAGCAAATCAAGTCAAACTGTGATGCCAGAAAACTTGGTTCACTTTCAATTAATTAGCTATTTAAATAAAGCTTTTTGACATCTATAGTTTCTCTCTGAGAGGTTTAATTTACAGATGATTTAATTAGAGCTCTGTTGCAAAACTTTGGGCAGAAAAGAGTATTCACACTTTGGGCTCCCTATGCCCAGAATGCTCTTTCTTGGATAATTTTCACCTTTCAGTTCACATTGGAATTATTATCTTCTTACATAAACCTCTCCTGCTCCTTCAGTCTAAAGTAGCCCCACAGTTTGAGCTCCAAAGTAAACAAGGAGAGGTACACGCTGCTTTTTCGTAGAATGTAAACACGTAAATGTAGAAGGAATGACACAGTTACACAAACACCATTCTGAAACCATCATAGTAATACTTGATTCAGGCAATAATCATCAATGAATGCTAAAACAATTTGATGAGAGTTGGTTAGGGAATAAGGTATTTCCATGATCTCAAAGATTCTCCCCAAGGACAGTTAGTAATTACAAAGGAAAAAAGTCACGGAGGTTCAAGTAATCTGGGCAAAATTTCTTTAATCAATTGATTAAAGGTAATATAAAAAATTAGAAAAACGGGCCAGCCCTGTTGCATAGTGGTTAAGTTCACACACTCTACTTCAGCAGCCTGGGGTTTGCAGGTTCAGATCCCAGACATGGACCCAGCACTGCTCATCAAGCCACACTGTGGCGGCATCCCACATGAAATAGAGGAAGACTGACACACATGTTAGCTCAGCAACAATATTCTTCAAGCAAAAAGAGGAAGATTGGTGACAGATGTTGGCTCAAGGCCAGTCTTCCTCACAAAAAAAAAAAAAAGAGAAAAATAATTATTACATGCTTTCTGATTTGATGCATTGAGAAAAACACAATATCACTTATGTGACATTTCTTTAAAAATGTATAATCCAAGTCTAACCATAAGGAAACAATCACACAAAACCAAATTGAAAGATATCTTTTCAAAAATGTCAATGTCATAAGAAACAAAGAGAAGCTAATAAAGAGTTCCAGATCAAAAAGAGATTAAAGACACAGCACAACTAAATGCAATGCATGATCCTGGGTTGAAAAAATTCTGTTAGGATATTATTAAGACAATTGGTAAAATTTGGATATGGACTATGTTGATTATAGTGTATCAATGACAAATTTCTTTCTTTCTTTTTTTTTTTTGGTGAGGGAGATTGGCCCTGAGCTAACACCTGTACCAATCTTCCTCTGTTTTGTATGTGGGACACTGTCACAGCATGACTTGATGAGCAACGTGTAGGTCCATGCCCGGATCCGAACCCATGAACCCCAGGCCACTGAAGCAGAGCACACATACTTAACTAGTATGCCACCGAGTCAACCCCAAAGACAAATTTCTTGAATTTTGAAATTATAGAGTGATTATGAGAATATCCTTTTTTCTCAGGAGATACATGCTTAAGTACTTAGTGGCAAAGAGTTATGGTCTTTGGAACTTAGTGTCAATGGTTCGTAAAAAAATTGGAATGACACTAGTAACAATAATGTATTAGCCTAGTTGGGCCCCATAACAAAATACTACGAACTGGGTGGCTTCAACAACAGAAATTTATTTTCTCACAGTTCTGGAGGCTGGAAGCCCAAGATCAGGGTGCCAGCGTGGTGGGATTCTGGTGAACACCCTCTTCCTGGCTTGCAGATGGCTGCCTTCTCACTGTGTCTTCACGTGGCAGAGAGAGAGAGCTCTGATGTCTCTTCCCCTTCTTATAAGAGCTCTAATCCCATCATGATGGCCCCACCCTCATGACCTCATCTAAATCTAATTACCTCCCAAAGACCCCATCTCCAAATACTGTCACATTGGGAGTTAAGGCTTTAATAAGTGAATTGTGGGGGGGACACAATTCAGTCTATTATAAGTAGCTATAATAATGTTTATGTTTATATGTGTTTAAATATATCTAGAATTATATATAGAATTTATATGATATATAAGAACATATATATCAATATGTGTATATATACACATACATATAGATATGTATATATTTATCTATATATGGAATATATACATTCTATATGTAGGTAAGAGAGGAGATGAGAGGATGGGAGAAGAGAGAACAATGTGGCAAAATGTTAACAGTGAGGAAGTATAGTTGAAGGGTATATTCATGTTTATTGTAATGTTCTTGTAACTATCCTGAATCGTGGATTTTTTTTAATAAAAATTTTCATAAAAGATTGAGTAGGTGCCTCTCATCTTGTTGTCTCTCATAGCGCCCTGTTCTTTTCCTGGAGCACTTACACAAGTTGCAGTTTATTTGCTTGTTTATTTGTTTATCATCCCTGGTCTGTTTGGTTTGCTGTTCTATCCACATCATTTTACACGCATGTTAGTGCTCATTCACTATTTATTGAATGAATGAATGAATTTGTTGAATGTTCGTGAACTTTACAAATCAACAAACTAAGGCAACATGTAGATCTGTACAGTCAGCAGTACAGACCTTACAGAAAACAGCTATGGATCAACTCTGCCTTTGGACTGAGGAGACGTTATACCTCCAGGTATCCAACATTTTAATGGAGTTACCACAGTTTGCTTTTAAACACTCACAATCTGCCACCAAATACATATAATTAGGAGAGATGGCTTGTGCGAAGTCTCTGCTTGTTCACCATGGGTGTACCATTTTCTGAAGTGGCCTCTCTCATCTTCTCTGACTGAATAGTCCTCATCCAGTGAGAGCCAGTACATGTGCCCTTCACCTCTTTCTTGAAGTCCTTCTTACCACTCGGTGCAATAATCACTGTCATTGCTCTGATTCCTTTTGTAATTGCTGAATCACTTGTTTAGTTTTCATTTATGTAGTACCTTATATTCTTAAAAATTATCTTGTGTATAAATTATATACAGGATAAATAAATTATCTTTGTACTATTGAAAATTATCTTGTACAAATTATAAATTATCTTGTATTATTATTATGTTTATCTTATCTCCTTGACTATACTTTAAATTCTTTGAGTGCATTTTATATTGCCAAAAAGATCTAGGCCATTGTTGTGCACGTAAGAGGGTCTTACTTTAGTTGAGAAAAATTTGTCTGGGCCTTCATCTGCATACCTGAAATCATGAGATTGGGCCATACTTGGTTGTAATTTCATGGATATTATTTTGACACTTTTTTATCCCTTCTTTTGAAGTAGTTAAATGTAAAACCAAAAGAAAAATGTGTTTAGAAGTAGTATTAGACAATCATAGAGGAAAGATTTGAATCCATAATCCAGTAATGAGAATGACAAGGGAAGTCTTATGATTTACTGGACTTAAGGAATTAAAAAGAAATTCAACTTTTTCCAAGCCAGAAAGGCTCTATTAGTTTCTTTGTCTACATTGGGGTATAAACTGCAGTTACGCTATCATTATCTTTGTATGATGTTTTGATAATTTCCTATGCTAACAATGTATGTTAGTAATATGCTTCTTTCTTTGGCTTTTTGGTAAATTCTCTAGTGAGATATGAAGTCAGGCCACTAGTGTTGAAAAGATCGCCGAGTTCATGGATTTACAAATTATGAATTGGTGATACTATTTTGTCATACTCTTCTTCCAAAGGATTTAATTGCCCCATTAAATTGCCTCAATGTCTGAGGCAGCTTTAATTTCTTAAAGCTTAATTAAAATTGATATTAGAGATTATGTATACATATATATGCGTGTGTGTGAGTGTGTGTACATTCTACTGTGTATCTTAAGGATCATTTACTTCAGTGGTTTCTAACATAGAGAACACTGAACTCTAGTGAATGATGGAATCAATGTAGGCTTCGCCACAATATATCTGTTCTTGGTGCATGGCCTAAGCACCAAATTAATATGTTTTCATATGCAGTTTGTCAGTGCTATAGAGATGCTATAACGATTGCTAACATCCATTTTTAAAAGTGTTACATAATTCGTGTCACCAATTTGCCATATATTTCTTAAAAATATTTAATTTCCAACTATGATCCTGTAGGAATCTAAGAAAATTTGAAATTTGAAAAGAAGTTCTCACTGTTTTGCCTTTGAGGAGAAACAAAATGGAGTGGTTTTTGGGTAAGGAACTATTATTTTTAATGTGAAAGAAATAAGACAAACTGTAGATATTTGTTACAATGTTTGCTGTGTAGTGTTCTGAATGATTAAACATGTTTTAAAATGCTTTAATAATTGAAAAAATAGGTCCAGATGATGGAAACATGGGCACATTTATCCAATTTAGCTTTTACCCCAGAAGTTTCTCAAAGGGTGGTCCGGGAATCCTTGGGATCCCTGAGAAGCTTCAATGGGGTCTATGAGGGCAACACTCTTTTCACAGTCATACTAAGACGTCATTTGCCTTTCATCCTCTTCTCTCGTAGGTTTCCAGAGACTACGTGGCATATAATACAACCGCAGATGGAATGCAAAAGCAGATACAAGGATCCAGCTATTTTCTATAAAATCAGAAATTAGAAAGATTTATAAAAATATAGAACAAAGCCACTCTTTCACTATTTTTATTTTAGAAAATAGAGTTATTATCGTTAATATATTGTTTCATTAACACATTCTATGTTTATCATTATTTAAAAAATGAATAAACAAATGTTAAATTTTCTCAGTTTTAATTTCTAATATAGTAATTATAGGTATATATAACACACATAAACAAAACTCTTTGGGGTTCTCAGTACTTTTTAAAAGTGTGAAGGGGCCCTGAGACCAAAACGCTCCAGGACTGCTGTTTCAGTTTATGCAAATATACTCTCTCCCACACTTCTAGGAGGAGGTCGACTCTAGTAGTTAATCGGTAATTCCAACTCCAAGAACTTAATTTTCAATGTCTAAAGAATAAAGAACTCTACAGTGTTCTCAGTTTTTGCATCTCAAAGTCCTGTATAATCAGTTGTTTGGTAACACGACAAATAAAAAGCTTAATAAGTGGTGTTCTCTTTTTATTTCCAAAGAAGTAACTCAGTAAACAAGCAAAATTGGATTCTTTGCTAACAATTTCAACATTCCTTTCATGCCACCAAATACATCTGCCCATAACAAGGAAGAATTATGTGGCTAGTGATTTCCTTCATCTGACCTTATAAAGACTTGAATATATCTTAACTGTCTGGCTAATAATAACTTATTACTGATTGATGTCCTCTGACATCAGTTTCCATTTACTCTGATGTTTATTAATGTCACATATTACTCCACTTCAACCTAATGGCTAAGAACAGACTGGATCAAATGAGCTAGTTTTGCCGTTTTTATGTGTAAGATCATGCTCAACAGTCAAATGACTGCCACTTTCAGCCAAAGAATAAACATGCTGCTTCCCAGGAAGAAGCAAGGGATGTGAGTTCCACTTCTCAGAAATGTCTCTGTTGTTAGTCTGCTAAACAAAGAAATGATTCATCTTCCCTTAGTACTCCCTTTCTTCTTGCGTTATCTCTTAGTACCACTTATTCCAGAACATGAGTAGGAAACACAAATGTGCAGATCTGATGCATTTAAGGTCCAAGCAAGAATGCTGGTGAAGATACGCAGGTGGTAGTTACTCATGTGGGAATGGACGTCTGTTAAAAGGCATGGCAAAGCCACTGTAGTAACTCAGCTTACTATAGAGACACTGCAGAGAAATAAAGGAGGTCTGGAGTCGACTCCAGACACTTTCATGTAAGGTGAGGGAAGTGGAGGGAGACTTGTGTGCTTACCAACTGATTGTGAACTCCTTTTGGGCAAGAGCTTGCACAATTTCTGGCATGTCTTGAATATGGAATAAATGAATGAACTAAGGCATTAAATAAGAGCAAAACAGGGAAAATGTAGTTACATGGCAGAAAGCTAAGGGTGAAGAGCAGGTTATGTTAATCAGCGTTATTCATTGCTCCTGAGACATCATGCAAAATGAGCACTACTAAAAATGTTTTTGGATGTGGTTCTAAGGAGTTTATTTGTGGCTAGAGCAAAAAATTCTCAATAGAATGATGTCGAGTTTGAAGAGAACCAAGAGAATAGTAAGGGGCAAATTGATTGTAAGGAAGATGTATGGGACCATACAATGAATATAGATGTTCTTCAAGAATTTTGGTGGGAGGGTGTGGAGAGAGGCAATAGCAAGTTGAGTGTGTAGCAGGTACATGGTAATTTTTTGATATTTTCCTTTTGAATTTTTAGGATGAAAGATATGACAACATTTCTGTTACTGTTTAAAAATTAGGAATACTGGAGGAAACAGAATGGAATGGGATAATGGTACATCAAAGTATTTTCAAGCCTTTACAACCATAACCACATGAAAATCAAATTTTAAAATGTGGACATAATAATTAACATGATTCCTACGATTAGGAAGATGTTTCCCAGTTTTTTATTCTCAATCATAGACAGAACTCATGCTAAATTAGGGCAATTTTGGGAGTAATCAGATTCAGCCTCAGCCACACAGACCTAATCTGGATCATCACTGCCCCTCTGTGAGGTTTACTACTACTGTTTCTTTTCGTAAGCAAGGAAGTAGATACCAGCTCTCCTCTACTTCTTTTCTTTGTTCTTCTTCTTTGAAATCTTCAAAAAATTTGAAGTATTGTAGAGGGAAAAGAAACAAGTAGGATCTTTTCTCTGCCTGTATTCTTAACTGTAAACATTTTCTATAGTTTTGGGAGTTTGGGAAGGAGAAGGGCAAGAAGAAAAGTCTCAAAAAAAAAAAAAGAAGAGAGAGTTGCATACTTAATTTCTTTATTTTACACACCATCGTGGCTGCCCATGGAGCACTGAGAATGTACATCAGTATTACATTATTTGGTTTATTAGATACCAAATAGAATTCATTACAAAAGGTCTTAATTGATTGAGATATGCTACTCTCTCTCAGATTGCTCAGAAAATACATGCATTCTCTTTCTCTGATTCTTGAAGCCTTTGATGTCATCAAGGATCTCTTTAGTTGTAAAGGAAGGACTCTTGACTCATAAATTATTCATTCTTTATTTAGTCACCTGGGATCATTTCTTGTCTCAGTCATTCATTGCTCAGCACACTGTTTTGAACAGAGAAGTGAATTCATATAGGTGATAGAGAAAATATGTACTTTCTTGGGAGGAATCACAAAATATTGTGGTTGACAATTAGCTGAAATATCCATTTTTGAAAATATGTGCCACTCTAAATTGTATATGTATTTTTATCTGGTAACTTTGAAAACAAGTTTTGTACTTAAATATAAAACTTATATTTATCCCTATTTCATTTATCCTGTTCAATTAATTCAGCCCATGAATATCTTCTTTTTTTCAATATCTTAATTCTGTCACTTAACATGTGAGTTATTTGAACCAGATTTGGTAGGTCACTAACTTCAGTAAATTGCTATGTCCTCACCCAAGATGTTGATGACAGTGAAAACAGAATGTAGTACAGGACCTAGAAAATATTTGTACAGTTGGCATGGATCCACTGAACAGCAGTCTTAGCTCATGGCTATCCCACCAGTTATGAAACCAAATAACTGTACTACCATCTATTGCTTGTTTCTCTAGTTTGTCTTCAAGCCTATCAGGAAAGACATTCACAAATGGAATATTAATAACTATATTCACTCTCTCTGCATCATCCTCCCAGGCATGTTAGGCTCTGGACAGCCGGGTAGTCCTGGCACAAATAGATCTTCATATTAGTGGTCAGAAAGCCAAAAAGTTATAGGATGTGAAAGTACGTAAATGATAGGGGAAAAAAGAAAGACATAGGTCTATTGAAGTCCCTGCCAACAGTCAGTATCTAGAAGGTGACAAATTAGAAAATTACCCAATATGGCTCTTTTCCTAGTGGTGCCTCCCTATCCATGGGCGAAGAAGTTGGCATTCTGTTAAAAAAAAAATGCCTCTACCACTGTTCTCCATGTCTTTGTTTTGTTTTTGTTTTGTTTTGTTTCCTTTTTTCAGGCTCTACCTTTCACCTTTCATTCAGCATTCAGAACCCACAAATGATGGTTAATCTCAGAGTGAATTTTTGTGGCTACAACTCCACCTGACACTTCAGGAATGGTAATTTATGTCTATGAATTTCCAATTCTGGTTTTACTCTCAGATGTTGCTTTTCGGCTCTCCCTCTTCACCACACACTGAGGGCCAGTGTTAGCCGCACCAACACCAGCCATCACCCCTGGAAACAGAGCCTGCTTAAGGTACTGGGGTCTCTGCTGATCTAGAAGGAGAGTCTGAGTAAGGATGCTCAGAGAAGAGAGAATAGGATGAGGAAAAGTTTGGAAAATCCCTTGTTAGAAACTGCATACATTAGACAAGTTTGAGGAATCCACAGTAGCTGTCTTTAGTAAATATAATATGAAAATATTAGAAATCTACATAGCAGCTTTAAATTTAGACTTCCCCTTGAAATATGATAGGCTTCCACCTGTCTTCCAATTTTATGAAGAGGGTTTGGAAGAATATGAAAACACCATGTCAACCATGGTTGACAATTAGCAGTTTTCTTGGAGGAAAAGCTCAAAGGATAATAAAATGAAAAATCCATTTGGTGAAGTTTGAGAATTCTTTCCAGGCTGAGAAAGGGTCCTAGACATCAGACTTCAGCCTGTAGAGCAATTATTTCCCATGTGCTCAGGTCATTTTTTTCTGCATCACTGGTGCCCAATAAGCAAAACGGAATTTCAAAGTGTCTTTTCCAGACTATATATTATTGACTCCAAAGATTCTAAAGGATGTTTTGGAATATTAACAGCTGGTGTGCTGTTACTCCAATAAAATAAATAGTGAACTGACATTTGGAATGATTAGGTTTAGGTTGTTGCTACCGTCCTGCAAATCTTGGGCTTCTCAAATGAAAACATGACGAATGATGAAACTATGGTCACCCAAGAGACTCAATCAGAATATTATACTTTAACATATTCCTTATGACAATTTTCAGATTTACAGTTTGAAGTCCTAATCAATTGTAAATACCTATGTATTAACAGTTCCTCATCTCTGATGATGCCAAGACCCTTCCCAGAGCCAAAGGAGACTTGTCCCTCATGATGCACGGCTCTGCTGCTGCGCATACCAAACAGCTGCCATCAATTCTTATGGCCAAAGAAAAGGTGTTGAAATCTTAAGTCTAATTTGATCTGACCACCTTCCACATTTTACAAGGCTGTGTTTAACTGTCATTATCATTGTTGTTGCCCGCTCTTGGACATAATATAAATGATTATTATGTAACTTCATGAATTAATAGTGCATCCAAATACTAGGAGTTTCGAATTTTTTTCTCATGAGTGTTTATAATTTAGATAAAATAATCATGCTATTTTATAGGTAGGAGCAGGTTTAGAAATCACCTATTTCTAGCTAATCATTTTACAGATGCGTAAACTGTGTCCTCAGGTTAAAAATTAAATTAATAATAAAAGTAGATCTTGAATTCTTGTTCCTGAACTTTTTACTGATATTATTTCCACATTGATTCGTATTTTTTTTAAAGAGAGAGATTTAAAACCTCAAGTTCCCCCATTATTATTAACTTAGGAATGAAAGGCTTAATTTAATCATTAAAGTCTACGAAATTTTAGCAAAACATTTTAACAGTATTTCAGTTTTACTACTTAAAAATATAATCCATTGGGACCAGCCCAGTGGCGCAGCAGTTGGGTGCACACATTCTGCTTCAGTGGCCAGGGGTTCGCCAGTTCAGATCCTGGGTGCTGACATGGCACTGCTTGGCAAGCCATGCTTTGGCTGGCGTCCCACATATAAAGTAGAGGAAGATGGGCATGGATGTTAGCTCAGGGCCAGTCTTCCTCAGCAAAAAGAGGAGGATTGGTGGCAGATGTTACCTCAGGGCTAATCTTCTTAAAAAAAAAAATTAAAAAAATATATAATCCATTTTTTTAAAAAGATTTTATTTTTTTCCTTTTTCTCCCCAAAGCCCCCTGGTACATAGTTGTATATTCTTCATTGTGGGTCCTTCTAGTTGTGGCATGTGGGACGCTGCCTCAGCGTGGGTTGATGAACAGTGCCATGTCCGTGCCCAGGATTCCAACCAACGAAACCCTGGGCTGCCTGCAGCAGAGCGCGCGAACTCAACCACTCTGCCACGGGGCCAACCCCTAATCCATTATTTTGAAGATGGAAAAGCAGACATTATAAGTGATCCCTTATGCACATTCATAAATGTATCTCACAAAAAATAAATTTATGTATGTATGTATCTTTCAGGAATGTCATCCTTGCATAAAAATGGAGCCCTAAAATTTAGCCTATTTCAAAACTATCAGAAGTGGTGCTTATTAAAAGAAATTCTATCCTCAGAATGTTAAATATTCAAGTAGGTTGATGAAACAGCTGGAAAAACTGGAAAGGAGTTTTGTTGCTTTTTGTTTTCTTCCAAGGGCGGGGTGGAAAGGGAGATGTGAAGTTCAGAGCTATGTTTCTTGGTAGCATATTGGAAGATCTTAGAATCACTAGTTGATATAATTTTCATAGTGTATATCATTCCCATCATTTAGAGTGCTTCAGGAGGTTTCTCCTCCTGTCTGGGTCTATTAAGGTGTTCACGCAGCCTGCCATCTGAGAAGGAATTTTCCCTGGCGGCCGGCCGTGACCTAATTTCAAAGTTCTGGCAGACAAACGCAAGCAACTGAGAGCCCAGGTTTTTCTATTTAGCATATTAATCGCTTACATTTTCAGCATACAGCCAGGATGAGAGGAAACCCGTGAAAGATTTGCCAGCCTTTCTGAAATCAGGCTGATGGCACTCCTGTAGACCTCAGATTTTCTGTGCATGATTTCTTTTTTGCAGACATCTCTGAGCTTTCAGTTTCTGACTGCTATTTGTCTTGAACATATGCTATGTATAATGGAAAGTTTTCGGATTCTAGAAGATGCCAGAGTTTACTAGCATGTTGTCTAAGGAGAATTCTCTGCAGATGACTTTTTATTTCTTTAATTTCCTTTCACACTTGTTCCTGTAATCCAAGGAAGGACATTTCTTTCTTCTAAGAGCAGAAGTAAAAGTTTATACAGAGCCAAATGAGACACTGTTCTAATTTCTGATCATACGCATTCTTAGTGAGAGGATAAGAGAAATCTTATTGAATTAGCATTCAAAAGCTTATTACTCACGTTGGAGAAAAAAATGTCAGTGTTTGAAAATGTTATAGAATCTATTTTATGGGAAAATCTTTGGGCTTTACTGGGATTTTTTCCTATTTTATTTCTTGGTAAATATTGTTAAATGCTTACTTTTTTGCATTTGCAAGTTATAGAAAATGAAATTGTTCTTTTTGCAAGCAAATATTATTCCTAGGCTCGTCTCATTGACTGTTAACTTTCTTTCTTTTGATGGCATGATCTTTGGCCAAAGCATTTTTTTTTCTCTTTCCAGTAGTCTTAAGCTGCTAGTGCTATCCAAAAGGAAGTTTCATAATAAACATATTGGTGTTTTTAATTATCAAGTTGAAGATTTCATTTCTCTTCAGAGTTTAGCTAAAGGTCAGTGATAAAACTGATGGGAAAGCAAAGGACAGTTCTGAGAAATTGTGTATTTTTTTCCCTCCATATGTCTTGGGTTCATTTTTGGCTGTGCACTTTTTTCCCCTAGAGGCCTTTAGAGAGGGAATTAAGGAGAAGGACTCACCAAACAGGGCTGATTTGAAGAGAGAGGCCACTGACTTAGAAAGAAGGCAGGAGAATGATCTGCTAGCAGTCAAGACACTGAAAGATTATCTGAAGATAAGAATAAGACAAAAGATCGAGTATATGGGAGAATAGATTTCTTAAAGACCACCAGCTGAAGTTTGTGATTTTTCATACTCCTATCCCCCAAGTCGGCCATATTTTATCATTTTATACATAAATAAAAATGACTTCCAGGCTTATTTGATTACAGACTGAATTACTCTGTCACAGAATGACAAGCAATGACAAATAGGTTCCCCATAATGAAAAGTCTGGCAGACCCCATATTCTCAGTAAAAAGTGATAAAAGGGAACCAGACAGGTTTTTCTTTCATTCACTCTTTTACATGTGGGCTGTAGTGCTGTCAATCTCCATTCCATCATTAGGTCACCTGGAAGGTCTTACATTTGACAGGGCAATGTAAGTTTCAGGGAAATTTTTCTGACTAGCAACCCAAGGCCAATGTAGTAAAATTGGAAAGATCAATTAAATGACAGGAAATGCTTGCATAACGTAAATGTGTTTTGCCCACTTGTCAACATGGGTAGACGCATTTGTGTTCTAATAAGAGCAATGACAGAATTCCATTTTCAGACTCTAGACTTTTTAACAGAGGCAGTAGCAAATCATCGAAATGATGGGGTTTGCTTCTTTACTAGTTTTTATAAAACGACAACTTTCCCGTGCATTTCAAATACATACTCTAAAACCACACTGACTTTATGAATTAGCTAAATTGCCTGGGCACTCTTTCTAAATACAACTCATTCCTGGAGGTGGAGAAGACAGTGTGAGGATTGCGAGGCCATGGGATGGAGTTGGTGGTTTCCTTTGGTCACATAAAAGAGACTCAAAAGCTATTTGAATTAATGAATGTGTAAAGCTGTGAGTCAACAGAGACGTTTCTCTAAAGGAGAAGGTGAGGGATGTGAATCCCCCTTGTGCACCCCAAGTGATAGTCATTGTGAAGTAGTTATTGCGTATTTGGAAGAGGGGAATCGAAATGAAGAAAGGGTATTTTTTACTGTATTTAAACAGGAGATTCCATTATGTAATATTTTCAGTTTAGACTCAGAAAAGTAAATGACTTTCTCTGCAAAAGAGGAAAGCATAAATCTGTCTTCTTCACCATATGCCACAGGAAAAAACCCACAGATGTCAAAGAGAACAAAGGCTGGAGGGAGCAGACTAGCTGTACGGACCAGAGTCCTCCCCATTCCCAGTTCAGTAATAAAAAAAATTCAATATTTAATAATCATGTTAGGAAGGAAGAAAGCTGTTGTAAGATACACACTTAAAGTAAATTTTACCTGCAAGTACATGTGTTTCCAGACCTTCAGCTTTGCTCTCACCCCTGGGCCTTTGAGCATACTATTTCCTTTGTCTGGAAGTTCTGTTCTCTGTTTACCCTTTCTACTGTTCTGATTTGTCCTTTAGAACTCATGTCCTCATATCCTAGAGCTCTCTTCCTACAGCCTCTAACAGCCTATTACATAGGCCTCTCTGTCTTCATTTGCTTTCACTCCGACTAGAATTGGATCACCTCAAGGCACAGATGGCTTATGTCTTGTTTGTAATAGTGTCTCCAGCTCCTAGCACATCTCTGACACACATAGATAAACACGTTTATTAAATAAGTGTATTTATTAAAGCAAAATCTGAAACTCAGCAACAAGAACACATAACCGAAGAAATGAAGATTCTAATGTAGGCAAAACGGGCACAGAAATCATGGTATATGTGACAAATCTAGGAAAAGAAACCAGAACAGAAGAAACACTCAAACTCAAATCTTCTCTTATTTTCATGTATTCTGTTTTTCCACTTATTACAATGACAAAAGGTTGAGCTTTAGCCTAAAGCTGGGACTGTCACTTATGCATTAGAACCCATCTTTTTTGATTTCCCAAGGACTTTTCCAGTTTATTTAATATTTAAAATTTATTAAAGTTGTACACAATGTCTTGTGATTTTTAAATGTTGAAACAACTTTTGTCAGTTATTTGATTCTCCGTTTATTTTCTTGATGAGTTTTACCAGGTGTATTTCAGTTTTATGAGTCTTTTCAAAGAATTTACTTTTTACTTTGATTATTTCTGTTGTATTTGTTATTAATTCATTAGTATTAGTTCTTATTTTCTTCCATTTTCTTTGACTTTAATTTGCTGCATGTTTTCAAAATCTTGATAGATAGTCACAATAGCCTTTTTTCTTTACCAACATGTATATTAAAGGCTATAAATTTTCCTCTGAGCACAGATTTAGCTGTATCTACAGGTTTTGATTCAATTTTAAAAAGTCCCAGTTTCCACTTGTGATTTATTTTTTCATTTGCTTGTATTTAGATGTGTATTTTAAATTCTAAACTATTGTCTACTTTCTAGCTATGTTGTTGTACTGATTTTGAACTTAATTCCACTGAGGTGAGAGAACACACCTTTTGATTTCCTTCCTGGAAGCTTATTGATGCTTACTCTTTTCTTAGCACGTGGTCAATATTCTTCTCTGATTTCTTGAAAAGATTGCATAGGGTGCAGTCTTTGGATATGAGGTTCAATATAGGTCAAAATTTTAATTGTGATACAAATTAGACCAAACTTAGATCAAAATTTTAATTGTGATACTAATTTATATCCTTATTGACTTTTTTGGTCTGCTTTTTCTATCAGTTAATGAGAAAACTTTGTCACTATTTTCCTTTTTGTTTATTTCTCCTCTTAGTGCTTTCAAATCTGAATATAATTGTAGCCATGTTATAATTTTTCAGTAGACTGATGACTTCATTATTTTTATTTATTTTTACTAATGCTTCTTGCTTTGAAATCTATTTTGTCTGATATTAATATAGCTAAGCCAGCATTTTTGTGTTTTGTGTGTTTTGTTTTTTGGTCCATATTTGCACGGTCTATCTTTTTCAATCTTTCTATGCCCTTATATTAAAGGTATATCTTTTGTAAACAGCATTTAGTTGTTGTTTTATCTTTGTCTTTCTTCTAGGCTGAAATGTGCTTCCCCAGCCCCCCAATTCATATGTTGAAGTCCTAACCCCCGTACCTCAGAATATGGCTATTTGGAGATAGAGTCTTTAAAGAGGTGATTAAGTTAAAATGAGGACATTAGGGTGGGCTCTGATTCAACATGACTGGTATCCTTATATGAAGAGAAAATTTGGCCACAAACAGGTACAGAGGAAAGACCATGTGAAGACACAGGAAGAAGGTGACTGTCTACAAGCCCAGGACAGAAACTTCAGAAGGCATCAACCTTGCTGACAGCTTGATCTTGGAGACTTAGCCTGCAGAATTGTGAGAAAAAAATGTCTATTGTTTAAACCACCCAGTCTATAGTACTTTATTATGGCAGCCCTAGCACACTAATACAGTCTTCTGATTGGATTATTTAGCTTTTCTATATTTAGAATGTGTAGACTTGACATTATTACTAATCTATTTGGGTTTAATTTGCCTTCTTATTTGTTTTCTATTATTTCATACATTTATCTCTATTTTTTCTTTTGAATTAATTATTATTTTATTTTCCTCCTCTACTAGGTTATTAATTACATATTATATTACTATTTGTTTACTGGCCAACCCTAATGTTTATAACATACTTTCTTGACTCAAAGTCTAGCATATATTAGTACTTTCCATCACTTTCCGACAACGCTAGGACCACAGAACCTCTTCTACTTTTTGTGATGTGAGTGTTATATATTTTATTTCCAAATATATTTAAGCCCTATAATGCATTACTATTGATGCTGGTTCATAAAATCAACATTCTTTTAAATTTGCTTATATGTTTACACCCTTTTTTGCCCTTTATTCCTTTATACACTTCTGTCCTCCTTTTTAGAAGTACTTTCTCTCTGTATGGTAAGAGTATGTTTGGTTTTGTAAGAAAGTGCCAAAGTGTCTTCCAAAGTGACTGCACTATTCTGCATTACCACCTGCAATGAATGAGAGCATCTGTTGTTCCACATTCTAATTAGCACTTTGTGCTATCAGTGTTCTGGGTTTTGGCCATCCTAATAGGTATGTAGTGGGATTTTATTGTGTTTTAATTTGCATTTCCCTGATGACATATGAGATGAAGCATCTTTTCCCATGCTTATTTGATGTCTGTATATCTTCTTTGGTGATGTGTCTGTTAAGGTAAGGTTTGGCTCATTTTTTAATCAGGTAGTTTGTTTTCTTATTGTTGAGTTTTAAGAGTTCTTTGCATATTTTGGATAACAGTCCTTTATGAGATGTGTCTTTTGCAAATATTTTCTCCCAGTCTGTGGCTTGTCTTCTCATTCTCTTGATATGTCTTTTGGAGAGCAGAAACTTTTAATCTTAATGAAGCTCAGCTTACCAATTGTTTCTTTCATGGATCGTGCCTTTCGTGTTGTGTCTTAAAAGTCATCACCATATCCAAAGTTTTTCTTTTATTTTTTGTATTTTATTTTTATACTGCTATTGTGTATATAAATATAGTGATAATATGAGGTTCTGGATAAAGTTTTCTGCTTTAAGTGATGACTTACTTTTGCTTTTAGGTAAAGTTAAGGTAAAGATACATTACATCAACTTAATTAGGAATTGAGCTGATTTATACTTAGACTTCAGTCCCTGTACAGAATACTTTTGATGCCCTCTCAGAGACTTTTGGTCTTGTTTGTCTCTGGCTCCCTAGATCACTTGCTTTGCTCTACTTATTAACCAACTCCACACAAGATTCATCATAGATTCTTATATTTCTTGATATTTTTCTTTCTCTGGCTTCTTTAGGATTGACTTGGGTTATTTATTATCTATATTCCCCTGCTACCAGTTACCTCATTAATTATACATTCTTTAACTTTTCTTTCGTTGATTGTCCTAGAGATTAAAGTGTAAATCCTCGATTTATCAAACTCGAATATTACTTGGCATTTTCACCTTCTTCACAGAAAATACAGCACCGTAGAATACTTTAACTAGATTTGCCAGTCTCCTGACCTGTTTTCTGTTTTTAATGTGTATTTCTAACCACACAAGCATTATTAATGTTATTTCTCACAGCCAATATTCATTTAGCTTTGCTTGCATTTTTCATTGCTCTTTATTCCTTCCGAAAATTCCAAACCTAGATTTGGGATCATTTTCTTTCTACCTAAAAAACACTCTTTAATATTTTACTTAGTGTAAATCTACTGGTGATCAATTCTTTCAGCTTTTATTTTTCTGAAAATGTCTTTATTTTACTTTCATTCCTGAAGAAGATTTTTTTGATTACTGAATTCTAGACTGGTGGTTATTTCCTTTTAACATTCTGGCTTCCATTTCTTTTCCTTGTTGATATGTCAGTCTGGTTGTGTATTTAAATAAGTTTTGCATATCCTGTATGGAAAATTATAAACATAATTTAAGACAGTATAATCTTATCTTCCTCCAGTGAGAATTTATTTTTTCTCTGGTAGATGGTTATGAGGATCAATAACCAGGGAACATCTTAAGCCAATTTCAGGAACTGAGTTAAATCGAAGCTTATTACCCATAAGGGATAAAACTTTGCATTTGTAACTCAAAGATGGAGAATATCTCTTTCCCCTTGGTGGGGTCTTGGTTCCAATTTTTGTTCCTCTAACACATAAAGCAGTCATAAGCACTGCTCAGCTTTTCAGCTACTCAATATTCTTTTCTGACATCAGCAGTCACTTCTTGGGGGAAAGTGACATTAAATGTCAGACATGTCAGACTTGCATTTCATAGTGCCCTGGACCTTGGCCCATAATTCTTAACCACTGTGTTAGCTCTCCCATGCTCTCGCACAGATTTTTTTCTTTATCCTGCTTTTGTAATTTTCCTCATTGGGTGAAGTGGTATGAATGACCTATTCTCCATATCTTTTAAACTAATTCTAATCAGATTTTGGCCACATATGTCCTAATCCATTCATACTACTACAACAAAATATCACAGACAGGGTGGCTTTTAAACAACAGAAATTTCCCACAGTTCTGGGGACTGGAAATCCAAGATCAGGTTGCCAGCATGATTGGGTATTGGAGAAGGCCCTCTTCTGGGTTGCAGATTGCCAAATTCTGTCTGAGTCCTCACATGGTAGAAGTGGCTAGGGAGTTCTGTGGAGCCTCTTTTATAACAGCACTGACTCTAATCATGAGTGCTCTTATTTCATGACCCAATCACCTCCCAAAGACCCCAACTCCTAATACCATCAGCTTGGGGATATGGATTTCAACATATGAATTTTGGAAGAACAAAAACTCAGACCGTAGCTCCATACTCTACTGAAAGTAGTATGATAAAGACTATCCTGCTTGTTTCTAAATCCAGTTGTCTATTTTCATTTCTCATGTTATTTGATGTATCAGTAGCATTTGCCATAATTGTTGACTATAATTTATCATCTAAACTGAGATAGATTTGACAGTAATATGTGGACACTATTAATAATTAGACTGGGACGACAATCACAAACTAGTAGTGTGGTGGACAAACTGGGGCAAATGGTCACTCTCTTCCCATGCCTTATAAGACATTATGTTTTCTTCTGCTTCACTGGTTGCTCCTTTTAGTTCCCTATGCTGGTTCCTCCCTTTCTTCCTGACTATATGGAAGTGTTTTAGAGTTCTGTCTATGATTCTCTTCATTCAATCTATGCTTATCCTACTTATTATGTTATTCAGTCTTGTGCTTTTAAACGTCACTTTGATGACAGTGACTTCAAAATGTATCTCCTGAGCCCAGAGCTGTTTCTTAAATCAACTTTAATGCACAGCTGTCTGCTCAACAGCTCTACTTGAATTTCTAGTAAACATCTAATAAATATCTAAAACTCCACAGATCCAAATCTAGATTCTTGATCTTTCTCCCAAGCCTACTCCACTTTCCGCCTTCCTCATTTGAGTTGATGGCAAATTCATCCTTCTAATTTCTCAGGCCAATATCACTGAGGTCATCCTTGACTTCTCTCTTTCTTTCACACTCCATATTCAATCTGTGGCAAATCTTGTTGACACTTTCTTCAGACTATAGCCAGAATTCAACTAATTTTCACTAATCTTCTGCTACTACCCTGATCCAAGACACATCGTGTATCGCTGAACTACCCTAATAGTTTTTTAACTGGCATTTCTCTGTCTGCCTTTGGCCCCATACTCTCCAAGCCTATTTTCAACACAGCAATCAGGATGATTCTCACAAACTTAAGATCATGTCACTCTTCTGCCCATTTCACTGAGTAAAAGTTAAAGTTATTATTTGTTCTACAAAGTAAGAGCCCTCTGTGCTCTAGAATCCTTTCACTTCTCTGACCTATCTCTATCACTCTCTTTTTTGTGCACTGGCCACCTATGTTTTATGTGCAACAGTCGTGCTCCTGTTTTAGGACTATTGCACTGCCTGGCGTGCTTCTGCTTAGCCAACCTGCAAAGAAGCGACCTCCCAAAGTTCCAAGTCTTTGCTCACTTTAGGACTATTCTAGCTAAAATTGTAATCTGTACCCCATTTATAGCACTTCCTAACTTGCTCTCTATTTTGTTTTTCCCACGACACGTCCCACCTTTTAAGACACTGCTCTGATGTGGAGTACCCAAGCAGTGATCTTCATCTGTTTATCTACCGATGGGTCCCACACGCTTTAGAGAATATCTGGCACAAAGTAGTTTTCAATAAATATTTATAAAATGGATTAGTGAAATACACTGACTAAAAAGATCACCTGCTCCTTAGTGAAAAGCAGTTAATAGCTAATATCAAAGTGTTCATAACAATATATATTAGTTTTGCTTGGTTTGTTAAAAATTTCTTTAAAATTCCAGATTATAGGTTCACTTATTTTCAATAAATCATTTATTCCTTTTTATCAGGTTTTGAGGTAGGAATTCAGAATTGTTATAAGGATGCCATATTTGGATACGGTTTCTTGAATATTATTTGAAGATTTTGATGCTCAGCGGGCAGAAACAAGAAAGCAGTATTCCTTACTGAATCCATCTAGATGAAGCTTATGTTTGCCAGGATGAATTAGACATTACATTCAGAGCACTGGCCCCGATCGCCTATGTAATTAACATAAGGAATATTTATTGAGCATCTACTATAAACCAGGCACTGTACTACAGTATTTGTACAGATATTGTCCTGCCTCTACCAGATCAGAGCAGATGCAGAAGAGTTCCGAGTCTGCCTCAAATGTTTCCTTTACTTTTTCTCTGCGTCAACTTTCTCTGACTGCCGTCAGCTTTCCCATTTCCCTTAAAGGCCAGAGAAAAACTTGGTGGAGTGTGGGTAACAAATGATTATATTTGGAGTTCTCTATACAATATGATTCATTTTTTGATTCTGAAGTAATTATTTTATTGAATCACAGACTGTCGGGACTTGAAGAACTATAGCAAACAAATCCCAGCTTGTGTAATCATTTAAAAATGGCTGTTTTTTTCCTCCTTTAATATCTTATTTTAGCCTTTAAGCAATCCTTTGAGGTGCCAATCCTTATAGTCATATTATAGGTGAGGAAACGGGCTCAGTAAAATATCCTATCTGCCCAAGACTTCACTGTAGCAGAACAACTCTAAATATACCATTTTTCTCATAGCATACAGCTACCAATAAAACATGGGGAACTGCAGTTGATTTGTCTGATTAAGTTTGACACAGAAAGGAGGAAAATAAATAAGGTAACGGAGCAATTTTCTTCAGAGAATATACAGAGATTTGATTGAGCTTTCCCAGTCTTACCACCAAATAGCCTGCCCTTTGTTTGATGTGAATTTTAGAACAGGGAAAGAAATAACTGATTCATTTTTGCTCCAGACATAGCATGATCGGAAAGCTGGAAATATTCCTTTTTGATAACTTTATCACTGCTTTCTTTACCCAATTTTATTTTTGAAGTGAAAATCAGAACACTTTTTCTTGGTCACAGTGATGAATGATAATTTGCTGATTTTGTTTTTAACCTGGAGAATTTCTCAGTACAGTGCACTATTTTATATAATATCTTTGCAGATTACATTTAAGAGAATTTGGGGGTTAATCCTAAAAATTAAAACTCATGTGATTTACAACATGTCTAATCTTATATCAACGTTAATAACCCTTTTGATAATAATTTATTTTGTGGGATTTTTAAGAAATAACTTTTTCCTGTCATCAAATAATATTTCTTGCAAAAATTCTTTAAAAACACGTGAACAAAAATTAGAAAGTAAGATATCATTATTCCTTTACACTAGAGAAAATAGCTGTTACCATTCTGGTGAATATCCTTTTATATATGAATTATATATATAATTACAAAAATGAAAGCCATCTGTGCATACTGCTTTTTAACTTTTTTTTTTTTTTACCTAAAATGTATTTTTAACTTCTTCCTAAGTAATTACCTATTTTTCTACTGTGTCGTTTTCTGCTATATTTGTGTCCCCCAGCATTTTTCTTCTATGATATTACTCCATCTTGCCATCTGAAGTAGTTACTCTGCGAAATTTTGTGTTTTATTCTCTTTCCTGCTTTTTAAAAAACACTTTCATGGTAACATACTCAGAAGTATGCATAATATATAAATGGACAGCTTAACGTGCTATCTTAAAGTAATCTCATGTATAAGCACCATATGTAACTGCCACCCTGATGCATCTCTGTTTAACTTCTAGTGCTCTGCAGAACATAAATTAAAACCACTCACCTAAGGCAGCTGGCCACAGCAGCACAGAAGGAGTTTTTAGAGAAAGAGATTCTAATAAAGGAATTTGAAAATTAATAGAGAGTAGGAAAAGAAGTTACCGGAGAGGATAGTGCCATACTAGATAACAAAATAAAGAGCTAAAAACACAGGAGAGAGCAGCACAAAGCCTCAAGATCCTCAAAAGAGTTGAGCAAGATGAATGCTGAGACTTGTCCCCTGGATTGGGAAATAGCAGGACACGGATGCCATTTTTGCAGGGTGGCTTGATGGAGTAAATGAAGGGAGGCGGTCAGACTGAAATGGAGTGGATTAACAGTTTAGAGTTTTCTTTCTAGAAGCTCAGCAGAGAAAGAAAAGAAACAGAAGAAATAGAAGAGAATGTTTTGACAGGACACTTTAATCGCAGAAGTTTATGGTAGTTTTATTAGTTTGTTTTTACAAGAACAGAGATTTGAGTATCTCTATAGCCTGAGGGAAAAAGCCAAGAAGTAGTAAATTGTTGCAGGTGGGAAGCCGAGAGCACCTTGCTGGGGAGAGTGGAACCTTGCAATCAGGTCATGGAAAGGGAACGAGGTGTGAATGGAAGGATCTGAAGCTGATCTCCTAAGAGTGGAGGACAGAAGGGATTAAGGTAAGTATGATGAATGTCTACTTGAAGCAGAGGGCATTTTCTTTCTGACATCTGTTTTCTTGGTGAAATCATTTCCTAATGTTGATAAGGGCAACCTCAACATTTTGGAATGTTTTAGGAGAATGGGAGATGGTGCAATAGAAATAATGTAAAAGAAAGAAAGACAGATGTTGAAAGGCCAAATGAACTGCAACTCGTGTACCAGTATTCGTACCAATCTGAAGGTTGTATATAACTTTTTCTCCTGTAGCACTTAAGAAGGCTGGGTTAGGGAAATGAGGATTTTTTTCTCATGTTGGAGGTATGTAGGCCAAGTGGGAAGGGAGACAGTGCATTTTACTTTCTGTGATCAATCATGGACTCTAGACTGGGCAGGGAAGGAAGTGGGACCAGAGGTTTATTGAGGAGGGGAAGGATCAAGGGGTTTGAGAGGTGTGTGTAGTCAAAACTCAAAGCAGCCTGAGGCAAGTGATGCAACAGCTAGAAGCAGGTAAGCAAGCTGGTCGTCAGAGTTTAGAATACATGCACTTAAGCTGCCACATTTTAGAAGGTAAGGATTGCAGTGACTACATAAGGAAAACATATATTGATAGTCTTCCTTAAACATGGTTTTAAGACATGTTTAAAGGAAATAGGCTAAAATTGTATTTAAAACTGATGAGGCTCTGATTGATAGCTATAGATTTATAACACATTTATTCCAACAGAATTAAGTTCCTGAGCTATTAGGAACTTGCTAATAAGGTTGACAAATGATAATGCTATAAAAAAGGAATTCCTGGCTTGAGAATACTAAAGAATATAAAGCTTATGGAAATTATTAAAAAAGATAAGTCGAGGTCAGTCTTTCTAACTTTAGCAAGCGCTGTCTAGGCTGTCTTTCTAAAAATCTCTGGAGTTGTCTCATGGGATGCTGCGTGTTTCTACTATATATTTGTAGCATGCATAGCACAGAAGGAAAGAAAGAAGGAGATGCAGTTTTTGAAATTGCTAATTCAAGTTGAGCATAAAAATATCTACTGACCTAGCACCATTCTGTCAATTTTCCTCTCTTTTCCTGTGTTGCTTGAGATGTATGCACCCTAAAAGGATGGGTAGAAGCTATTAGTAATCTGTCATGAAAAGAAATTGATTTTTTTTTGAAACTTTAAAAATGCATCACACCCAAGAGCTCTTTGGTACTTTGCAGAGATGGATAGGCTCAATAATTTATTTATAGTGAGTTCAGAGCTAGGTAAGGTTAATCAAAGAAATTTCTTTTACGGTCTCAGGAAGATTTAAAAAGAAACAGAATGCTGGAATTAGTTACTTTATGCAAATTCTCTTGTTCACTTAATCTAAACCTATCTCTTAACTAACTTCACAGTAGCTGATTATCCAGGTATTTGATTCAGTTACTTTAGTGAAAATGACAAACACAATATGTGTAAAGTGTTACTGCAGATATTTATCATTATGAATTACATAGGCAATAGAGTCTATATCTAAGATCAAATGCATCCTGTTAAGCAGTGCCCATCTGAGACTTTGTATGACCTCGCATTTTGACTGTTTCATCTAGTAGGAGTACAGGCATACCTAGGAGATATTTCAGGTTCGATTCCAGACCACAACAAAAAAGGGAATGTGACAATAAAGCCAGTCACACAATTTTCTTGGTTTCCCAGTGCATTAAAAGTTATGTTTACACTATAAGTGTGCAAAAGTCTATTAAGTGTGCAATAGCAGTATGTCTAAAAAAAGTCTGTACTTTAATTTAAAAAATATTTATTACTAAAAAATCCTCACCATCATCTGAGACTTCAGTGAGTCATAATCGTTTGCTCGTGGAGGGTCTTGCCTCGATGTTCATGGCTAGTGACTGACTAGGCTGGTGGTTGCTGAAGCTTGGGATGGCTGTGGCAATTTCTTTATTTTTTTTTCAGTTATTTTACTGAAGTCATAATGGTGAATTTTCTGTGTAGTCTGCATCATGCTAACCACCAACAGTCTAATTTTTATCCATCACCATGTGTATGTGCCCCTTTACCCCTTTTGCCCACCCCCAACCTCCTTCCCCTCTGGTAACCACTAATCTGTTCTCTTTGTCCATGTGTTTGTTTATCTTCCACATATTAGTGAAATCATATTGTGTTTGTCTTTCTCTGTCTGGCTTATTTTGCTTAACATAATACGCTCAAGGTCCATCCATGTTGTTGCAAATGGGACAGTTCTGCCTTTTATATGGCTGAGTAGTATTCCATTATAGTAGTATTCCACATCATCTTATCTATTCATCAGTTGACGGGCACTTGGGTTACTTCCACATCTTGGCTATTTTGAATAATGCTGCAATGAACATAGACGTGCACAAGTCTCTTTGAATTGTTGATTTCAAGTTCTTTGGATAGATACCCAGTACTGAGACAGCTGGATTGTATGGTATTTCTATTTTTAGTTTTTTGAGAAATCTCCATGGTGTTTTCCATAGTGACTGCAGTAGTTTGCATTCCCACCAGCAGAGTGTGAGGGTTCCCTTTTCTCCACATCCTCTCCAACTTTTGTTATTTTTTGTCTTGGTAATTATAGCCATTCTAATAGGTGTGAGGTGATATCTCATTATGGTTTTGATTTGCACTTCTCTAATAATTAGTGATGTTGGACACCTTTTCATGTGTCTGTTGGCCCTCTGTATATCTTCTTTGGAAAAACCTCTGTTCATATCCTCTGCCCATTTTTTGATCAAGTTGTTTGTTTCTTTGTCTTTGAGTTGTATAACTTCTTTGTATATTTTGAATATTAACCCCTTGTTGGATATACGATTTGCAAATATTTTCTCCCAGTTTGTTGTTTCCTTTGCCTTGCAGAAGCTTTTTAGTCTGATGTAGTCCATTTGTTAACTTTTTCTTTTGTTTCCCTTGCCTGAGTAGACTTGGTATTCGAAAAGATGTTGCTAAGACCAATGTCAAAGAGTATACTGCCTGTATTTTCTTCCATGAGTTTTACAGTCTCAGGTCTTACATTCAAGTCTTTAATCCATTTCCAGTTAATTTTTGTGTATGGTGCAAGATAATGGTCTAATTTCATTCTTTTGCATGTGGCTGTCCACTTTTCCCAAAAGCATTGATTGAAGAGACTTTCCTTTCTCCATTGTATGTTCTTGGCTCCTTTGTTGGAGATTAACTGTCCATACATGTGTGGTTTTATTTCTGGGCTTTCAATTCCATTCCATTGATCTTTGTGTCTGTTTTTGTGCCAGTACTATGCTGTTTTGATTACTATAGCTTTGTAATATATTTTGAAGTCAGGGATTGTGATGTCTCCAGCTTTGTTCTTCTTTCTAAGGATTGGTCTTTTGTTGTTCCATACAAATTTTTGGATTCTTTGTTCTATTTCTGTGAAGAATGTCATTGCGATTCTGATTGAGATTGCATTGAATCTTTAGATTGCTTTAGGTAACATGAACATTTTAATTGCGTTTGTTCTTCCAATCCATGAGCATGGAATATCTTTCCATTTCTTTTTATCTTCTTCAATTTCTTTCAATAACGTCATATAGTTTTAAGTGTATAGGTCTTTCACCTCTTTGATTAAATTAATCCTAGATATTTTATTCTTTTTGTTGTGATTGTAGTTGGGATTGTATTCTTGACTTGTCTTTCTGCTAGTCTGTTATTAGTATATAACAATGCAACTGATTTTTGTAAATTGATTTTTTATCCTGCAACTTTGCTGTAATTGTTGATTATTTCTAAGAGTTTTCTGATGGATTCTTCAGGGTTTTCTGTATATAGAAACATGTCATCTGCAAACAGCAAGAGTTTCACTTCTCCTTTTCCAATATGGAAACCTCCAGTACTATGTTGAATAGGAATGGTGAGAGAGGACACCCTTGTCTTGTTCCTATTCTCAGAGGGATGGCTTTCAGCTTTTCACTGTTGGTATGATGTTGGCTGTGGGTTTGCATATATAGTCTTTATTATGTTGAGGTACTTTCCTTCTATACCCATTTTATTGAGAATTTTTATCAAAAATGGATATTGGAGCTTGTCAAATGTTTTCTCTACATCTATTGAGATGATCATGTGATTTTTATTCCTCAGTCTGTTAATGTGATGTATCACATTGATTGATTTGTGTATGTTGAACCACACCTGCATCCCTCATATAAATTCCACTTGATCATGGTGTATGATCCTTTTAATGTATTGCTGTATTTGGTTTGCCAATATTTTGTTGAGGATTTTTGCATCTATTTTCATCAGCAATATTGGCCTATAATTTTCCTGCTTTGTGTTGTCCTTGCCTGTTTGGGGTATCTGGGTAATGTTGGCCTTATAAAATGAGTTAGGAAGTATTCCATCTTATTCAATTTTTTGGAATAATTTGAGAAGGATAGGTGTTAAATCTTCTTTGGATGTTTGGTAGAATTCTCCAGAGTAGCCATCTGGCCCTGCATTTTTGTTTTTTGGGAGGTTCTTGATTAATGTTTCAACCTCTTTATTTGTGATTGGTCTATTCAGATTCTCTATTTCTTCTTGACTCAATTTTGGAAGGTTATACGAGTCTAAGAATTTATCCGTTTCTTTAGGTTATCCAATTTGTGAGCATAAAGTTTTTCATGTATTCTCTTATAGTTCTTTGCATTTCTGTGGTATCCATTGTAATTTCTCCTCTTTCATTTCTAATTTTATGTATTTGAGGCTTCTGTCTTTTTTTCTTGGTGAGTCTGGCTAAGAGTTTGTCAATTTTGTTCATCTTCTCAAAGAATCAGCTCTTAGTTTTATTGATCCTTTCTACTGTTTTCTTTTAATCTCTATTTCATTTATTTTTGCTCTAATTTTTATTATTTCCCTCCTTCTGCTGACTTAAGGCTTTGTTTGCTGTTCTTTTTCTAGTTCTTTTAACCACTTGTGCTGCATTCTATAAGAGTTAGTCTGTTGTATTTTCATTTTCATTTGTCTCCAGGTGTTTTCTAATTTTGCCTTTGACTTCCACATTGATCCAATGCTTGCAATGATCAATAGCATGTTGTTTAGTATCCACATATTTGTGAGTTTCCCAGCTTTTTTCTTGTAGTCGACTTCTAGTTTCATAGCATTATAGACAGAAAAGATATTTGATATGATTTCAATCTTTTTAAATTTATTGAGACTTGCTTTGTTTCCCAATATATGGTCTATCTTTGAGAATGTTCCATGTGCCCTTGAGAATAACGTGTATTCTTCTCTTTTTGGATGGAACACTCTTTCTATATATATCTATTAAGTCTATCTGATCAAGTGTTTCATTTAAATCCACTATTTCCTTGTTGACTCTCTGTCTGGATGACCCATCCTTTGATGTAAGTGGGGTTTGAGCTCCCCTACTACTACTGTGTTGCTGTTAATTTAGGTCTGCTAATAGTTATTTTATATACTTTGGTGCTCCTGTGGTAGGTATATATATATTTATAAGTGTTACGTCCTCTTGGTGGAAAGTCCCTTTTATCATTGTATACTGCCCCTCTTTGTCTCTCACTGTCTTTTTATGTTGAAGTCTGCTTCATCTGATATAAGTATGGCAACTCCTGCTTTCTTGTTTGCCATTTGCTTAGAGTATTCTCTTCCATCCCTTCACTCTGAGCCTATGTTTGTGTTTAGTGCTGAGATGTTTTTCCTGGAAGCAGCATATTGTTGGGTCTTGTTTTTTAATCCATTTAGCTGCTCTGTGTCTTCTGATTGGAGAATTCAACCCATTTACATTTAGAATGATTAGTGATATATAAGGGCTTAATACTGCTATTTTATCTCTTGTTTTCCAGTTCTTCTGTTTCTATTGTTTCTTTTTCCTTGTATTTCTGTCTGCCATTTCAGTTTGGTGGTTTCCTGTCATGGTTTTCTCTTTTTTTAATGAATTGTGGCTCTACTCTGATTTTTTGTTTAGTGGTTACCTTGAGGTTTGTGTAAAAGATCTTGTAGATGAGATAGTCCATTTTCTGATAGCCTCTTGTCTCCGTTAGCCTAGGCAGGTTCCATCCCTTTCCTCTTCCCTTTCTGAGTTATTTTGTTAATAATTAGTCTGTTTTGTGTTTTGAGTTTGTGACTAAGTTAAAGTGTTTATAGTTACTTTTGATGCTTTCCTTCCCTTTATCTTTTAAGTTATAATTAAGTTTTTGCTTTCCTGTTCTGAAAGAGAGCTGCAATTTTCTGATTTTGTCTATTTATCTCTTTGCTCAAAGCTTTGTAGACTTTTTCCCCTTTCTTTCAAGTGTGAGGGCATCCTTAATAATTTCTTGTAGGGGAGGTCTGGTGACAATGAACTCCTTCAGTTTTTCTTTATCTGGCAAAGATTTTATTTCTCCATGGTATCTGAAGGATAGTTTTACTTGATAGAGTATTCTAAGTTGAAAGTTTTGTCTGTCAGTATTTTGAATATATCATTCCATTCTCTCATGGTCTGTAGGGTTTCTGCTGAAATATATGCTGAAATCTTGATAAAGGTTTCTTTGTAGCTTATTTTCTTCTGCCTTACTGCTCTTAATAGTTTTTCTTTCCCATTGACTTTTGCAGGTTTTGTGTTATGTGTCTTTGAGCAGGTCTTTTAGCAATGATGTAATTAGAGATCTATTGACTTTGTGTATTTGTAAGTCTAGTTCTTTCCCCAGGTTTGGGAAATTCTCAGCTATTATTTCTTTGAACAAGTTCTCTCCTCCTTTCTTCCCCTCTTCTCCCTCTTGAATACCTATAATCCTTATGTTGCCTTTCCTAATTGAGTTGGATATTTCTCAAACAATTCCTCCATTTTTTAAAAATCTTGGTACTCCTCCACCACCTGAAGCTTTTCTATATTTCTAGCCTCTGAATCACTAATTCTTTCCTCCATAACATCAACTCTATTTTAAGGATTCCATATTATTTTTTAATTTCAATAATTATGTTCTTCATATCCAGAATTTCTGCTTAGCTTTTCTTTTTTTTTTTAATAGTTTCAATCTCTTTGGTGAAGTATTCCTTCTTCTCATTAATTTTATTCTGGAGCTCATTGAACTGTATGTCTGAGCTTTCTTGTAACTCATTGAATTTCTTAATGACAGCTATTTTGAATTCTTTGTCATTTAGATTGTAAATTTCTATGACTTCAAGGTTGGTTTCTGGAGAGTCATCATTCTCCTTCTGCTCTGAATTGTTGCTATAGTTTCTGATAGTGTTTGATTAACTAATCTTTTGCCAGAGCATTTATGGTTGCATATCAGGTTTCAGATTCTACCTGCTACCACCAGGGGAAAGTAGCTGTGTTTCTGATCTCACCCCATCTGCTGCAAGTTGTTGGGTACTATGGGTCATTGCACTAGCTAGGAAAGCATTCATGTGGGTGCATAGATCTGCCACCACCTCTTCTTACAGTGGCTCTGGCTGCTGTGCTTGGCGGACTCAGCCTTCCCACAGGGCCTGAGCCTGGGCCTCTCCTTGGGACTGCAGCAGCACTGTGGGCCCCCCAACTGTACAGGAAAGCAATCCCATGGGGGCTCAGGACTGCTGCCACCTGTTCCCACAGTTGTGCCAAGGTGTGCTCCCACTTTCAGGGCCACAGAAGTAATATAGGTGCTTTCACTGGCTGGGAGAGCTTTTGCATACATGTTCAGGACTGCTGTGGGGGAAGGAAGTACTCACTTATCTCCACCACTTCCCAGGGGGCCGTCCATCCATCCTAAGATGTATAGCTGCGTAGGTCTCTCCGTCATCCTATTGTGCTGTGTGGGTATCCTCCATTGATCAATGAATGTCCATTTAGTTGTAGTTCAAAGGGGCAGAGACAAAGAGAACAGCTCACTCCACCATGTTGCTGATGTCACTCCTCAGCAATTTCATAAAATAAGATAATGAAGTTTGCCTCATAGTCTGACTCTGTTTTTCATGAACAATTTCTTTGTAGCATGTGATGCTGTTTGATAGCATTTTACCCACAGTAGAACTTCTTTCAAAATTGGAGTCAATTCTCTCAAACCCTGCCACTGCTTTATCAACTAACTTTCTGTGATATTCTAAATCCTTTGTTGTCATTTTAACAATCTTCATAGCATGTTCACCAGGAATAGATTCCATCTCAAAAAACTACAGTCTTTACTCATCAATAAGAAGCAACTCCTTATCCATTAAAAGTTTTAACCTGAGGTTGAAGCAATTCAGCACATCTTCAGGCTCCACTTCTAATTCTAGTTTTCTTGTTATTTCCACCACATCTTCAGTGACTTCCTCCACTGAAGTCTTGAACCCCTCAAAGTCATCCATGAGTGTTGGAATCAACTTCTAACAAAATCCTGTTAATTTTGGTGTTTTGACCTCTTCCTATGAATCACAAATATTCTTAATGACATTTAGAATGGTGAATCCTTTCCAGAAGGTCCTCAATTTTACTTTGCCCAGATCCATCAGAGGAATCACTATCTATGGCACCTATAGCCTTATGAAATGTATTTCTTAAATAATAAGACTTGAAATTCGAAATTGCTACTTGATCCATGGCTACAGAATGGATGAATGGATGTTGGGTTAGCAGGCATGAAAACAACATTAATCTTCTTGTACATCTCCATCAGAGCTCTTGGGTGAGCAACTACATTGTCAGTGAGCAGTAATATTTTGAAAATAATCTTTTTTCTGAGCTGTGGGCTTAAAATATTCTGTAAACCATGTGGTAAACAGATATGATGTCATCCAGCCTTTGTTGTTCCCTTTATAGAGCAAAAGAGGACTAAATTTAGCATAATTCTTAAGGGCCTTAGGATTTTTGGAATTGTCAATGAGCACTGAATTCAGTTTAAAGCCACGAGCTGCATTATCTCCTAACAAGAGTCAGCCTGTCCTTTGAAACTTTGAAGTAAGGCACTGACTTCTCCTTTCTAGCTATGAAAGTCCTAGATGACGTCTTTTCTCAGTATAAAGCTGTGTCATCTACATTGAAAGTCTATTGTTTAGTGTAGCCACCTTCATTAACTATCTTAGCTAGATCTTCTGGATAACTTGCTGCAGCTTCTACATCAACACTTGCTGCTTCACCTTGCACTTCTATGTTATGGAGATGGCTTCTTTCCATAAACCTCATGAACCAACCTCTGCTAGCTTCAGACTATTCTTCTGTAGCTTCCTCACCTCTCTCAGCCTTCATAGAGTTGAAGACACTTAGGGTCTTGCTCTGGATTAGGGTTTGGCTTAAGGGAAACTTGTGGCTGGTTTGCTCATATATCCAGACCGCTAAAACTTTCTCTTTATCAGCCATAAGGCTGTTTCACTTTCTTGTCATTTGTGTGTTCACTGGAGTAGTACTTTAATGTTTTTCAAGAACATTTTCTTTGCATTCATAATTTGACTGTTTGGTGCAAAAGGCCTAGCTTTTGACCTTTCTTGGCTTTTGATATGCCTTCCTCACTAAGCTTAATCGTTCTTAGCTTTTGACTTAAAGCGAGAGAAATGTGACTCTGCCTTTCATTTGAACACTTAGAGGCCATTGTAGGATTATTAACTGGCCTAATTTCAATATTGTTGTGTCTTGGGGCATGGAGAGGCCCTAGCAGAGAGAGAGATGGAGAAATGGCAGGTAACTGGAACAGTCAGAACATGCAACACTTATGAAGTTTGCCATCTTTTTGGGGAGCAGTTTGTGGCACAAGAAAACAATTACAATGACATCAAAGATCACTGATTGAAGATCACCAAAACAAATATAATAATAATGAAAAAGTTTGAAATATTGTGAGAATTACTAAAATGTGACTCAGAGATGCAAAGTGAGTAAATGCAGTTGGAAAAATGGTTCTGATAGATTTGCTCAATGCAAGCTTGCCACAAATCTTCAATTTGTAAAAAATACAGTATTTGTGAGGTGCAAGAAAGGGAAGCATAATAAAATGAGGTATGTCTGTAAGATAATTTTTTAAAGGTAGCACAATCTTGACATTTTAATTTTTGAACTTGAAATCCACATTAAAAGTATATTGATTGAGCTTCTTGCTTGTCTGTCTGCTCTTTCATTCTTCCTCCTTCTTTCTTTTTCTTGCTGAATAATTTAGTCTAAAAGCCAGAGGATGAGGCCGAGTTTTCAGGTGGAACAGCGAGTGCCCCTCCTGTCAGAGTTTAGAGTCTGAGCAAGGAAAGTAGCCAGGGGTTGAAGACTAAGTGAAAAAGTGGTCATCTGAGGTGGTGGCCTGGAGGGGTTAAGAGATTGGTTACATAGGGGATATTGATTAAATAGACAAATATATTCAGAAAAATGGGAGCTAGATTTCTCTTATAAGGATGGAAAGTAGAATAAACTCATTGTGGTGCATTGGAATTGGAGGTGTTGGGGGAATATATAACTCTCAATAAGTACAAGTAGATACAGAAAAAAAAAAATATGTGTATATTTTTTTCCTAGCTTGGTCCACTGAAAAGACCTGGTAGCAGTGACACCCCAGTCACAACGAGCACACATAGTGCCAGATCTTGGCTTCTAAGTGCCATTTTCCACTAAAAGAAACAGAGCTTCTTGGAGAAATGGTTTCTCAGAGAAATGGCTGATACAAAATGACCTTAGAATCCATTGTGCTGGAAAAGAAGATAGAGATCTAAGAATGATGGGTATATGTTAAAAAGGACACAAAACCAGCTTGAAGGGGCACCCACTGGCCAAATTGGAGAAAATTTGAGCACTAAAATTAATAATAATAGTAACTTTATAACCCATTGAATAGTTTGGGAATCTATGAGTCCATACTGCTGTAAATAAAACAAATAGATGAAATGTAAATAAAACAAATAGATGAGAAGACACTGCCCTCCTTACAGTAGAATGCCAACCAATAGATATAGAAACAATGGTAGAAATAGAAATGTACTATTTCAATGTCAGTCTTCACATTTTGATGGATGTGCTGGGTTTATGTAGGAGAATGTTCTTGTTTATAGGAAAACTGCACTAAGATATCCAGAGTTAATTGGTTATGACATTGGCAAATTACTCGCAAAGATTCAGGAAAAATTTCTTTGTACTTATCTTGCAAGCCACATTCTTGTAGGTTTGAAATTATTTCAAAACGAAATCTTCATAACACTATGTTGACCACCAAAAAATCATTTTTGCTTTAAAAAAATCTTTCAGGAGTTTTGGGTTTGGCAAACATAATTAACCATTTACATATCAACGGCTATACCTATTATAGATCATCCAAGTAAATAATCGTCCCTGAGAAAATCTTGAACTTGACGAAAATTAAAGCCAATTAACTTATTAAGTCAATCTAATAGGTCAAGTAGTAAGTGTGATTATCTGATTTTTATTTATTTATATGCACATGTGTAACTTTCACTTTGTTCCACGGTTTTCTAGTATTTACTCATTTAATCTACCTAACAAACCTATGAGTTGGATGTAATGATTTTCCTCATTTCACAGGTGAGGAATTGCATCATGGAGGTTAAAATAGGTTAAGTAACTTCCCCAGTATCACACAGCTGCTATACAACAGAACCAGGATTTCAATGTAAGCAGTCTAGTGCCTGAGCCCACGCTTTTAACCACTTCACTATATTGTCAAGTACATCTTTCCACAGTTATGCATGTCTTAACTTGAATTGCTAAATAACAGAAACACTGCAGAGACTCAATACAACAAATTAATTCTGCCTAAGGCTTCATTTCTTCCTGTAGGAACAATAGACTTTAAGAACAATACATTTAGTCCTTTCACTTTGCAACCTTTTAAGTGAGTTCAATTGCAGACTGAGCCTTTCTGTGTGTGAGGGGTTTTTAATGTTTCTCAAAAAGCTTCTTGACCATCCTCTCTCTTTAAACTTCAATCCTACTTGTCCCCTTCTTCAAAAGCAAATTTCTTGCAAGTTCATTTAACAGCCTCGACCTCACTTTTCATTCACTCAACAATTTGCTACATGATGGATTTAGCGTCTCTGACTCCCCTTACACTCATCTCTAAAACATTACCAAGATTTCTAAAAGGTCAAACCTCTTGGGTTCATCCCATTTAACCTCTCTTCAGCTTTTGACTTTGTTGAAAATACGTTCTTTCTGAAGTTCTCTTTTCCCTTAGATTTTATCACACAACTTACTCCTGTTTCTCTTTCAAATTGCTTCTTGATGAATTAAAGATTCATGTACCACAGGCCTTTGTCCTCAGCCCTAGAGCTCCAGCTGTCACATATATACTAAGACTCCTACTCAACAACTCCGATGTCAGCATTTCTTCAGGTATAGCCCCATAGATCAAACTGCCGAATAAACACCTTTACCTGCATATCTCACAAGACCTCAGAGTTTGCATGTGAAAACCTAAATCAGTATCTCCCACCTTCAGTGATGGAATGTGTGCAGCTGCGGCCCACACACCGGGGGCCCCATGATCTCTGGCACGTTGTATGACAATATCCTCTTCTCATTGCCTTTAAAGGCACATCTTTCCTATGAAAACATGGAAAAATGCAAATTCACTACATTGAAAATGAAGAGTGACATTAAAGTTATTGTCAAAATGTGGTAGGGTTTTTTTACTAATTACAACTTAGTTGAATAGGGAGGCAATTTCCACTTAGTTGTCCACCCATGTTTTATATCCAGAACAGAGAAAATGTGGCCATGTAAATGCATTTTGCATCATCCCTTTGCCACTGCCTAGCTCTTGGATAAGAAAAAGGACTGTTGTAAATAGGAAACTTGGCAGCCGTTCTTCTGTTGTACGATGGAGGTTTCTGTGGGCAGAGGGCTGTTCATCATTCTTGCATCTCTTTCTCTCTTTCCAGAAAACAACTGGGCAGGAAGCATGTGCTAATTGAAGTGGCGCACTGCTGCGCAGAGGTTGCTCTGGAAGTGGTGCGTGCTGAGATCAGGTTTTCATGTATTGTGCCTTTCACGGTATCACAGAACCAAGATACATGTACAGGGAATGATATTAAGTGTTAAATAAAAGCTGTATAGACATTGGGAATTAAACTAGAAGCTGCTTACATCCACTGGAGCAAGGAAAATCGAAAAACTCAAAGAAAAAGGGCAAAAGAAATTGTTTCCAGACAAGGAAATGAAAACATCATCAAATATTAGAGAAAGAGCAATTCCCAGGAAATGATTATCCCAAAATGCAAAATAAAATTTAGGGAATGTGTTGATCCTCATTAATGAAGAACCAAGTAAAGTTTTTTATTAAACAGAGCAGAAATCTCCAAGGGGAAGCTGAGATAAATGAGCAAGAGAATGAGTTATAAAGGTACGTAACAGGCATAAGGAAGAATTACAAAGTAAATATAACCATAACTGCAGAATTTTAAAGCCTATATCAGAGCCTTACAGGTTAGAATTGACACTGTAAACTGTAAGATCTGAGGAGCTCTCTTAGAATGCAGAGGGAAATGTCCAAAGATAAAACTAGTAAGAGAAAATATAACAGATGTAAGAGAAAATATAACAGATGAGAAAAACAGAAAACAGAAATGCAACTTAAACATTATTGATAGGTATAAAGAAGACTTTTTGAGCAACAAGAAAGGAATAATAAAAAATACAATTCAAACACATTTTCCTGAAGTTAAAAAAAATTGAATATCAAAGAGGTCAAGCGTATTCTAGACAAATTCACCTAAAAGCATCCTGGCACATCTTATTGACAATGTTCAACTACAAGGTAAAAAAAATTAGAATCATCTATCAAATGAGAAAGTATACTCTTCTCTTTTCCCAAAATACATGCCTTGTCAATGGAAATGCATCTATATACATCTACAAAGTTTGCATCTTAAGAATTTTATACATACCCAAGTTGTCTTTCATAAGTGAAAGAAACAGATAATCTTTGATATGAAGAGGCTGTGAACGTACACCACCTACATGCTATTTTTAAAAGGTTTGTGAAGGATTGTTCCAGTCATGTAACAGCAAAATGCAGATCTTAAAATGTGGATAATGTAATTAGAAGATTTCGCATTGAGACTACTGCTGAAAAAGATAATAGCAAAACTATCTACCTAGCCAGCTAGATAGATAATACACAAAGAGTAATAGACAGTAATAGGAATTCATAGAAAATGTAAACCATCAACAAAATGACAGAAGAGACATCAGATGTCATTTTCATGGTCTGTTCACTCTATTCCTTGCTGCCCCCAAAAGGTCTGCATAGGAAACCCAATACATCCCATCTTCCCCCAATACTCTCAGGCCCACCATTGCAACTCACAGGAAGACCAACCCCATAAGTCTCTAATTGGTACTTATATCCACGTCCCCATAGAACCGTCAGGACTAACTGTATCATGCCTATTTTCCTATTCACTTTAGCACCACGTGAAACTCAAACTTCCCAGATTAACCCATATTAGCAAAGGAACACCTGAGCAGGCAAAACATTGACCTTACAAGCTCTGAGGGAGGCTCACCCCTGCCATTCCCATTGCATCTAGTGGTTCCCAACCTAATTAGATCCAATGTCCTGCTACTATAACAAATATTTTGTAGTGCTTGCTTTACTCTCCTGAAACAAAAAGTACAGGCAATATAACCTACAATGCATGCATAATTAAAAACAATCATACTAGGGGAAATACAAAGGGAAAAATATGTGCCCTGTTAATGTTCACGCATGACAACACTAGAAGACACAATGAAGGGTTAGATGCTTACAACGAGAGATGGAATCATCAGAATGTGACAGCGCTAATGTAGACCGACGCTGGCTTGTTTTCTTGTGACGTAGATATAGAGCAGTAGCGTGGTTGGTAATGTGATTTACTGAAATGTTGAATAACGGCTGGTAAATTTCCAAATAAAATATGTATCATCTTCCTTCAAGTTAAATAGTAGTTCCCATTCCTAGAAAATTTAGCGTTAACTAAAATTGTGCAGAAAATCTAGATTTACATGTTCTAGAAGGACACATTTATGAAATGGTTTTTCAGTAGGATGTTCCAAGTTTGTGTTGGTATGTGACAAAGAAGTTTTTTTTTATGGACTGTACCATTCATTACAGGATACCTAGCAACTTTAGCACCCTTCCATTAATTGTAAATGATGCCACCCTAATCATTATGACAACTAAAAAAAACACCCACTAATTTCCAAATACCCCCTAGGGGGCAGTACTACCTTTGCTGAGAAATGTTGATCTGAAATTAGCCTGAGAAGTTTATTACCACCAGGAGGACTACTGTAAGCTCTAATTTTGGCTCTACCCGCAAGCATACACAAACACATCAAGACTCATGGAAAGCAGTTTATGTTCCTAGAAGAAAAATTAACCATCTCAACTGTTTGCATTCACAATTTTAGTATGTTTAAACTTGATTTTCAGAATTGGTTCTTTCTTATTTTAAAGCTGGAGAAGAACTTCTGCTTTAAAAATGACTATCCTTAAATTCTCTAAAAGTTGACCATCATTGAAATTTTGTAACTGTTATGGTAGAGTTTATTCTAACATTTCTAAGGGAAATAAAAAGTATTTTGCTTATGAATGCAGTGCCTTTATTTTTTAATACTCAATCATTGTAAATAACTATGTGTTTTAAATTATATTAAAAAATAGAAAAATTCTTTGATGATCCAAAAGATTCCCTAATTTTGTTAAGATCAAGTAAAAAATAATATTAGTATAAGTCAAATAATATGGAATGTAAATGCTCAATTAAGTGAATGGCCAGAATGAGGTAAAATTAATTGGTGAGATATTATTGTGTAGGAGTTTATAGAACTAAACTGATAAATAATAGAATGTCAGAAAAGATAGGATTGCACTTGAAGAGAGCTCATGGAACATGAAAAACATAAAGGCAGAAAACAGTGAGGAGACGCAAATTGTAGTATGACACAATGCTTTAACTACTAAAGTCTAAAGAGTAGGTGGAATTCAATTATATCTCCTTTTTAAAAAGTTGACTTTTCCTTAACCTTGAGTTTTTCATTTATTTTAGCAGGACATCAAAAGGCAGAGTCTTGAGGGCCAGCCCGGTGGTGTAGTGATTAAGTTTGCATGCTCTGCTTCAGCAACCCAGGGTTCATGGATTCAGATCCTGGGCATGGACCTACACACTGCTCATCAGGCCATGCTGTGGTGGCATCCCACATACAAAATAGAGGAAGATTGGTAGAGATATTAGCTTGGTGACAATCTACCTCAAGCAAATAGAGGAAGACTGGCAACAGATGTTAGCCCAGGGCAAATCTTCCTCAGCAAAAACAAAAAACAAAAAAAAAGTCTTATCATACTAACTAGACTTTTGAGTGATTTGACTTCTTAACTGAGGGTGTTCATCCCATTCTTGACTTTTACCCTCTAGTTGCCTATTTACTGTAACATTTGGAGCATATCTGTTCCTCTAGGAATGTTTTGAGAAGTTGCAGGTCATATCTGATTATTGAAGCACAATTTAGGACACTGTTCTGGACCACAGCAAAGCTGTGTTTGTTCCCAGAAACACCAAGGATTCAATTTTGGAGTTTTGGACAAGTAACGAACACTTAAACAGCTAACTGCTAAAATTCTTATTATAGGCTTTGCATAGTCAAAATCTGTGTTTCTGCTACTATGTACATATCTATATATGTGTATATATACATGTATGATACATAGACATGCACTATATATGTATATGTATGCATATATAGTGAATAAGACTTAAATTTACTAAGAAAAATAACTACATCTATATATTAGACTACTAAAGCATCTGCTACTGAAATTGTAAACTTTCTTTTAAAATATTTCAATTGATTACTCATTTGGAATAATGTAAACCAAAGGAATATTAAGAAGGGGCACATTGTCAAAACATCATTAATGCCCCAATTTCACATCAATTATATCAACTAATGGAAAAGCTTTCTAAAACTATAAGTAAAATAACAAAGGGTGTCAGTTCAAGGACCCCTTAATTGTCTAAATTATTCCTGCAGGATTGGTGGTCTTTTCTTTGTATGGGCCAACTGCTTTCCCCATTCTTGTTACCCTGGCTCCTCCCACTCATACCCATAACCCTGCCATTGACCATGTTATTGTTTAGGAGCATTGTGATTTTAAAAGGATGTGTGTGGGGGTCATAGTTAAGCCATTGTCAGTTGCTATTATAATTATAGTGATTGTTATCTGGTGAAAGCTTTTTTGGCAGACTTCCACCAAAAGGCTAAAACTTACATCCACTTTATTTCCATTAAGCTATCCTGGTTTGTTGTTTAAAATGAGATTTAAATTCAGTTTTTTTTGTTTTAAATAATGTTAGCATTATTGAATTCCATAACTGCCAAAAAAGGCTTCCAAATTCATTTAAAAATCAATTAACTGATTGTCTTAAAGATTGTCACAAACCAGGACATTACACCATGTATGATGCAGGTTTGTGATGTCAGTTAATAAAATAGGTATGTATGTAAAATATGATGTTTTTTCTGAACTAAATTTTTTTAAGAAAGAGGAAATTTATAAAATTATGAATATTAGTTCTTTTTGAAAAAAATTCTTGTGATAAGTAAATAGCATGCCTCTAGGTATGCCTATGTGCTTAAGTAGTTCCAAATAGAAATATGAGAATAATTCCTCTGAGAAACTTTACTTTTGTTCACTATTAGTTACATATAAGGAAACATAAATAGATTTATAAGAAAGATATCTAGTAACAAGAATTTTAAAAGGCTATGCTATATTTAATGAGAAGATATAAAAAGTGATCTAGGGGCTGGCCTGGTTGTGTAGTGGTTGGATTCACGTGCTCTGCTTTGGTGGCCCAGGGTTCACAGGATGAGATCCCGGGTGCAGACCTACACACCTCTCATCAAGCCATGCTGTGGCAGCTTCCCACATACAAAAAAATAGAGGAAGATTAACATAGATTTTAGCTCAGGGCCAATCTTCCTCACCAAAAAACACTGAAAAAATGATCTACTATATGAGAATTTTGGTTGATCCATTTTATTCTGCGTGTACCTATGTATACTGAAGGAAAGAGGAGATAAATAATATTAGCATCCTGGAAATAAAAGTCCTGCTTACCCTTATTTTTCATGGGTTACAAGATCATTGATTAGATAAATCCTTCCATCAGAATTAACTTCTAAGTAAAAGATCAGCAAATAACTTCTTTCAGCTATAAATGCACAAAAGTAAAGCTCAAAAGAAAACCACAGACCTCAGGCAACCTCATGGCAAGACAACACTTGAAAATTAAAAATACAAAGTTACTTTTTTCCCTATTCCTAGAGCCCACATATTCCAAAATCAGTCATTTGTCTGACTTTCAACATTTTAAAATATAAGTGAGTCCCATTGAATTGAAGCATATTTGTATAGACACAGACATATATACTTTCAAATATTTATTTAAGATGTATGCGATAGTCCAAAAAAGGAGGTGAGCTGCTTGACCTCCCTAGGCTCAGTTTCCTTGTCTGTAAAAGGCTACTGACATAAATTAAACTTTTGAGATTGTTGCGATGTTTTCACAAGCAAACACAAAGCTCCAAGAGTTAGGAGAACGAATAGTTATTAATAGTCTAGTAGGTACCAAAACTATTTAAGCACATATATCATGGCATTTAATCCATATAACAGTGCCCATGAAGCACTTATGATAGAAGCTGTCTTATCCACCTCTTCTTAACTCATAAACCAAATTAATGATGTTCTATGTTTCCTTAGTAAAACATACTGCCTAATGCCCCTGCCACCCTGCAGACTGCCCGGGCATTTCCTCTGCAGCACTGGAGTTACATGAGTATCAAGGGTCCATTGTTGTTCACCCCTAGTTCTAGAATGCTAAGCTCAGTGCTTTGAAAAGGCTCCTGTAAAGGTGAGTCATTAATAAAACAATTGCTGATACGTTGGAAGAGTACAGACTTATGAAAGCCATTGATGTTTAGGTTTTATAAAATTAAGAGCAATTTATTTCATATCCTATCTTTTACTTGTAAAATGAACAAAAGAAATCGAATCTTTATTAAACAAGTGCAAGGACAACACGGAAAGCTTTACGTTTAGCAACTGCACCAACTGGCTGGCATAGGGGTTATACAGGCAATATTTGAAACACGAGCTCATGTGTATATTTAATAAAATGCAAAGATTTTACAGTACAGTGCATAATGTTACTGTATTTGGTTAGCTTGTGATGTAAACTCTATATATGTATTTGAAAAATAAATTTCCTAAATAAAAATACACAAAAGTATAAGCTCTATATAGCATCATGATGTTGCCGGTAGAATAATCTCTATTTATAAGTAATGTTTTTTGCCCACTTCAGAAAACAAAACTGCCATCTACACTGAGTCATGTCATCTGACTCGGTAGCGGTGAAGATGTGTGGAGTTTAGCATCTGAAGGTGCAATGGTAGGTAGAAAACTTCCTTTCAGAATTTTATGGTTCATTTTTTTGGAATAAGGGTCTGTTATACTAATCAAACAAGGAGGTCATTGGACTGATGTGGCTCGAATACCACGGAAGCCTACAAGCAAACCAAAATCTAAGCTTGTAAATGTCGGTTACAAAATCAAAATGCTAAGGACAATCAGTCACAAACAGACAACAAGATGTAAGCTCTAGCCAATCAAATAATTTCCTTTCTCTGCTCCTGCATTTTCTCCTTTTAAGTCTTTCCCCTGGCTCCTGTCGGCAGAGCATTCCCAAACACTTCCGGTTTGTCTCTGCCGGGTTGAAATAAATTTTTGCTCAAATAAACTCAAACTTTTTAACAGGCCTCAGTTTACCTCTCAACAGGTCTACAAACCTTTATTGACAGACCCTTTTATGGATTATTAACACTCCATGTTTAGGTTTTCCTACTTCAGTGGATCTGAAATATTTGCTTGGTGGTAAAGAATAGATTTATGATGTTTCTTGTTCAATAATGAAAAGATATGAAAGAAAAATAGACAAACATCTTTTTTTTTTAAGATTTTATTTTTTTCCTTTTTCTCTCCCAAACCCCCCAGTACATAGTTATATATTCTTCGTTGTGGGTCCTTCTAGTTGTGGCATGTAGGACGCTGCCTCAGCGTGGTTTGACGAGCAGTGCCATGTCCGCACCTAGGATTCGAACCAACGAAACACTGGGCCTCCTGCAGCAGAGCGTGCGAACTTAACCACTCGGCCACCCCCAGACAAACATCTTTTTTTCAGTTGATGCCATTAGGTTGAATCTAAATTAGGTCACATTTTGAGAACGTTTATACTCAAATTTTTTAGAATTGCATGGTGTAAAGATTATCTTCTATTTAAATGGAAATGTTTGTGAATATGCTTCATAATTTCCAAGTGCTAGTGAATATAAGATATTATTACTATATTATTTTTCATTAAGTCATGGTCTTAAGAAAAGATCCTTAAAAGCAATGCATTTTGATGAATAATTTTAATTGTCTTTTAAATTATCTTTCTAAAAGTATTTATTGGCAACTTCAACATAAATTTTAAAAAATTTATGTGTGATTTTTTTCATGGAAAAATACTGTTTGTAATATTCTAAAACATATTCCTATTGCTTTACCCATTTAGAAAAGATAGCTTTTCTTATACTTCCTTTTTCCAGTGTCAGACAGTTTGGTCTCATATATGCATACTTTGCAATTAAGAATAGTATTTGGTATGTACTTGATAAATTAGTTAAGTGGCAAAAGGTTTTGATGTGATTCTCGTTTCATCCTAGAACATGTATGCTTTAAATGCACACGCATAAGTAGATGGACAAAGAGAAGAAAATACTGGAAGACTCACAAGTTAGTTCTCTGCTTGTAATAATGCAACTAATTAAAGATGAAGGAAAGATAAAATGCTAACACTATGGGGCAAAGAAACAGAGAGAGAGAGAGAGGAAAAAAATCTGCTCGTTTTTCAATATGTCATTGTTTCTTAAATAAGAACAATGAAACACTGACCACAAATGGCTTAATTAATCTCCAGGCACAGCCTCTAGAACTGCCCCAGATTCAAGCTGGCATTTGATGACAATATAAGACATTTGTCTCTTGGGAATTTATTGTTTAGTTTGGCCGTAAATTTGTTGTTATAGTTACAAACCACAAGAAATACAGGTTTTCAGAGAACCACAAATTGGAGTAAGAATGGAACTCCACGTTCTGGATCAGAAGCCATTTCTATGTATATGTATTCCTAATATAATGTTAGTAAAACTCATATAACTTCTTTACATGTGGGAAAGACCTTTCTAATTTCGGATAGAGATGATCATGCCAGCTATGGTAAATATCAAGAGAAAAACACTAATAGTTTTTAAAGTACAATTTATGTAATGGATAGATGGTTCTAACTTCATGTTAATGGATATTTTTTTCAAAAATGATCTAACGCGATTTTAGCTTTCTCTTTTACTCTCGTTAAAGTTTTAGATATGATCTCTAAATGTTTGCTCCTGTGAATGTATGAATATGATTCCATAAAATCAATCCTATTGTTGGTGATAGCGAAGGAAAAGAAATTTCGATTTTGTCAATGAAAGAAAAGGAAAAAATTTTGAACTAAAATAGGATTTTTATAAATATTAAACTTGGCATGCTTTGTGTTTCTACAGCATGGAATGGTCATCAAATTAAATGCCTTGAAAACTTGTACTAATACGGGTGGTATTTACATTTCTTCACAGGAGAAGCATGAAAAATTTGCCACTGTGTGTATGTGTGTAAGTCACAGTGCAAAAATGATCTTGCACTGATTTTAAAATGAGATGAAGACATGCCGAAAGAATTTGTCAATTAGGATGTTTCTTAAGTGCTTTACAATTTTCCTTTCTAACTATAAATCATGCCATTGAATACAAGATATGCCAGCTACATTGTGGACAAAGGATATTAAGAGATGTTTTTATTGGTATAATCAGCACCTGTTGGTACCTAGAAAATGACAGACATATAGTAAATACTTCAAAATGTTTGCTGATGGATGGATATGGAGCTTTAAGGAAGCTGCATAATAAATGATCTCATATCATGGAATATCTTTTCATTAGAGGTATTCTTATCTTATTCTCACACAGTTTTAGATGTTGAGACAGAATAATAAAATTCCTTTTTTTTTTTTTTTTTAAGGAAGATTAGGCCTGAGCTAACATCTGCTGCCAATCCTCCTCTTTTTGCTGAGGAAGACTGGCCCTGAGCTAACATCCATGCCCATCTTCCTCTACTTTATATGTGGGATGCCTGCCACAGCATGGCGTGCCAAGTGGTGAATAGGTCCACGCCCGGGATCTGAACCGGCAAACCCCTGGCCGCTGAGAAGCGGAACGTGGGAACTTAAACCTCTGCACCACCGGGCCGGACCGAGAATAATAAAATTCTAAGTGCAGATTTGTAAGGTGGTCAGAATAGGTGTTGCCCTTCCCCCTTACCCATCATTCCTTTTTAATATGCACACAGACATAATAATTCTCAGAGAGTGAGCAGGTAGCAACTGTGGGGTTAGGGTTGGGGGTGCCTAATGGTGTTCGTGTCATTCTAGGAGGAATAGTTCTAATAAAAAATGCTGAAGGCAAAACAAAAAGACACATTCCTAAGTGAAAGATAGAGGGCTGGACTGGGAATTGTGCACATCACTGCCTGAGAAGAGAAACTGATCAAGACCCAACTAAAAGAGACACATACTAAAGGTAAGCCCACATATTTTGTTTATTGAAAAATATTGGGGGGATCAATTCTTGCTCTTTCAACATGAGCTGTAAGAAAAAGCATACTGTTGATCAAGTAAAAGAAAAGGATCTCTAAAAGATCGGGGAACAGCACATATACGACAGTGGTTTCTCACTGGAACCTGCGGTAGTTATAAGGGAGACCACAAGCATTAGCCATCTGGATTGTGGGCTTCCCTCACACGGTGCAGTGAGATTATCTCGACAACCATGACTTCTTGAGCGAGTGGTAGCTTTCCTGAAAAGAGGGTGGATGGCTAAACAGAAGGACAAACCACCCCAGCACTGGCTGGACCTTCATCTGTAATCTTGGGTTATTTGTCTTCCTGAGTAGAAAAGAAAAATAGCATAAACATGAACAGTTTCTTGAAGAGACGAGTTTAGGATTTTCTTATAAGCAACAAACAAGGAAAAAAATAAGTGAAAAAGCTCCCTGTATGGTTCCATTAGTGTTAGGGACTGAATTGTATCTTCCCTGGAATTCATGTGTTGAAACTCTAACCTCTAGTACCTCAGAATGTGTCTTGAAGACCTTAGAGTGGCCCATAATCCAATCTGGTTGTCCTTTATAAGAAGAGGAAATTTAGATGGACAGAGAGACACCACAGGTGCACAGTCACAGAAGGAAGACCATGTGAGGACACAGTGAGAATGTGCCCCCTCCAAACCAAGGAGAGTGACCTCAGAAGACTCAAACCTGCTGTCATCTGGATCTTGCTCTTCCAGCCTCCAGAACTGTGAGAAAATGAAAGTCTCCTGTTTAAGCCACCCATATGTGGTATTTTGTTATGGCGGCCCTAGAACACTTGTATAGTTAGTAACCAAAACGCACGCAAAATCTCTCAAAATGTAACAGCTTTCTTTTTCTTTTTTAACTCTATATTTTGAACCACTAAACTGTTCTCCATCTCTGCAACTGTATTATTTCAAGAATGTTACATAAATAGAAGCAAACATTATATAAATTTTGAGATTGGCTGTTTTCACTCAGAACCATTCTCTTGAAACTCATCCAAGTATTGTGGGCAACAATAGTCCATTCTTTTTTATTGTTGAGTAAGATGCCGTGATATGGATGCACCACAGTTAGTTTAACTATTCACTATTGAAGGAAGTTTGAGCTGCTTCCAGTTTGGGGCTAGTACAAGTGAAGCTACTACTAACATTCATGTACAGGTTTTCATGCAGATATGTAAGTTTTCATTTCTCTCGAAAACATGTTGCAGTGTGTGATTACTGAGTCGTATGGTAAGTAGTTTTACTTTTATAAGTGCTTTGCTGTTTTCCGGGGTGGCTGTACCACTTTACACCACCCCCAGAAATGCATGAGAGGTCCAGTTTCTCTGCACCAACAAATGAATAGTGCATGTGCTATATAAAATTTTTCAGAACATCAAAGTATGGAAATCGTCTTTTATTTTGTGAGGTTAGCATGCCTGGTGCACCAAAACCCGGTAGTGTGCTGGTAAGCTGACTCTCCGGAATTTAAGAGAAAAAAAAAGGCCTTGATTTATAGCACTTGCCTATTTGCAAGGTGTAGGTATCCTTGCCAAGGCTGGTGTCAAACTACCACATGACTTCACTGAGAGAAAAGTTGAGAAGATGTGCATACAAGTGGTTCTTGCATGGTGGCACAAACCAGTTCTGGTACACTGCTGCACAGAAGCCCGTAGGCATTCGCGCACACACACACACACACATATGCAGATTTATCTCCTTCATGAATATAGATAGAAATTTAAATAAACCAGTGGTGTGAATTTAGTGACACAATGACATAATCAAATGTAGACAGATATAAAATAAAAAGCATATCATGGTATAACTTTGGAAATAAAAAGTGCATATTAGTGTATTTATGGAATAAAAGAAACTGAAAACAGAAAAATGTTAATAGCATTTATTTCTGGGTAGTTGGATGATGAATGATTTTTGTTTTCCCGATTATGTTTTTCTTGATATCCCAAATTCTTTTCAATGAACGTTTTCTTTTAATCAAAATTAAATAATATATGTTATTATATTTTAAGGTTTAAAATTTGAGAGGAGAAAGTTATGAAAGAACATAGAGCAAAGCGAAACATGGATAAGTGACAGTACTGTATAATGGACTGCAGATTCAGCTCAGAAATAATGAAGTTTATTTTAAATGGAAACTAAACAAGATCACAAGGAGCAAATCAGAGATGTTTCCAGGAGAAAATAGATTTGAGCATGACTTTCCCCTCCTTCCCATCTAAGGAAAATTCTCAAAGAGATTCCATACGTACCTACGTTTGTATCTATGTCAGAGAAAGCGAGACAGACAAGTCCTGGGAGGCAGCTTGCTGTTGTGAAGGAAAAATGAAGTGCGTCAGATGATCCTGAGTTTGGAACCTCTTCCTTCTTACGATATTTGGGGCAAGTCACCCCCTCGAAGCCTTGGTTTCTTCCTCTCTAGCATGGGACTAATATTCTTGCTTGATTAGAAGGTTAAATGAAGCAATGTATGTTTTACAAAGACTTTCCTAGAAGTTCTGTCTTATTTTATTTGAAATCATAAACCACGAAAATCTCTGTAAGTTTTTACAACGATGACATTAAAGATTACTGGGACAGGAAATATTTCACTTAGATGAGCTAGATGGGATTTTTAAAAAGATTAATTTTAAGTGAAAAGAGAGATTATATGATGTTTAAAAGATGTGTATTATATTTTTTTTTTTTTTTTAAAGATTTTATTTTTTCCTTTTTCTCCCCAAAGCCCCCCGGTACATAGTTGTGTATTCTTCCTTGTGGGTTCTTCTAGTTGTGGCATGTGGGACGCTGCCTCAGCGTGGTCCGATGAGCAGTGCCATGTCCGCGCCCAGGATTCGAACTAACGAAACACTGGGCCGCCTGCAGCGGAGCGCGCGAACTTAACCACTCGGCCACGGGGCCAGCCCCGATGTGTATTATATTTTAAAAATCAGTTACAGGAAGTAAATTTTTACCTTTTATATGATCCACTCGTTTGTTCATTCATTCAACAGATACTTATAGAGCACCAACTCAGTGAAAATCAGCATTAGTTTAGGAGAAAGTTACTGGAAAATACAAGATAAATGACACCTGGGGTCAAGGAATTTTCAATAACTTCAACAGATGGCATTTTGCACATTTCAGAGCAGTGCAGACAGCAATGGCCAGTACTGTTGTCTCTGTGTCTATTTCTTCTGTGGGAATATGTACCTCTAGGTCTGTGCCAACTAATGCTTGAGGTTAGGACAAGCACTTATTCAGCTTGATAATGAAATAGAATGTATAAAGTGTACAATGAATATCCTAACTTATAATCATCTACTCCAGAATTACTCAATCTTTCGTTTATTAGGATATGATAAGAGCAATACTCAAGTCTTATCTTCCTGACTGCCTCCCTCTCCTCTAAAAGAGGTAAGTCGTGCTAGTGTTCCACAACAACACTTTCCCCACTAGTTAGCTATGACCACTGTATTAGTCAGCTCAGGCTGCGATAACAAAATACCATCGGCTGGGTTGCTTAAACCACAGACATTTATTTCTCACAATTCTGAAACCTGAGAAGTCCAAATGCTAAAACTCCAAGGGATGAAGGGGAAATGATCGCTGGCATCCAAACAGCTGCAACAAAGATGGTATGTAAGGATAATAGAGTATGATGCATGAGCTTCAAATATGCTCGGGATTTCCAAGAAGAAGGAGTAACTGACTAGAGGCAGAAATGAAAAGCAAGAAAGACCTACAGCACATGGCATGTGTGAGAGAGACAGCCACCATCTGAAAAGGCTTCAGAGGACTGCATATTGTCGGGGTAAGGCTGGATTTCAACTAAAGAAAGAAGATGAAGGGAACTTTTGGAGGATCCCTAGAGGTTTTAGAGAAATTTGCCGATGGCTGCTTGTGAGTTCCAGAGATCTTCTTCTAGAATGGATTTCAAGAGTTGGAGGGGATGGGAGATGGACTCAGAATAACTCATTCAGAGATATATGGGCCTGCATTTATGAGTATTAGAGACAAGCCAGGAAGTCTCAGCCTTCTCTCTTAGGCTTGTCAAGGTAACAAAGGTAAACAAGAATAAATGGTGTGATGAGATAATTCTTATGGTCAGGCAGGCAGACAGAGTTAGAGAGGCTGTGGATGTTGGGGATGGGTAAGGATCTTGCCATGAGTGTGTGGAGCTCTCCAATAAGTTGTGTAATCAAAAGGGGGTCAAAGTTACCAGAAACATGTAGAATTTAGAGGAAACACATTTCAGCTGGAAATTATTGGTATGGATTTAAACACATGATCAGTAAAGTGGCAGTTCTGTAACCTTTTAAAAATGAACAAATGATAGCAACACTAAATACTGTTATAAATACATGTGATTATAAACTTATGTGTAATATAATAATTCTTAAATTAAATTAATGTTTAATGAAAATACATAATTATAATTTTCCTTTGTGAAGAAAATATTTAATGTGAAAAATTAACCTAATTGGAAAGTATATAGAGATATATGATAAACTTACATATGCTACCATCCGAAATTAATAAATTTTAACAATTTATAGCATTTGCTTCAGATTACTCTTTAAGCAAGAAAACTCAACAATACACGTATATACATTTTGCCAGACTCATTCCTCTTCCTTCTTTTCTAGAGGCAACTGCTATTGTGAAGTTTATTTGTTCTTTATTTGTCTGCTTTGCATACATTTTAACAGGTATATATTCACAAAAGCATGTAATATTATTTTGTGAGCTTTAAAATTTCTTGTAAATTTTATCTTATTCTTATCAAAATCATAGTATCTATACCTGCCAATATAGAACTAGCTTATTTTCATTTAGTGTTATACTTCATTTAGTATTATACTGTTCATTTAGAATTATAATAGAGATCTATTCTATCACATGAATATATCATGATTTACTTGTCCATTCATCTGTTGATAACATTTTGGTAGCTTTCAGTTTTAACAGTGGCAACAATGTCACAATGTACATTTGTGAATATGCCTCTTTGAACATGTGTAAAAATTTCTCAAGGGCATATACTTAGAAGAGGAATTGCTGAGTTGTAAGGTATGTTCAACCTTACTAGCTGTTACAAAACTGCTCTTCAAAGAGGTGATACCAATTTCCATTCCAGCAAAGCTGGAGAGTACCCATTTACCTCTACCCTTTTCTACACTTAGGATTGTCAGACTAACACATTTGCCAGTTTGAAAGGGGAGATATTATATCTCACTCTTTTAATTTGCATTTCCCTGACTAGTAAAGTTGAACTTAGTTGTTTTTTTGACAATTCTTGCATCATCTTTTGTAAATTTCCAGTTCATAGCCTTCTTTTCCCATGAATATATATATATATATATACATATATATATAGTTATGGATATTGGTTTTTGCCTGCTATGCATGTTTCAAGTTTTTAGTGCCTAGTTTTAGCTTTGTTTTATGGTGTCATTTGGAAGATTTTCGATGTGATATAACTGAATTGGTCCAACTTTTCTGCTTAAAATCTTTGCTTTTGGTCTGATGAAGGTCATTAGTAAAATATTTTAATCTTTATAGAATGCGTGGAAATAGCTCACACTATTATTTCATTGATAGAGCTAGCTCAGCAATGAAGATAGAATGTTCAAAATTGTGTGACCAGATTCAGAATGATCATTTTGTAGATAGAGTACTATCAATCATATGAGATGTATGTTACTGATTACAAAATACTAAGAAGGCAGGACTATAAATGGTGAAAAGAATAAGTATTTCCTATTCACTTTGCCTTGTACATGTTTTATGTATAGGATAAGCTTGATTGATCACCTTCAAAGACATTGCAGGAAATGTTTGGAGCCGATTCAGACAACAAAATCAATAGGGTCTAGATAGACTGAGTTCATATGAGCAGATTTATTATCTTGACCTTTCACTCAAAAAGCCCTGTCTTATTTTGTTATAATAACAGTTAAATATGCTTGTTTATAAAGCAAAAGGGAGCAGATAACTCTGATGTGAAAACATCGTTAAAATCTCAGGGCTTGTATATGATTTGGGAACCCAGGACTGTTTTTAGCTTCTTTTAGAAATGATTCTGTTCCCAGAAGAGTGTCACTCCATTGTTTCCTCAACCTCACCGCCTTGAGGACTCAGAATAACCAAACTCTGCTCTATTTTTACAGTATCACCTAAGTTATTTTCAGTTCCAAAAGAATTTAGGAGTAGATTAAGTTAAATTTGGGTGTCTTAGAGTGAGTTGAGCTTATCTGAGGTCTATGTATAGAGGGATTTGTTAAAAGGCAGAACAATATTACAAAGTTCTCCAACTCATATGATTTATTTTCAATGAACATAGATAGATAACTCTGTTTATGTATGTACTTAAACACATTCTATTTTTAAACTTTTCTATTTGTCTTTACTCCTTTGGTGGTTTCATCAGTTTCATGACTTAGAAATGTCATCTATTTGGTATGATTATTTCTCCAGTCTTATCAAAGTTATTTCTCCAGGCTTAATATCTCCACTAAATATCAAACTTATGTTCAATGGCCCACCAATGTCTCCACTTGTATGTTGAATGGGCTTCTCAAAGTTAATATTTCTAAAACTGAGTTTCTGACTGCTCCTACCTCACCCTCAAACCTGCAGCTCCCATAATCCTTCTTACTTCAGAAATAGTAACTCCATTCTCTTGGTTGTCCAGGCCAAATGTGGCATCATTCTTTACCTCACTCTTGCTTACACCACATTGTCCTCTATAAGAAAAATGCTATCACCTCTGCTGTTAAATGTCCAGAGCCAAATACTTTTCACCACCTTTGCTGGTACCATCCTGGCCCAAGCAATCATCAGAAAACCAATACACAACCTTGCTATAATTTCCTAAGTACAGTTGGAGCTTGGCAATGTTTTTGGAGGTGAGGACTTAAAGTAATGTGGAAAAGAGGTGCTAAAATATTTGGACGTCATGCCTGTCTTACATTCAGTAGAGTACATTGGTCAAGGAAGCAACATAAGTGTGATGGTTAATTTTACGTGTCAACTTGATTGGGCCATAGGGTACGAAGATGTTTGGTTAAACATTATTCTGGATGTATTTATGGGAATTTTTGGATGAGATTAACATTTGAATTGGTAGACTGAGTGGAGCCGATTGTCCTCTCTGATGTGGGTGGCCCTCCTCTAAGCTGTTGAAGGCCTGAATAGAACAAAAGGCTGAATGAGGGAGAATTCGCTCTCTCTCTGTCTGACTGTCTTTGAGCTGGAATGTCAGCTCTCTCCTGCCTTAGTACTTGGGCTCAGAGTAGAATTTACACCAACGACTCGCCTGGTTCCCAGGCCTTCGGACTCCGACTGGAATTTACCATTGGCTCTCCTATGTCTCTAGCTTGCTGACTGCAGGTCTTGGGATGTCTCAGCCTCCACAACGGTATGAGCCAATTCCTTATAATAAATCTATCTCTCTCCATATATCAATATATGTTAAGGGGACATATTTCTGTTCAATGTGAGGAAAAGATTCCTTAGAATTAGAATATTTCCATTAAAAAAGGGGGCTGTTTAATGAGATTGTGGGCAGCTTGTAACCACAAAATTTTTCAAGTTAGAACAGGGTGTCTTTCTGTTTTAGAGGGCTATGGTTAATGGGAGCCTATGTATATCTAATAGATAGATAAATAAATGGAGATACTAAATTATATCCTTTCTCTCTTCAGAATATGTACTGAAAATAAAACACCCAAGTGAACAAACAAAAAGAGGCAGCATAGTGTTGTGCACATAGCAGATGGCCAATAAATCTATGTAGAATTAATAGATTAACAATTGTACTATGTTACAACACTCAAAGGATCATGGCGAAATCATTTTCTCTATCATCTCTGGAGGATGTAGTTGCTTGAGCTTACACAACTCTTTATTTAGAGATTATAAATTCTGTCCATATGCTATTGGTGCTAAATTATTTCTTTTTTTTGCTACATACTTCATGCAAACAATGGCCTGATAAGTCCCGAAGCTTTAGCATTGTATTCACAATGTGGTAGTATCTTCTATAAAATAGACATTGGTATACTTATACAAAATACACTGGAATGCTGATGTCTTTATGCTTAGGAAAATATTCCATGGAGCTCACTACTTGGTTTTTTATATTTTTTGGGGAAAGGAGTTTCACATAACAGCTGGTGAAATCCAATAAACTAGGTACGTTAGGGCTTTCCATAGTCCCTGGAAAATATATGTAATGTAAATAAGCATTTTCTTTTGTACATCCCTGTCTACATAGTATTTGAAAGTCTTAAAATAATAAAAATTGAATCTTTATTTTTTAAACACTTTCTAGTAAAGTGGCTAAAAAAAATCCCTTAAGACCAGGAATTACCTGATTTTAAGCTTGTATCAATACAATTGCTCCTGAAAATTATTTATTAAATAATCAAACTTAGTTCTTTTTTTGCTCGTATTTGTATTTATAAGTAGGTTGAATGACTGATTGGAATACAGAAGTTGATTCAACCTATGTGCTCCAAACTACCTCTGTGACCCCACAACCAAATGCTTGATGCTTCCCAAATCCTGCTTAATTTGATGCCATAGAGACAGTTTCTGACAATTCATTTTTCCAAAATTACTACTGATGTGTTTTTATGAGTGTTCTCTTGTAGTGGACCAGTGATGTTTCATCTTTGTCTAATCATACCTGTTTATCTTTATTTGGTTTGGTCTTTTTTTCATCCATTCTCTAGCTTTACCTCTTTTCACATCTTCTTTTTCCATAAACTTCAGAATACCATATAGTCTTTCAATTAAAACAAATTAACATCTCTCTTTCTTGGAAAATTTTACAGCAATTGTTGAAAGAATTATGGTATCATGGAGTATCATAAAATGGGGTTAATAATTAGCAGTGATTCTTAGAAGCTGGTGATTTTGTGTGATTATTACTCTCCAATACGTCCATCTTTTCCAGGTGTATCCAATTCAACTCAACAAGCCCTTGAACAAATTTGTTACTAAGTTTCTCCCAGGAGACTATGTGATTGAGAGTATTAAAAACGTCATTGGACATTAGAAGATGAGAAGGACCACCTTCACTTCTAGACTTTGACAATTTTAATAAAGTCTAAAGAAACACATTGAAGAAGCACGATGTTTTAGAGCTAGCTCATCTCCCCTGTAATTTCACTGGTAAAGAAATTAAGGGCAGTCCTAAGTCATTCCAGTTATCATTAATCTTTTTCAGGGAAGCATCCCAGTCACTGAGTTCTCAAGAATTAAAAAAATATATATATCCCTGCTACCTTTTCTTTGCTATCCTATACTGTTATTTCTAGGTAAATTAAAAAAAAAAATCCAAAAATTGGTGAAGTGGAACAGACACACAGTAATACTGTGTCAAGATTTATTTATGGCCTGCCAGTTAAGATGGACAAAAAAAAAAAAAAAAAACTAGAGGATTTTAAAAACAGTACTTGCAAAGAATTCCATGGTGAGTGGTACATCTCACTTGTCAAACTGGAAATGGAGACAGTACAATCTATATCTGTGATTATTTGCTTGGGTACACCGTCTATTTTCCCAGATCTTACATTAATCATTTTATTTTCTGCTTGCCTGACGTGACATTCCAAGATAGAAATCACTCTGATTTTATTTATCTCTTGTATTTCCTGGTTTCTACAGACCTTATTAGTTTTAACAGGTGGTATTTATTTTAAATATAACAACCCCTAACTCATGACTGGCATGTGTTGTAACAGTCTGTAGGATTACTCAATTATTTGGAATTCAGAATGAATTTGCCCATAAGGACAATGCTAGGAATGCACGTTAAATTTTTATGGCTAAAGGTGAAATTGCATCTACATCATGATGCACCAAAATTGTAGTTCTAGAGGTAACATTTCTTTGTGCTGATCATCATTTATAATCCTGCTCTCAAAGGTGTAGGACTTTCCCAGGCATCTATCCAACTATCTCTTCATTAATTCATCTAAAAAATATTGTACCAGTGTATAAGAAGAGCCATATATTAGGGATTTAAAAGTAGTGGAAACACTATTTCTGTTCCTCAAAAGCATATAGTCCAGCACAAGTGACACAAAGTACTAGGCAAAAACAATACAGTGTTATAACTGTTCAGCCCCTTCACTGAGATGTGATGCACACATTGGTCAAGGGCAAGGCAGGGGCAGAGAGATGATTCCAGGGGCTGACACAGGAATTCAGGAGAGACATGGTGCTGACAGAGGAGATGAAAATCAACGAACACGGTTTCCTTCAAGGAAGGAAAGGAGCCCAAGATGACACCCAAGATGTTGGCTTGGGAAACTGCTGGACAGTGGCTTGGAGAGAGTTAGTTTCTAGTCCATCTACATTTTCATAAGAGAAATGATCTTTTTATGAGAGTAAATAACAAAGCCCAAGACAACCAATTCTCTGATTAGGGTGACCATTTAAAGTGAACTTTTCCTCAATATTACCAAGTTTTCCTAAATATTTTCTAATCCTTTGATTACTAATTAATTTATGTAGCCAAGTATTAAAATGATGATGATATTTATTCCTGATGGAACTCAGGGTTATTATCAGCTTGAGATCACTGCATTGGTTTTAATGTGTTATCTTTGCTCTAACATACGACAAACTGAGCACTTACCATGCTCTTCATCTGCCCAAGGTGCTTAAAACCATCCATAGTCATTAGCCGCTAAGCAATGGAGTGGCTCAGCTCAGCCAATGAAGCAATGAGCAGCTTTTCTCCCCCTGAAATACCAAATGTTTCAGTAATTTGTGCAATGAATTACTTGATACTTAAGAAATATTTCATTGTCATGTGTTTGTTTGGTTGGTTTTTTTGATGAGGTAGATGAGCCCTGAGCTAAAATCTGTTGCCAATCCTCCTCTATTTTGATTGAGGAAGATTAGCCCTGAGCTAACATCTGTGCCAATAGTCCTCTATTTTATATGTGGGTCACCACCACAGCATGGCTGACAAGTGGTATAGGTCTGCACCCAGGATCTGAACCTGCGAACCCAGGCCACTGAAGCGGAGTATGCCAAACTCAACCACTAGGCCATGGGGCCAGCCTCAATTGTTGTGTTTTTATGCATGGTTTCCTCCTTTTAATTTATTGCAAGTAGCTAACCTGAACATGTGACATTTTATACTAAATTATAATAACCTATTTACTTAATACATTTTCAAATAAATGGTTCACAACTCTCTTTGGGTTCAAACTTCCATTTATCTTTTCAGAAGATTTGGCAGGCCAGGGGATATTGTGAAATAAATAGCTATCCATTTTATCATGGTCATATTTATGTAAGTTCAACAGCAAATTTTCCTATAAGATTGGGCTTTGTTGTTTACTTTTGCTTTACTTTCATACAGGTTGGGCACATGGTTTTTGGTGGACGTTATCCAACATCCTTTCCTGTAAAGCTGATTTTCAGTGAAATTCCATAGCTTTAGCTTATTTAATATTCCAGATGCCTCAATGAGTTTCATTTTGGGTGTTATTCTTTTGGTAATATGTTTCTATCTTTCTCTTTCAGAGTCTGAATGACATTCAGTCCCTTGCAGATCTGACACACGACTTGCTCGAACATACAACTCCTTCACTTCCTAGTACATTTCATCTCTCCAACTGTCACTCCAATCTTTGCAGCTCTTTGGAACTTACTCCTTTTGTTCATTTTCACATTTTTTTTTTCCTTTGGTTAAGTACTTTGGCAGTCAGAAAATGATTCACTGAATTTGTTTATGCAATGCTGTGTAATTTGACACAGTATTGTGTGTTCCTAACATTCATCCTTTTACTAATGATGTTCCCTTGTTACCTTATTTGTCATTCATATCCTTGACAGTTCTCTAAAAGAAAACCACTTTTCCTGCACTTGTTATCACTTTCTTCAACCATTGTCAGTTTAAATTAGTGCATATGATTCTGCAAGAGAAACTTATCTTTTGTTAATAATAATGAACTAATGAACTGATTTTCTTAACTACTTCTGAGAAAAAATAATAGCAGTTTAGAAGAGATAACTATTCATTCTCTCTCTTTCAAGGAAAAGATTCAGTTTGAATGATGAATCTTTTTATGTAGGGAGTCCGTTAAAAGCACTTATAGCTATCGCTTTTCAACAGCAATACAACAACAATAACAACAACAAATATTTTTAACTGTCTGGGATTGCTGAGTCTAGAAGAAGGAATGATTTAAATCTAGTTAGGAATTTATGACAGTTGGGAAACGAGCCATCAACATTAACAGAAGCTTTTCTCTGATCCTCAGTGCTGGTTACTGCCCACGTTTAAACAAGCAAGCCTGTCTATTTTGATCTCAGGGGAAAAATACGTGGGAGAAAATCTAAGTCCAATTAAGGATTTAATTTATGTATGGTTACATTTGTCAGTCCCTGTTTACCATATCTCAGATCAAAGACATTGTCTTGCTTTTACTAAAGTTAACTTGATTAGTGAGTCCGTCATAGTCATTAGGTCAGGGAGTACAATCTTTTTATGATCCACCTAGCTTACGTGAATAGTTGCAATTGCCACTACCTAAAACCAGTGAGAAGCCCATTTTATACTAACGGTTGCTTTCACCTTCATAAAGGAACGCAAGTGACAATATAATTACAGACATCAATCAGTAATATCTTTTTCTGCATCGAGAATGGTATTGAAACCGCAATGATGACATGAAGATAGCACACTGAACCTGCAATAAGAGGTTTTGTGTTCAAGTCTCTACTTCACCATGCGCAATGTGACCTGAGACAATATAGCTAACTTTTTGGAACCATTGTTTATCATCAATAAAGAAGAATAATTGCCTTTTCTACCACAAACAATTTTTTAAAATAGTATATAAGAATGTATATGAAAAGCCTGTAAACTTCTACATTAATGTTGTATTCATTCTAAAAACTACCCCAAGACAATCCCCTACTCAAGTTTTCCTAATATGTTTACTTAATCCAATTCAAACACCAGTCTTGTTTTCTCTAGTCTCTGAAACTGGGGGATCATTATTCACCCATATTAATAATATAGATACAATCAGAGAATTGCCTTGACATCTTCTAGATGCTTACAAACTGTATGTGCGTACTCAGTTTTCATATTTTCTGTTTTAAAATAGGCAATTGCCATTCCAACCACCCATTCCCACCTTGTCCCCCATGTAAACTAAATACTTCAGACTGAACAATGTGGTGGAATTCTGGAACTGGGCTTAGAAATGGATATTCCTTTTCAATTACCTAAACATGATATCACCGATATTTTTTTAAAGAGCAGCTATTGTTGATGTGTTCAAACCTTGTGATGAATCAAAGTCTATGTTAGTTGGAGAATATAGTCTTTCATAGGAATGGTGAGCTTGACTTTGACCAGATAAGATTTCCCTCAAGGGAACTGGTGAGAAGCTCTAAAATTGTGGTCTAGTTTTTAATTTCTCTCTTTATTTTATTTTCTTCTTCTTGCTTTTTCTTATTGCCTATCTTTAGTGATTTTTCTTAAAAGCTAATCAGCATATCTACAAGTAGGGAAAAATTTATGAAATTTAACTAAGATCATATGGTACCTAGCAGCAGTGGTTATATTAAACTATTTAGCAATTGCTTTAGCATGAGCACCGACCAATCAGATAGGACACTGGCAACAAGTTCATACATAGCAGTAGTACAACTGAATGTCAGCAGTGCTTTACTAGTAACTTTAATAAAAGTTTGTCAGTGAAAGAAGTCATAAGAAATAGATACAACCATAAAAACAGTTGCAGCATTCACTTTCTCGTTACAGGCATAAGCCACTTAAAAACTGTTATTGGCCTTACTTTAAATTATGTGAACAGGAATCCTCAGGAATGTATGTTTTAGACCAGGTCTTCACATGTTTTCAAACAAGATTTTACAATATGTAAAGCAGACAAAAGTGCAGCTGTTCTGGTTAAAGCAGAGTAGAAATCTCCGGTAGCTTCTCCATCAGCCCGTGAGGTACCTCCAGGGCATGCCAAGATTACATAACAGTTGGAGAGTCTCAAAGAGCAGGGGACACTTCCAAACCCTGAAAGCCCTACTCTGTATTAATTTTTTCCAGTAGGAAAAATAACCAACAACATTAGGAAACAAATTTTTTTGATACTTTGAGCAGAAGTTTTAGTACATAAATATGCTGATTGAAGTGGCCTTTCTAGCACAATTCTTCAAAATCCAAGAATCATGAAGTTTTAATTTACTACAGCCTGCAAAACATATGTTGGACACTTAACCAAATAAAGCATTCTGTTTGGGTTCCCAAAAGATCCGAAGATAAAGAAACATAAGCCCGCACTCAAGGAACTTAATTGTTCTAGTAGATCAGAGGAAACCAACAACAGTAATCAAGGCATAATATCTTTCTTGATTTCTTAACTAGAATTTCCCAATTATCATTGTCCTCTGTCAATATTAACATGCATTTTATTTTTCCTTGAGATAGTTATGCCACAGAAAATGCTACAAAAATCTCCATAACTCTGAAAAAATCTAGTCTTTCTGAAGGCACTCATTCGTTCATGAGCCTCCCAAGTGGTTGGAACCACTTGATCTGGCTATGCCTGTGCTGTATTCACAATGTAGTTAATACAGAGGGGAAACCCACTCATAAGCTCAGCAGAAAGAATAAGAGATCCTGGTATATCACCCACAGCTGTTAGATCTTAAGAAGATTCCTGAATTTTTATACTTTATGTCAAATTTATGCTTGTACTAAAAAATAAATTTTCTGTCAGTTTTTATTGGCGAGATAGAATAGTTCTTTAAAAACAGCTATTTTATGATTTTTTTTTGTTAAATTCAAGCTTACAGATGCTTGTCTTTAGAGAAACTATAGCAACGTTGGTGTATGAAATCTGTTTCTTCTTTCTTTTTGTCTCACTCTATACTGATCCAGTAATGGCACACAGGCATTCAATTGGTCACATTTTCTGCACAATTTAACCATAGGCGTTTATTGTTTGTTTTCTTAGCATATTAATATGAGTTTCCCATCAGATTAAGAAATAGATGTTTTGCATATGTCCATCGGTAATGGAGTGAGGTGGACCTACACTTGACAAATACTGAAATAGGACAGAATGATAAATCTCTCGGTGGCTGGCCCATCTTTTATAGCAAGTTCAGTCTACCCTCTAATTCCCCTGTGTAATGGACAATCTGCATGTATTAAATGGTCCTTATCATTTCCTATAATGGGGGTGTTGCCACACAGTTGAGGAGATTTTTGAAGTAACATATGGCTAGTTAATGTCTTCTTGGTAAGTTCCGCCTAGATAATAAAGAATTGAAAGATGTGAGTTGTGTGCTGTAGATTGAATTCACCTCATTTTTACTATGCATTGTAAGTTTAACCTCCTGAACATCTTTTTTTCAGCATGTATGTACATCCTGCATACAAGTATGAACTAAAAGGATGAGTGTCCAAATATTTAACTCAATATAGAGATTCCAAGGGAATAGTAATCTTACGACATTATTCAAAGGAATAAAACAACCTCCCCTAGACATCAAACAAGAGCTACAAAATATTAAGAATCAATACATAGTCTTAGCCTATTAAAATTACCACAAATCTTGGAAAGGCAATTTTATATATTTTAAATGAAAAATAATTGGTAATACGTCAATGTGAATGCTGAAGAAAATAAATCATGCCTTGACTGATATGACGAATGTGCACAAGATTCCATTTTTTCCAAAAAGATTCCACACATTCTACTATAAGTCCTGAATATTAATGAAGTGGACTGTGGACATTGGCTATAGACAATGGCCAATGAATGGAATATGGTCTCTTGGTCACCACTAACAACTACATACAACAGAACTCCAACGCATGGTGCCATCGTGGAAAAAGGAAAACAAATTATTTCTGTGTATGCTTTGCAGGAGACCTTTGGAAATGCTTTTGCATGACCCCTGCTACACACAGATACCACAGCATTCACCAAGGTCAAACAGCTTATATTATTAGCAAGCCACACTATCATCAATTCCTATGTATATAGTTGTAAGTATATATGTGTATATGTATATATATATATTCAAATAGTTTATCTATATCTACACATACTTATACCTTATATATCACAATTATTCCAAAAATGCCTGTATCTGTAAAATACAATAAAGATAATAGATGCAAGAATTTTTTAGTTACTCACTAAGGGCCAATTCAACCAGTGAAGCCAAACCTCTTTGAAAGAATCATTTATCACAGCATACAAACTTCAGCTTAAAGATTTACTGTTTCTTTCTAAAAGTTTTCTTTGACTAGTATAACTTCTATCTCCATAGAAAGGACAGTTTATTTCAGTCAAGGACATTACTTAACTGTGCAGAGAGCATTTTAGATATACAATATGGCAACATAGCAGCTTTTATAAAGAACACAGAGAGCAAGGCTTTATAAATGATACCCCTATAGCTTTGATGAATATACTTTTCATAACAAACAACCTAGCTGTAATGTAAAAGAAAATTCTTAAAAAGGTAATACTTTTTGTTTTTTTAGTATAGAGACTTGGCTTAAAGTCTTGCCTGCTTTCATTTTTGCATAAAAAGTCTCTAAAAAGGAGTGAAGCACGGGACTCCGGGACCACGCTGACTTGCCCACGGAGGCCCTGGTGCTGCAGCTCTGACCTCAGCCCTGCGAGGGACTGCCTCCCTTACTGCCTCCCAGGTTCAGTGATCCTACCAGCTGTCTCAGACTCTTTCTGAAACCAGCCGTCTGTCCTCTGTCACTCTCCAGCAGCCAATATGCTGCACGCATCCAGCAGCTATGCTACACAAAGGAAATCAAGGTCACAAGGAACAAGGATTCCAAAATTAAACTTTTCCGACCTCTGGATGAGCAACTCTTAGACTTTCCTGAATTGCTTCCTTTATTTCACTTCTCCATCATTGACCTTCAAGTCCACTTTTTCACTCAGGCAATTTTAGTATTAGTTTTTCAGGTCAACTTAGAATTCTACACAAGTCTTCCCATGCGAGATTTCAAATATATGTATACACAATTCACTTTAATCACTTCACTTCTCTTCCTTCTTCCATTTTAAGACTGTGGCTAAGAATTCATCAAACATACCCTTAGGACATTGCTGATGCTGATGCATGTTCCTCTGTATTCATCCTACTTTGTGGCAATCTTAGCAAGCGAAATTTTTAGAAACTGTAAGTGCAGAATTCTAATCTTTTCCTTCCAAGCACTTGGACTACTTATAAGCTACTCCATCACAAAAAAAGCAGCTCTTGCCTATACTTCTTTCTGGAGTTACTCCTTTCTCTTTTCAGCATTCTCAGGTTTCCTAGGTCTGAGGAAGCTGCAACTCAGTGCTCCTGGTTCCTCTCACTATTTAGACCCTCTTAAGTATGAGTTTCTGTCTGCTTCTCACTTAGCCCACAACCTTCATGACCCCACTAACAGCTTCTCTCTGACTTCAGACAGGCTAGGTTTGGGGCATTACTCATCAAACTTAGCATATAAAATATTATTGTGTTTTCATTTGTTTTAATTTTATTAATCCCCTTTCCTTCTTTGAATAAAAGAAATGTGCCGGGGTTATCTTCATCTTTCTTAATTGTCCAGTTCAGGGATAATCCTTGGGAGTTTTCGCTGTAGCAGGTACTTAACAAGTATAGTTCACTTCCGGAGTCGTTGACTAACTGGGCCTAATCTCCTTCCGTGAAGGTACTGCAAGAACCTAACACGCTGTCTTTAAGCTTTAGTCAAAACTATAGTGCCCTTATGATTAATGTGAGCTTTGACAAAATATATTGGGGTAAATTAAGTGCCATAGCAAACAAAACCAAATCTAGTGGCATAAAATAATACAGATTTGTTGTTTGCTCATAGAATAGTCTCCTGTAGGTGTTTGGCAGGCAGCCAGTCTTCTTTGCGGCAATTCAAGGACTTGAGCTCCTTTCATTTTGTTGCCTCCTCATCGCCTAGGGCTCTGAGGTCCTCTGCTGAATGTTTGCAGCCAGCAATAGGTTCTTATGGGCTAGGGCACTTCTTCCCACACTGAATTAGCCAAACTCTGTCACGTGACACTACCTAGCTATAATAGACTCTTTCAAATATGGTCTTGTAGTACACTCAGGAAAAACAGGAAACAGGTTTTGGTGATCCATAGCTGTCCCTGTCATACAAAGTGATCACCATGGGTCAGAACTATGAGATCCTTCTTGTGTTGTTGGCAGCCCTTGGGACTCAGGGAGGCAGAAAGAAGCTTATTCTTCAAACATCAGAATTATAAACATTAAGCTTTAAAGTTAGAGGGGACAGAAAATTGAAGATTGTTGATTATTATTGTCACAGGTTGTAAGAAGAATTAAATGCAGTCTTTGTAATGAATATTCTCAGGGTAGAGAAAGGGCATGGTGCATTTCATCTTCACCATCCAATAAGAAAAAATTGAACAGAATAATTCACTATGCCTTTCCATTAATTTTGCAGTGGCTGGATTTGGAATAAGGCCATCATGTTCCTTGTATGTTTGAGATCATCCAATCCATCATTATAAATACACTAGAGTTTCCACTAGCATCAGAAGGTACCTCTAGAATAAAGATCCCAAGTTCCCAGAAAACATTGCCTCATGTACTGTATTAAAAATTTGAAAGTCTCTTCATTCAAAGTATCAATTTTCCATCAACAGGAATTATAAATTTCTCCCTTTGCGCTGGTATCTATATTCTGTTTTACTTTGTTTTTTTGCTGTCTTGCATAATTCTCCTTTACATTTAATTTTGATACTAAAAAGGAAACCTTAATTGTAGCTTACTGTTAACTTTACTTACCACGAAAAATCTTTTTTACCTACACTGTGTTACATGACCCTTTCCTAGAAATGTTCTAAGGTATTTGTTGTTGTTTTTAGTCTTTAGATGATAAAATTGAGGCTTAAAGAATTAAATGGACTTATCTAAAATCCCACAGTGGCTCAGAACAGGTTTCAGACAGGTTTCAGAATCAAGACTCAGACTTAGCTTTCTAATTAGGATTTCTCACTCTAAATCCTATGCCTAAAAGACCTTTTATTAACAGGGTTATTAGATGTTATTAAATCTATCTAAAAAGTACTATTAATATAGAAAGAGCAGTGTAAATTCTCAGACAAAACAGTTGTCAATCTCATTGTTTAGATGATATTAAAGAGATCTACTCTTCAGCTCTGTGGAAAAAAAAAAAGACAAAAATATCTCATCATAGGAGCACAAATGTATTGAGATGTACTGAAATATCCTGATTGAAAGAAGATATGGTGAAAGTGATAGACATATATGAATTCTTCAATTGATAAAATGATTTTTCTGGTATATCAAAATTCCTGTGAAATATATACATATTAATTGATGAGGATTATTTTAGGCTAGTTACTTGTAAAAACTGCAGACGGGAAGGAGGCTCTGAGGAGGAGAATTTACTTACCCTTTGTTAAGAGATATTTACATTGTAAAGGAAATCTCCATCTGTAAAGGTGTCTCTCTCCCTCTGTACCAGGAAGAAGGGAGGATGACCTTATCTCTAGAAACTCTTAATCAATGCTAAAGGCAAGGACTTAAATCTGCATCCTGTTTACTGTACTTGTGTGGTAATCTTCCATGATGGATTTCCCCTCCACCCCCAACATCCTCCTTTGTCTTTAGCAATAATATTTAAGGTGGTGGCTTCAGCCATTTACTTAATCCGGTTTGATTCTCATCTAAAAGTTATAGGACCACTCAATAACCAGACCCCACCTGAACTGATACCATTTTAACAACTTTTTTTAACATATTCTTTCCTTTGCCTTGTAAAGAGATAACTCTCATACCTATGCCTTAAATTTAGTCCTACCCTCAACCCATGTTTGCAGCAGTTCTTCTTGCCCAAGGGTCCTGTCCCCATGCCTGCAGCAGCTCCTTACTGCCCATGGGTCCTGTCCCCAGGCAGCAGCTCTTTACTGCCCATGGGTCCTGTCCCCATGCTATTCCACACTATTCTCTGAATAAAAGAGCACTACTGCTAGACATTGAGAGTCCAAGAAATCTTTCTTTCGACTCCTCGGCTCGCCAACTCCACATCATTAATCAGTATATTTTTGAGAATAGTAATCATTATAAATAGCTAGGAATAAAAACAATAGCTATTATTAATTAAACAGGTGCTGTATAAGCACCAAATATTCATGGTCCATATTATTTTCTTTACTTTATAGAAAAGTAAACTGAGGCTCAAAGAGGTTTATGAACTTGACTTAATATCAAATTGAGATGAAAACCCAGATCTGTCTGATTCCAAAGCCAAAGCAACTCCTATATTTTATAAATAAGAATGCTTTTCTACAGAGTAGAAGTAACATATATTATATATTAATATATCAATAATATCAATATATCAATACTATCAAACTTTACACATAATCTGCAAATACAGGCAGAAAACATTAACTTCAATTTCTGTCAGTATTTCATCTTTCCAAAATATAAAATACTAAATACAAAATACTAAATAAAGTAGTTTTTACATTTTAACATGATCAAGAATAGAATCCTACAGAGATATGCCATAGTGGGAGAAGCCAAAGCTGACCCACTCTTGTGGAGAGAAGAAACCAGCATCAGACTCAAGAGAGGGACCCAGCTGTCATCACTAGGGACTTCCTGTAATTATTTACAGGAGGAAAAAAGGCAGGCAAAGCATGGAGACGGGGAATTAACAAGCATGCATTATTTGGCTGTCTGTGAGAGTGGTCAACCATAGACAGCTCTATCTGCTATTTCTGAGAGGCCAGGCCCGGGTCTCAGGTTCAGGAGTGAGACTCCAACTTGGCAGAAGTTGCTAGTAAAACTGAAGTGGACTTTTGGTCCTGCGGGAAGAGGGCAGAGTATGAAACTGGAATTAGATACTGACACCAAATAAGGAAGGGTACACTCTTCAGAGCTGGGAAGGACTCAGGATGAAAGTAGATGCCAGAGTTGGGTCGAGGGTTTGGGAGTGACTAGGTGCAAGGAGGATTCCTTATGCATACTCCAGGGGTTGAGTTAGAGAGCCTGACATATCTCCTGATTAAGATTAGATTCACCTCCAGATCTGAACCGTGGGATTCAAATGGGATTCGTGGGGTCAAATTAGGTTGATCAGAAACTTGTAGTGGGTAAATATGATTTATTATACTTAAAATATTACTGAGTATGAACGTGCAAACGAAATCTTGATTGCGTGAATCTAACTTAAATATTCTTAAGCAAAAACTACCATAAAACTGTTTCAAAATAAACTATACGATTCTTCCTCTGCTTCCAAAATGAAAAAGAGGAAACAGTGGAGGCCTCATCTAGAAGAATGCCACGGAGTCATCCTCCAGAACTGTGGAGGCCTCAGGGAGGACAATTCGTTTTGAAATCATTGTTTTTAAATGTCAGTTTTACGATTATTCAGGTATGGTGAGCCCAACAGATTGGGCTACAATTGCCATCTAAAAGACAGTTTTTTATACTCACAGATCCCAAGAGAAGAGGGCATGCCACACCATGGGTGGGTCATATGGGGAAGTACCAGGGTTGGCCAAGAGACAGAGGAAGTGAGGGGAAATGTGGGCAAGAGGCTTTATTGTGGTTTTTGTGGGAAGGAACAGGCAAGGCAGGGTAATCAGGCTTAGGATTGGCTAGTTTGAATAATTTCAGTGGGCTTTGGGGCATAAGACTGTCCCTAGTTGTCTGGCATCTGGCTCTGGAGTGATTAGGGCAGGGAGACAGTGACCCAGAGTACAAGAGCTGGATAAAGGAGTTGGTTGGGGGTGTGGGCTCTGGATTGGTTGGTTTGCATATGAAAGGCACACTTGCAGGCAAGTCCTGTACTAGGGCTAGGAACTGGCTAGTCCTGGGAGAGGCAGCCCCTGCAGGATCAGCAGGGAGCCAAGATGTCAAAGCATCAAAGAAATACAGAATAAAAACACACAATGAACACAGTCCCCTAGGGATCCTGCTGGCCTATATTTTCCTGATATCTCTTCTGAGCCGGTAGCCCTCTCTGTCTACATCACAGCTTGAAAAGCGCTTTGGATCACCCCCATCTCTTCTTCCTTTGGTTTAAATTTTCTCCACCTGGAGCTCTCTCCTGTGGTATTGACGAGTGGGATCCAGTTCTACCATTTCTTGCATCCCACTCCTTTCTCTAAACAACTGAACAGGCAGATTTTCTAAAACACTTTGCTTTTTCTGACCACTAGGAAGAGAAACAAAGGACTAAATAAGAGTAAGTTACATGTTCACTAGAAACCTTAAAAACATCTTTCTAACCACTATTGCTGGACTTCACTGGGTTAAAGTTAGAGGTAGACTTCATCTTCCTCAGCACCTTTTCCTGATCCCTCTCTTACTGGTTATTCTATATATCAGCGCTGTTCAATTCCTCTAAATTCCATTTTATCCCAGAATGAACAGTCCAGATTTTTCTGCCTTTCCACTTCCACCCAGTTGGGTCTAATGAAGCTTTTTTAAGGGTGAGATAAATGTAAGCTGTCACTGTTGGGGGATTAATTGCCTTCATAAATGACTCAAAGAGGATTGTTTCTTGTCCAGAAGTATCAGTAAATTCATCTTCTAACTCAAAATCTTACATATTGTAAGAAAATTCTTAGAACTTGGGGACCAACGCCTTACGTTTCAATGTAGATGAACGTGACTTATTTCCAAGGTTAACCTTAGAGGACTCTGGATATGAAACATTTCTGGCAAGAGCTGTGACTCCACTGGAAGCTTCAAAGGCTCCAAACAGGGCTCCAGGAATGATTCCACTAGCTATAGGTAGGGGCTAGAGCTGCTCCCAAGGGGCACTGCAAGAACACTTCCTGATGGTGCAGCAGGAAAGCATTCTAGAAGCTGTGAACACGTGAATCAGATTTCAGGGATGTTTTTGGTGTGTAATGGGGATCAGCCAGCTGTCCAACAGGCTGGGATCTCTAAGCCTCAAGGAATGATCAAAAGGACATTGTCTAAAAGCCTAAGCTCAAGAAACTATTAATTTAGCAGACATTAATTAAATATCTCCTATTCCTCTTTATATCCCCAGTGCTTAGATGATGTCTGATGCATCTGAACATAGCCAGGTTGAATTAAAATGCATCGGACTGGCAGAGCAGAGCGCTGAGCAAGCTGAGGTATTTCAAAAATGTTTAATCTGGGACAGTTCCATGGCCAAGTGGTTAAGTTCACACGCTCCGCTTCAGTGGCCCAACGTGGACATGGCACCGTTCATCAGGCTGTGCTGAGGTGGCGTCCCACAAAGCACAACCAGAGGTACTCACAACCAGAATATACAAATATGTACTGAGGGGCTTTGGGGAGAAGAAGAAGAAAAGAAGAAGAATATTGGGAACAGTTGTTAGCTCAGGCACCAATCTTTAAAAAAAAAAAAATGAAGAACTTTAAACCTGACTCCTAGCCAGGTTCATATTTATATTTCCTGCTTATAGTTTTTCTGGAAGTACCTATATGATGCTCCAAAATGTTACTGATATATGAAAAATGGAAGATTCAAGCTTGGGGAGCCATCCCTGGTGGTCTAGTGGTTAAGATTCAGCGCTCTCACCGCTGCAGCCCAGGTTTGTTTTACTCAGGGAGCCATATCACCCATCTGTCGGTTGTCATATTGTAGCAGCTGCGTGTTGCTCTGATGCTGAAAGCTATGCCACCGGTATTTCAAATACCAGCAGAGTCACCCATGGTGGACAGGTTTCAGCAAAAGCTTTCAGACTATGACTACTCTCTTCCAAAAAAATTGGCCACGAAAGCCCTGTGAATAGCAGCGGAGGCTTGTCTGTTAAAGCAGTGTGCGAGAAGATAAGAGGATACTGCAAAAAAATCAGCCGGGTTTCCGCTCTGCTGTACACAGGGTCACTACGAAGTAGAGGCAACTAACTCCACAGCACTAATAGCAACATGTTTGGGGATCTGTGATGGAAAATAGGTACGGAGTGACCTGAAGAAATGATTCAACAGAATATGTCTCCTAAAGAGGGCAAGGCCATTGCTAGGGACAGAACTGCTGTCCCCACAAAATGCTTATTCCAAAAGATTTCTTGTTTGGACATTCAAAAATATAGCATAATCAACAGATGCCCAAGAATCAATATTTGAGCCATCAAGAGGTTGACTCTTTCAGGAAAACGATCGTTCTCCCGCGTTGGGGAACCTTGACTGTTTTCCATTCTACTGTGTCATTTGCTATTTAGATGTTTGAAATGGTGAGGAGTGAGCACTGGGATGGAGTTTGGGAACAGGTAATACAGTATAACAGTAATTCTTCAGGCTCTAGCTCAAATCCTATCATTTCTAGGAAACTTTTTATTTCTCTAATCCTTAGTGCACTCTCTATGCGCTGAAATACAAAAGAATATTTTCTACTTAGCACTTAATTATTTTATTTGTAAAAAAAATGCTATTTTTTAGATATCTATTTGGGTCAAAGATAGCGTTCTATTCTGTTTGGCACAGTGCTCTCTCCCATTGCCCCCCAAACACATAAACATGTCCTCAGTCCCCCCACCACAAAGCATACAGGTGCATTACTATCTTCTCCTTCTCTCCTCCTCCGCCCGCTCAACACACACCCCTCACATGCCTCACATAGCTCCCTGAATGGTACGCAATCACCTAGTGGAGACGTCAATGCTGATTGGTAGGGTTGCCTAAAGTTTCTATGAAATATGCAATTTTACTGCCATATTTTGTTGCAAAATTAATAATTCAGCTAACTTGAATGGTTCTTTTTTTTATAAACAACAATTAAGTAGTCATATCCTACAGTGTCTTGCTAGAATCAACTCTATCTCATTCTTATTTTCTATTCTCTTGGGGAAAAAGAAAAGAAAAATTTTGCCACCCCTGTGTAGAAATAGCTTCTTTTGAAATTATATCATCAAGTCTGCCTTGGTTTTTATTTTAAGATTACAGCTCAAATTGCTAACACTAATTATGGCAAGACAGAAATAATACCCTGAGTTTTACTGAAGAATAGAAAACCTAAAACAGGTAATCCATTCAAGTCTGCAGGACTATAAGCTTCAGAGGTAGTGAGGTAACCTTACCGTATAAAGCAAAAACCAAGGTGGGATGCTACAGTAAGGCGATCCTAGGCAGTCAGGGGCCAATATATGTGAGCATGTATGTGGGGGATGGAGGATGGAGCTTGTAAGTGTGTGTGTGTGTGTGTGTGTGTGTCGGCGGAGGTGCAGACTAAGGAAACTGAGTAAGACAATAGCCTACTTGGTTGGCACATGGACACTGGAATGGCCTGACTGGGTTTAAATCATGTCTCAGTCGTTTACTATGTGACTTTGGGAAAAACAGAGACAAAATAATAATTTCATCCCAAGGCTGATATCAGGATTAAATGAATTAATACACAAAAAATGCTTAGAACAGTGCCTGGCAAATGGTGAACACTCAATAAATGTTAGCAACGGTCACAAGGAGACCAGTCAGAGGAATGCTGTGCATGGAACACAAACTTTCCCTTTTTCAAAGATAAGCCTACTTTCACCCACAGTTTGAAGTGTGAACTACAAAGGATAAGGAAACTGAGATTAAAAATAAGAGTTACAAGGGGGCCAGCCCTGTGGCCTGGTGGGTAAGTTTGGTGTACTCTGCTTTGGCTGCCCCGGTTCAGTTCCTGGGCATGGACCTACACTGCTTGTTGGTGGCTATGCTGTAGTGGTGACCCACGTACAAAATAGAGGAAGATTGGTATAGATGTTAGCTCGGGGAAAATCTCCCTCAAGCAAAAAGAGGAGGATTGGCAACAGATCTTAGCTTGTCATGAATCTTCCTCAGCAAAAAAAAAAAAAAAAAGAGTGCTAAAATAAGAGTTTCTATAAACTATTGGAAAAGGCTGGCATTGTGTGGGCAGGTCTTTTAGATGGGCAGGGCAAATTGCCTGGCTTCCCCCAAACCTCCACCTATTCAAGTCTATACATCACTAGATGGCAGTGTAAAATTCCCAGAAATCTCTAAATAAATTAACTCTACCAGACATCCAAATACTTCAAAAAGAAAAAATATACAAAGACTCACATGAAAAATGTTTAGAAATTTTTATCATTAATGTCCCTAAGCAATTAATTATTAAAGAGAAAGAAATAGTGGTTATTTAAAGATATGCAATGTGTAGAAAAAATATTTATAAATTTTAAATGTACATCTATATGAACATTAGAAAATCTAAATGTGATTATGACAGACTATTTTAGTTTAATTTTTAAATTCTGTATGTGGTTTACTATATTTAGATAATAAAATTCTATCAGCATTTATACATGACTTATGAATTCAAAATAACTTTTTACTAGCAGTGTTTGAAACATGTGGGTAGGGCAATGCTGATGAATGGGCTCCCTAAGAAGAAGAATAATAGACCTTGCACCCTTTTCATAAGAAATAATTCAAATTTATCACATAAAGTAGGCTCACACAAACATGACAACAATCCAGGAGAATAAAGGATTTACTCCCGACAATGAACAGAATTAAAATAGGATTAGAAAACATTCAGGCTTTAGAGAGTATATATTATATAATCAAATTCATATTGATCAAATATTGAGAAAAAATGACTTCCAAAGTTTTACAAGGTTGTTTCTACACTCAAATATCACCGCATCACTAAGGTAAGTTGCATCATATGCTCAGCTGTAAGTCTCTGGACTTAGATAGGAAATGACCGTTTTGGTAATGGTAAATTTCCTTTGGGAGTGTGGATCTCATTTGCTTGCTGCTGGTTAGGCCTCCTGCACTTTACCCAAACTGGACAGCATGATTACAGCATTACAGCTGGGGCTGGGAACTGCCACCGTCCATCTCTATCACCACCAGATGTGTATACAACAGGAGGGGAACCCAACATCATGTCAGACGACATGACACACACACTTCACCCTTTAATTACCAAAGTAGGATAAAAGGAGAGAAAAGGATTGCTTCCTTGGATCTAGAGTTATTCTCTCCTCTGAGTTTCTAGGTACTAATGAGGAAAAAAACCAATAGAGCTGTGAAAGATATAAATGATTATTACAACTAGTCCTTTCATCCTGAAGGATATGCCACTATGTTTTTCTCCTTTTGAATTCATGGCAACTGAAAAAGGGTCTATAGTACAATGGCCCTCAATTGGGATCTGTCTGGCATTTCTCTCTTGGTTAGACCAGGCCATGGGTTTTGGGGAGGAAGACCACAGAGGTAAAGTGTCATATTAATCCCATCATATCAGATGCAGGAATTATCAACATAATTTATGGCTGTTGATGTTGACCTTGATCCCCTGGCTGAGACTGTGTTTGTTAGGTTTCTCCACTGTGAAGTTACTCTTTCCACCCGTTTTTCGTACAGTACTTTTGGGAAGGAAGTCACTATGTACAACACACACTTAAGAAGTGGGGAGGTATGCTCCACCTCCTTGAGGGTGGATTACCTATGGAAATTACTTGGAGTTCTGCGTGGAACATTCATCTATTCTTCCCCATTTATAATTAATTAATTATTCAACAAATCATTCATTTATATCATTGTGGACACGGATATTTCTTTTATAGTTTGGTTTATAATCCAATATTACTTTATTTTGCTGCCAAAAGTATTCTAGCTTTGGTCATTTTGGGGTTCTTTCAGTTAGCTGACCACTACCCCTCAAAAAGTCAGAGTCATCAAAAACCAGGAAAGTCTGAAAAACTATCATAACCAAGAGAAGTCTAAGGAGATATGATGACTAAATGTAATGTGGTGTCCTGGATGGAAACTTGGACCAGAAAATAAGACATTTAGGTAAAAATCGAGGGAATTAAAAAAAAATCCTAAGAGAATCTGAATAAAGTACAGACTTTAGTTAATAATAGTGAGTCAATAATAGTTAAGTAATTGTAACAAATGTGCCATACTAATGTAAGACCTCAATAATAGGAGAATAAATGTTGTTGAGAAGACTGGAGAGCCATATACAAAAGAATGAAACGATCCCTATCTTGTACTATACAGAAAAAATCAACTCAAAATAAATTAAAGACTTGAACATAAGACCTGAAGCCATAAAACTGCTGGAAGAAAACATAGGCAGTAAGTTTCTTGACGTTGCTTTTGGCAGTGAGTTTTTTGGATCTGACACTAAAAACAAAGGAAACAAAAGCAAAAGTAAACAAGTAGAACTACATCAAACTAAAATGCTTCTGCACAGCAGAGGAAACAACAAGAAAGTGAAAAGGCAACCTATGGAATGGGAGAAGATATTTGCAAACCACATATCTGATATGGGGTTAATACCCAAAATATACAAGGAACTTATACAACTTAAAGGTAAAAAGACAAATCACTCAATTAAAGAATGGGCAAAGGACCTGAATAGATATTTTTCCAAAGAAGGCGTACCATTGGACAATGAGTACATGAAAAGATGCTCAATATCACTAATCATCAGGAAAATGCAAATCAAAACCACAATGAGATATCACCTCACATCAGTTAGAACATCTATTATCAAAAAGACAACAGAGAGAAAATACTGGCAAAGATGTGGAAAAAAGGGAACCCTGTACACTGTTGGTGGGAATATAAACTGTTCCAACCACTGCAGACAACAATATAATTTCCCCAAGAAATTAAAAATAAAACTACCATATGATCCAGCAATCTCACTTCTGAGTGTATATCCAAGGAAAACGAAATCATTATCTCAAAGAGATACCTGTACTCCCATGCTAGTTGCAGCATTATTCACGATAGCCCAGATATGGAAACAACCTAAATGTCCATCAAGGGATGAATGGATAAAGAAAATGTGGTGCATACGTACAACGGAATATTATTCATCCTTTAATAAAAAAGGAAATCTTGCCATTTGTGACAACGTGGATGAACCTGGAGGGCATTATGCTAAGTGAACTAAGCCAGACGAAGACAAACAGCTTGTGGTATCACTTACAGGTGGAACCTAAAAACAAAAGTGGAACTCATAGAAACAGAAAGCAGAAAAGTGGTTGCCAGAGGTTAGGGGTTGGGGAAATAGAGAGAGTTTGGTAAAAGTTTAAAAACTTTCAATTATAAGATAAGATCTGAGGATCTAAAGTATAACATGGTGACTGTAGTTGATAATGTTGTATTGTATAATTGAAGTTTGCTTAAATGTTCTCACCCCCCCCAAAAAAGGTAAATATGTGAGGTGATGGATGTGTTAATTAACTCCATGGGAGTAATCCTTTTACAATGTATACAGATAACAAATCATCTACACTTATACTTTAAATATTTTAAACTTAAATATCTTACAGTTTTGTCAATTATACCTCAATAAAAGCTTTATTTTATTTTAAATATACTAAAAAATCTCTATGCTTATATATGCTTTAAATATCAAGTATTTATATATACTTTAAATATATATACTCGAAAGTCGTATACTTTAAATATCTTAGTTTTATTTGTCAATTATATCTCAATAAAGCTGAGAAAGAAAAGAAACAAACAATCGCAAACATTTCTACTTAGAACATGTTGAGGTTTATAGGAAATGAACTTCAAACTGGACTTTCTACCTATCAGTTTTTTTCCTTTTTTCAATGCATAATACGCTGTTTCTTTCTAGTCTCTTTTCCTTTAATCCTCTCCCCTCTCCTTAAGTTTTTTCCCTTTTATTTTTTTTTGACCCTCTCATCCATTCTCTCTTTCTCTCTCTCAATCTCTTTCTCTGTTAATTCATGTACAGCTTAGGAGAGTTCTAAATTACGTCCCTCTTCCTGTGTTGATTATCTCAGAAAATGACGACTTTGCTCTATGACTACTATTCTATACTTAGAAAATCTAAAGTGTTTCTGAATTTTAGTTCAAGTAGCATCACTGGAAAGAGTCAGTGACTTTCTAGCTCTTTCTCTTTCTCATTCTCTATTGCTCTGTTCTATTTTAATTAATATAAACAGAATAAAATCAAGGATCATTATAAATTTCCTAAAAGAGAAGAAAAACAACAGTACAGACCTTCTATTTCATAACAGCAGTTATTATTTCTGCTTCTAGGTCTAGTGGCCATTGTTCAGTCTGACTTCCATTAACTTGTTGAATAATTCTACTGAAGAGCTATGTTTTTTATTTCTTGACTGAAAATGAAACTAAACTACATGCTGTTTAGAATAAACCTCCATTTTTCATTGAGATTATACCAAATGGAAAATGTAGGATCTCCCTTTTCTCTCCGGATAGAATGAAAAAGAAACTTTTTTTTTTTTAAAGATTGGCACCTGAGCTAACATGTCTTGCCAATCTTCTTTTTCTTCTTCTTCTTCTCCCCAAAGCCCCCCAGTACCTAGTTGTATATTCTAGTTGTAGGTCCTTCTGGTTGTGCTATGTGGGACGCCACCTCAGCGTGACATGATGAGCGGTGCCATGTCCGCGGCCAGGATCCGAACCGGTGAAACTCTGGGCCGCTGAAGCGGGGAGCGGGAACTTAACCACTCGACCACGGGGTGGGCCCCAGAAAGATTTTTTTTAAGTAAAATTGTTTTGAAAAAAAAGTGAAAAAGTAGATAACTGTCTAAATAAAAGTCATAATGCAACGTGTCAGAAACCAGTTTTCAGTGTTAGTTTTTGCCACAGGTTTTCCCAGGATTCTGTAGCCATCATCACAGCAGTTACAAAGAAGTGGGCTTTGGTAGGGTCTATATGGTTGTACTTCTTACTGGTTGCTTCATATAATTACAGTATTTTATTTTATGTATACTGAGAAATTTATATACAGCGAGTGTCTTGTAATCTCCTCCCCAAGATAATAGAGGTAGTATATGGGGTATGTGGGGGCTCTCGGTACTATCTTTGCCACTTTTCTTGTAAATCTAAATCTGTACTAAAATAAAAAGTTACAAAGAAACTGTGATGCTTTTGCTTCCTTTCAGCAGGATTTTGAAGGAGTCAGGAATCTGGTTTGAGCAGCACTCCTGCCTGCTGTGAAGATATGAAGAGCAGCTTAGTTCTGGCCGTAAGCTGAAATATACAAGATCTCCTCTACTAAACTGATTTGCAAGCCTCTCAGAGGAACTTTTTGTGCCTATTACAAAGTTAACTCAGTAAGAGTGATCTCAAACTTCTCATCTGCAAACAGGCAACTGACGAGTTAAACTAGGCCCACTGTGTAGGAACAAACTCTCTCAGAAGACCTAACGTCACTGGACTAGCGTATGGCAGCTCCATAGTTGTGAAAGCCCAGGGTAGTGTCACCTTTCATGTCTCTAATTACCTGTGCTCAAGTCCGAAGGTGGCTTCATGTCTGTTTTCAAATTCACCTTGATAGCACTTAAATATTTTCTGTGTGAAGCCGGGTCCGTAGACAGACAGCATTATCACTCCACTGTGGGAAGTGATGACTCTGCAGAGCCAGCCCCAAATTACACTGACCTTTGTGATAGCCGTGTCACATCCTGTAGTGATCGTCAATTAGGCCGCCCAGCTCACCCTTAGGTTTTTTTAAGCTCCGGAGATTAACAAGATTTTTTCATCCTGTCTCACTAAATGTCTGTATTTCTGATTTGTGTCTCCAAGCATTGATCTCTATTTCTTGGCCCAATTATTTCTGGATTTGCAGCTTTTCCCTTTCTACATTCACTTTTCTCTTTGAAAATCCTTAATTTGTGTTAGGAAGAAATAAATCATTTACTGCTTTTAAGATGTGGAAGACCCCAAATATTCTGTTTTATGACATTTTCTGTTTTACAAGTGATTGAAAATCAAAGTTGTACTTAAGGTGTGATTAAGAGAGTGTCCCTAAAATATGAGACTTAGGGGCAGCTATGGTATACTTATCATGATGCTAAGATAATTGCTTCTTTTTTTCAGTATTTTTAGGAGGAGGCAGGAGTTTTTACTTCATTCGGAAATGCAGGGTAGATTTGCCACCAGAAAAGGGAAGTGCTTGTTTCTCCAGGGGAGTCTTTTTGGAAGGATATTTCATGACAAGGAATCTGAAGTGGCAGCAAACTTGAGGCATTACCTCCAAGTTCCTGTGACTCACCAGGAAACTGCTGAGATCCCCTTCTCCAGAAAATGCCGTGCTGACACTCCTTGACTAAGCAGACAGGGTAATTTGCTTTCCTGTTTAATTTGTCTTCATTGTCAAAATCATCACCGCCATGAAAAAGCATGCATTTGTCACCAACGGCTCAGGATCCTGTTCTGAGCAGCTCCCAAAGATAATTGCATACACCTGGGTGGATCCTTTTGCGATGAATGCTGCCCCAGGTATAAAATGAGATGGATGCTTCCAGGTAAACTTCCTGAATGGTAGGAGTCTACTTCCCAGTGTACTAAGCACAACACCCTGTTTGAAGGTCCTTAAGAAATATTTGTGGCATGGAGCTGCATTATAGTGAGAAGAGGCAGAAGCAGGCAAAGCGAGTATCATGCCAAATCCCTTAATTCCCCAAATCCACATACGGCCAACAACAAACTGTAAATTACAACTGCCACAGATAGGTTTGAACTCTGTTTAAATTCCGCACTAAGTTAGTGCTTCTAAATTTAACACTCTAGTCACATTCCTGGCAGGAGAATCAGCACCATGATGGAAAAATAGAGAAGTCTAGTCTAGTGCTCATCTTGGCATCACTGTTCAGTTGCAGAAGGCCCAGGGTGAGATGCAGCATGCTTCTCAGCCTCATTTTCCTTACTTGGGGACTAAGGGGGAAAAGAGGAGCAAAAGCTTTTTTTTTTTAAACAACGTATCACTTTAAAGAAAATAGAAATTTTACAGATATCCATATTTAACTCTTTGATGACTTTCTCTCATTAGCATCATGCTAATAAATGACCAAACAGCTTTCAAAAGCAACAGAACAGTTAGGTCTCTTAAAGCATCACAGAGTCCGATCCTTGGAGAGGAGAGGATGTTTGCTAATTATCCATATTTTAGGTAGCATGTCTGGACCAGAACCAAATGAAAACAACACCAGGGCTCACTCCGGGTTGTCTGAACCACACACTAGCTGGTTACTGGGTGACTCTCATTTCCTCAGGCAGAAGAGCAGTACCCAATGTCAGCTTACTATGGAATTGGAGATATCCTCCCCAGGCAGGGTTCTGCAACCGGAGCAAGAGCACCAAAATTTTCTAGCTGCTCAAGATCGTTGACATCAGGCAGTTGGTAATCCCAGAACACACTTGTAAATATCTGACCCTGGAAATCCAGACCACCTGGGCCCAACATCCTATATATCCCATCATTGATGAAGTTATTTTCTCATAAGTGTAAAGAGATACCCACAGGTCCCTTTTACTAGAATAAAATCCACACTATATGATACAGACTTCCTGACCTGGCATAGCTCTCCAGGAAGAGATGGGGAGACTGGAGGACTTCCCGAACCTCTGGCTCGTTGATCCTGGCCTTGTGAGTGTTTGCTTTAGTTATAAATGCTTATTCTTTAATCCATGCCGTGCCCTGACCTCTTATTCCACTGGTAGAAACCATTAAGGGATCACCCCACACAACAATATCATAGGAAGAAGAGTATGCCCTTTGAGTTCAAAATCTGTAACTTACCAGTATGGTATTTGTTATTTAATTAATTCTATTAGTTATTTAATTCTGTGAGTCTCAGTTTCCTCCACTCCAAAACGAGATTGGTAACCACCTCAATTTGATTCGGATGTTAAATAAAACAATGTGACAAGCTCTGGCACAAAGTATGAACTCAATATTTGAGTTGTTTTCCATGACTTTTCTGAGGTCTTCCATCGTCTCCCACCACACCTACCTTTTAGTTCTAAAATTAAGAGAGAAATTATGAAAATAAGGGAGAAAGCATCGAAGGAGATTTATCAGATCTAGGACCAGGAGTGGAAAGGAGCGAGATGAGAAAGCAAACCAGGAAGAAGGATGGCTTTAGAAGAAGGATGGGAGATTTCTGGAAAACTTTTTTTGACTTCAGGTTTGCTTGGATATCACCATCTACCTTAGGCCTAAGCAAATGGCAGTTGCAGATCATTTTTCTATTATTCTTTATTTATCCTTAAATAAAGATGAATCTTGATGGTTTCTTTACTTCTGGTGCCTATGAGGTCTGCCTGGTATTCAAGGGGCACGTTAACATGCACCAAAGGACACAATAGCATTTCACAACAGCATTGTCTTTGCTTTTGGAAAGCATCACTGCTATGTCTTATAAACCTCCCTGAAAGCTATGTTAAGTGATAACAGTTCCCAGAGCCAGAGGCTCTGCTGTCCAGAGGCTGCCATGATATGGTTTCATTTATGACTGTATGATTTATGTTCGGCCAATGACAGCAGCATCATCATAATCACTCTGGAATTCAACTTAAGAAGACTCATAACTCTTTAAATGGGTACAATAGCTTTCAAGCTGTAAGGACAAAAGAGGAATCATTTATAATAGCAGGATATCCTTAACAGGATAAGGAAACAGAGTCCTGTGTATACCAGTATGAGACAATTAACCCACCGTTAATATGAACTACCATGTTTTCTAAGAATGAAAAAAGGCTTTCCCAATCTTTCTCTTCTCCTTTTCTAAGTCAGTCTGACCTGTTGACTCAAAATACTCACTTGGATTGACATGCTCAGGATTAGAAGTATAGACAGATCAGACCAAAAACCAGTTCAAAAGGCAAGGAACTCTGTTATTATTGGTATTTGTTCTCAAAGCTGCACTGATTAAATTATATTAACTGCTCGTGTATGTCTTGGTCCATAAAGAATAAATTCCTGTCTAAGTTTTTCTGTCCCAGGGGATTTTTATGATGAGTGCATCTGAACTCTAAAATCATATTCCAAAAGACAAGAGACGAAGTCGTTCCTTATCAAAGTTGGAGAAAAATGAACTGTCTGTGCCTCCTGGGGCTAGTCGCATGTGAAGCGAGGTGATATTCAAAACTATGGCTTCAATTTATATGGATTTTGTAGTTTATAAACCCCTTCACATATTGCAAATGGGAGTTGCAGGTGCAACAGGTATATGTGCAAGTAAGGGCATTTTAGGAGCCTCTTTGCTCCCAGGTCTCTCATTCATTGACTGTGTCAAGGTGCATGAAATTCCCATCTAATTCACTACAGCAAGTGGGAAAGGCACCAGATTTGGAATCAGAAGTCATGTATATAAGCCTCATGTTTGCTATTTACCAGCTGTAACTCACCACAAGGACAATCACTGAATCTCTTTGAAGCTATTTCTCACTTCTAAAATGGAATTATTTGCACTTGATGGTCCCAAGGATACCTTTCAGTTCTAACATTCTATGAGTATGTATTCTCTCCTTTTTACTCACTTCTACGTTTTCTGTATTTAAACCTGGAATCGAGACAGTCAAGCAGAATGCAGACTCAAGAGCAAAGTCAGACACTGTGGGAGGGTCTCCAAATCAAGAGAAGCGCAGCGAGGGTTCAGAGTTGAGAAACGAGTCCAGGTAGAGCTGACAGATACGGGCGACTTGAAGTGAGCAGACCTGGCTAGGAGTTCAGGCACTGCTTGCACTACTGTTTATCTAAAAGCGCTGCATGGTACTGCATGTCAGGAATGCCTAGACCTGCCCTATAACTAGAAGCCCAGGGAATCCAGCCTGTAAATACTTAACACTAGCCACACTATCCAAAAGGAGGGCTTCTGTAAAGGGGCTGGAAGTATCAGTGAAGACTATATTTGCCTACTTCTCAAACTTTATCCATCTCAGAGATGCGTAGGGGCTGGAAATCAGGATATTCATGGAGCTGGGGGAAAGATGATCTATATGTTCTTTTTTTTATTGCTGCATCACTCCATGGTGGCAAGTCTGTTGAAGATCCACAATCAGATAAAGTGAAGGATTTAGTAGAAAACTGGAAGAACAAGGTAGGGAGGAATCTGTGTTTTCATTGAGAATGCTCATTTGAGTGAAGAAACGTTTCATGAAAATTACTTGCAAGAAAAAGCTTTTGCAGAATCATGGAATTGTGCCAATAGTGGTTAAAAACCGTAATTGAGGTGTCGTGTCTTAAGCATAAGTCTAGTTCTAGAAAGAGCAGTCAGTGGTTAATAGAATTTGAGTTCTTGGCCTTCTAGAAAAAACATCAGCATTCTTTCTATTGCTCAACATGAACTTCCCCACAGTTCTCTTAACTCCAGTGAACATCAGAAACATCAAGCCTAGTCTTTGAGCTCAAAGAAAAGGAGATTAAAAGGAAAAAACCTCCTAATTCTGGTGGTCACAGAATATCAATAAAAAAGAGAACAGATAGAAAATGTCCCGAGTGTGTTAGACAGATTTGCCTTTGGCATAGTAACGTTTTAAAGGACATGGTTGTATAGACGGCAAAGTGGATTTCATGATATTACTTAGTACTTTATTAAAGAGACAATTCTTATCTTGAAAAATAAAGTCTGTTCTGATATTTAATCATTTACCTTTTCCATAAAAATATTAAAATTGGAGGAGAACTTAAAGATTATTATTTTTTTCAAAAGAATCATTTTGTGTCAGATTAGAGGAATCTGGACATCGGGAGAGGTGAATTGATGCCCCCAGATTTGATCAGGTGAGAATGGAGGAGATGCACCTGGGACCAGAGCTTTTACTGAGTCGAAATAGACTTCATTTTGCTCTTTTAAGCATTTCCCCAAGTCAATTTTAGTGCTTTTTCCCTCTATTTCTCCTCCCTGTTTTCTTTTTTTTCCTCTTTCCCCTCTCCTATCCATCTTCTGATTATCATTATTGTTTATAATTTTAAAGTTTCTAGTTAACAGAATTCTAATTTCAACAATTCACATTGTTTCATTAAGACCACACTCTCTTTTTGAGTCAGTTCTAGTCTATTGTCTTTCCACTTCCAACGATTCTGACATATGAATCAATGGCAGATTTTTTTTTCACTTCTCGGATTTTTGTTTCATTTTGAGGTCAAAAATGATCTCAATGTGACTTTGAGGTCGCATTGGTTTATAACATTATATAAATTTCAAGTGTACATTGTATTTTGACTTCTATATAGACTGCATCGTGTTCACCACCAAAAGTCTAGTTTCCATTTGTCACCATATATATGTGCCCCTTATCCCTTTTGTCCTCTGCCCACATCCTTCTTCTCCTGTAATCACCAATCTGTTCTCTGTATATATGCATTTGTTTATTTATTTTCTACATTTGAGTGAAGTCATATGGTAATTGTCTTTCTCCATCTGACATATTTTGCTTAGCATTATACCCTCAAGGTCCATCCATGTTGTCACAAATGGCACAATTTTATCTTTCTTTATGGCTGAATACTATTCCATTGTATATATATATATATATATATATATATATATATATATACCACATCATCTTTATCCACTCTTCTGTTGATAGGCATTTATGTTGCTTCCAAGACTTAGCTATTGTGAATAATACTGCAATGAACATAAGGGTGCATACATCTTTTAAAATTAGTGTTTTATGTTGCTTCCAAGACTTAGCTATTGTGAATAATACTGCAATGAACATAAGGGTGCATACATCTTTTAAAATTAGTGTTTTCATGTTATTTGGATAAATACCCAGAAATGGAATTGCTAGGTGATATTTCTATTTCAAACTTTTTTGAGGGGTGAGGAAGTTTCACCCTGAGCTAGCATCCATTGCCTATCTTCCTATTTTTTGCTTGAGGAAGATTGGCCCTGAGATAACATCCATCGCCAATCTTTCTCTTCTTTTGCTTGAGGAACATTAACCTTGAGCTAAGCTAACATCTGTTGCCAATCTTCTTCTTCTTTTTTATCCCCAAAGCCTCAGTACATAGTTGTATATCCTAGTTGGAAGTCCTTCTGGTTCTTCTATGTGGGATGCCACCACAGCATGGCTTGATGAGTGGTGTGTAGGTCCACACCCAGGATCTGAACGAGTGAACCGTGGGCTGCCGAAGTGGAACACGTGAACTTAACTGCTATGCCACTGGGCTGGCCCCAACCATACTATTTTGATTACTATAGCTTTATAGTATATTTTGAAATCAGAGAGTAAGATTACCTCAGCTTTATTCTTTTTTCTCAGGATTGCTTTGGCTATTTTGAGTCTTTTGTTGTTCCATATAAATTTTAAGATTCTTTCTTCTATTTGTATTAAATAGAAGATTTAATTTTGGGCTTCTGATTGAATATGTAGATTGCTTTAGGTAATACGGACATTTTAACTATGTTTATTCTTCCAATCCGTGAGTACAGAATATCTTTCCATTTCTTTTTGTCTTCTTCAATTTCTTTCAAAAATATCTAGTTTTCAGTTACAGGGTTTTTACCTCAGTTAAATTTATTCCTAGTTATTTTATTCTTTTTGTTGTGATTGTAAATGGAATTGTATTCTTGATTTCTATTTCTTCCAGTTCATTGTTAGTGTATAGAAATGTGACTGATTTTTGTATGTTGATTTTGTACCCTGAAATTGTACTGTATTTGTTAATTATTTCTAAAATTTTTTGGTAGGTTCTTTAGAGTTTTCTATGTACAGAATCATGTCATCCACAAATAGTGAGACTTTCACTGCTTCCTTTCCAATTTGAATCCATTTTGTTTCTTTTTCTTGTCTAATTGCTCTGGCTAGGACTTCTAATGCTATGTTGAATAAGAGTGACAAGAGTGGGCGTCTTTGTCTTGTACCTGTTCTTAGAAGAACAGTTTTCAGTTTTTCACTGTTTGTATGATGCTAGGTGTGGGTTTGTCATATATAGCCTTTATTATGTTGAGCTACTTGAGCTACTATCCCCATTTTATCAAGAGTTTTTATCATAAATGGATGTTGAATCTTGTCGAGTGATTTCTGTGCATCTGTTGAGATGATCATGTGATTTTTGTTCTTCATTTTGTTAATGTGGTGTATGACATTGATTGATTTGCAGATGCTGAACCATCCCTACATCCCTGGTATAAATCCCACTTGATCATGGTGTATGATCCTTTTAATGTATTGTTGTACTTAACTTGCTAATATTTTGTTGAAGATGTTTGCATCTATGTTCATCAGTGATATTGGACTGTAATTTTCCTTTTGGTGTTATCCTTGTCTGGCTTTGACATCAGGGTAATGTTGGCCTCATAAAATGACTCAGAAAGCATCCACTTCTCTTCAATTTTTGGAAGAGTTTGAGAAGGATAAGTATTAAATCTTCTTTGAATGTTTGGTAGAATTCACCAGAGAAGCCATCTGGTCCTGTACTTTTGTTTTTTGGGAGGTTTTTGATTGCTAATTCAATATGTTTACTTCTGATTTGTTTATTCAGATTCTCTATTTATTCTTCATTCAGTTTTGGGAAGTTGTATGAGTCTAAGAATTTATCCATTTCTTCTAGGTTATCCAATTTTTTGGCAGATAGTTTTCATAGTATTTTCTTCCAATCTTTCATATTTTTGTGGTATCTGTTGTAATTTCTCCTCTTTTCTTTCTTTTTTTTTTAAAAAAAGATTGGCTCTGAGCTAAAATCTGTTGCCAATCTGTTGATAGTTGCTTTACATACTTTGGTGCTCCTATGTTAGGTGCATGCATATTAATAAGTGTATGACTTCTTAGTGGAATGTCCCTTTTATCATTATGTAATATCCATCTTTGTCTCTTGTTTTCTTTTTTGGCTTGAAGTCTATTTTATCTAAGTATGGCTCCACCAGCTTTCTTTTGTTTGCCATTTGCTTAAAGTATCATCTTCCATCCCTTGACTCTGAGCCTATGTTTGTCTTTATAGTGAGATGGGTCTCCTGGCATCTTGTTGGGTCTTGTTTTTTAATCCACCTGGCCATTCTGTTTCTTTTGACTGATGAATTCCATCCATTTACATTTAGAGTGATTATTGATATATGAGGCCTTCATGCTACCATTTTATCTTTTGTTTTCTGGTTGTTCTATATTTCCATTATTTCTTTTTCCTTGTATTTCTGTCTGCCATTTCAGTTTGCTGGCTTCCTGTGATGTCTTCCTCAGTTTCCTCTTTTTGCATGTTTTGTGACTCTGCCCTTATTTTTTGTTTTATGGTTACCATGAGGTTGTATGAAAATTCTCATAGATGAGCTAGTCCTTTTTCGGCTGATAGCATCTTATCTCCATTAGCCTGTGCAGGTTCCATCCTTTTTCTCTTCCCTTTCTATGTTTTTGTTGTCACAAATTATCCTTTTTTTTTTGAGGAAGATTAGCCCTGAACTAACATCTGCTGCCAATCCTCCTCTTTTTGCTGAGGCAGACTGGCCTTGAGCTAACATCCATGCCCATCTTCCTCTACTTTATATGTGGGATGTCTACCATAGCATGGCTTACCAAGCGGTGCCATGTCTGCACCCGGGATCCGAACCAGTGAACCCTGGGCTGCTGAAGCAGAATGTGCAAACTTAACCACTGCACACCAGGCGAGCCCCACAAATTATCCTATTTTTATTGTGAGTTTTTTACCAAATTGAAGTGGTTATATGTATATTTGATGCTTTCTTTCCGTTTAGCCTTTATACTATAATTCAGTGTTTACCAACATATTCTGATATAGAGCTGCCTTGTCCACCTTCCGCTGCCTCCTGGAGGTGTAATTCACCCACCTTCAGATGTATAGACCTATGGATCTCTCAGGCATTCTGGTGTGCTGTGCAGGGAGTCCTTTGTTGGTCAATGGATGTCTTACTGATTGTAAATTAGAGAGGAAAGATAAGAGGAACAACTCACTCTGTCATGATGCTGATGTCACTCTTGGATGGCAGATTTTTAAACTTTTTATGAGAAATTGGAATTATTAAGAAAAAGATGGTATGGTACTTGTCATGAGGATCTAGAACTTTCCAGTTAAGAAGTCAATGAAGAGGTCAGCAAAAATAGACCTAAAGGGATTATAGCAACAGCAGCTCTTGGAATACTGTGAAATTAATCATCTGGGAAATAAAGCAAGAAGTATCCATGGAGAGAGTCTCCGCAGTGGGGACTCTAAAGCTTTAGATGTTGATTCCTGGATATCGCAGCCCTCATGTGCTACCAGGAATAATTCCTGGAGATAGTGTTAACCCAAATCCCACTAATACGTGAAGAGTCTAGGGTGCAGGCTCTGGATTCTGAACAATAGTTTGTGTGACTAACATATTATATTATGGAAGACTCATGTCACCTACAAATTTCAGTTGTCTTAATTATAGTCTGCAGCTGTTATACAAAGCTAAAAATAATGTAACTGTCACCAACAAAATGTATTTTTTTAAAGGAATGTCTGTACAAATATCACTGTGGTGAATGCTTTACAGACTGGGTAAATTTAAAGGGTCTCAATTTAAAGTGGATGACTAGGTTCCATCATGTCTCTGGGGAAATCTGCTAAGGTCTTAATTCTTTTGAGACAAGAAGATATGCCTTCAAGGTGAACCAAGTTTTCTGTTTGAGCACTCACGTACCTCTCTATTAGATGTACCTTCTCATATAATTTACAGCATATTTGCTACGAATTTTTTGGCTTCAGTTGAAGGCTTCCCTCCTCTGGGGGTCTTGAAACATAATAAATTTCTTCATTTTTTCCTTTCAAAATGATAGCGCTATTTGGAAATAAATAAGAGGTAAAGAAAAGGAAATAGAGAAAAGTATAAATTATCATCTTAATAGTTTTTATTTTAATTGTCAGTACTTAAATATAGCCTTAGATAACTGTCACAGCAAGATACAAAAATATCCTTTGATGAGAAAAATACCATAAATAATTTTTATTGTATATAGAAGGCTTTATAACACTCTTTTGGTGAAAACTGCCATATTAATTGGTGGTTTCAAAAATTAAAATAATTGTAATTCATTTTCCAGTATTTCGACTACCATATGCCATTTCTTCCCCCTAAAGCATAGGACTAGATCTATAACTACAGTATTAAAATAATTACTAGATAGTTAAAGATTCCACCAGCCAGGGAGTTTCTTTTTAATGATTGTTCACGGATGATTTGATTTGCTTTATGCTGAAATTTTTGCATCCATCAAGCTTTTGTTGTGTTGTGGACATTGCTAAAATATTAATATGTGGTTGATGCTTATCAACATCATATCAAACAACCAGCCGTCAGAATAGTTGGACTATTTGGGAGCAATATCTGAAGAAATAAATTCCATCTTTTGTTGTTTGGGAACATAACCAAGTAGGACCTGAAAACAATAGAGAAATCCAAAAATATGAGATTGCACTTTATTTTATGATAAACTGAATTGTAAATTTAAAGAAAAGAAGCAGTTTATCTTTTAAATATTTTCAAAATGCTGTTTTTTCTTTTTATAATATTTGTACATGTTTTTGAGAACAACCAATGAAATACAGATAAGCAAGCAAAATAAAAGTATTTCCTCATATCTTATAATCCTGACCTATTGGTCTACAGCACAGGCATTAGGTCTGTCTTCCAGGAAATCATCTTCTTCTATGTCTTGCCAGCGTCAGTGGTTAAAGAACTGTCACAAGAGAGCAGAAGAGGACAGACTAATTTTGAGATAATAAAAATAAATGTCTCTATAACAGTCATCATGATGAAGAAAGACTCACATTTCTCTTCAGCCAGCATTGGAGGAGACAGCTATTTTTAGCTACAGATTTACTTCGGAGTCCATTAACCAAGTAAAACCAATGGCTACTTAGGAATAATCCTGAATACAGTCCGTTGTAAAAGATAAATGAGAGAGGGGTTATTAGAAAAGTGATTTAAAGGAGTGGGGCTTTCAAAATAGGTATACCAGGGTGGACGTTAGGGATGGGGAAAGAATTGTCTTGGGGTTTATTGGAAATCGATGGCTTTAAAGGGCAGTCATCCCAGGAAGGTCAAGCAATCAAGTGTCCGGAATTGGAAGCTTTTGGATTTTTTGATCAAGTCACAGATTCTGCCTACCCTAAGGCTCCTCAAATTTCTGTTCCCAGAGTCTAGTTCCTCTGACTCAGGTACGCCCTCCTCAGTCATCGCAAAACCTCCTGCTGAGAATCTACGTGAAGGACTGTTTTTCAGGCACCGGCTGGAAATCTCATTTGTGTTGTACTGCTCTGCCTGCCAAGAGTCTCAGGCTTCCATGGGTGCTGGGAACCTAGGAGCCTATTTCTTCCACGGGCGCTGGGAACCTAGGAGCCTATTTCTTTGCTTTCCATTAAAGGAAGCATCCACACCATCCCCACAGTCAACCAAGTTCAAAACCAATCACACAAGCTTCAACACTGCAAATTTCACAGGTTATACAATTTTAATCACAGTGAGCCCTAATAAATAGGGGATGTCTAATCATTTAAGGTTTTTCCTGTATCTAATTCTTGAAGTTCAATTTATGATAAATGAAAAGCAGTTCTTGGAGGGAGCCAGAGATTCTCATGAGGAACCCAAGATGTCTGATTTATTTTATTCTTTTAAATTCACTTCTCTGTTTTTGTTTGGTTGTTTTTAGTTACAGAATATACTGCCATTCTAGGTAATAATAAAAACCAAAACAAATTGCTATTTATTGCATGTCTTCTGTGCTCCAAACACTATGCTGGACATTTTACGTACTACATTCAATATACCAAATTCTTACATAAATCTTGTATGGCAGGAAGTGGTAATAGTAGAAGAAACTGAAAATCAAAACTGTCAAGAAGGACTTTGATGATATTTCTGTATCACTTTTCCTTTATATTATTTCCAACCTTTCACTAAAATAAGCAATTCTGCAACGAATATCCTGTGTCTCCTTGTAAACATATACAGGGTTTGAAATACCTAGTCACAGAATCAGTGGTCATAAACAGCTTCAGTTTACCAAGATATAGTTTATACTTTTAACCAACGGTAATTATATGTATTCTCTGTACCCATACGTGGATCTAAGAACCAAAGGCAGGCATAAGAGTGCCCCTGCTCCTTTGGGGAACTTTTGCTTCCTATCCCATCCCCATAAATTCAGACTCTACTAGGGGTCTTTGTTCCCGGAGGAGGAGGTCTTTGTCCTCTGTTTCTACCAGAAGACATAGTAAAGATTTCACTAAACCTCAAGTTATAGCTCCTGCCTGTCATTTCAGTCTCTTCATCACACCAGACAAACAGGAAAAGGAAGGAGCTGCTATGCTGACACAGGTGATCAACCTAGATTATCATGAGGAGGCCGGGTGGCTGCCCATTATAGAGGTAGGAAGGCATATATGGGTCTGAAACTCAGATGATTCTCTCTGTGCTTCCCTTTCCAGTAATAATCATATACGGGTAATTACAGCAACTATGGCCTAACAGGAACAGATAACGAGGTCCTCAACCACTCGAGCATGAAGGTCTAGGTTACTCCATTGGGCTAGCAATGTTTACCAGCACAAGTGCTGGCCAAGGGTTAGGGGAATCTTGAATGAATGGAAGAAAAGGAAGATAACGTATATCCGTTGTGGCTTTAGGACCAACCATAACTTTCCCCACTACACCTGTTGTAAATTTTTTTGAGAAATTGTAACTGGATAGCACCTTGAAGAAGCAATAAATATGGAGTAAACTTATTGTTGGGTCAAGTGAAGCAGAGTGGTGCAAGGAGATTGTGTTAGTGTTCTATGCATCTCCGTTCTTCTGCTCTAGCTGACTTCAGTGTCTGTATCTACCTCTCTGTGCCTATCATGCAGCTGGCCCTGAAATGCAGAAGAATTAACACTCCTGGGAGCAGCTCTCAATCATTGCTTCTTTGGAGTTTGTGTGGACATTTTCCAGTTCCTCTGCCCTTTGGGTGGGATCATTCTAACGTATTCTCTGCAGATTTAATGTCCAGTTGTTCACCACAATAGCTGGCTAAATAATGCATCCTGTAAAGCCTACCTCTCACTTGTGTATCACTTTTCCTTTCTCCTACTGGTATTACTTACACTACTTGTAGTTAAATTTTTGTCTTACATCCTGCTTCTGGTAGAACTCAAACTAGGACACAGGTCTCAGCTGTGTGTAGAAATCTCTGTTCCAGCTTGTGAAACTCAAGGTCATATCCCCACACAGAAGTGGACCTATATATATATAGGCATCCAATTCATGATGGGACAACAGAATACATCATTGACTCTGGGTTCCCCTTTTGTTTTTTGTACCATCAGATTTCCTGTTTTTACTTGTTAAGTTTGGATACGTTTAATTTGATTTTCAGAATGAAACTAAAACAGTGAGGTATCATCTTGCTTTTATTAGACTGACAAAAATGAGAACATTGGATAATGTCAGGTGTGGGTAGGGATGTGGGGCCGTAGAAATAATCATGTGCTTCTGTTGAAGGTGAATATTGGTGCAGCCATTCTGCAGAACCCGGCAGTACTTAGTTACAATAACTTTTCACCTACTCTATGAGACCCAGCAATTCTGCTCCTGTGTATATATTCCAAGGAAATGCTCAGTGGACTAACAAGAAGATATGTATTAGAAAGCTCAGCACAGTGTTATTTTTGTTGGTGGAAAATTGCCACCAATGCAGGCATCCATCACAACAGAAGTAGATGGTAAGACGCGTTGCTGCTCACCTTGGATATACATCAGTAAAAGCAACAGACTAATTATATACATAGAAACTTGGATAGATCATAAAAATATATTGCTAGATAAAGTAGAAATCACAAGAAGATATATAACATAGTTCTTTTGTGGATATTAAAATAGGCATACAAACAACATCTTCTATAAGAATACACCAACTATAGTCTATACAACAACCACATTGAGAAGGAAGAGGAAACGAAGGAAACAGGAATGAGGAGAAGGAAAACAAACAAACAAAACAAGAACTGTGCCTTGTGAAGACTGATCACGGTAATGCACCAAGTACTGACAAACAAGATTAACCCAACTCTTGGCACCTAAAGTAAAAGAGAAAAAAATTTGTTATGTATCTCGAGTATTTCTATAGATGTGCTGAAGATGGAAGTTTGACACAGGCCCAGTTTAAGAGTTGGAAGTACCTATAATTCATTTAATAATTTTCCTGTTGTTGGTTATTAGTTTGGTTCTGATTTTCTTCTATTATACATAGTGCTGCAATGAGTAACCTTCTGTGTCCACATATAATACATGTAGCTCTGCTCAAAGGAGCAACGTGATACAGTGGATAAAAAGGCAGGGTCCAGTGCTGGAATCCTGGCTCCACTACTGGGTGGCTTTGAGCAATTTAGTTAATTGCTCTGGGTCTCAGTTTTTTGATAATAATAGTACTACCTCACAGAGTTATGGTGATAATAAAATGAATTAATATTTGCAAAGAACTTAGAACAATGCTGGCACGTACTGAACATTCAATCAATGCTAGCTATTATTAATCACTATTAATCCTATTGTTTTCGCACGTATTTCGGTAGGATAAAATTACAAATATGGAATTTCTTGCTTACAGGGAACATATTTTAAAGGTTTGCACATTTTTTATTCCAAATCTACCATGTCAATTTAGTCTCCCAAAAAGGTGTCTGAATATCATTTTTCCACACTCTTGCTAAAATCAGATGTCTTCATTCCTTTTTGTCTCATTGGTGAATAAAACATTACATTTTATGATATTTATTCAAAAACTGGCATATTAACAAGATTAATCCTAAACGCTTTTAGACAAAAGAGGCTTCGATCAGCTTTTGTATTTATTTGGCTTATGACCTGTAACGGATTCACCCAGTGCTAAGCCTAGGGTGGAACAGCCCTACACACCGCCTTTCAGATTCTGCCATGATTTTCTCTCTGGCCAGATGGGCTATTGGGAGATATAAATGACCATGATTATATCACAGTGCTGTTCTCATTGTATTTCTTTTCCTAACATTCGTAAACATCATCTTGATTAAAATTAAATCTCCAAAACTGCTAGAATTGAAAATAAATTGACATAGAATTATTAAACATGGGATTACTCTATAACCTTGCTTTTGTTTTAAAATTTTTTCATGACATGTAAGATTTTAACAGCATAGTTTTAATTCAAATGCCTAAATTCTATTCTATGACCTTAAAGAAATTTAAATGTTTATTACGTATACCTCTGTCAGAATAAAATGCCAGTTCATGAGGATTTAGAAAATGTCAGCCAATGTAGCCAAAGGGGCTCTTTATTAAGAAGTTCATTTTGAAAAAATCAAAGTGCATGTAATCTTAGGGTAACTTATATGGGGGAAAAAACTAAAGGTGTAAACGAAAAGTCACTTTCTGTCAACATTCTCTTTAGCCTATGATGATTTCTTCTATTGAGTTCCTAGAAAAGTTTCCCAAGAAAAACATTTTTAATTTAGTGTGATATATATTGGGACAATTATCCCTTTCTATTCCAGACATATTTTTGATGCACAGAACTCCTGCTGATTCCATAGCAAGTTCATCAGTATAGAGAGTCTACGCTATGGGGAGAGAGGAGAAAAGTAAGAGTCAGAATATGTGTTATTTCGTCAATCTACTGTCGAAGGAACAGGAACGGTAGGAGAATCGTCAGATATTAGAACACTTATTTTGCTGCTCTGTATTCTCAGCTTTGGGAACTTGAAAAAACTGTAATACTTCAGATTTTTGTAGGTTTTACTATTAAACAACGTTATTAATTACTGCTTGCATAATCCTTATATTAACTGTTTCTATATTCCAATGTTTGGGTTATATTTCAAGGAGCTCATGTGTCTATTGACTGAAAACCTTATCTAGGAAATAGGGTAAAACGTATTAATAATACAGAACCTTCACACTTGAAAACATGTTTGTTACAAAAATCCTTCCAAATGAAGTTTTATGTCTACTGCCTCCTCCTGGATGTCAGGCTATGCTTTGTGGAGAAGGCTACTTTGACAAGAAGACTCATTTCTTGTTGTGCGACTGGTACAGTCTTTACACAATTTCTGCAACACTGTGATGTAAAAATGCTTCAAGGATAAGCCTGTGAAGATTGATTCTCATCAATAGATCCTTTGCATGATTTCTCACCAACATCACCAGTGAAACATGGCAGAGAACTCTTTTCCAATGATTCTTGGTCTTTGAGTCTTTCATCTTATCTTTTATGTATTTCCTTTTGGACTTACTACAATAGAGCAGACAAGGTCAGCATTGAAATGTACACTTCTCTTTTTTTTATTACAAAGCATATGGAGATTAAGACATTCTGATTATGAAAATCCTAAACATAGTTCCAATTATTAACTCCATATTGGCTCAAGTCAGAGATCATTCATTCACTCAGTGAACATTTAATGAATCCCAACCATGAACAAGTTACTGTACATTATAGAGGATTTGCAGGTAAACAAATTTCCCTTTCCTCATTGTGCCCTGGTAGATAAATTACATCCTTAATTACTAGTGATGCAATGTAGAAAGGATCAATTTCTATAGATAGCTAGCAAGAACACACCACAAAAGGGAAAGCAGGAAGATTATGCTTTCTAAATGAGGGCATCATGGAGTCCTTCATGGAGATGTTATTTAGTCTGAGCCACGAAAGGTGGCTAACATTTCAACATGTGGATACGGGGTAAACCAATATTCAAAGGCCAAAAAAAAAAAAAAAATGTGAGAAGAAAGCCTAGAGTAGGACTATGTGGAGAGCATATAGGGAAGATCTAGGTGGCTGGTCTTTCTGGGAAATAAAGTACATGAAGAATACTGGGGAATAAAATTCTGGGAGAAAGCAGCAAAGCAGAGTCAGCTAAGGCCAGATGGAAAGGGCCTGGGGTACTCATGCCAAAGAGCTGGGTTTTTCTTGGTCATTGCAGATTTTAAGTAGCAATTAAGTGACCAGAATTGTGTTTTACAGGGTGAATCTGTCTGAGGTGGTCACGCCGGATTGGAATGAGGAGAGTTTGGAAATAGGAAAAACAAAATCTCCATACAAAGGTCATGGGATTTGGCAACAAGGGCCCAACTGAGATAACGACAGTGAGGTAGAGAAGAGAGGCGAGGTGAGGGAGAGATGTGGAGAACGTGGTCACTGGATGCAGGCAGTGGAAAAGAAAAAGTACAGGGCAATGCTACCAACAGAAGAATAGGACACACAGAGAAAAAAGGCTTCTGGAACAGAAGCTGAATATTTCATCTTAAGATATATTGAATTTTAGGTTTGGGGGAGCAGGTAAGTTTACTATTGGGTGTTAAATCAAAGGAAGAGTAAGCATCAAGAAAGAGGGGAGTGTTGGGGCTGACCTAGTGGCGCAGCGGTTAAGTGTGCACGTTCTGCTTCAGCGGCCGGGAGTTCGCTGGTTCGGATCCCAGGTGCGGATATGGCACTGCTTGGCAAGCCATGCTGTGGTAGGCGTCACACATATAAAGTAGAGGAAGATGGGCACCGATGTAAGCTCACGGCCAGGCTTCCTCAGCAAAAAGAGGAGGATTGGCAGCAGTTAGCTCAGGGCTGATCTTCCTCAAAAAATAAATTAATTAATTAAATAAAAAGAATGAGGGGAGGGTTAATGTACAATGATTTTTAGAGAGAGGGTGGAAACAAGGAAAGATCCTTGAATTTAGTGACTAAGAAGTCACTGGTGAATCTCTGTTTTTGAAATACATGAGCAAGAGAGAGAAAGAATATATCCAAAATTGTTAATTTTATATACAGGTGGCAAGATTAAGAGACTGTCTTTCTGCATTATTTTTTTCTACAATGATGATGCATTACTTGTGCAACAAAGGAAACAATGAAATGTCAACAGTCTTTGGTGGCATTTAGGTAGTGAGAACAGAAGCCATATGTGAAGGGATTGCAAAATCCGATTGCAAAAGCTCTGATTGTTTTGGCTCATAATTATTTCTTTCAGAAAAACTCTGAGCTCCATTTCTACATCCACTGTGAATTGTCTCATCAGGTGTTTTTTCCAGTACAGCTCCCAATCTGACAAGCTTCCATCACCTGTAGATCTGTTGATCACACCTAGTGCCCAGAGCATCAACATCTGAGTCCTGAATGCTGTCACATGAAGAAAATGAACCTTATTTTCTACAGCTGTGTTTCATGCCCATCCTTCTACAGAGGTCCCTGTAACTGACTCGTGCCCCAGGCAATTGTAATTAAAACAACTAACTTTAATTGAGCAGTTACCATACAATGTGTATTTTAATAGTTGATTTACAAGCATTATCTATGTGAATCCTCACAATGACTCTATGGCATCTCTGCTCTCATTTTCCCTGTTGTACTCAGGAGGAAGCTAATGTTTAGGAAGCGTGACTTGTCCAAAGCAAACAGCCAGTAAGTAGTGAGGAATATATATATCCCTGCAATCTTCATCTTTTCAACTTCTCTAGAATGGGGCTGGACAATCTCTCCCCAACTGCACACAGTAATTTAGGAGTTCTCCCTAAATTACTAACATAATTCTTTCTCAGTGATTGTTAGCAAAATGAAATAATGGAGAGTCAGGAGACCAGAGTTCCATTTCTAGGGCTTCCAGTATGTGTGTAGGAAAATCACTTACCCTCCTTAGGTCTTTGTGTTCTCTTACAAAAACATGGGTTAATACTTAGCTATCTACATCATAACGGTGTTTGCAACTATTGATTAAGATAACTCCATGAAAGTTCTCCATAAACCATAAAGTGCCTGGAAAATTGTCCAGATTCTGTTGCAAACCTCCTTACTCTTTTGTTCTCCCCACCTCTACCCCAGGTAGAAGACAATCCAAGTCTGCTTCTAGGGGCATTGCTCACGGTCTAACTGAAGGATATTCATAAAAGCCAGGGCTCTGACTCTTACTCCCACTAAATAGGATTATACTTGTAAAATGCTCCTAAACCTTGGATTAAAAGAGAGATTATAGTATTAATGGTTTTGCTTTTCAGAATCCTACATTTCTGGTTGAACCTAAAGGTTGAAATGCTAAAAATAGTGCCAGAGCATTATGTTTCTAGTAAATTTTTCTTGGAAAAACAAAAATTAGCCTGTTTGTTTTCAGCAACCTCCAAACTCCTGTATCCAGGTTTTATTTATTCAACATTTTTGAGACTCTACTGTGGGTCAGGCATCCAAGTGTCGCACAGCTCATTGCTCAAATAGGGAAGAAAAGAATATTCAGCCTCGTCCCGAGAAGGGGAAAGGAGCTCTGGAGGGCTAGAACAGCGTGCTCAATAGCTTGGACGTAAAACAGAGCTTAATATGTTTAGAGAACTGAAAGTAGATCTGGAGAATTAGGGTGAGATCAGCGGATTTTACAAAAATGACACCAAGCACTAAAGAGGAGAGCCAGGTAGTCAAGGGCCTTGTTTTCTATGTTAAAATGTTTGGACTTTATTCTGATGACAATGAGGAGTCATTGACGGATTCTAAACATAAAACAATTATTGTAGTTTTCAAAGATCCCTCTGGTTCATACAGAGAATAGATTGGATGGATGGGGTCAAGTTCATCCTTTTTCCTGTTGCAGCCCCATTTTTAAAAATCAACTTTACTGTGACATAATTTACATAAAATAAAATGTACATATTTCAAATATACAGTTAAACGCATTTACAATAATGTACACTCCTGTGTAACTACCACCACAATCAAGATACAGACTATTTCTATCATCTCAAAAGTTTTATCCTGCCCTCCTACTGTCAAACTCTTCCCTCTCTCCCAGCCCCCACACCACCTCTAGCCCTAGGACCACTCATGTGTCTTTTGTCACCATGCTTAGCCTTGACTTTTCTAGAATATCATAAGAATGACACCTTAGTGCTAGTATTCTTTTGAATCAGATTTCATTTTTGAAATTCATTCATATTGTTGTATATATGTATCACTATTACATTCCCTTTGATGATATTTAGTATTCCATTTTATGGATATGTCACAATTTGTTTTTCCTAATCATGTGTCTAGGGAAATTTGCATTATTTCCAGTTTTCAGCTCTTATAAATAATGCTGCTATGAACATTCATGTACAAGTATTTATGTAGGCATAAGATTTCATTTCTCTTGCATAAATGCCTAAGAGTGGAATGGCTGGGTCATATGGTAGGTGAATGTATATTTAACTACATAAATAACCGCAAAACTATTTTCCAAAGTGGTTGTCATATTTTACATTCCCATCAGTAATATGAGAGTTCCAATTGTTCTACGTCTTTACCAACACCAGGTATTTTCAGTCTTTCTAATTTTAGACATTCTTGTGGGTGTATAGTAGTATCTCATGGTTTTAATTTGCATTTCCTAATGATTAATGGTATTGAACAACTTTTTGTGTAGTTCCTTGACATCCACATATCTTCTCTAATAAGTGTCTATTAAAATTGGTTGCCTCTTTTCCGATTGGATTATTTACTTTATTATTGAATTGTCAGAGTTCTTTACATATTCTGATAACAATTCATTTGTGAGATATATGTATTGCAAATATTTGCTCCCATTCTATGGCTTGCCTTTTGATTTTCTTAATAGTACCTTTGAAAGAGTAGAAAGGTACAAAATTTTGACAAAATTGGATAGCACTGGCCTAAACACTGTAGTTAAAAGACAAAAACTGATAGATGAATAAAAAAAAGCAAGACCCTATATGCCAACTAGAAAGATACACATTAAATATAAAAACATAGATAGGCTGAAAGCATATAGATGGAAAAAAGATACACCATGCAAACATAAATCATAAGAAGATTGGGGTGGATATTTTAATATGTGACAAAATGATTTTCAAGACAAATGGTATTATTGAGAGAAAGAGGGGCATTTTGTAATGATAAAAGGAACAATGAATCAAGAAGACAACAGTTGTAAGTGTATATGTGCCTATTTATAGAGCTTTGAAATATATGAAGCAAAAATTTATGGAGTTAAAGGAATAACTAGGTAATTTCAAGGTTATATAGTAAGAGATTTTAATAGTTGTCCTTTGGCAGCTGATAGAACAACTAAACATAAATCAGCACGTTGCTTAAACCTAATTAATTTGCATAGAACACTAGAGCCCGTTACTAAAGAATACATATTTTTTTCAGGTTCACCTGGTACCAAGTTAGATCATAACACATTTCAATAAATTTAAAAGAATCAAAATCATATGAAGCATATTCTCTGACCATAACAGAATCAAATTAAGAATGGATCAAAGTACAATTTCTAGGAAAACGTTCCATATTATCTAGAAACTAAACAACACACTTCTAAATAATTCATGGGTCAATTAGCAATTTTTGTCTCAAAAAAAAATTTTTTAACAAAGAACAAATGATAAAACCTTCCTCAACTATCTCACAGAGTTATTGAGGATGAATAGAGATAAGACTGCTTTGACTACTTGGGAGTGGTATACAAATACAATAGTCTCTGGAAATAACCACATCAAAGCTTTCTCTGGATAATAGCAAAACTACCTCTAGTGTTATCTTTTGTAGTCAGTGAGGACAGTCATGTGCCAAAGAGGAAAATTCATAGCCACTTTTGCCATCAACTCTTCTGGTTTCATGACATAGAACTATTTATCCCATGCCTTATGGCTGCTTTCCAAATCTCACCATGGCCACCACAACATTCTCCCTTGATTGTTTGCATATCCTGTTTGTGACAGGGAAGGAAGTATTCTTCTTGAGAGAACTGCATGACATGTTTGTAAGTAGCAGTTGGTAAACTAGGGCAATTGATGGTGTCCTTCTAGGACTCCTCCTAGTGCAACCCTTTCTCCTTTATCTTTTTATGCTTTTCTATTCCTTCCTTTCATTTTCTCCTAAGCTTTCTCTTTCCTCTCCCTTTTTCTCTCATTACCTCCTCCTGCCACCTCCACTCTGTCTCACTTGTCAAAGCTGATCCCATGATGAAATTCAGAACTAAGGGTGATCCTCTCAGTTTTTGGCAAAAATCCAATGTATTTTACTTTAAAGAGACGTTTGGTCTTGATACTGTAACTCAGAGTAGTTAAGTGACTTTAATCTGATACAAGCCCATTCCTTTTGACCCTAGTTACATCTTTGAATTTTAAGCCCTGGTGAAGCCCATGAAAACTTTGTTGAATGGCCTTTTCCCTTCTCTGTGAACGACCTGGTAGGCTGACTTGATCTCTATTGCTTCCCCACTTTTCCTTTTTCTAATGACTTCGGGTTTGACTCTAAAACTTTATGACGTTATCCAGGATCAGTTTATACCACAATTTGTATCACCTTTCTGGATCTCTCTCCCTTGACTATATCCTTCAGCTTCCTCCCCTTTAATTTCTCTCACTGGCTTCTGATTCTCTTTTGCTCATCTGTCTTTTCTCCTTCTTCTTCTCCTTCTTCTTCTCCTCTTTCTCCTCCTCCTCCTCCTTCTTCTCCTCCTTCTCCTCTTTCTCCTCCTCCTCTTTCTCTTTCTCCTTCTCCTTCCATCTCCCAAATCTGAATATTGTGTAAGGACATCTTTGGCGTTATGCTTCCCCCTTGCCTGGTTTCCTATCCAGGCTCCGTCAATTCCTAAAGAATAGTATACTGTCCTTCACCCTTCTCAGGCTACTTCTGATGAAAAAGCCACTTATAAAACCTCATTGCGGTCCTGCCCAATGTGTCAGCAACTCCAAATACTTTGGGTCAGAAGAGCATAAGTGAATCGTGCTATCTTTTGCTTCTAAGTGAATTTGTTGTGGAGACTTCAGCTACTTGAGGCATTCTAAGTGTGTAGACAACACCAACATTAGTGCATGTCAAAATCAAAGGTTTTGAAAAAACAAAGAAATAAAAATAACCAAATATTTTGTGAGCAAGAAGCAGTATTGTATTTTCTGGAGTAACTCTTTCTTTACCTACAAAATGGAGTTAACAATCCATGACTTGCATGAAGAATCCCTTTTCTTCACCCTTTTGTTGCTGTCCTATTTCAGGTTAAGTCATTGCACAGAAACAGTAGAGTTATGTATAGCTGGAATCTATTTTATTTAACTTACAATTTGCAAGACATTGTATTCAGAGTCTGTCTGAATGCAAATCCTCATGGCCATACTCTATATCAAGCATTGTTGCTACCTTCATTGTATAAATAATGAGCAAGTGCTAAGTCTATGGAATATGATAAACCAAAATTTGATTGTAGCTCACCAACTATCTAGATGTCTAATATTGGGCAAGTTAGTTGACTTGTCTTAGTATTAATGCTTTCATCAGGAAAATTGCTGTTTGATTGGCAAAAGAGGCTATTTTACAAACAAAGTAAATGAAGGTCTCCAAAGGTTATCTGGGTAAATCCTAGTCCTCAGAAGCATTTGTGTAGGCTGTAACTAGTCTTGAGGACAGGAAACAAGCTGTTCCCATCCTACATCTACAATTTCAGAAACACCAGAGAGAAGGCAGTGATCACACAGACTTGGTCCTCCCAAAGAAAACCAAGAGAATTTAAGTGTCAGAAGTTTGCGAAGGCAGGAAGGAAAATGTAACAATGGCTATAAGGTACATATCCCCATACAGATGTGTTAGACACGCAGTAGTCATTAAATACAGATGTCAATGCACCATAAATGGAGAAAAGCACCAGCTCTGCTAGAATTTCCACAAAAATTACATCAAATCCATGTATTTTCATTATTTTGGATTGGTTTATATTTGTTGACAGTGTGAAACTTGCTACCTGGTCAGCTGGCTTTGTTAAGCAAATACACAAATTAGAAGAGGCCCAAGATTAGTAGAAGACTTAAGATTTATTCATTTTAAATACATCTTATATAGACAAAATTTTGCTTTGTACTGAATTTATCATCTAACATAGACAGCACATGATGTCATTGTATTTGCAGTAGAGAAAACAAACATTGATTTGATATCCAAATAATAAATTAAAGATATGAAGAAGTAACAAAGTATGCTGTGAAATGTCAGAATAGGGGTGGACTAATTAATAGTTTCAGTGGAATTGAGGGAAATTTATTTGTTAATCAAATTTAAATTGGCCTGAAGAATGAGGCTGATCTAAATAATAATTATTATTTATGTTCTAAGAGTTTTTGGTATACTATAAAGGAGACGGCAATTAGTTTTATTATGAGAAATAATGAAGTTCAAGCCTTGATTGCCAATTAGATCTATGACAAGTGAAAGTTATCAGAAAACTAAGCATTTTCCTAAATGGGCAAACAAGTCAATTCTTTGGATATCACATCCCAAGCATGCTTGGGACATCTAGACACCATATGAAGTCTGTCTCAATCACTAAATGCTATACGGCCTTACATAGGATACTGGAAACTCTATTTCTTCCTTCTTGAAATAATAAAGAAATAACAACACCATTCCAATCTATTTGTAGGACGTAATGCAGCTGAATAAAAAAGTATTCAAATGTGAATATTTGGAAGTTGTATAATACTGGTAACAAAATTATTATCTTGATGGATAGCAATGTTAATCTTTAAAAAATTAAATGAAAACATTTTACATTGCCCTCGCAGCAAAATCCTTTGTGTAGGTAGTCAATGATGTTATTTCCCCTTCACTATCTGTTCTCTTTCTTGAGGAGTAAAATGTGCATTCAGACTGAAAATATCCATGTCAGAAAATGTGGAGAGTAGTCAAAAGTAAATTAGCAGCCTTCTTCATGAATATTTAAAATAGCCAGTATGAAAGCACACTTCCATTTGTGCTAATTTCTGTTATTTTAAAAGTCATCTGTGGTTTTGGCTCAAGGAAGATGAATCTTAAAGAATTTATTTTTCTGCACATCATAATCAGGTTGCAGACAGATAACCAATGAATGAGTATAGAGCGTTTTGCTGCTATCTGCACTAATAAGAGAAAAACCTGATTTTCAATTCAAAGTAGCCTACCCTGATTTTGAAATTAGGGTTTCCTAATCTCAGAAAATGAGTGAGCTATCCCCTCTCCATCTCTCTAGTTGTGTAGATAGGTAGGGAGCTGATAGATAGATAGATAGATAGATAGATAGATAGATAGATAGATAGAATGATAAATTTTCCTTCTTGTCCTACTTACCATAATGGCCAATGGCCATCTATGGTCAAGTTCCCAATGACTAAACAGTAAGAGAAAGAGATTATTGGTGCCTGAAAGAATCCTGTTGTGTTGTTTCTCTTAGGCCCTAATATATCTCTACTGCATAAGAATGAAATATTAGATCTGAGTGTAGTATTTCCATTTGAGAGTAGGGCACCAGCTGTCTTCTTAAATTTCCATGCCACTTAATCTAGCTCTGAGCTTGGTTAGCTTTCAATTCACAAAGAAAGGCAACAACAGCTACACAGGGTCACATTTTCAGCAAGGTCTCTGAGGTAATGAAGTGTAAAAATTATGCTAATAAGGAGAGCAGCTAAGTTAATTCCTTGAGGCAGTTGCAAATATATGGCTCTAAGAGCCACTTTTTGGTACAGTGCAAGAAATGACCTGTGAATAGGAGGAGTCAATGTTGGAAAGCAAGAATTTGAGAGTTTCTCAGCACTGTTGAGTGATTACCACTCAATTAGCTTTGTTGATGCTAATGCTGAATTTACTACCTTGCAGGTCCACTTCCATCCACACAAGCACCGAAAGACCTTAGGGTCAAAACCTCAAAGATGGTCATCAAGAGAGCCACTCACATAAAAATGGCCTGCTGTATCAACCACCTAAATGCACAAAATAAACTGGCAAAAGGCATAATGTTAACATGTCCATTCTAATCAACACTAAGATTTTTCATAGACTACTGGTATATTTGTTAAAATTTCTAAGTCCTTCGTGCCTATGCTAGGTGAGAGGGGAAAAAAGGAGACGTTTAAATAGACTTTGCACCAGTCCTTTAAAAATCTCGAGTAATTTTGTCAGAACATGATGTAAAGTTGAGAGCATTCCCCTGAAAATAACTTCTCTGACTCTCTGACATGTGCTTGTCAGAGAAGATAGTTTATCAATATTAAATCACTGAATTTAACTTACACAACATAAACATACACAGAAAATTACATGGGAAACAAAAACTCTGAAAGTTACCAAGAAATCATAGTATTATTGATGTACATACGTTATACCTTTTTTAAAGTGAATTCAAGTGGTTGATAGGCATAATCCAGACAAAATCATAGAATTAGAATCACAGAATATTAACGCTGTAAAAGCTATGCTGGTGTATTTCTTCCCATTGTCACTCTAAATGCCCTGTAACAAAACACCCAAAAACTCAGTGGCATAAAATGACAATCCTTTATTCTCGTGTTAACAGGTCACCGGGCATGGCTTTGCTTCAGTTTGCTGGCTATAAGTTTCCTGATCCTCTGTATCAGGCTATGGATCAACCCAAGTCTGCCGTAGGAGTCTCCCTCTTGGCCCACAGCTAGCTCAGGATGCTCTTCTAATGACAAAGTTTGGAAGTTCCCGGATATTTGAATAAAAACATGCAGTATTTCTTAACACTTACCTGAGAAGTCTCCCACTGACACCTACACGCAGTTATTTCTCCCACACTCCGTTGGCTGAAGCAAGTCACAAAGAGAAGAAACATACTCCTCCCGAAGAAGTAGGTGGGGAAGTGATTATTGTTGAACAATAAGTGATTCTACTCAAGCCATGAACAATAGCCCAACCCCCTTATTTTACAAAGAGGAACACAGGTGTGAGCACAAGCCCATGTGTTCGTGTATGTGGATATGTATATGACACGTCCCAGCACACACTGCAGGTTAACTTCAAAACTGGAATAATAATAATGTGTTCCATGTTTTAAAATGGAAAATTCCACTGTGTTTTAATACAGGGCTCTATACTATATACTGTAGCTTCTTGGAAACTGATATATTTTTACCAAGTGATATAATGAACTATTGCTTTTCAAATGCTCACTGGAGGCGGCAGGAGGGGCATGTTTTAGGGTGTTTCATATTGATGGCCCCTTCCTCCATCCCCAGTGGATTCACACCCACAAACGCACACACTTACATCCACAGGCATATAGTACAGGGAGGGAGGGAAGAAGGGAGAGAGAGAAAATACTAATGTAGAAAATGTAATTATTTACAGAATTTGAAGCTCAGCCAGCCCTAACTGAATTTGGAGCTGCAGTTTTTTTTTTTTTTAGGAGTTTAGGAGTTTTGAGGACAACACAGAAACTGCTAGGTGATCCCCAGCATTTGTCATTCTGTTAACAGGAATGTGAAGTGTGGATTGATAACCAGGGCAATGAACCTAGAAGATCCAAGAGTTTGTATTCCTTTTCTTTTAGTTGGGATGGAAAACAAAAATTATTATTTTTTAAAATTTACAAGACTCTTTTTTTTATCTCAGGAAAGCAGGATGTGCTGACAAGATAGGTTAATCAGAAGCTATAGAAAGAACATTTTTCTTTCTTGACATAAATAAACCCTACGCCTATCAAAAAAAAAGGAATTTCTATAACAGAAAAAAATACTATTACAGCTGTGACTGTGATTTGTACTGAACAGCCTGCTCATCTCACCCCAGAATCACTCCGGAATTCACTCACCACACATTTGCTGAGCTGCAGATGGTCTTCTTGCTTCTCCGACGGCAGATAGCTCTAAACTGTTGGAGTTACCCAACAGTTAACTTTTTGAATAAGTTTTCAAAAACTTCACACAGATTTATTCTTTAATGCAATGAATGTAGAAAGAGTGCATGGTGAACTTACTCACCACTTGACAATCCAATTTGTTGGGCACATGTTGTATGTGTTTGTTAAAGGAGACGCAGAGTCTGGAATTAATTCTACAAGGCAAAATTCACACTTTCTTGACAATGATTTTACTCTTCTTAGGATTTCATGTTGTGCTTGTATTCAATTTATGCTTTAGTTTTTCACAGATTTATAATGGCTATGACAGAATTTGTCTTCCAGATTTTTTCCTTACTCTGAATTCCAATAAATTAATGGGCGAATTGACATATTCCAATAGAAATCCTACATTCTCCCCATAGGCATAACTATTTATTTTTCCTCTGCAGGAATTCAAATTAATATTTTCAACTCATGAAGGGAGGGGTTCAGTGGCTTCTGTGTCTTTAAGACAAAATTAGCCATTCTGTAGTTAAACAAAAACTCTCTTATTTTGCCCTTCCATCAATAACCTGCCTTCATCTCCTGACATAAGCAGAAGAGTTAATCCTGGAGAACAAAAGACTGTTTTTTGATATGACCTTAGAAGGGATGCAAAAGGAAAGGATAGAAAGATCGGTGTTTTTCTTTTTCATGAACTTTAAATAATTTATGAAACTGTTTTGATGAAATTTGTTTTCCAAAGCAAGCAATCCTAACACCCTCCACTGCTTCCAGCACTCCTAGGCTGGGTAGAAGAAAATGAGTCAGTGGAACTGTATTAAAATTCCATCTCTGCAAATCACAACCTATACAAACTTGAGTAAGTTATCTAATCACTAGGAGTTTTAATTTCCTCTTCTGGAAAAAGAGAAATAATACCTATTTCATAGAGTTGTGATGAGGATAAAAATAATATATGCAAAGTGCTTGGCCTTTGGTGGGCATTCAGTAAATGATAATGCTTACTGTATCATTATATTTGGAAAATAGAAGTATGTTACAAGCAAGAAGAGCTCAGCCTTTGGAGTCAAGATGGATCTAGGTTCAAATTTAGACTCCTCCACTGGCTATATGAATAGCCACTGATGAGTTTAACCTGCATAAGACAATTTCCTAATTTTTACAAGGTTGTAGGGTTTGGGGGGAAATTTTTGGCCCTTGGCCCCTTGCTTGGTATACTGTTGTCACTCAGTAAGTGATAGCCAGTAGTAGTAGTGGCAGAAATAGTAGTAGCGGTACTTACAGTGAGCCAGTGAAAATCCTTATTTGATAAAATTCTTATAATTTAGTTTTCCTTATATGATATTTTAGTCCTCATTCCAGATAAAAATACAGCAAGATTTTCCTGAGAATCCCTGCTGAGACCATATTTCTCTTCTGACATCCCATCAATCCCCAGACATATATGTGCCTCCAAGAGAAAACTGATTACTGTTGCTGTGACTTTCTCTAAGGACCCCTTCCATCCCAGTCCTAGGGGATGATGTCTCATTGGTGGGGAGGACTCACAGGCACTAGAGGCCCCCAGGGCAACAGAGAGGAGGGTCCACTCTCTCATGCTTGCCTCCTTGGTTTTACCTCCATGTTTCCTTGACTTTTTGGGGAGTAGCATCAAGTGAAATGTCACCCTGGAGAACACTGGACATTTTAAATTTGAAAGGAAAGATTGTAATATAGAAGGAGTGCTCCTGACTCACAGGCAGTTGGCTGCCTCAGTCACCTGCTCACCCTCTGACAATCCAAGCCACCACTTCCAGAATATGCAAGGCTGTGACACTGCTCTTTCAACATCCTGCAAGTTTGGTGGGGAGGGCAGTTTGCTGTAAAGATTAATCTCACTGGACCACTAATCTTATATTGTGCTGCTTATCCAGGAAGGTAATCATCATGTTCCAGCAAGGCAGACATAAAGTAAATCTTTCTATGGAGAGGTAATGGGTAGAAAGAAAGAACAGCGTGAGTCATTTGTTTGGCTGACACAATTCTTAGTACTTCTTCAAGTATCATTGACATTTGTAATTCAATTGACCAAATTTGTCTTTTGAACTTGTTTTTATTAAGGAGAAAAACACCACTCCTTTTTGTTTACATGGTGCCAACAAAACATAAGATTGAAAAAAGGAAATTCATTCGATCAATGTGTCTCTTTATGTACAAACTTCAATTAAACAACTGATTTGATTGATATCTCCTGTCACCCTGAATTAACTATATCAATTTCAGACAGCGTCATTCCAAAACTTCAGTCAAAGAACATTTGTAGATCTGGCTGCATAAGAATCACCCTGGGAGGTTTGCAATAAATGTAGATTCTTCAGCCTCATTCTTGATAATTCAGATTCAGAATCTGCATTTCAACAAAAATCTCAACTATTATTGGCAGTCTTAAATTGACCGTATATAATCCCAAGCAGGTAATTCAGATGAAAAATAGAGATTTTGTGGTTACCTGAGGATCTCTTGCTCTGATTGCCCTGATGACTTATCAGCCACATTACTTGGTCAATGCCCATAATATAAGTAAGCCTATGTAACAGTGGTGCAATTTCAGAGCACAGGCTTCTAAGCCCACAGGGCAAGTGGGGGCTATAGAGAGAATATACATTTGGCGTTGCTCTCTCTCCTTCTTTCCTCATCTGTTATGATCCTTGACGTCTCTTTCCATTTGTATTCCCCAATATGATAAATAACTAAATGAGTCAATGAACAATGACATTGAATTCTAAATAGCAGCAGGGATACTGAGAAGAGGCTAGATTTGAGTGTCCTTGTGGACCATTCTGAGCCTTGGTAACTCTGGCCTCAGATGAGAAGATTGCTGTGGTGTTGCCATAGCTGAGTTGGCAGGGTCTCCAAGTGGGTTGTTGACTAAGCCCTCTGCAAGACCTGGAGAAACTCTCGTTATAACCACCAGATATTATTGACTAGGGAAGTTGCGTGTCTGATTCCTGCTGATGTCAGTCATTTTACTGGCTCCAAAGCTGAAGGCCTCAGCCCCCAAATCCAGCCAGCTTTTTAGCCAATCTTTGTTATTCATCAGAAATGAGGATGAGAGATGCAGATCATTGTGAACCTCTCTCCCAACATTGGAGTATAGATGGGGCAAAACTCAAAGTACATGCCCAACTCAAAAGAGCCCTTTTATCACACGTAGGACAGCATCTATTTTGTAGGAACTGTCTGGGAGAACAGGGTGATGGGTGTCTAACAAACAGGCATGACAATTTCTAAAGTATTTAGAAAAATGATCATTTTTATGTAAGAATGTCAGCAATCTGGCAAAAGACTTTTTTAAAAGGCAGTCTATTCTGTTAAAATGTCCCAATATGGGACAAATGTGGTATTTTTCTGATATAGCCACTTGGAAAAAAAGCAGCTACAAACATTTTAAAAGATCTGCTGCAGCCCTGAGCCATCTTAGCAGGATACTATTGGAAATCTTTGCAGCTAGGATTCTTGAGCAGCAGAAAGATTCACATAGCAACTAGTAAGCTGCAGAAGGATACAAGGTGGCCAAAAGGTGTAACGCTTGTTTATGAAAGAAAAAGAGCTTCTTTGATTGCTCTGCTACCAAGAGTCACAAAGCAGAAATGCCTTCGTAGAAATCATGTTAAGGATATAGGTACGTATCTACCTCTGATGTGGTCCATCATGCTTGTTACAGGACTCACAACATGAACTCATTTTTATCCTCCATTTACTTTGTATGATGTTGATACCAAATCCATTTAGGGTGATCAGTACTGATAGATGGATGGTATATGCTACCTACTGATTACCCTCCCAGTCCCTCGTCTTTGGAACGTCCCATCCTGCCTATAGAGGTGGCCCCTTCCCGTCTGTATTTATACTGTACACTCTCTACCTTCAGACCGTAACTGATTAGATCAAGACTAGACACCTGACCTTAATTGGATTAATCTCCTTCTCTCTCTTCAGAATTTGGTATTGGAATTTACACATGGTGAAGTTTACACACACACATCCACTGGAAGAGTGGTACTGGAGGAGGGATGGATTGGATTGCTTCATTTCCTTAAATGGCAAAGGAACTGAGAGTGTAAAGAGAATTCAGGGACAATTAAACATGATTCTGTGACACTGTCTTCTTTTCCTACTCGTTGATACTACGGAGAGAGCAATGAAACACTCTTATATCACTGATGTCAGAGTACATTTTATTAATGAGTGATTTTTTTGTCATAAAAATGCAAAATGGTTTATTGTTAAATATACCCTTAATATAAAAAAGAATGCAAATGCAGCAAAGTCTCATTTTCACAATTGGCTCTGCCTCTGATGGCCGAAACTGTGAATCATTAACTCATCAGCCAACTGACATCTCTTCACCAGGGCTCCCAGAGATGTCTGCGCAGAGGACAAGGCCAATGGCCCACTGTGCTTTACTGAGTATTCTCTGAACTCCTATCTCTAGCGTCCAGGGATGGATAACTAGTTTCAAGAGATTCTTTACTTCCTCTGGCCTGTGATCCCACCTAATGTCAATCCCTTTCTTTAATTTTTAGCTCTGAAGCCAAATCAATCAATCAAACAAACCTTAAAAAATAAACTCAATGAACAGTAAAAAGAAGAAAATTTCTCTCTAAATAACACGCACTCCATGATCTTTCCTCTGGGTTCTACGTGGCATAGTATCACAGTGCTTCTCAAACTTTAATGTGCACACAAATCAACTGAGGATCTTTTTAAAACTCAGATTCTGGTTTCATCTGTCTTGATTGGGGCAGAGAGTCTGTTTCCAACAAGCACCCAGGTGATGCCAATGGCCTCCACTTTAAGTATCAGCGTGAAGACAGTGGTAGACACCTCCCCCCAAATTAGGAAAATGCTCCAGACTGTACTAACCAAATGGGGAAAAAAGAGATTGCAAGGGGTGCTTAAAAGAAGGAACTCCAAGTGCTATTCAAAGTAAACCCATCATACAGACTAGGAATGGTCAACTTCTCTTGAATCCTGTGGCTGCATGGCGTTCTGGGCCTTGACAAATATCTCGACTCCAGCTCAGGGGTGAATTAAAAAGAAAAAGGACTTTTGATTCCCTTATGGTCATTCCTACTTGGGTTTCTCATCAGAATAGCTGGCGGAAGTTTTTTAAGTAGACAAATTCATATGACGCAGGAAAACCACTAAAAAGTATCTGATGTGGGGACCCAGGTTTGTGTATGTTTACATAGCCCTTCTCCTTGTTAAGAACCCCTGAATAGTAACTGTAGTGTGCCCCTAACAAATATACGTCTGGTTTACTATAGTGAGGCCCTATTCATATCAGAACACGTTAGCACTTCTTTATTGCTGGGGCTGACAGTAACCTCATTGCATAAAAACATCTCTTTTAGTAGGTATGTCCCTGCCAATATACGGAAAAACTGTTTTCATATATTATTGATATAATACTTTCATTGTATTTATAATATTAAGTATACAACATATAATTTAACACATTTTTTAAAAATGATATGAGTGATTATAACTGGTCTAGAGAATAGGATTCCTTCCCAGGTCCCTTATATCTGGATAGTTCTCAGTAGTTTATAATTTATTTCTGTGTTTATTACCAAGTTTAATCCTGAACAACCTGATAATAGGTACTATTATTTCCCCCTTTATAGACGAGGAACTTGAGACAGATAAGTTTAGTATTTGCTCAAAGTCACAAAACTAGTTAAGTGGCAAAGCCAGGATTTCAGCAAGGTTTGTCAGATACATATTCTCAACCTCTGGATATACTGTTAGTTTTTAAATCAGTGTAAGAATTTTAAACAAATGAATCTATTGTTCAAGTCTTATTGAAAATTTTTTTATTTTTAAACTTAAATGTTTGATTTATAATTTGCCATCTGAATCGGAAGGAAAATTTGATTAACACCCTTTGTCCTTCTGGCATTATATTTTGCATCCTCTGTTCTCCAAATAAAGGCCAGATTGAGAGCTAAGTAGCAGAAGGAAATGAGACCAGAAAAAAATAAATAGAAACCATTTCACTGGTAACAGTGTTCTTGTATTCCCTTTCAGAAGAAGAGATTTTAAAAGGGTTATTTTATTGCCATCTGTGAGAAATTCAGTTTCAATTACAGAAAATATAATTGAAAATAATTTATGGAGCAAGTTTTGCTCTAAACTGTGAAAAAGTTCAACAGAAGGATGTGGAAACTGGTAAAACAGGTCACCTTTTTCCCGTGAAGTAATCTTTATCTCGCTGGAGAAAGTTGAGGCTCCAAATAGACTGTGGGAGAGGAGAAAAACATACTTACATTTAACTCATGGCCCCAGAGATTTTACCTCTTAAAATTTATTTGAGTAGTTACAAAATTCTTTAGCAGTTGAATGTCATTCCTCTTAGCCCGACAGCTGTCTCTTGCATTTTCTTCTCCAAGGAGCCAACGTTTATTTCTATCAGAAGACTCTAAATCACAAGTCGCTTGACACTTCTAGTTTATCTTCTGTAGCTGAAAAGGTTAATTTAATGCTTTCTCCACTGCATATTAGGAATAGTTCTGAGAGCAGCAGTTTCATATAAGGAAAAAGATGCAGAACATGACATTCTACGCATCTGGATTCCTAGGCCATCACAAGTTTTGCCTTCATAAGCCAATTATAAGCTGCTGCCTCCTGTTGATATGTTAGCTCATCCCCGAGGTGATGTATCCATCTATGCCCCAGATCCACTTGCAGGTTCAAGACTCTCATCCCTTAGCTGCTGGGAGTGTTGGAAATTGAAGGCTCATACCTGGGCCTTTTCTGGATATTGCCATGATAGAAATGAGCTGCCGCATTCAAGGTTTCAGCTAATCCATGGAGTAGTAAATATTGGGATACAAAGCCCCAGCCCCCTTGCCTCTATTTGGGCAACTAGAAGGTCCATCCCACATCCTGAGTGCCCCACAGGACCAGATGAGTCTACAGCTGCAAATTTATCACAGTTAAGCTTCTCTCTCTGCTTAGTCCTGTTTCCTTCTTTCCTCTCAAGTGTTGTTTCTAAGAACACTCCCCAGTGAAGCTTCTGTGTGGAGATCTCAGAGACTCAAGAGTCTTAGGTCCTGACCTGCACCACCAGCAGTGCCTTGGAACACTCGGTTTTATTGCAAAGACATTATTCATAAATTCCTTCATTCATTCCTCAAATATTTCTGAAGTTTCCACTATGTCAGGCATAGTATGAAATGTTGGGAATATGATGATAAATAAGACAGATGTGATACCTGACCATCCAGAGATTACATGCTGGTGGGGTTCATAAGAAAAGAAACAGGTATTTACAACAAGCCATAAAATATGCTACAATAGGAAACAACCCAGGAGAGAGGACCAAATCCATTTATTGTAGGATTAGGGAAGAGTCTTTGAAGGCAATGATCTCTTGCTGAGAACTAAAAGGTAAATAGGAGGACGTAGATCGTGGGCAGCAAGGTATACTCCAGGTAGAGAAAACACTGGGTTTTGATACCCTGAGGCAGAGATAGTGTATGAATCAGGGAAAGAGTTTCAATGTAGTTGGAATTTAGAGTGCAAGATGTAGGAGTGGCCAGCCTGAAAGCCATACTTAAGTGTTCCATTGAAGGATGTTTTTAAAAAATATATCTTAACAGCTTCACTGAGGTATAATAGATATATAATAAACTATATGTATTTAACATATAAAATTTGATAAATTTTAATACACACACACCCATGAAACCATCATCATAGTCAAGACACTGAACACATCTGACACATCTAAGCATATCTTCATGCCCCTTTGTAAACTTTTCTCCCAGCCTTCACCTATCTTAAGGTAAACACTGATATATTTTCATCACTATTGGTGGTTTATGTTTTCTAGTATATAATATAAATTAAATAACATAGAATATTTCATTCTTGTCCGACTTCTTTCACACAGCAGAATTATTTTGCAATTCATGTTGTTCAGATTGTTTATCCACTTGCTGTAAATGGATATTTCAGTTTTTAGCTATTACAAACAAAGCTATGAACATTCATGTACAATCTCTGTGTGGACATACACTTTATTTTTCTTAGGTAAATACCTAGGGGTGGGATACATCATACGGAATATGTATATTTAACTTTGTATAAAACTGCCAAAATGTTTTTCAAAGATTGTACCATTATATAACCTCACAAGCAACATACAAGGGTTTCTCTTTCAAATCCTCACCGACACTTGGTATGGTCAGCCTTTTTAATTTTAGCTCTTCTAACAGATTTGTTGTGATTTCTTATTGTGGTTCCAATTTGCATTTCCTGAAATATTTCATGTGCTTTTAAGATTTTGCATTTTTCTGTAGTTATAAGCAATTTCATCATAATGTGTCTTGGTGAAGTTTTCTTAAAGTGGCATTTATTGAGGTTTTTAGATCTATAGGTTTATAGTTTTGATCAAATTTGCAAAATTTTTCAGTGATTATTTCTTAAATATTTTTTCCATCCCACTTCCCCCTCTCTCCTTTTATTCAGAGTTCAATTGCACACATATTTGGTCACTTGAAGTTGTCCCACAGCTCTGTGAAGCTCTCGCTGTTCACTCTTTTTGCTTGTTTTTTTCTCTCTCTTTCATTTTGGATGGTTTCTATCGCTATGTCTTCAGGTTCACTAATTTTTTCTTCTGAAACATGTATTTTGCCATTAATCCATTCAGTATTTTTTTCTTCTCAGATGTAGTTTTCATCTCTAGAAGTTCTATTTGGGTCCTTTTCATCTTTCATGTCTGTGCTTAACATATTCAACCTTCCCTCTGGCTTCTTGGGCATATGAATGCAGTTCTCATTACCTTTCTAATGTCCTTTGTTAATTTAAATGTTGGTGTCAGTTCTGGTTCCATTTCAATTCATTGAATTTTCTCCTTGTTATGGATCACATTTTCCTGCTTCTTTGCATGCTTGGTAATTTTTTTATATGCAAGAAATTGTGACTTTAATCTTGTTAGTGCTGGATATTTTTATATTCCTATAAATATTCGTGAGGTTCATTTTGGGATGTGGTTAAATTACAGTTTTGTTCTTGCTGTCATCATTTGTTAGGCCAGTCCAGAATAGTGTTCTGTCTAGGTCTAATTATTCATCACAAGCAAGGAAGAACCTTCTGATTATCCTACCAGGTACTCCATGGATTATGAGTTTTTCCACTCTGGCTGGCAGAAATAGGCACTACTCTGGTCCCATGTGAACTCCAACTGCTGTTCCCTCTGATCTTTTCATGTAGTTCTTTACTTGGCCTCAGAGAGGTTCTTCACTGATCACTACTCAGCTGAATACTTGAGAGGGATTCTCTACATGTCTGGAATTGTCTCTTTGTACTGTCTGTCCTGTATACTCTAGCCACTGTGATCTCCCCAAACTCTCAACTGTGTCTCCTTAACTCAAGGAGTCTGCCAGCTGCACTTAGGTTCTCCATTTCTATGCTGAAACCTGCAAACACTTTCAAGGCAGTAAGCGGGGGCAATGGTAGGGCTCATCTCATTTGCTTCCCATCTCTTAGAGATTACTGCCTTTTTTTGCCTGATTTCCAGTGTCCCACAAAATATTTTTGGGGCAGGCCCCATGGTGTAGTGGTTAAGTTTGCAGCAGCCCAGGGTTCGCGGGTTTGGATCCCAGGCACAGACCTACATGGTGCTCATCAAGCCATGCTGTGCTGGCACCCCACATCAAAATAGAGAAGGATTGGCAGAGATGTTAGCTCAGTGACGATCTTCCTTCAGCAAAAAGAGGAAGTTTGGCAACAAATGTTAGCTCAGGACCAATCTTCATCACCAAAATATATACATATGTGTGTGTGTATATATATATATAAACTATATATATAGTTTCATATATTTTTTCTATTTTTTTATGTTGTTACTTCAGACAGGAGTGTAAATTTGTTCCCTATTCCTCCCACTTGGCTGGGAACATTGCAAGACTTTAAACAGAGAATGATTTGATAGATTTTGGGAGACATCCAGTCTATAGTATGGAAAATGTTGGATTAAAGCAAGCCTGGATGCAGCCAGAGAGATCAATGAGAAAGCATTGCTGTAGGTCGGGTGAGAAATCCTAGTGTGCAGTAGATTTTATCATCCTGCTTTGCCAATTATTGTCAAAGAGGAATCATGATAGTCACCACCATGTAGAGAGGAGAGAGAATGGTGTGTGTGAGCATGTGTGTGTGTGTGTGTGTGTGCATGTGTGTGAGCTCACAGGTGTAAGGACTGATAGGTGGTATATAGAAATAAAAAGAAAGGAGTCAGCTTGCCAGTCCATCTCCAGTGTAACATAATGTAGGAATTTCATAGTTCAATTTTATGTTTCAAAAATATATCAAAGTATTATTCTGCATGTTTTTGGTTTATTTCTTCCCTCCTCTGCTTGCTCACGTATATCTCTGAGTCGTCTTTCCCCATACCAAGCAATTGAAGAAAAGAACACTCATGGATTTGGATATATGTATAGAGAATGAGTTTTTCATGCTCCAAAGATTAGATCAGATGGGACTGGGAAAGGTGGAGCATAGAATGTATCTATATGGGGGAAGGGGTGTTGCTGTGTGTAACTCAATCTGAGGAAAAAGCAGAGAAACATTCATGTTCCTGGAAGGGGGCTCAAGAATCAGAATCTTTTCTTGCAAGGAGGAGGAACAAAGTATAAGAGACTTAACACTTAAGGTGTCCTAGAGCATGGAGTTCCACTGAACCATCGCCTATGGTCAATATGCCAACTGTCACTTCTATAATCCCCGAACAGAAGGTCAGAAAAGTATGCAACTTCTGGGAAAACATAGTTGTGAAAAAAACCTCCTTGTCGTATCAGCGTTGGGATTTATGAGAACCAGATGGGCCTTCCTCCATAAGCCACACTACCACTAGGACTTTGATACTGCCTATCTGTTTCTCCTCCCTTGGTGATAACCTCTTTCCTCTCTCTGAGACATCCCATAGCTCCCTGACTTTTTCATCTTCCTTACTATCAAAAATTGTTCACAAGGAGAAACACAAATGGCCAATAATGCAGCTATCCTAAGTAGACCACTATGGCAATATAGAAAAAGAACAAACGATGAAAAAATGAAGATCATTATTATTGAAAGATAGAACTAGGAGAACAGAACAACCAGGTAATTTTCTTTCTGTAATTATCATATTTACATTTGACATTCCCTGGAAACAGATTCTGAGTTCTACATCTCTTGATCTATACCATCTTTCCACTGTAGTACAAGGTCATATACACGAAAGTGCTCAGTAAATGAGGACCACTTGACAGAGATTTATGGAGTAACTGAAGAGAGGCGAGTAAAATCTTTAAGCCCCACTTTGCCTTGTATAAAATGATTATTTTAACTGCTTCAATCCACTGTGTTTTGAGAATCACAATACACGCACAGTACCTTAACATATAAAAGCTTGGTATCAGGATCTGAAAAAGCAGTACAGCAGTTCTATGACATTTGCCTCCACCCCAATTCCCTGCCCCGAAAGGCAGAGCTTTTAACATTATTAAAGCTCACCTGGTTAGAGGAGGGAAAGCTACTTAAAAGTCTGACATCAGACTGGTAGCAGTTTGCACAGTCAATTGGCAGATTCTTCATCCAAGAAGAATATACATATGCATCATGTTAGGTACAAGAATAAAACCAAAGTTAGACAAACTCTTTGCCCGTTTATCATTGAGGCCATTTTCATAGCTCGCAGTACCTCTGAGTAACTCTCTTAGGCCTGGCAATGCCCACCTTGGCCCAGCACCCTCGTGTCCCTGTCAAGCCAAGACTCTTGATATGCCCTCCACTGGGTCGGACCAGTGATACATCCATCCCAGTGCGCTGATGAACAGTAACACCAAAGGATGACATTTCTCCTGGTCTTAGTTTAAATTTCACAGGCAAGATGCCCAGTAGATTGGTATCTAAAGTTAATTTCTGAATCCTCTCTAGAAACAATAGAGGATAAGATGAATGCTCTGTTTAGGTATTGCATTAAGAACTTCACAAATGTTACTTATTTCCACAAAAACACAGAGGTAGGTAGCTCAGAGAAACTGGAACTTAAAGTTGAAATAATATGCCCAGCATCACAGATCTAATAAGAGCAGAGTAGGTCTGGAGACTGAGCCTTCGACCTCTCTGCCTCTTCACAGCTGGCAGGAATTCCTGTCTGGGAAAACACCTTTGCTTATGACTCTGTGTTCCAGCCCCTTTCCATGCAAATCTCCTCACCTCTGGGTCAAACTTGAATCGAATAGTAGCTCTCTTCACTAAATATGGGACATTCCTTTTTTTCAGTTGATGATCATTCTTCTACTGAATTAGAAGTTCAAGAAAAAGTTAGAGGGTAAAGAATAGGATGAGATCAGATGTCAAATTAATAACTTTTCTAACAATTAGCCAAATGAAAGAGGTCTAGTCAATTCAGTTTAAGAAAACATTGTTGAGTGCCTATTCTTTGTCGGGCCCTGTGCTGAACACCAAATGCAAAAATGCCTTTGGAAATTAATTCTCTTGCTTAGGCATTCTTTTACATTATAAAATAAAATACAGTTCTTTTACATTATAAAATCGTGACCAGGGATCACAATTTTTCTACTTATTTTGTTGTAGCTTAATGACTGATAATCTCAGTTAACTGACTTTACTGAGTTAACCCATTTTCAATGATTCCTTTACAGAAAATGATGCTGAAAACGAGCAGTTTTCCACAAGATTACAGAGGGATTTAGTTGGGAAGCATCCATTACCGTTGATAGAATTTATATAACTCAATTTTACTGCCATTAAAAGGTCAAATCTGAAAGGTTTCATAAATGTTATTTCCTTTCAAAGAAGTTGTTTCTGACAAAAATAGTAAGTTATAGAACTCAAAACTGATCATTAACTCCTCTTTTGATCTGTATTCATTATTTTAATATGAATATGAATATTTTAACATGAACCTTTGTCCCACTACTTATATATGTACACCTTTATGTATATATAAATATATGCTTTATTTTTTTTCCTTTTTCTCCCCAAATCCTCCCAGTACATAATTGTATATTGTAGTTGTGGATCTTTCTAGTTGTGGCATGTGGGACGCCGCCTCAGCATGGCCTGATGAGCTGCTCCATGTCTGTGCCCAGGATCCGAACCAGTGAAACCCTAGGCCACGGAAGCCGAGTGCGAGAACTTAACCACACGGCCACGGGGCCAGCCCCTAAATATATGCTTTTAATTACCTCATTTGGTAGGTATTCTCTACAATTAAAAGGTATGTGTGTGTATATATATATATATATATATATATATATATAAATATACATAAATATATATAAGGTACATATATGTTTTATATATATATGTGTATATATATATATATAAGGTATTTACATGTATATAGTCTCCCAGTTTCGAACAATTGTAGATGAGGCTTTGTTGTTTTTGATTCCTATAAAAGCCTTTTAATCAACAATCAGTGGTAAGTGTCTTCTCTTTGAATGGCAGAAAGCAACCTCACAGAAGCTTTCCCACGGACTCTCTCAGTGACAGGTGCTCTCCGATGGTGTTTTGTCGAGCAAACCCGGGCACGATGGGAACAGAGTAGGAGCTTCAGCTTGAACATAGCCCCGTCTGCATGTTCTCTGCTAGGAAGGCATCTGTTAGCAACCCTTTCTCATGCCCACCCTCTGTTATCAGTCAAATTGACTCCTGGTGTCTGAGATGGTAAGTGGCTTCTCTGGTTAATTCAGATTCCTCATGAGTATCTCTGCCCCTTTTTGGAAACTACTTTTATAAACAGGACAGGATAATGAATAAAGAAGAAAACAACCAACCAAGCTTCAGTTACAGTTTGATTCTCATTCCCAAATACACAGCCATATCCTTACTCTTAGAAAAGATGAGCTGATCTTGATTGTGCCTCACTTAGGAAAACGACCACCTGACACTAGTTGGAGAACAGATAAATCTCCAAAATTTTGCAAACAGTAATTCAAGATTTTTTTTTTAAAGCATGGATTTTACCTCTCCTGGAGGCACACGGAAAAACAGTACCATGGGGTGCAGGGTTATTAACCAAGTGCATCTGACTGCCAGAAAGTTGAAATCGCACCTCGCTGTTTGCAGCCAGCCGGATTTCTCCTGGCAACCCGTGGCTGTGTTAACTGCCGACGGAATGGCGTTGCACAGCCAGCTCTCCATCTGGGGTAAGGAAAGGGCTGTGCAGAGGTAGGTGCTTTAGGAAATGAGCTTAACTCTAGCTCCTCTTTGTTATATCAGCATCTAATTTACATGTAAAATCAAACACCTACGAATGAATTAGATGTCCACAGAACAAAAACATTAGAGATTAATGAGCAATGTCAATGATTAAGAGCTCTGAAGTATTATGAGGGGTAGTTTATGTTTGTTATTTTTGGAGGGAAATAAATTTATATGATGCATGATTATTAAAGGAGAGTTTAAATGCAGTAGGCATATATTGTGTTGTTCAGTTTTACTATACCTCAAACCCAACCCCAAAATACAGCTAGCACATCTTTCTTTCTGACATGTCTGTAGGTAGACTGGAGTATCTCTGCTTCTGGCTACAGTCTTTGGGTGGGCCCAAGCTAGACGGGTACTCTTCACTGAGGCATCTTCTCCTAGAAGAGGTCAGAAGCTTCTAGATGGGTGGGTACAAATGAGAGATGTCTTTTAAAGCCTTGGCTTGAGACTGGCACACGATTGTTTCTTCCCACATTCCTCTGGACAAAGCAATCTCCCTGGCCTAGCCCATTCCAATGGAGGTGGGGGAAAGACAATGAATATTCGCTGAACAATGAGCTAATCTGGCACATCTTTTTTTCCCTCATGATTTAGAATATGTCAGTCATTAAGAAAGACAAAATTAAAATCACTGGTTAACCCATCATGCAGAGATCATCGGTGTTCATCTTTAGTATATATCCTTCTTGTCTTTTATTTGCTGGTACATTGTAGAGTGACTGGTGGCAAGGCATTAATAAAAGGTTCCTACGGAGAGGGGAAGGCTTACCAGGAAAGGGGAAAGAGGAGAGACTGGGGCAGTTCCAGTAGTGTAACAGGGTATTAAATCAGACCGCCTATGTTTCTATGCCTATCTCACTCCAAGTAGCTGTATAATGGTGGGTATATTAATTAGCCTCTCTGAGCCCCAATTTTAATCTGTAAAATGGGGCTAACAATTGTGTTTACCTCATGTGGTAAGGGTGAAGATTAAATGAGTTATTGAATGTAGGTAGAATAGAACTTTCAAGATGATAAATGCTCAGTAAAAGATAGCCACTATCCATAAATATAATGTGGTAGAGTTTTCTCTTTAATTATTGGCCTGTTTGTCTTATATGCGTTATCCGTACTCTGTTCTCTCACTGGTAACCAAGGGTCTCTTTTGCTGCCTGAAGTAGAAATAAAAGGTTCAAACAGATACTGGCATAACGCAAGAGAGAAAGACCTGGGTGCACGCCTGCAGAATGGCAGACCTCCCAAACACTCTCAGAGCCCAAAGCAGAAGTCATCTAGTACTTTGGAAAATAAGTTTTGAAAACCTATGCAATAGCTTCCTGTACACTTTAAACTTGATGTCTAAGAGTCTTCATAATGAGTTGAAATAGATAAAATTTCTGGCATTTGATAAATATGAATGTTTTAAAATAGAGTCACAGTACACTTTTAAATATCCAGTGAAATTTAAATATCATAATGATTTGAAACAGTACGTCAACAATTTCTTCCTTGACATTCAGCAATTTTATATCTTTTGCTTTTAGTCACTCTTTCATTCCTTTTCTTACCGTAAAATTTTATCTTAGAATAATCTATTTTTTATTCTGGAAAGACTTTCATCGATAATCTTACCATCATTCTTTGCAAAGGAAAAATACATATGAAAAATGGAAAATTTCTTTGACTGAAGAGTTATAAACATTAAATTTTTTTCTGGCCTGAATCATTAGTATTATTACTGTGCATCACAAATATAGCATTAATATTGCTATATAATTATTTAACATTAAAAGTAAAATTTTATTAGAAATGTATATCTTTTTGAGATTATTGGTATTTTTTTCAATTAGTTCTTGTCTCTGTGAACGCATTAGAAATTGCTAAGGATAGAGTTCTGCATGAATTGTATTCTGAAATATTTTGTTTTTATACATGTGAACACAGAGAAATTATTTTCACAAAAATCAGTAGAAAGGAAAGGAGGGAAGTTTTATTTCTTTTTCACAGACGTGTCACTCAATTCCTTAAATGCCAAAAATCACAGTGATCTATCAAAAATTATTTTTAATTATAGACGGGTTGACACATCTTTGAAGGCCAAAATCACAGTGATATATCACCAAAAATTACTTTTAGCCATTTTTAATTAAGTCCCACTTCAAATTGGCAAAAGCAAAGAATTGGAAAACTGACTTGAAAAATGACTTGTTGCCCAGTCATTATAGTCCACACTCCATCAATATCTGGAATGGAAACCAAAAGAACTTTCCAAACAGATACCAAATGGTTGTAAATTATACCTAGCACTCTTTTATTTAGAGGTGTCTTACATAACCCAATATGTCCAAAAAAGTTAGGAAAAAAACAAAATGCTATTTCACTACACTCTTCCTAGAACAATATTTTTGTATTAAATTCTTTTTATCTTACTATATATTATTGTATAATTATATATAATATAGTATATACAAATGTATAATATATTTATATATACATATGTATATATAGTAATATTATGTATAATATATTATAAAACATACATTTCTTCTTCTTATATATTATTTTATCTTATTGCATCTTTTATATTATATTATTACAAATTATATTATGTATTAAATATATTTCATCAATACTTTGACATTGCAGAATTTACTTATTAAATTTATGGAGAATGCCACCCTTTGCCTAATCAGGAAAGCATCCCTAAGCTAATCAGACATATTCTGTCAGAAAAATGTTGCCTTCACATTTCAATTCAAACAAATGTATTACTGCACTTCTCAAGTGTTATTCTAAAAACTCCTGAGGAAATAAATTACATGTAAAGAGATGCTATAGGCAGTTTTTAGGATTAAAATAATGTCAATCAAGAATAATATGTTATAAAAACAATATAATAAATCAGTAAGCTGTTTCTTATTACTCAATTTGTAATAATTTAGTGAAATGTTTAGCTAAATCTCTAAGTTCTTTGTAAAGCAGGAGGAATAATACACTTGGCGAGCCTTTAGCCCATGTGAGGCTTTCTCAGTTAGCTATCGATCCAATATTGCTGCGTAACAACATAACATCAGTGTCCTATGACAATAAACATTTATTTCTAACATCTATTTCTAGTGTCAGCAGATCCAGGCGAGCCTGGACTGGTGGCTCTTCCATTCCCGGCTGGGCTCCTTAATTTGCTGGGGAGTCAGCTGACCTAGACTGGGCTCAGAGGGGTGGCTCAGGGTTTTTGCCCATGTCTCTCATTGTTTTTCTAGGATGAGCAGGTTAGCCTGGGCATGTCCTTCACAACGTGATGGCCGAATCAAAAAACAGCAAGTGTTTCCAAACACTTAAGCTTCTTGCAGCTTAAGCTAGAAACTGGCATAGTGTTTTTCATTTTATTGGCTGAAGCAGGCCACAAGGCCAAACCTAGGAATGGGAATCATGCTGGGCCACAGGGAGAACACATGGCTAGTTGTGTGGCTAAGGACAAGGATACAAGAAGGAATGGAGACTGGTAGGCAATAATTCGATCTACAATTGCCTGGGTAACAAACTTTGGCTTTTGAAAATAATTACAAGGGGAATCGAATATAAAAATCAGATATAATTCAATTGAGTTCATTAGCTCCCATGATCAAACTTTTCCTGTGTGTTGAAAAAGGAGGGAAGGAGAAAATCACATATTGCTAAAATCTAATCAGTCTGGCAACTGATGTGTAGTTTTATCTTTTGTTAATAGGAAATAGAAAATATTAAACATGAAACAAAATTAAGATCATGAAATAAAATTAGGATAAAAGTGGTGTAAATATTTCCTTTTACTTTACAAAATAGTTCCAAGTATCTTGTTGAATACTGTTTGCCACATTTGAAATAAATTATGTTCAAGTTTTATCTCTGAGTTTTAACCAATATACATTGAAAGAATTGGGTGAACTAAAAAAAATTCCAGTAACAGTTAAAAGAATCAACAGCACTTACCTATACTATGTAGGCTATTTGAAAGTTATTTTCTTTCCAACTAAATAACATGTCTTAGGGATGAAATTTGAAAAGAGTTAAAACATTGCTGACATCCAAGCAAGTGCTGTTTTTGTACTTATTTCTTACTGATGGCTACTTTGCTTTGCTCACAGCACTTTCTCTCCCAATAGCGATCCATCTTTTGATAATGGTGGGGGAATAGAAAGAAAATTCTTTACCTCACAAACCCCAGTCTATCACATATCTGAAGTTTGAACATCCCAACGTGGGTCAAATACCCATTTCGGACAGAAACACAATAAGATAGGGATCAACTGGACATATTGTGGCTTTAAATGCAGTTTATAAATGATCAGGCAAGTCTCTGCCCCTTGTATTTTCTGTTTCTTTATTCAAATTAATTCTGCATACTTTTTTTCTGCTAGCTGAATTTTGGGATCATTTTGACAAGTTCAAGCACTTTCTTTTAAGATTTTGATTGGATGTGTTTGAAAGTGTAAATTAACTTGAGGTAGCTATCACGACTTTGCCATAGTGTTTTCCTGTACAGGATTATGACATCCACATATTTATTTATTAGTTATTAATATTCATGAGCTAAATCTTGCTTCCTTACCATAAGTCCTTCACATTTCTTTCTTAAGTTATTATTTGTTATTCTTATTTCTACTCTTGAGAATGAAAATTGTTTTCAATTATCATTCCTGATTCTTTTTTTAATAGGAAAGAATCTCAGAACACATTATTTTCTGAGTTGTTAGTAATTAAATGGATGGCCTCAGGATTTTTACATTTAGGGAATTTTAATTAATGTTTAATAAAGTAAACATGAATTTAATTATACTTTTGAAATGTATGTAGAAGTTTTATCTTTATTTAATAATTTAGGTACTTCAAAATGACATTCAAACTTTTTAAATCATCCACTAAATTCACAATATCTTTAGTCTGAAAGTTTTCTGCTTTCTACTTAACATTGTTGGTTATAGTAGACCACTCAGAATTTCAAAGATCTAATCCTATTTTCTAAATCAGGTAGATTGATACAATTAGATATGTTTGGCTGATTGCTGTCTCACTGAAGCATGATTCCTTTGTCCATCCTTGTAAAGATAGTTTCAGCAATTCACAGTAAGAAAAACACTCTGAATAAGCTTTCATTAGAAATTTCCAAGGAATACAGAAAGAGTTTATGGTTCTGTTCTTTTCCTTTCAAGATTTCTCTTCTACAACCACAATAAAACATGAGTCATGGACATATGTTTTGATGTACCTGAAAAAGAAAGCTAGATTTACAACCTCCCATTAGTATAGGGAAAATTTATATATTTGATGTAGATCCAACTATAAGAATATATGGGCAATCTAAGTGACTGTTGTACAGAGATACAAAAGACAAAATTTTGCTTTAATTTTCTTGCAGAAAAATGTGCTATTTTAAATTATTTTTAGTTCAAAGATTGATGGAATCAGTAGTTGTTCAAAAAGTACTGTCAATCCTTCTCTGAAGTCAACCACGATAATACAACAAAAAGAAGTATAACCCATTACCAGTGTCATTAGCAGTCAGCTTACTCAGTGCCTGCTGAAAATTGATGGCCAAAATAGAGAACAGCTCCTTTAATTTGCTCTCATTCATCTTGAAAGTCAAAAGAACAAATGGACTATTTTCAAAAGACGGGAATAGGCAATTTATCTTTGTTCATACTGGACAAAATATCTCTACCTATCAGCCCCTATACATAAAGTAAATAGAAATAAAGGGGGGGAGGGTTGGGAGGGAAATGACAATATGGGGGGAGGGGAGAAAAGATAGTAAGTTTTTTATAAAGGATGACAGTATTAGAGACAGAATTTGAAGAAAGGAGTAATCATGGTAAGACTGAGCAGAAAAATCAAAGGAAACAATAAAAGAAGAATGGAATAAACAGACATGTTGCAATGAACCAGAGGCAAATATAGCTATGGTAGACAAGGGAATCTGCAGAACTCAAAAAAATTGAAATAGGATATTATTACAGTTTAAAATTCTGAGCACCTGATGGTATTGAATAAGCATCATTCTAACAATTGAATAAACAAATCAATGAGAAGGGACAGCATTTCCTTATTGAAGAATTCCAATTAACAAATGTAGAAAGAATAAGGGAAAAACAAAATTACCATTGGGTAAACACCAGAATAATAATAATTGTTGCAGGCATGATCTACTGATGCTAATGAATGCTCAAATTAGTGAGTGAAACTTTGAGGGGGAATTGAACATTTGCATAACTTCATATATTTTCCCCAAGACATTTACTAATTACAAATAGGCAAAGAGTAACTTACAGTGGAGAAACTCCAGACCCACAGACAGAATCTTAGCCAGGTGATCACTAGTAATTTCACTAATAATAAGACATTGACATTTTGTACCCTGTGACATGCTCTGAGAAGGGCACAAAATCACTTCTGTTGTCTTTCTAAACATGTATAACCCGATGAAAATAACATCAGACAAAACCAAACAAGAGATTTTCTGTAAATTAACTGACCAATACTCTTTAAAGTATCAAGATCCTAAAAGACAAAGACTAATGATGGGTCACAGATAGGAGGAGACTAAGGAGACAGTACAACTAAACGCAGTGTGGAATCCTGGACCAGATCTGGAAAAGAAAAAGGTCATTAGTGGGGAACCTGGTGAAATGTGAGTAAGGTCTCTATTTTAATTAATAATAGTGTATCAAAGTTAATTTCCTGGCTTTGATCATTTTACTTTGGTTATGTAAGACGTTAACAAGAGGGGGCGCTGGGTGAAAAGTATATGCAAATTACTATTTTGCAACTTCTCTGTAAATCTAAAATTATTTCAAAATAAAAGTTAAAGAATTCTGGGGGCCGCAAGCAAAAATCCTGGATAAGACTTTTGTTGTAGGAATAATGTACCGATATATTTATTTCTGTTTGGTTTTGGATATATCAAATGATGTGTTTTCCTTCAGTGTCGCATCCATACAAGGAATGACTATGCCCTGTTTCCTCAAGGCTGCTTGCAGGGCACTGGAATGCTCAGCTCCAACCAAGATTCTGGATTCCAGGCTTGGCAATGTGACAAGGACACAGTAGAGCAACAACCTCCTGGTAAATGTGGACTTGGGTAATTATCAAACCAGTAACAATCATAATAGACTCATGTGGAGGGGATTTCCCTATTCTCCTGGTACCAGTTAATTCTGGATCCCTATGTTATGACGGGGGTTAGGAGAGGGGAATAATCCCTAAATTTACTTAAATTCCTAAGCTTAAATGGCTGGATATAGGTTTGAATCAGATTTAATTTGATTTAAAGTAAATAATAGGACCTTTACTGCATCTTCAAGATTGTGGATTAAGATTTATAGTCACTACCCCTCCTAAATCTTCTGTTAATTATTAAAGAAATAAAACCATGATGAAGAGATACCCTTTTTTTTGGAATAACAAAGAAAGCAGAAGTTCTCCGACTTGAAATGGTAATATATCTAAATCTCTCTGTTCCAGACATTGGAAAAATCCCTACTATTGATTATTTGGCTCAAGTATCTGTAAAATATGATTTCTTTATCCGTTTCTATTCTTCCTCAGAGATTTGGAAAAACGGACAATTTTCATGATGAGTTGCCATTTACATAACTTTGAGGTTTCAGTTGGTGAGCTTTAGGGCATTGGAGTCCAAGGTGGCACCTGGCAGGCTCATCACACTGCGTGAAACATTTCAGTAACCACTTTCTCTGCTTAGCGACCAGATGAATAGCTCCCTCTTGTTTGGTTTAGACAAGCAAGCAAACTGTTAATTTACAGAGCACTTTGATTTTCACTTGATTCTACTAAAGTTCAGAAAAGAAGTTCCCAGGGTTACACTCCATCACTACCAACTTCTTTTTCTCTATGGTGTGTGAGTGCATTTCAGCGAGGAAAGAAGAGTTTGATAGATGGCTTACCCAGAAAATAAATAACGCAGTGTTTGCCAACTGCTGCTGTCTTTTATGCCTGGGTAACCTGGATTTGCATTAGAATCCAGCCACAGTTTAACAGTATAATTTATGGTGCTTCTAAAAGATCTGCTTTTTTTTTTTTAATTCCTTGGACTGATCATCCAAGTTCATTCTTATTGCCACGTTAGCAATAGAGGTTTCTATTTTCCCCTTGAAATTGTCAGTTTAAGAATTTATGGTCGTACCCAAAGTAAATATTCTTTAATCCAGCACAAATAGTGTGTAATGACATTATTCCTGACTCACAAGGCTTTCAATGGGCTTTGGAGCCAGACAAACTTTGATTCTTTGATCAGTACTGAGAAGCTGCACTTAGGACTTAGTACTTAGAAAATTAGGGTTAAACGTTTGTCCTCTGAGGTTTACAATGTGACATCAACACTACGGGTTAGAACTAGGTTCTCAACAACTTAAAAGGAAAAGATAGGAGACTTGCTCACAAGACTTACTGGTAAGTTAAGTGTGTTAATATATATGTGATAGTCAATGAGAATGAAAGCACAGCTATCATATTTATACCATTAAAAATTGACTTATCTAACTCCTCTTCCTCAGATTCTATGGTCTCCAAGCACATCCATGATTCAGTTTTGGTTTATCTTCAGTTCTTCATTTACTCATTCAACCTATAGGAGCAACAACCTAGCAAGTATAGCATATTGATTTTCCTCCTGTATTTCTACTCTTCATGACTCTGGCTTCTCTTGGTAAATAAATAAAATGACTACTAGCTATTTTTTCAAAAGTGCTTAAGAGTAGGGTGTTTTATTGTGACTATTTCCAGAATGGATAAGCAGTTATATATCTGATTGTTTATTAATAATTTGGCTTTCTGGAGTCTGCCTCAGAGAGAAGTGAATCTGATCTGGCCACCCCTGGGTACCGAAGGAGGAAGTCTTTGAGGTCTTCAAAGCAATGATTGAGTTCCAGCCACCTTTACCTTAAATCACAATGCTGTATCACTTCCAAGTTTATTCTTTTACTGATTTATGTGGAATAACGTCTCTGTGTTACTTGCTAACTGTGTGATTTTAGGCAAGTTATCTAGGCTTCTTTAAGCCAATTTTCCATAATCCTAAATGAAGTTAATAGTTTATACCTCATAGAGATGCTGTTTGGATTGATTATCATACTCAAAAAGTGTATGGTACATTTGTTTGGCACATAATAAATATTCAATAGGTGGCAGTAAAATTAAAATATAATGAGTTCAATATAATAAATGTTCTTATAACGAGTCCATCACCTTTCACTGGCTTAGAGGTAGGACAAACGTAGGGGCACAACCTAGAAAATCTGTGTTGGGACGTCAAGAATACATTTTATTTGCTTTATGTTATATTCCTCAAACCTGAACACTGAGGGCAGTATTCTTGGTCATCTGGTCCCATCTCATCACAAAGGAATCCCAACTAGAACTTCACCTAGATTCTTAAAAACCTTCTAGTGATTGCGAACTGACCTCTCTATGAGACTCATTTTTTATTCTAATTTCAGGTAAATCTACCCACTAAAACCCACAAAACTGAAATGTGTATCTTTGTAACATCTGTCTTTTGATTCTATTTGCCTCAAAGTAACAAATGCTACAAATAACTCCTCTTTAAAAACTCCTGTCATGTTTCTGTTCGTTTTCATTTTTTCCAGGTTGAAAGTCCCAAAGTCCCTCAAACATTTCTCATCTTTCATAATTTCTAAGTTCTTTACCATCTTTTAAATGTAAAATGAGGCTTCTCCACTGGAATATAACAGCCCGTGAGTGGTCTGACAATAGCAGTGAACAGTGGGAGGATAACACCCTTGCCTTTTTGATCTAAATCCTGCTCCTCTACTATTGCCACTTAACGATAAATGAAGGTTTATTACCTTGTTTCAGCATCCAGTCACAATTTTTTGTTCACACTGAACCTTTGGATGACTAAGGTCTTTTTTTACAATAACCGCTATGGAAGTACATCTTCCCTGGGCTCAATATCTGAGTACGAGATTTTTAACCGTGTCTACAGGCCCCCATATTTAACTTAAATATCATCTCCTTGATTTGTTTTTACCTAACATAATATTTATTCCTTTCAGACTTATTCATATACAAGTGTGATACTCATTATATTATCAAACAATTCACAATATATTAAACCAAGTAGGGAAGTTGATCTGATAAACACGAAGCTATACAATGGGTTTCACTTTAAAGAATTTCTTGATGATCCTCCAGGTAGAAATTTGAAGAGAGGTAGAACATAAAATGTTCTTATACTGAGATGTATTTGTTAATTTCCTTTTACAGAGTTCACTTGATTACGAAAGACTCAATAGGACAAATAGAATAATGAATAAAAAAGCTTATACTTGATTCACTAACGATTCAGATCGAAATAGTTGAAGGCATCCATGCTCTACACTCAGTTTACCAAGCAATAGTGTCACTACAAAATTAAGTGTAGAAGTCAAATGATAACTAATATTTTTAGATTAAGGTTTTACTCACTGCAGTTTATAAAATCTTACAATTCTATTAAAATTTGAGCCCATGAACTTAACTGACATCATACGAATTTTGCACAGTTCTTATCACTGTAAAATTTTTGGTTTTGAAGCAGAATTTTCTATAGAAGGAAGATAATACAGAGTTTAGCAAACAATTAGCAATGACCATTTGCAGTGAACTCGGGATTTCGAAGACAGTTCAATATTATTTCATTTTTAGAATTTAGTATGTATGCTTTCATAGACAAATTGTGATCATTAGGAACTTGATACATGTTCCTCACAGTGAGAAAAGCGCAATAAGAAAAAGATATTATTCCTCCCAATCTATGAAAACTCACAACTACTGATAAGACAACCAGCAGGGTATCTGAGAATGTTTCCCATAATTTTACTATTTGCAAAGCATCTAATGCAATTAAATACTACTCACCAACTGTTTAAATAAATGAAGTAAATGGGCCATTTAACCTTTTACTTGCTCCACCTCAATAGCCTCCCAAAATATTGATTAGTCAATTCAGTTAAACAATATGTTCAAATACAGCATAGTAATGGAAATCTTTTTATTACTAAATTATTACTAAATGTTCTGTAAACGTCATTCCATGCAATAATTCAGGTGTAGTACGTTATGTTATAAAATGAATGCAAGTCCTGATCCAAAACTTAAGGGCTCTTCATTTTAAGAAAATTAAATTTTAAGCTAATGGCACACCATCGTGGGCTCCTTCTCTGCCTTAATCTTTGCTATCATTCTTAATGATCAGACTTTACCATTCTTACACCAAAATCCAATGCACCTTCTCTGTACATTAGCTACTTACTCCAGAAAACATCTTGGGCCTGTCCTCATGCAGAACTGCTTCTCTCTAATCGCCTCTGGTTTAGTATGATTTTTTTTCCTGACCTTTACTTACTTAGCTAGATAACTCCCAAAAAAGAAGTGTTATTGAGAAAAATAAGTTGAAGAAGGAAAACAGCGTTATTTGCAGTGATGTTTCAAGATAGACATGGCTCCATCCACCCTTGGGGATGAGAGAAGTCCTACATGGCCTCTAGGCACAGCAGGCAGCACAGGTAACAATCCCTGGTAAGAGGTCCAGACTACACTTATGTACAGTGAATGCAACATAATGAAGTCCAAAACCCCAAGGGCAGGAACTAGGCTTTTCTCTCTATTTTATTTTGTGCCAAGTTCTCAGTCATGGCTCAAAAATTGTTAAATAAAATAAAGTCCATGTGAATTGTGAGGCCATATTATATATGTTATGAGGCCAAATTCTAGAAAACAAAGGAACTATTCAAATATGAGCAATAAAATAGTAAAATAGCAGTTAAAAGCTGTTATCATTAAAACCAAAAAATGATATCAAACATATCAAAAAAAGAGGAAAAAAAGCAGATCAAAAATGAATTCTGTGCTTAAAAGGAAAATGTGTTGATTGTTGAATGATGTAAAAAGAAAAATGGCGCAATGAAAAGTTTATGTGAGGCAATGAAATTCTAACTATGAAATAAAATGTCTTTTATTGAAGTCAAGTCAAAAACATGTAATACTGTGTGTATGGACTGTGTTAGGTACAGTGAATGGACAAAAAAGATTAACATCCTCCTCCAGGAAGATACAGACCAACAGACCAGCAATGAGGACATGCACAAGCAGACATGATGTATAATTCTTTGTGGCCCAGGCCTTTAGCAACTCCATTCTCTATTCTCACAATCTCTATAAAGTACCTCTTGTTCATGGCCAACCTCCACTTAAGATTTTGCAGTCTGGATCTCAGACTTCCTCTTTACCATAAGATTAACCAAACTTCTGAATGTCTTCAATTTCCTCTTGACACTCAGGCCATCATCCTTCCTTCATGTCCCTTGATTAATTTCAACGACCTTATGAGAAAATTCAGGTATTGTGGGATGTGAAACATGTTGTAGGCCCTCTTTAAGAAAAAGAGCACAATTTATGAATACAAAATAAGTACAAAAGCAAGCATTTCTTTAGATGAGAAATCACAACAACCAACCCTAAAAAGCTATCCAAAAGCTAACCACATCATAAAATATATTAAAGAAACAATATTTTTATTAGCTATTTAATAAATTTTTTACAATTATTTTCTCTACATTTACAGCTGCATATTCTGATTACCTGTTCCTAATGCAATGACTTTTTCACTTCATTTTCTGTATGTATAATAGAATAATTTACTCTTACCTCTGACAAATTTGGTGGAAATTTGTTTTTTTTATTACTGATAGTTTAGGAAAGTTTCTTTCATCTTCATAATTCATTATTGTTAGTGTCATTTAAAAAAATGTAGGATTGTTTTCAAATTTGAGAAAACATTTGTCGACTTTCTTTTACGCACAGTCTGTTAGTTTTCTTGCATAATGACTCATCTGAAATACATTTTGAACTGAAGATGCTTAGCAAGGTAATTTGTTGTCAAGGTCACCATGCCAAGAGGGCAAACGGGTTCACGGTATGTGACGGGAGTGTTCCTGGAACCCATCTCTGCACCAGGAAGCCTGTAACTCAATTCTACATGCGAATAACCGTAAGGCATATAAATACGTCCAGTAAACTGAAATTAAATGTGTCCCTAAATAAACTGCGTATTTCTGTGCCTACTACTCCAATACCACTCAGCAAAAGCAGAAGTATGAAAGGAAAGTGAGAGTTGAAAGCAACAACAATTTTAATCCATTACAGTTAGAATATCTCACCTTTCCAAATTTTACAAAATGTATGATCGTGTGGTGACATCACAGGGGTCCTTCTCCAAGACCTTGGAGCAGGAAGTCTCTCATTGGTGTGTGGACCTCTGGATCATCTCTTTTTCATTTCTTTCATCCACTCTCATGACTGTCCAAGTTGTCTGCATTTCTCTCTCTCTCTCTCCACCCCCATCTTATGTGTTTGCCTAGCAAACTGCAGACCTACTATAAATTTCAAAACCTGGGAGTCAGCCTTGATTTCCCTCTTCTCCTTCACCCTCTGGTATAGCAAATCAACAAGTCCTTCAGATTCTGAATGCTACATATCTCTCAACTCGTTCCCTCCGTTACTGTTCCAATGCCATAATTTGAGCAATATTCCTCTATCACCAGAACTCTGCAACAACCTCCTAATTAGTCATTCTATCTACAGTTTTGTGTCCTCAAAGTCATTCTTTGCACAATTTCAAGAATAATTTATTTAAAATCCGAGTCTGACCATATCATTCTTTTGCTAAAAAAAGTTCAATGATCCGCACTGTCAACAGACCATGCCCAAGCTCTTTACTGGCATTCAAAACCCTCCTGTATTTTTCAGTCTTATTTCATTGCACTCTCAGCTCACAGTCTATAACCCCCCAAAAAATCCAAAGTATATGTAATTCCCTGCACTCCATGGTCATCGGGTTAAAACTAAGCATTCCTCACTAACTGAAATATTTCTACTCACCTTCTCCAACTGCACACTCATGGTTTAGAGTCAGCTTATTGGATAGACTCTTCTGCAGACTAAACCCGAAAAAAATTTCCCTCCTCTGGCCTCGTTTACTTTGTTGTGGTTAGTTCCGTTGCTAAACCCACCACATAATTTTTTGTCTCCCCTACCAGTTTGTAACATCTTTAAGGGAAGAGACTCTATCTCATTCATCTTTGTGTCTCTATGGCATAATACACTGCCCAAGAAATGAAAGGTACTCGATAAATTTGAATGAGTGAAAAGCAAAATGTGGTGTTCAATGGTGCAGGTGAAATCAGAATGCTGAAGAAGTTCAAGAGGGAGGGAAATAAATTGTGAATAGTGTCATGAATTAAGTAGCATTTGAAATGGATCTTGAAAGATACACAAAGATTTGGGATGGCACTGTGATACAAGATGACGGGGTGGTGCATTTCAGGAGAGAGATTTAATAAACCATGACTAAAGATCAAAGTGATGTGCTGAGAAAATGCATCCAAAATTAAACTAATGAAGGAGAGCTTGGTAGAATAAATGAGAATAAAATAATGTTTAACTCCTGACATGGATGATAAGTCTCAAAAGATAATCAAGAGGATCTAATTAGCTGAGCAAAAGATGTCTTTGTGGTTAAAAAAGAAACTATCTTTTGCATTCATATAGGATACAAGAATGCCAAAATGCAAAAAAGCTGTCTAGAAGAAAGGAATTTTGTAATGCAAATAAGAACAATGTAAATATGAGTAGTATTGGTTATATTTCTGTGTTGGTAAATTGCTATATGAGTAGAAACAATTATGTGTAACTGATTAAAACAATAGTACTAAATATGAAGATATTAGATACTGGGAAATCTTGGTCAATCAACAATTTATTGAGCGACTTCTTTGATTTTTGGGGGGTTTTTTGTTTGTTTTTGGTGACGAAGATAGGCCCTGGGCTAACATCTGTTGCCAATCTTCCTCTTTTTGCTTGAAGAATATTGTCCCTGAGCCAACACCTGTGCCAGTCTTCCTCTATTTTGTATGTGAGTTGCCACCACATCATGGCTGATGAGCATTGTGTAGGTCCACACCTGGGATCCGGACCTGCAAACGGCAGACCCCTCAAAGCAGAGCACGCAAACTTAACCACTATGCCATCAGGCCAGCCCCAGGAGTTTTATTCTTGAGAAGAGGAGGAAGGGTGGAAAGTTACATTATGACTTTCTTAAAAGTCCTCAGCAGCACATCTGGAATAAACAAGGAATTAGAAATAGATGGCATGCTTTCGAGGAAATGACTTATGTTTCTGTTAAAAGGCTCTGCTGTATGAACAGGCTACAAATGCCCTGGAGAAACACAGAAAGACCCCAGAGCAATCACCAGGCATAAGAGCCCCCAAAGGTTAGTTCATGCAGAAGGGCTGGAAAACATCTTAGTTTTTAATGTCAGTTTCTATTATGTCATACGCTGAATAATGTCAAAATACAGCAAAATCAAATAAAACCTCAAAACTTAAAATTATTTAAATGGTTCCCCAACCTGAAATCATTCTAAAAGCTCTCAGCAGTCATGTTACTTACATGAGTTTTCTATTCTCTTTCTTTTAAAAGTCTCAGAATGTATTTGTTTCCAAGCCTTTTGTAAGAAAGCACAAAATGATCCTTTGACCCCACTTAATATATGGAGAATCTGAATCACAAGGAAATTAAGCACTTTTATCTGGCCACAACCAAAGGTCATCAGATGAAGCAAAGACAATTCCAGGGTCTGACTTCCTTCCACTGGATTATAAAAGTTGATGCAGTGGTAATAGGGCAGGAAATTTCCACAACAAGCATACTGGGAAGACAGATCCTGAATGAAGCTCCATTGTAGTCAAAACCTCATTCTTTGCCCAAATCTGCTTCTCGTCCACTTTAAGACATACTTTTTTTTTTTTTTTGAGGAAGATTAGCCCTGAGCTAACATCTGCTGCCAATCCTCCTCTTTTTGCTGAGGAAGGCTGGCCCTGAGCTAACATCTGTGTCCATCTTCCTCTACTTTATATGTGGGATGCCTACCACAGATGGCGTGCCAAGCAGTGCCATGTCTGTCCCTGGGATCCGAACCGGCAAACCCCAGACCACCGAAGCAGAATGTGTGCACTTAACTGCTGTGCCACCAGGCCGGCCCCAAGACATACTAACTTTTAAAGAAATATTGAGAAAATAAATATATATTTCCCAAAAGTAAATAATTCCTAAACTTTAGGAGCTTTAATATCCTATCATTGATCTTTGTGATATTCTACATCTTCTTAAAGTCTTACATAGGTGATTTTTTTTAAGTTATGTGTTATATTTTTGCTATGATTCTAGGATTAAACAAAATTGTTCTATAGCTTAAGTTATTTTCCTCAGGACATGATAACATATTTATTAATTCATTCTCTCTCTTTTGTACCTTCTCCTAATACTTTTGACAGTTATTCTTCTTCCCAATTCCCTGAAACCACAATTGTAAACAGTTTATTTTTAGATTTGAAGCATATTGATGTTAGCTGTTATTTTGTGTGACAGGCAGCATTGCATTGTGGGTAACTGCACACACGCTGGAGTCAGACGGTCTGAGTTTGATTGCATGTTTCCCCACTTATTCGCTGGGTAATATAAGCAAGACTTGCATAAGTGAGACCTTTCTCTGCCTCAGTTTCTTCATCTATAAAATGGATATAATAATAGTAGCAACCTCACAGGATTAAAGACTAAATCTGTTAAGCTATAGAAAGAACTTACAGCAGTCGCTGGGATGTGTTATTCTCTGTGTAAGTGTTAGCTATTACAGTTTTTGTTCTCCTAGTCATCATCTTGCTAAATGGTTAAGAGGTGACCAGAAATGCAAAGCAGCTTATAGTCATCATATATTTTTGTCATTCACAGAGTGATGTCCTACCAGATTCTAATCCAGAAAAGTTTGACACCTTAATACATGGACTGTCTGGCAACCAATGGCACGTGCATGGTCTTGGCTCATCTGAAGACCCCTTGTTGATTTTGCATCTGGACGTAGTGGGCCAAGATTGTATGATCTACAAGGTGTCACTAAAGCCTGCAGGGATCCTTCGATCATAAGAAAATGACAGATCTCATTGTTCCTGTGGGGGAGCAGATGCAGAGATCAAATGACTTAACTCTTTCAAGTGAGTAACATCCTAATTTGGAATCTACCTTGGGAGATGAGCTACATATAATCAAGTAAAACTGTATTATCAGTAAATGTTTACTTACTCTCCCCCTCACCGCCCCAGGACCCTCATCTCTTCTCTGTGATAACAAGCGTAGGAGTAGCGTAGCTTTCTCCCTAAAGCACCAAAATCAGGATTAAGAGTCTTTGTTATCCCCACAAAGTGTGTGTTAGACGCTTTGAAGTTTCTTCTGAATCATTGCTTTAAAGCATTTACGTTCTCACACCACCTTACAAAGTTAAATTCTGAAAAGTTTTAACCCTCTGCCCACTGGCATGCCATTTGTATACGTATAAACTGATCTGTAGTGGAACAACACTGTGGCCCTTGGTGAAATGCCAGAGAGGGATTACATGACGCTCCTATCACCCAGAGCCACGCAGAAACAGGGTTTTCAAGGTTTTTAATAAAAGGGAATATCTTTGTCATATTCAAAACAATCTGATAATTTCCTATACATGTGAAACACAATAACATATGAAACTTATACTCCGATTTTCAAGCATTTTAATATGCGTAAAAACAAAATAACAAAAATCATTGTGTACAGACAATCTTATGAAGGAACCCTCTCTCCCATATCAGTTTGGTGAATTCTCACCAGGACGCAGTCTCTGGCACTGTTTTGTAACTTAGGGTAGAGACTCTGCCAGATTCAAACTTGTATCTCCAGGAGAAAGTGCCTGAAATAATGCAGATGCTTAATAAATGCATATGAAATAAACAAGTGAATAAATATTTAAATATAATATGCAGCTGCATTAAGCATCGTTGTTCTAAAAAGTTAGCACCCTTTTAGAAATTGTAAGTCATGCCCCTATTAGAAGAATGTTAGTAAGTATATTTCTTCTGAAATTAAAATAAGTACTATTCTTCCTAGCTATATTTTCGGGTGATTATATACCAGGTTATACAGACCCTAATTCCTCAAGCAGATCATGGCAAAACAAAATCATTCTTTCTTAAGTCTATAATCAATTGTCATTTTGAAGAGATACAAAAATAATACACAGGATAAATTGTGGGGGGAAGGTAGGATAAAAATGTGCTACAAATCAGCTTGTGATGTTTTTAAAAAATTGCTTTGTCATGAGTCAGAAGCATTTTAGCTTCTTTTAAAAAATGATTTGAAACTTTTTGACTAATGTTGAGGTTTACAGTGAAGACCGATCTCATAAACGTGCTGGTTTAGATGAAAGATAGAAATAAATAAGAAGAACCACAGGATGACTAATTTGTATCTATTATGCATAATGGTTTCTTTTTTTAAACTTGTACCAGTAGCAAGGGACCTCATTTGACCTAGAGGAGATACTGTTATTTCTAGCAACTAACTCTCTTTATCCTATGTGGAAGAACTGTTTTGTATTACATTGTTAAAATCAAATAAACATTTAAATGCTGTAACCAAAGCCCAAAATAATAATCACTGAAAGATAATTTATGAAAAACCATTGTAAATTGACATCTCTCACCTCAAGAATATGTGTGAACAAAATGAGTAAAAAAAGGAGATGGAAGGAAAAGGAACCTGTAAATTGTAACTTCCATATGCTGATAAAGGTTTAATTAATTTGCAACACAATCTACTGGAATTTTTTTTTAAGTCTTTGTTTAATGTTATAGTACCAAGTGTTCTTCATTTTTGGACAACTGCCACCAGTGGCCTGGACCACTTTAACTTTTGGAAAATTAGTGGTTTATGTTCAGTGCCACATCAAAACGAACACAATTTGGGGCCAGCCCGGTGGCACAGCAGTTGAGTTCATGCACTCTGTTTTGGCAGTGCTGTGTTCACAGGTTCGGATCTGGGGCATGGACCCATGCACTGCTTATCAAGCCATGCTGTGGCAGGCATCCCACATATAAAATAGAGGAAAATGGGCGCAGATGTTAGCTCAGGGCCAATCTTCCTCAGCAAAACAAGGAAGATTTGCAGTGGATATTAGCTCGGGGCTAATCTTCACTAAAAAGAAAAAAAAGAATACAATTCTAACCCTCTTAAGCTATGAGGGGGTTGTATTTGCTTCAAGATATAAGGAAGAAAGATGGAGTAAGAATGATTGTCAAGTTACTCTTTACCTTCATCTAAAGGAGTGTTCTTGACATCGGCTGAATATTGGAATCACTTAAAGAGTTTTAAATATTACTGATGATTGAGTACCATCCCAAAGTTCTCATTTAATTGATCTGGGTGTGGCCTGGGCATTAAAATATTTAAAAGTTTCCCCAAGTAATTCTAATGTATAATCAATTTTGAGAACCACTGATCCAAAGGAAATAGGAAGAAAGATGTAATAAAAGTCTAATAGTTAAAAAATTCCTTTTATTAAAAACAAAAACAAAAACACCTAATTCAATTAGATTCTTTGTTCTCTCTTACATTGGCAGAGACCAGATTTTTTTCTTGTTATGCTCATTTTGGGCTTAAGACAACAGACAGAATTGCACCAAAAGCAATGTCCCATGCCTTATTAAAATGATTTATTCAATTTTATTGAATGGAACTTAACAAATAGTCACTAAATAACCTATTATGTGCAAAGAACTGATCTAATGTTGTAGGACATTCAAAGATGAATAAGATCTGATCCCCTTTCTCAAATAACTTGCGAACAGGTGAAATGTTCGCTAAGTCAACTAGACTCAGATGCTGCCCATCAATCAGACTTGGTAAAGAAGCTAATGGCTTCTCCAATAGCAAATGAATATCCCCTAAAGTTCTGACACCAAAGTTACAACATCAATTTCAAAAACAGCGTTAGCCCATAGACAGATAGCACTGTGTCTGATTAGGCCTAAGAAAGTGGAGAAATGATGAGTTAGAACCATGTATTGTTTGCCAGACAGGGAGGCTGTGGGGGGTTTTGTTTCCAAGCATAAGATTTGAGATCTGGAACATTTAGGTAAAATCTTAACTTTCTCCTAGGCTTATCTGTGAAAATGCTTCCTAGGTGCCAATTAGATTTTTTTTAATTCAAATTAAGAGCATAATCATGCATAATCAATTGAATGAGTTTTTACATTTGCCCTGAGCTTGTCAGATGAGTGCTACTCAGTGAAATTTGGCTCAGCATCTCAGTATGTGTGATTTTCTGATTTGTAATGCAGACATATACAGTGTGCATGTGCGTGTGCGTGTGTGTTTACATATATGTTTATGTGCTACAAGTTAGCTTGTATAGTGACACCATATATACGGGGAATTAGTGCAGAAGCCTCCATAGCTTTGTCTCCACTCAGACCTACTTTACTTGGCATCAGCCTGCTTTCCTAGGGCATAGTCAGACAGGTCTGACCCTGGAGTTAGAACATCCCTATGTTCCCATCAAGACTTGCAAGTATGCAGTCACAGCCTCCTGTGCTCTCAAGCAGAATCCGGGTTTTTTTCATTTCCGCCTAATAAAGCAAGTTTGTAAAAGCTGTTCGTTTGTTGAAAAGCTTACTCATTTAGACATGACAATTTTTAAATTACTTGTAAGGACCCTGGTTAAGTCTCGGTACTTCCTAGTTGTGGAGAGGGGAGAGCACATTTGTATGTGGTCTATTCAGAGCTAGAAATATTTAAACTCCTTCAGGATGTCGACACAAATAATCAATAACCAATCTGTAGATAAGAAAGATAGAGTGATATTTACCAAGCCCGATGTGAGAACGAGTCTGGAAGTGCTCTCTTCCCCAGGGAAAAAAAGCACTCTGGGGCAGCGTGGTTTGCAGCATGGTTATCCACCATTTCAGAACAAAGAACATACATCAAGCATGACAGGAATACAATTTTTTTCTTCCAAAGTCTCAAGATGTTTTGCTGAAGTTTAGCACATACACAGCAAGTCAACTTGACCTTGGTTCTCTGGGAAGCAAAGCTTATATTCAAAGAAGTGCTGGTATCGGTGTCAGAGAGACATTCCATCCCTGTCTTTAAAGAGTGCACTCTTTGCTTGGGAAAATGTTTGAAGCAATTTGCTGGGCCAGAATCCAGGCTCCTCTGGGAAAGACAAGTTTTAGGCCTAATCATACTTAAACCATTTTGCTTCTCCATATACCTCAATATGTGAAAACTTATTATTCTTCTCATTGTTTTCATCAATGGAATGAAAAGTTGATGGAGAAATAAGGCTGTGCGTTCTCAGAACTACTTCCCATGGCTCTGGACCAGCAGGTGGAGTGGTTTTCCAGACACAGATCATCATCTTTTCTTACCGTTCTGAACCACTTGGCAGGTCTCTTGTGAGACAAGAACAAATGGTGTGGAGCCAGATCCGATACCTCCTTTATGTGAGTGATTTCCTTAAAAGTGGAAGAGCGATGGGTGTCAGGGGCCAAAGACTACAAAACAGGAAAAACTTTTCCCAGACAAAGGACAATCTCAATCAGCAAAATCATTTAATTTCATCTCTGACAGTTTCCAAAGCACACCTTTTGGAGGTGCACGTGAAATAAAATTTTCCATTGTTTTCCCACCCTTGACAAAGCGCAGGAGGTATTTTTTATTGTTGCTGTATCTTTCTGGTGCTTCTGCCACCGTGCTCTGCAATCCATAGGAACATCAATGAGCCATTTTTGTGTTTGGTTCACATGCAGGGACCTATTATGTATTGCAAAGAACTGGCAAGATTTTCAGTATTTCAAAACAAAGCAATTACTCCAAGTATTGAAGAGGCGGGCTCTCTCAAGATGCAGTGATGATTTCCAGTGGTATAGCCAACACAATTTCCCTAAAACTCAGCATGAAAAGTGAATTTGTTTACACAAATTCTCAAATTCATGTAAAACAACAAAAGTTCAAGAACAACAAAGACAATATTCAAACAGAACAGTAAGAGGGAATTGTTCTAACAGATACAGAGACTTACTCTAAATCTATAATAAATCAGAGAGTGTGGGAGTGGTGCAAGGAGAGAGAAAAAGACCAAGTGAACAGAATTAAGAGCCCAGAAACAGACTCGCGGGTATATGGAACCTAGACATATGGTGGAGGAGACACGGCAAATCACCAGTTACTGTCGTCTCAGCTCTGGGAGGCCACTCTCTGATTCTTGCCACGTGGCACCCTCCACAGGCCCTCTCACGTCATAGTAATTTACTTCTTCAAGGACAGCAAAAGAATTTCTCTCTCTCATGCTTTGAATCTCCTTCTTCAGGAAGAGCTCAGTTCCTTTGAAAAACTCACCTAATTAGGTCCGGCCCACTCCTTTTTCTTTTTCTTTTTCTTTCTTTCTCTTCCTTCCTTTCTTTCTTTCTTTCTTCCTTCTTTCCTTCCTTTCTCTTTTTCTCTCTCTCCCTCTCTCTCTCTTTCTTTCTCTCTCTCTTTCTTTCTTTCACCTTTTTCCTTCTTTTTTTTAGCTATAATGAGGTATAACTGAAAAATAAAATTTTAATATAAAGTGCAAAACATGATTATTTGATACATGTATACATTGTGAAAGGATTCCCACTATGGAATCAATTAACATATCCATCACCTCAGATATTTACCTTTTTAAGAAATTTTTTTTTTATTTTGGTGATAACACTTTTAGCAAATTTTCAGTTATACGTTACAGTATTATCAACTCTAGTCACCATGCTATTCATTAGATCCTCAGATCTTATTCATCTCATAACTGAAAGTTTGCAGTCTTTTATCAACATCTTCCTATTTTCCCCATCCCACAGTACCTGGCAACCACCATTCTACTCTGTTTCTGTAAGTTTGACTTTTGTTTTTTTGTTAGATTCCTCATATAAGTGATTCCATGCAATATTTGTTGCTCTCTGCCTGGCTTATTTCACTCAGCATAATGCCCTCCAGGTTCATCCATGTTTTCACAAATGACAAGATTTCCTTCCTTTTTTAAGGCTGAATAATATTCGCTTGTATATATACAATATATTTTCTTTATCCATTTATCCATTGACAGACACTTGAGTTGTTTCCATACCTTGGCTCTTGTGAATAATGATGCAATGAACATGAGAGTACAGACGGCTCTTTAAGATAGTGATTTCATTTTCTTTGATATATGCCAGAAGTGGGATTGCTGGATCACATGGCAGTTCTTTTTTAATTTATTGAGGAAACTCCATACTGTTTTTGCACAAGGGTTCCCTTTTCTCCACATCTTCACCAGCATTTGTTATCTCTTGTCTTTTTGATGCTAGTCATCCTAACAGGTGTGAGGTGATATCTCATTGTGGTTTTAGTTTGCTTTTCCTTATGATTAGTGATGTTGACCATCTTTTCCTGTACCTGTTGCCCAGTAGATATCTTCTTTGGAAAAATGTCTATTAAGTGCTTTGCCCATTTTTTAATTGGTTTATTTATTTATTTATTGTTGCTATTGAGTTGTATGAGTTCCTTGTATATTTTGGATATTAACACTTATCAGATATGTGGTTTGCAAATATTTCTCCCATTCCATAGGTTGCCTTTTCATTTTGCTGATGGTATTCTTTTCTGTGCAGAAGCTTTATTTTTTGATAGAGACTCACTTGTTTATTTTTGCTTTTGTTGCTTTTGCTTTCGGTATCGAATCCAAAAACATCATTGCCAAGACCAATGTCAAGAAGTTTACCCGCTATGTTTTTTTCCAGGAGTTTTATAGTTTCAGGATTTACATTCAAGTCTAATCCACTTTGAGTTAATTTTTGTATATGGTGTAAGATAGGGCCCAGTTTCATTCTTTTGCATGTGGCTGTCCAGTTTTCCCAACACCATTTATTAAAGAGACTATCCTTTCCCCATTGTATATTCTTTGCTCTTTTGTCAAAATTAATTTACCGTAGATGAATGGCTTTATTTCTGGAGTCTCTATTTTCTTTAATTGATCTATGCATCTATTATGCCAGTACCGTACTGTTTTGATAACTACAGCTTCGTAGTACAGTTTGAAATCAGGAAGTGTGATACCTCCAGATTTGTTCTTCTTTCTCAGGATTGCTTTGGCTCTTCAGGGTCTTTTGTGATTCCATATGAATCCTAGGATTGTGTTTTTCTATTTCTGTGAACAACACCATTGGAATTTTGATAGAGATTGCATTCAATCTGTAGATCGCCTAAAACGTATGGACATTTTGACATTATTAGTTCTTCCAGTCTTGAGCATGGAATATCTTTGTGTGTGTGTGTGTGTCTTCTTCAGTTTCTTTCATCATTGTTTTAGAGTTTTTGGTGTACAGATCTTTCACCTCGTTGGTTAAATTGACACCATTTGTAAATGTGGTTGTTTTCCTAATTTCTCTTTCTGATAGTTAGTTGTTGGTTTATAGAAACACAACTGATTTTTATATATTGGTTTTGCATCCTTCAACTCTAATGGATTTGTTTATCAGTACTAACAGTTTTTTGATGGAGTCTTTAGAGTTTTCTATGTATAATAGGTCATCTGCAGATAGTGGCAGTTTTACATCTTGCTTTCCTGTTTGGATGCCTTTTATTTCCTTGTCTCGCCTAATTGCTCTGGCTAGGACTCCCAGTGCTATGTTGACTAAAAGGATAGAATGTGTATCCTCGTCTTGTTCCTGATCTTAGAGGGAAAAATTTCAGCTTTTCACTTTTGAATAGGATGTCAGCTGTGGGCTTGTCATATAAGGCCTTTATTATGTTGAGGTACAGTCCTCCTATACCTAATTTTTTGAAAGTTGTTTATTATCATGAAAGGATGTTGAATTTTGTCAAATGCTTTTTCTGGATGTATTAAGATGATCATATAAGTTTTATCCTTTATTTTGTTAATGTAATGTATCACATTTATTGATTTGCATATGTTGAACCATCCTTGCAGCCCAGAAATAAATCTCACTTGATCATGGTAGATGATCCTTTTAACGTATTGTTGAATTTGGTTTGCTAATATTCTGTTGAGGATTTTTGCATCTATGTTCATCGGGGATATTGGCCTATAATTTTCCTTTTTTGTCAGGTCCTTGTCTGGCCATGATATCAGGGTATTGTTGACTTTGTAAAATGAGTTTGGAAGTATTCCCTCCTCTTCAACTTTTTTGGACGAGTTTGAGAAGTATTGGTATTAATTTTTATTTTAGTGTTTGGTAGGATTCACCAGTGAAGCCATTTTGTCTTGTTTGTTTTAGTTGTTGGGAGGTTTTTGATTACTGATTCAATCTCCTTTCTAGTAATTGGTCCGTTCAGATTTTCTATTTCTTTACCTTTCACTCTTGGTAGGTTGTATGTTTCTAGGAATGCATCCATTTTTCCTAGGTCATCTAATACATTGGTCTATAATTGTTCATAAAATTTTCTTATGATCCCCAGTATTTCTGTGTTTATCAGTTGTAATGTCTCCTCTTTGATTTCTGATTTTATTTGAATCTTCTCTCTTTTTTCTTAGCCTAGCTAAAAATTTGTCAATTTTGTTTATATTTTCAAAAAACAAGCTCTTAGTTTCATTGATCATTTCTAATGTCTTTTTAGTCTCTATTTCATCTATTTCCACTCTTATCTTTGTTATTTCCTTCCTTCTAGGATAATCTTTTTTTTATTATCTCAAAGTCAACTGATTGGGGGCCTTAATTATATCTTCAAATTTTTTCATCTTTATCACGTAACATAACCTATTAAAGGAGTGATTATTGCATCATATTCATAAGTCCTTCCCACATCCAAAGGGAGTGGAGCATATAGGGTGTGTATGTCAGAGGGTGGGAGACTTGGGAGCCATCTTGGAATTCTGCCTACCACATAGACTTTCTGCTTTTGTGGATTAATGGGCTGGTTTTGACCTCCATAAGGTGTTCTCCAAACACTTATTTAAGAGGCCTAAATAATTATTTTTCTTCTCCTCAATTCTTTTTCACGTATTTCCATCCATCATGCCAAATGGAATATGTGCCATGCTGAATTGATCCTACAGTAAATTTTGCTTTATTTTTTCAGTCAAGACTAACTATGTAACCCTGGGTATATATTACAAAAGTCATTTTCTAGTCATGCCAGGCATGGACTAATATATGTGTTTGAAATGATTTGCTGATTTAAAGCAAATTTAAAAGAAAACTCAAAAACTTAAAAAAACTCCTAACATGCTTAATGGATCAAACAGCTTTTAATTTCATCATTAGGTACATTTGTCATTTGTGCATGAAACATAAACATATAGATGAATTTTCCTAAGAATTGGGGGCAAAACTCAGTAAAACGTGCTTAAAGATTTATAAACTGAAGCTGTTTGGAAAGTTGCTTGAATCTTTGGCAGCATCTATTCTTGGCCAGATATAAGACCAGGCACACAATATAGGCCAGGGCTAAGCTCTATTGTCCTGACATCAATGAGAATCTTGTGGAGAGAGTTTCACCCAAAGGCAATGGAGCAAATGAAAATAATCAACTTCCTTGAGTCTTTCTCTGTGTCTTTCCTGTTGCTATTGAAGGAATCTATGATGTAGGGATAATTCAGTGTTCCAAGAGAACACATAGGCTTGGATGATGTGAGAGAACTTTACTGAACAAGGCAGGCAAATATGTTGGTGAGGCACTGCATAGTTTCTGTCAGCAGACTTTCTAATAGCTAGCCCTCAAAATGCTAAAGTGAAAGAAGAGAGAAAGAAAGAGATCATCATTTGTGGATTACTTCCAAGGAAGAGAGAAGAACTTTGGGGTTACAAATGTGTTCCATGTTTCATCCACTGGAAGTGGGGCTATTCTTTCCAAGCTGCCATCCCAGATGGTAATGACACCTGTGCACTTCTCCTTCAGTCAATGGATTGTATAGATATTTTTCTCTGGCTGTGCTTGCATGAATTTTATCAGGGAATCTGGCTTCATAGATTGTAAAGTAAATGATTAGCCTAGCTGTAGTTTTTTGGGGGAATTTATAATTTTGGTGTTCTCTGAGTTTCCTACACCTGTGGTTATGTGCCTGACATTTGGGGGAAATTTTCAGTTGTTATGGCTTCAAATATTGCTTCTGTTCCTTTCTCTCTTTTTTCTCCTTCTGGGTATTCCCATTGCACATGTTTTGCACTTTTTGTAGTCATCCCATAGTTCTTAAATATTGTTTTGAGTTTTCAGTCTTTTGTTTCTCTTTCCTTCTCAGTCTTGGAGATTTCTACTGGGATATCATGAAGCTTACAGATTCGTTCCTCTGCCATGTCTAATATATTATTGAGCCCATCAGAGGCATTCTTCATTTCTGTTACAGTGTTTTTGATCTCTTGCATTTTCTTTTATTCTTTCTTAGGATTTCCATCTCTCTACTTACATTATCCATCTGTTTTTGCATGTTGTCTACGTCTTCTGTTAATGCCCTAAGCACATTAAACATAACTTTTTAAATTCTTGATCAGATAATTCCAGCATTCCTGACATATCAGACTCTGGTTCTGATGCTTGTTCTGTCTCTTCAAACCATAATCTTTGCTTTTTAGAATGCCTTGCAGTTTTTTGTTAAAAAGTGGGCATTATGCACTGGGTAAAAGAATCTGTAGTAAATGGACCTTTTGTAATGTAGTGATCAGGTTTCGGGGAGAGGAAGCATTCTGTAGTCCTATGATTACCTCTTAGTCTTTTTGTAAGTCTGTGCCCCTGGACTGTGAATTTCATCAGCGCTTCTCAGACTTTTCCTCCTTTACACTGGACAGAACGGCTGGAGGAGGCTCCAGTTGGATATTTCCCTCACCCTAGGTAGGTTAGCTGCCCTAGTTGCTCAGACAGACATCGAAATGGCTTTTTCCCCTTTCCTCCTGACAGAAGCATGAGGCAATCTCTTTCCAGTACTCACTGTGAGGCTCCTGGAGGCAAAACTCACAAAAGTGTGCAGTTCCCCCAATGACTGGGTCTCCCTGGAGTTTTTAGCTCTCAGACTTGTCTACGCTGAGCCTCTAGCAATTCATCAATTATAGTTTCATGTTTTCCTGCCCACAAATGGTTGCTTCAAAAGCGTTTACTTGTGGTTTCTGCTCTGATAAGTTCTGATTCCCTGTATCTGCCTGACAGTCTCTCCAGCTTTGGGGTCAGCAGTTTGCCCTGTGACTTCACTTCCTGACATATCTCAGAAAAGTTATTGATTCTCTAGTTTTTTCAGCTTTTTATTTGTTCTTAGGATGAGGTGGTGACTTCTAAACCCCTAAGATGCTGGACCAGAGACTGGAAGTTCCCAACATATACTTTTTAACCTAAAATAGTAATTCTTGATCTAGTTTTGCCTTGATGTCCCGAGTTTCTTATAAATTTACACGAGACCTACAAGGAATTTAACAATAAGTCTGGTTCAAAATTTGTTTAACGTCCATAGACTTATTTATATGAACTTTTATTTTACATTTATTATACTCTGACCAAAATACTGCATGGAATGTTAATTTTTCTTTTCAAGAGTACAACTGCTAGATGCCCGTTTTTATTAATGAGCCTGCTGATGTATGCGAACATCAAAATCCTGCTTAGCTTTTAAACTACGTTTTCAGAGAACTATTCATATTCTGCCGTCTTCCCTCTTGGAAGGAGACAACAGGAGTCAGTTTTCTGCCCTTAATACATTTTCTGCCATGTGTCATTTATGGTTAAAAATATTATGGAGCTATCATTTTCTTTTCTTATGGTAGCTATCTATCAATTGCTTTCAGCCTCTATTATTTATTCATGCAAAATTCATAGAGTAAAATGTTTTTTCAACTACAGATTTCTAATAGAGAGAAATTATAAATAAGGCCCAGGAATGAAATTTCATTTCCTTGCATAAATACTACAATGCAGTATGTAAATAGATAACTTCTAAAAATGATCAACTCTAGAAACTTAAAATTTAACTTGGAGGACATCTAGTCCAACCTCTCATACAATTTAAGAATCCTCTAAATAATACCTCTGGCAAACCATCGTATTATAGTTTCTTAGTAAGACTTTAAAAAGCCCTTTCATATACACAATAGACTTTACCTCATGACCTTCAGATGTGACTTTAACAGCTGTTTATGGTTGAACACCGTATAGGGAGTGATGGGTGGTGAGTGAAAGGAAGTAAAAGACACAAAGACTACAACCCCTGTCTCCAGACTCCTCACCAGGTCTTCTTACCATGAATCCAGAGTGACACCATCCAGACCACCTAGAGAAGGCAGAATCCTGGCTCAGGGAACACCATGGGAGCATATTTTTGGCATTAGTTCATCATTCACTTGAAGAAAAAAATGCATGTCTCTTAAAAATAGATTATCTAAAATATATACCTAGATGACAGATTAAGTCTGATATTCTGCCTAGAAAATGGCTGCAATCAAGGCAGCACATTGCAAAGAAAACCATCCTCAGCATGGCATTTTTGTACCATTTGGAGTTTTCCAAATGTCTGCAAACAAAGCTCTTCAATAATTCTATTTTTCTGCCTAAGGGAGGGGATCCCCCCAAATTTGCATTCACTATCTCACCTATTGATTCAACTCAGTTATCTCATCATTCTTTATGTGATACATTTTTAAATCCTAGCCTGATGATTCTCACTTTGTTCTTGTCTCCAACCACATCTCTTCACTTCCATTTAGATACACACAAAACTTTTACTAATCCAAGAAAATTTTATGGAGGATATTTTTGTGTAAGGTAATGGAAGTACAATGTAATAAACCTAAACTTGATATCTGCATATGTAAAATACTTTAGAAGAATGTCTGCTATCCAAAATAACATAATTCTCTCCAATAGAAGTATGCTACATTAGTCACAGTTTTGTTGCACTCATTAATGTATTCTACAAATATTTATTATGTACCCAATATATTTCAGGCACCATTTTAGGTTCTGTTGCTACAGTTCTGAACAAAAGAGTTAAAACGCAAACTAACATTTTTATTTTGGAGAGACAGACAATGAACAAGTTAAATTAAAAATAGACATAGAGTATGTAAGATGGTAAGATGGTGCTAAGTAGGGAAATGAATCAGGGAAATGGGATAGAGGGCATGTGGAGGTACAATTTTAAACAGAGATCCAGGGAAGGTGTCACTGGAACGTGACGTTTAAGACCTAAAAGATGTAAGAAAGCGAGGTTTATGGATACCTGGGAGAAGAGTGTTCCAAACAAAAGGAAAAGCAAGTGCAAAGGCTCTGAGGCAGGAATATACCTGGAATATTTAAGGAAAATCCAGGAAGCCAGTGTGTCTGCAGGAGAGTGAGATATATTATACTGAGAGAGGTTAGAGAGGTCAGGGATAGCCATATCCTAGGGCCTTTGAGGTCATAATAAAAAGCCATAGAGAGTTCTCAGTGGAGGGGTAACATGGTTTTACTTATATTTTAGTGAGCTCACTGGATGCATTGTGGGAAATAAAGGAGCAAGGGAAGAAGAAAGATCAATTGGAAGGTTATCATATAATGATCTAGCTGAAAGAGAATGGCAGCGTGGGTCCTGTCAATAGCACTGGATGTGTCTGCAAGAGATAGATCCTACAGGATTTGCTGTTGAAGTGAAGGTGAAATAGGAGAGCATAAAGTTTGACTCCAAGCTTTTTTGGCTTCATCAACTGGAAGGATGAAGTGGCCATTAAGTGAGATGGAGAAGACTATAGGAGGGGCAAGTTTAGACATTAAACGCGAGTTGCGTGTTAGAAGTCCAAGGAAGATTTAGACAAGGAAATGGGTTCTATAAGTCTGACATTCCAAGGAGGTTCAGCCAAGATGTGTATGTTTAGGCATTGCTGGCTTATCTGAGGGATTTGAGTCAATGAGATCAGATGGCATCTTAAAAGGAAAACATATAGTAAGGTAAAAGAAGAGATTCAAAGATTCAGCGTGGTCTGCTCCACTATTTAGTGGTTGGAGAAATGAGAAGAAGATAGCAAAAGGAACTGAGAAGGAGTAAAACTCCTCAGAGCTAAAAAGGGTTCTTAAAAAGGGAATCATCGGTTAGGTCCAAAGCTGCTGATAGGTGAACCATGTTAAGACTGAAAGACGGCATTAGATGTAACCATGTAGATGTCACTGGTGACCTTGATAAGAGTAGTTTTAGTGGAGTGATGGAGACAAAAGCTAGTTGGAATGGTTCGACAGAGAATAAGAGGAGAAAAATCAGAGACTATGAGTAGAAAAACTTGAAAAATTTTGACGTAAAAGAGAACAAAAAGAGAAAAGAGGGCTAGCAAGTTTTCTTCTTTTTAAATGGGCAAAATAAGATGTGGGCATTTGAGAGTTCATAAAAAAAAAAAAAGCGCTATTTGTTTAAGGATCTGTGTGCCAAAAAGAAACAGAAGGTAATATAGTCTTTGAAAGCTTATTTTTAGTCCAGGAAAGCACTAATGTTTAGGGTAATGGTTGGTGTAATTGGAAGAGTAGTGGTTTATGAGCTTCTTTCAAACCCAAGCTTCTTCTTCCCATGTTTACAAAATACTAGAAGCAAAACCCAAATCCTTGAATGAAACTTAAGAGACAAGAAGGTTGAGACTAGATGCAGTGTTTAAAGTGCAGGAGAACATTCAAAGGTATTGAAATTCCCTCTTTTTTTTTTTTTTGCTAAGGAAGATTTGCTCAGAGCCAACATCTGTGCCAATCTTCCGCTATTTTGTATGTGGGTCACCACTACAGCATGGCCGCCGAAGAGTGGTGTGGGTCTGCCCCCAGGATCCAAACCCAGGCCACCAAAGCAGAGCATGATGAACTTAACCACTAGTCCATAGTGAAATACCCACACTTTTATTTGTATTCTGTGTAAGTCACTCTAGGAAAAATGTAAAGCGAATCTCAGTTAAACAAATGTTTTCATTTCCAGAAACTTACAAGCTTAAAAGGGTAATCTATTTTTGGCATATTTTTTAATGAAATAAAATTCTCTTTGGGGAAAGAATCTGAATACTCTCATGGTATTGTTATGGAAACAGTATTAAATGATACTTTCGATAACAAGTAATGGAGAGAAAACTAATAACAAACTAACACCATTTATATTGTGACTAAGTCTTAGTGCCAAAAAATGTTAACTAGCAGAGTTCTTCTCCTGGAAGTTAAAAAACACTGACAGTGTGAGGGAATATAGAACAACTTAATGTTACCGACTAAAGAAGAAATCTTTTAAAAATATTGATTTCTCACTCTATTGGAAATATTAAAATAATTAGAAATAACAACATTTTTACGTTCAAATTCTTCGGTCCTCTTTTTTCTCATACACACACAGTCACATGCATACACACACATTGCTAATAAAGCAAAGTCTCTAAAAAGCAATAATTTAGCTAGGAATGTAAACTAGACAAGAAAAGGAAGAAAGCACATTTATCCCCACATTAAAAAAAATATTTTTTATTGTGAAGAAAAGATTAAGACCAAGAAAAAGAAATTACCAAGTGTTCGATGATCTGGAGGCTGTGCTCAAATAGCACTCATTTTGCTGAGGAGAAAAAGTCACTCATAACTCAACACGAGCAATTACAATCCATCGCTTGTTTTTATTTCCTTTGAAATAAAATACACTCTATATGTTCTCAACATGTGGAGAATGATACTAACATCAATAGAGAGTAATGTGAAAAGGGAATCGGCGTAATTATGCGCGGAGGAAAATGGCAGCATTCTAATCATGATATAGCTTGCACACCAGATATTCCACCCTACCCTTTTCAGAATATAAAAGCTATTGAAGTGGAGTAAAAATGTGAAATTAAACAGTGGAAAAGTTCAACTCCTTTAGTGCTGGCATGTTGGAGAAAAGGTCTGGTTTACACAAGACAAAGAGTTTATATCACTGAAATTTCTGTCACCTTTACTTATTTCACAAGTTGTAGAAAATTCTTGGGCCCAAGTGATAATTTGGGAAAGCTACGCTTACGACACTTCAGATTTTCACCTGTATGATTAAAAGAATTCACCCCAATCATTACGGCAAAAAGAGTACCATCTCTGGATAATCTTGGAAGAAAAACACAATTTCTCCAGGAGTTAAGGTTTTAGTGTCCTTGGGTAACAAGACATGGGTGGGAGTAGGATTTAGGTCAACATTTTAGATTAACAAAATAATACCAATATCTCTCTCAATAAAATACATTTTAAGATTATGGTAATAAACTGAAAATTAAAAGGCGACTTAAAATAGTGTATGTTTCTGTTAATAAAAGTAGTAGATATTCATTGTAGAATGCATGAACACTAGGGACACAAGCCAAAATACAAATCATCTGTAATCACGACCCTCATGAGTAACATTTAATATTTGATATATTTACTTGAAGACGTTTTCTGGGTATGTGATAGCAACTAAATTAAGATCATATTATAATAGAGTTTTGCATCCCATTATTTTAATTACGTTATGTCATAAGCGTTGGCCCTTATCATTTAATATTACTTGGGAGAAGTCATATACATAAACAACAATACACTTAACAATTCCTTTGTTGTTGTATATTATTACGTTTTCTTTTTTGGTACCCTAAATGGAGCTAAGATTAATACACATATGCTTGTTTTGCTCTGAGTAAAGTGACTTTATAATTTTATTCATTCAGTTAATGAAATTTTAAATATAGTGCATCAGTGATGGAATGAATGGTTAAATATTTTATTTATTATGCTTAACCTAACTCCAAATATTTTATGAGTATTAGAGCCTTCAAATGAAAAATTAAGTAAATTAAAACAGGAAAAATGAGAATTGGGAAAGGAAATGAAGTCAGAGGACGATTGATACCCAAAACACATGGCACAAGATCCCATGCGGTTAATAGAAGTGTCACAACGTTGCCTGGAGTTTCTAAATAGCCAAACCGGAAAGGGAAACACTGTGAGTCCCAATACCTGTGGGTTTCAATTGCTATGCTTTAAAATAATGCTATTCTCAGGGGTAGCCTTGCTTTTTCTAGATGCTATGACTTGAGCAAAATTTCTCCCTTGGATTTTCATGAAGACAAATCAGGTTGATAGAGAGAAATTCATCTCCAGTGACATCTTCCTAACTGATTTTGACACAGCTGTTTCTTGTACCATCTCTCCATGTACATCAAGGGCATAACGGGGAGATCAAATAACCTTAAAATACACATTAATGGGTCTCTACTTGTGAGTTAAATTTCTGTTTGAAAGATTCTATAAAACAGTGACCACTTGGCTAAATAAAAACTAATGTGTGTACATCTTTCATTTAGTCACATTTGGATTTTAAAAGCCACAAAGTTAAAATATTTGGAGCCCCTTTATGATGATTGGGGAAAATATTTTGACAGTTGGCATAGAAGCTGTTGTTATAATAGGGATCTGCAGTATATTGTCTTGTTTCCAAGCAAGTGATTTTGGTTTTAAATTACATATTTTACCTAATTCTGAACAGAATTTGAGTTAGCTTACAGTCAAAAGCAAAAGTGAATGGAGCCACTGACAAATAAAATAACAAGAGCCATGAAATCATGTCATACAAGTTGGGAATAGATGCTTATACCAAAAAATCGGGCTGAGGAGAGCTATTGCATTACACTCCTTGGCAATGAAGGCAACATAAATCTAATTAACTAATAATGGGAAATATTTCAGTTCATCAGGAAAAATAGACATTTTGTCACCATAGAATCCAATCTTAACTCAATTAAAAATCGGCACCAGGGGGCCAACCCCATGGCCTAGTGGATAAAGCTCTGCATGCTCTGCTATGGTGGCCTGGGTTCACGGGTTCAGATCCCGGGTGGAGACCTACATCACTTGTCAGCCATGTTGTGGCAGCAACCCACATACAAAATAGAGGAAGATTAATGGATGTTAGCTTAGGGCTAATCTTCCTCAAGCAAAAAAAAAAAAAAAAAGGAAGAATCAGCACCAGACTTCCAGGTAAAAATGATAGACTTCCTTCAATATTAACCAGAAGAAAAAATTTCACCAATCCACAAGCAAATAAGGAAAGGGCACAATACAATGTGGACCTTAACTACAAGCCCACTTTATATAAATGGTACTGGGAGTTGATGAAATACTGATAATTCTCACAAATACCACCAATTTGATTTTTTTTTTAAATTTTGAATGCAGGAACATGGTGAAGTGGGGGTGGAGTGAAGAAGTAGAGATGGCTCTTTTTCAACAACACATACACTCCAAGCATCCTCCACAAACTGAAAGAATCATCCAAAATTCTGGCGTATATATACCCCCCCCCCACCCCCACAAACTCCCACCGCAACCTCTGTGGAAGTAGGACTCCTGGTCTTTACCGGATACAGAAAACACTTGCACAAGAGTATCAAAAATCTCAACAGAGCCCTATCTCTCCAACAAAGACTGCACTAAGCTCAAGCTGATGTCTCCTAAACAGGTAACAGAAAGGTAAACAGAGCATAATACCTGAGCCCCACGAGGCAGCTCAGCTAGAAACACACACGTGTCAGAGTCAGGGGTGGAGAGGGAGTCAAGGAGAAGTCATCCACAATATATTAGCAGAAATAAACTCTCTAGATCCTGTAAGATTCAGAGAAATGATCTCATAGGCATGCAGAAATAAACAAGTCTTCCAAGGAAGAAATATATAAAAGAAAGGCAAGTTTGAAAAAAAAAATTTAGGAGAGGAGCCGAGGAAATGGTCCACTAGTGTTTTGCAGTAGGGGAGAAATTAACGAGAACAAGGATTTAATACAAAAAAACTCAAAACGCAAGGTGATCAAACAACAGAGTGAGATAAAGAAAGAGACTACAGAACCAAAGAAATGAGTTGAGGATCAAAATAATACTATTACAGAAGTAAAAAAACTACAAATAAGGTATAGAAGAGATATGTTTTAAAGTTGAGATATTAATAGAGAAGAATGACTTGAGATAATTACAGCGAATGCAGACAAAAAGACTATTCAAAGTAATGTGAGAGGAAAATAACAGATATCCAGCACAGACAACATTAATCAACATAAAGATAACTGGGGCTCTTAGACAGAATCCAACCAATTGAGCAGAAAAGGAATTTGAATATACAATATTAACAAAATTCCCTAAGATAAAGGAATATCTAAATTGATAGATGACCAGAGAAATTAATTAACACCTCAGAGAAAGATTATAGAGTTGGTATAAATTTTGATGACCTGAGATTCAAAATTAAAGAGAGAAGAGAGATAAATTGTAAATTGCAGTACAATGAAGGCACTTTAATAGGCAGATACAGAAGGATGGCCCTCAAATCATCCTATGTATAAGATCTGGACTGAGATTCCCTGAGCCTGGAATGATGGTGAGACCGTCCCAAAGGCTGTGGCACATTTAGACAATGGTGATCCAAAAGACAGCTTTCAAAGACACAATCAGAATGGGAAGGTACGGTACATACTGTGGATTGGGCCTTTCAAATTCCTTTCATCTTCCTTCTAGTTGGAAAAGTTGGACAGTGAAGACAAGCCTTCAGATGAGTTCTGCTTCTATCATGCCTGAGTAACTGCTGCTAGATTTCTTTTCTTGTAATAAACAAATAGAAAACTGGAAAGAATATATAAAACAACCATTTCCATTGGAAAAAGAGGTAGTGTAAGACTGTGATATCTGAAAGAAGTGTGACAAACGAGATGAGTCCCACTGTCTTCCCAGTTTTCTGCCTGGAGGCAATTTCCAGACTACAGTGCAGGAAGGGTTGCCAAAATACTCACAATCACTTCTTTTCTTTCAGCTCTGAAAAGTGATCTCTTACAAACCTGTTTGCTTTGAGCTTCAATTTCCTGACAAATACCCATGCTTAGAATTGTTGCAAAAATTAACCTACATATAGATATAGATAGGTATATACAAATACACCCCCAAGTCATGATTAACGCCAGATAAATTTTAGCTATTATTACTATTATATATTGTAATATATGTACTAGACATATTACAATGTTTTCATTTATAGGGAAATTACCATATCTAATTGGAGAAAATTTAGAATTTCATGAAACACAAGAACTATAAAACTGGGTGAAACACGTCAAAACTCATATAATGGCAAATCATACTAAATGGAATTTTTTAACAATTAGACTTTTGTGAGACAGAAGAAAATAGAAATAGTAAAAAAATGTTTGCAGATGTGTTGTACAATTTATGAGCTGAATAGCGAGGGTGCTTGCTTGGCAATGGAGCCCGACAAGAAAAATTCATATTACGTCTTGAAAATAACCATATGATCTTGAACAAAACCCAGCCGCTGTGTCACGACTTGTTACTGAGAACAGCAGAGTGAGGCATTTGGGGAAGATCTGTGTCTGCAGTCTCCGTGGAGGCACCATTCCTCTTAATTAGCCCAAGGAAGTGAAGGAATGTCTCTTACACCCGACTCTCAGGTGTTTGAGAATGCTTCATGGACTGAAGAACCTAATTACAGGAAAACTTTTATCTTCTGGGTGAGATCATTATCCTTCACAAATGGGTTGCTCGAGAGCAATAATTCAACATTTAATTGTGTTTTCTTTATTTCTCCTAAGAGATAAATCTAGCAAAATCTGAATAGTATTGTTGTTAAAGTTTCAGTAGACCTTACTACAAGAATAATATTCCCAAATAGCATCTTTCCTATTATTTGTCAACAATATGAGCTTTGAGTATTTGAATGCAGTGTTTACGGAATATGTGCCATAGGGTATTACAATTTTAACTCTCCACTCCCCCGTGAGGTTTTAACAGCTCTGAAGTAGTTCTGCTCTGTGGAAGGAGTAGAGCATACATATGTTTACATACTCTGCTGTAGTGAATACGATCCTAGGACGATCACAGTGGTAGAATGCAAAATGGCTCTCCTTCTTCACCCCTTCCTGTATCCATGCCCTTTGCCATACAGTCTTGTAGAGCCCTCTCACTCTGCCCCAGGGGTCAGCCATGTGACTTGCTCAGACAAACACAGACTTGAAAATCACTCTCATTATTGGGCTTGCTCTCTTACTGTCCATCATCCATGAGAAGGACACGCTAAGGAGAGTTTGCTGAAAGGGGAGACGCATGGAAAAGAGATGAGATATCCCAGTCAAGGCCATTCAAGATCAACCCCAATCCAGCCCATCCTAGACATATTGGAGAGCCTAGTCAAGCCCAGAAGAGCCTCCCAGCTAACCTAGAGATTTGTGACCTCAATAGATGCTTTTTGTCTTAAGCCACTGGGTTTCAGAGAGTTTTGAATCCAACATTTATAGTGGCTAATTTCCATCAAACTCAGTTTCTGTAAATTGAATTCAATGAGAAGTACAAATCAGTTTCTTGGGGTCTTTTCCACCTTCAGAAATGAAATTCCTGCATGCGAGCCTGGCTTGCTTAGGTGCTGGTTATGACTCAGGTACTCTGCAATAAATGATTTGGTACAACAAATACAGACTTCTTTTTTGCTTCTGTGTATCTCCAGCTTGATTTAAAAATGTCTCTATTGGGGGCCAGCTCTGTGGCCGAGTGGTTAAGTTTGCACGCTCCTCTGCGGCGGCCCAGGGTTCAGATCCTGGGCGCGGACATGGCACCGCTTGTCAGGCCACGTTGAGGCGGTGTCCCACATCCCACAACTAGAAGGACATGCAACTAAGATATACAACTGTGTACAGGGGGGGATGGGGAGATAAAGCAGAAAAAAAAAAAGATTGGCACAACAGTTGTTAGCCCAGGTGCCAATCCTTAAAAAAAAAAAAAAGGAAGATTGGCAACAGTTGTTAACCCAGGTGCCAATCTTTGAGGAAAAATAAATAAATAAATAAAAATGTCTCTATTGACATAAGGAAATCTTTTCAAATGGGCTTAAAAAATAAGCTGCGTTATATTTGGAGAGAGCAGGGTAAATTAAGCTGAGAGATCTCAATAAATAACCATCAAAAAACTGTAAAGAGTAAACTGGATATCAAAACCGTTGTGTGGGTTTGCGCACTGACTGAAAGACTTGTGTATCTATGAAAGAAGAATTTCTCATTTATGCTATGAAGTTAACTCTCCGTTTCCAAAAATCTTGGGTAGTTAATGAATATGCCTAAACAACCTGTAGAAATTTTTTGAATTTTAAAAATAATTACTCGAAATTGAATGCTGTAGTTGAAGCATGTTGAGTGTGTACCAGCCCACAATTTATATAATTTTAATACTTGATATTATAGTGCTGAGTTTATTTTTAATATCTTTGGGTATTTATCTTTCAAAGATAAGTATGGATGATATATTCAGTGTCAAAGTTAGAACACATGTCTTTGGGGGCCAGCCCATTGGCGCAGTGGTTACGTTCGCACGTTCCGCTTCAGTGACCCGGGGTTCTCTGGCTTGGATCCTGGGTGCAGACACGGCAACACTTGGCAAGCTATGCTGTGGTAGGCGTCCCACATATAAAGTAGAGTGACAAATAAAAATGGCACGCAATAGGATATATTGGAGTATATGAGGAAGCCATTTGGTATAAACCTAATTCGGCCTGACTTTTTTCTTCAAAAGGGCCTGACTGTGGCTATTGAGCACGCATTGCATATCTGCTTAGACATTTCCTATGACCAGAACAAAGGCCCTTGAGATAAAGGTGCAACTTCCCCCCACATTAGCATTTTTCCTTAGGCTAGGAACTGATTGCTGCACTCACCTCCCAGCTCACCTGTGACCACCCAGCTGGAGACAACAGACTGCCACCCTGCTGTGTTCACAGAGACAGAAGACCTACCTGCTATTTCCATCAATCGCTGTGCCGACAGACAGAGCAGTCTCGAGACTATTGTAAAAGGGACATTTCAATCCTATGTGAAACATCCTCTTTGAGGGTATATAACCACCCTTATACCCCCACTTCTTTGGAGTGCTCTGTTCCTTTGTGGAAAGACTCTCCCGGGTTATAATCCTCAGATTTAAGCTCAGAATAAACTCACCCAAATTTTCACTTATAGATTGGATATGGATTATTTTCGTCTACAAGAGGAAGATGGGCACGGATGTTAGCTCAGGGCCAGGCTTCCTCATCAAAAAGAGGAGGACTGGCAGTAGTTAGCTCAGGGCTAATCTTCCTCCAAAAAAAAAAAAAAAAAGAACTCATGTCTTTAGCAAGTACAAAATACAAAAGTATTTTTCAGAATTTGCATTCAAGTCTTATATAAAAGTTAATCTTACTCACTTTAATAGGTAGTTGTTTCTCAAATTATTAGAAGTGTTATTAATTTTAATTCTCTTATAACTGATGTGGATTAAGGCTGCCCCAGCTAGAGAAGCCCAAGGTGACCTGGCCTACATGCCAAACTATATGACCCAGTGGACTTTTTTTTATGGTATGAATTAGGACTGCCCCAGGGAGAGAAGCCCGGGGCATCCTCACCTGCATGCCGATCTGTATGGCCAGATTCGTATCTAAAGTTATATGAGCGCACAATAACCAGACCCCATCTGCACTGAAATCATTTAATGACTTTTTACATCATCTTTTCTTTTTTTTTCCAGTAAAAATAAGTCACGTACCCATGCCTTATAAAATTAGCCCTAACCCTCAACTCGGGGCAGCAGCAGGAGCTCTGACTGCCTGTGGGTCTTGTCCCCACACACTAGCTCTGCCTGCCCATGGGACCTGTCCCCATGCCAGCGGGGGCAGCAGAAGCGGGGGCAGCAGCAGGAGCTCTGACTGCCCGTGGGTCTTGTCCCCACACACCAGCTCTGCCTGCCCATGGGTCCTGTCCCCATGCCAGCGGGGGCAGCAGCAGGAGCTCTGACTGCCCATGGGTCCTGTCCCCATGCTATTCCACACTATTCTCTAAATAAAAGAGCACTACTGCCAGATCTTGAGAGTCTAAGAAATCTTTCTTTCGACTCCTCGGCTCACCGACCCCGCATCATAACTACTTCCTTTCATTTCTAATATGGAAGTACAAAAATTTTATCATCTTGATTTAGAAATCATATGACAATACAGCCAAAGCACATCTAATGTCACTGAAAATTCATACAAGACAAAAAATGCTTTCCTTGGGAGGTCTATTCACAAGTTAATTAATAAAAGCATTTACTGAAACTCATAATCTACGTTACAGGTCTTGAAGTTTATTTGTTCCTTTATAATATACTTATCTTTGCCTTTTTCCCCTTTTATTGGTTAAAAAAATACTCCTAATATATGCTTCAACACTACAAACACACAAATTCTCCGATTACCCTCCATTAGTTTTCATAATCCTGCATTTTCCAGTAAATCTCCTTAAATGTAATAGAACTACATGCCAAATAAAAGTATATAACTAATATTTTAGAAAATATACCACTTTTTTGAGTAAATATATTGAAATAATTTGAAGTCACAGAAAAATATATATAAGAACATTGATCTAAGAGTCAAATTTTAATTTTAGTGTCATTATTTGCCAAATGATAATAAAATGTAAATGTACCCTTCCTCCTAGAAAAAGTATATGTTAAGAAAAGCAATGCTGGGGCTAGCCTGGTGGTATTGCGGTTAAGTTTGTGTGCTCCACTCAGGTGGCCCAGGTTCATGGGTTTGGATCCTGGGCATGGACCTACACTGCTCATCAAGCCATGCTGAGGCAGTGTCCTGATGAGGATTTTTAGGCTGCTTAATTTTAAAATGGCTTATGATCAGGATTTTTAGGCTGGTTAGTTTTAAAACTACAGATGAGATTCAGGCTCCAAGGAGTGGAATTTGTTTGCCCCTTTGTTGGGAAACATTTACATTTCTAAGGGAAACCTCTATCTGTGAGGGTGCCTCCCTCTCTGTACCAGGAAGAGGAGGAGAGATGACCTTGTCCCTAGAAGCTCTTAATGGGGAAGGCAAGAACTTAAGTTGGTTGCTGTCTGGCAATCTCATGTAACTGGTTTAGGGTGGTGGCGTCTAACCTTTCTACCTTTACTTAATCCGATTTGATTCTTGTCTAAAAGTCATGGGATCACCCAACGACCAGACCCCACCTGCACTGATACCATTTTAACTTTTTTTTCATGTTCTTTCCTTTGTCTTGTAAAGAGATGAATCACATACCTATGCCTTAAATTTAGCCCTAACCCTCAACTCGGGGCAGCAGCAGAAGCAGCAGCAGCAGGAGCTCTGACTGCTGGTGGGTCCTGTCCCCACACACCAGCTCTGCCTGCCCATGGGTCCTGTCCCCACGCCAGCGGGGGCAGCAGCAGCGGCTCTGCCTGCCCATGGGCTCTGTCCCCATGCCAGCGGGGGCAGCAGAAGCGGCAGCAGCAGGAGCTCTGACTGCCCGTGGGTCCTGTCCCCACACACCAGCTCTGCCTGCCCATGGGTCCTGTCCCCATGCCAGCGGGGGCAGCAGCAGCGGCTCTGCCTGCCCATGGGCTCTGTCCCCATGCCAGCGGGGGCAGCAGAAGCGGCTCTGCCTGCCCATGGGCTCTGTCCCCATGCCAGCGGGGGCAGCAGAAGCGGCAGCAGCAGAAGCTCTGACTGCCCATGGGTCCTGTCCCCATGCTACACTATTCTCTAAATAAAAGAGCACTACTGCCAGATCTTGAGAGTCTAAGAAATCTTTCTTTCGACTCCTCGGCTCACCGACCCCGCATCATTTCCACATACACAATAGAGGAATATTGGCACAGACGTTAGCTCAGGGCCACTCTTCCTCAACCAAAAAACGAAGATTGGTAACAGATGTTAGCTTAAGGCCAATCTTCCTCGCCAAAAAACAAAAAAAGAAATAAAAGCAATGCTTATTAAACTTAGTTCTCCTGTAGAAATTAATTATATCTAGCTACCAGATAATACAATTAAAATCATTAGAATAAGTTTGTTGGGTATATTATATTGAAAATTCCTCAGAAATCTTGCCTTTTTTTTATTGAGATGAAGGTAGCCATTTTTTTTTTCATTCTTTAGACAAGGACTTTTCTCATCTAACTGTAAATTTGTTGTTAGTGTCACTGAGTCAATTCTGATTCCTAGAGACCCTGTGTCCAGCAGAGCAGAACTCTGCCTGGTCTTTTTGCACCATCCTCTCACCTTGCAAACCACTTGACTAACTGTAAATCACAAAGGCTAAATCCCTGAATAGAGACCTATAATATTCCAGAATTCAGGTTTCTTACAGACAGATAACGTTAACCACACCCACCCAGAACAACATTCCATATTGGGTAACTTACCTTTATAGTTCAAAGTGTAACTTAGAGCAGATATATAGTGGAACATGTGCCAGAGAGTCTCTAATACCCAAGAGAATGTACGCATTGATACGCCTGGTCACTCGTGCCAGGATGTGACATACTCAGGAACTATCTCTACCGTCTCATATTGGTTGATGTAGAACCTACAAAACTGGAACTAATTATAGGTAAGTCTTCAATATTTTTGAACCAATTTTCTACATTCTATTGGGGCTGCCATAAAAGGTTATCAGAGATTATTAATGAGAAAATTAAAGTTGAGCAGGAGGATGAAGGTCCGCAAACCCTCTGCTAATATATAGGAGGGAATCTCAGTTTTTGGAACTGATAGGGCAGAATCCTTTAAGAGAAAATTTCGATATATATCCAAATACATACAGGAATTAAGTGTATTATAAATTTGATGCTTCAATCAGTGTTGGGTGGAGCAGGTAGGTGGGGGGAGACATGGATTATTCAGTAAGGGGTATGGGCTTACTAGTTCCAGGGGTACCTCATTTGGAAAAATTAACGTTGGAGCCAAATCTCCTATTGTGTGCCGGTCTCAGCCTATCAATAACCAACGTGTGGCTGGACAGGCGCTTGTGGTTCTTATTATGATTGCAAGACACCCTGAGCAAGAACCATCAGGAAACTTTGAAAGAGACAAGGTTTATTACTTACAGGACCTGGAAATTACACAATATACAGCAAGGTCGGTACAGCAAGGTGGTGGAGAAAGGGAGAGAGAGAAAGGAGAGAGAGAGAGAGCAGGCCTGCGATTTTGCTTTTATTGGGGTCCAAGGTGGGGGCCTAGGGTTTCACAGGTTCACTCTTTATTGGTTAATTTAAAATGTAAGAGTGTGAATTTAAAGCACGGGGGAAAAAGAAAAAAAAAAAGTGGCCCAAATGGCCAGTTATTGAAATCAACCAAGATCTCCAGAACAAAGGAGCCTTGCAGGGGTGGCATGGTCTGGCTCTTTATCTGGTCATGTGGTTGGCAGTGTGTTTACTTGAGATAGCTGTCTTTGAAGCAGATGCCTCATCAATCAAAGCTTAAGTCAATTACTTGCATTACAAAACAAGAAAAAACAACTGTTAGGTCTTACACTACATTTCCCATACTATGATAAGAAATATCCCAATTAGATATTTAAATTTAGCAAATGAAACCTAAAAAACTAGAAGAAATCATGCCTGAATTTTCTATAATCTCCTAGTTTTCAAAACTTTTCTGTGATAAAAAGCCCAGGAAACATTTTAAAATGATTCATATATTTGAACATATAATAGATATTTTTTAATCTGTATTGGCAAAATCAACAAGTACAAAGTAAAAGAGAAAAATGACAAACAGTAATAATGTTTATAGAAATATAATCAGTGTTCTCCCAATATAAAAATTTCCCACAAATCAATAAGAAAATGGCCATTAAAATACGAGCAATGAATAAACAAAGGATTCACATAGATGAAAATAAAAGTGGGTCTCAAATTTATTAAAGATACTCAACCTCATTAATAACTAGAAAAATGCTAATAAAAACTATATGCATCAAATCCGAAAAGATGAAAAAATTTGATGAAGCATTGTGTTGGAGAGCCTATAGTTATAGTGAATTCCCATACATTATTAGTCAATGTGTAAACTGATAAGAGGCATATATAACATAATTTGGCAATATTTTCAAAATTACAAACTCACGTATCTATTGGCACACCAATGCATTTGGTATTTATTATAGAAATGTGCATGCAGAGACGTGAAATAACTTATATATAAGGCAATTCACTACATACCACCTGTAATAGCAAAAGGTTGGTAACAAGCTAAGTGTACAGCAATAGGAGATGCATTAAATAATTATCGTAGATCTATACAATGGAACCCTGTACGGCTATAAAAAGAAAAATGAGAAAACTTTTGTGTATTTATGTGGGAGAACACTCAGACATGCATTTCTAAGTAAAAAATATAAGTTGAGAGTAACATCAGTGAAAATGACAGAGTAGGGACCTCTGGGGCCCCATCTCTCCTCAGAAACACTGAAAAATCTGGCAAAAACAAAAAGGTCAGAATCAACCTCATTGGAACTGTAGAATATCATAAGTCAGAGGTTTGCAGCAACCACATGAATGCTTCATCAGGAGAACAGTGACTGAAACACAATAGGGGACTTTTATGGTGTTTTGATGTACCCTTGGCCCATCCTCCATCCCAATTGCAGCTTAGCTACCCACATTCCTGTTACTGGTTCTGGTTCTGGAGGGAACAGAGAGGACCTTGTTTTCCCAGAATTGTGTTTGTCTGTTTTGACCCCTCCGGGAGCTCCCTGAAGGACCAGTGCAGAGGGCTTGCTTTTATTTTACCTAACTCAGAACTCTCTAGGGCAGAGAGGCCACTACGCAAAGGAATTCTTCAAAAACGCTGAAAGGAAAATCAACCAGCTACTGCCACCTGAGGCAAAGGATACCAGTTGGGACAAACAACAAACATGCTAAAAAGTCTGGTTAGAAAAGCTATGAAGTGAGATTCTTTGGGGAATAAGGGCTTTGAAAGGCTCCCATATATATTGGGGAATCTAGAAAGCCACATGCACGCAACACAGAGACACCAAAAACTGATTGGAACTTCTGTGTGGTGGGCAACAGTTTAGAGTCATTAGGCTGTTTCATTAAAGATTAGTAAAATGTCAGTGTCAGAGGATTTTTTTTTTCCTGCTTAGACTTTCTTCAAATAAGAACCTTCCAGTCCTACCTAAATCTTTAATATCTGTGTTCTCCATTAGAGTACAAACTCTGGCCGTAGCTCAGCTATAGAGCCAGTGTCTAGCATAGTAATTAAGTCATAGTTTACACACACATTTATACAAAACAGACAAAATCAGAAGTATCAAAGAATGAATAAAAAAGAATGTGTGTCTTTTTCCCAGGTAAACTGTTTCATGTAAAAGTCATGGTGAAGAGTCAAAGGGAGAGGAATTCATTTGTTACACGGCTCCTAGCTCTTCAATAAAAACCCAAGGGACGTTCAGCTGCCTGTGAAAGCAAGCACGGGATGAGAGCCACAGATACGGACAAATTAAACTGGACCACATAAAACCACACAAACCTGACAGCTGAAGTGGAGGCACTTGTGATAAGTAAAGGAGAAAAAATCATAGAGTTAATTTTGTTGTTATCAAAATAAAACTAAAGATGAACATCTAAACATTAAATAGAAGTTAGCTCAAAAAAAGGGGCATATAGAAATTTGTGTTTTCTCCAAATACTAATATATTGAAGAAAAATTTAAAGCTGAAATTATAGCTCTTTGAATGCACTCACAACTAAGACATTCAAAGAAGAGGAAGAATTAAGAAGAGCTTTGAGGAAATGTAGGTTAAGAATTACACGTTTTTTGTGTAGTCTATTAGTTCAGAGTCGCAGAAAACCAGGTTGTGGGGGTAAAAGAGAGTTTAAAATCGGGAGATGAGGGGGCTTGCCCTGATGGCCAAGTGGTTAATTTCTGGGGTTCCGCATCAGCGGCCCCAGGTTCACCGGTTCAGATCCTGAGTGCAGACCTGTGCATCGCTCATCAGGCCATGCTGTGGCGGCATCCCACGCAGGAGAACTAGAAGGACCTACAACTGGGATACACAACTGTGCACTGGGGCTCTGGGGAGGAAAAATAGGAAGATGGGCAACAGATGTCAGCTCAGGGCCAAGCTTCCTCACCAAAGAAAAAATAGCATTAAAAACAAAAAATTAATAGATGAGAGCTTATCAGATGGGGGACTGGACTGGAATGTGTCTCTTCCCAGGCCCCAGCCCTGGATCTGAGAAAGAGATTCAAGCATCCATCCCAAAAAGACAGAACACCGAGCTAAGGGACTGTGGAAAAATCTGCACAGTGTGTTGAAAAAAAGAAAAGAGTCAAATAACAGGGGCCTAAGAAAAATCCTGAAGAAACTAGGAAAGTAAACATCATCCTGTAGATTCAGAGGAAATAAAAAGTTGACGCTCAAGAAATGTAAAAAAATCCATGGAGTCTTTAATGGATGAAAGAGAGAGAGCCATTCACAGACATAAAAAGATTTCAAAAAATATACTGCTGACACGTTCCTCTTGGAGAAAAACAACATTAAAACTGTATCCCAAATACCTGAGAAGGGAAGATATCAAAACTGCTGCAAGCTTTGAATCTGGTATAGGAAAAGGTGTAAAAAATTGATGGAAATAATCACAAAATTGAACTCAGAGATTTAATATTATAGAGGCAAAACACCAAATCACATAAATACTCACTGTAAATAATATACACATATAAATATTTATATAAATGTAAACAAAATTTGCAAATTAAAAACGGAAAATAGTAAAATTGGTAGAGAATGGAATAAAAAGTCTTTCGATGTATCTTAATTAATGATATTCTGTTTGCATTATTTCAAATCAGTAGAAACATGAATCATTTTTTTTAAATAGTGCTGGGAGCATTGATTAAAAATTTTGAAAAAAGAAAATCAGTCAGATTCTTACTTCACAACTTACACAGGAATATATTCCAGGAGAAAATACTGAAATGCTAAGAAAATGTAACAGTACTAATAATAATGTGGTTGAATATTTTACTTTATTGGAGAATAGGAAAAAACATTTCTAAAGACAAGTTGTAAAAGTGTTTGTTAGTTATTCAAAGACAAATGTTTAATTTCATTAATATGAAATATATTTTCTAAATCAATAAAAACAGACGAATCTATAGAAAATGACAGAGGAAGACTGAAGAGGAAATTCAAATGCACAAATTCTCCATCTCTTTCTTTCACACACACACAGTCCCAAACGTGAGATTTCAGAGGCAATCGAAGAAGGAAATGCCAAAAATGAATAGCAATACAATATAGTTTTCACTTAAAACAAAGCCAAAATGTGCAAGTGGTGTTGGTAAGAATCTGAGGAAATGTGATTTTATACTGCTGGAGGGAAAATGTGTGGACATTTTCCAGAAACAACTGAACAATCTCCTTAAAAAGCTTTAGAATTGTGTATACCCTTTGACAAGCAATTTTACTTTTAAGATTTTATCCTGAGAAAATCGTGGTGAATATAAGCAAAGATTCATTATCAAGATTATTTATGATAGTCTACACAACAAAGAATATAGAGTGACACGGCTAACCAATAATAGGAATTTTTTAAATTCTTAAAAAATTTAAAGTTTTAGAATTCTTAAAATTAAAAAAATATGGCTTTTTAAAAATTAAAGCCATATGAAAGAATACTGCATAGTTATTGAAATTATATTGTAGAAAACTAATAGATAATATGGAATAATGATTATGACCTATTTTTAATTTAAAAAACTCTAAAATTAGCATGTGCAGTATAACCTCCTTCTTATATTTTAAATAGCGAATGGATAAAAAAATACAAGAAATATATGCACACATACTAAATAATAACAATGTTTTTTCTGGATTGTGAGTAATAATTTTTTTAACTTTTTTCAATCTTTACATTTTATGTATTTCTAAAATAAAAATATACCTCTTGTTAAAAGAATTATAAATATGGATATATCTGTATTTTTGTGCAAATTTATAACTAATTAATCTCTTCTAGGCATTTATCCAGAAGAAATTACCAGAGGTACTGAGAATTATTTGGCTATAATTATTCTTGTCATGAGATTATTCATAATAGCCAAAATTTGGATATATACTTAATCTAAGAATTTGTTATATAAATTATGCTGAATCTATTTTATGGAATACCATGCAGCCATTAAAGTTTATATTCTCCTATATCATTCCATGATTTTAGAAAATGTTGAAAGACAGTAATGAGAATAAGATAACAAATTATTATATATCATATGATCCCAATCTTATATAAACAAGAGGGGTGTGTATGGCGAGGGGTTTGAGGGGGCGCTGTTTAAAGCGAGAGAAGGGACCTGTAGCTCTTAGCTAGGGGTGAGCCAGGAGAAACAGTTAGACAACTGTGTCTCACCTTTGAATGATAGAATTGCGTGTGCTTTCTAAATTTTCCAAATGAAAAGAAGTGTCTAAATTTTTTGCAAGGAATGTGTGTGTGTGTGTTCGTGTGTGTGTGTGTGTGTGTGTTCAGAGCAAAACTTTGAAGCTAAAGAGAGATGCAGAAATAATAAGAGAACACACACTTGCTTTAAATGAGTCCAGCATTCCAGTCCTAATGATTTACATCATAGAATGATGAAATACTCACCAGATTCATTCAGTAAATCACCTAAGTAGAATAATTATCAATGATGAGAGTGGTAAAATGATGCTGGAGACTAAATGGTATTGATTATTGTTCATTTCCAGGCTGAATAGAGGTGTCTAGCAAGTCAACCACTTGTATATTAAGCTTTGTCTTGATCTACTTTTTTATGAGTAAAGTTTCTATTATATATTGTATATTAAGGCATTATCACCAAATTATCAGATGCCTCAATGCCAAGATCAAATACTAATACATCATGTAATATAATATAATTTATAATTATATATTATTGATAATTAATTTATAATCATTTTTATAAATATATAAGATGATTTACAATTTTCGATATACTGGAGCAATAAGATATAACTAATAACATAAAATTTGACAGATAAAAATATGAAATCCTAGAATTAAATTTAAAATATATCAGCACAATTACATGATGAGGAAAGCTGTTTAACAGCAAGTTGTTTCAATTAAAAAAACTCAAATATTGTCATTGAGTTCAAACCCAATAGCCAACAGGATAGCAAGGCTTTTCCAAAATAAATACAATCATTTGCAGCATTAATGGAAACAGTGTCCACAAAAAGGGAAATCCCATAATTCTTTGCAATATCTAGAATAGCATGTCCTGCTCCACCGGAACTTTAGGGCACTGAGAACAAAGGAGAGGGACCAGGATAAACGTTTACAAAAGCAGCTATCAGGAAAGCTTGTAAGAACTGAGGGTGTTGAACTGGAAAAGAGAAGCTTTATGTGAAACATAATTGCTATTTTTAAATATTGGAAGCCTTGTCCAATGACCAGAATGATCACACATTCTATGCAGCCCAGGGAGCAGGAGTAGGAAAATTAAAAGGAAGACATAGAAAAGCTGACTTCACTTTAAAACGAGAGAGAACTGTCAGCCTGAGACCAAGACAATAGTGAATCCTCCCGCCACCTCCACAATATCTCATCATACCCTCAGCTGCCAGAGGCCGCGTCCACGATGACATTGGCGATAAGTGCCCATTACAGGCATTAGGCCTCTTCCATCAGGAAAAACAACCATTAGAAGGTGATACAGCCCATTTCAAGTAGGCAAAGGCGTGTTCACTAAATCTCAAAATAGTAGGACTTCACCTGATTGTGTTAAAAGAAAGCATTTGCTGAGCATAGAGTATATTCCAGAACAATTCTAAATGCTTTACCTAAATTGTCTCTGTAGGGGAGGAAGACATTTCCTCTATGCTCTCGGGGTTCATCTGGCCAGAGAATGAATTAAATTCACATGAGACAGAATAGCAGGAGAAAATTAAACAAACCTTTATCTAAAATCTGAGGACCATGGTCCGGGGCCTTTCTTCCCAAAGGAAGAAAGGGCACTGAAGTGGGGTGCACAGAGTGGTTATATACCCCCAGAGAGGATGTTTCACATAGGATTGAAATGTCCCTTTTACAATAGTCACGAGACTGCTCTGTCGGCACAGCGATTGATGGAAACAGCAGATAGGTCTGGTGTCTCGGTGAACACAGCAGGGTGGCAGGTCTGTTGTCTCGAGCTGGGTGGTCACAGGTGAGCTGGGTGGTCAAAGGTGAGTGCAGCAATCAGTTCCTAGCCTAAGGAAAGATGCTTATCCTTGAGGAAATGCCAATGTGGGGGGAAGTTGCACCTTTATCTTAAGGCCATTTGTTCTTGCCATAGGAAATGTTTTAAAGCAGATATACAGTGTGTGCTCAATGGACACAGTCAGGCCCTTTTGGAAAAAAGCAAAGTCAGGCCGAATTAGGTTTACACCAAATGGCTTCCTCATGTACTCCAATATATCCTATTGCTTGCCATTTCTATTTGTCAATGTATACATGGGAGTGGCTTGGGCAAGCCGAGCAAGTCACCAAAATGACTGAAACCACTACCCCAAACATCATATCCAGCTAAAGACAAAGGAGGATGTTGGGGGTGGGGGGAGTCAGTTACAGGAGGTTACCAGACAAGCACAATAAACAAATGCAGATTTAAGTCCCTGCCTTCCCCATTGATTGAGAGTTTCTAGAGATAAGGTCAAAGAGACACATCTTGGGGTGGCCAATTCCAGGCCCCTACATCTCATTTACTTCTCACAAGAACTCAATGTGCTAAAAAAAATCTCCATTTTAAAGATTAAAACTAAAACTGAGAAATGTTAAGAAAAAAAGTTTTTTTTTAAGTTATCCTTGGTCACAAGGCTAGCAAGAGGATTTCATTCCCAGGTTTGTGACTTCACTGCTCATGTTCCTTTTACTTCCATGTTGTGTCTTGTTGGCGCGTAGGAGGTAGAATTAGAAAATCAATGACTGGCATAGGCAAAAGCATGAATATTATTTTTGAGAGAAGATAATGAAATCTAGAGAATAGATAGATGATTTATTCTCTGTAAACAGTTTCTGGAGTTCAAGAAAGTGACCTTGAGACTTTCACTTTTATTATTTTCTCTCTCTATTTTTTTAAAAGATTGGCACCTGAGCTAACAACTGTTGCCAATCTTTTTTTTTTTTCTGCTCTTTCTCCCCAAATCCCCCCAGTACATAGTTGTATATTCTAGTTGTGGGTCCTTCTAGTTGAGGCATGTGGGATGCCATCTCAGTGTGGCCTAACAAGTGGTGCCATGTCCACGCCCAGGATCCGAACCAGCAAAACCCTGGGCCACCGAAGCCAAGCATGCAAACTTAACCACTCAGCCATGGGGCCAGCCCCAACTTTTATTATTTTCTCAGGAACAGCACATACAATTTTATTTATAAAGCATTTTACATTAACATACTTTTTAAACATTTAAACATAAAGCATATTTTTCAGAAAATCTAAAAACCCTGACACTTCTGCATATTTACCACAATAAACCTTGTTGTCCCTGAGGTTTCTGCATGATCTTGAATTGCTTTCTGAGTCATCCAAAGAAAGTATAAATTAGGCTTAGAACAGGATTATTAGGTCAATTCTATTACGCCCTTATTTCTTGAATGTGTGTAGCTTGACTTTTTTTTCTGGTAGCTAGAATACTTACTCCTCAATTATACAGAATAACACAGAATTTCTTACGGCACTTTATCCAGCAGGAAGCAAACATACCAAACTCTTTACTTCAAGAGCTAGTAGAAGAGATAAAGAAATAATAAAGAAAAAAATAATTAAGTTCAAAAATATAGAAAAGTTCACAGACCAAAGAAAACAGGTGGTGGTGGGAGACCAGGCAACTTGAAATACGTTCTTTAAAATTGAGGTGATTATAAGGCAGAATAGACACACCCTTGGTCAGAGAAAGAAAACTTGATTGTATAGAACAGCTTCAACCTAAGTGGTTTATTTTATGTTCTTACTTTTACAGGTACTCTGATACTTGAAGATCCAACCAAGTGTTAGACACTTACTGTTGATAGCCTTCAAGATCATGGGAACACATCTGAGGAACTCTCCCCTGATGGCTTCTAAAAGCAACACCAAAACAAATAACAACTATTTTTGACAATTCTTGTAGAAAATCCATAAATACACAGAAACTCTTGTGACAACTTCCTTCATCATATTAGATTTTCCCACTTAAATGGGAGAAGGGTTGCCATAAGTAAGGACACGACTTCAATTAAGGCCACCTGTTGCAAGATACATAGGAAAGCTTGTTAACTATGATCAGGGAGTTTCAAAAAGGAGAACACAGAGATCAGCACAGGGGGCAATGCCAAGAGGAGTAGCACCACGGCAGATCAGGGGTAGGAAGCCTAAAGCTTCTAAGGTGAGACTGCAGGAAGGAGCAGATGAGAGAGGGACTCACACACTGTGTGGTGACCAGAGAGAATAATATGAGTCCTCACGGGTTAAATTTACCATAAGGGTGGCCAAGTGATTTAATCCCTGTAGCGTGTTGGTGGGTGGAAGGTAGACATAGGAAGTACCAAGGCCTTTCCAGCATCAGCTGTGGCCTAGCTCACCAGAGGAAATCTCTGTTTCTAGGGGACGGAGAGACTCCAGTTTCCTTGGAGGGAATCAGCAATGATCTGGACTGACATAACTATTAAAATACTTATCTCTCTGTTTTAGAAATGACATTAATATCTCTCTCAGTCAATGGTGAGTTCATGGAACATTTTCATTCACCTTTGTGGCTGTAGTTCATAGTATATGTTCAAAAGTATTTATTGAATACATCACTGAGGGTGAAAGATAAGATGTGAAGAATTCAGAGAACCACAACTGCTCATGTCAAGACTTCAGAAAATAATGACCTTCAAAAATAGTAGAGAGCTTGAGAGTCAGTCCCTATAAAGATTAAAAACACAATGGTAGAAGACATAGGTCAAAAAGGTAGAAATAATGTTAAGTATTTTAAGGCATTACTAATTAAGATATGACATGATTTTGAAGTGAAGTGAGGTTTGCTCTGGAAGACCCTTCTTGTTTGGATGAGAACTGATGTCAGAGCATGTTGATTCCAGGGCAAGCTCAGAAGTCTCACTAACAAATCAGTGAATGCTGTGGCCATGGCAGGTAAGTTAAAATGATGGTTGAAACAAGAGTAAGAGAAAGTTTTTATGGTAGTTACTTTTCTCCATCTAATTTTCTTGCCCCTGCCTTCTCCAGGTAACAACTGTTTAGACCAACTCCATCACTCTGTAGTACATAATTGTCTAAATTTATAGTGAAGCATAATCTGCCACATTTCTGCCCTCCCAATTTTACTAAATTGTTCTTGCCTCTTCACTTTATAAATTCATTATAATATCAACCTCCAAAATGATTTGAAGGTGAACAAGGAAGTGTATGTGAGTCACTGTAAATGACTCTAACAATGCCACCTACTAAGAAGTGAATTTGAGCAATAAACTGATACTCTATTATCCTGAATTTTCCTCAACTGTAAAAGGTTAATAAAAATACCTCCGCTCCCCATGTGAGATCAGATATGGGAAAACTACCCAAATGAGATCATATGGGAATTGTGGGGACCTGGAATTGGCCACCCCAAGATATGTCTCTTTGGCATCAGGATTATTTGAGGCTGATTGCTTTTGATAAACTGGGACAGGGAAGGAGGCTCTGAGGAATGGAACTTGCCCTTCCTTAGGACACATTTACATTTGTAAGGTAAATCTCTATCTGTAAAAGGTGCCTCCCTCTCTGTACCAGGAAAAAGAAAGGAGATGACCTTCTCTCTAGAAACTCTTAATCAATACCAAAGGCAAGGACTTAAATCTGCATTTTATTGTGCTTCTCTGGTAACCTCCTGTAACTGACTTCCCTCCCCCTCCCATGGCATTTCTTTAAGGACTAAGCATCTTTCCTTAGGCTAGGAACTGGTTGCTGCACTCACCTGTGACCACCCAGCTCCAGACAATCGACTAGCCTCCTGCTACGTCCACCGAGATAGCAGACCACTACCTGCTGTGTCCATCAAGTACTGTGCCGACAGGGCAATCTTGTGACTATTGTGGGAGGGACATTTCAATCACATGTGAAACAACCTGTTTGGGGGTATATAACCACTATGTGCACCCCACTTCTTCGGTGCCCTTTATTCCTTCGGGAAGAAAGGCCCTGGGCTATGGTTCCTCATAAAGCTTTGTTTAATTTTCTCTTGCTATTCTGTCTCATGTGAATTTAATTTGTTCTCCGGCCAGACGAACCCACATTTGGGGAGAGGAAATGTCCTCCTCCCCTACAGAATCACGGGGTATATTATATGAAGTTTAAATATGTTGCTACTATCATCTTGCTGGTTACACTTTACCACCTAGAGATATGCCTGTTAATACCTGTCATCCCATCCCTAAGGACTCCAGATAGATACTATAGACACTGAGTCTTGACCAAGGGTTTTAAGTGAAAAGCTTTTCACAAAAAGAATAACTTATTAAACAGCGGTTTTTATAGAACTGCGAAGGACAATAAAAATTTTGTTCCAAATCAATTACTTGAAGTTTGCCATCTTTGCCACCGGCAAGCACACAAACATTTAAAAAGTGTCTAATGAGAGCAAGTGATTGCAGAGAGTCTGCACACTGCTCAATTGTTCTCTGATGTGCCCTAAATGTGCTGACCCCAGCTTTCCTCCATCAGTGCCCCTCCAGGCCAGGAACCTCAGAAGGCTCTGTCAATAGAACGTGCATTGTGCTTCTTCTGATTCAGTAAAGATGCACAAAGACGACAATCTTGGAAGTACTAAAAAGTACCTCTCAAGTGGCAAGAACATGACAGTGGAAATATAAAATGAAACCCTGACCAAAAACAAGCTTTCCATTGTTCCTTTTGTATTAAAATAATATTAACTATGAAACAAAGTTTAAGGCAGAAAATTGACAAATCTGAAATGTTGCTTATTTACTTGACCTTGTCCTGAACCTCTCCATCACTGACCTGCAGCTTTTATCTCTTCAGGGATTTAATTCCATACACCCTGTTCATTCATTCATTCATTTTTTAATTCATTTTTAAATTTCATTATTATTTCACTCGATCACTTCTATGCATTGCATTAGTTGTAGTATCAACATTCATTAAGCAATTACTGCTCTCTGGGCATCATAGTAAGAGCTTTACAGCATTTGTCTTATTTAATCCTCCTAACAACTCTGTGAGATAGGCCCTTTATTATGCCTGTTTTACAGATGAGGAAACTAGGACTCAGGAAGGTCACATTACTTGCCAAGTTCATCCAAATAAGCTAGTAACTGTTGGATTAGCAATTCAAACCAGGTCAGAGTAGCTTCAAAGTCTGAGTTCTTTAGTATTGGGTTAAACTGCCTAGGTGTTGAGGATCTAAGCATTGTGAAAACATGGTCCTACTTGTTAATTTTAGTGGAGGAATGCAGAGGAGAGGCTGGAAGCCTTGGGGAGGGTGGCAGAATCTCCCCTAAGTGAGAGTGTCAGGAGAAAAGATGGGAGAGGTAGAGAGGGAGGTCAGGAGAAGTCTTAGAAGTTACGACAAAGAGTTGAGATTTTATGCTGCAAATGATGGGGAAAACTGAAAGTTTAATCTATTTTGAAGATCATTGTGCCAGATTGACGCTGGATGAACTGGAATAGGGAATGGCAGGAGATACAGGGAGCAGGTAAGAAGGCTATTATGATAATCCAGACAAGAAATGATAAGGATTTAGGGCAATGACTATGAGAATGGAGAAGAAGAATGAGATCTGAGAGACATGGAAGAAGCCAAAATGGCAGTTTGCAGAGACTGGGTGCAGATGATGAGGGAGAGACAGCGATTTAGACTCCTCCGAAGATTTTGCTTGAAGAGACTAGATGGTACATTTACCTGTAAGAGCATACAGGGGCACTGCAAATTTGGAAGAAATAAGACGTTTGCTGAGGAGCTTATGCTACAGCACAGATGCTCAGAAGAGCAATCACGGCCTTGAAATCTAGTTGGGAGCCACCGCTATATACACGTGATTATGCGACAGATTCTTCCCAGACATCAACTCTGATCAATGGATGCAATGGGTACCAGGAGCACTGTGTCATTTGGAGCCTAGATAAGGGAGATGTGAGAAAAACATTCAGGATGGGGGACAAGATGTAAAGACTTGCAGTCAGGAATGAGCACATAGGCCTCTGGAAACAAAATCAACCTGCCTAGAAAAAGAACTAGTTGCAAAGATATGAAGAGTAGTGTGAAATCAGCAATGCTGGAGGGTAATATAGTGAAGTGGTTAAGAAAATGGGCCCCAGGGACCTACCCTGTGACCAAGTGGTGAAGTTCGCATGCTCCACTTCAGCAGCCCGGGATTTCGCCGGTTTGGATCCTGGGTGTGGACATGGCATCGCTCATCAAGCCACGCTGAGGCGGTGTCCCACATGCCACAACTAGAAGGGCCCACAACTAAAAAATTATATATATACACAACTATATACCGGGGGGGGGGGGGGGGGGGCTTGTGGAGTAAAAGGGAAAAATAAAATCTTAAAAAAAAAAAACGACAGAGAAAATGGGCCCCAGAGTCAGACTTTCTGGCTTGAATCTCAGCTCCCGGTTTACTGTCAATGTGACCCTGGGTTAGCTACTGAATCTCACTAAGTCTCCAAGTCTTTACCTGGAAAATGAGCATAATTATAATACCTCAGAGAGCACTGTGAGAATTAGATATCCATGAAAAGTGCTTAACCATGTGGAAAAAAATCAATTGCTCATTTTGTAAACAAACAAATATATATATGTATATCTTAAGCACCAGACAGATATTCAAAAGATTGATAGCAAATAAGTCATTAAATGTCTTAACAGGGCTTAAAAGGACATTTTTCTCATCCGAAGTAATGCAGAATAATGGCTATGAATTAGAGATGGCTCAATCAATTTTGTTTTCTTTCGACAATAAATTTGAGGCCCAGAGATGTTCAATGACATAACAAGGTCACACGCAATCAAGCCAGGCCACAATCAGCACAGTTTCCTAATCCTCAGCATGATGAAAGCTTCACTACATGATGCTAGATGATCACCTTTTTAAAGAAAAGCTATCAGGTGAATAAAAAATCTTTCTAACATTTGTGCCTCTTTTTTTTTTTTTCATTTATTTATCAAAAATATCTTGTGTAAACTCTCGGAAGCAGAGATTTTTACCTTTCCAGAATTAACTTTTCCTGATCTGGACAACATGCCCTGTATGCAGTAGGCAACTTAAAATATACCAGCTAGTATTTGGTTCATCTGTCTGAAAGAGAGTGAAGGGATGTTTGTCCTCTGGTGAAAATCACAGACTGGCAAATTTCAACCTCTTTTTCTTTTTGAGGAAGATTAGCCCTGAGGTAACTGCTGCCAATCCTCCTCTTTTTGCTGAGGAAGACTGGACGTGAGCTAACATCCTTGTCCATCTCCCTCTACTTTATATGTGGGACGCCTACCACAGCATGGCTTTTACCGAGCGGTGCCATGTCCACAGCCAGGATCCAAACTGGCGAACCCCGGGCCGCCGAAGCAGAATGTGTGCACTTAAATACTGCGCCACTAGGCCTGCCCCTCAACCTTTTTTATTGCCTGTCTCTAGAAAGTTTGCATTTCCTCTGAGATAGTTTTTTCAAAGTATGTTCACAGATAAGTTGGAAAGATAGAAACAAAGAAGACGGTGGACTGAGGATGAAGAGGACACGGGAAAGAGCTGGGAAAACCGGTTCTCTCATACAGTCAGCCCTCTTTTCCCTTCCTCTGCTGACGTATTTCTATAATTTGTGACTAAATCAGGTTAGAGTCTGTACCAACTATAGAATACGAATTTCACCTCAGTAAAACTAAAATTCCAGACACTAACACTTCTTATGCAAAGATTTAACTATGTCTAATCAACTGCCATAAGCGTTGAAGATAGCCTCATTTACCCAGGACACACGACAAGGGTTTTTATAAATCTGGAGAATGAAAAAAGGCACTTTTCAAAATGTTGTTTCAGGACTTAGTATTTGAACTGACTTTTATTCTTACTATATTTTTCCGTATTTCATATATTCACCAGTGGGGCTTGCTCTCTTTATTTTTCACAAATTTGATTTATATAATTCTTTGTAGGTTAAAAAAATTTCAAGGATGTGGGTACACAAGCATTGATTGGGCAGCTTAAAGACATAATATTATATATCCCTCCATTGTTCGACAAAGAGTTTCAGACATTAATAGGGAAAGAAAAACATAATCTGGAAATCTAGGACAATCATTTCCAAGAAATTCTAACAGTCGCTCTTAAGAAACGACCTCTTAACACTTAGTGATTTTTAGAGACTTCAAGCAATCATTATAAGAAAATGAGAAATAATCCAATTATGAGGTAATTCACAATAAATGGTAATGAACTAATAGAACCCATAAAAATTGTCCTCAAATGCACGCTTAAATAATGAAGCGTTTACATCTATGGGAAAGGGTAGATGACTTGATTTCAATAAAATTGTTGTTAGTAGATAACATTATTTGGTACTTTCCATTTTAAAAGTGTACTGCTGTTACTGAATTAAGAAAAAGAGTTTCCAACACTTTATATGAATTACTCTCACCCACAGATTATGCATGACAAGAAAGTACATGAGAAAGTTGGAAAAAAATTTTATTGGTAAGTTTCATTCCTTTGCTAAGAAAAAGAAAGATTGTGAATTTAAGGAACTGGATGTTGATTTTAGAGAACTATGGAATGGGGGCCAGGAGAAGCAAAAACAGATCTTTCAATCAGATTACAAATAATGACACAAGGACCCATCTGCCTATGTTTTATGGCGAAGAATGCTGTGATTATTTGATGAGTAGGAGGAAAAGTTTGGTGGGATGAAATGATGGAATAAAGCCAGGGAAGCTGGCTGCCTCAAGTTCAACAAGAAAATGTCAAATTAAATATGTGTTCTCTCCCTGAAAAATACCCTCCCTCATTATGCATCCATGTGTTGATGACTGATGCGAATGAAGTTTTCAAGTGCTATACAAATGAGTTGCCTACTGATTTTAGCCTAGCCAGAGCCAATCCCTAGTAATACACAGAATTATGTTTTCAGCCTTAGAAAAAAACATATAGAGGTTAAATGTTTATATGCTTAATTTTCCTTTCCTCCCCACTATATTCCAATTTAATCACAGAACTACTAGGATTTGGACAGTTGTGGCTTTGGGTTGGAAATCATTTGAATTCTGGCCACCATCTTTACAGGGGAAACTGGGCTACTGTCCTTCCCGAGGCAAACACACCTGTGATGTAAGCTAATCAGTTCCGGCCTGTCACTGTTGCTGCATACAAACGGGGTGAAAAGAGCATGTCTTTGCAATGAGGAGCTGTAATCTTAAGGAGAAATCATATCATTTTCAGTAAAGTGCACTTTATCAGATGAAATATTTGCATGGCAATTAATTTCTACCTGAATAAGTGTCTCCATCAAGGAACATATGCGAACACTTTGATATATTGTCTGTCAGATAGAAACTCTGATGTACTATATTAATTCTACATTTTTATTTTATAAAACTGAAGGTGATCTTTTGAAGCAAAACTGAGAAAAACTTCAATTACTTTGTTTTAGTGGCTCAAGTCAAAATTAACCTTTATCAAAAAGTGAAAGTTATTTTAGTGAGTTTAGGGTAAACATCGAAATACCAGTGCCATGAAACATTTAACAAAAAACAGCACTTAAAGTGGATAGTTCAGTAAGTTAATTGATTTGCTGTCAAGTTAATAAACATTTAGTAACTGGAGAAAGTAATGATGACAACAAAAGTAAATATAAAACATCAGAGAAAAAAGTCTAGAATGTTTAATCTGAATATTTTCTTTACAATTGCAGTTTGAAATATTTTAAATTTTTTAGTTCCAAGTTTACTCATAACTATCATCATATATTTACTTTAGTAATTTATTGTCCTTCTTAGCCATATCTTTATTCCAATTATTAAATGAAAATTACACAATGATAAAAATATTTAGTAGCAACTCTAATACCATATACTAATATAGCAGGTTATTTAGTCTTCAAGTAAAAAAAAGCCTGAGGTTAATTTGACTTGGGTCCTGTTGTTGTTTTCTTCACAAGTATGCAGCAAAGTATAGTCCTGTAAATGTAAATGCCAATAAAATAGTATCTCATTGTTCTTCATGGAAATTAGTGATGTATAATAGTGCATGCCATAACTGGTAGTGAAAACAACTTAAGAAATCATTATTGCATTTTAATGAATAAGTTAAATGCCTTGGATTGTCAACTATGCTACAGGAATAATTAGCTGAGAAAAATTAATTCTGGCATTTGGCAATTACTGGTAGAAAAATTATAAATCTCACTGAAAGGGCATTTTGTCTAAAAGATTTTATGCTATACCAAATGCTGGAGCCACAAATTACATTGTATATAGAAAATATTTTATTACACAATCATAGACTATTCTGGGTCAAGGAAATATTTTAAAAGCCTTAAAAGCATCCTTGTCCAAGTAATAATAGCATTCATAATAACTATATTTTCTATCAGAGGTAAATATTCATAACCATGACAAGATTACTTGGACCGTTATTTTTACTGTACATAGCTTAAAAACTATGTGATAAAACATGAATTAAAACTTTACTAACATTTTTCTGAAGTTACGAGGCCAGTAAAATGACATTTTAAAAGTTTATCCATCAAAGATTTTTTTTAACCAGATTTGATATTACCAAATATAGGAGGAAAAGATGTTTTACTTCTTTATGCTGTTGACAGTTGCACTAATCATGCAAAATCAATAGTGAGCAAAGCTGCTGGTGCCCTAGCAGGAATCAAGCTGTGGTACCAAATGCACTAGTAGTCATTGTATTCTTCACTGACACACACTTAAAAAAAAGAAAAGAAACAGAGCCCATTTCTCTGAAGAATGTCATAATACAGCAGTACAATTTACTAATTTCAGTAAATCTTGACCCTTGAGTACACATCCTCTGACCTTCTGTATGATAAAATGAGAAGTAAGCATAAAGTACTTCTGCTACAAACTCAGTGCAACGGTTGTCTTGAGAAAAGCACTTGTGTGATTGAGTTGAGAATGGAACCAGCTATCTTTATCACAAAACATAAATTTTACTTAAAAGAACAACCAACAAACAAACTATGGTTATTCAGAAGTGGGTATTTGAAGAACCAAAACAATTTTGAAAGAGAACAAAGTTGGAGGACTCATACTTCCCAATTTCTAAACTTACAACAAAGTTACAGTAATCAAGGCAGTACGGGACTGGCACAGAGATAGGCATATAGATCGATGAAATACAACTGAGAAGCCAGATAGCCAGAGCATTATGGACACTTGATTTTCGACAAGGGTGCCATGGAGAAAGAAGAATCTTTTCAACAAGTGATGCTGGGGGAAGAGAGTATCCAGGCAAGACAAAAAAAAAAAATGAATTTGGAGCTCTGCCCCATCTCATGTACGAAAATTAGCTTGAAATGGCTCATATGCCCAACTGTAAAAGCTAAAACTGGAATATACTTAGAATAAAACAAAAAGTATGTTATTTATGTTAATATGTAATGGGTTTAATATTATATTTAAATGAACTAATAAATATTTAAGATTTTTCTCAATTTGATTTTGAATATGGTAAATATTGATAGCTATGACCAACCTGAACAAAAACTCTTTGAGATACTCGGTAATTCGTAAGAGGGTAAAGGGGTCCTGAAACTAAAAAGTTTGACAACTGTTCCAACCCGTCCCTTCACTTTCTAGAAAGGGCAATGTCGCTCCAGGAATTGTTCTGAGAGGTTTAATATGGAGATAGTGAGCTGGATAAACAGATCACATGGTGGGATCTCTGGAAGTATGAAGTTTTTAAACAAGTTTTTAAGTCAAGTTTTTGTTTTAAAAAGCCACATGTTTTCATTGACTGATAATGAATCACAAGAACAGAGAAAACTCTGGTCTTGCAGACAGCTGGACATGTGCTTATAAAAGCCCAGCCTAGGAGCCTAGCAAAAAGGTGGCTAAAAGAATTGTTACAGTGACATTTCAAAAAGCGTTCTGGTAGTATGTTAGCAGGAATTGCAAATTGACTACATGTGGGGAAAGAGACAGATCCTGGTATACGGGAAAAACTTTTGTACCATTGACAAATACCTTATAAAGAGAAATGATTTTTTCGTAATCATGAGTTTCAATTTGGAAGAAATTCTAATTGAAAATGGGATAATCACTCAAAAGAGCAGGAGTAGATAATTAAATGAGCTGCTTGGACTGGTAACAGACACTGGGTTGATGGAGGCTTATATACATATAGATATACACGCATATGTGTGTATAAACTTGCAAACTTTTATTATAAAACAACAGATTTATTAAAAATCTACTATTTAATAGGAGCTAAAAGGAGAATGGGTTACATACAATGGTAAGAGTAGAAAAGTTATAGTATGATTCTGAAAATAACATTTGATGAGTTGATATAAAACTTGTGGAAAATTTCCAGACATATTCTATCAATATTTGGGCTTTTGGTATTTCAGGAGGACAAGACTGAATCTCAAGTTTCTTCATACTGAGAACTGGCCTATTGATGCGGCCAAATGGGTGCTTGCAAAGGTGTGAGGTGAGTAACTGAATCTTTTGGTAATCTAATCCTGGAAGTAACATCCCCTCACTTTAGTCATATTCTATTTGTCAAAAGTGAGTCACCAAGTCCAGGCCACACATTTAGTGCCAGCCACAAGTGTAGAGCCGGGAAGACTAGGAGGCAGGGATCTTTGGGAGCCATCTTAGAACCTACCCATCACAGAGTGCAAGTCTGGGTTCAGATAATTATAAACAGGTTTTTTTACCTACATTAACGTATGGAAAAGGACAAAAGACTGAGGAAGATTATCAGCTTAAATGAGGCATGATATCTAAATGCAATAGGTGAGTTTGAATTAGATCCTGTGCCAAAAGGAGAAAAGTACTATAAAGGATATAATTGGGTCAATTGACAGAACTGGAGTATAGACTATATATTACATAAATGTGCTGTATCAATATCAAATTTTCTGAGGCTAATAAACTGTTCTGTGATTATGTCGAAGAATGTCATTCTTTGGAAATATGTACTGAAGTATTTAGAGGTATGATGTATGCAATTTTCACTCAAATGGTTCAACAATACTGACGCACATAGAGACATATACACACATATATGTATGACATATGGAGAAAGTGCATACAGTAAGGCAAATGGAATAAATATTTAAAAATTTTTGAATCTAGGTAAACGGTATGTGGAATTTTTGTACCAACATTGCACCTTTTTGGTAAGCTGGAAATTATTTCCAAATAAAATATTTAAAAAATAGTATAGTCAAGGTTACATGGAGGGTTATAAATAGCCCAGTCAAAGAAGAAACTTTCTTCAGTAACTTACAGTATTTATTTTAGTACAAACCACATAGGGAAGGCAGTCAAATATACTGAGTGTCTTTATGTGCCAAGTACTGTACTGTGCAAAGTGATTTATTCACTTTAAGTCATTCGATTCAAATTTAACCACATTCTTGGAAAGTGAAAATTATCATTATTGTACAACTTATTTCATAAAGGAGGAAACAGGCTCAGAGAAGTTAAGTAATTTGTGGAAGATTGTAAAGTTTTTAAGTGTCCCAGCTCAGGTTCAAACCTGGAAGAAGGTGACTCTATTAGATAAGAATATTATTAGCATAGCAAATAAATAGCACACCAGAATTCAAATCCAGATGATTTCTATCTTATTATTTCATTAAAGCAGATCAGCTACTATCACTAGCTAAGGGTAGGTTAGAAGTTAGTTCAAGGGATTTTTGCAGATAAAAATATAGGGATATCCTTTTTGTTATTGTGCTTCACTTTATTGCACTTCACAGATATTACAATTTTACAAACTAAAGGTTTGTGACAATCCTGCACCAAGTATGTCTATTGGCGCCATTTTTCCAACAGCATTTGCTCACTTTGTGTCTCTGGGTCACATTTTGGTAATTCTCTCAATATTTCAAACTTTTTCATTATTATTATATTTGTTATGGTGATCTGTAATCAGTGACTGTTAATGTTACTATTGCAATTGTTTTAGGTCACCATGAACCATGTCCATATAAGATGGAGAACTTAATTGAAAAATGTTGTAGGTGTTCTGACTCCTCCACCGACTGGTTGTTCCTCCATCTCTCTCCTTCTCCTCAGGCTTCTCTATTCCCTGAGACACAAGAATATTGAAATCAGGCCAATTAATAATCCTACAATGGCCCTAAGTGTTCAAGTGAAAAGAAGAGTCACACATCTCCCACTTTAAATCAAAAGCTAGAAATGATTAAGCTTAGTGAGGAAGGCAAGTTCAAAGTCAAGACAGGCTGAAAGCTAGGCCTCTTGTACCAGTTAGCCAATTTGTGAATGGAAAGAAAAACTTCTGGAAGGAAATTAAAAGTGCTACTCTGGTGAACACACAAATGATAAGAAAGTTAAACAGCCTTATTGCTGACATGGAGAAAGTTTTAGTGGTATAGACAGAAGATCAAAGCAGCTACAACATTCTCTTAAGCCAAAGCCTAATCCACAGCAAGGCCCAAACTCTTTTCAATTCCATGAAGGCTGAGAGAGGTGAGGAAGCTACAGAAGAAAAATTTGAAGCTAGCAGAGGTTGGCTCATGAGGTTTAAGGAAAGAAGCATCTCCATAACATCAAAGTGCAAGGTGAAGCTGCAAGAACAGATGTAGAAGCTGCAGCAAGTTATCCAGAAGATCCAGCTAAGGTGGTTAATGAAGAGGGCCACACTAAACAACGGATTTTCAGTGTAGATGAAACAGCCTTATATTAGAAGAAGATGCTATCTAGGATTATCATAGCTAGAGAGGGAAGTCAATTGGCTTCAAAGCTTCAAACAACAAGCTGACTCTTGTTAGGAGATAATGCAGTTCGTGGCTTTAAGTTGAAGCCAGTGCTCATTGGCCATTCTGAAAATCCTAGGGCACTTAAGATTTATGATAAATCTACTCTGCCTGTGCTCTAGAAATGGAACAACAAAGTCTGGATGACAGCATATCTGTTTACATGGTTTACTGAATATTTTAAGCCCACTGTTGAGAATTACTGCTCAGAAAATAAGATTCCTTTCAAAATAGTACTGCTCATTGACAATGTACCTTTTCACCCAAGAGCTCTAATGGAGATATACAAGATAAATGTTTATTTCATGCCTGCTAACACAACATCCATTCATCCATTCTGCAGCCCATGGATCAAGGAGTAATTTCAACTTTCAAGTCTTATTATTTAAAAAATACATTTTGTAAGGCTATAGCTGTCATAGATAGTAGTTCTTCTGATGGATCTGGGCAGAGTGAAAAAAACCTTCTGGAAAGGATTTTCCATTCTAGATTCTACTAAGAACATTTGTGATTCACAGGAAGAGGTCAAAACATCAGTATTAAAAGAGTTTTGAAGAAGTTAATTTCAACCCTCATGGATGACTTTGAGAGGTTCAAGACTTCAGTGGAGGAAGTCACTGGAGATGTGGTAGAAATAGCAAGAGAACTAGAATTAGAAGTGGAGCCTGAAGATGGGACTGAAATGCTTCAATCTCATGAAAAAACTTTAACAGATAAGAAGTTGTTTCTTGTGGATGTGCAAAGAGAGTGGCTTCTTGAGGCGGAATCTACTCCTGGTAAAGATGCTGTGAAGATTGTTGAAATGACAACAAAGGATTTAGAATATCACATAAACTTAATTGATAAAGCAGTGGTAGGGTTTTAGAGAATTGACTCCAATTTTGAAAGAAGTTCTACAATGGGTAAAATGCTGTCAAACAGCATCGCATGCTACAGAGAAACTGTTTGTGAAAAGAAGAGTTAATTGATGAAGGAAACTTCATTGTTGTCTTACTTTAATAAATTGCCACAGCCACCCCAACCTTCAACAGCCACCACCCTGATTGGTCAGTAGCCATCAACATCAAGGCAAGACCCCCTACCAGCAAAGAAGATTATGACTCGCTGAAGGCTCAGATGAGGGTTAGTATTTTTTAGCAATAAAATATTTTTAATTAAGATATGTATTTTTTTTAGACATAATGCTATTGCACACTTAATAGACTACAGTATACTATAAACATAACTTTTATATGCACTGGAAAACCAAAAAATTCATGTGACTGGCTTTAGTGCAATATTCACTTCATTGTGGTGGTCTGGAACCAGACCTGTAATATCTCCAAGGTATGCCTATAATTACATTTCCTCAGAAATATTTTTGAATAAAAAATTTGGTAATTTAAGCATAATCACCAATATTTTATTAGAATTTTATCTCCTTGAGCAAAATCTTTAAAATTCGCTACTGTAAAGTTTTGCAAGAATTTGATTTCAGCCATTGTGAAAAAGTCAGCCTAAATAATCAACCTAAAGATTAGTGTCCAAAAGCAGAGAACAAAGAATCTCTCAATGCTGAGAAGGGCAACTCCCCTTTAAATCTGTGCTCTTTCATTTTTCCCTCCGTATCTTTATAATTCCTTTCAAGCCCAAGACCAGAGAAAACAAGCCATTCAACCCTGTTCTGCAAACAGTGGGTTTTGGCATGGGAACACAGTGGCTGGCAGGAGGGTAGGAAGCCACATGCTTTACTGGATGAGGGGCTGCCTTTACCAAGGAATAGCTTTCAGGATGACCTGCTGTTGGTCCTGCTCTCGAGCTAAGTTTCAAGTCTTCTTTCTTGACATTTTGCCCCAAACTTCACTTTTCTGTGATGGAGAGAGAGTTGAACATAGATCAAAAATTCCTGCTGTGAGAGAGAACAAGCTTCTTTCTATAACACTGGGTCTTGCAGAATATGATATCGGCTGATCTTGCTATTCTTTCAACGAAAGAATATGGCCTTTGCTTGTGCTTCAAAAGGAATTATGACAGTCTGCCCATGAAAAATCCTGAACTTACGTCTTTAGCTCTTACAAATGAGTGAGCATTTCCTGAGCACGGGCCGCGTGCCTAGCGGTGTGCTGATCAATCACAGGGAGTAATTCAAGTAATTGGGATTTAAACCCAAAGTATTGACTTTTGCTTAATGATTAATTTATATTTCTTCCTTGTTAAAAAAGCTAGGAAGGATAAAAAGTTAAATCAGAAATAGATAACTGTCCTAGGAAGATGACAATCAACCAGTGAACTTAACATTATATATAAATAGTTATACATAAAGGGTTATAGGATTTCATGAGCATGAGATATATCAATGGATATGAATGAGATAAGATCTTTTATAAGTGGGGAAAACTCAATTGAGCTATTTCAATATCAAATATAATTAAAGAAAGGAACAAAATGTCATTCTCATCAAAAATAACACCATAAGGAAAATGTGGCCGCTGAAAAACTGGAGATAGGTTTGAGAACAGCAAATATTTCACTTTGAATGACATACTGACTGCATAAAAAGCAGTTTCAGAAGAGTTTATGGAATTTCTTGAACGCCAGCTTAAGATATTCTAACGGTACATTTTAGGCAGAGCAAAGCGATATAAAGTTTTGAGTAGAGGAGGGCCATGGTCAAGGCTGTGCTTGAGAACTGTAATGTTCAGCGCAGAAGCCACCAGCACATGGTTAAATTTAAATTAATCAAAATTAAATAAAATGAAAAATTCAGCTCCTCAATTGCATTAACCATACTTCAAATGCTCAATAGTGCTCCATAGCTAGTAGCTCCTGTATGGGACAGGAGAGACGCAGAACGTTTCTATCATCACAGAATGTTCTATTTGACAGAGCTGCTTTAAAAGGTTAATCTGGCAGAGCAGTATGAATGGATTGGACAGGGGAGGAAATACAAACAGGAAGTCGATTTTAACAATCAGGGTTAGAAGTCCTGAGTAGCTGTAGTAGGGAATACAATTCAATTCATAAAATTCGTAATACTACCTTATACTCTTCTGAGTTCTCTATAGATATTCAGGATAAGGAACATTTATTGCGCACTCCAGGGACACCAGTCAGAATTTAGATTCCTTATATTCCTCTGGAGAAATTTTCTTTGGCACGCATGAGAAATGAGAGAAGACAAAATGACTCACCAGATTATGACTATCTAGAGATCCTAATTTCCATGTGGAAACTGGGGGAATTCAAGCAGATGGGCTTCCTGAGATTCATCTCTTGTAGGGTTTATGGGTAACAACCATCTGCCTTTCCAATTTGCTTTGAATTTCAAGGGAGGTCCAAAATCATTTAGCTGCTCTCTAAAGTCTGTTTATACGTGGAAAAATACTATCAAAAATTTACAGTTTTTCTTTCCTTTTCTATGTTTAACTTTTACTCTGAGTTTTTGTGTAATCATTACTATCTAGACTAAGGACTTTCTCATTTTACAAATAAGGAAACTGAGGCCAAAGTTAAGTAACTTGGCCAAGATCACACAGCTAATTAGTTGCAAAGCTAACACACTAAGTGGTTCCGGGTTCGTTCACCTGTACCATGGTACTTTCAGAGTAACTTAGAACAATATACGTTAATTTCCTTTTTATATACTCACAAATTAGGGCGGTAGCTATGGCTCTGTAATTTAATTTATGGTCCAAACAACATCACATTTAATTATACATTTAATAAATATTTTGTTGAGCATTTGCTTGAAATTAGAAGCACTGAGACAATCTCGCTAACTGCCAAATGGATCCATAGGAAAAAAAAGTGTAAAGACCCATATTGTAGGTAGACATGACCACTCTCTCCCTCCACCACTTTCTCAGAGTCCCCACAAAGCTTCAGGACCCTTACTTGTTTTCTTGCCTGTCGTCCTCCACTAGACAGAAGCTCCTTCAGAACAAGGGCTGTGTCATACTTGCCTTTGTTCCCCTGTGCTTATCCCAGTTCTCAGCTGGGACATTTCCATCTTAGTCCCATCAGATGACCAAAAAAAGCTTATAAAATAGCTACACAGAAGAGTTGAAGAATAAAGTATGAATGATATATGGGTGAAGAGGTAACTTGGAAACTCAGCTTGTGTCTACCTTTATTAATCTCACTTCTGACCTTTCGAAGTGCACAGGCTTGCCAGGGGCACAGAGGAAAATCAGGCTTGTCTTTCTGCTAGCACACCTCGGCAAGCAATTCAAAATGTGCAGCAGGAGGAGACCGTGCAGGACCTCATTCTCTCATCCACACAGAAGTTTACCAAAGAAGTCTTTCAGCATTCCTGGGTCTCTTTAACATGGGGCTAATTTTGTTCAAAGTCCAATTAACTGACTCTTTCCCTGGGAATGAAAGCCAGCCTGCCAAAGGTTGGCAAAGGTGAGTCCGAGAGGCTTTATGGGATCCTTGGGGTCCTAGAACCTGCTAGCTCCCAGGCAAAGGGAGGCTGTCTGTGCTCTCCATAGCTGATGGCTGCATTCCTCTTGCATTGGCCAGAACTGAGTCACAAAAACAACTTAGTCCTACCATTCCTATTTGTAACCCAAAACAACAGGTAGAGATTTCATCAAGTTAAATCAAATGGTTTGAAATTTAAAATATTTTCTGTGAACACTAACATTGGAATCAAAACAAAACAGGATAAATACCATTTGCCATATTCATATCAAGCATCAAGCGACGATGCCTAATTTAGCAGCGCCACTGGCCTCTTGGCACCAACCTGGCAAAGGGTTAATGTGCACTGCAGATCCCCTCATGATCCATAGAACAGTGATCCAGATGCAAACAGACAATGTTACCCTTTGTTTTAGGCACTGCCGTCTCATCACCGCCCTCCACCTCCCTCCCTCCAACACAATCGGATTTCTGGTGACATCTCAGTAATTAGATGCACAAGCTGTCAGACGCTAGGGCTCCCCAAGCTCCTTTTCAACGTTGTGTCTAGTTATTATTGTTGTTCATGTCACGGCAAAGTTGGGGTGCAGACATTATGTTTTTTACAAGACAGTCCTTTTGTGGCAATCAATGTTATATAAAGCTTGCCCTCAAAAATATGCTCTTCATCATATTCCCATCAGACGACACAAAACAGCTCACATCATGGAGAACTGATTCTTCAAGAATGAATGCTTTTTCAATTATCTCATTAAAAACATATATCTACCCATCCCAAAGCACTCAAGTTTTGCACCACTGCCTTAAAACTACCATTTTGCTCCTATGAGATTATATTCTTTATTTGTATCACTGCGTTCTAGGCAGTTCTAAATCCCACGTTACTAACATGCATGTTAACACTTCAGTGCAGGCTGGGAGATTGTGTCATCACCAAAGGGAAGGGGGAAGCTCTTGTTAGAAGTGGTGTGAAATGACTAGTTTAGGCTCAATGCATTTAACACAATTCTATGTCTATTGGATAAGTACATAGAAAGTCAATCACTGTTTTAACCATTATGTTTCATACAAAGATCAGAGCTACACCATAGCAAAAGTGTAATTTGAGAGTTAAAGAACCCCTAAATACATGTGCATATGAGTACGGGTCACACACCTAGTAACTTCTAGTTTCTAATTTTATTTCTAATAGGAGTCCAAAGCCACACTTTGTTTCAATTGCCTTGAGACAAATTTTACACACAAAAGCCCTGACTGACTTTCCATGAATTTTATGTGCAGTCAGTTTTGCTTTAATACAACATATATATTCCTGAAAATCACAAAACTATGCAAAAATCTCATGATAAAAACCACAGAGCTTGTGTGGGGAAAATGGGTTAGGGTACAACATTCACAAATGTCATCAGTGACACATACATAAAAAAATAGGAATCTTATAGAAGTGGTAACTTTTATAGAAGTTAAATGGTTAAGAAATTCACAAGTAGCATAATAAATATGACACTTTACTTGGAAAGTGATCTGAAATTTGCTTATCGGCATTGGAAGGTCCCAGCTTGTGAGGACAAGGAGTGTTTTCTGAAATTGGAAAGTTGTAGCATGAGATGTGGATGGGTGTGACTCAGTGCAAAGAGAACTGTAGATATTTGATGTGTGTGCATGTGTGAGCGTTCTACGTTTCTACGTAGCTTGCTCCAGCTGCGTGTAGTTTTCTTCACTTCCCTAGTGTGTCTCCCAGAAGAAACTGTGCATAAGCCAACATAAAATTTAAAATTTGCATCATGTTCCAACTGGTCCCTAATTTATCAATTGCATTAGAATAAATTTGTGTTTTCAAAGCAAGTGTTGTAGCAGAACCAACTGTACTAAAGCTTCTGGAGTCGTTAGCGTTTCCTGGGAGTTCTTTGATAGTACAGTACCGCTCTCCAGGTCCCCATGGACAAACAATAAAGTGTGTGTTGGAGGCAGAAGGGAAAAATCACATTCCGGGCCAATGGTTTAGAGACTCTTACCTTGAAGAACCGCACTTGGAGTGCTCACTTCTCCCCATTTGTCATCCAGACGTATTCACTCAGCAGTTGAACTATCAGATACTACAGCCCATTTTGTCTCCCTCGGGCACAATATTTCACAGATTTCAAAGATAGACATTGGAAGATGAGTCTGGCTAAATGGAACTGGAAACAATAAAAATCTTTTGAAGTTTTGAAAAGACCTCAACCCCCTCGGGTGTTCACGGTAGATAGGACTGCTTCCTTTTAGTGATTAAGACTTAATTTTCTAATTCCATTATATAAGAACAATACACTAATAGTAATTTTCATATTTTTTTGCATCTGCTTTTGACTTAAATTTTAAACTTTTTGTTGAAGTAAAATAAATATACCGAAAAGTACAAATCATAATTGCATCACTCAAAATATTTTCACAAACTGATCAGATCTGTACAATCAGCATTCAGGTGAAGAATCAACTCATTATCAGAACTCCATAACCCCAAAAACCTAATTCACGTTTCCTTCCATTACCTGTCCCCAGCAAGGATGACATAGCTACTATCCTTACTTCTAACAGCATAGTTTAGTTTTAACATTTTTTTTCCTTATTTTATTTAAATGGGATCATTCAATGTATACTCTTTCACGTCTGGCATTTTTCTTTTTTTGGCTAACCCTCATGTTCATAAGTTTCATCTATTCTGTGCGGTTGTGAATCTTTATTCTCATTGCTGTATAGTAGTCATTGTGTTGATATATCACAATATATAGATTGAAAAAATATGACTGGCAAAATTTGAACTATTAGACTTATAAAACCAACAATTGCATATGGTTCATATTAATATTAATCCACCCCACTGTTGATAAGCATTTCAGTTTCCAGTTCTTGGTTAATATGAATAGTGCTGCTGTGAAAACTTTAACACATGTCTTTAAATGAACGTACATAGAATTGCTAGATCAGAGTGTACATGTGTGTTCAGCTTTAGGAAGTACTGCCAACAGATTTCCAAAGTGATTGTATCAATTTGCTCTCTCAACCACACCATATGAGGATTCCAGTCAATCCACACCATCACCAGCCCTGAGCATTTTCCCTCATTAGATTTTAGCCTTTCTGGTGTATATGTGGAATTACTGCATTATGCTTTCAGTTTACATTTCTCTAGTGAATAATAAAGTTGAGCCTGTCCTCATATGTTTATTTGGATTTCTCTTTTTGTGGAAGGTCTGTTCAAATTTTCTCTCATTTTTACTAGTGTGGGATCTTTTTCTTACTGATTTGTAGGATATCTTTACATATTCTGGATGTCAGTTTTTGCCAGATATATTTTATATCTTTTGAATATCTTACTGCATTAAATTGAACCCCTGGTATAATGTTGAATAAAAAAATCAGAGTAGGCATACTTTTTTATCCCCTGATCTTAAAGGGAAAGTTTTCAATGTCTTACCACTGAGTATCATATTTCTGTAGGTGTTTTGTAAATATTTCTTTATCAGATTAAGGAAGTTCCCTTCTATAACTAGTTTGCCAGAAGTTTTATAAAAAGTGGAAGTTGAATCTAAAGTATACTCTGCATCTATTGAGAAAATCATATATTTTTTCTCTTTTTCTCTCTTAATACAGTGAACTGCATTGATTTTGAAATGTGAAATCACTTACCATGAGTGGCATAAACTCCGCTTTGCCATGCTGTATTTTCCTTTTTGACTATCACTTGATTTAATTAAAATGTTTTGTTAATAATTTTTACATCTATGTTTATGAGAAAGATTGTTCTCTAATTTTCCTTTTTCATAATTTCTTTGTCAGGTTTGGGTTATGTTGGCATCACCGGAAAAAAAAAACAGCTGGTAAATGTTTTTTTTGTGTTTTTATTATCTGGGAGAGGTTTCATAAACTGGGTGTTAATTTCTTCCTTAAATATTTGGAACAATTCTTTGATGAAGCACTTTCTTTGTGGGAAGGTTTTAAATAATGGATTGAAAATTTCTGCTGGTGATAATTTATGTTTTCCTTTATTTTGTGAAACATTCTTCTAGAGCTTTATTAATTTTATTAATCTTCTTAAAAATATTTTTAACTTGACTTTCTCATTCTCCTCCAAGGGTTTCTGTTTTTGCCTTAATTTTTATTTTCTTTTTTCCATAGGATTGATATGTTGTGCTTTGTCCAGTTTCTTGAGATGAAATTTTAAATTATTACTTTTTAGCCTTTCTTTTTTTTCTAATATATATATTTACAGGTATACATGTCCCTGTAAACATTGATTTTACCATGCTTTAGCTGTATCCCACAAGTTTAAATATATTGTATCTTCTTTATGATTCATTTCAAACTAGTTCTCATTTTAATTTCTTAATTATCCATGTATGACTTAGAGATGTGTTACTTAATTTCCAGATGGTTTTTTCTTGTTATCTTATGATTGACTTCTAAGGTAACTGCACTGTGATCAGAGAATATGCTTTAAGCTATTCCAATCTTTTGAAATTTCTGGAGATTCTTTATGGCCCATGAGACTGTTGATTTTGGTAAATATTCCATGTGAACTTAAATTTTGTTATTGCTGATTGTGCATGTTTATGGTTCCTCAAGATACTGACTTGCTTCCCCAGACCCACACAATGACAATAGGCTTCCTGATTCTCTCTCCCAGCAGAAGCTCTGCACATGGGTCAACCCTAGCCCTCAGCTCAAACCAGAACTGGCAATTCCTTGCAAGAAAAAGTATCTGGGGATCCAAAGCTCATTTGTTTAGCTTCCCTCTCTGTAATTTTATTCTATCTAGTCCTTGTTGATTCCATAGACTTCTGAAAACTTTAACACTATAATTTTTGTAATTTATCCACCTTTTTCACATTGCTACAGTGGGAGTATTGGCCTACTGTGACCTACGATGTCGTATCTAGAACATGAAATCAAGACTCTTGTAAAATTTGAAAAAATAAGTAAAGATTCTTTTAAAAAATCCAAGCAATTTTTGCAGTGTAAATAACAGAGCTCCTGGAGCCTTGGTATACTTTGGCAAACATTGATTGATCATATGCTGGTCACAAGCACAAGCACAACATGCTAGACTGTCCTGGTATCATATGAACTGACAGTCCATGGAGGAGTCGGATATGGAAAGAGATAAATTGCAGTGCAATGCAACACATGTTGTCATGGGAAGATAAGACTATCTCCTGGAACCCAGAGGAAGCATAGACTGCCTGTAGATAGGATTCAGGAGAGAGTTCACATACAAATGATGTTACCCTTGACCCTGAAACTTGAGCAGAATTTGCCAGGTGGCAACAATATTCTAAGCAAAGGGATAGAATTTGCAATGACTTGGTATCATGACAGGGTATGAAATACTTATTGAAGAGTGAGACACGAATGTACTGGAAAAGAATCACGAGAGTGAGTGTGTGGAGTTGGGGTGCATGTGTGAAAATAAGGTGAGAAAGGTAAGTTTAGGTCACATTGGGAGGGGCATTGAATGCCACGCCGGAGGCTTTAGTATTTTTCCTGAAGGTTATATGGAGTTAATAAAGATGTTCAAACAACAACAAAAAATGACATAATTAGATAAGCTGTTTAAGAAAAAGAGTTCTGACACCAGTGGAGACACAGAATCAAAGGTTAAGGATCTGAGGAGAAGGATTGTTTGCAGGGAAATCAATAAGGAATTCTTCAGGAATGTTATCTATAGACTAGTTATGGATTTTGATATTCTAAACCATATAAATGACTGATAAAATTATGCTCTAAAATCTATTAATGGAGACTACTGTTGGTCAAAACACAAAGTTTTCCTCACTCCTTTTTCATTAATGTACGTTTTGATGCCATTAAGTGAATAGGTTTTGCTCCAAGTGGAGTTGTTTGTTTTTAGAGCGTGACTCTAATTTTCTTGAAGATCCTGAGAGAAATCTGAAAAGCATCCTCTGAGACCTCTGTCTGTTTCGTATGCAATGTTTCTTAGTATCGTTGTATCTTATTTAGCCAAAACACTTTTGCTTACCTTTTAGGTATATAAATTAAAAAATGAGAGAGAGAGAGAGAGATCAGTATGAAGGAACAAAAACATGAGAAGATTGTGACGTCATGCAATGGAGCCTCATTCCTAGTAACTAGCTCCGCCACTTATCCTGGCCTTTCATCTTGTGCATTAGAAACATCTTGCCAGCGATGCTTCTGAAGGACAGCTCCTTCCTTGGTATAACTGGGATAAGATCTACCCTGCCTGGCTTTAAAGTACTGTTTAGTGTAAGACATTAGTACACAAAGTAATAACTAGAGATTCTTGCCCAGACTTTAGCCTTCTTGTCATTTCATTTTATATTTTTTTCATGTAGAACAAAGATTTTAAGCTGATTAAGTGATTTCCTATAGACGGGTACCTCCTGTGACTGAAAGAGTGTGGCTGAAGTGAGAATTGATACAAATGCAGGATCTTCTGGAGCTTCAGAGGTCCCAGATTGCATTTGATAGATACCCTTTCTTTGTTACACACTTATTACCATATCTCATACTGTGATGTGGCTTTTGGAGCCATTTTTAACCTGCCTCTTCCCTATGAAGTGAACACTTGGATGGCAGCTGGCTGGAACCACTGGAGAATAATAATTCAAGTTATTAAGGTAATTTATAATTTGCAAGCCCCTTGAATATTCATTTTTCATCCTGTGAGGCTGTCCTCATTTTACTGAAGAGAAAACTGAAGGCCTAAAATGTTAGAAAACAAAACAAAACAAAACAACAAAAACATCCAATGCCACACAAGTCACACAGATGGAACTGGAAGAAAGAACTTTTGGTTCAAATCCAGGGTTCCTTCCACATCCTGCTTCTCCTTATTGTTTCTCTTAGCCACGTCCCTGATAATCAACCAACCTGAGAACCAAGTTAAACACCAAAATGTTTCCTAATTTTGATAAACTGAACTCTCATTGTACAATTCCAATCCTCTCACAAAGCAAAGGAATCTTATGCTGACTGTGTAAATTCATGTTCAGCAGGTGTTGAATGCTGTAAATAGCGTTAATATTTCACATCCTCTAATCTCTGAGTCAAACTCATATATACGCATGTCATTTCTTTTGTACTTGGGCCCTGAGGTGATTTTATCTTGAGAAGTGCAATTTTAAAAATCTAATAAACAGTCACCTGTCTGAAGGGCAGCATTTTGCTGACATAAGCAATATCTACAATCGTGCTACCAGGTTGCAAAGGCCATAAGACAGCAAGCACTTGCAAACACAATGAAAATGTTTCTAAGTTCCTCTTTCCAAAGGCTTAAGTATTTGTTTGTTTGTTTTATGACCCAGAAGTTTACTTCTTTGCCCTCTTTTCAGAATGAACCATATTCTCCTGGCCTATGGTGTAGGTTTGGCTATATATTTTAGGACAATTTCTAATTATTCTCCTTTCAGACAGAAACGTATGTAACCCATAAATTAAGTTTTTAAATATTCCCAAGACTTCCAGCGTGCTGGGATCACCTTCTTCTCTCATATCTAAGAAAAATGGATTCAAATCATGACTTCATATATGGTAGAAAACCCACAGTGTACACAGTGTATCCAAGGAGTCATAGTTATCTACAGCTCCAAGTTTATATTTTCACTCAAGTCTCAGTTTTTATCCGTAACTTCTATACTACAAACTTTTCTAAGATTCTGGGACACTGGGGGGGCTTATATTCCAAAACACATAGCAAATAATTTTTTTATTGAGGCATAATTGACATATAACATTATAGTAGTTTCAGAAGTCAAATCACACATAATGATTCAATATTTGTATATATTGCAAGATGAACACCAGAATAAGTCTAGTTAACATTCATAACCATACATAGTTACAAAATTTTTTTTCTTGTGATGAAAACTTTTAAGATCTACTCTCTTAGCAACTGTCAAATGTGCAATACGGTATTATTAACTATAGTCATCACGTTGTACATTACATCCCCAGGGCTTAGTTATTTCATAGCTGGAAATTTGAATTTTTGACCCTCTTTACCCATTTTGCCCAGCCACACCCTCCACTGCTTGCAATGCTTCTCTGGAGCTATGAGCTTGGTTGTTTTTTTTTAGATTCCACACAGAAAGGAGCAAATAACTTCACATATAAGCGAGAAAATAATTCCACATAGAAGCGAATAATTTTGCATTGAATTTTAGGTAGTAGTCATCATAAAATGTATTAAACATTCCAGCCTCTGAATTTTCACTGATAATCTTTTTTATTAGAATCATAATGTTGGGCCTCCCTTTTCTATCGCTTTTGACCTCCTTTTCTCTTTCGCTCACTCGTTCTCCAAATACATATTTATATCTCATGGAGGAAAGTTTAATTATCTTTCTATCTCACTTCTTTCCCAAATTGGCTGAGACCTGAATGCTAATTTTATAAGCAAAAGAGTAGGTAGATTTCTGGGATAACCCCAATGACCCAGGCCCTTGTAGAATCCCCTCCCATGGGTGCAGTCTCCACTCTTGCTTCTAACGGTTAGAATGTGGCGACGGGATATAATTCCTGTGATAATATTACATTATATGACAAAGGTAAAGGGATTCTGCAGATGTAGTTAAGCTCCCCAATCAGTGCACTTTTAGTTAATTGAAAAGGAAATGATCCTAGGTGGGCCTGACCTAATCATGTGAGCCTTTTAAAAGAGGGTCTAGAGGTCAGAGACAGTAGAAGTCAGAAACTCTCTGTTTTCTGGACTTACAGATGCAAGCCACCCCAAATTTTACAGATTCAGTGAAATGAATTCTGCCAACACACATGTGAGTTTAGAAGAGGACGCTGAGCCTCCGGTGAGACTCCAGCCCCGGCTAACCCCTTGACAGCAGCCTGTGCGTCCCTAGGCAGGGGGCTCAGTTGAGTTGTACCTGTACTCTTGACCCACAGAGAATGAAAGATAATAAACGGATGTTGTTTCAAGCTGCCTAATTTGTGGTGATTTGTTATACAACTATAGAAAACTAATGCAAGATCTTTTTCTAATTCTATGAGAATCTTAAACTAACTATTTCCTTTTCTTACCACAATAACCACAACTTTTTAAGCCTCGTTTATTTGGAATTCCTGATGGCGGAGCAGAATCAATGAAAATCAGTCAGACTGAGCATACAATGAAACAAGTGAGCATACCTGAGGAATGAAAATAATTGGCCAGTCTGCAGAAAATTCTATGATAATTTCAATATGAGAATTGTTAAGAACTGAAGAGTGGTTGGAGCATCAATATCCATTCAAATAAATTATCTTTTGTATCTTCCATTGAAACACAAACACACACAAGCTGAAGTAACTAGATTTTCCCTTCCTTTATCATGACATAATCTTCATACACGAAAAATGAAGCTGCAATAATGTCATCAGGATATTTGATTTAAGAAGTTTCTTAATAATGGTAATGGATTGTGTTTATTTAGTCACCTACTGAATCCCTCGACGTGACTAATCACGGTTACTTCCAACCTGAGAAACCAGTGTTAATTTCTAGCCCCAGAACAGAAGGTACCTACACCTGGGCCAGGTAAGAAAAGTTCATCTGTTTAGAACCATAGAAAATTGAATTAATTCGCGGAACCTTGTTACCTAGATTATCTTATAGCTACGAAATGCTTATCTTTTTTTTTCATTTTTTCAAATTGCAGTAACATTGGATTATAACATTATATAGCTTTCAGATGTACATAGTAATATATTTCAAGTTCTGTGTAGATTACATCATGTTCACCACACATGTGAGCCTAATCACCCCTTTTGCCCTCCTCCCTCCCTCCTTCCCCTATGGTAACCAGCAATCCAATCTCTGTTGCTATGTGTTTGTTTGTTGTTGTTTTTATCTTCTACTTATGAGTGAGATCATATGGTATTTGACTTTCTCCCTCTGACTTATTTTACTTAGCATAATACCCTCAAGGTCCATCCATATTGTCATAAATGGCTGGATTTCATAATTCTTATGGCAGAGTAGTATTCTATCATGTATATACACCACATCTCCTTTATCCATTCATCCCTTGATGGGCACCTAGGTTGCTTCCAAGTCTTGGCTATTGTGAATAATGCTGCAGTGAACATAGGGGTGCATGTATCTTTATGCATGAAAATGCTTATCTTATAGCTACGAAATCTGTCCTTATGTGCGGGATACCCATTCTTAACTTTAATCATGTCTTAGGGTTTCCAGATTTAAATTTGAAGTTCATAAACAACACATATTTTGTTACTATAAGTTAGTATAAGTTATTCCATACAATGGACCTGAAGACTATATATTTTTAGTTAGTATCCTGGGCAATTCTCTGGGACTTTAGCATCTGAGAACAAATGCACTTAATGTTAGGTCCTGTGCTCAGCTCCGGGGATGCAGAAATAATCTAAGATAGTCTCTCCCCTGGAGCTTCTCACTGACAAGTATGGGGTGTGGGGAATTAAAAAATAATTACCTAATCTTCTTTCCTCTTTTTATCGCTCTGTAAAATATCACTAGTTTCCAATTTCCTCAGTTTTATCATCAGAGTTTTACAGGATGGTATTGTTAACCTGTGACCTTACTCAAATTTTAGAAATACGACTGATGCTTTTTAAATACTCAGAGTTTACAGAGTGCCAAACAACTACCAATGAAGCATCTATTTCTTTGTTGTTTTCAAAATGTCCTATTTGCTCTGTCCTAGTTTCTCTAAGTTGGTTATTATTAAAGATGAAAACATCCCCAAGAAAGGAACATGCTCAAAATGTTCTTAACAAGAGATTTTGAAATATCTGACCTGTCAGAAACAAGAATTTCAAAGGATGACAGTTAAGTTCACCCAATTCCCACGCAACTGCTGTGCCATCAGAATTCAGTACCATTGTCTTTAGACTAAAAGCAGAAAACATTATACATAAGACATAAGAAAATTCTGCTGAGTTAGAGGTCATTCTCTGCCTTGAAAATATTCGTGTCCTTATTAGGAGTGTTAGCATCAAAGAGAAGATTTATAACTAATATAATTCCTCCTATATTCAATTCCTTAGCCTGATGTATTTTTTCATAGCATTTATTGGCTTGTAACATATTATACCATTTACTTATCAATTATTTTTAATGACTATTGTCTATCTGTCTCCACTAGAATATAAACTCCAAAAAAGCAGAGCTTTTTTTAAACAGTTTTGTGCACTGGTACCTCTTCAGTGGAGGAGAGCTGAGTCGCACATAGCAGGTGCTCATTAAATATGCTGAATGAGTAAGTCAACCAATAAAGTAATACTCAATCACTCTTGGTCTAATCTATCTCCAAGGGTTGAGGCTGTTCAAGCACTACTGTGCTGGTTTTTGTCCAATGTGCTAGAAAGCATTTTAGAAGGATAAAAATCATGCTTACCTTTGTATTTGGAAAGGAGCTGCTACTCAACCAACAATGGGTCCAGCCTCTTTGATGGTTGTAGGGCTGAGTTTATGTGCATTCACTCCAATCCTCTCACCAGGAGCTCATCTGACCATTGACCAAACTCTAAAAATATTGTTGGCATGGGTTAAAAATCAATAGTGAAGAAGGATCCCAACAAATCTCAGTGACCCACATAGGGAGTACGGTCCTAATATTGTCCTCATTAAAATCGACCTGCCAGAATATCACGTTTTATGTAATTTCTTTTCATTCTACATGACTTATGAAGCTGAACATATAGTCAAAATAGAACCCATTTTCAAATATCTCTTTTGTATTAGAGAATTCATTAGATCCATTGGTAAAGTCTAAAAACTTTTTAGGAAAAGAAAACTATAATTTGGATCTCTTCCCACAGTAGATCTTTTTTTAGAAATATATTTCATGTCATGCTTCTGTCCATTCAAATGTATTTTGGAGGCCAAGGAATAGAGAGCAGAAACAAGAAAAATATGGAGAACATAGACAGTGTACAAAATGAGCCCCAGATAATTAGTAAGCAGTACATTTACCCAACTTAGAACATTTCCTTTACTTTCTCTCCAGTCACATGCATAAAACTAAATATCACATTAAAGCTCCATTTTAATGGTTCTCCAGCTATGAGAAAGTGGAAAAAGCACTGGATTTAGACTAGAATATAACTTGAATTTCAGCTCTGCTGCTTACTAGCTATGTTACATTTGCAAATTACTTAAATTCTCTGAGTCTAAATTTTCTCTTTTGTAAAACTCTTAGAGCAACATTTACTAGGCAGGGTTCCAGGGAAGCTCCATGCATGGTAGGTGGAACATTCTGGATCCCTCCACTTGTACACTGGATCACAAGCTTAGTTGTCTCTCAAGGATTTTGCTCCAGCAAGTCTTTCTCTTGACAATCATTCTTTTGTAACTTGTAATTGTACTCCTATTTCACCTTCTTAAAACACACATGCTCACACACCCACAAACTTTTGATTCCAGGTCCCTCCAACTACCACTCTATTTTCTCACTTCTTTGAGAGTATAACTGCTTCAAAGTGTATAGTCTCTTCCCATTCTTTCCTTTATATATAATCAGGCTCTTTCTCCATCACTCCTTCAACCCCACTTTTATTGACGTCACCCCTCCACATGTATAAATCCAATGGTTACTGTCAAGCCTCATCTCACTTGACTTAGCAGCAGCATTTAACACAATAAGGCTGTCTGCTCCCTCCGCCCTGAAATACTTTTTTAACTTGGCTCCCAGGACACCACAGTCTCCTGGTTTTCCTCCTAGCTCACAGCCACTCAGCCTCCTTTTCTTTTCCGCTTTTCTCATTTTTCAAATCTTTTAATCACAGTTGTTAAACCTCTCATTTTTTCCAACTACATTCATTCCCTGGGTGCACTCCTCCATTCCAGGTCTATAAACACCATCCACACACTGATGACTCCCAAATTCACACCTCTAATCAAGACTGCCCTGCTAACCTCGTGACTCATAGACCCAACTTCCTACCTGATTTCTCCTCTTAGATGTTTAGCTGGTTTCTCTGACTCAATCTTTCCAAAATGAGGTTCTAATCTACACAAACCTACTCCCCAAACAGTCTTCCCCTCTCAACGGCAATTCAATCCTCCCATGTAGCCAGTTCAAAAAACCTTGTTATTATCCTTGGTTCCTCTCTTTGGATCATTCTCCATCAACAAAACAAATATTGGCTTCAATTCAAAGTATCTCCAGATACTGACCACTTTTCAGTAGCACCACTGCGATCCACCTAGTCCAAACCATCATCATCTCTGCCCTAGCTGGTCTCCCTGCCTCCGCCTTGCCCCACTACAGTCCATTCTCCACGTTACAGCAAAGGGATCCTGTTTTGGCTCAAACCCTCCAGTGCTTCCCATCTCAAAGTAAAAGTCAAAATTCTTAGAATGGCCTACAAGGCCTTAGATGATCCAGCTTCTCATTACCCCTCTGACTTCATCTGCTACTCTGACACTGGCTGACTCACTCCAGCTAAGCTGCTCCCTTGCTGCTCTGGGAAGACTCCAGGCACAGTCCTACTTCAGGGCCTTTGCCCTTCTTGTCCCCTCAGCCTCGAATGCTCCCCTCCTGGATATGCATGTGGCTCACTCTCTCACTCTCTTGTAGTCTTTATTGAAATGTCTCCTTCTTAGTGAGCTCCCATGGCTCAACTATTTGAAATTGCAAACCCCAATGCCTGGCATTCCCTCTCCTATTCCCCTGGTTATTTTCTCCAGAACACTTATTAATTCCTAACACACTGTTCCATTTACTTGTTTACTTTTTAATTGTCTCTCTCTGCCCACAGGTGTGGAGGCTCCATGTGTGCTGATATTTTTGGCTGTTTTATTTTCTCATCTATTTCCAGTATCCAGAGTAGCGCCTGGCATATAGTGTGTGCTTAATAAATGTTTGTTAAAAGAATAGTAGACATTAAGAAAATTTGTTATGTAAATTGACAAAGATCATATATTCACCTACACAATTCAATCTTGCTTATGATTTGAACAAGTGAAATGTATAAATCCTTATATAGTTTTGTTCACACATTTATTCAGTAAACATTAACACCCAAACTCTAGGGAGTGTAAAGATAAATAGGAAAGAGCGTGCCAACTGAAAGAGTTTATAACTTAGGAGAAGAGTAAGGGCATATGCACGAATAATGATAATAAGATTCTTATATATTAAAATATAACAGAGAAGAAATAACAATATGAGATATTAGATATATAAATGATTGCCATCTATTGAGTACTTTAAATTTTAATAATGTTATCGCATAGACTAGAATACCCAAGATATATTTAGCAAAATATTTATAAGCAAAGTGAGAGACCAAAGAAATTTGGGAAACTCTAGATTATATTTGAAAAATTTCTTTGCTGTAGAATTAATGAGAGACTGTGTTAAGGTACATTGTGACTCTATAAGAGGAGAAATATCCAGATTTAATTTGGTCAAGGAGCTAAGATTATTTTTTTTTTCCATTTAGAACTAGTGTTGTGAGGACCATTGGAGCACAGGGACATAGACTTTTTCATTTTATTCTCAAAAATGACTCTTGGAATTAGTGTTCAGTTATATTCATTTAACAGTTGAGGAAACTAAGGCTCAGAGAGAATTAATACACCATCCAAGGTCGCTTAGCAAACCCACAAGTTTCCTCAGTGGAAAACCTGGGAATAGAATAGGGTGTTTTGACTCCTAACTGAGGAATCTTTGCCAACCTACATTAGGTACACTTTTCTTGGTATAAAAATGCATATCCTTCTCACTGCCCTTGCCACAATGTTCAGTAATTCCCTGCTTATAAGACTTTCTTATCCACTGCTTTGATCCTTATGATCAGTAGCTGGGAGTAATTCAGTTTTACATCCTTAGTGTCTAGCATAGTATCAGGCATGGAGGAAATGTTCAATAAGTATATGTTGAATGAATGAATCAATGCTGAGTACATGTATGTAAGCATGATGGAATGATTATTATATGATTAAACAAATTTCTTGATTACAAAACTCTGCCTCTTTGTAAGCTCATGAAAACTTGTTTTTAAAAAGTAAGATAGCTGTTGAAAAAATAAGTAAGACCAAAAACTGGTAAGCAACTGCTTTATCTTTTTCATTTCAAGTAGAAAACTTCCGTGTTTAGAGCCATTATGTGTCATTATAGCATAAAAAGAAAATGAACAACAGTAAAGAAAAATACTCTGAATTCTTCTCTGGCAGCTTAGATCACAATGACCTTTAGTTAGATCACTAAGCGCTTGGTTAGATCACCAAGACCTGAGCGTTTTTTCCTCCCTCATCTCCATATTTTGCTGACCTCAATTTCTGCTTTGCTTTTTGGGAATAGGTGAAAATCTGACATAAAATGAAGCAAGAAGTAAGTACTGAAGTAACTCTAAATATATGACAACCTGCATTGCAAGATATTTCATATAAATGTTTACTACTTTTTTAGTTGGGAAGATTGTAAAACATTTTTATATTTTTATATGCACTTAGGTTCAGAAAGCCGAAGAAATCAGGTATTCATGTTAAATATCACAAATTGGAAATATTGCAATATCTTTCCTTTTATAAAGGAGCTTGAATTTATCTCATAAATTAATTTGAAAGTAGTATGAAATATATATGCCCATATAAAACATGTTCTAGAAAACTTCTATATTAATGCCATCTATATTTAGAAAATGTGAGGCTTTCTAATGCACCTTATTTTTTAGGGCAGTTTTACGTTCACAGCAAAATTGAGTGAAAGGTACCGAGATTTCCCATACACCCCCTGCCCTCAGACATGTATAGCCTCTCCCATTATCAACACCTCCCACCAGAGTGGTACATTTGTTACAATTGATGAATCTACATCAACACATTATTATCATCCAAAGTCCATAGTTGACATTACAGTTCACTCTTGGTGTTGTATATTCTATGAGTTTTGACAAATTGTGCCATATATCCACCTCATTATAGTATCATACAGACTAGTTTCACTGCCCTAAGAATCCTCCGTGCTCCACCTATTCATCCTTCCCTCTCCCCTAACCCTTGGAAACCATTGATCCCTTTACTTGCTCCAGTTTTGCCTTTTCCAGATTGTCATATATTGTAATCAGTCTTTAGCCTTTTCAGATTGGCTTCTTTCACTTAGTAATATGCATTTAAGTTTCCTCCATGTCTTTTCATGGCTCGATTGTTCATTTCTTTTTAGCACTGAATAATAGTCCATAGTCTGGATGTACCATAGTTTATTTTGCCATTCACATACTGAATGACATCTTGGTTGCTTCTAAGTTTTGGCAATTATGAATAAGCGGCTATAACATCCTTGTGCAAGTTTTTATGGGGACATAAGTTTTCAATTCCTTTTGGTAAATACTGAGGAGTGTGATTACTGGATCATATGGCAAGAGTATGTTTAGCTTTGTAAAAAACTGCCAATATGAGTTAGGAAGTATTCCCTCAGCTTCAATCTTCTGGAAGAGATTGTAGAAAATTGGTATAATTTCTTCCTTAAGTATTTGGTAGAATTTACCAATGAATTGATCTGGGCCTAGTGTTTTCTGTTTATTAATATCAGGTTCAATTTCTTTAATAGATATAGGCCTATTCAGATTATCTATTTCTTCCTGTGTGAGTCTTGGCAGATTGAGTCTTTCAAGGAATTGGTCCATTTCATCTAGGTCATCACTTTTATGGGCATGGAGTTGCTCAAAGTATTTTTTTATTATGCTTTTAATGTCCATGGGATCTATAGTGATGCCTCCTCTTTCATTGCTGATAATATTCATTTTTGTCCTCTTTTTTCCTTAGTTAGCCTGGCTAGGGGCTTATCAATCTTATTAATCTTTCCAAAGAGCCAGCTTTCAATTTCATTGATTTTCTCTATTAATTTGCTTTTTAAAATATCACTGATTTCTGCTTTACTTTTTATTATTTCTTTTCTTCTGCTGACTTTGGATTTAATTTGCTCTTCTTTTTTTAGTTTCCTAAGGTGAAAGCTTAAATGATTGATTTTAGATCTTTCTTCTTTTCTAAAACATGCATTCGATGCTATAAATTTTACTCTAAACACTGCTTTTGCTGCATCCCACAAATTTCAACAAATTGTATATTTATTTTTATTTAGTTCAAAATATTTTTTAAATTTTCTAGATATTATTTCTTTGACCCATGTGTTATTTAGAAGTGTGGCGTTTAATCTCCGAGTATCTTGTGATTTTCCAACTGTCTTTCTGTTACTGTTTTAAGTTTAATTATTCATGGTCTGAAATCAGACTTTGTGTGATTTCTATTCTTTTAAATTTGTTAACGTGTGTTTTATGGCCCAGAATATGATTTATTGGTAAATCTTCCATGCGAGCTTGAGAAGAATGTGTATTCTCCTGTTGTTGAATGAATAGTCTATTGATGTTCATTACATACAGTTGATTGATAGAATTATTGAGTTTAACTATGTGTTGACTGATTTTCTGCCTGCTGGATATGTCAATTTCTAATAGAGAGGTGTTGGAATCTCCAATTATAATGATGGATTCATCTATTTCTCCTTGCAGTTCTGTCAGTTTTTGCCTCATGTATTGTGACTCTTGTTGTTAGGCACATACATGTCAAGGATTATTATGTCTCCTAGAGTATTGAGCCCTTTGTCATTATGTAATGCCCCTCTTTATCCTGGATAACTTCCCTTGCTCTGAAGTTTACCTAAAATTAATATAGCTACTCCTGCTTTCTTTTGATTAATGTTAGCATGATGTAACTTTCTCCATTCGTTTACTTTTAATTTATATGTGTCTTTATAATTAATATGGGTTTCCAGTAGACAACATATAGTTAAGTCTCATTTTTTGACCCACTCTGACCATCTTTCTCTTTTAATTGGTGCATTTAGATCTTTGATGTTCAAAATGATTGTTGATACAGCCAGATTAATATCTACCATATTTGTTACTGTTTTCTATTTGTTGCCGTTGTTCTTTGTTCCTATTTTTTGTGTCTACTCTTTTTCTGCCTTTTGTGGTTTTATTTATTTTTTTCAATTATTTTATTGAGGTCATATTGGTTTAAAACATGGTGTAATTTCAGGAATACATCACTATATATCAGTTTCTGTATACACTGCATTGTGTTCACCACCAATTGTCTAATTTTTATTGGTCACCATACATATGTGACTCTCTACCCCTTTTGCTCACCTCCCCACCCCCTTTCTTCTGGTAACCACTAATCTGTTCTCTTTAACCATGTGTTTGTTTATCTTCCACATATGAGTGAAATCATGCAGTGTTTGCCTTTCTCTGTCTGGCTTATTTTCCTTAGCAACATCCATGTTGTTGCACAATTGGATGATTTTGTCTTTTTTATGGGTGAATAGTATTCCATTGTATATATATAGCACAACTTCTTTATCCATTCCTCAGTCAATGGGCACTTGGGTTGCTTCCATGTCTTGGCTATTGTGAATAATGCTGCAATGAACATAGAAGTACATGAATATCTTTCAATTGTTGATTTCAAGTTCTTTGGAATATAACCAGTAGTGGCATACCTGGATCACATGATTTTTCTGTTTTTAATTGTTTGAGAAATCACTGTACTCTTTCCCATAATGGCTGCACGAGTTTGCATTCCCACCAGCAGTGTATGAGTGTTCTCTTTTCTCCACATCCTCTCCAACATTTGCTATTTTTTGTCTTGTTAATTATAGCCATTCTGACGGGTGTAAGGTGATATCTCATTGTAGTTTTGATTACATTTCCCTAATAATTAGTGATGTTGAACATCTTTTCATGTGCCTGCCGGCCATCTGTATGTCTTCTTTGGAAAAATGTCTGTTCATATCCTCTACCCATTTTTTGATTGGGTTGTTTGCTTTTTTTTGTTGAGTTGTATGAGTTCTTTATATATTTTTGAGATTAACCCCTTGTTGCATATGTGATTTGCAAATATCTTCTCCCAGTTGGTGGGTTGTCTTTCATTTTGTGCATCATTTCCTTGGCCTTGCAGAAGCTTTTTAGTCTGATGTAGTCCCATTTGTTTACTTTTTATTTTGGTTCCCTTGCCTGAGTAGACATTGCATTCAAAAAGATCGTGCTAAGACCGCTAATATTTTCTTCTACGAGTTACAGTTTCAGTTCTTACATTCAAGTCTTTAACCCATTTTGAGTTGATTTTTGTGTATAGTGCAAGATAACGATCTACATTCATTCTTTTGCAAGTGGCTGTCCAGTTTTCCAAACACCATTTATTGAAGAGACTTTACTTTTTCCATTGTATGTTCATGGCTCCTTTGTTGAAGATCAACTGTCCATAGAGGTGACGTTTTATTTCCAGGATTTCAATTCTGTTCCATTGATCTGTGTGTCTGTTTTGTGTCTGTACCATGCTGTTTTGATTACTATAGCTTTGTAGTATATTTTGTACAGTTCTTTTTTTGTGTATATCCTGGTTGGTATTCTCTGAGCTTCCTGGGCCTGTGGCTTGGTGTCTGACATTAATTTGGGGAAGTTCTCAGTCCTTGTTTCTTCAAATATTTATTCTGTTCCTTTCTCTCTTTCTTTTCCTTCTGATATTCCCATTACAGGTATATTACACATTTTGTAGTTGTCCCACAGTTCTTCAATAATTCTGTTCTGGTTTTTTTTTTCAGTTGCTTTTTAGTTTTAGAGCTGTCGATTGAGATCCTCAGGCTCAGCAATTGTTTCCTCAGCTGTGTCTAATCTACTAATAAGCCCATCAAAGGCATTCTTCATTTGCCTTATGGTGTTTTTGATCCCTAGCATTTCTTTTCAGTTTTTTTTTAGAATTTCCATCTCTCTGCTTACATAGCCCATTTGTTATTTCATGCTGTCTACTTTATCTTTTAGACTTTTTAGCATTATTAATCATAGTTGTTTTAAATTCCTGGTCTGATAATTCCAACATCCCTCCCACATCTCAGTCTAGTTCTGATGCTTGCTCTGTCTCTTCATATTATGTGTTTGCCTTTACTTTGTCTTGTAATTTTTTCTTGCTAGCCAGACATGATGTACTGGGTAAAAAGAACTGCTATAAATAGTCCTTTATTATTGTGGTGGTAATGTGTGGGGGGAGGGAAGTGTTCTACAGTCCTATGATTAGTTCTCGGTCTTTTAGTGAGGCTATGACTCTGGACTGTGAACTTCACAAGCGTTTCTCAGTTTTTATCTCCCCACTTAGATGGGATAGGATGGCTAAATAGTCTTCCCCGACGTGGAAGGCTAGAGTCAGCTTGAGTTGGATATTTCCCTTCCCCCAGGTCAGTAAGGCTCAAATAAAACCTCAGCACATTAAGCTCTAGTTAATAAGTTTCTTCTGAGGGCAGACATTTTCAAGAAGAACATAATGCTTTGGCATATTTCAAAATGGTTCCTTTCCCCTCCCCCTGTAGGAAGTACAAGGGGATTTTTCTCTGATATTTACTGTGAGAACTAGGGGGAATTCCTGGAGATAAAACTCACAATAGTGTGGGATCTCCACGGACTCAGTCCCCGGGTGTTTTTAATTCTGAGACTTGTCCACGCTCAGCCTCCAGCAATTTGTCAATTGCAGTTCAGTGTTTCCTAGCCAGCACGGATTCCTGCAGAGATTTCAGCTTGTGGGTTCTGCTCCAGGAAGCTGTGATTCTCTGTGTTCATCTGTAGGTCTGTCCAGTTTTGGGGGCAGCAGTTTCCCTGTTGACCTTACTTTTATCATGAATCTAAAAGTTGTTGCTTTTTTAGTTTCTTCAGTCTTTTACTGTTGTTAGGACACAATGGTGACCTCCAAACTTCTGTTTTGTTGTGTTTTTTTAAAGATTGGCACCAGAACTAACATCTATTGCCAATCTTTTCCTTCTTCTTCTTCTTCTCCTCCTCCTCCTTCTCCCCTCCTCCTCCTCCCCCCCTCCTCCTCCTCCTCATCCTCCTCCTCCTCCTCCTTCTCCTCCCCAAAGCCCCCGTTGTAAGTGTCTCTGATTGTGCTATGTGGGACATCACCTCAGCATGGCCTGATGAGCAGTGCTATGTCTATGCCCAGGATCCAAACCAGAGAAACCCTGGGCCACCAAAGTGGAATGCACAAACTTAACCACTCAGCCATGGGGCTGGCCCTCCAAACTTCTTACATGCCAGACTAGTTGAGGGAGGAGGTGTATTTACTTCATAAAAAATGACATCAGAAAGATGATGTACTGTCGACCTCTGAAAACCTTGATTTTTTTTAAAGGCAAATATCTCAGAAATGATTGGAAAGGTAACTTACAGATATGATTTCAAATTGGCTAAATAAAACTCATGCTAGGATTAACATAAAAGATAAAAGTTAACTGCATTAACTAAATACAACTGCAAATTTAAATGATCCTGATTTTTTCAAATACATGTTCTACTTGTAAAGAAATCATTGAGCAAATTTAATTCACCCTAAAAGTTCTGTGCTCTTTTTTCTCTCAAATACAAAGACTTTGTGTTCCTGAGTTAGTAAGCAACTTGATAATAATAGTTCAGATTTCTTTAGAAAATTTAGGCATTGTCCCTTCATAAATTAGGAAATGCAGATTTCATTTAGAAAAAAAAACCCAAACATTGACAAATGAGTTTAATAAATCTTATTTAAACACTTCAATAGAGAGGTACTACCTATTTATTAGTTCTTTCTTCTGTTAAATTGAACAAAAATGCAGAGGGAATAACAATTCTATTAAATACTTATAAGGTACTTATTTGTCAGCTGATATTACTGAGATCAGGGACCTCAAGTTGAATCCATTAAAAATATTTACACCGTCCACATCTTACCCTGTTGAAGAAAGGTGCTGAGTCCTTCCAAGCATGTCCAGGGCTGACTGCTTGGAATTTTAATGCTTCTTAGTCGATATGGTCCCTGAACTCAAGGCACCACTGGTTGTAAACATTGCTAATGCCAAGAGCAGTAAGCAATTTCCCTTGAGTTTCTGTTGCTGTTCTTGAACAAATTTGTTTGTTTTTCTCTAACTGGTATTCAGATTTACATAGCACCCAATGTCCGGCATATTATCTTCATCCAATTGTGAATGGCTGTTCCCAAAGATGTCTTGGAATAGTTTTGATTAAAGATTGTTGTCAAACATCCAAGAAAACAGCACAATTAACTGTGGAGACATAGAGTGTGGCCCAGAGGATTAATGAAGACCAATGAGCACTGACAAATGAAGCTTATTTGTTCTCTTCCCTATTATTTAGTCTTATTCTTCAGGCAGAGGGCTGCCTAGCATCAGCAGAAGCTGCAGTCTAGTGGGATTTAAGTGTTAACTAGACACTGAGCAAAGAAGCAAGAAATAGGAAAGAAAGCAGGAATAATAAAATTGTCATGTAGCGCAAATACAACTTTTACGAAAGCATTAGAAATGGGTACTTTACCTAAATGAAGATTTCACATACATCTGCTTAAGAATTCAGAATGATAAAATTTCTAATGCAAATGTACTGTATTTTATCACTAAACAAAATATTTTGCATCTGTCCTTAAGCAATAGCAACTACATTAAATCTTTTCTTGTCATCCTTTATAACCACTTTAAACCTCTTGCATTATGTGCTTCCATCAGTAAGGAATAATTCGCAACAATTCATACTAATTTGTAAAACTCTTTATTTTCTGTGAAATGAACCCATGATTTCTTTTAAAACTGTTAAATACTTGAGATATGACTTAGATCTTATCTCAATCCCCTTACCACAATCCTCTAGATTGGAGATTTTTAAAAAGGATAGGATTCAGAGGATATCCAACCACAATATTTTTGGCAAATGAGCATTTTCTCAGGAGTGTCCATATCATTTTCTAGGTCCTCAAAGGTGTCTAATGGAAAAACAAACAAAAATGTCAAGAATATGTTTAAAACATTATACTTGACTTACATGTATTTAAACACTTGGTCTCATGCTCAAGGCAGTGAACCAGAATGACCCTACTTGTATGAGAAAAAAGTTTGTAACAGTAAACATACTCAATTCTGGTCAGTTTAAAATCATCATTGCTAATTTGAAAGTAAAACAGATCACAATCTTCTCTTATTCATTTCTTTTCAATATTTGAAAATGTCTTGGAAGACCAGAGGCAGAGCAGGGGTGGAGGCAAAGTGGAAGCTTTAGGTTTGCCCTGGGCCAGCCTCAAACCACGCAGAACAACGTGATCCATCCTTGGACCAGTTACTCGACCAGACAAGCTTTCAGCTTCCCAATCCAAAACAGCAACTGTGATAGGGTAGGTGTGGTCTCTTACACATGACAACTGTCCAATGTATGTTAGCTTCAATCTCTTCTTGTTTTCTTTCAATTGCCATAAAAGTGTATAAACCATATCATATTCTCATTTCTGTTTTTCTCAGAAGTGACTTTTATGTTATTGGTAACAAAGCCTAGTGACTGCCTCTATTTTTCTCATACTCTTTAGAAAAACACAAGTGACAAGTAAAAAGGTCAATGCTTCAGGAACACACCAAACCTATTTGTATCTTGGCCAAATTAGTTTTTACAGAATACTGAAAGCAAATCAATTGGGCTTACCTAAATTTTATTGCTACTTAATTGGGTCAGAGTTTTGCATACATTTAATAGGCTATCACTGAATGAAACAATTTGAAGGATGCTGGGTAAGTTGTCCCCTCAAATTGTTTTTCTATCCCATTTAAATAAGTAGTTTGAATTTCTCTGAAATTTCTATTTAAGAAATGACATTCTAGGATCTGCCTGTTAATTCTAACTCTATAATTTACCATGTGGTTTCCAATCATTATACCTAAGGAAGAATTTGTTTGTGGGATTACATTCCAGATAGACTGTATGTGGAAAGAGTAGTTCAATTTAGAGGGGCCCTGGAGGTATGGCTCAACAATCTCTGGCAAAGGAATTGTGGTAATTCTACAATATACGACACTTCCCCAGGGGCACAGGCTCAGGGACACCAGGTCACTGGGGGTCCTGAGAAGAAAAAGTTGGATGGCAAGGACAAACTTCCAGTTTCTCACATTGCCCAGGACAGTTTCAGCCAGGTCTAGGCCTGGGATGACTATCGAGGAGGCTGATTCTGATTTTCATGAAGTTCTGGGAACATTGTTCATGCTTAAATGTTAGTACTATGTGATTCTCTCACTGCTAGTGATATTCTTATAATTCTTACAAAGATTCAGTAACATGATAGAATTTCGTGGGAATATCAAACAATAGAAATATCTTAGAGATAGTTTCTTTAAACATAGAAATGAGTATTAACAATGAGTTATTGAAATGGGGATTATTTGACCTGCTGAGGCAATGATCGGAGGTTGTGACTATGTATAGGTCTCCCAACTAACCCACTGCAGGTCACAAAATGTGCATCTTCTTATTTATAGTTAGAATGCAATCCAATGATGAATTTTAATCCTAAGTACTTCATATTGTCTGTGATTCACCCCAACATTTTGAATAATCGTTACTCTGAATTTCTTCTACTTAATCTTCATTAATTACATTTCTTTACATGGAAGTTATAATGTTCAAAGAATATAAATACTTCATTATAGGGAAATTTTTACATAGATAAAATTGTTTCTTCAAAACATCGCCTTCTGTATACCAAGTATTTAATGTCATTTTTTAATTACATTTTTATTTTCGTAATATGAAGCATTTATAAAGATGCAATTTGTCCCATTACTAAAGAACATAAAAAGTACAGTAAATCACTGATACGTAAAGCTACATATAGTGCCTAGCCCTCCGCACAGGAAGAGAAGTGAAACTATCCTTTGTCTTGAATATTTCCAGCAGATGATCCACTACAATTACTATACTGAACTTGATCGACAGGACTTCAACTTAGAAAGGTATTAGACTAACAGCGAATTATTTCAGAATTGGAGACTTTTAGAACTGCAAAAATCTATTACATTGAAGTAGGCTAGGAGACTCCATAATATATGTTTAAAATTTTATTATAATACCCAAGAATCACTTTTCCAATATTTTCTAATTTCAGCATAAAACAACTAACCTCAGAACAAGGTGTATAAGGAAGAGCAGAGATAAAAAGAGAGAGGGAAGAAAGCTTTCATTCTCTCCTCTCTTTTCATTTCTTTTTGTTGCTGAAAAAGGAGGAAAGAATGAGAGGGAAGGGAAAAGCCCGAGTAGATTTCCAGAAGCCAAGAAACTTTGTAGGATGACACTGTCAATGGAAAAAAGCCGTGGAGTTTGGGTGAACGAAAGAACTTTTAAGACTAGGGAGATTCAATTTTAAAATATTTGGTATTGGCTATGTAATTTCCACCATTAAAGCCATCATCTCAATTTTACCAAATGTTCAGTACAGTCTCCTTACCCATAAGCTTTGTGAGACTGACATTTTTATATAATTTTATCCCCCACCCCTCCCCTGCACTCCCACCACTAATGCCAGAAATCACACTTCCCATTTTGATCTGGCGTGGTGCAGAATAGAAACAGTAAGAGTGGGATCAAGATGTGTTTTAGTAGAAATATGACTTAGTACTAGAAATAACCATAAAAATACAAACTCAACAAAAATTTGCAGGGATCTCAGAGAGTACATTAGAATGTCTACATGTGGAACAGTATTTTTATTCAATCTTACAAGATCTTAAGTAGCAGCGTGATCTTGCCTAGTAGTCATGCTATGATAGTGTGATAGGAAAATATGGGCCCCCAGTGATGTCCACACCCTCAATTATCGGAACCTGTGAATATGTTACCTTACATGGCAGAAGAGAATGCAGGTTAAAGATGCAATTGCCTTTGCTTATCAGCTGACCTGGAGGTGTAAAGATTATTCTGGATTACCCAGTCCCTAGATAAGTTCCCTCTGGGCCAGATATCTTTTTCTTTTGGCTGAAAAGAATTGGCTGAGGCCAGGAAAAGGCCAAGTTACACTCCATAAGCATGGCTATAGAGGTAAATTTGCTACTGGTTCAGAGATGGGTGTTAAGGTCTGATCAGATACCCAGAATGGTGTCTGCTGTATCATGGAATCTAAGTTAATAATAGGTAACATATTAACTCTCATATTCTGCTCCACATGCCTATACACCTCAATTATCCTTAAAATCCTTATCCACAGGAAAATCCCCCCCATCAGCTTTTCTATTCTTATTCCCAGCCTGTGAATCCTGCTAAAAATGGTCACACAGTCATATAGACTGGTATCATTATGATGCAGGCTCAGTGAGCCGAGGAGTTGAAAGAAAGATTTCTCGGAATCTCAAGGTCTGGTAGTAGTGCTCCTTTATTCAGAGAGTAGCCTGGGGACAGGGCAGTGAAGAGCTGCAAACATGGGTTGAAGGTAGGGCTAAATTTATAAGGCATAGGTATGTGACTTATCTCTTTACAAGACAAAGGAAAGATTATGTAAAAAAGTCTTTAAAATGGTATCAGTACAGGTGGGGTCTGGTTATTGGGTGGTCCGATAACTTTAGATAAGAATCCGATTGGATCAGGTCAGGATGTCCTATGCTTCCCAGAGGATGATATAGGTCGGTATGTAGGGCAGGAACCCTTGGGCTTCTCTCCCTGGGGGCAGCCTTGATCCTCATCAATTAGAAATAGTAGTCTCTGATATCTACCTGGCTTGCTCCTTCTACCACTTCCCAGAGACTACACCAAGCACTTAACCACCTCCCACTCCTCAGGATGTCTTTGTCTCATTCTCTCTGGTCCATCATAAACAAAGAGTAGAAACTCCAAGTCAGGAACTACCTTCATTTCTTAGAAGGCATTTACTTAGAAGGCCCTTACTTTTCTCCTCATTAACATATATGTGTATCTATGCCTCCTAAACTCTTAAGAATGTCAACACAAAATAATCAATAACCTTTCAAAGATAAGACAGATAAGGTGAGTTTTACTTGAGCCAAACTGAGAATTATAACCCAGAAAGGCAGAGCAAAAGGAAGAAAGCATCCAGAGAAGTATGGTTTTCAATAGTCTTATACCTTTTTAGAACAAAGAACACATTAACACACCCAGAATACATACTCATCAAAGTTTCAAAGAGGTATTCAGATGCAAATAAGCAGGTCAACAGGACCCTGATGTCCAGCAAAGGGAATTTATCTTCAGGAGTAGATACTGGCCTAGTAGGAGGGGAAGTATGTACTCTTATCTTGAGAGTGCATTCTTTAACAGTTAAAGCAGATACGTTCAATGTATACTTGATAGGCCATAAGCCAGGCTTCTTTAGTTCAAGCTGAATCTCTTTTGAATCAGAATAGCTATCCCATATACCCCAATATGTAAAAATCTCTTGTCAACAACCCTAGAAGGAAGTGCCTCCTTCCCTCTAGTAAATATCTTCCATCCAACTGGGCTCTCAAACTAGGCTTTTAAAAGATTTTGCCCTCTCTCTACCCTATTATCCACTCCCCTACCTTGAACCTTGTTCTTTCAACGGACTCATGGTTCTGAATTCAATATTCATAAGAAAGTCTCACATTAAGAAATATTTAATCTATTCCCCATAGGCCCATCTTAGTTAATTATCTTCTATAATTAATGACTGAGAAATCTTTACCTTTTGGTCAGATTAGGCTAACTGAACTGGAATTTACTTGATGATCAATATATTGGATAGTTTTAGGAGATTTCTCTCTCACGCTCCACTTCAAAATAAGTACTAAGTCCTGTCCATTCTTTCTAAGTATTTTCTGAATTTCTACATTTCTTTCTCTCTCCCTGAATAACTTGATCTAGACCATGATCATCTCTCACCCGGACTATTGCAATTATCCAACTATACCAAATACTTGTACCCGTATACATCCTCCCTCTTGTTACAATGGATAACTTTGTCTGTGCTTCTTTCTAACTCTAAATTCCATTTATAGTGGATCCCATATCCTCTAATTTATCAAGGTCTTTGATCATTTTTATCTCCTGCATACCATTTCCATCAATATATAAACAATCTCTATTATCTTTCATCTTAAAAACTAAAAACTCTCCATTGATCCCCCATAACCCTGTAGCCATTGTCCCGATCCTCTCTTACCTTTAGAGCAAAACTCTCCTATCTCCACTTCTTTACCCGTTTCCTGTTCTCTCTTCTTCCTCTTTTTCCAGTTCTATCTTGGACCTGCTTCAGTCAATCTTTTGTTCCCACCACATCATCAAACTGCTGTGGTCAAGGTCACAAATAATTTACAAGTTTAAAACCAAGTAGCTTCTTCTCAGTCCTTCTCTTCTTTCCTCTATCAATAGCATTTAATACAATAGTTTACTCTTTCCTTCTGAAACATTTTTTTTCATTTGATTTGTGGAACAAGTGGTTCTCCTGCCAATAACACTAGCTACTCCTTCTCATCCTTCTTTGCCAGGTCCTCTTTTTATTTCCAACCACCAAATGTTGGAGTGTCATAGCACTTATTTCTCTGCCTCATCTTTTCAGTATATACTCATTCCATAGGGAAATGGTCCACCTCCGTGATTTAAAGTAACATTTATATGCTGACAATTCCCAAGTCTATATTTCCCACCTAGATCTCTCCTTCAAAGACCATCTCATAAATATAATTTCTCACTCACAATCTCCACTTGAGTGCTTATAGGCATCTCAAATTTAACACAGCCACAGCAGAACACATATCACCACCCTCCTTCCTCAAAGGGTCACTGCAGCATCTCAGAGAATGGCAACTCCACCTTTCCAATTCCTCGGGCCAAAAACCTTGGAGTTTTTCTTTATGTACGTCTTTTGGTCATATTAAAGTCAGCAGCAAATCCACTCAGGTCTTCGCTCTAAGTTTATCCTGAAATGAACACTCCTCACATCTTTACCATCACTACTACCCTTGTCCAAGCCACCAACACCGCTGTCCTGGATAAGTACTTTCATCCCCTACCTGGTCCTCCTGCTTTCCTTACCCACACAGCTTATTCTCTACAGAGAGATAGAATTATCCCTGGAACACGATATGGATTATGTCATTCCTCTGCTCAAACTCTCCATCTCAGTCAGAATAAAAGCCAAAAGCACTTACAATGGCTGAGAGGACAACGTGATCCAGCTCCAAGCCGCTCCTCTTGTTTCTGTATATCCGCTTGAGCAATCTTCCTGAATGAAAATCTGTGGGAGTCACTCCACTGCTCTGAATCTGCCAATGACCCCTCACCCCTCTGCCTTCAGAATAAGCCCAAATTCCTTAGAAAAACATTCAACACTCTTCATTATCAAGCCCCTGCTTACCTCTCTTGTCTTAATTCTTGCGATTTCCTTTTCCAAGTGCTCCCTACACCCTAGCCAAACTGAACTTTTTGTTTCTTCCTCATTAAATTGTATATTCGTGCCTCCAATTTGTTGTACAAGCTGTTCCTTCAACCTTCAATGCCCCCTTGAATCCCCCTTTACAACCCACCCAGGCTGCCCCTTCTTTGACTGGATAACCATTTTCTTTGACTCCCTTTAAATTTCTAAAGAATAACAACTTATTTTTTTCATTTAGATTGTGCTCCACTAGAATTTTGTATATAGAGCTTACATTTGTTACATCACTTCTTATCACATTGTATTAAAATTGTTAGTCTAGTTGTCTCTCTCTCTCTCTGAGAAATGAGCATTTCAGTGAGAGGAGGCATATCTGACTATAGATGCAAAATAAACAATAACCACTCCACAGGTAAGAGATATAAAGTGAGTTTTACTTGAGCCAAACTGAGGATTATAACCTGGGAAGGCTTCTACCAGAAAGGAAGAAAGCGTTCTGGAGAAACATGGTTTTTCCTTACACTGTCATATCTTTTTAGAACAAAGAGTGTACATTAAACACACCCAGAATATATTTTCATCGAAGTTTCAAAGAGGTATTTAGCTTCAAATTAGCAGGTCAACATGACCCTGATGTTAGGAAAGTGAACTTATTTTAGAAGAACTAATATGGGCAGGTGTTACCAATAAGGCATAGGATGGCAAGTAAGAGAGTGCGTTCTTTATCGTAATGGTTAAAGCAGATGTACAATGTACGTTTGATAAGCTAAAGTCAGGCAGTTTTTAGTTCAAGCTGAATCAGTTTTGAATCAGAATAGTTACCCCATATACACCAATATGTGAAAATCTCTCATCATTACTTATCCTTAAGTCCTCAGCATTTACCACAGTGGTTGGCATATGGAAAGTTTTCAAAAACATTGAACAATATTATCAATTAATATCAAATGCAAGTATGACTATGTAAGATGAGTGGCATTCTTTGAAAGTTTAACCAATTAACTATTTGACCATTTAATTTTTAACCATTTAATCTAATTTAACCAAATTCAAATGAAAAAATGGTAGTCTAGAGAAAATAAAGGGTAAGAGAATAATTTATGTTTTGTTTTGTTTTAATTTTTAATTCAGAACAACCACAAGACAATATATTTATAAACTGGATTATTCTGATCTTTACAAAAGTATTCCATTTAATCTTTGAGGAGCTAAAATGTCTAAATAAAATTCTCCAGGAAACTATACAACTCTGCTCGCTTTTTAAGAGTTTGTGCCCACCAAACTATTGCATAATCTCCAATTTTATTTTCCTTTACTTCAATACAATTCTAAAGCTATACAAGCTAGCACACACAATAAAAATGAAACAAATAGATGCCAATGACCAATAATAGGTTACTAGCCTATTTTACAATTCTTCTTAGCATCAGAAAAACTTTCTTGACTTCAACCGTCATAAGAACATCTCAGATTCACTTGTCCTAGTGCTTCTCTTCTTACTGTGATGGACATTAGGCTAATTACGAAGGAGAAAAAAAGGAACAAAATTCAGGGAAAGGTCATCAGCTGATAACACGGCATGTGCTGCCTTTACATTGGTGTCACGATGCTTTGAACCACTATTGCTGCCACTTTTGACATTACTGGAGCTGTACTGTTTGTTAAGATGATTAAACTGTGTGGATTGGGTGAAAAGTTATCCCAGCAGCAGGTGTCACAATTTTCCTTTGTCACCTCTCCATGCTGACTAAGTGCTGGTGCCATCCAGGTTATGTCCGCTTCATTTCATTCTTCTTTAGCCCCTATCTGATGCACTACTTCCATAACAATGTTTTCCTTCATTTGTACAACACTGTTGGGATGGAGGAAAATCCCCTTTCTACCTTTCTTGTGTTCTCATGGCTGGACTAATAATAAAATTGACACAAGACCAGATTAAGAGGACACAAGCCCAGTTTACTATGTACACATTGGAGATCATAGAGAAACGATGCATGATGCTCAGAGACTTAACGAAACAGCCAGTATGTATATATATCTTTTACACAGAGAAACAATAAATTTGTGAGGAATGACAGGACAAGGAAACTTAGATTTGAGGTACATAATTAGTGAGGAATTTAAGCAGAGTTTAGGCTGGAGGTAGTAAATTAGCAAGGCAGGCTTCTCAGCCCTGAATCCCCAGCACTGAGGTTAAGGATACAGGGAGAGCACATTTCACACGGGAGATTTATTTCCTGCATTCAAAGCGAGCAGAGCAGGAAGGTCAGAGGGCCCTTTTTGCTTCTCAAGTAACTTTAATTCAAAATAATCAATACGCTATTGTGAGATATTTTGGGGTAGCCTGCCCTGGGTCCCAACAACCCTTTCCTGTATATAAAGTACTTTCACACAAATTATCTCACATGGGCCTCATGATGACCCTGGGCCATCGGCAGGGCAGGAATTGTTGCTTAAATTTAATAAAACACAAAAGTACCATTAGTAGCTACCATTTATTGCAAATCTTCTTGACACTAGACACTTAAATAGGCACCTTATATCTTATTTAGTCTTGTAAACACGTGTTTTATAGTTGAAGGCCCAGAGGCTAAGCAACATGTCCAAGGTCAAACAGTAAAATAGTGGCAAAACAGAGTTTTTTAAGGTAATATATAATATAGATGAAGATATATACATACAAGTATGTATATTGTGTATGCACATGTGTGTATGTGTGTTTTGTGTGAATGTATAATTACTCCGGCGCCCATGGAAAGCATGTACTAATTTCCAGGGCTTTTTTTATTCCTGGCTTGGTACTTTTTCCACTCTGTCAGAGCCAGAAGGCAGTTAGCTTTGACTTCTAATAAAATACCTTTCATTAGGTGAGATTCAGGGCAAGGCAAGGCATTTCCTCTCAGAGGGTCACAAGTCAGGAGGAAGTTTTATGGTGAAGATATAAAAAGAGTATACTGTGCTTTTTTCATCTGCAATAGTGGCATTTCTGGTAACTCCAGGAAGTGACTTGCTCTCAGGTGAGGAAACCTTGGCTTCTTCACGCAAAATTACAGACAGCTTGAGCTCAGGAATAGAATTGCTAAATTTAGTAAAATTGGCTAGAAGGTTTCCAGAGTCTTCCAAGACATATCTGTTTACTTTGCCCAGATTTTTTCCTGCCATGATGCCAATAGGCGAGTCTACCAAGAAGAATGAGCCAGGATGCCAGAGAACAGAGGGAAAGGAAGAGCGAGCATAGATTTCTTCTGATTGGGACATAAGAAGTTAACAAGTGACATAAAAGAGTCTTCCTTTGCTTTGGAACTCAGAAAATACCCACAGTGTCTAGTGAAGCTAAGAGTGCTTGGTACTGAGGGGTTTTTGATATTTGTGGAAAGAGTTAAAGAGAGTATTCTGACATCATAGTTAATAGTAGTCATGGTGAAACTTGTATGTCTATCCAAGTGTGGCTTCAGGTGACTGGGCTGTCCCTGTTAAAGCATCAGCTTCCCCCAGAGCTCTTCTCCCAACAGGACGAAATGAGAAATCCCCTAGGAACCCAGGATCAATTTACCCCACAGAAAAATCTATTCAGATTGGACATTTTCAACAACCACGTCTGCAAAAAGACATTTCAAAAGTTAGGAAAATTAGCTCACTTTGTTTTATTGTATTAAACATTCATTTTGATATTCATTAGGACTAGTATTGTTTGCCTTTTGGTTATTATCATCCACATTCCCCTTTTAGGTTGTGTAGTGTTAGATATTCTATGAAAAAATTCAGAGCTCTTGATACTTGAGAATAGTACTTAAAATGTTTTAGGCAGCATATCAAAAATAATTTCATTTCATTATTACAATTTTCCATTCTGATTTTTCCCCAACATTTTTGGTGTCCTGGAATACTAGATTTCCACAGTTGCAGGTGTAGATGAATTTCAAATTGAATAACAGGGATACGGACAATTGCCTAAACTTTTGATAAATTGGCATTTTTTTCATTGAATCTGATTTAACATCAAACTTCTATTGCCTAAGAGAAATGGCATAATTTTGATACATTCTGTTGCTTTATTTTTATAAAAGAATTTTAATTCTTTATTCGTGCAGATATTCAACATTTCCTCTCAGTTCTGCATAAATCCTGGATCATAGGGTTCTGTACAAAACCCACCCATGTTAAAGACAATCTGCCTTTTAAGTAGTTCAAACAAAGATGCTAAATTTATTCCACAAGTGACTTTAATATGTTCTGAAAAGAAGTTGATTGCACCGAGCTATAATTTTTGTCTTTTGGAGGAATGATTAAGATAAAATAAATGTATAGCCATTTAATCACCAACAAAAATAGCTACCCATATTTTGAGTTCACCGTCCTTCTCAAATATCCAAGTGGATTAACAAGTAAAATAATACTGGAAACTCAGTGTTAAGCAGTTTTGAAAATTCAATGTTTTGGCTAATAACCCAGGCCTACAGACAGGTAGGTTGTAAGGCATCTATGGTTTCTTCACCCAAGATATTGGCCTTATTGACCTGTTAAGAATCTGGAAGTTGTCCCCATTACCTCTTACAATATAATGGGCTTTCCCCATCAAATACTACTTAAAGTACAAGTATATTACTCAGTGAGGAGGTAAGTCACTTAACACCAAGTCTATTACCAAATTATGGTTTATCAAATATGGTTTTGAAGGCGTGTATTAGGGTCACGCATCAGACTGTGTCCTGGAGAAGCATATCATCTAGAGGAAAACAGGACTAAAAGATGACTGGTGGAGGAGAAGCAGGAAAATGAGGGCTAACCCAGATTTGACACACAGCCCTGGAAAGCCAAGAGCTCAGAATTTACGCTAACAATTGATTCTGGAACATGGAAAGAAGAGCAGAGCAGAGGTAGGGGTGAAGGCAAAGGAAATGAATAGCAATCAGCAATTTGATTAGTTAATGAAATCTGTATTAGGAGTCTGTCAATACAGCACACTTGGTCTTGGATATCTATAACATTTGAACAAATATGAGGCTGCATCTACAGAGTTCGGTTTACAACATAGGCTCGCTACATACAGGTGAGGCAAGGTTGTAATGAGCTCCTTGTCATACGTTTGATAATAAAATTCTTTGGATGGAATCCAGGGGAGATGTGCCCTTGCTGAATCACAGTTTCTCATTTGTTAGAGAGATGCTCCAGTGTATTGAAAACGCACTGCTTAGTCACTCAAAATTTAAACAGGAAAGTACCGACAAATTCATGAACCACTAAACATGAACATTAATTTTAATATTAGTGTTTCTCGTATATTAATGTCAAAAATTTTGTACATTGCGGAATTGTTTTACGACAATGCAATTTTATATTTTGCCAACAGTTCTCATGGTGCAAGCAAGAAACTAATGCTTGAAATTTGCTAATCTATTTATTTTCAAGCTCTAACTTAAAACATCCTTCACTACAGTATATTTCATTCACGAGGGTTTGTAAGAGAAATGTTTTCAGTCTTATCCAGAATAACTGTTTGCTTCTGCTTTATTAATGTTATGAAACATATTATTGATTTTGCTCCCTTCTTTGTTCTCAGAAACAAATTCCCTTCACACTTGTCGTTGTACAGGACTGTATGGCATGGATTTTTGTGCATTCATCATGTCCATAACTTTCTTTCTTTTTTTTTCATTTTGAGGAAGATTAGCTCTGAGCTAATACCTGCCACCAATCCTCCTCTTTTTGCTGAGGAAGACTGGCCCTGAGCTAACATCCATGCCCATCTTCCTCTCCTTTATATGTGGGATGCCTGTCACAGCACGGCTTGACAAGCAGTGCCTAGGTCTGCACCCAGGAGCTGAACTGGCAAACCCTGGGCTACCAAAGCAGAACATGGGAACTTAGCCACTGCACCACCAGGCTGGCCCCCATAACTTTGTTTCTTATGCCTAGTTGTTTTCTTTTTGTTGCAATTATTTTCTCTTCCATTTTTTATTCTGATATACACTTTTTGTCCTAATATATCCATTTTTATCCTTATATATAACACATATAAATAAATGTACACATACTATGTACACATAATGTATACAATAGTTGATATTAATATAAGAAAAACATACATACTAAGATTTACATTCAAGATCAGTGGCTTGTGAACTTGCTAGTAACTATCAGTTCGGCTTTTGAGTGACTAAATATTTATACACATAAATACACACATACAAACATGTACATACACACACGATAGATTAGATAGACAGATGATAGAAAATACATATTTAAAATTACATATGTGGCTCACATCATATATCATTTGGATAGTGCTTATTTAGACACAGTTATCATGATTGCCACATCAGGATAAAGAGAATGCAGTAAATCATGGCAGGTGTTAAAGTTTTCACGTGGAAACAACTCTCATCATTTCCACTAACACTGCATTGGCCAAGGAAACTCATAAGGCCATGCATAATCTCAAGGAGCTGTAGGGATAGAGAATTACAGACCCGCTATGTGCTTAATAGGAGAATAACTTTGAACATGACTACTATTTATACCCTGACTGCAATATATACTCTCAATCCGTGCTCACAATTTGTATGCATATTAATAAAAAATATTTTTAAAATTCCATTTTAACCGCTCCAGTGCTTACCGCAATATTTCTATCCTTGATTGCCAAGCTTTGATTCATATATAACTAGTAAGCTGGACTACTTCCTCAGTTAATTTTATGAACAGCATACAGATGGTCCTTATAAGGGGAAGAGGACACCAGCAAAGGAATTTTGTCAATGTTCCTGAAAAATGAGAGGGTGAGGAAGAGAAGAGTGAGAGAGAGAGAATAAGAGAAGAAAAGAGAAAATGTTAAGATCCATTAACGACGAAAGAAAGGAACTTTGGGGTAGGGGTTTCTCACCAAAGCTTTCTTCAAAAGAGAAGGAGAAAACCACCCCATGAATTCTGATGAGCAAGCTTTCTACCACATTACATTAGTAGCCCGATTTTCTCCTTAGATCCTGTAGGAATTTTAAATTGTTCTTTTAATTCTTAAGCTTTGCCAGTTGTGTCACAGGGTAAATCTATTGCCATTTATCTTGCCTCATACGTGGTAAAACCTCTCAACTCCAAAAGACTTACCTTCCAATTTGTCTTCTCTCCTCTTTTTTTTTTTAAAGATTGGCACCTGAGCTAACATCTGTTGCCAATCTTCTTTTTTTCTTTATTCTTCTTCTTCTCCCCAAAGCCCCCCAGTACATAGTAGTATATTCTAGTTGTAGGTCCTTCTGGTTGTGCCATGTGGGACACCACCTCAGCGTGGCCTGATGAGTGGTGCCATGCCCGTGCCCTGGCAAAATATCTGATTTTGGGGGGTTCTTTTTGACCTTAAGATATCCTACTAGGACTGAATAGTCACATTACTCCATTTTCAAGTCACTCAGAATAGTCCCTATATGTGAGGCTGTTACCACTGGGTACAAATCTCAGTCCACGTGTTTCATTGATTTTCTATTTTTAGTTATTTTAAATTTTGATTTTACTTTATAATTATTTAAAATGTAGCACCTTAAGAAAAATAGAAATCTTTAAGTCCACACTGACATAAATGAATAAAAGAATAAATAAATGGCAAGAGAAAGCCCTTCCTTACAGTAGAATGCCAACTAATAACGTAGAAATAATGACGAAACCAGAAAACCACCATTTGGCACCATCACAGTAGTACTTAATTCATGCATAAAATGTCAGTGGATGCTAAAACCAGTAGGTGAAAGTAAGACGAGAAACAGGGCTTTTGCATAGTCTCAACATAGCTTTCCTTCCCAAAACCTTAATAATTACCAAGGTGAAAAGAAGTAGCTTTACATGGAAAAATCTGGCAGATAAACCACCTTAATCAAGTGATCAAAATTGCAACTACCAGTAATGACAATCAGCATTGTGTGTCGCCTGGTAAAGATGCAATAGAAAGAACACAGCATCACTTCTGTGACATTCCAGCCAAAACTACGTATTCTGTGTTTAATTATGAGGAAACATTAGACATACCCAAACTGAAGGATAACAAAGAGAGTAACTGATCTACAATCTTGATAAATATGTCAAGGTAATGAAAATAAGGGCAAGACTCAGGAATTGTTCCTCCCAAAAAGAGACTAAAAAGACATAACAACCAGGTGCAGCATTTGATCCTAGATTATCCCTTTTGCTATAATGGGTAAGATTGAAACAATTGAAGTTGAATTGGGTCTCTCGGCAAAGGACAGATAACCGTTGTTTGTATTACTTTTATAACATTCTTGTAAGTTTGAAACTGTTGCTTGCTTGTTTTAAACTACATAGCTCCAAAATCAAATCTACAAAGCTTTATTGTCTTCTAACTTTTTCTTTGATTTCATAAGTATTTTGGTGAAAATTTGACAGTGTACTAGCCAAGAACCCATTTTAAGCCAGAAATTGAGTTCATGTGCATCCTTTCAAGAATTTGCTTTTTAGACCAAGAAAGGTATATCTCTATTTTATAAACTACATTTCTGAAGTTGCTTTTTTTTTTTAAATATTTTATTTTTTCCTTTTTCTCCCAAAGCCCCCCGGTACATAGTTGTATAATCTTCCTTGTGGGTCCTTCTAGTTGTGGCATGTGGGACACTGCCTCAGCGTGGTTTTATGAGCAGTGCCATATCCGTGCCCAGGATTCGAACCAATGAAACACTGGGCCGCCTGCAGCGGAGCGCGCGAACTTAACCACTCGGCCACGGGGCCAGCCCCTGATGTTTCTTTAAAATAAGCTGTCTCGCATAAGAAATTGGAATCTGTGGCAAAAACATTATTAGCAAATGTGAAAACCATCCTTTAGCTATTATTCACAAGACACTGACAGAGAAAATTTAAAACAACATTGTGTAAGTCCCACAACTTAAATCAAGCTGAAAATTAAATTGAAGTATATATAGTTTGAGAATCTAAAAAGAATCAGAATCAAGATTTTTCCATCCATTGACTGAGTGACTTGCTGAGTTTCTGGCAACATCTTTAATTTTGAATGATTTGAAAAAGTAAAAATTAATATATTTCCAGCTACCCAGTTTCCCCCAAAGTGTTATTTCCAAGCAGATGAATATGATTTGAATCAGTAATATTCCCCAGTGAGTCAGTTAAGCCACTCTCCTGCATTATAGGATTAATGTCATCAATATTCATCCATCCATTAACCTGACTTCAAGGATTTTACATCATAGGATTCCCTTCTCTTCTCTAAGAGCTTGTTCTGTTACCCAAGCCTTCTTAAAATAAGATGTTCATATCAAAACGTGAAGAAATTATTTTTCTGTCTAAAATTTTAACGTGATTAATATTTTATTTTAAGGTTGAATAATCATAAAATTGATCCATGATCTCCCTAGGACCCACCTTTATTTACTCATTGACATTTGGTATCACTCTTTTCTGCTGTCTCAAGTTTAACTCATTTTTCTCATTTATTCATCATAAAAAGCTTCCATTAATTTACATTTATTTTCTCTTAATTGCTTCCCCAGATTTAACTGTAATTTATTTGTAGTTCAATATAGTAGTCAAAAAATCAAAGACACATCCAGGAAAATAATATAATAATTTAACCATGCAGGTTGAACTAAATTGCCAAACTCCTGGAGGGATTTATTATATGGGCTTATGCTTCCTGAGATGGAGACCTTCAGGTAAAGTAATTGGGCTGATTTTATTTCGTTTATCATTTTAATAGATTTGAAATAGAGTTTCCAGCTTACAGATTTGCTTATATTGAACTAACTCCAATTACAGAATATTAAATTAAAAACCCAGAAATGTTTAAAATTGGAAGTACTTCTTTTAAGTCTTAGGCACTAACTCCAAAAATTTATTTATTGCAATAAAATTGTACAATTTGGAGGAAATGTAGGCAAAAGTTGGATTCAGATCTTCTGAGTTGGGTCTTAGGTCTGTAAATATCAGTTAAATAACTGTAGGGGAATCACTTAATCTCTCAGAGAAGTTCCTCGTCTAAAAATGAAGATAAAAGTTCACACATAGATTTTTTTTCCAAAGCCACGATTGAAGGAACATTTGACTGTGTCCAATCTCTGTCCTCAAGATTTTCATTTTTGAAGAAGACTGTTCCAACTCCTGAAATAGTAGGACACTCTCCTAAAGTCAGAGATAATTCAGCGGAAAAAATAACTCCATGCTAGATCAATCCTAAAGAGCGATACAGAGCTCTCTCTCTCATATTTGTCCTCCACTGGGAATAATCCCTAGACTATTTGAAAAGAGTGTAGGCGTTTACTGAACAGCCACGAGGTGCAGGTCCCATCCAAGACATTGTAAACATGAAAGAGCGATTTTGCTCTTTGGGGGTTAAATGAGCTATCATCATACAGAGACGAATCCTCCAGTGTTGACTGAATTGGGGTGTCACATTTTCAAGAGAAATCTCCTGCTTTGGGTGAGAAGGACAAGTCTTTAAGCAGAGCACTGGTACTGGAAAGATAGCAGTACCACTAGCAGATGGAGCAAGTACCACTAGCAGAGGAGGAGAGTGGTGGATTGGGCATGGCATCCTCACAAAAGGGCACACCTGACTCCTCCATCTTTGTTGTACCAACATCCACATAGGAAGCAAGAAAATGAGGGCCAAAAGTGTTAAATTGTCCAAATTGGTCATTAAGCATTACTGCAGAACCAGGATTCAATGGTTCCTTGAAAGAACAAGACTTTCCAGCATACTTGCAGATCTCACAGTGTAGTCCTGGGACCCATGGGAATCTCCCAGGTATTTTCAGGCAGTTAGAGAGATCAAAGCTATTTTCCTTTTAATATTAAGGCATTATTTCCCTTTTTTGCTCTCTTCTCGTAAGTGTACAGTTGAATTTTCCAGAGGTTACATGACATGTGATATTGCAACAGCTTGAATGTAGAAGGAGATATGAGAATCCAATGTCTTCTATTAAATCAGACATTAAGATGTTTGCAAAAAAGTATAATACACCACTCTTCTCATTAATTTTTTTGAAAGAAATATATTTTTCCATAACAACATACTCATGTAATATATAGCACATTTATTATTTTTCAGTGAAGCAAACATGTGTTTGAAAAATGTCTTTGGTTCAATTTCTTATATAGTAAATATCAAGAGATGTAACTCATTTGAGCAAAAGTTCATTGAGGTCTTCAATAATTCTCAAGAGTGTAAAGGGTTCCTAAGAGCGAAAATTTGAAAATCAATGCTCTTTAGAAAACTTTATTATATGTTACCTGACACAGTAATGCAGTGAGAAACGAGATGAACCTGAATTTGGATTATCCAAGTTATTGTCCGTCTGTTTTACCTGGATAAGTCATTTGGCTTTTTGTCCTTAGCTTCCTTACCTGATCAAGGTGTCCGAGGATCTAATATCTATGGCTTTTCCAGTTAATTTTGAAATCTTATATTGCAAAAGCATTGAAAAAGGTTGACTTTTATAGTTTTCGTTTTTATCATGGCATTTAATTACCTACTTGATAATAAAGTACTTTTGCATTTTTTTAAATGTAACATTAGGTAGAGATCAATAGCCTGATTTATGTTCTTTTGATTTGCAGTTTCCACTATTTCTAACTCTGAGTTTGTTTCTCTTTGCACTGAGTTAGAGGATATAGGAAGAGCAAGGTTTGGGAAATAATATGATGAATTCAGTATGAGACATGTAGAGCGGCAGGTGCCTGTGGACATTCATACAGAGATATCCTGAAGGCAGCTAGAGAAATAAAGCTAAACCTCAAAGAGATATCCCACTGCTAAAGATTTGGGAGTAATCAACATATAGGTGGAAATTTAATCCATGAGAATAAAGGACTTAAGAAGAGAGCACATAAAGATTGAAAGGAGAAGCATAACACGAATAGAGTTGCATGGAATGTCATTAGATGGAATGGGCAGAAAAAGAGGAATCCTTGAAGGAAATAAGATCTAGTCACAGAGAACTAGAAAAAGGTGGTATCAGGACAAGTAGGAAGTACAGAATTTCAAGGATAAAATTAGCCCAAAGTCAAATGCAAAAAGAAAGTCCAATACATGACAAGCTCTCACTGACTTGTGAGAACAGTTTCAGACTATCTGTACAGTAGTGGGCACAAGGCCACATCGTAGTGGGTTGGATAGAAAATGGGAAATGAGGAAGCGGAAGAGTATGGATAAGCCACTCTCTCTTGATCTTGAGGAGAAATTAGGGAAGACCCGGGACAAAAGAATTTGAGTCTTTTTTAGAAAAAATAATCTCACCTATTTTTCATAAAACATTGATTGTAGAACTCAAATATTCTATTTAGCACTTATCCATGCACAAAATTTTAATAAATTCCTTCCAAATTAGTTCCACTTACTAATCAGCTTTCATTCTCTAATTACAGAAATGATCACAATGAACCACATTCACTGCATTATGAAACACCCAAATGATCGAGTAATTCCCATATGTCTCTGCTGTCAGTGTCCCCACATGGAAACTGTGTGCCAGTTGAATATTTTACTCACTTTCACAAGAAAGGCCTTAACATCTCCTTGAACATGGACTTCACACTGAATAGTAAAAGGAGAAGTGATAAACTAATTTCAACTCTCAAATTCAAATCCCCATGAATGTTTTATTTTCCTATCTACTTTTAAGCCTAAAGAATTATCCTTTTCAAGATCTGTCTGAGTGATAACTGTGTTTTTGGCATTAATAGCCCTTGAATAAAGAACATCTTGCATATAATAAAGGGCCACATTCTATTATTAACTTAACCGTTTCTTATTCATCTCAATTAAGGATTCATTTACGGCCTGTGCTACATTTTATTTGACCCTAAGCTTCCATTAAACCTTTTAAAATTACCAGGCATGTCAGTATTTCTTGATATCAATGAGTTCAGGTTCAAGACAGTGACACAGGAGGATCCTGGGCTCACCACCTCCCACGGATACAAGGAATCAGCAGCTAAATATGGAACAACCTTCTCTGGAAAAAAAAAAAAAAAACCTAAAAACTGTCTGAGCGACTCCTACGCACCCAGCCAAGAAGAGAAAGGTCACCTCAAGGCAGGTAGGAGAGGCTGGGGCGCAATCTCTCCATACATCGCACCCGCACATGAGGGGCAATGACCCACGACAGGAGGGAACTCAGAACCCGGAGCTTCTCCCTGAGGGGGGAAGGATTGGAACCCCACATCTGGCACCCCAACTTTTAAGACCTGCACTTGAGAGAGGAACCCCCAAAACACCTAGCTTTGAACACCAACTGGGCTTATCTCCACAAGCCCCACTAGGCTATAATGATCTGAGAAATTCCCTTAAAGGGCTCCCGCCCTCGAACTTACCTGCTCCGGGGCTCAGCGCGGAGGAGCGCATCAGAGGCGCCCAGACGTAACAGGAACGAAGCTCATTTGCTAATCTTTAAACTTTGGCCTGAGGGTGAGGCACACTTATTTGGCGGCCTGTTGGCTGGCATACCATCTGCACCTCTCCTTTTGCCTTGCTTTAGCTACAGGCCCATCTTTTTTTAAAAAACAACGCTAGACTTTTTTTTCTTTTCTTCCTCTTTTTTCCTGTGGGCGCCATCTCTACATTTTCCCTCTGTCTGGTTTCAGCCAGCAGGCACCATCTTTCTTTGTTTTTATTCTTTTTCTTTCTTCCCCCCAGGCTGGCACTGTCCATATACTCAGCCTCAGCCTCCTTCTAGCGGGTGGGTGCCATCTTCACGCTCTCCCACTGCCCCGCTCCAGAGCACCAGTATCTCCTGGAGGGGAGCTTTTATGTGTGTCTGGTTCCCTGGTTTTTGCAGCTGCTGCCCAGGGTACACCTCCAGATCGCCTGGTGCTGGTGGCCCACCGGGCTTGCGCCTGCGGTCCCCCAGGACTGTGTGTATTTGCTTCCTTTAAAAGCTGGTGCCTGAGGGTAAGGCTTCTAACCAGCCTGAATCTGGGTGCTGACTGAGATCCTCCCCTTTGTGACACTGACAAGACTTGGCACATCCTAGACACTGGGAGCCATTAAAAATAAAATAGGCTGTTTGGACAATCACAAGGGTTGAGAGATAATCAAGAGCTAGGGCAGGGTTGAAGATAAGGTTTATCTCCTACTGGAGGCCACCCCTTCAAGACTAGAAGAGGTGGCTGTTTCATCTAATGCATAGAAACCAACACAGTCAAGCAAAAGGAAGAAACAACCGAATATATTCCAAATGAAAGTATAAGATAAAATCTCAGGAAAAAAATCTTAATGAAATGGAGATAAGTAATTTATCTTTATATCAGTTTTCTTAACTTCACTCTCATAGTCTGTGGCTCTTTGATGTCCTGAATACTTAAGAACCAAGTTTCTCCATCAAAGTTTTTTTCTTTAAATTCTCCAAGAATGTAGCATCTCATACCTTCCCACACGATTTGCTATCTCCCAAAGAAGGCATGATCAAACAAATCTTCCTTTGCTATGTGGATTTTAACAGGCTCTGTAGGTACAAAACAGAAAGTAATAATCCACAAAGGGTTAAATTGCTAATACCTTCTCACGCTGGGCCTTAGTTAGAGTGACCATAAACTTTATCATCCAAACTAGGACATTCAGGAGAGTGAAAAGGGTGTTATTCATAACTATACAAAAAGGTAGGGAAACCTGGGTGTATGGTCACTCTTAATTTTTTAGCCATCCTGTACCAAGAAAAAATAAATACTGAAGGAACTACAGCAATTATGGGTGAGGAGTGGGGATGGTGCAGGTTTGTGGATTGCTTTTATAATCCTCACTGTCACCATGATGTGCCACTAGCAGTACAGGAAAATGCTGGCACTATCTGAGAATGAGTGACCTTAGTTTTCAACCACTGTACCAGACCAATTCCTTAAACTACATTCCCACTTTCTCTTTTTCTCCAGCTTTCTGACTTTATTGGGGTTTTTTCCCCCCGTTCTCGGCCTTGCTTCATGCTTTGAACTTGCTGTAGGTGGCACTGTTTTTTCTTTTTACTCCAAACTTGGTTTTCTCTCAGCCATGATTTGGGTTCTCCCCCAGGCTAAACTGGGTTCAATTCCAACATGAGATGACAGAAAATGCTGAAATTACCTACCCAACTTTTCCATTACTCTTTCATCATACAAAGATATATGGAAGTCGTGAATTAATTCATTCTCAATGACTTTGAATGCCATAATTCTGGATCAAAAAATAGTCTTCTCTCAGAATATAACAAAACAAGTATAGTATTAAATATTAACATATTCTTACACTTCCAATTTTAATTGTTTCAACAGAAAACAAATGCAAACAGATCATTTTATGAACAGTCATCAAACTCATGGAATTGACATTGGTCGCTAGTTTAGAAAGCAAGTCTTTAAACCTTCCTCCATTATTATCTAAATAGCTCTTTAAATAAATGTGTCATTTGCAGTCTGGAAGAGTTGTTTGGCGAGTCTGAGTGTCCAAGTTTATTCCAGTTTTAGAGTTTTTGTGCAATGATTCATCTATGACTACTACTTTTTTGCTTGTGCCAATGGGAATGGAAAGAAGTTTTGTGTGTATCTTTATTTTAATGCATCTGGGAGACATACTACAAATTAAGATGACAGATGGGAAGAAGCGCTATTGACTTTGGGCAATTCAGAGAGGGTTTCCAAGAGCTCATTAATTTTGTGTTTCAGAAGTTTAGGCACCAGCTTGAAAATAATAAATTAACTATGCGAAAGTAATGAAAAATCCTTTGCTTTTCTATAATGAGGAAAAGCACAAATAATATACGTTTATTTACTAACACCCAACCTAATAGGGGTTTAGTCTCTCTTTTTCCCCAGCACTTTATAAGTTAGGATACCTCCACTCTCAGGTGGGAATGAATTGTAATTAAGGACATTTGGGAATTCTAAAGGAGACTTCTGAGGCTGGAATTATCCCAGTTCCCATTATGACATAACATTTCTCAAATCTGAGGGAAGGAATATAACATACGTTTGCTGCATAAAATTCTGTAGGTGGATCCAACCAATTGTTTCCAGGACCAGTGTTCATTCTGGAGCAGATTAAATGTAGTAGATGATCAAGGAATGGTCAATAGGGGAGAGATCCTAGTTGCTAAGATGCCAGGAAAATACAGCTTAAATTGTGTTTAATATAGACCATGTCCCCTATAAATAATCAGAGACTTCTCAAACATCATTTATTTTATTCCCCAAGAAAGTATTTATTTTTAAAATCCAGATTTACATGAATTTATCATTGAGGAAGCTGATCTGTGGGCCTTTAGGATATCTTGAGATCTGAATCACATTCTATAGAAGAACTAATGTTTTATACCATTTATATTGAATAGATGTTAAATCTTATTTCTGAAATCTGAAAAAGGCAGTTACACTTATTAAAAGGGAAATATATTTTAGTGTTGCTTATTGAAATTTTACTATGTAATTTCTTCTTTTAAGATAGAAAAGACTCAGAATTACCAGAGGAGTTTTTAATTATTTTTCCAAAATAAAACTTGTGAACAAATCAAATATACAAAGACTTCCCCTGGAATGTGTTCAACTCTAGTCTCCCTAGTGGGATAGATGTAAAGAATGAAAGACTCCAGTTCACCTTTGGGAAGAAGCCCTCTGGCTGATGTTAATGCTGATGAGGCATGAATAGGACATTTCAAAATAAAAGTGCCAGCTCCCTGGGGATCTCAATCAACATCCAGTTTTTATGATTTCTGTATATTTTTTATGAATGTGTGTTCTCATACACAATAAATTCAAATATAAATTGTGCCATCTTTCACCTGTATGTGTTTATGTGTGTGCGTACACATATGTACCTATCCATTCTTAGAAAAAGAACAATTGTAAAATGTAAAATGCTAAGAGAGTTCTCCGATATCTCCCAAGAAAGTTAATCAGAAAGATAATGAGAGGAGACCAAAGCCTAGCTCCAGTCCTGTTTTCATAGGGCGAAAGCAAATGAAAACTGTAAATTAGTCTGTAGAAAAGCTCAGCTCTTTCCAACGCTTATGGCCATCTGCTTGAAATCTGAGAATGTCAAACCTGTCTCATGCCTTTAAGACATACCTTGAGTCCAGATCTTCTCTAATGCCTGAGTGCCTTGCATCAAGACTGGTCATCTAATTTGGCTAAAGCAGAGCACAGTCACAATTTCAAAACTATTAAATTTCCGCGATCAAAAACTTGGATTTCACTCTAGTCACAATTAAACTTGCCCTCCAAAAATGCATGCTCCTGACAAATGTCCACAGAAGCAATCAGAAATAAGAACTACCCCAATTTCCAAGCACCTAATCTACCAAATTTACTCCCACTTCCTCCTGTTAAAGTGAATGAACTCTGCCGCTTCCTATCTGAGGTCACTCATTCTACTTGTGGACCAGACCCCAACCTCTCTTTTCTTCTTGAAGATTTGATTGTTACAATTATTCTCTCTCCTTCATAAATCAGTATTGTCTTCATTTTTACTGTTTATTCTTATTATACAAACATGGTTTTACATTTACCGTTAGAAAAAAAAAGACCCCTATATTCCCTTCTAACTACTGCCCATTTCTTTGCCTTGTCTCCTAAAGAAACATTTTCACAAATACCTGCTCTTTTCACTTCCTCACATTTCTCATCTTGCATTGTCTCCTTGACTTTATCCAATCATCTTTCTTTCCTTCTTGACCCCTCATCCACTCTGGTGGGTGTCTCCTCATCTTGCCAATGATATTTAACACAGTTGATCACTCTGTCCATCTTAAAATACTTCTTTATATGACTGGCTTAACACCGTATTTCCCTAGTTTTCCTCCTACGCAACTGACCACGACCTCCTCGTCTCCTTTGCTGGATCTTCCTAATTTACCTGATCTCTAAGTATCAGAATAACACAGAGTCTTCTTGTATCGTCTCTATCTGGACTCACTTTCTAGGTAACCTCATCTGGACCCATGATTTTAAATAACATCTATATACCAATGACTTCCAAATGTGTACCCCATGTCTCTTTTTAAGCTATAGATTGACATATTCAGTGGCCTTTTTGACACTCTATGCAATATGTCCAAATTAAAATTTTGCATTTCCCACCTACCTTCCAAATTTGCCCCTTTCCTAGTGTCTTCCACTTCATTAAACTACAATTCAGAAAACTATTCAGAAAAACAGAAGAATCATCCTTAACATCTGTCTTTCTTCAGTAGCTATACCCAATCCATCAGCAATTCCTATTGGTTCTACCTTTAAATATACCCAAATCCACCATTTACTACCACTTCCACTCCCACCTCTCTAGTCCAAGCCATCATAATCACTCATCTAGATGAGTTAACAGCCTCATTAAGTCTCTTTACCAAGTCTTTACTCCTCTTGTTGTTTTTCATTCCATTCTCCACAAATATAAAAAGTGCATCAGATCATATCACCTACCTTAATGTCTTCCACTTGAATTAGAACAAAATCCAAAGTCCTTAACATGGCTAGGACCCTCTGCATGATCTGGCCTCTGCCTGTCTCTTTGACCTCATCCCATATGTCTTTCTCTAGTTTGTTCTTCTCTATCCACGTTGGTCTTGTTGTTGTTCCAGTGTTCTCATGATGGGGCATTTGCCTGTCTCTCTGCCTGAATACTTATTCCCCAGATGTTCACGTGGCTCACTTCATTTAGATAACTGTTTAGTACCACCTGCTCAAAGACCCTTTCTCTAAACAAATAGTCATAAAACCCTGAGTTTTCAATTCTTTACATATGATACCTTATTTAAATCATATGACCTTGCTGAGATCCAATTTTCTCATTGTATTATCTATTGCTGTGGAACAAATGTTATAGACTAAATGTTTGTGCCTCCCCAAAATTCCTGTGTTGAAGTCTTAACACCCAAGGTGATGGTATTAGGAGATAGGGACTTTGGGAAGTGATTAGGTCATGAGAGCACAGCCTTCAGGACTGTGATTACTGCCCTTGTGAAAGAGGCCCAGAGACATGCCTTGCCATCCATGAACCAGAAAGTGGGCTCTCACCAGACAATACATTTTCTGGCACCTAGATCTTGGACTTCCCAGCTTCCAGAACTGTTAAAAATAAATTTTTGTTATTTATAAGCTACCTAGTTTAAGGTATTGTGTTCTAGCATCCCAAATGACTAAGACAAAAAATTAAGCCAAAATGTTGCAGATTAAAAAAATAAATATTTATTTCTATGAGTCACGAATCCAAGTGCAGCTTAGCTGGGTGCCTCTGGCTCAGGGTATTGCACAAGGCTATAATCAAAGTTAGGCCAGGGTGTAGACATATCAAGGCTCCACTGGGTGTACTTCCAAACCACTTACATGGCTGTTGGCAGGCCTTGGGTCCTCATTAGCCATTGACTGGAGATATTAGTTCCTGTTACATGGACCTCTCCATAGGGCAGCTGATAACATGCCAACCGGCTTCCATCAGAGCAAGCTAATGAGAGAGGAAAAAAGGGCATGCAAAATGGCAGCCATGTTCTCTTTGCCACCTAATCTTGAAAAGTGACAGTCCATCACTTTTGCCATATTCTGTCCTTTAGAAGTGAGTCATTAGGTCCAGCCCACACTCATGTAAGTCAAGAGGGAAGTGTGGATCATTGGAGGCCTTCTTAACAGCTGCCTACCACACTCATGCATAAAGTGGAAATAATATTGCCTGCTACACAAGATGGTTGGTTATAAAAACATAGCATAAATATGTTCTCACTGACTTGTTTGCATATAACGTTTTAAATCTTTGTTGTATATCATGGAAGTAATATATGTAAGACCAGCAGAATAGCTCTCTTGCAGATGAAAAAGATTTAAAGGGAATTTCTCAGGGCACAGACATTATAGTTAGAGTTATGAGCAGAATTCCAAAGATAAAATGCCATTCTGTGTCTTACCCACTTATTTATGCTTTGATTTCTTACCCATAAGTGGTGCCAAGTAGTATTTTTTAATGCATCCTCCAACAAAATTCTAGATGCCAAGTATAATTACTCTAAATATTTAGAATCCTCATAGGGAAATAAATGTACTTCCAGTATTAAAAATATAATGAGTTTAGCCAGAGATTTTAATTCACAAAGTTAAAATAATCATAGGCTTTAGAACACATCTGAGGCCCAAAACACTTGCTGGGAGATTAAACTAACTTTAGGAAATTAATTAATCATATATTTTTATATAGAAAAATAGTTTATAGATGTTATTTTAAAAGAATGACCATTTCACTCCATAGAAATATTAAATATTAAATAACCATGACATTCTGGAAATAGAGGCATGGGCAAAGTTACTTTCCAAAAGTGCCTATAAGGCTTAAGGGGCCAGAACTTAAAAGACTCACAAAACAATAACCTAAAGATCCCAAATCTAGGACACGTTTTATTTACAATCCGCCACACTTTTCACTCTAGCACAAAATATTTCAATAAATATGTGGCAGCCTACAGTGTGCAAAATATATAAAATCATGCAGCAAAATGAATAGTAATAAAAAAGACAGGAGTATCCTGCTAACTAGAAACGCAAAACCTCATCAAACAGATAAGTTGTAAGCACATAAAATGGTATCTAAACGTAAGGCCAAATGTTCACTTGGGTAAGTCTTCCTACCCCTCAAGATCTATATAAGATTAGCTTGAACCCTCCCCCCATTCCTCATTCAGCGGGATTAATGTCTTCCTCTGAATTTCTGAAAATTCCCAGCCATTTTTCCCAGCTCTCTCTAGCTCTGCTTTCTCCCCTCTTCTTAATCCTTTATCTTCTGTTCAGCTTCTGATGGCTAGTTGCTCCTTCATCGTCTCTGCTCAACTTTAACCTCAACACAGACCTCCATTGATTAAATTTGATTGCCATGAAAACCACTGCCCTTGTGTGTGTAAGCAGGTGTCACTGAATATTTTGGAAGAAGAAATATGTTTATATCATAACCACACAAATAACTAAAACTCAGTCGTAGACATCTGCTGGGCTATTTCCATTGGTGGCCAGTCTCCCTAACCCATGTTGTGTGACTCTCTGCTTCTCTCTTCAGTATCACCTCTCCAACACCTCCAATTTTGTTTCATTTTGTGGGTTTTTTTTTTGTCCATTAGTGACATTTATTCTCACAGTCTTGTATTCTCTTCCCAAGACATCAAAGTATTTCCTTAACTGTTTCCCTGAGCCAGAAATTCTGGTGCCAGTTGCTCAGATTTTTGCCCTTTCACATCATTTTCTGTATTGAGAATACTTTTATGCTTCAAAAGAAGAGAAGATCAAGAGGTTAGCCAGAGTAAGGTGATAAAGAAAAGCTTTAAATAGGTGGTAGCTCTTAAATTAAGTATTAAATAATTTGATAGGCTAAGGAAATGGTGGAAAGAGGGTGCCTTGGAACATTCCAAATGAAAATAGGGTGAGCATAATCCACACTGACATTTATCATTAAATCATTCATTATCATTAATCTTTCATTGTGGCTTCTGTCTTCCCTGGCATGATCCCTGAGAACATTCTAGAAATGTCTTACTGTGTGATATTATTTGACTTTAATTCTTTCTTTATAACTAGTTTAGAAGATATTGGTCAGGGCCAGCTTGGTGGCACAGTGGTTAAGTACGCACGTTCTGCTTTAGCGGCCCGGGGTTTGCTGGTTTGGATCCTGGGCGTGGACCTACATACCACTTGTCAAGCCATGCTGTGGCAGGCATCCCACATACAAAGTAGAGGAAGATGGGCACAGATGTTAGCTCAGGGCCAGTCTTCCACAGCAAAAAGAGGAGAATTGGTGGCGGATGTTAGCTCAGGGCAAATCTTCCTCCAAAAAAAATTTTAAAAGATATTGGTCAAAATCTATAGGGAGAAGAGGTCATCTCGCAGACTTCACCTTGAATATTGGATTGATTTAGATGCAGATCTTAAGCAATTTGTACGCAGAAGTAAGTCATTAAGATGGAATATGGATCTACTTTAGCTTAGTGGGTGTTTTAGACCATTAACTCTTCCTTGTCTAGGACCAATTGCAATACAGCCCTGAATCGTGTAAGGGGACACTCACCTCAGGTAGATATGTGTTTGTTCCGTTTTTCCTATTCTTCAGCTAATTCAGATTGGTGAAGCAGCGTGTCATAAACACACTACATGTTAAGTTGGGGTAAATCTCCTTCATTTGCTGTCCAGTTCATTCATAGAGCTGTACACGGGCTCCGAGATGATCCTTCCTTCTCTTTAGTGACAGTAGTGGTTCAGAGCATAGACTTTGGAGCTAAACTTCCAGGGTTTGTAAACCTGGTTCCAGTTTTTAGTACCTGTATTACTTTGGGAAAGTTACCCTTTCTGTGCTTCAGGTTTTTCATCTGTAAAATGAATACAGTAATAGCGGGACACAGGAGAGAAGAGTCTAAACGGGCAGTTGGGAAACACCTTAAATCTGCGACCTTCGTGCTCGTTATACATTCCACTCCAGACATACGCTTTGAGTAATATGTAACCCCATGATCAATTTTTTGCCTTGACATCAATTTTTACAAACATGTTTTTCCATTTTGTCCTAAAATAATGAAATATTAGATTTAAATTTATTGTTTTCTGTTAATTCTAAACTCCAAATGCATACTTTTTGTCCAATTGCTTATGGTCATTTTCTAATTTAAGATTCACTTTCTTCAGCTATTTGTATAAATTAGTAATTAATTCTTAGACTTCAGCATGTGTAAGGATCACTTAGATTACTAACTAAAAATGCAGATTCCTGATCCTCACCCTGGTATTCTGAATCAAGAGCTGTGAAGTGCATCTCAGGGACTGTAATCACCACCATGGGGACTTCAGACCTAGGTGGTCCGTAAGACACCCTTTAAGCAACACCGATCTTGTCCATTGATAAAAATGTTCAATAACAGTGATTTAGTTCTCACCCCCAAAGAATACCATGAACACTGTCTCCTCAGACTGAAAATAATTCATAATTATGTCTAAAAATTTATTCAACCTTTAAAATGATAAGATTAGTGAAAAAAATTTGGAATTTTTGCTGGAGTTTGGGGGTGGTAAGACAAACTTAGGCATAGACGTAAATACAAGAACGGAAGGCCTATATAGGCAGAGATTTTTATCTGTTTAATTGACTGCTGAATTCTTAGCACCAAGACCAGAGTCTGGCATCTGGTAGGTCTTGATATATAAGAATGTTAAATACAGTAGTAATCAATTACAGAAAAGAAAAGGTAAATTCTGAGGTTACTTTATTACAATTTTTTGAGATACTCAAGAGCCAAAGAAAACAAAAGTAAATATAGAATGTGAAAAATCAAGTAGCAAGGTGTTTAAAATTATGCTATCCTCTTAATACGTTAGTGAAGGAAAATATTAAAGTCTAAGTTCTAATTAGCGGACAGCTCCCACTGATTCTTCTATAGTATATCATCACACACACGGAAAACAGTCTCATTACTAGCAGAAACAGATTACTGGAATGTGCCTGAGAAAACTGAATTGCAAGCTAGATCAGACTCTTCTGGGAAAACTGAGTTTTAAGTTAGTTTGTACACTGAATGTATTCTTTGTCAAAATCTGATGTCATCCTTCAAGGGCAACTTTCCAGGGCCAAAGTCATTGTGTTCCCTCTTCACCTCCTGAAAATCTTTAAAGCGTGTAGTAGAGCAGAGACCTTAGGAAGAAGAATGCCTATCTCTTAAGAAACTTTAAACCCATGGGGATAGAGATTTCATTTTATGGCAAAAATATCTGACTCTGACATTACCCTCTGTTCAGAAATTAGTTTATGAAGCAGACAATTGGCAATCTAAAATGTTTCTCCACTAGTAACAACACTGTCGACATTTGGCAGGATAAATGTAAGCATTTAGACACATCAGCTACCCACAGAAAGAGGACTCTGCGTTACACAAATATCCTGGTAGAAACACATCATGTATGTGGCTGATTTCTACATTTTGACTGTGCTGTGTGTATTGTAAATGAATGTATTTTGCTCCAGTCCTTGTTCCTTTGACCTTTTAGAGTCTTAATGAGACTCCAAAAGCGGCAATCAAAAGCACAGTGTTCCATTTTGGAAGCACTCAGAAAGCAACGCACTTTGGCTAAATTTAGTTGTAGCATTCAGAATTTAAAAACATGCCCAGCCATCTTTCTAGGGGACATATAGTCACTCATTTTTTATTTAAATAAATTGGTCAAATAATAGTTGCCTCTTCTTAGTTCACTCATGTAAAAAAAAAGGGACAGGGGGTGGTTTGAGGGGAACAATAACGAAAACTTCCCCCTGTAAAGCTTTTTAATGCGTGCCGCTCAGGCGTACTCATTGGTAGGACACCGAACAATGGAAAGTTTTGTGTTCATTTAAAACAATTCTGGCACAGAGAACACAAATTACAATTAAAATTGAGGCAACAAAATTAGAAACTGAAAACACTGAGACTTGTTCATGTTGAAGAAATATTGTCTGCTTTATCAAGAGTTATTTTGGCACAAACTTCAGAAAATAATTGAAAGTTAGAAAAAAAAAAAGGAGAATCAAACTTCAAAGATTGCATCTCCCAAACGATAACGGGAAATATTACATAGCTTTAGAATTCAAAAATTTGTTCATTTAAGCAAGAGCTCTGATTTTAAGGCATATGCTGTTTATGGTACTTCGGCAGAAATCTTTTTTCCGGGTAACATAATCGAAAAGAGCACACCAACCACAGAATTCAGCTCTTTGGCACTGCAAAGTTAAATTAAGTTCTAACTATGAAAAATAGCCAGATTAAGAGAGAGCGGATGCCTGTTGGGAGTTTGAGCATAACTCAAACTAGTATAATCTAGCTTTCTGCACTGGAAAGTCAGATTTAATGAGCAGCCTATTTTTGTTTTAATTTTATTTTACTGTGGCAAGAACACTTAACATGGATCGAGCCTCCAGCCTCTTAACAAATTTTTAATTGTACCATACCGTACTGTCGATTAGAGGCACAATGTTGGACAGCAGGTCTCTAGAACCTGTTCATCTTGCTTAATTGAACTTTTATGCCCATTGATTAGTAACTCCTCATTTCTTCCTCCCTCCAGTCCCTGGAAACCACCATTCCATGCTTTAATTCTATGAATTTGACTATTTTAGATACCACATATACGTGGAATGATGCAGTATTTGTGTTTCTGTGACTGACTTATTTCACTTAGCATAACAGCCTCAAGGTTCATTCATGTTGCAGCATATTGCAAAATTTCCTTCTTTTTTAAGGCCAAATACTATTCTATTGTATGTATATATCACATTTTCTTAAATAGATAAAAAGCAGTTCTCTCAGAATTTACAAAATTGTAAATGAAGAGACAAGCCAAGCTGGTGTGTCAGACAATGAGATTATCTGGACCTCAGTGCTGAGACACACTAGCCAGTAGTGTCCGAATCCAGTGGTAAGGAGGGAGTGAAAGGAAAGAGATGAGGAGGGTCATTCTCTGCTTCTCTCCTTCTGCCCATCTGCCCTCGTGGATCCAACCTTATCCGTGGGGTAGTGTCTGTGGTTGGTCTGGCCTGCTGGGGAAGAAGCTCAGGGAAGAGAAGGGAAGGAGTGTGGGAAGGAAGGGAGCAAGAGAGGAACATGGAGAAGTCACTCAACCAGCTTCTTTGTGACCTGAGCAGATTGGTTGGGCTGAGATTAAAGCCACTTGCCAATACCCTCTGGCACTCCCCCCAACAAACATAAAATACATTGCCACTCGACCTCACATAACTCTACTTCTTCGTGTGTAAATCTAAAATTCCAACTGTCTGTAAACTTAGAAATTAAAAACAAAGTGGACCATACTCATGCATTATGTGGAATAAGTACAAGAGCCAAAATCTAACCAGCATCAGATGTCTTCCAAAACTACGTTCTTCCCACCTAACTACAGCAGAGAGTTCCTGATAAACAACAGCAGTGGGAGCGCTGTCTGAGGAAAGCCCACAAAATAAAGTCTAAATAAAACAAACAGAAGCCTCACCAATGACTTACAAATAATTAAGGGCTTCCTGAATTAGATAGTGTCTGATAATAAAGCTCCACTAGGGCAAATTCTGGAAATAGATGTATCTCTGAGGACATAACAGGTGTTAGGGTCAGAATGTAGAGGCAGGAATATTTGTAGATAAGAGTAGAAACTGAGCCCTGAACAGTGTCTTCTGGCACAGCAGTTTTATTTCAAGAAACGTTCTAATTTCAAAGGCATCATTTCAGAAGTCAGCAAATTGTGAACATGAATACAGGAAACTGCACCAAAGAACACTGATGAAATTTTTCCCCATCCCCCCCAACCATAAATCTTGATTGCAGCTATAGAGGAAATATTTGCTTGTAAAACACTTAGAGATAGTTGTGAGTCCAACTGAAAACCTTGATGAGGTAAGTGTCATGGTTCAGCATATTAATATTTGCACAAGCAAAAATGATGTTCTAATAAGAGAAGGATGAGTTTGGGGAGACTGTGTAGGGCGATAAATTTAAAAAATTAAGGGCAGATGTGGACTGTCATCACTTCAAAATAGACTCAAGTGAGCACAGAGGTTAAGAACAAGGACTTTGGAGTCAGGCCGACCCAGGGCTGCCTCTTTCACCCACGGTTTACTGGTTACAAGACCTTTAGTTAATTATACCTTTTCAAGTCTCACTTTTAAGTTTTATTATCTTTAAAATGAAAATAAGAGAATTACCTTATCACATTCTTAGATTAAGCTGGACAATACATGTACATGATTTAGCACAGTTCCTTGCATATGGTAAGAACA